>NC_089507.1:8796464-9996464 GCF_036850995.1 Saccopteryx leptura | reverse complement strand
GACCCCACACCATTGACCCACAGGACCCTGAGCATTGTATGCAACTGTCTTGAAATGTAAATTAAATTATCTACAGCAACCTGGCCCTTTGAGAAAAATCAACAGTGTCAAGGTTTCATTTCTTAGCATCTGTAACACAGTCTGAGACTTTCTTGACATCATCTTTCCTCAATAAAATATATAATTTCCCCCCTCCCTCCTGTTTAGGCACAAGATCCTCAGGTCCTGGATCAGCTGTCCAAAAATATCACCAGGATGGGGCTCACAAATTTCACCCTCAACTACCTCAGGGTAAGACATGCGATGATTATATTTCCTGGTGAGTTTGAAAGTCCTTTAGGCAGTGTTTTTCAACCAGTGTGCCGTGAGACATGGTCAGGTGTGAGTATAAATACATTTAGAAACTATATTATTAACTATATGTATAATATGTACTGTGTTAGAGTGTCATTTTGTGTCATTTTGGTAGGTGGTGTGCCCCAGGATTTTGTAAATGTAAAAAATGTGCCGCGGCTCAAAAAAGGTTGAAAATCACTGCTTTAGAGGTATATGTGTCTCTTGAACCAAGGAGGTAAAATGAAGGAATAGAGCACAATCTATGTGTTTTATACCATGATGTGTGTGTGCATGTGTGTGTGTGTGTGTGTGTGTGTGTGTGTGTGTGGTCAAAGGAGGAAAGAATTTAATTAACAAGCATCACACCTGGATTTTATCAGTGTTGAGTTCACTCTGAACATTTGTATCACTCTTGGAATTAATTATTCAGAGGCTAGCGATGTTTGCCATAAAGCGCCTTGGTGCTCTGTCTCTGCTGGCCGTCTCAAGTTTCTAATGGCTCTTGTGAAGTTCACGGCTGCGGCGTCTCCACCTGGGAACCAGTCACCCCTGAGGAGACTGTGTGTGCCCCCCAGAGAGGGTCCCTACAGAAATTCCAGCCAGTGCTGTAACAGAGATGTGTATTTTTAAGGCTTCCTAGGGACCCTTTGTGTGATGTTTAACAGATTTTCTGGTTTGAGTGTAAGTCAGTTTTTATTTTTAAAAACTAAGTGTTATGAATACTGTCTCTACCAACATAACACTTATAGCTTCTGTATTTGGTCTAACCAGGTAACATATATCACACCGTTTTTAGTGGAGTTGCACTTGTCACATTGTAGGTAAGGGATATGGTTTCTTGTATAAAGCCAGCATTGTCCTCCAGAATGAACCAGAAGGCAGTGGCCACTGTCCACATGCCTTTGCCTCTGGGTTGCTGGGTTCCTGTATTATCACTGTGTGGGGTTCACTTCTCCGGGGCCCCACCCTATCCTAAAGTTTATGCTGTCGTTTCTTTATCCTTATGTGCTCTGCAGGCTACTCGATTTTGTTTTATATTCACGATCCCTTTCGTGTAGGTTGAAATACGGAAATGCATTGGCCAGACTTTCTCTTCTTTAAGTTAAGAGTGATTTTAATAAATGCTTACAAGTCACACCCTCGTTGTCATGGGTCAGGTGCTAAGCTAGATGCTGAAGACTCAAAAGTCATAACACTGGTCTTCAAGAAACCCATTTGCTAGCTGTGTGACCCTGGACAAGTTACCTGACCTCTCTGAGCCTCCGTTTCCTGATGCAGGAAATGCGGTATGACACACCCTGGGGCTGGGTACTAGAGAGATAAGTACATCTGGTGATCCCATCTGTTGGCTGCCGGCTGTACTTTTCTAAGGGTCACTGCGTAGAGTTGAGTTGTCCACTGGACTCCTCTGGGTACAGAGCTTATGGGAAGAGCCCCGGCAAGTCAACACACCCAGGAGCCTAGTCCTTCCTTCACTGTCACCTTCATTTTGCTGAAGTGAAAGCCCTCTCTAACTCGAGGTTTGAAATTGCCATCATTTCATATTTCTTATCTGCAATTCTTATAGGTGAACATTTACTGTACGCAGTAACTTTCCATTAAGTGACTTTAAATAATAAGACTTTTAAATTGAAAAGGACATAAGTGATGTCTGTTTCATTTCGTATCCCATAAAGATGATGGGGTGGGCAATGAAGAAATAATGTCCGTAAGCATTCAAAGGAAACCAGCGCAAACCTTCAGGACCCATGAGTGGACTGTGCCGTTTCAACGGTCTCGTCAGCACTTGAGGGGACGATCAGTCCTTGCACACTCGTCACATGTGTGCATGGACGACCCTGGCTTATACACTTGTCCACCTCTTTGAGGGTTTGGAGCAGTCTGGTTTCGTTCTGATACTTTAAGTCAACCGTCGAACCTAGAGATACTTGGTGGCATCCACTAAGTGCCACACACAAAAGCAGGCTGTTTACAGACGCGGAGAAGGCTTCTCCCTTTCCCAAGGAGCTGAAGAGATTGTTACAAATAGGTCTGTTTCCAGTTCACGCTGTCCAGCCTCAGCAGGGGACTCAAGCCCAGAATTTCCCTCCTTTCCTGTTATCCGTGGGGACACCCCATCCTCCTGGGCCTCAGCGGATGACTGCAAGGGGACTGTTTGCAGTTCCCACTGTCCGGCCTCAGCAGGGGACTCAAGCCCAGAATTTCCCTCCTTTCCTGTTATCCGTGGGGACACCCCATCCTCCTGGGCCTCAGCAGATGACTTCAAGTGGACAGTTTCCAGTTCCCACTGTCCGGCCTCAGCAGGGGACTCAAGCCCAGAATTTCCCTCCTTTCCTGTTATCCGTGGGGACACCCCACCCTCTGGGGCCGCAGCGGATGACTGCAAGGGGACTGTTGGCAGTGTCCAGGGCACTGGGTGGTCACTCAGCCGCACCGTGCCTTCTTCCCTTGGCCCTCGAGGTCCTCTTCTCTGGCCTCTGCTGCTCCTCAGCCTCGTGCAAAACCCCTTCTTCTACTCACACAGCACCCCAGAGCCACACAACCCCCCGAGTCTGTCCTGCTTCGTTTCCTGCATGCCTTGTACATTACTCACTGCCTGGAACGCTGTTCCTACCCTTCTCTTCCATCCAGTCCCCCGGGCTTTCCCCTTCTCCCCCTTTAGGACTCCTTAGTCCTTCGCCTGCTTGGAGAATCTCTGCCTGTCCGCTGAGGCACCAACCCCTCCCAGGGCCCTCGTCCCATGCTTAGCTCTCGGTGGCGCCTGTATAAGAATTGTCACGCCTCTCGTCTGTCTCCTACACTTGACCCAGAGCAACCTGAAGACAGTTCCATTACCTTGTATTTCTGGAGCCTCACAAGGCCTAGATCACAATAAACCCCAGTAAACTTCTCTTAAATGGATGGTTTGGTGGATAGAGTTTGGTTAATGGAAGATTAGATTTTAACCGAGACCAAAAACCAAACCAAAACAAACAAAATAACAAACAAAAATACAATAGAACTACAAATTTCTTCATGGGTGATTATTTTTATCTATTATCTTTGGCCAAATTTTCTTGATGCTGGAATACATGAAGTTGTCTTATGCGTTATGTTTAACGTGACTTTAAAACCTCCTCTCCTGTATCGCAGCCAAAAGACATTTTCTTTGTGTTTCCTCTGTTTATCCATGCATATGCATGGAATCTGCATAAATGTAATCAGTATACATCCATTTTCTTAATCTTATTTGGTAAACACTCTTGCATGTTTCTGCATCGTCATCCTATTAGCCATGTATAACAGCTGAAAATATTCCAGTGTGCTGCTATGGCAGCATTTATTATTTAATCTTTATTTAATCTTTTCTCTAAATGTCGAGCGCTGAAGTAATGTTCAAATTGCTGCTCTTGTTAATATCATTCTTCTAAACACCTTCACTATGGCCTGCTCCCGGTGGGATTCCTTGCAAGCAGAAGACTGAGTGATAAGGCCATGCTTTGTTTTTATTTAGTTTTTGTTTGTTTTGGGGGTGTTTTTTTTAGGTGAGAGGAGGAGAAATAGTGAGGCAGACTCCCACTTGTGCCTTGACCAGGATCCACCTGGCAACCTCCTCTGGGGCTGATGCTCGAGTACTGAGCTATTTTTAGCACTTGGGGCTGATGCACTCCAATGATGCTATCCCCAGCACCTGGGACCATGCACAAACCACTGGCTGTGGGAGGGGAAGAGGGAGAGAAGGGAAGAGGGAAGCGGGAGAAGCAGATGGTCATTTCTCTTGTGTGCCTTGACTTGGAATCAAACCTGGAATGTCCTTATGTCTGGTCAATGCTCTAGCCACTAAGTCACCAGCCGGGGCTGAGCGATAAGGTCATGTTTTAAGGAAAATAACATGCTGTGGATTCAGAGAAGTGTGGGTTCAAATCCAGACCCCCTTACTATCTACAGGGCACCTCAAGCAAATTGATTCCTTTCTCTGAAACACCCTTACCTTGTCTGAAAATTGGGAAGAGTAATGCTCCACAGGTTGACACACTTTATAAGATGAGAGGAGTTAGAATTTAGAAGAGCCTGGCACACAGAAGGAGCATACTAAATACTAGTCCCCTCCTGCGCTGGCTGAGAGCAGATCAGCGTTCAACTCTCACTTCAGCAACTTCTTAGGCAGTAGTGATCAATTGCCTGTATGTCTTGGAGCCCCTGTTTTTTGGCGGGTGAATAACTATGCACACTGTGAATGTAGTAAGTGCATCACGGGTGAAGGTTAAAATGATAATGCACGTGACAGGCACATTTAACTCTCAGTTATGGCACCAGAAAGCCAAGGCAGTCTCATCTCATTCATTGTCTCCTATGCCTTGGTCATAGCCTTGAATTCTTCACTGAGAGTCTGAAGCCATATGATAGATCAGAGAAAAGGAGAAGTCACTGGTGAATGAGACCTGCCGAGGAGGGTAGCAGGAAAGAGCCTGGGACCATGTGCAACCATCGGGCACTCTCTGCAAATATAAATGTTATTACAGATGTAGAGTCGTTATCGCTGGGGTGTTTGCAGTACTACCTATAAGCTTTGTGTTGTTGTTATTGTTAAATAAGTCTCACTCTTCAAATAAATAGTATCATCTATGGGGCTTGAAAGCATTTAGGTCTCACAGTAATTTTTTTTTGATCCTGTACCTTTGATTTCCCAAGTGAAGGAAGATTTTTGTTGTTGTTATTGTTATACTTTAAAGAACATTCACCCTAGCATATAGTTTCCACTGATAGCAAAGGAGCCTAGTCCAATGCCTCAGAAAACTGGGCAGTTAGCTTTTGAAAATGACCCCCAACAGTGTGACACAGAGTGGCCGCTAGGAGAATGAGCGTGGCTGGAGTCAGCGTTTGGAATCCTGCCGAGATGTTGTTTTGTTTTTGTTTGGTTTTTTTTGTAATGTTTTGACTGCCAGCCAGGATATTTTCCTCGGTCTTATGCATGAGAAGGGATTACAGTGCAACCCCTTTCCCGCCTAGATATTAAGCCTGAGAATGAAACTGGTATCCCTGCTCAGACATTGAGACAAACTGTAGTTATTGACAGTCAGGAGGGGCTGGGATCTGAGCAGACCATTCACAGTTCACACATTCAGACGGATCGGCAACAAACCCTTATTAGCACTGAGGTTTGGGGCAGGGAGGGCGAGGGAGGCAAGGAGGCGCCTCACCAGCAAATTTCCGGTGCGTCTCACACTGCCCGCGCGTTATAGACCCTCAACAGGGCCGTGCGTGGGTCGCTCCAGGTTTGCAAATGGTCTGTCACTAGTCTGTTAGGAGTCCAGAAAGTGAGAGTAAGAGCTCTAAAACTGCGACACAATTTGACATGGCCAGGACATCTAAGTTCACCCAGGCCACTCAGTAAACTCATCTCACTGATGAAAGTATAGGAACAGTTCAGGCATTATCAAACTCGCGTGGCGTAAGGCCACCAGTCAAGGCCTGGAGAAGTACATGTCACAGAGAAGGTGACAAGCACTGGCAGAGGGCACTGTGATATGAATCTGATTCAGGGATAAGCTCCAGTGTACTCAAGAACCATCGAAGGTCATAATCATCATCATAATACCATTAACTATTGAAGTTCTATATGTTCTCAATAAAAGGATGCGATAAGTATTGCTATCCCCATTTGACAGAGAAATTGTTACCATTGCTTAAGGTCACGAAGCTAGTCCAGGGGGGCGGTGCTCTCCAGCTCTGGTCTGGCTATTCCCCACGCCCACTCCACACTGCCCTGTTGGTGAGAACTGGCTGCTCCGTATGGGCCCATGCAGGTGACACAGTGTTTAAAAGTGAGGGCTTTGGGCCCTGGCCGGTTGGCTCAGTGGTAGTGCATCGGCCTGGCGTGCGGGAGTCCCAGGTTTGATTTCCAGCCAGGGCACACAGGAGAAGTGCCCATCTGCTTCTCCATCCCTCCCCTTCTCCTTCCTCTCTGTCTCTCTCTTACCCTCCCACAGCCAAGGCTCCATTGGAGCAAAGTTTGCCTGGGTGCTGAGGATGGCTCTATGGCCTCTGCCTCAGGTGCTAAAATGGCTCTGGTTGCAACAGAGCGATGCCCCAGATGGGCAGAGCATCGCCCCCTGGTGGGCATGCCGGGTGGATCCTGGTCGGGCGCATGCGGGAGTCTGTCTGACTGCCTCCCCGTTTCCAACTTCAGAAAAAATAAATAAATAAAATAAAAAAGTGAGGGCTTTGGCCTCTGAGACAGAGCTGTTGCAGCTCAGTCTGACCCTTCCCCCTTCTCCTCCTCCTCCCAGAAAGCCTTCATCTCAGAAGGGGCGGAGAACGGCTTCCAAGCCAAAGGAACGCTCCACACGTGGAACGAGTCAGGCTTGGAACCCCCGAAGGGTACTTTTAATTGCATCTGGAGTTGGAAAAGTAGTACATATGATGACATGATAAGGGAATTAAAACAGTTAACCCTTCAAGAAGTGAAATAACCGTAAAATACAAGCTGACATACCAGTGTCTAGAAAACAGTGGTTTCTAAAAGTCAAGCCAGAGGGAATAGCTATCAAAACACTAACAGAAGAAAAAAAAAATTATATATACAGATATATATGTACACACACACACACACACACACACACACACACACACACACACAAGCAAAAGCAGCATTTTAATGGAGCAGTTCTAGCTGGAAACAATCTTACAGCCACAGACGCTTCTAAAACTCTTAGCCTTCAAACTGCAAATGGCGTCTGCATTAAAGAAAGTCATTTCCCAGTCTCGGACAGTGGAGAGAGAGAAAGAGATTGCTGTTTAGCAAGACAATGAAATTCAAGGGGTAAGGTAAGATGGGAAATTGGAAGTTTAGGGGGACAAAAAGCTGAGGGACCACAAAGCCAAGTACGAGGTGGAGCTCAGAGTTCATCTCCCGAGACACAGCCTCTCTCACTGTCTAGAATGGGAAAGAAAATGTGTATCAGGAAAATGCATGGAATGGGGTGAGGAGAGAGCTGCTTGGCATTAATTTAATCTCGTTTTCAATCATAGGCAAGGAAGTGTCCTGAAATAGGACAAACGGCTAGTCAGTGTCACTGCTTGGTTCCGAGGTTACAGACCTTTCTCTATGTCCAGTATCTGACTGCTCTCTAACTTCGCACAAGTATCAGCTTGTTGCCCAAAGAAAACTAAAAAAAAACAAAACATCTTTTATTTATTGATTGGGGTGGGGGAGAAGGGATGAGAGAGAAGAGGGGGAAAACATCAACTCATAGTAGTTGCTTTTCATATATGCTTTGACCTGGCAAGCCCGGGGTTTTGAACTGGTGACCTCAGCATTCCAGGTCGATGCTTCATCCCCTGCGCCACCACAGGCCAGGCAGAAAACTAAATTGTTTTAAAGACAGTGACTGTTATTAGATTGCATGGCCTTGTCATCTGTTTTTGGCAGAGTCCGAAGAGCACAGTTGGTAAACAACAAACAAACATGCGAGAGGCGTGAAGGCAGATGGGGTTGAAGCCTCCGGTCTGGATGTACACAGTGAGCTTGGAAGGGCTCTAAGTGTGCTCCACATTAAGAGAAAACAAGTCAACTCTGAACTGTTCACCGCGTGCCTCCCAGAGAAGAAGGGAGGGCAATGACTGGGTATTCTTGAGTGCTTACGATAGTCAAGGCACAAACTTGGTTTTATTTCATCCTCACAAGTGTGGGAGAGAGGTGTTAATGATTCTTTTTACAGAAGAAGAGACAGAGACTCATAGAGTTCCTGGGACTCATCTAATGTCATTCGGGGGCACACGGCCAGGCCGGGACTGGATCGCATGCTGGCCTGATCCATCACCACTGTCGTGCTGCAGGAAGGGCAGCTCCTAATGAGAGCTGGGTCAGAGACTTGGATTAGGCCAGTGGTTTCCACGGTGACAACAACAGACAGTCGTCAACCTATGCAATGGATGGCGAGCACTGAACAAGTGTAATGTGGTCAAAGCCCTGACGGGGCTTGTCCCACAGTATCTCGCATCCCCGTTCATCCCTTTTCCAACATCCCAGGTCTCAAGGCCATCGTTCCTCTCCCAGATTTTTGTCTCTAGGCCACTTTTCCTAGTGCTTACACCTGTACAAGGTATTTTCAAAACATGGATCATGTCATGTCATTGCCCTGAGATGGACCTTAAAACCACCTGTTGAAAACCATTCGGAGAAAATCCTGCAAGGCCTGATGGGATCTGTCCTCCCAATTTCTTCTCATTGCTTCTTTAATACAGCAAGTTCCTCCCCGTGGAAGGGCCTCTATCCATGATACAGCAGACCACTAATCTACTGGAGGACGCTGGGCAATTGTCTACCCTTTCAGGGGACTCAATTTTCTCATCAGTGAAATGAAAATGATTGTTGAGAGGATTTAATGAAATGATGCTCAAAAAGTGCTTAGAATAAAGTCTGGCATGTAGCAAATATTTATTTGCTATTTTAGCATCATTATCATCATCATCATCATCATCATCATCATCATCGTTGTCGTCGTGGTCTCCGTTACCTCCACTATCTGGAATAATCTGGCCAGATTTTTGGATGGCCAGTCACTATTATTCAGGTCTTAAGACACAATGCCTCCCGCAAGAAGTCTTTCCTGGTCAGCCTATCTACAGTGACCTCGCCATCCCAGTAATTTCTGTGACGCCTCATTGCCTCCTATGTTATTTTCCTTGTGGCATTTTCATCGGTTGAAGTCTCTTGCCTGAGCACAGTTCGCCCTCCGCTTTCCCTGCCTCGCACGCCTGCCGCTGGAGTGTAAATGCTTTCAAAGCAGGAATCTTGTATCTTCCTCCCTATCTGCACTGAAGAGAGGGTCAATAATCTGAAGGCCACTCAACCTAAGATGTACTCTTTGAAAAGTTGGAAGTTTTAAAGAGCAAACCATTTTTAAAAACCCAGAATTCAAGTGCTGCCTGGGAACACTCGAGGACACTTACAGGAAGGCTGTTAACCATCCTTGACATCGTAGACTGAATGCCTGTCGCACTTTCCTCTAAGGATTTGATGTTCTACTTTGCAACTCGTTAGCGACCGTATCTGTGAGGGTAGGTGAGGAATGTCATGAACTTTATAGAATAAATGTTCCTCATCAGTAAAAAAGGGAATATAAGTCTAAGGTCTTATATTCAAGCATTCTAAAAAGAAGGAGTATGAAATAGAAATATTAACAAATATCACAAATAAAATGTTAATCCAACTCATGCCAGAAATGAGGAAACTGAAACCAAGAGGTTCTACAGTGGGATGGGGGCTGACCCAAGGCCAGCACCTGTGAGGAGTGTTGGGTGGGTTCTAGTTTTCTTTCAGTCTTGGTGTGCCAGTTGTAGGGCTCGTCAACAGGCACTCAATGCACAAACAACTACTGAGCACTTACTGTATACCTGGGTCTACTCTGGTCTTTAACCTGGAGATTCCTTATTGATAATAAATATTCTTGGGCTCATGAGAATCTCACATATGTTGCCTCTGATCTTAAAAATGTTTTTTCTATGTTAGGCCCTGACTGGCTTGCTCAGTAGATAAAGTGTCATCCTGGCATGCTGAAGTCGCTGGTTCGATCCCCAGTCAGGGCACGTATGAGAAGTAACCAGTAATTGCACAGCTGAATGGAACAACTAAGTGGAGCAACAAGTTGATTTTTTCCCTCTCTCTCTCTTTCTTTCTCTCTCTCTCTCTCAAATTAATGGGGGGAAAAATTTTAATGCATTTTTTTCTATGCTAATCATAGCATAAGACTGGCAGTCACTCCAAGAAGACAGCTAGTCTCTCTCTTTTGGCCTTATTTTCCCAGTCTTTGTGAAATAAGGTCAGGATGGGCCAACCCCTTTCCATTTCATCCTGCACAGATGATCACAGAAGCTTTGCCCTAGAGCTCCCCCGGAACACTGTACCAATGACTTATTGATGGAGATTTGGGTTGTTTCTAATCATTTTCTGCTATTAACAGTGATGTGCAAGTATCTTTTCACATTTCATTTTGCACAGGCGCAATTAAAAAACTAAGACTGTGGGAGAAAATCCTGAAAATAAAATTGTCCGTTTAAAAGACATGTCCGTGGTAATTGGGTCGATACTCTCAAGCTGTTCAACACAAAGATGGCACCAAGTTTCATTTGCCCCAACCACGTATAAAACGACTATTTTCCACACTTTCAACAACTGCAGGTTATCGTATTTTTCTCTTTTTCAGTATTGCAGGTGAAAAATGGTATCTCTTTTTTTTTCTTTTTTATAATAGGTATTTCTCTTATTATAGGACAGATTTATTATCTTCTCGTATAAAGCCATTTGCATTTTCAGTCTTATGAATTATTTGTTCATGTAATTTATTCATTTTCCTATTGGGCTGTTCTTTTCTTATAGATAGGCAAGGCTTTATTTTAAAAAAAGCACATACTTTGTTGTGATGTAATTAAAATGACAAGTTTGTATTTTTATTTTTTTAACCCTATAAGTTTGCTTTATCCTTTGAATGTATTTTGTTTTTGTTTCTGTGTGTATTAAATGAAGCATAGTTTCCTTAGTGTCTAATATTTTATGTTTTATATTTAGTATTAGTCCTTTTTGAGCTAATAATAATAAAAAAATATATAATCTATATTATCAAATGCCACTTTTAAAATTAGGAAGATTTTTAAATGGTTAAATAATTAATCCACATGGAATTTGAGGGAATAAAGTGTGATAAGCCTATTTAATTACCCAGTTGTTCAAATACCATTATTAATACATATTGTTCTCACCTATTTGAAATACCGCTTTAGCATACCCTAAATCACCTTCAGTATTTAAGTCTGTTTCTGGACTCCAATTCTTGTTCTGTTAATTTGTCTTATATTTTTTACTCAATACCACAATTTAAAAATTACTGTCTTTTTAATATACTTTAAAATCTAGTAGAATTGGTATCATATCATTCTTCTTTTAGGATTTTAAATTTTTCATTTTTTTCTTTTATAGTTTATAATTAGATTATCTAACTTAAAAATAAATTTATTGCTATCTCATTAAAATTCTTTTAAATTTACAAATTTTCATTTTGTGTATTGCTATCATTATGATATTTGGTCTTTTTATCCAAAATTTTGGCTAGCCTCTCCAATACTGAGGTTCTTTTTGTATCCTTTGGTAATATCTTTGAGGGTTTTACTATGTACGTAGTATGTCTGTCTGTCTTGTGTGTGCATGTGTGTATGTGGTTTTCCATACATAGATATGTACACAGTTACCATTACTTGATCATTTTGCACCTAGACAAACTATTTTTGTTTATAATTATAGATAGGGTCTTTCCTTCGGTTTAATAGTTTAATTGGTTTTGTTTATATTTATTTATATTATTGATTTTTCTATATTAATTTTGTTCCCAGGCACTTTAAAGAATCTTCTTAATATTTATAATAGTATTTTTCCCCTTTAATTTATCCTCTTGAGTGTTCCAGTTAAGTTTTATTGTTTGCAAATAATAATGATTTTACCAAGTCTTTTTTTCAATTTTATTATTTTTTTCTTTTGTTTAATTATATTAGCTAGCACCATCAAAAGAGTGTTAAATAACAGTGAGGATACTTAATATCCTTATCTTGTGTCTGTCTGACTTTAATGGGCATGCTTCTAGATTTTTTCATTAAGCAGGATGATGGCTTATGATTATTCTCACGTTAAGGTAACATCAATCTATTCTTATTTTATTAAGAGCTATTTGAATTAACAAAAAATGGATTGAATTTGATCCAGTGTATTTCTGATGACCACAAAGATGGTATTATTTTTCACTTGTTATTATTAATAAGCATATTAATAAGAATAATTGATGCTTGTATGGAACAATTGATAGTCAAGACAGTAGTCTAAATTCTTTATATCCACTGACTAATTTCAGCCTTGCCCAATCTAGAACTCAGTGGTATTATTATTGTCATTCAAAACTTAAGAAGACTCACATTCACAGAGGCTGAGTAATTTGAACAAGTTCAAACAACAGTAAGTGACTGAGCTGAGACTGGACCCAGACTGATTCCCGGAATAGAAACACTAGGCCAAGTTTCACTTGAGAGATTTCTTAATGACTAACCAGCACTTCATTTCTGGACAAATCCTACTTGTTCAGTAGGTATCTATCTTCTTTTTATTGAGTCACAGATGCCATTTGCTCATATTCATTTGCAATTTTTGCATCAGTGTTAATCAGAAAATTTTAGCAAAAATCTCTTTTTCTGTGTTTGTCATTGTTTTTTTAAAATAAATTTTTATTAATTTTAATGGGGTGACATCAATAAATCAGGGTACATATGTTCAAAGAAAACATATCCAGGTTATCTTGTCATTCAATTATGTTGCATACCCATCACCCAAAGTCAGATTGTCCTCCGTCACCTTCTATCTAGTTTCTTTGTGCCCCTCCCCCTTCCCCTTCCCCTCTCCCTCCCTGTCTCCCCCCCACCCAGTAACCACCACACTCTTGTCCATGTCTCTTAGTCTTGTTTTTATGTCCCACCTATGTATGGAATCATGCAGTTCTTAGTTTTTTCTGATTTACTTATTTTACTCCGTATAATGTTATTAAGATCCAACCATTGTTGAGTCTTATTGGTATCCTTGTCTCATGAACACTTTGGAAACACTTCTATTTTTTTGTTTTCTTTTATCAGAATAATTTAAATGGCACTGAAGTTATTTGTCTTTAAATGATTTTTTTAATTAGCCTATGAAACTATGTTCATTAGGTCCCCTTGAAGCCATCTGGGTCTGGTGTTTGTTTTGTTTTTATGGAAGGAGCTTCCTAAGGAAGTATCTTTATTCATTCTAGGCAATTGTTATATTTAGATGGCTCTGTTTTCAAAAAATTTTCTTTTACATTTTACTGAACTATGGTTGACATATATATAGCACTAGATATGTTTAAGGTATACTGCATAATGATTTGGCATACCTATATAATGGAATGATTGCCTCAATGTGTTCAGATAACATCCATCATATCCATCATCTCATACAGATAAAAAATAAAGAAAAAAAATATCTTTTTCCTTGTAATGAGAACTGTTAGAATTTGCTCTCTTAACAACTTTCATATCCATCATCCGACAGTGTCAGCTAGTCATCATGTTGGTCCTTGCACCTCCCTTACTTACGTATTTTATAACTGGAAGTTTGTACCTTTTGATCACTTTCATTTAATTCTCCCCACTCCCCACCCCCCATCTGACAGTGTCAACTATAGTTATCATGTTGGTCATTATACCCCCATACTTATATATAATATCTCATAACTGGAAGTTTGTGCCATTTGATCGCCTTCATTTAATTCTCCCTGCTCCCCCTCTCCCTCCCCCCCCCCACCTCAGGTAACCATAAATCAATCCCTTTTTCTATAAGTTTGGTATGGTGTTTTTTTTCCTTAGATTCCACAGATAAGTGAAATCACACAGTATTTGTCTTTCTCTGTCTGATTTACTTTACTTAACACAATGCCCGTCAAGTCCATCCATTTGGCTGAAAGTGACAGAATTTTCTCTGCTTTATGGCTGATGATATTCATGTATACATATGAATATTTATCCACTTTACCATTTGTTCACCCATGGACGCTGAGATAGACTCCACTACTCCATGTTGTTGGCTATTGTAAATAACGGCAAGAACATAGAGGTGCAAATATTTCTCCAGATGGTGTTTTTATTTTCTTCAATAGTCCCAGAAATGGGATTGCTAGATCATATAGTAGCTCCATTGTTAGTTCTTTGAAGTACCTGCATACTGTTTTCCCTCGTGGCTGTAACAGTCTCTACCAATAGTGCGCAAAGGTCCCCTTTTCTGAATATCTGGCAAGTAAAACCTTGAGCATCTTTATTAAGGACGAAGTCCAGGAAGAAAGAGGGAAGAGAAGAGAGCCCAGGGCCAAGCTCTAATGCTGCCAGAGTGCTAATTCTTGGGCAATCCTATCATTTTAAGTGTCTGGTTAATTTTGCTACCCATTGGAATTCCTTGTCAGAGATTCACAAAGGATAATCTGGAGAGTCTCCAAAGGAACAGCTCTGACTTGGGGACTTTGAGGACTCAGTAGGTATGTCTCCTTAAGGAGACATCTGGTGTCCAAGATCAGATCAAAAGGGATGTTACTGCCTTCTGGTCTTTCTGTTATGCTATTTTAGAATCTCTGAGAGGTTGTCTTTAAATGTTTTTAATAACACTGTGTTTTTTAATTTGGAACATGTACCCAAGGAGCCTTTTGAAATGTGACATATAGGTTTTTAATACAAAAGTGTTCTCATGTTCAGAGGCACATATACCCATATACACAAGCCAAAGCCTGGAATCCTAAGGGAGATTTGCCTGCTTATGAAAATTGTACAAATTCTTAATGGAAGGGAAGTGTTTACACAGCTTTAATATGACTCTATGGAATAATCTCTTCATATAATAATATTAGCACATGGAGTTACTTTTTAAAAAAATCTATTCAATAAAGATTAACTCAGATTTTCTGTACATAGTTTTCCAGAAAGTCTAGAATCTGCCTTTCCCCAAATCTGAATCTCAGTGTTATGTTATTTCTTTCTTCTTAAAAATGTTTGACAGGCTAACTTTATTAAGTTTAACTATAAATTGGTAAGGAGACCCCTCATTTAAATAAAAAATTATAACCATGTTTTCTATAACTATATTTACATGTAGTTGATTCAACTATTAACTACATATGTTCACTTGGGTTGTCTATTACTAGAGGTCTTTCACTCCTCTGAAAACCATTATTTCCTTATTAATTTCCCAACGGCTTTAGGCAGTGTCTAGCTGTGGCAATGACTATGTGAATAAACAGTTTTTATTGTCCATGGTTTTATGATGGAGAAAAATACTGTTGATATACTTAAAATGCTGATTATTAGATAAAGTCAAAAGGGTAGTCATTAGCTTTGATAACACACAAAACAACTCCTTATTGAGTGCCCACTCTATTCCAAAGCCTGGAGATTGTAAAAATGAAGATGTTTTGTTTGTTGTCACCAAGCTTAGCAGTACATAATGATCAAGATATGCTGAGTACTTATTCTGTGCCAGGCATTCATTCTTTCTTGTTCCAAATGATTCTAGGATGCTTACAATGTCCCAGGCACAGTGCTAGGTCCTGAAATATAAGAGTGAGCAGGAACAGTTACATTCCTGTTCTCATGTGCTGATGAATAGAGAGGCATTTACCAAATAATCACACACAAATGTGTGTAGAATTCCTGACTAGCTAAATTCCATCTTGGAAAGAAACATGATTTTATGAGTGAAGATTTTAAAGAAAATTCATCAATCTGAGGGAAGTCATCAGAAGGCTTTCCTGAGAAGGCGATGCTTGGACCAAGTTTTAAGAATGAATTGGTTATAATTTAGGTGGAGCAGTCAAAGTGCATTGTAGACTCTTGGGTCAATCCTGGCAAAGGCTCCTGGGCAGGAAGAGGAATAAGGCCGGTGTTGGAGAGCAGAGTGAGATGGAGAGTGATGTGAAATTAGATTAGGGAGGAGAGAAGGGTGGGAGGGAAGTGGTTGGTGGCCAATGACACTGAGCCTATAAGCCATGTTTTAGACAGACTTGATGGTAAAGGAGGAAACCGTAATCTACGCAACTGTTTATGCATCAGGAGTGCTGTCACAAAACAGTACTCCGACTGTTCCGTGTACTCAGCAGGGAAAACATTCCGTTGGAGGATCAGAGAAAGCCTTGTGGTAGAGAGACATTCAAGAAGGTGCTTGAAAATAAATAGTCACTTGGTAGTCAAGAAAGGAGAAATGGCCCATCCAGGTGGAGGGAACAGAAGTGCAAAGACCTGGTGCTGCAGTCTGCACAAGGTCATGTGTTGAAATCCTAACCCCCGATGGTAATGTATTCATAGGTGGGACTTTTGGTCATGAGGTGTTTAAGTCATGAGGGTGGAGCTATAATGAATGAGATTCATGTCTTATAAAAGAGGTCCCAGAGTGGTCCCTAGCCCCCTCCATCATGTAAGGACATAGCAAGAAGTCAGCAATGTGCAGTCCAGAAGATAGCCCTCAACAAAACCCGCTGGCACCCTCTCCGCGGGTCTCCAGCCTCCAGAACCGTGAGAAAGAAGTTGCAGTTGACACCCAGTCCGTGGCATTTGGTATACAACAATCTGAATGGGCTAAGGCACCAGGAAACATAAAATAACATGATATATTCAGAAGGCATAAAATACTTGGGTGTCGTTAGACGGCATGCAGGGTGTGTGTGTGTGAATGTGTGTGTATACACATGTATGTACACGTACACATGTGCAGGGGGAACTGGGTGTTTTGCTATTGCTGAACATTTGAGATAGTTTCCAATTTTACTGCTATTACAAACTGTGCTGCTATAAATATTGTTGCATAAGTTCCCTTGTTTATGTTCTACAATTCCTCAGGGCATATACCGGGGAGTAAAATTGTTGGTGAAATACCACGTGCATCTGGAGCTTTCTTTTTCGTAAGAGCTGTACCAATTTACTGCCCACCAGTGCATGAGACTGCCCATCACGCCTTCTTTATCAACAGTTGGTATTGGAATTTTCACCAATTTTACTAATATAAAATGATTTTTTATTGTTGTTTCTCTTCCCTCTTCATACTGCAGTGGTTCCTTTTCTCCTGGTACACCGATATCTTTTACCAGTACATGAGAAGAAAATCTCTTGGAAATACAAAATTATACCTAGCCTTTATAAGGGAAATGTGCCCTCCATCTGCACCTGAGAGCTCATATACTTGTTTCTTTCAACAGACATTGCCAATTTGGCTGAGAGTACAAGAATGAATAAATAAGACATACTGCTTGTTAACCAGGAACTCATGGTCTTGGGCAAAAGGCAGACATGCAAAACAAATAAGAAGAGATGATTAACACATTGATACTTTATTATGAGTAGAGAAGGAAATTGCAGAAGAGAGGTAGATTAATTATATCAGAAGCTTAATGAGGCTTCTGCAGAAGTGATATTCCAGCAGAATTTGAGATAAATAGCATTGAATGAATATTATCCCTTGAAGTAAGTATTATCTTTCCATCTGACACATGAAGAGAATGAGACCCAGAGAGTTTAGCACAAACTTGGGTAAGTAAATGGTGGAGGAAGGAACTGAAGCTAGACCTTTGGCTCTAACACCACTACACACCCAAAGACACCACATTGTTTAAGAAATATCAAATCTCGCCTGACCTGTGGTGGCGCAGTGGATAAAGCGTCAACCTGGAATGCTGAGGTTGCCGGTTCAAAACCCTGGGCTTGCCCGGTCAAGGCACATATGGGAGTTGATGCTTCCTGCTCCTCCCTCCCCCTTCTCTCTCTCTCTCTCTCTCTCTCTCTCTCATTCTCTCTCCTCTCTAAAAAAAAAAAAATTTAATAAAAGTAAAAAAATAATAATAATAATAAAAAAGAAATATCAAATCTCAATTGGTACCAAAATCCTGCGGATGCAGGATGTATAAGCTCTGAAAAGGGCAAAGCGTGTGACTCGCACACAAGGTGACTCACCCAGGTCCTTGGTTTGACTTACGGCATCATTTGAATTTTCAGTTGGCTTCAGCTCCTCCGCCATTAATTTCCTGCTGCCTGTCAGCAGAATATTTTGTGATTGTTATAGAGAGGGACTGCTTTGTCAGCGTAGAGTGCCACATTTCTACTTCAGATCTCAGCTTAATGGCACTGAGACCGCGAGGGAGTAACTTTTCCAATGCTTTCTTGGGGTTGGTCGTAAAGAACACTGTAGACCATCCAAAGAATCTGGGCTTCTTACCGCGGATGACGTTGAAGGACTGTCAGTAGAGGAGCGGCACAGTCTGCCTCAGTTTGAGCGGGGAGGCTGGCTGCTAGGTTGCGAATAAACAGGAGGTCGACAAGGGTGGAAACAGGACAACCAGTCAGGAAGCTGTTGCAAAAATCCAGACAAAAGTTGATGAAGCTTGACCGGGGTGATAGTGTGGAGATGACTCTCGGCTTCTAATTGAAAGGATACATCTGCGGTGTTCCCCGATAAACTGCGCGTGAACTTTAAGACAGAGACGAGTCCCTTCTTATTTCCATTACTTACTCCTCAGAAAGTCGCCGAAGGACCGGTGAGGGCGGTCTGGTTAGGAGCAGACACCTGATACAGTTACAAGTCCTCTCCCGTGGGAGATGCCTGCTTTGCCTTCCCCATCCATTTGTCACAACAAACATGAAAACCACTGAGCTCCTTAGAAGCTGTGGACTGAGAGCATTTAGGCAAAACTAGAAAAAAACCTCGAACAGACAGTGAGGTTGCAAGATGCTCTTAGCAATTGGATTCCTCATTGGATATGGAGCAAAAGCTCTAACAAGAAAACGGCAGGTAGTGATTCCTGCATCGGGTCTGGATCACGGCTAAATGAAATTGGGTCCAGGACCCACAGAGGCCTCCAGACTCTGGCACCTCCCGATCGCACAGGATGCCATGCTTCTGTCTTCTTCATGCGCTTCCGAGCACAGGGTTTTGGGTCTTGCTCTATGCCCATAATCTTCTAGGAATTCTATTCCTTGCCCTTAAATCTGCATAGCATCACATCGCTGCCACGAGCATGCTTTGCTGTGTTCTCTGGGGGGGGGGGGGGGGGGGGGGGGGGGGGTTCACTCTGCACAGAATCAGCCAGCTGACTAGAGGGTGTTGTGCCGTGTAGGAATCTAAATAGTGAGTGACTATTACATTTCCCCTAAGACTCTCAGCTAATTCTTAAAACAGAGTATTCCAAGGCCAGGATCCATTTTTTTCAAGCCTTCGCTGACATTCACCAGCCAGAGGTATGCAAAGGCTGCTAAACAAATGATTATTCGTTCCACAGGAACTCCCGGATCCCCGTCAGACACAGGCAGCGTCCGTCCCAGTGTTCGAGATGCAGTGGGAATAAAACACGGTCCCGCTCTCCGAGAGCGGGCTGGTGCCGCGGGGCAGCAGGTTAACACAGAGATCGCTCCGCCTGCGTCCGGGGTCTCAGGGAGTGCGGAGCGCTGCGCGGGGGTTGCGTAGGGGTTGCGTGCAACCCAGGAAAGGGGGAAAGTGGGCGGCCTAGGAAAGACCGAGGGGAAAGGAAGAGCATTTCAGGGCAGGGAAATGGATTTGGGTTTAGAAGCCGTGGACTAATCTGACTGAACCACCTGGAAGAAAGTGGGCTGAATGCGAGTCATGTGGTCCGCGGCGGCAGGTGGGCTTCCGGCCTGCTGAACAGATGGGCACGGAGACGCTCTTCGGGGCCATCTGGTCAGTACATGTGTTCTCCTCCCTGACGGAGGAGGAAGCCTTGCTGACCTCCCGTTTCGGTAAAACAACAAAAACCAAACAAACAAAAAACCCAGGAAGGTTCCAGATGTTTTTCAAGTTGTATTTATTTAAAAATAAACAAAGAACACTTTCCGTGTGCTGGGCAGCGATCTCAGCACTTTACAAATTGCAATTAATGTGAGCCTCATAACGCCTGTCGAGGTTAGCGCTATTGTCACCCTGTATGACAGGTGAGAAACTGAGGCAACGCAATAGAAAGCGTGTCCTGGGTGACTCAATAAGCCCGTGTCCGAGCAAGGGTTAAAGCCCAAGCACGCAGGCTCCGGAGCCAGGGGTCGCTAACTCGTGCCTCTGCTGCTTCTGGAAAGAGGGTGCAGTTGGGGGGCATCGTTATTCCCTGAACAACGATGGAGGTCCCACCTCTCCAGCCTCAGCCTCAGAGTGAACACGAAACAGGCAGGAGGAGCCCTGCGAGGGAGATGTGTCTAGAGGGGGAAGTGTCTGTAAAACATTCGGGCAGGTGACGAGGTTCAGAACTTCTAAACCTCAGGAGCACAGTCTGGGCTGGAGCTAAGGAATTAAGTTCTTAGGTTAAGGGTGGCCGCTACGGTCTCATTGTGAGTTGAATGTATTCGTTTCCTAAAGCTGCTGTAACAAATGACAGGAAACTGGAAGGCTTAAACCACGTGGGACATGAGACCTCTACCTCTGAATCACCAATGCCTCCTGGAAGGCTTAAACTAACAGAAACTTCTTCTCTCAAAGTTCTGAAGGCCAAAAGTCTCAAATGAAAGAGTCAGTAAGCCATCCTCCCTCCAGAGTCTCTAGGGAATAACCCTTCCTCCTCTCGGTGGTCCCGGTATTCCTGTGCTTGGGGCCACATCACTCATCTCTGTCTCCATGTTTATGTGACTGTTTCCCACTTGAGTGTCTCTGTGTCTTCCCCTTTCTCTATGAGAACATTTGCTCTTGAGTTTAAGATCCACCCTAAATTCAGTGTAGCGGCATCTTTAGATCTTTAACTTAATTCCATCTGCAGAGACCCTATTTTCCAATGGTTTACATACCCAGATTCCTGGGGCTAGGACTTCGCTAGATGTCTTTGGGTACCACTGTTTAACCCACTACAGTGGAGGAGCTTGTCCTAGGAAGGTCTTGAGCGAGGAGGAGGCATGTGGACTTGGGGCACGATAATGGATGGGCAGCAAAATTTGGGGAGACAAATGAAAAACTGAGAGGAGACCAAAGAAAAGGCAAAGCAGTGAAGAGAAAAACCCAGAAACCCAAGGAGAGTGTATTCTATATCAAAAGAATGTCATGGGCCTCCGTGTCCAGTATTGCTGAGGAATGTGGGACACAACTGTGAGCGGGCAGAGAGGAGGTGGAAGGTGACCTTGGCCAGAACAGTTTGGGGTTTTTGTTTTTGTTTTTCCAGTCTGGCAGTGCCGATGGGAAAAGGGAGAGGCTTGAAGCTATAGTCCCTTGGGAGCCAGTGTTGTCACCTCACTGGCACGCTGCTAAATGGCATTGTACACTTTAGCAGCCGAGAGAAACCAGATGAGGAGACTCCGACCCTCTTACCCTCTCTTATCCTCCCCTGCACACTTAAGAGGATATTTGACATTAGCCCTCTCTCATACAATAGACTGAAGTGCAGATAAATGAACAATCTTGTCTACAGAGGTAATTATTTGAGATGACAATATTTTGACTTTTCATTTCCTTTAAATTAGTTTCACATGGTAGGGGGCCACTTCCCATTTTAGAATTTGTTCGGAGGCTCTTTCAATTGTGTCTTCAGACATAGATACCCAATGCTCCTAAAATGTCAAAACTCAGCTCTGTTTCTCATAGCATTAAACGACGTCTCTTATGTTGTGAGTTTCACTAGCGTCACTAGTGAAGAACCCAGTGCCTCAGAGCTGATCCCGAGTAGAGTTTGGATGCTTAAAAATATTACTTTCTTTTTTTATCTGCTCGTCTAAAATAAGAATGTAACTTTCTTACAGTTGCTGGAGTTCATTTCAGTTAAATCTTAATGAGGAAAAATGAGACAAATGGGTCCATGAACATTACCTCGCAGACCTTCTAATTTTTATAAATTCACTGGCAGAGTTGGGCTTACCTTGTTGCCATTATTTCATTGGGCTCTTGAAAATTTCAGCCGAATTGCACGCGGCGGGTGCCAGGGGCAGTCATCTGCTTCGGGGCCTAACTCTTGTAGTCACGTTATCCATCTAAATCTATAATCGGAGAGGGGGCATGTTAGAGAGGTGAAAAGTATCATTTGTCACAGCATTCTTGCGGAAAGATGGCTGGGATTTTGGGAATAAGGCAGTAGGAGCAGTTTTTCTTCTCATTAGCTGCCTTATTTGTAACTGCAGGGGCTGTCAGAAGCAGGAACTTAATAACCTTCAAGTTTTTCTGTATTAACATAAAAAAAAAAGGTTGCATGAAATTTTGGCAAATCATTGCCCCCGTGAGGATATCGGAAATACTTTTGCTGGTGAATACAGAATAACCTTTCTTTGGGGAGCTCTCGGCTGAATTAAATATGTCATTGCAGTGGATTCATCTAGAATGAGACGTTTATGCTGATTGTGGACACGGTGATGATTCTGAAGCTTCACCAGGAGTCTCCACGGGTAGAAGTTGGAAGGAAAGTGCCAACAGTGCTATTAATGGACTAACAGAGTGCAAGGGATGCATTTTGTAGTCAGATGCGATTGTCCCTTTATCTGCTGTGTTTTCACATGCATTGGGGGCGGCATCAGGAGGTAACTGGAAGTCCTCAGTTCTCTGAAGAGGATCAGGAAATATCTAGCCTGCAGGATCTCAGACTAACCAGGCTAGAAGGGAAGGAGGGAGGGAGGGAGAAGTATCAATAAAATTGGTAATCCTTTTCTTTAATACAGCTCGTGCTTCTTCCTGAAACATTTTTTCTCTTGATTTACATTTCCTGTTTTTCCTCCTCCGGCATTGGCCGCCCGTTCTCAATCTCCTGCCCCAGGACTTTGCTTGTATTTCTTCTTGTCCCTTTCTGTACCTATTTCCTAGGAGGTCTTCTTCAGTCCCATGCCTTCCCGTCCAGTCTCTAGCCTGACAACTCTTTAATTTGTGTTTCCTGTTCCCCCTTCTGTGAACACCGGCCCCGTGGATCTATCTCACCGTCTGCCCAGCACTTCCACACGGAGTCTAGCAGATGCGTCAGGCTCTTCCTGTCCATCACTGATGCCCCTCCCCACCCACCTTCAGACCAAGACCGCGCGCATTTCTCTAACTCCCTCCGTTTGCACACAGCCCCCATCTGCTCTGTTGGGAAACCCCCCTGGTTCATCTCCAGACTTGAATCTGATGATGCTTGCCCTGCCCTGCAGCCAAACCCACCCAACTTCTCTCTCTGTTTCCACTCAGTCTGTTCTCTACCCAGGAGCCAGATTTATCATCTGAAGCTCAAATTGGACAGTGTTCCAACACCTCTGCTCAGAACTCTCCAATGCGCCCTGGCCGGTTGGCTCAGCGGTAGAGCGTCGGCCTGGCGTGTGCGGGACCCGGGTTCGATTCCCGGCCAGGGCACATAGGAGAAGCACCCATTTGCTTCTCCACCCCTCCCCTCCTTCCTCTCTGTCTCTCTCTTCCCCTCCCACAGCTGGGGCTCCATTGGAGCAAGGATGGCCCGGGCGCTGGGGATGGCTCCTTGGCCTCTGCCCCAGGCACTAGAGTGGCTCTGGTTGCGGCAGAGCGATGCCCCGGAGGGGCAGAGCATCGCCCCCTGATGGGCAGAGCATCGCCCCTGGTGGGCGTGCCGGGTGGATCCCGGTTGGGCGCATGCGGGAGTCTGTCTGACTGTCTCTCCCTGTTTCCAGCTTCAGAAAAATACAAACAAAACAAAACAAAACTCTCCAATGCTCCCTCCTCTCCGAACAAACGGGGGCTGGATTGCAGCCGTCCCCACAATCTGCTCGTCCCCACCGCTCTCCTCCTCCCTCCACCCGGCATCTTCCTCGGGGCCACCGAGCATGCTCCCTGCCGCAGGCCTGGGACTTGCAGTTCCCCTTCCTCGGCTGCTTTTCTCCAGGGTGTTTGGAGGTTCTCTCCTTTCCAGTCTTTTCTCCAGTTACCCCGTCGAATGCGTCCTCCCACTCCGCTCTCGGAAACGGCCAGCATGCACCCGCCCGCATGCGTCTCCCCGGGGCCTTCTGCTTCCCTCGTGGAGCTGAACATTCCTGACCCATTCAGGTTTGTTTGATGCTTGTTGTTTACCTCTGCCCACTGGAACATAAGACTGAGGAGAGCAGGGTTTAATCTCTGTGCACTGTTGTGTCTCCACAGTCGAGCACAATGGCTGGTATAGAATGGGTGCCGAGTCATTAGTAGGAGGGGGAGAAAGGAATGATCGAGAGAAACGAAGAGAGAGAAAAGCTGTATTGAAAATTGCCTAAACGTCAGTAACAAGGATAAACGAATGTGAAAGATGCTGTTTTTGGAGTTCAACCCTTGATTGTCATGTCCAAAAGGGCCCCTCCAAGGGCCACCCTGCACACTGAGAAAGACCCCGAGCTCAGGGTATGGATTACAAGGGCAGCCATCCTCTAGCCGGTGCCTCTCACGCCCTTTCTCAGTCTGTGACAGTCATCACTCCAGCCTTCCTCAAACAGATCAAACCCTTCGTTCCCTCCAGCCTACTTGGAAGGCTCTTGTCCACATCGTGACATGGTGGAGTCCTTCTCAAATGCCGTCTCTGAAGACTTTTACCAACTCTCTGACCCCTTCTCTGTCACCTGACTTTATTATCTTCATGGGGTTCACCGTATCCAAAATGCCTTATTTCTTCACTTTTCCACTTTCCCCCTTTAGATGAGGAGCTTTGTTTGGGCAGAGGCCTTCTCTCTCTGCGCTCCTCAGTGTTGTATGTCCAGTGTCTCCATCTTTTCCTGGTGTGCAGTAACTGTTCTGTCATTATTTTCTTAGTGGATGAGTCAATGAGACTGCCTCCTAGGACACTGGCCTTCTTTGTGTTCTCCTCTTCTCTCTTGATGTCATCACAGACGATGAAAGGGACGTGCTGCTCTGTTCATGGCAGTGAGCTGGGCACTTGGGACACAGATAAAATGACCACAGTTCTTACCAGAAAGTGCTCCTGGAAGTAGTAAAGACTGAGGTATAAAATATGTAGAAAAGGGCCCTGGCCGGTTGGCTCAGCGGTAGAGCGTCGGCCTGGCGTGAGGGGGACCTGGGTTCGATTTCCGGCCAGGGCACATAGGAGAAGCACCCATTTGCTTCTCCACCACCCCCCCCTCCTTCCTCTCTGTCTCTCTCTCCCCCTCCCGCAGCCGAGGCTCCATTGGAGCAAAGATGGCCCGGGCGCTGGGGATGGCTCCTTGGCCTCTGCCCCAGGCGCTAGAGTGGCTCTGGTCACGGCAGAGCGACGCCCCGGAGGGGCGGAGCGTCGCCCCTGGTGGGCATGCCGGGTGGATCCCGGTCGGGCACATGTGGGAGCCTGTCTGTCTCTCCCCGTTTCCAGCTTCAGAAAAATACAAAAAAAAAAATATGTAGAAAAGGAAACACCCCCCAGAAAACCTAATGAGCTGAGTCTTCGTTCCTTTGGAAAAAAGCTTTCGAATAGAGGCTCCCATGCCATCATGGAGTGGCAGTTCTCAACTCCTCTGCATCCCTGCCAGCTCGTAGCCAGATACCCATTGGCAAAAGGGTGTCATTTGCCTTCTTCTAGGTTATATATCAGGTGAGATTTAAAGTCACCCTGGTTACATCCTTCTCTTCCATCAGATTCTGCTACGCTTTCTTACAGAGCTGAGGGGTGCGGTGTAACTGCTGTGCTAGGAGTTGTAAATATCACCCAGACGTTCTTGTCTGCAGCTCAGCCTTTGCCCAAATGCCCCAGGATGAGCGACACATACTTGACTGTCATCCATCATGTCTATCAGAAAAGAGGAAAGAAAGATTCAGGAACCCCAAGCGTGGTGATCACCTGGATTTCACCGATTCTTTGCCTCACACGTAACTATGCAAATATTCATTAAACTGTGTGGGGAAGCACAGTTTAATGTTTAACAGATCATCATTATTTTAATCACATCTCATGCTACTGATTTGGTGGACCTCAGTATTTTTTATCTATAGCTTACCCAGCCTTTCAGGTAATAAGGTACTTCTCTCTAAACCTTTGTATTTTCTTAATTTGGCGTAAAGGTGTAAAAGATTCCTAAGGCTGAAAAACCTCGTCAAAGAATCATCTGACATCAAATGATGCTATTATCCAAATCAGGAAAACTTCCTTGAGACTCTAAAAGTGTCCCAAGCAAAGTGGTTCTTTCTCCTAGATCTTTATTCCATGTAATTCAGGCCAATGCACATTTTTTTATACCAAGTTCTTCCTGTGAAATAATTTCTGTATCCAAGTAACTGCCACATCTCTGCTCTCAAGGAACTTACAATCGAGTCAGAAAGGAGGAAGCTGTCTATTAATAATTCAAGAAGGGTATATATATACCCCGGGAACCTAAGTAGTCCGGTGAGGCTGAAAATGCAAATTGGGGAATAAAATACAAAAACAGGTGCTTTACTGAATATCTTACATGCTGGGCTCGGTGATTCAGACATTATCTGTTAAAGCAGTGGATTTTTTTTTAGACTTTTGAGCAGAAAAGAGTAGTAGTGTCAGCTGTTCTTCAGGAATATAGGATTAGCCATACCATGTTTCTGATGGTGTTTCCTGAAATATTTCTATTCTTTCATATTTCCCACAAGGCATGTGTCATTTTGAGATAAAGACTGAGAGGAAGAAAGGAAGAGATGCCAGTATATTGAAAAATATTGTAGTTCTCCTAGTCTATGCTGAAGTAAATGTAAGATCCAAAATTACACTTGGCTTATCCCAAAGAGGACTTGTTTATTGTTTTGAAAGTCCAGCTTGGGTTGGCCAGCCTACTCCATCTAGAAGCTGTACCTTTTGGAAAACAGGATGTCCAAGGTTGCTGTGTCAGGGCAAAAACAATTAAGAAAAAGCAATTGGCTACTTTAGTCTGAGTGACACCTCATTGTCATTTCCAGTCCATTGGCCAGAGCAAGTCATGTGACTTCAATGAGAGCACGTGGCTGTTTGGTGAACGCTAACTCTGCCAGAGTAATGGTGGTCAGGCTTTAGTGAATCGGATTCATTTTTCTTTCTTTCTGGATAAGAGAACTCACAATGGAATCCTGGACTCCAGATGAATAAAACATTGTTTGACCATTGCCTTTTGGGGCAGTTGAGTAAATTTGGTACAAACTCATGCAAGTAATTGGAAGTTAAACTATTTTTATGTAACTTGGGGCTTAAAAATACTTCCTGCTTTGCCTTCTTCACAGGATCAAATGAAATACTGTAATGTATGTGATTGTTTTCATAAACTGCTGGGCACTGTGCAAAGCTAATCTATTATTATCATTACCACTACTGTCACCATGGTTACCAAAGCCAAAGAGGGCAGAGACTACCCTGGTCTGTGTATGTGACCAGAGAGAAATAAAGCTTCTCCTTATCCTTCTAGCATTATTTCTGTCCCCTTTCTTCTAAGTGCCTTGCATTTCAACTTTGCTAAACTCCTGATAACTTCCCAAACATGCTTAATCTTTCCTGGGCCTTTGTGCACCCTTCTCTCTCTGCTTAGAATGCCTTCCCACTCCTCCCCTCCCTTCCTTTACCCAGAAAATGCTAGTGTTTCCCCCAAGGCTAAACTCAGAATTCCCCAATCTGTAAAGGTTTCCTTGCCCCCAAATCTAAGACAGCTTGGGGTTCGTCCCCGTGTCATAGCTCTGTTGTGAAACTTTGCCTTCATGGCACCTGGTTGTTGACATGTCTGTCTCCCCAGTTAGGCTGTGAGCATCCTCGACCAGGGGCTGGGTCTTAGGGTTCATGCACCTGAGTAGGGTCAGGACTGAAATGGCATGGACTCCAATCTGCACTCAACCATTCATTGGTTGTGTGATTAAATAAAAACACAGGCAGAGGGCTTAACAGTAACGCCTGGTACATAGTAGGTGCTCTGTAAATATTTGGTGAATGAAGGAATAAGTAAATCAGTGAGTGGGTGATTAATCGGCTCCCTCTCATGAGGTGTTATTTCACAGAGGAAGAGAAAAAGGCTTTGGAGAGGTGTTTGGCTCAAGGTCACACGGCTAGTTTGAGCTGGCTGAGTCTAAAAACTCCTCCTTTAACTTCTGCCTCTATGCGGCACATAACAGGTGCTCAGCAAACGGGTGCACTAAACAGAATCGGCGAGCCGGGCTCAGAGTGGTGGGAAGGGAAAGGCGGCGCTGAGTGAAGCTCAGGAGAGCTCTCCTTCTCCTTGTCTTCTGCTGAATCTTCACTCTTGTGATTTTTTTTTTTCTGGTGAGACATTTCTGGTTTCTTTCCAACGGATAGGAGAGGAAAGCCGTCCGGGTGGCAGGGCTCAGAGCAGGGGTCTGTCATTCCACAGGCCACCTGCCTCGCTCAGCAGCCCGGCTCCCAAAGTCCGCCTCGATTCTCACACTTCTTGATGCCCGAAGAAGGCAGGGCACGGTTTGCTGTTCACAGACCCATTCCAGACCCATCAGAGAGTGATGACACTTCGCTCTTTTGCTGCATGAAGAGGGGAGATAAGGAGTCCCAGGACACAAGGCAAAGGAGCGCCAGATTTGGGTGTGACTCGCAGAGACGGGGAGACCCTGCGCGCCGCCTCCCTCCGCGGGTCCGCGCTCTCAGAGCTGCTTTGCCATCCAGCTCCTCTGTCACCATCGCGCTGATCCCCGAGTCCCGGAGCCCAAGCCCGGTGTCTACAGAGACAAAGTAACATGAAACAGAGTAAAGGGAGCGTGCCCTCTGGATAGTTTGGCGCACTGCCTTACCCTTGGTGGTGACTCCTGTGAGTAATAAGGTACTGCCTTGTCCTTAAGGAGGCAGCTAAGCGGAGCGGAGATTTCTGCCACCAGCAGCAGCCCGGACAGCAGAGGCCCCGGGGTCCGGTCCCACGCCTGCACTGACGCGCTGCGGGGCCGGGCACCTTGCTCTCAGTGGCCCGTGAAAATAAACAGAGGGTCCCTCGTGCACTCTTCACTCCAGACTATAAACTGTCTTCCAGAAAGCTCTTTGTAAATTGCTATTATTTCCAAAGCAATTTGTAAAACAGTGAGAGAGCAGCAAGTGTTGACCTCCCACACTTTAGGCCAAGTTCCTGACACCTCACTGCGCTCTCAGTCAGAAACTAAGGTCTTGTCGGTAAAGAACGGACGACGGGGAGACTTAGCAGGCTGTTGTGGATTTAAAGCATGGTCTGTACACGCTGTCCTTTCCCGAATCATCCCTTCCTGGTGGCATATTGGCCGCAGTTCTCAGCATGTCCAGAAGAGGAGACAAGGTTAGTGGCTGCGGGAGACCCAGCCATCCCCTTGTGGCTAATAGACATTTCATCCTGTGCAGCTGGGTGCTCCTTTCAACCTTAGGTAGACCCTTAGATACTTGGGGGTCAGTTTGCATACTGTTCTGTTTCATTCGGTATTGATCTACAAAACGGGCCATTTTGATTTACAAAAAACAAAAAACAAAATTTGTCCAATCTAGTAATAAGTTTGGGAAATCCTATACCTTCCTTTCGGAAATTCAACTGAAAAATCTTGCAGAAAAGAACATTTGTTTCGTTTCAGTTCATTCACTATACTATCTCAAACTGCTTCAACCTGGGGTATTTAAAAATTCTTTTGTCTAACACTTATTAACATCTGCAAAAAGCATCATAAGAAATGTGGGTCACATGCACGGGTTAACCCCTGGGCTTCACTGCCTGCCAGTCTCCCTTCCGCTCTCCTAGCATGCCATACGGCCCACGTGTCCGTATGGTGCACGGGACATTCCCTCCTTTCTGCCTGGCAAATTCCTCTTCACGTTCTAAACCTGCTCCAGGTGACCTCCTTCTCTGGGAACTCCTCGTTGACCCTCAAAGGAAATAATAGCTCCCTTCTCTGAGCCAAAGGATCCCTGCCAAGCCAATCCTCTCTGTCAAGAGGGACCAACACATGGTGTGCAGGCCTCTCTGGGGTGTCACCTAGGCCAGCGGCTCCTCTTCCTCCTGGCTCAAAGCACAGAGTCACGGTGAGGGCCACTGCCGTCTCCTTAATGTGCCCATGCACCGTAGGGCGGGCTCAGCGGGAGGGGAGAAACGCTGTATCATTTATCCATAGACCACATTTATGCTTTCATTTTCCACAATGAATCAGACTTGTTTTCACATGTCCGTCTTCCTTAAACACATAGTGGTTGCGAAGGTACTAAAAAACGGATGCCCCTTTGAACTGCTGGAGGGACACGAATTGGTGCAACTGTGTGTCTCAGTGTTTGTTTTCTTACTCAAGACAAGCATAGGCCTTTGGCAAAACACTCATTAGAAAACGTGCACTTTCCTTATCCCGGTGTTTCCCAGGCAAGAGACAAGAATTCCTGAAAAGCCAGTTCAGAATGTCCAAGGAGGGGAGATGGAAATGAGGGGGCTCAGCTTCTAAGACCCTAACAAATGACCTCGTCTCATCCACATAAAAGTCTCAGGACATCCACAGTTTTTCAGATAGAATCTGCGCTAGAATCAGAATTACTGGGACAGCCTTGATATTTGGCCACATATGAAATTTGGGAATGCAGCCAACATCCATCTGTCGAGCTTGGACTTTAAGATGCGTGTCACCCCCCAAAGGCACCGTGGACAGAGCGTGCGTTGTTACCTGGGGCTCACCAGAGAGACGGGGCCTTGGTATGGGGCATCAGCTCCTCATGGCTCTGGCACCCCTCACGCTGTAGACCGTCCCCCCCCCCAACGCTAAAATTGGAGCCTGGCGCTTGACACAGAGGCTCCGGTGGCGGGATTAATCATGCAGAGTCCTCGCGTGCTGCGTGGCATGAATTGTGTTGCTAGTTACATTGTCATGAATATGGTCGAGAGTGATATTAATGCAGGAAATATCAATACCCGAAAGCTTCCCTGGCATGAGACGCTTGCTCCAGCGGCATGAGCGGCCTGTGAACGTTAAACGCTCTCTCGCTCAGAGGCATTCATCTGTACTCCCTTCGAGTACTTTTAATTAAAAATGTTGACTTCCCAGCAATCGTTGTTTTTCTGTAACCCCCAAATGGAGTTTTAGTGCAGGACAAGGTCTTTTCTATGAATACTCATCGGTCCAGCCAGGGTGACATCCCTCAGACAAGGCCTCTGTTGACAATAAGGAGATGGCAAAGGTGGCCAGCCACCGTCTCTGTCCGTCTCGCTCTCCCAGGAAACGTTTCAGCTTTATGGACAAGGATAAAACCCTGTTCAGAGTCAAAAGGAGAGGAACGCCATGGAGGGTATGATTTGATTGCGTCATTTGCTGTCACAGTTTTAGAGCCCGCTCCAGTGGGCCCGTCACAAACCACGTTGGAGTCCACTGAGCTGGGTTCTGAGGCTGACCGCTTCTTGCCTGTGCAGACACGCCTTAACACACAATTTTGCCTGGTCTCCTCCTATTGGCAGGGTAGCTGTCACTGTTTCCATTACTGTAGACGTGACTGGCGTTAGAGCTGCAGAAATGCCGTGCTGGCGGGGGTGAGGGAATGCGCTGCATACTACAGCCTGTACCTCACCTTATTTAAACTTCCTAACAAGCTGACCTTGGGCATTATAACCCATTTGGAGAACACAGAAGCTTGAGGAACTTAAATCCTTGCCAGGGTTACACCGCTCATAGGGCCTCCTCTGAGATCAAAACTTGAGTCTGACTCCAAAACCCAAACCTCTTCCTTGCTTCCGTCAGCGTCAAGTTGGTGACTCTTCCCCTTAGGGTAGACAACCATCCCATTAGGACTGAGGAGTCACCTAAGAAATGGGACAACTGATTTTAAAATCTGGGACAGTCCTGTGCAGATCAGAACAAGTTGGTCACCCTAACTCCATTCTGTAATTCCTTATTTTTCTTCATCCTCCTAGGTGACTAAGATCATGGGTTTATCTCAGAAAGAGAGTGGAAGCCTATTGACTGGCTCCCTCCCCAGAAAGCGGTGGACATTCAAGGAGTGTCAAACTGACACAGGGAGGGGGCAGTTTGCCACAGGGAGGGACAGAACTTGGCAGACACAAACCTGACCCAGGAAATCACACTAAACGGCCCATGGGTCAGTCACCACCCAATGCTAACACCTCGGTTGGAGTAGATTGCCTCCAGCGTTGCGTTGGGAGAACGTCGTGGTTATTGTTCAGAGCAAGGCGTCGTGGACACAAAGAAACAGACGTGGTCCATTAGGGTGACAGACAGGAAAGCAGTGTTGATCAAATGCCCACCTCTCTGAGCAATTTGCAGCTGATCTAAGAAGCGCTTCGGGAGCACACGGAAGAGTGCCCGGCTACGAGACTTTACTAATAAAGTTGAAAATATGCTAGTATTAATATAGCTGGTACTAAAGGATGGGAAATAAGCGCCTGGAACTTTGTCAGCTTATTAATCATTTCTTTGTAAGCAGTGTTTTTCCGTGCTTTGCTGCAACAGCTAACCACAGTTCACTGGCTGAAGGCCAGGCTAGCTTTTGCACGGGCCTATTACCATGCACTCGGATTCTGTGCCGCTTGTCCATTTATTAATGCTGCAGACTTTCTACAATTTAGTCTAAAAATAGCAGCAGCTCTGTGAGAAAGACTGCATGTCGTGCTTCAGCCACAGTATAGAAACATGGAAGGTTGTGTGCGTGTGCATGCGCATGCATGTGTGTGCGTGTGTGTGTGTGTGTGTGTGTGTGTGTACCTAGGGAAAATATTGTAATATCGCCAACCCATAGTTTGTGATGTTCCTGAAAAACCTTATTTTATTGGCATACTGAAAACTAAAAGAAAAAACAAATTAAGGAGAGGAAAAAAAGAGAGTAGATTTTATTTCCGGAACCTCAACTCTGCATAATCCATTTATTTTTAGTGCCTAAAGTGACCATGCTAAGCTAGAATGAAACCGAAGACACGACCTTTTATTAGAGCCCCTTATGAAACCGTGCTGAGCTCAGCGGGGGTCCTCTTCGGCTCCCCCTCCCAATCAGTTTTCATTGCAAAGCCCCCAGGGAAAAACTACCCATTGCGTATTTTCTTATACCGTATCTTGTAAACTAACATCCCTTTGGGTACTTTGGGGCGGAACATTCCTCGATAAAAATTATTCCAACAGGATGGTTTTCCTAGAACACACCCCCGGTTGGAATACGTCCGCCTGGCTACTTAGCCATGCCCGCACTCCAGTGCGCGTGACACTGGGATGATTTCTCCAAAGCCATGATTATTTTGGAACCAGAAAAAGCTTAAACAAGACAGACGGCGTTGGAGAAGCCACGTGAACCAGGTGGAGCTGCCAGGGACACAGGTGCAGGGTGACGGGGGTGCGTTTCACCATCGGAGTGGGAGCGATAACGCCTCGCCGCCGCACAAATAGAAAGAGTGGACGGACGGTTTGCATATCGGACGTATCAGGGTTTGACGCAGAACTCCTGAGTGATGCGTTGTTTGCCTGTCAGAGAAATTAAGAGGAAGGAAATGTCATTCTGCAACTTCACATGAGATAGCAAAGAGAGATGGTCGGCTGGGAAATTGTCGTTTCCTAGGCTGCTTCCGAAAGATACCACCGGGAGCAAAGGGTGACGGGGAGGGGAGGGGGGCGGGAAGCGGGCAGCCGGAGGCTGGCCTGGGAAGAAAGGGCTTGGGAGAAGACTGTTTTTTTTTCTTTTTTTTTTAAATCAGCCTTGATTTCAATACCATGTGCCCGAGGAAGAGATAATATTGTAATAGTCAAGGGTCGTGAAAAGAATGGGGGCTTTGGAATAGCCCACTTCTCCCACAGATGTTTACAGAGCACCTGCTATTTGCTGACACCTTTCTGAGTGAGGAAATAATGGGAGTTATGCCAGAATCTGGGCCCGATACTTTCTAGCTGTGGGTCTTGGGGGTCTCTAAAACTGGGTGGTGCTTAGGGGTCTCTAAAACTGGGTGGTGGTCACCTCTGAAAATAGGGATCAGAGATCTTAACCTAAATGCTGTTTTGAAGATAAAGTGAGATAAGGTATGAATGGTGAGTCCCCTAAATCTCTCTAAGGCTCAGACTGCCCACCTGTAAGATGAGGATGATAATACTGAAGTCAGAGAGTGAAGTGTAGATGGAGTAACAGAGTGACCAAGTGTGTGCCAGCCCTCCGAAATAGTGCAGGACATTGTTGGGATACCTTGTGCTTGCTTGGGAGTGTGACAGCAGAAGTCTCTTAAACCCCATGAGTTCCTGTCCCCACAGCTGTAATCATGTCCAAGATGTCTAGCTTTCATAGTTCTATAATTTTGGGAGTCTTGCAATATCTGCTTGCTGATTTACCAATAATTTGAGAATCTGAGACTGCATTCCTACCTAGTAACCTAGACTCACCTTGTGGTTATTTCCCTGCCTGTCTTGATGGAAGGTGCCCAGGTTAGTTCTGCCAATTAGACCTAATGAAAACGCCCACCCCAAGCTCCTTGCTGTTCTCAGACACCCAGAGGAACCCAGTCTTTCTCATATTCAGTGCCATAATAGGGCAAGGTCAGGAAGGTACCCACCAGAACACTCATAAATACACACACACACACACACACACACACACACCCCATGAAAGAGTGGAGTCTGAAGCTCCTGCATTTGGGTCAATCTAATGACTAGACCAATGGTTCTCAAAGTGTGCGCCAGGGCACACTGGTGCGCCTAGAAGATTTCCAGGTGCGCCCTATGGTATTTCAGAGAAATATGTGCCTGTTGGGGACCAAAAAACCAACAAGGTTTTTGGAGTTTAGATTTTTGGGGGACAGAGGTGTGGATAATTGGCTGTAAGCTGGCAGTCTGCCCAACTCGCCACCTCACTTGCCTGATTAGGTTGAAAAAGGCTGTTAAGCTGTGGTGCTGGATTGTTTACACTACCCCCCATGTTCCCCGGAAAGACTGGAGGCAAGTTTCTTCTATCCTTTGTTTGGTGTAAAGTTAAGATGATATGTATGGTGGGGGTTTTCTGCACTCAACACAATTAAGAGTAAAAAGAGAGGAATTCTTCAATGTATTGAAGAGAAAATGAGAGTTTTCCTTTCAAATATATGCCCAAACATTGAAGAAATTCCAAGGACACATCAGGCTCATGTTTCTCATAAACACAAGAATGAAAACACTTAACACATTCACATCGGGACCTGCCAAATTTACTAAATCTTACTAAGAATGTATCTATATATATAAAAAGATAACTTTTTTGTCATTTTTTAACCCCTTTTTACAAATTCTAAAAAGCATAACTCAAAAACTGTAACATAAAAATGTTTTTAATGTCAGAATAAATTTAATTTTGTCATATTTATTTTGTTTAATTACTATAAAAACACTGTGAAGCCAGTAGCCGTGGCCACCATCACAGCTGCCTGAACCATGTGGGTTCACATTGGATTCGGACAGTCGGTAAAGAAACAACAGAGCCAAAAACTGGTGGGCCATCATCTTTAATCTTAGCTTGTACTCGGTGGGCAAGTAAAAACACACACTGGGCTCCAAAACCCACTCATTCAGTGCTCACAAAACTACTGACTTATCCAAGTTTCCTAGAATCAAAGGTTTCTAGCTCACCGATTTATTCACCTCTGTTTCCCATCTCCTTCCTTCTCCCTACACAAACTCTGCACAAACTGGCTTCTCCCTCAGCACTCCGCCATCTTGGCTGCTTCTCCTGGCCTCCTCCACATGGCCTTTCTCTGCTCTGCTCTCTAATGCTAATTTCAGGAACCGAGAGAGCAAGTTCCCAGTCTGCCCCCATTTTATAGTGTAGAAATCCAAACCTTTAATCCAATATACAAAATAGGAAAGTCTCTAATATAAAGTCACTTCTCTGGGGCATGATGGGATTGCACCACCCCACATCAAAAACGGTGGGAAAGGCTTAGTCTTAAAACCAAGCCCCAGGCTACAAGCATCTTGTCCGCCCACAGCCCGCCCCCAACACACATTAATCACCTAGGCGATGGGTTTCCATGTGGGCAGCGCCATTTTTAACAAAGTGAGCATAATATATTTTATCTGCCCAACAAACACGCTTGGAGTTTATATTTTTTCTTTAATATTTGAATTAATTATTATAACATATTTCTCAGAAATTTGTATATAGTGAGCCTACAATTATTTGTAGGATTTTAAATGCATCTCAACTTCAAAAAGTTTGAGTACCACTGGACTAGACCAAGAGCAAATTTTTAAAGATCGTATACACATCTGCCATCAAGGGCCCACGAATGCTCTCAAAGCACAGACAACTAAAGGAAAACAATGAGATTAAATATAGAGGAAGATAAGGAAGAAAAGTTTCTAATGTGAATACCCATACATGGAGAGAGAAAATTAAAAAAAAAAAACAAAAAAAAAACGACAGTGTGATCCCTCTCTAGATTTCTAATACTCTATGGGGAAATAAGCACAGTGAAATGAGAAGTAGTGCATAGTCAAGTGTTCGTGGGACCCCAGATAAAACCAGCAAAGGCAGACCCCTTGGTGTCGACCTTGGTTCCTCTGAGGATGAAGGACTAAGGCCCTGTCCTACCTGTGGCCTTAGCCTTGTCAGTTCCTTGTCACTGAAATATGTACAGCTGAGGCTCAGAGGAGACATCTCCCTCATTCATTCAATATTAATTTGCTTCTCTGTTTGCCTGCTAAGAGCCACTTTCTGATGCTCTTAAGGTGGACAACTCCCCTCACCACCAGGATTCCAATCTCATTAGGGGAGCAGACCTATATTCAGTTCATTATAATGCAGGGTGATAGTAATGTGTTCACATTCAAGGGATAAGAATTAACAGGGAGGTGTAACTGCCTCAGCATGGGGGCTGAGTTCAAGGAAGTCAAAGCTAACAAGTGCCTGAAAGCTGTGTGACCTGGGACCAGTAACTCAATTTCTCTGGTCTCCTTTTCTTCCTATGGTGCTGGGGAGATGAAGTGAGAAAACCCAGCGAGGCCACTGAGCCTGCTGCCTGGTGCCCAGTACACACCAAGTCCTAGTCACGATGGGAGGTAGTGAGCGAGTCATTACCAAGCTGTTGAAAGAGCTTTATGCGCATCATTTTCTTCCCTCCTGCAACTTTTTTTGAAGGAACGTTGATGTCTTTGAAGAGGTGAAACATGGCTCCCGAAAGTCTTGCTTTAGACTCTGGTGCCCTGAATTAACTGGAGCTGACAGTAGTCATGACACCATCTTTCCTGAGTTGCAGTGTAAATTTGATTTTGTCCGTAATGTCTTTGCCTTCATGAGCTCCCTGTGCAGCTGTTGTTGCCCTCTGTCATTTACAGATCATCTTACAGCCTTCCAATTTCTTTTGATGAACCACTTTCTTCTCTTAAAATCTTCTCTCCTCCCACCATGCGCTTGCCCACGCCTTTCTAGCTCTGCTGGCAGTTGGCACAGCGTTGAGTTCCACCAATTAGAAGTCCTGTTGTCTTCCCAGTACTTGTGGGTTTGAATACCCTCCTCTGCGCTGGGCCCAGAAAAAATGAAAAAAAATAGACTAGACTCCATCCTCAAGTTGCTAACAGTAAGCATCTCTCCATTCCCAAGAGAGCCCAGACATAGGCACTGCTATGCCCATAGTCATCTAATGACTTCCCATCCCACTCAGACCAAAGGCCAGCTTCCTACTTATGGCCTCCATGCTCCAGTTTCTCTCAACTCTCTGATCTCATCTCCTACTCTTCTCATCCCCTCCTCTCCATCTTCTCTCCTGGTGTTTCCCCAAGCCCCCGGCCTTAGTATCTATCAACTCTCTGATCTCATCTCCTACTCTTCTCATCCCCTCCTCTCCATCTTCTCTCCTGGTGTTTCCCCAAGCCCCCGGCCTTAGTATCTCTCAGCTCTCTGATCTCATCTCCTCCTCTTCTCATCCCCTCCTCTCCGTCTTCTCTCCTGGTGTTTCCCCAAGCCCCCGGCCTTCGCCCTTCTGCTTCCTGGCTCAGAATGCTCTTCCTGATGTCCGAACTGTCTTACCCTCAAAACATCCCACTTCTTAACTTCTTCTGAGACTAGGTTTGCCAGAGTATATTTACTAGTTACCTAGTAAATTATTATTATATGAATTCAAAGGTAACTGGGTTACCTGGGGGGAGTGGGGGGTTGTTCGTTTTTTTGTTTGTTTTGTTTTTTGTTGTCATTTTTGTTTTGTTTTGTTTTTTGTTTTGGCTAAATATGATGACCTTACCAGAGCTTTTTACTCAGATGTCACCTTCTGAGTGATTGCCTTAGTTTTCTATTGCTGACAAGACTAATCACCATGAACTTAGTGTCTAAGAACAACACAAAGGTAGCATCTTCAGGTAGACCAGAAGTCTGACAAGGATCTCACTGTGTTACATCAAGGTGTTGGCAGGGCTGTTCTGCAGGCAGTAGGGAGACTCTTCTGCCTCGCCTTCCCAGCACAGGAGGTCACCCACATTCCTTGGCTTGTGGCCGTCTCCCATCTTCAAAACCAGCGGTGTCAGGCCAAGTCCTTTTCAGGATGCCATCTCTCTGACCCTTCTTTCTGATTCCCATTCCAATTTTAACGATCCTTGTGACTATCCTGGACCCACTTGAGTAATCCAGACTCATCTCTCCATGTCCATGTCGGCTGATTAGCAACTTAAATTCTCTTTGCCACATAACCTGCCGTCATCCCAGACTGGAGGGAGTAGGACTCCATCAGGACAGAACCATTGTTCTTCCTAACACAGGGACAGTGCCAAAGAGTCCAGATTTCCAACCACCTCAACTTCCATGTCGTTCCCCTGCCTTCTTTTTTCTCTTTGGTATCCATCACTAACGCATAGCTTATTTAATTTGCTTCTCTCTCTCCTTGGCCGTAGTATAGTTCCATAAGAGAAGTGGTTTTCTTTATTTTCTGTTTTTACCACATCTCCAGAATCTAGAACAAACATGGGGCACATAGGACACATTCAGTAAGTGTGTCGAATGAGCGAGTGAACGAACAATTAAATTCCCATCTGTGTGAATTCCATTTCCATAAAGCGTCGTCATTGTTGATGTGAATCTTGCTTTTCGCTTCTGTCCGATCTGGCTTCTATCTCCGGGAAGGGAAACAGCTGTGGTTAGAAGGTTCCACAGGCACAGTGATCCGGCCACCGTGAGAACCAGAGCAGATGAGCGCTCCGTTACTGAGAAGTCGCACTTTCCTCTGTGTCACTGTGGAGCTGGAGGGTCATTGCCTGGGAGTAACTCCTCAGAAAGCAAGCAGGTGGGTGTGCCAAATGCAGCTGCACACTAGGTGCCCAGGGCCAAGACGGAGAACTCCATATCCCCACACTGACCGTAGTTCTGAAATCCTCCCGAACGGCAGCCATGGGGGTGCTGGCCCAAACCCCGGAACACCGTGCTGTCTTTAATAGTCTTGTGGGTATTTACACCAACGCAGGAGGCAGGCATAGCCACACAGCTAATGTTCCGGAGGGATTACAACTGCTGGAGCAAGATAGCCGTGTTCTTTGGAAATCGTCACTGACGGCTCCCAAGGACCATATCCAAATTCCCTTACTCTCAGTAGTTAGATTATAAAGCCCATTTATAAATGCTAGTGTTTAAATGTTACTTCACTGCAAGTGTACAGTCTTTCAGTTCCCTGGGGAAAGTAACCAACATACTACAAAAGCTGCCCGTTTCCAGTGAGGACCAGCGTGGACGACTGCTAACCTTCTTGATGCTGCGATCAAGGGCACCCATTGTGGGGTGGGCAGGCGCCCCCATTGCTTGGAGATTCCAAGCAGCCAGGTCTTGTCTTTGGGATATTTGATACTTTTGTTTAGCCAAACACATCAAAATGCCAGTCATGCTTTTCTCAAGCACAGGAAAACATGGATGGAAAGAAAACAAACAGCCTGATATTTAACATGTCACCATTCATTTGAGCCTACTGGCGTTTGCAGAAGGCTCATCGTACACAGAGTGCTTCTGCCTACCTCAGTTATAGCTCTCAGCTCTTCTGGGGGACAGAAGCTGAGACCCTGACAAATCTGACCACTGCCCGCCTGTCCCCCGTGGCTTCCTCTCTAACCCTATTAGGCGGCAGTTTCCGATATATACTCTCTCTTGTGTTCACTCTCTTGTGTTCACACGTGGCTTCCCTCTGCCCAAGATGTCCACTCCAAGCTTTGTCCCAGCCATCTTCTCTTTCACCTGCCTGTCTCCTAAGTCATCTTTTTAGGTTTCAACTTCAATATCAGTTCCTCCCGGCAACTTTCCCTGACATCTCTGGCCTTCCCTTTTCTTATACACAGCCTGTTTGGAATTCTTGTTTACCACCTCTTCTCATCAAGACAGTCAGCTTCGAGGGAGGGGGGCTGGGTCTGCCGTGTTCATCATCACATCCCCGGTTCCCAGGTTACGGCAGTTATGAAATGGATAAAGCAAGAGCTGACCCATTTTCTGATGTCTACTCACCTATTTGGTTTTGTTTCCGTTCTATCATATTTATGTATTCAACCATTCATACAAACATCAGATCCATGCTTGGAACAGAGAGATCTTAAAAATAAAATAGTAGGACACAGCTTAGCTCTTCAGGTCTTTATAGTCTAGTGAGGAGACTATGCAAGTTCTCTGTGTCAGGTTACCTAGGCTGTTATCTGAGTCAGCTCAGGCTGCCATAACTAAATACTGTAGAGTGGGTGGCTTACACACAGGTGTATCTTTCTCACAGTTGGCTAAAAATCAAGGTGCTAGTTGATTTGGTTCCTGGTGAAAGCCCTCTTCCTGGCTTGCAGATGGCTGCCTTCTTGCTACACCCTCACGTGGCTTTTCCTCGGAGTGTACCCATGGACTAAGAGAGAGATCTCTGATGCCACTTCCTCCTCTCCCAAGGTCACCAGTCTGTCAGATTAGGACCCTACCCTTACAACTTCATGGAACTTTCATTATCTCCTAAATGCCCTGTTTCCAAATACAGTCTCACTAGGGGTATGAAGCTGAGGGGGCACAATTCAGTTCATAGCAGCTACAGTACCAGTGACTTAACCAAATGCCAATCTAGGTTTTTCTGTGAGGCTATTTTGTAGATGTGATGATCATCTATAATCAATTGACTAGCTATAACAGATGGCTGTTGGGTGAGCTTCATTCATTCAGCCAAAGGTCTAAATAGCAAAACTGAGATTTTTCCAGAGAAGTGAAAATTCTGCCTCAAGATGGAAGCATTAAGTCCTGCCTGAGTTTCCAGCCGATGGAAGCCCAGTGGTTATCATACACACGTGAGCTGACCCCTTAAAATGCTTATCCACATACATACATATCCCATTGGCTCTGTTCTTTAGGGAACCCTGACTCATTGAGTGACACAATGAAAAGGCAGTGTCTTCCAGAAGCCACTCAGTAATTCTGACCCATCAGCCTTCATTTTCAGTGTCGGATTCATCTGAAGGCACAACAATAGGTCAGTTTTTAAAATCTATCTGAAATTTGCTCATAGCGCCCAGGCGATACACAGCAGCACTCTTCAGATGTTTATTAATGACTGTGAGGTATCTCCCGCAGATGTTTTCTCCTTCCTTTGGAAATATTTCGGCGGCTCTGCCCTAGAACTTAGAGATGTATGTGGAATGCATGCGTAGGGTATCGGAGGCAATAGCTCAGCAATCAGAACAAGTTACTTAATAAGAAAGGCCTAGTGACTAAACATTTCAGATGTCCATTTGTCATGAAAATCTAATTTTGAGGCAGGGAACATTCATAATGGTTTGACAGGTATGTCCTGATGAGTTTCCAAATGTCTTTGCTGAAGCCCCTGCCCCTGGGCTTGGTCACACCCCTATTATAAGAAGCATGTAGGGAACACTTCCCATATGTTAAGACCTAGGTACAAATGAGACTAAGAGACATGGACAAGATTGTGGTGGTTACGGGGGGGGGGGGGGGGGGGGGGGGGAGAAGGGGAGGAGGTGGGGGAGGGGCACAAAGAAAACTAGATAGAAGGTGATGGAGGACAATCTGACTTTGGGTGATGGGTATGCAACATAATTGAATGACAAGATAACCCTGGACATGTTTTCTTTGAATATATGTACCCTGATTTATTGATGTCACCCAATTAAAATAAAAATTTATTTATATAAAAAAAAGACCTAGGTACATACTGGAAGCAGATTTTTCTGTTTCTCCTAGCAACCCAGTTAGTTAGGTACTATAGTTATCTCAACGTTGCTGATGGAGAAACTCAAGCACCAAAAGCTTCGCTGACTGAGTAACTTGCCAAGGTCTGGCAGTCTTTAGCTGAAATTCGAACCCAAGTCTAATTTTCATGCTACTACACATGATGGCTCCCTACACCTAAAGTCCTGAATTCTTTAGATGTTGCCTGATGTCTCATAAATCAGACTTTCAATCAGAATCTATCCAGGAAAACAAAACCCACACCACGTAATTTAATAGAGGAAATTTAATATGGCAAAATACTTCTAAAAGTGTTGGAGCTAGAAAAGCCACCAGGGAAGAGGACAGGCAGCCATAAAATTCGCAACGGTCACTCCCAGGGGGAGAAGGCAGGAGGTGTGACTGTCAGGTCACTTGGTACAAGGTGGGTCCCTGGCGGATCTGTGATGACAGCTATTGGAGGGGTCATCCGAACCACAAAAAAGACAAGAACACCCTTTCTTATTTCTTTGCTAATGTAGTAAGGTTGGATTGTGTCCCTCAGAAATTTGTGTTTACCTGGAACCCTAGGATATGGCTTTATTTGGAAATTCAATGACTAGAGTCTGTGTGAAAAGAAAAGGGGCTACGGAGACAAAGAGGGAAAGGCCAGGTGAAGGCAGAGCCAGGGATTGGAGTGATGCGCCTCTGAGCCAAGAAACGCGAAGACAGCTGGGTCCACCAGGGGCTGGGAGAGGCAAGGAAGGGCTCTTAAAGCCTCAGAGGGGGCACAGCCCTCCAACACCTTGGTGTCAGACTTCTAGCCTCCCGTACTGGGAGAGAAGACATTTCTGTTGTTTGTAGACACCTGGTTTATGGTGTTTTGCTTTGGTGGCCCAAGCAAACTAACTCAACCTGCTTCCCTCTGGTCCCCCTCGTGCCTCCGACTGGTCAGTCCTCGCCTACATCCAGCCAGCTAAAAGTGGGGGTAATAGGATGGGGGGTCAGTCCCCTGCAGTACAGAGTGGGGGGGGGGGGGGCAAGAGCGATAGGCAAAGAGCCAGAACACTGGGGAAGGGGCGTGCGTACCAAAGACACGGCAGAGAACTAAGTCCACGGGTCGGAAGGAAAGAGAAGGAACAACAGAAGCCTTGAACTGTCTCTGGCTGGGCCTGACTGGTGCCACGGAAACCCTGAACTCGGCTAGTCTGACAGACGCCCCCGGGGGTCAGAAAAGTAGCCAGTAACCTCACCAATCATGAGCAGGCGTCCTTCCCGGCAGCCTCAAACTGAGATCAAGACGCGATGCCGAAAGGCGTTGTGCTTAGCCTGCTGGCTCGGGAAGGAGATGGTTTGACAACACCTGAGGAGCAGCTGCTGCACCTCCTCTTCCGGGGCTGGATGGATATGATCTGCACCTCCTCTTCCGGGGTGGATGGATATGATCTGCACCTCCTCTTCCGGGGGCGGGTGGATATGATCTGCACCTCCTCTTCCGGGGGTGGATGGATATGATCTGCACCTCCTCTTCCGGGGGTGGATGGATAGGATCTGCACCTCCTCTTCCGGGGGTGGGTGGATAGGATCTGCACCTCCTCTTCCGGGGGTGGGTGGATATGATCTGCACCTCCTCTTCCGGGGCTGGATGGATATGATCTGCACCTCCTCTTCCGGGGTGGATGGATATGATCTGCACCTCCTCTTCCGGGGGTGGATGGATATGATCTGCACCTCCTCTTCCGGGGGTGGATGGATAGGATCTGCACCTCCTCTTCCGGGGGTGGATGGATATGATCTGCACCTCCTCTTCCGGGGTGGATGGATATGATCTGCACCTCCTCTTCCGGGGGTGGATGGATATGATCACTGTCCCAACAAATCAATTTGCAAAACAATTGAGAGAAGGCCAAGGCTCCCTGGTTGAATCTTCAGATAAAAAATGAAAAAAAAAAGAGGATGTTTTGAATTTGACAACCACTCTACCTTTAATCCTGTCAGGAAATAAACCCCAGCCGTAATCTGATGCTTAGGAAGTGCATAGCTTCTAAGGGAACGCGCTTCCAGCCCTCCCTCGTCTCTCTTCCTCTGAGGCAGAGTGGGCTTTGCTCTTGTCGTTCCTTGTTATCTGTTTCTAGATGGGATTATCTGCTCACTTTGTTTTGTTTTCCTTTTAGATTCTGTGTTATATTGTTCTATCATTTTATTATTAGATCTGTTTTGGTGATGTGTGTCTTAATTAGGAGAGACTCCTTCGCCCTTAGATAAGAGTTTGTTTCTTAATCTCTCCCACCTCTTGATTTCTTTCTAATTCATATTTAGCCACAAGAGTAAGTTACTGAAGAAAAAAGAAAAAGAAAGGACTGCGGTTTGTGGATTTAAATATTTTGCATTTATCACTGAATTCCAAAAATTGATATCAAAGACATCAGCTCCAACATGTCAGGAACCGTTTTCCTTTTTACCATCCTTGGACGGTGATATCTAGTGACCCCTAAGTCTGAAGGAGACCAGGTTTACTTCCTACAGCAGCCAACCAATCACGTCACACTCCGCGGGGCCAGTCATCGAAGTAGACAGTGTTTGTCCTAATACGGGATTCTGAGCGCGACCCTTCCGGGCATCGCATTAAGGATTTACATATGCTATTTTAAACCATCCAAGGTAAATATCATTATCTCCATTTTACAAATGAGAAAACTGACATTCAGAGAGGCTGAACATCGTGGCCCAAAACACAGTTAGTAAATGGCAGGCTTGGCGTTCAAACCCAGAAGAATCTAGCTTCAAAGCCCACACCCCTCGTGTATACCCCCTCTCTGTGTACATATCAATACCACGCAAGGAGCAATACAAAGACCGTGAGACATCTAACCACTCAAACTCACAGATAACAGAGCAGTTAGGAGTGAAGGGCAGGGTTGCAGTCAGGCGAACTTGACTGCGAACCTCTTCTCTGCCCTCCAAATGGCTGTATAACCTTGGCTACATTATAAGAATCACGCTCTTTAACATCAGCTCTGGATGACTTCATGGCTTTGCATGTTTTCTCACCTATAAAAATGGGCCAGAAAGTGGTGAGGGTTCATGACATAATATATGTCAACTACCTACTTTAGGGGCAGACATAGGTTAGATCAGTGGTAGTCAACCTGGTCCCTACCACCCGCTAGTGGGCGTTCCAGCTTTCATGGTGGGCGGTGGCGGAGCAACCAAAGTATAAATAAAAAGATAGATTTTAACTATAGTAAGTTGTTTTATAAAGATGTTTCTGCCAAACTTAGCGAAAATCAGACATAAAGTACTTGGTAAGTAATTATTATTATATGCTTTAACTTGCTGTAACTCTGCTTTATAAATTTTATAAAGTAAAGTTACTTCCCTACTTTATAAATCACCATTACTGTGGAACCAGTGGGCAGTTAGAAAATTTTACTACTAACAGAGATATAAAAGTGGGCGGTAGGTATAAAAAGGTTGACTATCCCTGGGTTAGATAGTCAAACTGATTATTAAGGTATGACTCGACAAATATTTGAGTATGCCTAATACTGTGTTAAATAAAAGGGAGAGAAAAGTAAATATGGACTTGCTATACATAAGTGATGAAACAAGTCCATGAGAAAGGAAAATTCCCAATGCAAATAAGAATGGGGGGTCTACTGGATTAGTATTAAGTATTATAGAAGCAGGAGTGCCTTGTGGGTGGGCATGGTCGGAGTCACATGTGAGATTTGAGGAGGACCTTGGAGGACCTTAGTGGTCATGTTGTTGGGACTCCAACATGGTTTGCAGACTTGAGTGGAATGGAGGTCAACTACATCGTTGTTGAACACATTTCCTTCAGCTGACATTTTTTTTAAATCAGTCGATTTTAGAGAGACAGAGAGAGGAAGGAAGAGAAAAAGAGAGAGAGAGAGATGGAGAGAGAGAAACATTCACTTGTTGTTCTACTTAGTTCTGCATTCATTGGTCGCTTCCTGCATGTGCCTTGACCTGGGATCAAACCCACAACCTTGGCGTTTTGGTACAATGCACTAACCAGTTGAACTAACCAGCCAGGGACTGACCATTTTTTCTTTTTCTTCCTTTTTTTTTATTTTATTTTATTTTTTGACACAAGACTTTTTTAATGAAGAAGGCAGTAAACGGATTATATTTTGCCTCACACTCCTTATCCTGCGATGGGAACAGTTTGCCAACCACCTCCTTGGAGTAGCTCTGGTTTAGAACAGAGATCAGCAACCTTTCTGTGAATAGCCAGATAATCAACGTTTTGGAGTTTGTGGGCCATATGGACTGTGTAGGAACTATTTAACTCTGGTGTTATAACAAACGAGCAGCTATTAACAGTACCTAAGCATGGCCATACTTAGCTCACGGGCCGTTCCTTGCCAGATCTCAGTTCAGAAGACAAGGAAGGAGGGAGGGAGGTCTTCTAGGCAAGAAGAACCATGTGAGCAAAGACTTGAGTTGGTTCTGACATAGTAATCCTGGTCAAGCCTGTGTACAAAGAGGAGGGCGTTCAAGCTCGGGGGACGTAATCCATCATTCTGAAAAGATGGAATTAAAACATCGGTGGTAGATTAGACCTCGGTTTGAGATTCAGCCGCACGCCAAGCCCAGGGCATCACTCTGTAAGCCAGAGCCGGCTCTGATAGGTGTCACCTGAGCTTAGGTTCGGGCCAGGAGTTGAGCAGGAAGACTGAGTGTGAGCAGAGAGCTGAGGAGAGTCAGCTTTCTCCAGGAGAGCTGTCAGATAACAGCAAAGCGAGAGTGTCTGTCTACACTTGCTTAGGCTCTTCATTACTATGAAGAGGCAGGCGTGCTGGGGCTGAGCTCCAATCTCCCTGCCTACCCAGGACGTGCACTAATTGGGTGTATACACGTGCATTTGTGCAAAGCATTCTACACAGAGGAGGCAATCAATTATTTATCAAATGGGCAAATTTATTACCTCTAAACCCACAGGACAATGCCTAATTTGTCTGCCATTAGCAAATAATTCCTTGCTATTAATCTGGCCAAGATATCTATTATCTATCCATCCATCCATACTCACTCAGCAAGCCACTGTTGTGGTGACAGATCTCAGTTCCCCACCCAGAGAGTCGGTGCTGAAGCCAGAATCCCGGAAAAACAAGTCAGACGTCTGGGGGGAGCAAGCCCAGCCTAAAATCTAAAATTCTCACTAGGTCTGCAAGAAGGCCCCTGTAGAGCCAGGAGCCACGGCCAGGGCCACTATCACAGCAGCCCGGCCCATGCAGGTTCGCATTGGATTCGGACAGTCAGTAAAGAAACAGCGGAGCCAAAAACTGATAGGCCATTTTCTTTAATTCTAGCTTGCACCCGGCGGGCAAGTAAAAATACACACTGGGCTCCAAAACCCAGTCACATTCAGTGCTCACAAAGCCACTGACTTATCCGAGTTTCCTAGAATCAAAGGTTTCTAGCTCACCAGACTTATTCACCTCTGTTCCCCATCTCCTTCCTTATCCCAAATACAAACTCTACACAAACTGGCATCTCACTCAGCACTCCACCATCTTGGCTGCTTCTCCTGGCCTCCTCCACGTGGCCTTTCTCTGCTCTCCTCTGCTCTCTCTTCTAATGATAATCTCAGGAACCAAGAGTCCAAACTCCCGTTTTGCCCCCACTTTATACTGTAGCTTCACAACCTCTAATCCAATATACAAAGTAGGGAAGTCTCTAATACAAACTCACTTCTCCGAGGCATGATTGGATTGTACCGCCCTACATCAAAAAGGGTGGGAAAGGCTTAATCCCAAAACCAAGCCCCAGGCTACAAGGATTCTCAACACACATTAATATCACCTGGGCGATGGCCTCACGTGGGCAACGTCATCTTTAACAAAGTGAGTATAATATATTTTATCTGCCCAACAGTCCCCTGCAGCTTTGCCAAGATAGGAGATGACTTTGGGGGGAGGGGGGGGTCTAAGTATCCCTGGCAGGGATTACCCATTTAAACACTTGATAGCCAAGGTCAGGCTTTCCCGTCTTCTCTGCCAGCCAGCACAGGAGGCTCTACTGCTCCCTGGTCCTGGGCGGAGGCTGCCGTCAGGTCTGTGGCTTTTCTTTCCAGGCAAAGGGACTGGGCCACGGGGAATTTTGCAGCAGGCCCAGCCTTGCAGATAAAGCTGTTCTTTGAAATCAAAGAACGCTGTGTTTTTATGTTTAGTTCCATTCATACGTGTTCAAGTAGTGTGTGTGTGTGTGTGTGTGTGTGTGTGTGTGTGTGTGTGTCTTAGGAGAGAAGGCATGTGTGTTGTAGGCTGATTCACATGTATCACTAACCAGAGACTCTTGACTCGGATGGATGGAGGTATAAGCGGGTTTATAAACCTCCAGATTCTCAAAGGGGGCTGAGCCTTCAGTGAGACCAGGAATCCTGGCTCCGGGAGGACTTGGCTAGTGACTATGGGAACCCACCCCCCGCCACCCCCCACCCCTACCCTCACCCCCACCTCCGCTGTCCTCCTGATCTCATTGCATAGTGCCCCAGGCCTTGGTTGTTGCCAGGACGCCCTGGCTGGCTGCCAGGGAAGGCAGGCTCTTGTCTGGGTGAGCTCTGCCACCTGCAGCCCCGCAAAGCCAGCACAGCTCCAGGCAGAAGGCTGAAGGCTCATTCGCCTTTAATAAGAGGAGGGCTACCTCCCCCCACGCCCAGCCCAGAACCCTCTGCTGGAAGGAAAAGGTTGGGGATTTCTGGTTAGTATTCAGAGATGTAAAATTCCTTTGGGCTGGGTTACAGCGATGGGAAGATATTTTTACATTAAAGGAGAAGGAATAAATTCTGAGGATTAGCACCTGAAAAAAAAAGGTTTCCCAAAACCCAGAGAGGAATGACGCTGGGAAAAAGAAAGGTAATGACACTTGGGTTCTCACAAGAAACGCCACTGTCCCATTTCCAGGCATGGTCAATGCTCCGAGGTCCAAACAGGTCATCTTTGCCCTCTAACTGGTTACATAAGGAACACGTGTGCTTCGAAAAGGGTGGGTTCCTGAGCTGCAGGAAGTGTAAACACAGGCGGGTCTGCTCCCTGTGCTTTCGTCATTTTAAAGGGAGCCGGACACTTTTGGAGGACACAGACTGTGTTTGTCTTGTCATTATGTCTCCAACCCCTAACAGACTGCCTTAGAGTTAGGAGAAAGTTCAATAAATGCTTTTGATTTAAAGTAATAAAAATGTGGTTCGTTTTGCCATCAACGCCATGCTTGCAAACACATTATCATGTCTATTTGTTGGACATGTTAAGTTCTCACAACACTATCAACATGGGTGTTGTTCTACAGGTGAAACTGATGCCCAACATTAGTAAGTGGCTTATCCAGTGACACACAGCTGATGACAGAGTGGAGGTCCACACCTGGACCTTGGCTCCTAAGCCCATGCTTGTCCCTCCCTACCCACGCGCTTTACATCCACTGTAAGCTCATTTCTCAATAAGGAGAACTGCACCAAAAGGAAGCGGTTTAAACATCTTTGTAACTTTGTTGAATTAAAAAACATGTATCTGTTTTCCCAGTCCTTAGAATGTCTCTGAAAACTTTTCTTCCAATCCAAGATGCAGACATTTTCTGACCCTGTCTGAATGTAGGAATGGTTCTTCTTGCATTGATAATTTGTACCTTAGCTCAATTTATAGAACTCACTGTGGAATCCTTCACTCTGTCTGGTCCCGGCCGCGCTGGCTGGGGAGCCTGTGGGTGGTCGGCAGCTTGCACATGTTTTGGTTCCAGCGAGGGATTCTTCATAGACGAACGCACACACTGAGTCTTCATGGACTTAACTGCACTGTAATTGGCCCTCTTTCACGGTTTTTTTCCTCATTAACAATTTAGGTTTCAAATTGGAGGTATAGGTAAACGAGAAGTTAGACAAGATCGAAGATGACTCATTACTAATCCAGAGCTCGTGCCGTTACAGCCTGGCTCACTAAGGTCGTTGGGTGGCTTTGTCTCTTTGGCTCACATTGTGCTTGCGGGGGGTCAGGCTTGGCATTCTTGCTCTCTCCTTCCAGAGAAGCAGCAAAGGGAAGGAGAGGACAGTTGGCTCTAAAATGGGGTGAGTGGTTTTGGCAAACTAGATGAAGGTAATCTTGATGATCACGGGTAGACTTGAGAGAAGAGCAGAGGCATGGAAAGGGCGGTGAGTAAGAAGAACGTGATATAGGGTCTGAAAACCATGGGATTTGTGCATGTCTTGCTGTCTATATTCATCTATCAGAAAGCCCGGCATGTGCAGGACAGTGGTCCTCAAGCTGTAGTATCCTTTACCTGGAAATATGGTTTTTAAAATACAAGTCAGGGTCCTACCTCCAGACCCAGTAAAATAGAGAAGGCAGAGGCTGGAAGTCTGCATTTTGTAATAATCCGCTCATTTGAGAGCCTCCAGTCTTTCTAAGAATCACTCCTTAAATGCATCCATTGATTTGAGCCAAACCTAAGAACACAGAGATAAAAGGCCCAGTCTTGGCATTCGAGTAGTTCAAGGTCAAGTGGAAAACGGCGACAGACTTGGAAGCAGATGGTTACAAAGCATGAATAAGCTCATAGAGCAGAAAGGGCTGGGTGCTATAGGAGAACGGTAGAGAGGCACCCAGCCCAGCCTGCAGGTGCCGGGGGCGTCGCAGAAGAAGTAACTGTGTCTGCAAGGCTAAGTGGACCTCAGCCAGGAAGAGGTGAGGGAAGAATTCTAGGTAACGAAGAACTAGCAGACAGAAAGCAGTGGGGCCTCTGGGGCACTGTTCAAGGTGAGGAATGGTGGAAGGGAAGAGGGTAAAGGAGGACTGATGAGGGTGGAGGCTGCACATCTGCCTTTCATAAAACATTTTTCCACATGGACGGTGCACTGCCAAAGTCTGTGTCCCTCTCCCTGCAGCAGTAATGGATGCCTCATGCCAAGTTGGGGTCTTTGTCCTCTTAGATACTCTCAATGCAGCGGGATTCGGATAAGCTTCCAACTGAGAAGGAATTCAAAAAGTCCGAGGCAATCAAAAATGGATTTACCTTCTTGTTTCATTCATTAATCTTTGTCATCAGATATCTTGGGCTAAAGTAAAGCTAAAGAAATCTAACTGGAGACAGAACCATAGAAAAAGCTCCCACACTGAGCAAATGCCGGCATCTGCTATTGACATTATCATCATGTGCAAAATACAAATGAGTACAATACATAAAAAATAAAATGTTCATAATGAGCCTTTGTAAGAATTAGGGTCAAAAAAAGTACCTGTATGTGCCACTTTGTTCTCCCAAGTTTCAAAAATGGCTTTCACTGCTACACAATCTACATAAAACAGCATTGTAGCTCACAGTGGCTGGTTTTATAAACAGGAGCAACAACAGAAACCAGAAAGAATCATTTGATTACAGAATAGAGCTGCATATATCTACCCAACAGTTTGGACAGTGACTGCATGTGCGTGCACGTGTGTGTGTGTGTGTGTGAATCACATTCAGCTATTATGTGATATTATAAATGAGAGCAAATTAAGTGTGTTTTATCAAACATTAGTAATATTTCTTTTCTTCCAAACTTGTATAGAGAAAATAAAAACCAGGGGGGAAAATAGAAAAGTATCGTTAAGCTTCCTAACTGAATCCAGCTGTCCATATTATTTATTGCAAATAATATTATCAAGTAGTGAAACACCCATGCCTTTGAACTTCTTTGCAGTTGTGTGTCATACTGGAGCCAATGCAGGAACTGATGTCGAGACATAAAACTTACAACCTCAGTCCCCGAGACTGCCTGAAGACCTGCTTGTTCCAGAAGTGGCAGCGGATGGTGGCCCCGCCAGGTACGACCTCATTCTGCACTCTCGTTCTGATTGCATCTTCTGAGGCTTCTCCTGGGGATGAGGTGACAGAGAAAGGAAGGAAGTGGCCGTGAATGGATCAGGAAAAGGAGTTTACCAGGGATATTCTGACCATGATTTTGGACTGAGACACATTGACTTTGCGAAAGACAAACATGCTTAGGGGTTGTCCACCATCTCCTCACGTGCCAGATCTGTGCCTGAAACCCAGAGAGCTAAGTTGACTTATTTACTGTTACTAAGAAGATCTTTGGCAAAGCTGAAATCAGATTCCAGGTATCCTGTCGGTCAGTTCAGTGGTTGTTCCACTGGACAAGACTGCTGGCTTGTCATGGCCTGCTATTCTTCTGTTTATTTTTTAATGACATGGTAGAAAGTATAAAAATGAAGGAAGGAAGAAAGGAAAGAAGGGAGAGAGGGAAGGAGGGAAGGAGGGAGGGAGGGAGGGAAGAAGGGAGGGAAGGAGGGAGGAAGGAAGGAAGGAAGGAAGGAAGGAAGGAAGGAAGGAAGGAAGGGAGGGAGGAAGGAAATATTCTTTCCTATGTTAAGATATATAATATCAAAGCATACTCTGATCATGAAGAGAGTATATAAAAGACCCCATTCCCCTCACTTCCCTAGAATCCAGTGTAGATACTATAGTCTCCCGCTGGGGTTCTGAAATTACTGCTTCAAGTCATCATCAATTGTCTTTCTATCTAATCCATTTTTATTCCCAGGTATGTGTTGAGCCTCATTGATCATAAAAGCAAAATGTATCCATTTGCTAAAAATTATTTTTAAAAGAGTAATTATTAACACAAGGCATATAGCTTTCTGAATCACAAAATATAATGGCCACCTTCCACTGGTAATTGGCCAGGGGTTTTATATAAAATGAGCATAGCAGATACAACTACATACATACTTAGAAAGCTGCAAAAATGAGCATTATTTTACAGAGAATAGATGCACCCCTGTCTTAGGGGAATTTAACACATTTAGAACATTATTATTTTTTAAGTATAGTACATGGGCTTAAGTTGGCTTCATTTTCTTTTTCAATATCAATAAGCCTTTATGGGAAAAAGATATCTCACTCAATGATTTGAGCACCTATATTTTCTAATGTATGCATATATAACACATACATTATTCATTAATTTAGTCCTTTATTTAACAATTATCTGTTGAGCCCCTACTTGGTGCCAGGCACTGCTCCAGCCACTGAGGAGACAACACTGAATAAAAGTCCCAGTCCCAGCCCTCACAGACCTTCCCTGCTCTCACTGAATCCTCACGATAGAACCGTATGAGGTATTTATTGTTATTCCCAGTGTATATAATGGAGACTGAGGTTTAAGTTTGCCGAAATCGGTTTCATAACTAATCAATGAAGGAGGCCTGTGTCACAAATTTTATGTCTCCTAAGTTCATGACTCAATTATAATAGCTACCTACTATCAATGGAAGTAATTTAGGTATACTTCCCTCAAATTTAGGTACACAATTTAGGTATATTTACCCCAAATATCATGAAGAAAATATAGGTATCAAAAAAACTGTATCGGTTGTCAATTCTTGAGATCAAAAGAAGATGTTTATCAGGGGAAACTGGGTATTTGCTTGACTTTAGAATGTACTGCTCAACTCTTCTCTAACCCCGTGAGCTAGAACAATTCTGTTCCCTTCTTTGCATAACCTCCAGAAGAAGCACACGTGGCTCTCTATGAATAAACATGTTGGGCCCTTTGATGCAAATATTTGAAAATAAGAGACAAAAAATATTCCTGAAAGAAGAAATTGTATATAATTAGAAATGTAATCCTCTTCTTCGTGATCAAAAGTCATGAAAACTTGGTAGAGTAAGTGATCCTTAAAACGAGCCTTAAAGGAGCTTCTCCCCATCATCCACCAGAAAGTATTACAAGGCTGCCTCTCATCATTTCAGTGTGATGCTGGCTTCTTTCCTCTCCGCCAGAGTTGAGTCTATAGTAGGGTTAGCAAACAGGGATGCCCTTGCCTGCCATTTCCAACCTTGTCAGGCTTCCGAAGACTTCTCATTTATAAGACAAAGATCATACCATTACATAGTTAACAGGAGTTTCTGTGAATATAAAATAGTTATGACATAGAAACATTGAAAATAGAAAATAAGTATACAGAAACACTAATGCTCAATACATAATAAATAAGTGCATAATATTTTATCATAAATTACCATGAGTCCTTATATTTTCATTAAGAGGCTACCCATCCTTCAGGTGTAAATTATTTCTATTTCTAAACAGGACTTTCTTGAAAGGATCTAGCTTCCCTTCATTAAAATTCTGGCTATAGCATACTAAGTTATTTTTTTCTCAAGAGTTTTGAAATTAGTATTCTTTAAATATCAGGGTTTAAGCTATGGAACTTGGAAACCATACTAAGCTTGGGGCTCCCTAAATTTCACAATCACAGCTGACAGGACTGGCAACATCCTCTTCTTTCTACTTGAGCATGTCAAGGTGTAGTAGTGCTGAGCTGCAATATAACACTTGGCCAATAGGTGGTGCTGTTACACACTGGCTCACTAAATTAGGTTCCTACTTTTTTTTCATGTCTTGGAGGCCCCCTAGGGATACGAGAACCCTTTATTATACACAAAAGGTAACCCAGAAGAAAAAAAAAAATGTTTTCCAAAATTTTGTAGCAGTAATCCTTTTAATTCAACTATGAAAGTGATGTTTGTAGCTCACCCCTGAAACATCTTAATAGATTGCAAACATATACATGAAATTCGAAATCACAAGGAAACGCAAATCATTTTATGTAGCTACAAAGGAAAAACACTGCATACATTTTGTGCTAAAAATTAGCCAACAGCTGTCTCCCTTTATTTTTTTATTTATTCATTTATTTATTTATTTTGGAAAGGTGAAAGAAATGGGGGAAAAAAATGTAAAGAGTCTACTCTTTTTCATTTACAAAAACAGCGGCAGAGGGACAGTATCTGATGGTCGCCCTGGACCTGATCCTCCTTCCATTTTCCATATTGCAGCAGAACCCACAAGGCAACCGACCACAAAGCGGAGGAAAAGGAAAAACTCCACCAGCAGCACGTCCAACAGCAGCGCGGGCAACGCCGCCAACAGTACCGGGAGCAAGAAGAAGACGCCGGCGGCCAACCTGAGTCTGTCCAGTCAGGTACCTGTAAGTCTCGCTTTCCTCTTAGGCCTGAAATCCTGCCTGTGCCTGTCTCCCAATCCAGGGGCCCAAGGTCAAGACTCTTGCAGCTGCCAAGACGTTCTGGGCAGGCGGGGGTGGGGGAGGGGACGGCCGGGCTGCGGTTGGCTGGGAGGGAGGGACTTTGCCATGGAAACCTTGCCCTGCCAGCCTGGAATTGGAAAGGAACGTTAAGAGTCCGTGCTGCAAAGGGACCTGAATTAAAAAGCCATCAGAGTCACAGACAGGAGATATGTCACTTAAGGTTTAATTAAAGGACCACTTAGCAGCGCGCCTGGTGGCAGATAAGGGGCTGTCGGCACCATCGCCGGAGACCCTGTTCTCCACTGGAAACCAGCTCCTGGCGCTCAGGCTTCTTATTGTAATTTGGCTGGACTGTCCCGACATAGGCGCCCCCTCCTATTCTGAGACCTTGGTAATGAACGCAGCCACTAAAAGGGCAGCTCAGTGGATTTCGCTTCAGCCACTTCACTAGCTCAGGGCCGGGCCAGCCCCTGGTTTGGTCTTTGCTCCCTTGACCTCTGGACCCCTTTCTTTCATTTCTGGGTCTTGACAAAGGAAATGGGCCACTTGGAAGGGGCTCTCTTTGAACTCCAAAGCTGACAGCCGGGGGCGTTCCCACACACATCTTCATCTCCTGTTTCTTCCCCAGTTCTGTCCCTTCTGCCTAACCGCTGCCAAACTCCTCAGCCTCGTGTTAGATCATTTATTGCTTTACAATGTTCATGTTCCTTTAAGCATTTGTTGTCCCTTCTCCACACCGCGATGAGGTGTGGGTTGTCCTTCTCTGCCGCCTTTGTCACATCTCCCTCCAGCAGATGTTTGCGTCCCGACACTTCCCTGGTGCGCCCCGGATCACCCCCAGACACCCTGTCCGTGGAAGTGCGCCCTTTCTTTCGCCCGCCCTCAACCAGCACACGTGCACCCTCCCCTCCTCCCCACTTCTGCCTCCTGGTCTGTTGTCCTCACCCTTCATGTTCTGGTTTTGCTCCGTCTCTCTCCGTGACAGAGTGGACCCTCCCATCCTGGCAACGCTCGCTCCACGTCTAACTGTGTCTTTCAACCCTGTCCCCCAGCCATTCTTCCTCACCTCCCATCGGTCAGTCCTCCTTGGCTACAGCCAACCGCAGTGTCTGAGAAGTGCCTGCCACGGGGCCGCTGTCCTCCACAGGCGGGGGGTGGTTCTCAGTCATTAGAAGGAAGAGGTCACAGAGAGAGTGGCCCGTCTGTGGGGAAGGTAGCACTTTAATATTAAGACCACTAGGAATTACAATCCTTAATTAATGCCAGAGACAACACTCGATTTTGAACTGGGCTATCACCCCAAAGAGCCGGGGCAGGGCGGGGGGAGGGGGGGGTCAAAGGAGAAAAAACAGAGTTTTATTAAGGTACAAATAAGTTATTCCCATGCCGGGTTAAATTGGAAAAATACATAGAGAAAATGTACTGGTATAAATAAATCAACCCCAAAAGTCCACATTAAGTAGCCCATTTATTCGTCTAATCCTGGAGTTTTAGATGCTAACAATTGTTACTTTTCTCTAATAAATGCAGAAAATGCATTCCAGAGAATCTTGGAACTGTGACATAGCTACTTAAAGGCACAGTGGTTACAAGAATTCAGATCAGTGCCCTACATTATACTAGGTATTGGCAATACTGAGATGGAAAAAAAAAAAAAGCGACCCCAGTCCTGTCATCAAAGAGCTCAGTGTCTAACCAAGGGGTGCCAACGGGTCTGTCTCTCCTGCCAGCTCAGTCGCCTGGTGTCAGCGCACAGGATTGAGAAGGATCTGAGACTTAGACTGGGTTCGGGGGCCAACAATTAGTGATGCCAGCCATGGGTGTAGGACAGCAGCATACATGTGCATTGTGACATACCTGGCCTGGTCAGACTCATTTCAGTTTTATGTGAAAGAGAGCCTATTCATTCTGCTCCACCATATTCCCGTCTTCCAATCCAACAACTGGATCTTAGCGGAAGATACCAGTGTCAAGGAGATGTTTAATGAGTTGAGACCCTTTAGACTTTTTGAGAACAAGGCACCCATTGGAAAGTGAAGATAGGATGTCAGCACTATCCCCACACTATGCAATTACAGATTGTTTTATTTATGTAAAACTTACAGATGGTCAAGAGAGGCAGGGAAGGCAACCAGGTTAGGAAAACGTGCAAACTTCTGTGTGTCCTGTAGTTAAATAGATGTTAAGCAATAAGCATCGGCTTGTAGAGACCGCATCTTATAAGCCTATCTACCGAATTACCAACAATCTTACTGCTTACACAGAAATACAATCGGCAAACTTGGCTGCTTCACCCAGAGGCGTGAGCCAGTGTGCCACGACCACAGCCGTGGTCTGCGTGGCTGCCGTGGCAGCAGTGGGTGTGTCTGGCGAGGACTAGGGTTTAATCCTTGGATTCTGCTTCTCACTCCATGAGCAGGGGCTAGGAGCCATCCCGAACTGCAGCCTCAACCCTGGGAGGGATGGAGACCTGTGTCATTCAACAGCAGTGACCCCTTCTGGCCAATTTAAGGAGAAGCATTGAGGGGCCCTGAAAGGAGTCACTTCCAGTCCTCCTCAGAGGTTGGTGGTCCTTGCACGGGGGATTGATTAGTGAGAAGATGTGACATGGGCAAAAGCTGGTGGCACCTCCAGGCCTCCGGCAAGGAGTAGAGGGCTGCCTCGTGGGGAGCCGAGGGCATGTGGGTTACTCCCAGCTGGACCAGTATTGCCTCCTGGGGACACATGGATAGCAGAGATGGGAAGGAAATGCACTCTTGTTGAATGTCGGGGGGAACTTTTAAAGATGTGGAGGGGTGGGGAAAATAATGCCAACATCCCCTAGTTTGAGGCAGCCCGGAACATGCATTACGTCTCCAGTAACTTTGCAGGAGGGTAACCAATCAGGACTGCTCGAGCAGAGAACCACTGTCCTAGCCTAGAGGTTTAGAAAACGAGGGGGAGACATGTGCCCAATTGCTTAAGTGGCCTCAGGTGTTTATGTGTATACAAAGTTAGGTCACATCTCTTAGAGCTTGCCATCTGTTAAGCACTCACACGGGAACACACGTGATTATGTGACTGGCTAAAGATGTTTCTTATAATCAGTAAGCAAATGTGGCCTCTCTCTGAAATTTAGACTGCTTAAAAATATGCCTGGGCATCTTTTCCAGCTGTTCTCAGAACAAAGACCCACCGAACATATTACAAGCCTATATCGGCCCCATTTGAAGTGATTCAAATCACTATTTTCATAGTGCTTTTCTTGAATGACTGTTATTTTCGGATACAATGAAAGCATCTGGAGTGTTGGGAACTTTTTTTCTAATATCACGCTTAAACTGGCTTCTGATTTTTCTCTCCTTTGTCCTGTCCGCTTACCTCCTCGTGCTCCCCCAGCCCCTCTCGATAACCTCAGACTCACGTTACTAATGCACACCCATGTGGTGGGTTGTCACATTCTTTCCCCGCCCAGGGAGACCCGACGCATGCGTTTTCCAAACCCTTCAGAGCGTGCTGCACATTAAGTCATGAAGTGAAGTTACCCCTCATGTCATCCTCTGCCTGATCTTGTCTTATTCTTTCCACTTACCTTCCTCCCGATCATAAGTGCCTCCTCCTAATTGCCTGTAACTAAGTGGCATTTTTTCATCCTGGACACCTCCAAGTGGGTCAAGTGGCAGCTTCCCTGGCTAACCAGATAACGTTGGCACCTCTGCGTACACCACTTTCCACCTAAAATCATGCCAGCTTTCTTGCCAGTCACAATCTGTATCTTTTGCATCTCGCCTTAAGAGTCCCCATGAGTCTCCTAACATGTCTGGCTCTTCATTGCATAATGAGTATGTTCTTGGATGCACACATCTGCTTATCCTGCCAGTACCTACATTGCTGCGTGTGCACAGTTCATACATTAGGCATTTAGATCATCTGGGACACTTCTCTTTAAAACCATTTTTTTAGCAAATCACAAGAGTGATTAGCCAGAAGACACAGTTTGGAAACCTATTGATTACCTCTCCATAATTCTGGGGGAATCAATCCATCAGTCAAGCAAGGTTTTCCTTTTCGAAATAATCCAGGTGGTAACTCAGGGGTTTAACTGGCACCTTCACACTTCTAGACGGGATCTCGAATGGCCTCCGGACCTTCTCCCGGCCTGATCATAGGCAGTATTCTCCTGTACTTCCCAGGAGAGCCTTCTCTTATGCCCAGTTGTCAAGGCGCTGCATCGCAGTAGCCTCCCTCTTGGGGAATGCACCCTTACATCCAAAAAGCACTTAGCCCAGTCCTGCCTTCCCTGGCACTGTCCCGGAGTCACTGCACTTTTAAGGAGACTACTGCTCTGAGCCCACCCAGCAGGCCCCACCCAACAGGTGTCCCGACCCATGCCCAGGTCACCCCCCAAACCCATAGGGCCCCCTTTGACCAGAGAGGCTGGAGCTGTGCCCTGTGTCTGCCTCCTTCACCCCATCCTCGTGCCTCGGCAGTGGCTCCCACGATGCCCCTGGCTACAGGAGGTGGCTTCCTTGTTTGCATGGCAGGACAATCTGTACTTAAAGGAGTGATTAGACGGATTCTTCTTGCACGCTTCCATTTCTGATGACTACCGGCTTCATCAGTGTAATTATAATTAGCGCTCTTCGTCTTCCTTTCACCGCACCAGCTGGACAGACTGGTTCTCTTGACTGCCCAGATTGGTGGCAGGGTTGCCTGTGTGGGGATAGGTGACAGGCACCATGAAATAACAGATGGTAAATTCAGGGCTTGTTGGCAATCAGCAGGTTTTTGCTAATGACTTAATTAGCTATGCAAATTGTCAAATCAGTGTGAACATTGTTTTTATCGAAAACTTTACCTAAATTAATTACCATAATTAAGTAGCAGAATGTCAAGGATACTGGCTGCCTAAAAGGGCCCGGCTGAGTAAAGAAAAGAGAGATTCTGTCTTCAATTAAAATGTGTACATACCATCCTCGGGACAGAGAAAACGCCATTTGGAAGGGGTTGCGTGAATAGTCCAGCAAGGCATCCTAACCCGTATCGCCGCTCCATTCATTCCAACGCCCCTCAGTGTTCCTTAATAAAAGCGGCGGGTTTTCGGAGGTTCTGAAAAGCGCCCAGCAGAAGGTTCCACAGCCCTCTCAAAAGTCCCCAGTGTCAGCAAGTTAAAAGCGTGGATTTTTTTAATTTTGAAAAATCCATTTTTTTATTTCTGCAGATTGCTAGCATTGCTCGTTCTCCGGTGTCAGGCTGCGCACTAAGGACATAAACTCGCGTGGTTGTTACACGTCAGGAGGCGATGTTTATTTCCTGTAGAAATCCAATATGCATCTCGGCCCCCGACATTGAGACTTGACCCCGGTGTTCAGTACACGAGTGTGTGTCTGTCCTAGATGCCCCAGCTCCTCCCACTAGTGTTTTAAGCTGAGCTTCTCTCTCCCAAGGTTTCCCTGTAATAATGTCAGCTGCTGTTCACAGGATGTGATGGTGGTAGGAGAGCCAACTCTGATGGGAGGTGAGTTTGGGGACGAGGACGAAAGGCTAATCACTAGATTAGAAAACACGCAATATGATGCGGCCAACGGCATGGACGACGAGGAAGACTTCAACAGTTCACCCGCCCTGGGAAACAGCAGCCCGTGGAACAGTAAACCTCCCGGCACTCAAGAGACCAAATCAGAAAGCGCCCCGCCCCAGGCTTCCCAGTGAGGTGGGCGGGCCATGGCGTCCCTGTCCTTAGGCCTGTGGGCTCCGCCCACTATTTCAGATCTCTACGCACAGGAGAGGAAGGAGGAGACAGACGTAAAAACTTTTTCATGCCAATACCTATTTCTAAACCACAATGAAATCTGAGTTTCTTTCCCCTCCCCCCCCCCTTTTTTTTTCTTTTTCTTTTTTTTAAATTGAGAGGCTCATTCCAAATAAACTTCCATGACCCTTCCCTGGGAGGCCTTCACAGGTAACCTAGATACTGGCACTGACTGTAATTAAAACAGGCTAGCGCTTCTCCCGGCACGGTGATGACCACGTGTTTGTTCATTTCCTTCCCGCTGCACCCAGGGCAGGCTGTGTGCTCAGCACGCCCTCAGTGCTCAGGATCTCTCTCATTATATGCCGAACCTAACGACAGATGACTTTTTAATATTGTAAAATATTTTCTGCTTTTTGACTTGCATCTGAGAGTTTCTTGTTTCAGTAAAAAAAGAAAATAAAAAATATCCACTTTTGGAAAGTAATTTAAATGTACACTTTTTTTTTTCCTTCCTGTACCTTTTCTTTCCTTGGGTAACAGCTGAGGGGGCCCCGCAGGGTAATATACGGGTGAGCTAATGTCAACTGGTTCTCCAGCCCGAGTTGGTTCCATTGAGCCCGAGCGCTGAAACAAGAAATGTCTATTTTGTCATCAAAGACAGACACCGAGGCAGATTTTGATGTAACGAGACACTTGGCCCCTTGAGAATTTATGCATTTGTAAAATTGCTGTTGATCCAAATATATTAAAGCCATGTAATCCATTACTTCTGTGGGCAGTTTAATAAATCTGAAAACTCTTTTGTGTTTTTTATTGTATCTGAGTTTGACCGTTTCTTTTCATCATATATTTCTTGTATAATATTTTGTAAAGCCGTCTCTTGGTTCTTTTATGGGGACATTTTATTTTCCTTATTGAGGCAATGCCCGTGTATTTATGTGAAACTTTATAAAAGAACTAATTTTTTCCATTTGCATATTAATATGTTCCTCTACACATGTAAAGACACAGTGGCTCCGTGTGTTACAAAACAGCTGTATTTTATGTATGCTTTACTGATAAGTGTGCCAACAATAAACTGTGTTAACGACCAAAGCAGCGAGTCTGGCTATTCCTGAGCACAGGCGGAGAAATCTCACAATGACGAGACGTAGGGAGCTCAGATTGAGCGCACCAGCTAGCTCGGCATGGAGAGGCGTGACGCAACCTGGGCCACCTTTGATGGAGTATGGCTTCCTTCTGTGCGCCCTGCAGTTCACTGGGGCAGACGAGGGGGAGCTCACTGCGCGGGCGGGGGACGCAGCAGTGAGACCGCCTCCTGCAGGTGGCCATGTGGGAGGGCCGCGGCTGCCACACGCTGACTCTGCAGCAGACAGCTCCATTTCAGCAAACCCCCCAACTCCACTGCCTACGCTCTAATATTCCCTTTTTTAAAAAGCAATGCCCTGCTCACCTATTGTCTAAAAAATTGGCTATGGAGACAGTATAGAAATTTTTCTTGAGGACCTTTCTGTTTAAGGACTTCTCCTCATGGTCTCTCACTCTGCCCCAATGAAGAAGATGAGAGGGGAAACCCGTTAGCATTTATTGAGTGTGTATTAAGTGCCAGGCAATGTCAATTTGTCATCTCAGCAAGTTCTGGAAAGCAGTTGTTTGAAACAGAAATGGAGGGAGGACATGGTCAAAGCCTGGGAGTCCCAGAAGCAGAGCCTGAGACCAGGACTCCAGGACACAAGATTTAGCGAAAAGATTAGTGTTTTTCAGGGGGTAAAACAATCTTTAAGGGAGTGAAGGGAACAGAATAAAGAAAGGGAAGAGCATAGAGAAGCTGTGGACTCAGAAGTCTGCCACCGGGGCCTGGGCCATGGGGGCGGGGATCAGAGCGTACATCTTACTGCAAACATGCCCCCTCCTGAGCTAGCTACCAGGCAGACGTGCATGACCCTGGACTGGTCAGTCCTTGGCTGGGGCTATCCCCAGGGCATGTGGGGGTTGTAATCTTCAGAGCAACATGGCTCCCATCAGCCAAGGGCATTTCTGCAGAGAGGAAGCCAGCTAGAAGGCAATGGTCATAGCATCTGGGCATTGGAATGCGGTCACAGGGAAGGCATCTGGGCAGAACGCAGCCTACCCCGTTACAGGGACTTGCCCCGTCTCATAGCCTGTGCATGGTGGGCACAGTTGGAATTTCAATTTGGATCTCCCTCTCTTGACAACAACTGTGTTCTTTCCAGAACATCACACTGCTTCCGTAGAATATTAGCATTTTAAGGAAAATGTGTCATATTGTAGCTACAGAGCCAAAGGAAATACAGGGAACCGGCTACCTCCTGCTTCCTCACTTAGCTCAGAGAACTTCCAGTTTATCCCTAACCCCACCACACCATTGCAGGTTTTCTTTTATCGATTCTTTCAAGTCACCAATATGCAGTCATAACAGAGGATGCTTAAGACATCTTGACACCTGTTCCAGTTATCAACTGTTGCATAGCAAATCAAGCCCCAACTTAGAGACTCAGGAGGACAATTTATTACAGTTGTTACCCTTCTGAGAGCTCCCTGGTCTCTGTCGGACATTCTGCTGTCACCGGCTCAGGTGCCGGCTGGGTCTGGAGCGGTCAGAGGCTTGACTGGGCTGAACATCCAAGATGGTGGTGCGCTCGCGTTGCTGCCTGCTGGGTAGGAGCTGAGCCGGGGCTACAGGGCTACCTCCCACAGTGCCTCCCCCTAGTCTTTCCATGGGGTTCTTCCAAAATGAAGGCCGCGTTTTACGAAGGAGCGTTCCAAAAACCAGCATTTTAGGAGAGGAGAAACCTAATTTGCTAGTGCCCAGAACTGAAGCAGCATCACTGTGTCTCTGAGCTGTCCTTCAAAGTAGCCCATCCGCAAAGTCTAGAGGCATGGACTCCCCTCCTCAATCGACACGTGGCATGTGCCCCTGGAGGGGAAGAATTGATGGCAGCCATCTTTGGAAACAAACAGCATCCAACAAAATCCACAACCTGGTCCTTGCTTACCTAGAGTTCTATCTTTAGTCCCTTGTACCCGATTGACCATCTACCCAGACTCCTCCCAATTTTTGGAACACACCAAGTGCTCATGTCACATGTGTCTTTGTATTTTCCCCTCTTGGAAAGCCAACTGCACCTTCATACATAACCAAAGCCATTTATCTAAATAAATGATGCTCACATCTCCTGAAATGCCTCCCCAGCTCTAATCAGAGTCTGTTCTCTGGGCCCAAGAGCACTTGGTTCTTGTGTCTGCCTTAGCACTTTCTTTGCAAGTGACTATTGAGTGCCCCTCACTGTCCCACTGCACTTTTCTCGGTCTGAGCAATCTAATCATTTCCACCAAATCCTCCATATCTGAACTCAATCATACACGTTGGTGGAATAGATATAGTGAGAAACACCCAAATAAGAAATCATTGACCACTGTTTGCCACTCATTACACTGTTACCTTTTAAACAGTCCATAATGTTACGGCACAATGCAGGGTGACATTTATCCGTGTAGGGAAATAATAAGGTGAGTAATGGATGCATGTACTCAAGTTTCTCGGAGGACAAATCAACATGAAACAAACATTTTACAAAGCATTGGCCTAAGCCTAACTTCTATAATAGAAAACCCAGGAGATTTGTCTGGCCCAGAATTCTCCTAAGGGTACCCATTTATTACGTACACACTATGCATCAGTTACTGACTAGGTGCTTTATCTGGGTGGTCTCAAACTGGGAACCCAAGGATGGTGCATGAGTTGTGTTTTGCTTTGTGACACTGTAAATCCCAGCAGCCCATGACAGCACACATTTCTTTTTCTTACACCTGGGCCTGTGGGTCTGCCCCTCAGGTCTCTTTCTGGGACAGTGGTTCTCCAGGTCATGCTCTTCTCTGAGCAGATTCTGGGAGAAGTGAAAGACGGTAGGCTGATCACACATCTGCATCTACTCGTGCTGCTTGCATTGGCCAAAGCAAGTCACAAGGACATGAGTCCAACACCAGTTGGGTGAGAAACACATTCTGCCTTCGTCAAAGTCACATGGCAAAAAGTGTGAATGAGTAAACAACTGGGAATTCGACCTATCGTGGTGACCTACACAATGTTGCCTGAAGAACTTCTAATTGTTTGCCAACATCTAAAATCTGACTCATTTCCTTTTATAAAGGTTAAAAATTTCTTCTTTCTCTTATAAACAAATCTAATATCCCAACAATAGACTCACATTTCTAAACTCCTAGATGGTAACAGTTGGCTGGCGTGGAGTCCTGGCTACCTTAGTTAGATGATCTCCAGCTTATCACACTCAACCTATTTTACTTGCTGTGCCTGTGTGGCTTCTGGTGGCTGCTGTGTCCATTACACACTTACTCTCTGATCCTTAAAACCACATTGGAAGTTGGAATTATGAGCCCCATTTTACAGTTGTGAAGCGTGATGCTCAAGCAGGTTAATTGGAACTATTTGCCACATAGCTAATAAGTGGTAAAGTGAGCTTTGAACCTGAGTCCTCAGGGCCAAAGCCTGTGCTCCTTTTAACCAAACACATGCTGGTTTAATACGAGTTACAATAGCCTAACCCTGTGGGTTAAGTTAGGAACATGGCAAGCGTGATCACACTGAATCTTTGCAATATCGCAGTGGGCATTGTAAGGTTATTATCCTCCACATTGCAGACGGGACTTAGGGCAGTTAAACAGTTTACCCAAGGTCACAGAGCTCATGAATGACTAAATTATGTCACCTGGACACTAAACCATTTTATTAGACTTCCTGTCAGATACATAGTCTGTAGGTCAGGTGTTTGGAAGTATTCTCTGATGTGCGAGAGGGTCCGGGCATCTGTCTTTCTGCCATTTACTCTAAGTTTTCAGGGACTGTCACAAGAGTATTTCGGAGATCAAGATGTACCACTTACCTGGTAATAGAATGAAGTAATAGGGTAATAGGAAGACCCCCTGTAGGACTTTGAAATCTCCAGGGCAGCTGACACGGGATTTCTAACTAAGTGGCCCAGTCCCTGAGGGAAATTCTTTCTCTCTGTGTCTCTCTTTATCCTTAAGGTGAACATTTAATGCAACAGGATAACACACCCACATTGGCATTACATGGGGTGGGGTAGAGTGGGAATAAGGCCAACAAGATCTCAATTTCCCTAAAGCAGAATTGGAATCACCTTTGGGAATTCATTTTATATACTTCCTCTATCTTCCACTAAAAAAATAGTTATTAGGGTTTTTTTCCTGATTGTTAAATAGTACATGCTTATTGTGAATCATTTAAACAAATGAGAACAAGAAAATGAATTCTCCTACCCTGGTCTAATCATTGTTAATATTCTGATACATATTCCCCTTTCTTCTTGGCTCATCTACATTACAATGTTGGTAATATACAGACTAGACAATTACATCTCCTGCCTCTTTCATGAAATGTATCATGAGCCACTTCGTTAACTATTCTTTAAAAACATGATTGTAATTTCCATATAATGACCCGCTAATAAAATATACCATAATGCATTAAGTCATTTATTTATGGCTGATCAATTCCCTTTTTTTACGTCCCATTAGAATTTCATAATCATTAATAAGCTGGTCAAAGGTTGATAAGGGTTTGTTAAATCAGAATTCACTATTTTGGGAGTTTGCCATGTGCCCAGCACCATGCGGAGCATTGTAAGGGCTTTCTGTACCTAGTCCCACCTTCCAAGGGCTTACAATGCGCTTGGGAAAAAGGTCAAATGCATAAAATACTATCTAAGCACATAAAGCTAAATATATTCAAAGCGTCAATGAAGCAAGCATAAGGGCGGAAAGCTCCAGGAATCCAAAGGCATGGAACTCAAATTTGTGTTTTGCATCTCGTTTAAGCTGCACCGTAACCAAGGGAGGCCGGTGTGCTGTACATGAAGCTCAGAGAGGTGGAATAAGGTGCCCGGGGTCACCCAGATGGAAACTGGCAAGGTCAGGTTGGAATCCACCCAGGACGCTAACGCCCATTCTTTCTCCGGTTAGCCACTGGACGTCCCTGGGGAAAGAACAAATGCTATGACTGGGTGTTGGCAGGCATGGCTTCATGGCAGAGAGCGAGAAGGGGCGACACACTGATACACCTACACACATCTGAGTGTCCTGAGGCTCCTCGGAATCTGCTCTCCGGCCTCATCTCCTTTCACTCAGTGCCGCTGTCAAAGGTGGTGTCTCTGATCAACGGGAATATTGACGTTTGGGTTTGGAACAAAAGTGAATGCGTCAACCCTGCTGGTGTTTGTATGAAGGTATTTCTGTACTTGAAACCCCTGAGTTAGAAAAGGTTGTTAAAGCTGAAAAGTTATTAATTAGGGGAGTAGTGAAGTGACCTCTGTGGCTCTGCCCAGTCCTGTCTTTTCCCCGAGTTCCTACTTATCCCAGAAAGTCGCCATCTTGAACAAAGAACACACTTCTCATTTCCCAATGGCCTTCAAAGAATGTCTGGAAAGCATTTATTCCTGAGTTAAGCAAACCTGTTCAGAGATATTTTTTTTTTGTCTCTCTTCCAGAGCTGACATGCTGTATCTTGGGCTCTTCTCCAATAATAGACCATTCTCTCTTTTAATTCTTAACTTGTTAGAAGTAGTTATTTATTCTTTTGGGGTTTACAGACTTTTCTGTCACAGTCTAATGAATGTGTTAATGCTTTAAGGGAAATTTGCAAGAATTCGCAAATGAGTGTGAAATTGCTTGAACTCCTGGGGCCCAGCTGATGCCCACCGTCAGGAAAGGGAACACTTGACATTTTGTAGAAAGAAGAAACTTTGGAAAACGCTGGCATTCTCTAAGGCACTGCTTCTGCTCATTCTGACCAACAGTGGCGACTTGGGACTTTGTGGTGAAGAAGTGTCCGAGGAGCAGCTCACGGAGAGAGAAGAAAGGTGGGAACCATTAGCCACGCCTGCCATGGCCGAGGGGCGCAGGTGGGCGCTCAGAGTCCTTGCATTTGCCGCCTCCACCCTAAATCCCCAGCATTGCGAAGGCACAGACCTATGCGATTCATCATAATTGTTTTCCCCCAATAGGAGTAAGGTGACTGACCCCCTTTTCTTGAACTGTCCCAGTTTTAACGCCCAGCGTCCCTCATCCTGGGGAGCACTTCAGTCCCAGGCAAACCTGCTCATTGATGCAGTGAAACAGACTGACCCAGAATCGTGACAGCCACTACTTACCTGTCAAGCATCTATTACAACCTAGGTACTTTGCATAAACTGTGCACCCACCCTGGGTGGACGTATTAATGGCATCGTTCTATAGGTAGTGAAACCAAGGCAAAGGACTATTAAGATGTCCAAGGATCTCTAGTTAATAAGCAACCGGGCTGAGATCCCGTCTTAGATGTAACTGGCTGCACAGCCTGTGATTTCTCTGCTCTGCCCATGGCTCTGAACTTTTATTCAAGGGTAACACGTACCATTGAATAGGAGAAACAATCAGGCATCAGTGACTGTGAGACAGCCAGAAATTCCTAAGGAACCAGAGTCCCGGTGTGCATACCAGGTACACACCTGCCTCTCCCAGCAGCATTCTTCCAGTTTTAGGAGAATTCCACCAACAGACTGAAAAAATCACCATGCGCTATTGAAGTTGGCTAATTAGAAAGTATTCAGACAAATGACATCAGGATCATACTGCGGGCAGCTAAGGATTATTGCATTTGACCAGGGAAAACCTCGCTTCCCATTGTAATGGAGACTAATCCAGCCTGTCTTAATGACTCACCTGTGGTTTTGCTGAGGCAACAGGGCCATTAGAAACATCTGTGGCTGCTTTGCACCTCAGTCCGGCTACCTCTGCATATACCAGGCATACTTTGATCACAATGTCATAACGCAAAGATGTTTAACAGAAATGCAGACAAAATATTCTGAACCACTTAAAAAATTTAAATGTTCTCCTAAGTAACTATTGAGTCAAAGGAAACATAAAATTAATATGTACATGCTATTTTGAAATAAGAAAATTGAAACCATTGCTCATAAAAGCAATGGAATTTTTTCCCATTCTAGTCTCTGATTATTACAATGGCTTCTGCACACCAATGTCTTAATTGGACAATTTCACTGAATTCTCTCATTAATTCTAATAGTTTCTCATTCCGTTCTCTTGTGCTTTGTAACGTATATAATCGATGTGTCTATAAATGTGGATACTTTTCTCTGTACCTTTCCAATAGATCTATCTTTTGTTTTCATTTCTTTGCTTAATGCAGTGGCTAAAATTTAAACTAGGTTACACAGCAGTGGTGATAACAGACATTTTTATATTACCCCTCATTTCAATAAAATGTGTTTCTTCATTTAATACGATGTTGTCTGCTCTGTAATATGTACAGGAAACAATCTTCTGGGACTTCCTAATATTTTCTTTAATCACGGATGAAAGTTAAATTTTAGCAAATGCCATGTTGTCAACTAAGGAGATCGTCAAATGTACTTCTATCCTTTGTGCTCTAAATGAGGAATTTGGTTGACTTCGTTCCTAATTTTGCTAGTTAAACGCTTTTTGGTCATGGTAAATTATTCTCTTAATATCAGTTACATTATATTTGCTATTGTTTTATTTATATCTGCATACATCTCTGTTCAGAGGAGAACTAAGCTACTGCTTCCTTCTTTTGTTTTATTTTTGTCCTATTTTGCCATCAGAATCATGCTCTGCATTGCATGAGCTTGAGAGTGTCCTCTATTATATTGAGTGTCCATACTAGTTTATAGAGTGTAGGTATAACCATATGACCACAGAGTGCTTTTGAAGACACTATTATGCTTTCTCTTTAGAAATGTGAGTTTGTTTCAAATTTATATAGAAATTAGTTAACATATTGTTATTTTTAGTATTTTTTATTTTGATTTTCTTATCTTCATTGAAGTGTGTTTTTGAGATTCATGGAGTTGAACCCTGACTTTTTAATTTTCATTCTTTGTTGCTTGATAATAATACAATTTGAAACTAAGAATTTCCCTCTAATTATAGTGTTTGAGGACCCCTAACATTTTTATAAGAATTAACACATTCACTGTTATTCTTTCCACTTTTTTATTCAACATTTTAAATTTGCTTATATCTTTCTTTATTTGTATTTTTGAGGAGGGAGAGGCAGGGAGAGAGACAGGAACATCGAGCTGCTCCTGTATGTGCCCTGACCGGAGAATTGAACGGCAGCCTCCACACTCCAGGACGACACTATCATCTACCATCAGCTAAGCTATCTCTCCAGGCCTTAGTCTTTATTGATTTTTAGAGAGACAGAGAGAGGAAAGGAGAGAGAGGGGAGGGGTAAAAGAAGCATTTGTTGTTCCACTCAGTCATGCATCTATTTCATGGACCTGTATGTCTGTCTTTCTGTCAGCACCACACCTACTCAATGACTGTAACTTCCTAGTAAGATTAGACATTAAGAAAGGTGATTCCCCAACTCTGTTTTCCTTTTACACAGTTGTTTTGGTTATGCAAGGTCCTTTGCATTTACATATGAATTCTAGAATTAGCTTCTCAATTTTTTCAAAGAAAAAACACAGCTGGAATTTTTTTGAGGTTTATGCTGAATCTGTAGGTCAATTTGGGAAGAATGCCATCTTAACAATATTAGTATGATAAGTTTTAGCTGGTGAAAACCCAGGACAATCGACTGAGAAATTTTTTAATGAATAATTTAAGTTGATCAGGTACACTATAAATTAAAAATAAGCACTTTTATATATATCAAAAATAACCATAGAGAAGTATAATGAATGAAGTAACAAAGTTCAAAATCTGTACGGATGAAAAAAAAACTAAACATTACTAAAATATAGACAAAGAACATAGAGTAACTGAACAAATCTTTCATATACAAGTACTCAGGGCAGACCTGAGTTTAAGTCCTGACTCTGCCTCTAATCAGTTGTGTAATTTTTTGGAAAAACATATAATTCCTCTAGGCCTCATCTGTCAAATGAGTCATAATAGGACCTATTCCATCAGATTATTCTGAGAATTAAATGAGATAACATTTATGTAGCAGTTTTGGAACATCAAAAGTATTCATTCAACACCAAGAACTATTATGATTGTGTTTCTACAAAGAAGCAAGTTCATCTCAAATTCACATAAATATTCAATCAAAATCCCTGTTGGGCAGATAAAATGTATTATGCTCACTTTGTTAAAGATAACACGAGGAAGCCGTCGCCCAGGTGATATTAATGTGTGTTGGGGTGGGCTAAAGGCAGGCGGAATCCTTGTAGCCTGGGGCTTGGTTTTGGGATTAAGCCTTTCCTACCCTTTTTGGTGTAAAGTGGTACAATCCTATCATGCCTCAGAGAAGTGACTTTGTATTAGAGACTTCCCTATTATGTATATTGGATTAAGGGTTTGGATTTCTACACTATAAAATGGGGATGGAACGAGAGTTTGCGCTCTTGGTTCCTGAGATTAGCATGAGAGAGCAGAGAAAGTAGAGCCAGCAGCGGAAGGCGGCCACGTGGAGGAGGCCAGGAGAAGCAGCCAAGATGGCGGAGTACTGAGTGAGATGCCAGTCTGTGTAGAGTTTGTATCTGGGATAAGGAAGGAGATGGGGAACTGAGGAGAATAAGGTTGGTGAGCTAGAAACCTTTGATTCTAGGAAACTCGGATAAGTCAGTGGCTTTGTGAGCACTGAGTGTGACTGGGTTTTGGAGCCCAGAGTGTATTTTTACTTGCCCGCCGGGTGCAAGGTAGGATTAAAGGTTATGGCCCACCAGTTTTTGGCTCCATGGTTTCTTTACCGACTGTCCGAATCCAATGCGAACCTGCATGTGAATGGCCACGATGGCGGCTCCTGGCCTTACAATCCCCAAATAATTTCTGTGACAAATCCAATTTGAAATTTCTCTATGAAATACAATCAGGCACAACTGCTATAAAGTCTTTTGCAAAATAAGAGCAATTGGTGAGGAGAGGTTTTTTTCCCCCTATTTAAATGCATTGTAGAGCATTGGTACTTCAAAACATATTATACTTATGACAATTGACAGATTGTTGAACCAGAAAAGATTGCTTAGAAACAAAGACTAGTATGTTTAAGGATTTCATTTATGACATAAATGGCATCACAAATCCAAAGGCGGGGGAAATTATTTGATAAATGATATTTGCACAATTAGATCACTATGGGAGGAGGACATAATTGTAAACATGGAGCCCTCACAAGAGAAAAAAGCAAACTCCATTGGGAGCAAGGAACTAAATATGTAAAACAAAACATAGAAGAAGAAGAAAATGGGAACTTACTATGTGCCTGATCTAAAATTGTTGGCTCACTTCCCAAGTATAAGAGAAATAGAGAAAAATTCATGGGAAAAAATTTGTTTGATTTGATACTGTAAAAAATGAAAACTTCTTCATAACATGAAAATCAAAAGGAAATCATTATTTAGGAACATTAATATCACAAATCTAATAGGCAAATGATTACTGTTGTTATTATTATAACAAACATTTACTAATTCTAAAAGTAGTTAAACGAAGAGAAAAATAGACAAAGAATATGAAAAAAAATGTATAAAACTATGAATTATTAATAAATAGATGACAAGTGTCCGACCCGCTGGTAATCAAAGAAATGCAAATCCCAACAACAGCCGTCTGCCTGTCTTAGATGTCAGGTCCAATCGTGTAACTGGACTTCAACCTCCAATCTTACAGCCTGAGGCTCTCCAGGGCACTGCCCAGGACAAGTGTCTTCCCCAGGGTCCCACTGTCACGGCTCCACGCAGTCTTTCTGTTTCTGCCTACGCCCACTCTCCCGCCGTAACTGATAGGAATTGTCTTGTAGTGCTGCAGAATCTAGTCCATTCTAGTAACACTGGTCTATTTCCTTTATTTCTAGTAACACTGGTCTACTTCCTTTATTTCTCTCCTGGATGAAATATCGGCAGGACTGCCAAGTGAGTTGTTATGTTGTCCTGTGGTGTGGCTTGTGGCCCAGACAGATCAGTGATACTGCTCCCGGGAAATCTAGTTGGGGGAGAAAGAAAAGAAGTAAATAAGCTCAGGTGCTGATGGAGGCCACCAAGAACACAGAACAAGAGAAAGGGCTAGAACCTACCTACAGCTTCTCTGACTAGGGAGCTGAAGGCACAGTAGGACCGATCTGACCCGGTCACCTCTATCATAAAGACACAGATGGCATCTCAGTTCCTTGGAAGTCTAGCTGGACCCAGTCCCGGGAGGTATTCATTAAATGTCAAATCCAGAGCTCGTGAAACCTGGCGCTTCCTTGTACAGTAAATACATTGTCTCTGGCTTGCATGGTTTTTGCATTCAGATGCTCAAGGAAATATTTAGAGTGGTGGCCTCTTCTCGTCCACCTCTATTCACTGACGAGACCTTATAATTTCTAGTAAGAATTCAGATTGTTCTTAACACAGTCTTTATTTTTGTTGTTTTGTTCAGAGAGAAATGACTGGTTGTCTATTCTGAGTATTACTCTTCAGTTGTTTCCATGGATACCTGACTCACTTAAAAATGAAGGAAGGGGAAGTTAGAGACTCAGAGGCCAGAGAACCTCGATCTGGTTCCTCGTGGATGAAAAATCTGAGGCTCAGGGAGGTGACGCTGGAAACCCCATTAGAGGGGCTCCAAGTGGGTAAACAATAAAACTCCAGTTGCTAGGTCTGGAGAAGAAGGAAACACGTTTAATCATTTTCACAGCCCATGTAACAGCGACTGAGTTTCTGCTCAAAGGAGGGATCGTATCCAGATCAGACCCCAATCTTATTGGGCTCTAATGGAGATGGCTGGGTGGAGTGCATGTCTAGAAAGATAGGGCTCACGAAACATTTGGGAGCCGGCGTCAGAGAGCGTACCGGCAACCACAATTTCCTGTAAACAAAGGGATGCACATTGTTTTCCCTTCGAGGAAGCCTTGTCCTGGACGACATTGCAACCCAGACTGTAATTTGCAGAATACTAAATCGCTCATAATTATGGTGTATTAGATTTGCATAAGAACACTGAAGGGTCTTTTTTATTAAACTTTTAAGATCAGCATTAGCATTTTAATTTCTGCAAGATTTAGTATGAGATTTATTACATTATTTCTCCCTTACCAGTAAACAAGCAGTTGGAAATGGAAAACTCCTATTTTTGAGATTCACCTCTTTCAATATGAACAACAATAAAATAACCTCAGCAAAGAACCACTGTCCCTGAGCAGTTTCAAGATGCTCCTGCCTTTCTCTGTGTGAAAGTCATTCCTTGACTCTGAGACATTCTGGAGAAGTGGTCAATGGGCCTCCTTGCTGGGCCCTGAACGGGGCCTCAGCTTGTGACCCAGGTAAATCTCACCCTCAGGTATAAATAATGCTGGAACCAGTATTTCCAGTCCCATGGGGACAAGCAGGTAAGAAAGTTGCAAATGACTGACTAGGGACATTGTATGAGGGTCTGTTTACAAGAAAGAGTATCCAAGGCCTCCCCTCTTCCAAGACGCCTTCTTGGACCACCACCTGCAGTGGTCTTTCTCCATGGAACTTCTCTGTCTTTATTACATGTAATTAAATGTTCACTGAACCACAGACAGAGCTGGAGGGAATCTTGGGACATCTAGATCATGGTCCCAAGATCATTGCCCACAGGGACCTACAGATATACCTTGTTTGGATGCACAATGTTTTTGAAAATATTTAATTAGTCAGCAGAATTTAGAACCAGAAAAAAATTCTCATTAAAAAAATAAAATCTAAGCTTTTAGCTTCCGTTGAAATACAAATAGCTCTTACTATTCCAGGGATGCTTGTTATTCAACTCTAGGCTCTGTGCTCTAGGTCCATCCTCACATACTCTGGTCCATGATGTGGAGCTGGGACTCTAAATTATTTCTCTTTTGCCAGCTGGTTTCTGCTAGGCTTTGCCAATAAGTGGTGTTATTCTGGAAGGAGGAGGAAGAAAGAACACATACCTGGATCCTTCCTCTTCCTGTCCATGTAACCCCAACAACAGTTCCTTACCCTGGAAGGCAATTTGTGGTTTTCTTACACCCCCCCCAAACCAGGGCAGTTGTTCCCCTCCCCGAAGTTTACAATTATCTCACGAACCAGATATGTGCACTTGCTTTCCTATGACAATGGCCCTACTACCTTATTTCTGTCCCACATCTCAGCCTACAACACTCCTGGCTTTTGCAAAACTGGCTGTCCTTGTGTAGTGGTTCAGAGTGAGGACTCAAACCAAAAGGCCTGGGTTGGAATTCTGGTCTACCACTCTTTACCTGCGGGAGACGTTGCATAACTTCCTCTCTGTGCCTTAGCAGCCACAGGTAAAAACCAGGGATACTAATGGTGCTGACCTCATTGAGTTGGTGTGAAGGTTAAATGTGTTAGTGCATGCTCACAACACTATAATTGTGATTGGCATGTAGTAAATGCTCAATAAGCATTTGGCAGTGTCATCATCATTATCACTTTCTTGCTTGATTAGACCTAGAGATTAAGAATACAAATTTGAATTCAAACAAAGCAGTATGCAAATATTGGCTCCTTCACTTACCACCTGCATCACCTTAGGCAAATTACTTAGCCTCTCAGTTCTTTTATGTATAAACTCAGAGAATTTTGTGAAGGACAAAATAAGGTTATACATGAAGTATAGTATTGGGTACATGACAAGAGCTAACAGATTGCCTATGGTAATCATCAACATCTTTACCACCCTCATCATTATCATTATTGTCTTTCTTCAAAGTAAAATACAAATTAGGAAAAATATCTGTTTGGAATCTCTGTATTTAAGACCAAGGGAACCTACACAAATTAGTGTTGTACCCCCGTGAATTCATGAAACAGTGCTCACATTACTCAACCTGTCTTCATAAGTAAATTAAAAGACATGGACTAAAATCCTCATAATATTTTTAGTTTTAAAATATCTTATTCTCTAAATCTATAAACATGCCCATGGATTGGTTTACCTGGTAAGTTTAAGATATCCAGGGAACTTCTACTGGAACAGAACACAGAATAAGCAGATGGTAGAAAGAGAGAAAAAGAAATAGTCAAAATATGGAAGGGTGGATGGATGGGTGGGTGGATGGGTATAAGGGAGGAAGGAAGGAAGGAAGGAAGGAAGGAAGGAAGGAAGGAAGGAAGGAAGGAAGGAAGGAAGGAAGGAAGGAAGGAAGGAAGGAAGGAAAGGAGGGAGGAAGGGAGGGACGAAGGAAGGGAGGGAGGGAGGAAGGAAGAAAGGAAGGAAGGAAGGGGAAGGAAGGAAGGGAGGGAGGGAGGGAGAGAGGGAGGGAGGAAGGTTGATGGATGATATGCAAGCAGATGACTAAATACAATAAGGTTAAACATTCATTGGGTGCAGCAAAATCCTGGGAAGAAGATTCCATAAACAGAAAAAGAAGGGAAATAGAAATTGGTTGAGCATCTACTCCACAGATTAACTTGAACTTGCTCTTTTATTTTATTGTCCTTGTCTTCCATTCGATACCAAAGATAAAGTACTTAAAGTCACAGTATTGTAAGTGGTAGAACCTGAACTTGAACTGAGGAATATTGCACTCCAAACCTCCAAACCTAAGTTTTATTTCCAAACATTTGAACCTGCCAGTTCAGAGTGAACCTGTCCAGAAGAACAGCCACAACCCAAATCCTTGATTAGAAAACACAGAATAAGAAATGGTGCTCTGTTCATTTTATAGGAAACCCCCACCCCTTCCAAGTGTGAGTGAAATGGACTAAAATGAAACTGTCATCTTGAGTATTAAATCCTCTCTCCTGCACCCAGCTGAACCAATGAGAAATATACTTGTGATTGGCTCTTTGGAAATTTAAGCTGGGTCAGGTGGTGCTGACCTCCTTAACCAATATTAAATCCATGCAATATTTAAAACACTTTACATTAGGGAAAAAAAAATCTTCCTCATAAAGCAACTAAAGAAGCTGAACAAGAAATAAGATGCCTTTTCTAGGAATAAAGTATGGAATCGCTTGCCCTGCATTTTCATCACTTGTTTACTCAAGGTTTTTCCCACAACAAACAAGAGTTCATGCTGCAGAAAATTCCCCAGCATCCAAGTTAATCAACTGCTGTGCTCCACAGAAACCCTTTCAGCTCAAGTTAATCCTCTTATCAGCTAGGCAAATAATATCTTGGACCTTCCTGAGGGTGGTCCAATTGGTTTTATTATGAATGATAAGCTTGTTATTTTATTACCACCATTGTACTGTGTGATACTCAGACCTCAGCATAAACCCCCACCCACCCACCCACCCACCCACCACTTGGCTAAGGTCAGGGCTTGAAGGTCAGAAAGCCTCGGGGAAGGCAAGGTGTCAACAAAAGTTCAAAAGGTTGGCCTTGAACATCCAATGACATCAAAAAAGTAGACAAAGAGGGACCAGTTGAGATAGTTTAATATACGGTGTGCAAACTGAGACAAAAGCCAGGAGCTGGATTGCCCAGTCGTTAGCTCGTGAGTGACAGTGTCTTCACCCGTGACCCAGTTCGTCTCCTCCAGCACTCTGCTTCTGCAGGCTGTCGCCTTTTCTTTCATCAACGTACTAGTATACGTGCCCTCCCACAGCTTCTTGTTTTATTACATGACTTGTGGCACACACAACACTAAGAAATGGGCCTTAAAATGCGTACAATTGTGTCCTTTAGAAGAATGTTGAAGTCCTAACCCCTGGTACCTGTGAATGTGACCTTATTTAGAAATAGAATCTTTCCCAATGATCCAGTTAAGGTGAGGTCAAGGATGGGCCCTCATCCAATATGACTGTACTGTATTAAAGTAGAAATTCAGACACAGAGACAGAAACCTCCATAAGGAAGATTATGCTAAGACACAAGAAAAACATCATCTGTAAGCCAAAGGATGCCTTGGGACACCGGAAACTAGGAAGAGGCATGGAATAATTTCTCCCTCACCACCCACAGAAGGAACCAACCCTGCCAACAGTTGACATTAGCACTAGACCGAGCTCTTGGAGGCAGAGACTAGGTCTATTGGATCTTTGTCATGGCTTTTAGAAATCTTACCCCAAGTTAAAATCCAGAAACTCACATTACCAGATTCCCTTGCAGCTAGGGCAGCTAAGAATGTGCACTGGGCTCCTTCAATCAGAAGAACTCGTGTAAGACTCCTGTTCAGAAATAGTAATCCTAAAGAAGAGGGGGCCAAACAGAAGCCTTTCCAGCAAGATGGATATTTGACTTCCAGCAATGGCTGCCAGCTGAGAAGCTGCTCCCCAGTGGCATGAGCAGAGGGCCCTCTAGAGCAGTCCTGTGGAAGAAGCTGGCGTGTGGCTGCCAACGTTGACTCTTCCAAAGATTCTGTGGGCTAACAAAGATCTGTTGACAAATTCCTTTTCTGCCTAAATGAGCTGGAATAGATTCTGTTGTCTTACAACCATGAGCTTAATTACTACACTATGTTATCATACCACAGTGCCCAGCACGTGGTAGGTGCTACAGATTGGTGGGGAAAGAAACCAAACACTTAAGAAAATCTACTTTAGCCTGACCTGTGGTGGTGCAGTGGATAAAGCGTCAACCTGGAAATGCTGAGGTCGCCGGTTGGAAACCCTGGGCTTGCCTGGTCAAGGCACATATGGGAGTTGATGCTTCCAGCTCCTCCCCCCTTCTCTCTCTCTGTCTCTCCTCTCTCTCTCTCTCTCTCTCTCTCTCTCTCTCTGTTTCTCCCTCTCCTCTCTAAAATGAATAAATAAAAAAAATTTTTTTTTAAAAAAAGAAAATCTACTTTACAAAGCAGTTACCGTATGCCAGGCACCAGAAACATACATAAGGAAGATTATGTTTAAGATACTAAGATACTTTAATCAATTTTATCATTTAATCTTCATAACAACTTTTGGAGGTGAATACTGTTCACTGTTTTTACTCCCATCGTAGAGATGACAACAGTACAACACAGACCGGTTCAAAATAAACAACTCTCACACCATCGAATCACTGGCCACAGCCCCTCTCCAGACAGTATTGCTCTTGCACTGCTTTAATTAAAAATGAGTCTCCACCACTCTGTGCATATCTGGTTCCATCAGTACCTCCCCGCCCCCCGGCCCCTGCATGGCTATGTGGAGCTTCGTGGCATCTCTGTTGTCAGCGCCTTTAGAAGACATCTGAGCACGCGATTTGATGCAGTCAGTTCACACTTCTTACCATGTTCTCCTCCAGTTCTCATCTCATCACACGTAGTTTCACTCTTCTCTTTAAAGATCTTGGGGTGGGAGTAGGGGATTGAAGATCTAAAGAGGCTTTTAAGAACCTCCCCCAGCATCTTTAGGAAAATGGCTCTGAAAGTACTCAGGTGTTATTTATTTATTTATTTATTTATTTATTTTTGTATTTTTCTGAAGCTGGAAACGGGGAGAGACAATCAGACAGACTCCCGCATGTGCCCAACCGGGATCCACCCAGCCCGCCCACCAGGGGGCGATGCTCTGCCCCTCCAGGGTGTCACTCTGTTGCAACCAGAGCCACTCTAGCGCCTGGGGCAGAGGCCAAGGAGCCATCCCCAGCGCCCGGGCCATCTTTGCTCCAATGGAGCTTGGGCTGCAGGAGGAGAAGAGAGAGACAGAGAGGAAGGAGAGGGGGAGGGGTGGAGAAGCAGATGGGCGTTTCTCCTGTGTGCCCTGGCCAGGAATCGAACCCGGGACCTCTGCACGCCAGGCCAACGCTCTACCACTGAGCCAACCCGCCAGGGCCTCAGGTGTTATTTTTAAATCTTTACTTAGTGGATCAACCCTTCAGTGACTTTCGGAGATGAGAAACATTATCATTTTGCTAATTTTCCACATCAACATTCAATTTCCAGAGTAAACTTAGACCGAACTCTCCAACGCTCTAGAAGATTATCACTAGGTAGCCTTTTATTTTTAGCATCTCAAAAAATTTAAATAAATATATATATATAATTTAATAAGTATATGTATATTCTTATGGAGGTGGGTAGCTTTGGGTAAGAAAAAGAAAATGAGAGACAAAGCAGCTTACAATATCTGTATGATTTATATTGATAGATCTCTATGCAGGGCCGTTCTTTTCCAAAATGATTCAGATAAAGAAAATTGGCTCTTTCACATGAAGTGTCAGCCCCTTCTCTTTCCTGTCTGTCCTGGTCCTGGGCTTCCTCCTTGCTATTTCTGTTCATTAGTATATAAAAAGGAAGGAAGCAGACAATGGAAAGGGCCGGAGGAGTAGGTGCTGAGTAAGAAACATCATCTCATTGAAATTGCACAACCCCTTTTTGGCCCCAGTAGAAAAGGGATGAGGGTGAGGTTCGGGGTAGTTAAATGACTGGCTAATGAGCGGCAGGTTTGAAGTTGTGGTGCAGTTCATTATATTATACCATGTTGCTATGAACTCAAATGTATCAACCTGAGGGACATTTGCACTTAGAAACTCAAGGATGAGAGAGGTAAAGGGAAATTAAGAAGTACAGATTGGCAGTTACAAAACAGTCATGGGGATGCGAAGTGCAGTGCAGGGAATATAGTCAATAATGTTGTGATAACTATGGAAGGTGCCGGGTGGGAACTGGAAATCTCGGCAGAACACTTTGTAAAGCATGTGATTGTCTAACCGCTGTGCTGTACACCTGACACCCATGCAAAATAATATTGAAAATAAACTGTAAGAAAAAGAAAAAAGAAACAAAGAAACGCAAGGATGAAAATTCCTGAAATCACAAAGAAGAGAAACAAAAGGCTGGACCAGATGAGAAGAGACTGTCAAGCACACTAACCTGCTGGAGGGTGTCGGACGCACAAACCAGTGTGCATGCTTTGTGAACAGCTCTGAGGTCCTTTTTATTTTCTTTTTTATATATTTTGTTAATATCTTATTTTTAATTTAATTTATTGGAATGACGTTGGTTTGCAAAACCATACAGGTTTCAAGAATACAACTCACTGAAACACCATCTGCTCATGGCACAGTGTGCCCTCCGTCCCAGGCAAAGGTTTTTTTTTGTCTCCATTTCCACCACCCCCCCCCCCTTTGCCAACATCCACCTTGTCCCCAGATCCTTTGCCCTCTGGCTATTGCCGCACTATCGTCTGTGTCTGTGTGATACGCGTATATGTTTCCTCGGCTAATTCCTTCACCTCCTTTTATCCAGTCCTCTTACCCCCCTCTCTTCTGACCGCTGTCCATCAGTCCCCTGTGTCCGTGCTCCTGTTTCTGTTTGTTCATCAGTTTATTTTGCTCATGAGATTCCATGTATACTTGAGATTATATGATACTCATCTTTCTCTGGCTGGATTATTTCACTTAGCATAATAATCTTCAGGTCCATCCATGCTGTTGCAAAAGACAAGATTTTCTTCTTTCTGTGTAAATGTACTACAAGTTTTTTATCCATCATCTACTGATGGGCACTTGGGCTGTTTCCAATTCAGCTATTGTAACTAATGCGGCAGTAAACAGAGTGGTGCATCAATTTTTTTTTTTTTTTAATTAGTGTTTTGAGTTTCTTAGAATATATTCCCAGAAGTGAGATTGTTGGGGCAAAAGGAAGTTATGTTTTACATTTTTTTTGAGGAAACTCCATATTGTTTTCCATGCCGTAGCTGCACCAGTCTGCATTTCCAGCAAGAGTGCACGAGGGTTCCCTTCTCTCCATGTCCTTGCCATGCTTATTGTTTGTTGACTTACTGATGGTAGCCATTCTAGCAGGTGTGAGGTGATGCTCATTGTGGTTTTAATTTGCATTTCTCTGATGATTAGTGACATTGAGGATTTTTTCATGTGTTTATTTGACATTTGCACGTCCTTTTTGAAGAAGTGTCTATTCAAGTCCTTTACCCTTTGTTTAAATTGAATTGTTTGTCTTCCTGATGTTGAAGTTATAAGTTCTTTACAAATTTGAGATATTAAACCATTATCAGATGTATCATGGGCGAATATGTTCTCCCATTCAGTGGGCTGTCTTTTTATTTTGTTGGTGGTTTCCCTTTGTTGTGCAAAAACTTTTTAGTTTGAGGTAGTCCCTTTTTTTTTTTCTTGCCCGAGGAGAAATAACAAAAAAAATATTGCTATGAGAATGTCCAAGATTTTATTGCCTTTGCTTTCTTCTAGGATTTTTATGTTTTTGAGTCTACCATTTAAGTCTTTAAATCACTCTGAGTTTATTCTTGTGTATGGTGTAATTAGTTGGTATAGTTTTCATATGTTGCATATATGCAAAAATGGTATCCAATTTTCCCAACACCATTTATTGAATAGATTATCTTTACCCCAATGTATGTTCTTGCCTCCTTTGTCAAACAGTAATTGACCATAAAGACATGGGTTTATTTCTGGGCTCTTTATTCTGTTCCATTGGTTTATATGTCTGTTTTTATGCTAGTACCATTGCTGTTTTGAGTACTATGATCTAGTAGTTAGTATAGGTTGATATCAGATAGTGTGATTCTTTCAACTTTGTTTCTCTTTCTCAAGATTGCTGTGGCTATTCAGGGTCATAACATTTTATGACACTTGAACCCTTTCAAGCTGATTCCTGAATCTTTTTTACATTACACTATTAAACTTTGAAAGTTTTCTTGCTTTTGGCACAAGATGTTTCTAGTTCATCTTGGCCCCAGCCCCAGAATTGCCATTTTTTCAAAGAACCTTTAATTCTTTTTAGTGGATAATTAAATTAAAGGGCATACCTTTAATTTCATTAATCTGGATGCTAGAAGGCACTCATTGCTACCATTTCCATAGATATATCTAAGGGAAACAGTGTGTGAGTGTTTCAGTGTGTGTGTGTGTGTGTGTGTGTGTGTGTGTGTGTGTGTGTGTGTGTGAGAGAGAGAGAGAGAAACACTCTAGGTTTAATTCAACTTCAATAACTTTTCACCTTGTAATTGTGTTTTATACTGAAAATGCTGACTTCTGGGAATATTTATCACAATTATTAATTTGCTCTAACTAACATCGTAGAAAAATAGTTTCAGAATATCAATGCTGAAGTTACTATAAGCATTAAAAATATTTATAAAAGTTTGAAAGTTCTTTGTACTTCTTTTCATTCTTAGAGAATACTCATAAATATTAAAGTGTCCTAAACCCAAAGAAACAACTATGTTCTCTGTGTAGCTGTGTGGCCAGCTTGACATATGTATAGGTTCTTTTTTTATTTTTTTAATTTAAAAGTTAAAACAAATTTTTTAATATTAATGTCTTTTTATGATTTAAAGTTCAAAACAATAGACAGGTCTATGTAGAGTAATTTTGTTTCCAGTCCTTATCCTTCTCCCTCTACCCCCTATTATTGTTTAGCCATTTTGTATTAGTTTTTATCTCTTCAGTATAATATGTGCAAGTTTCTATGGTGTAAATATTTCTATGGCTGCCATTGTCAGGCTCCCATGGGGATTTCAACTGGCTGGCAACATTTCTAATAATTTAACAATCAGCCCTCACAAGGGCTGCCCCCAGAACACCTCTACCTGTCTCCCCTGCACCCTGAGTCTTGGTTTTATTGGCTGTTTTTGTTTTGTTTCTACTTAGTAACACTTGGTTAGATATCATGAAGTGACCGTCTGTCTTATATGTCGCTAGAACCTCTTCCATCCCCCTCTCATTTCTTGTTACATGACCTACCATTATTTCCTAAGTACGGACTTACGGGAGAGTTCAAGTTTAGAGACTTTTACATCAAGTGGCAATGATGTTTAAATGTTAAGATGTCTATCTGCTCAGGACACAAAGAGTTAACAAAATACAGAAAGAGCCAAGGGAAAATATTTCCATTTTGTATCGCCATTTCTGTCCGTTTAAAGTTTCTTTTCTTTTATGTTCAGTCCTTTGATCCCTATCTTCACTAAAACAATGATCGCGAGACTGGATTGTTTAATTAGAAAATACGGCATCGTTATTCAAGGAGTTGTCATTACCTAAGCTGCAGCGGTCAGAGGACAGAGTTAATACAAGGGAGAAAAAAGCGCTTGACACGTCTCTCTAATTTAATTGTATTTATTTTCACATTTCTAAAAATACTGTCTCTGCAAACAGCTTCTGGGCACAAATTCAAAACCATAAATCAGCCAAGCCAACAGCAATCTCCTCCTCAGCTTCCTCAATTAGGAAATGTCCCAAAAGCCATTTGTAGCTGCTATTTTTTTTAAATGCTATACCCTGCATAATATCTGCCTCCTCCTCCACCTAAAGTTTCCAGCTGTCACCTGGTGGGGTCAGCATTCAAGGAGCCTACTATCGGCCACAAGGTGGGGGTGCGTCTGCACTCACAGATGCCTCAGACACAATCCCTGCTCCCAACAGGCAGTGTCCGGGCTGGGCTTCTCTGACCCGACCTCTTTAGGTCCTTCCCACCATCAATGGCTCTGATGCCAGAGGTCACCTGCTCATGCTTTCAAACACTATGGCCTAGGTAGAAGAAAAGATCATTTTTAGACCACCTGTCACAAAGTTGAAATGGTTGCTAAAATAACATCTAACAGGTATCGGACATACATTCTGGGTCAGGTCCTGCTCCACGAACTTAACTCATTTATTCCTGGTCATTCCATTTCACAGGTGACAACACCGCGGCGCGGGCTAAGGAAACAGAGGAAAGGATTCCCGGGGGGACGCGTGGGGTGAGGAAAGGGTTCCGGAGAGGATTCCTGAGCGGGTCTTAAAGGGTGAGGGAGTGTTTCCAGGCAGCAGGAGGAAGCCGAGGTCGCAGACAGAGGCATTGGAAGTACACAGTGGAAGCTACAGGAAAAGCTGTATACCTATAAATCTACTCAAAGTCTCTTCACTAATCCAGAGGGTAGAGGAAAAAGCCCAGACTAGGGCAAATGCAATATAAAAGGGAAGGAGAGCAAGAGATAAGGAATATTTTAAAAACAAAAAAAAATCAGTAGGACTTGATTGTTTGGGTGCAGAAAGACAGGACAAAGAAGAGCTTGCACGCCTGCACGAGGGCTGGATGGAGCACCTGAGAGGAGAAGGAGCAGGATGAGCAGCAGAGGAAGACAGGGGGGAGAGGTCAGTGCGGCAGGCTGAGTTGGCCACGCCCTTCTTGAAGACATTCAACAGGCAGCGACTCCCGTGGGTGGGAAGTTGGTAGAGGACTGGCCCGTGGGCAGTAGGCAGTGAGAGCTGGCATCAATAGAACATGCTTCCTACACTTTAATGGGCACTCAGTTCACCTAGAGATCTTGCTAAAAACCCAAGTACCGATTCAGTGAATTTAAGGTGGGACCTGAGACTCAGCATTTCGACACCATCTCAGGTGATGTTGATGCAGACCACATTGTAAGTAGCAAGGGAGTAAAAGGTTTGAGACCCCAGGGAAGAATATTCAAAGAAGAAAGCAGTGGGTTGATCATATCTAACTGTAGAAAAACCAGTATTTAATGGTTGGACATAGTAACCAATTTATGAAGGCATGGAGATGAAATGGTCAGAGCAATAAGAGAAGAACTGGACCCGAATGTTCTGTGTCTCAGAAGCCCAACGATGTACAGTTTGGACAGAAGTCAGACGCTACTGCACAGTGGATTATGTGACATGGAGATGCTGGGCTGACTGTCAGCGGGCAGTGTCACTGAATGGCTGAGGCTGAGACCTCCCTCAGGGGCACTAAATGGCTCTGGTCCACACGACACCCTAGGTGCTGACATAGCTCCTGACATGAAACAAGCATAACGGGTTGAGTTGTGTCTCCCAAATTCATAGGTTGAAGTCCTAACCCGTTGCACCTCAGAATGGGACTGCATTTGGTCACAGGGACTTTGAAAAGGTAGTCAAAGAAAATGAAGTCAGCTAGGTGGGCCCTAACCCTTTATGACCGGTGTCCTCATAGGAAGGGGAAATTTGAACACAGGCATGTAGAAACGCAGAGGAAAGACCACGTGAAGACACAAGGAGACAGAAGCCATCTTCAAGCCAAGGAAAATACTCACAGAAGAAACTAGTTCCACCAGCACCCTCATCTTGGACTTCTCGTGACCAGGACTGTGAGCAAATGTGTTATGCTGTTATGGAATACAGTAGGAGTGTAGTCATGCCAAACTGAAACTGCATGGAACAGTGTGGCATACCTGGTCTCCTTAGACTTGGCATTCCACTCCTTGCTCACTTCCTTGGCATCCTCTGGTTCTGGTGTAGCAGGAATTTTAAGTATCCCTGCTACACGTGACCGCCTTTTGCTTCTGTAACCCCTCCATGAAAGGGCGTGGGCCGTGGCACAAACATATATACAAGTAGCCAAAAGCAGAGCTGTGGGAGAGGTAGTCTGATGAGTTCACTCTTCAGCTGGTGTTCTATTCCTAGCAACCAAGTGTCTGAGAAGTCTCTAGGCAGACCAGTATTTAAGAGGGGACATTGAGCCTTCACCTTTCTGCCCAAGCTGTCTTGCGTATTTAAGACCAATGTCTTTTTTACAGTGACTATTAGATCTCAGTGACCTACATTGCAGTCCGATGGCAACTGACTAGTGTCATGAGGTCAGTCAGTCCAGGGGCACCAACCATATCACACACTCCAGATTCACAACCACAACCAACAGAATTTAAATGCTCCTAATGTTACATAATCCCTGCTCGGTTTATATTGTTAAAACTGACCAGTGGTTATATGGTTCCCCCATGTGGCAATACACATGACAGCCCCCTAAAGGGCTGGGAGATTTCCTGCATATAAATTAACATAATTTCAAAATATCACGTTAAAAACAGTTTACTCATTAAAAAAAAAATCAAGTGTTTTATGAAGGTGATGATTGCATGCAGAAAACATATGACTGAACTTGACGTGGGAATAGAGCAGAAGAATTTTCCAGACATACTTTAGGATGTGTCGTGTCGGTGTTTTCTTCTTTCCCCAAATGTCAGGCCCCTCACAGTGCTTTTTCCTCAAAACATACATCACTAAAACCTAAAAATAGCCACTGAAGTATTGATGTCCAGTTTGTACAGATGAAGATACTTAGGCACGGAAGGATTTAAATGACTAGCCCCCCGGACCCACACATAATAAATGGAGAGGCAAGGACTTTATCTTGGGTTCCCTGACTCCAAAGCCTACAAGCTTCCTTCTGTTCCAAGCACCTTCTTTTTAATGAGTTATTTTTCCCTTCAAAGTCACCTGCTGTGTTCACCTCTATAGCAATTTTCCTGGACACCCTGCAGACCCACCGAAGGGCTCATGCAGGACCTGGAAGTTCAGCCACAGAGGACTGAGCTGATGACCTCTTGATGCACCACCTTCCTTGGGGACTCAAGTCACATTTTTTTCAACCTATCAAATCCTCTTTGCTACGATAATCAATAGGTCCCTATATCCAGTTCAAAGAAGACCATTGTCTGGGATTTGAACTGCTCATTCCCTAATCGTTTCAAATAATCTCTGTTTACCTGCATATTTTAGGAAGAGACTGGGCTCTTTCATGAACTGTTGTCTCTATGATCAAAGTAAATTATTCAGCCTTGCGATCAAAGAGATGCTAACTCCCAGCCGGCCTCCTTTCCCGAACTACCCAACTCCCGCTACCTAAGCCATAATTAAAAGATGATCCAGCTCCAGAATCCTAATTACAATTTATAAATGACCTTCTCACTGGGAGGCCTTGAACAAAGCTGTGGAGATGGCCCGTCTAAGTTTCAACAGTATGAGAAATTATGGTGACAGTAAATACTGTGGCTTTACTGGTCAATATGCCTCGACTGGTTCTAACTTGTTTAATTGGCCTTAGAAGTTTTGGGGGCACACATCACAACCTATATAGACAGGGGGAGGTGGAGGGGACAAATGGAGGGGAACCAAGGGGTTGAAAAACATGCCCGAGCCTCTGAAATTCTCCCCCTACCCCCACCCATCCCCCCCCCACCCCCACTTCCAATCAGAGCTATTTGACAACAAGAGTTCCAGGAGGTTGTAAATTGAAGTGCCACTTGGTGACACCCTGTGTCTGGGGTGGTTTAGTGAGCTACATCTGCAGCTGTCACAATATGCATAAGCAAGCTCTTGTCCCCCAGACTAATACAATTCAGCAGCTCCAGAAATCCAAACAACCTGTGGGGAAGGAAGGGTGGTGAGGGCGGGCCTTCTGAAATGTGACTTATTATCAAGGGTTGGAGAAGAGGTCAAGGAAACAAGACAGTGTAACTAAACTTTAAAGGTAGAGAGGTCAGAACCATGTCACTTTTGGGAAAAAATATTACCCCAACCACCAGGAAAATAAGAGCTGGCCACCCTTTGTAATTCTGAGGGAGCATGTGCCACAGGGAGGGTACTTGCTCAAGGCCATGCAGGCCAAGCCCTCTGCAACTGGGCTTGTGCAAGGGGACAGCAGAACGGCATTGGAGAAAGGGAGATTATCTGGATGTTCTGAATCTTTGCTGCAGCTGAGGAGGCATCTTGGAAAAAGCAGGAAGGACCACCCTTAGCAGTGAGTTCTCAGGGTACTGACCTGACGTGACATTTAACAACAAGCTTCCATAAATATATTCACTACAGCTTTCCTGACCAAGAGATCATCAGATATCATGGCACAGATGACCTGGCTATGGGGCTTAGGCTTTTCCTAAAATCTTCATCCTGGTCGAGTTCTTACCCAGCAGATTTGACTTGACATGTGGGTGGGAGAGAGGAGTGGGCCATGAGCAATGTTCGTGCAGAATTGAGGAGCGGGCGGGAAAAAGGACTTTAAGTCCAGAGATTCTGAGTAATATGCAAAGAGGAAAGTGGAGGCCCGGAAAGCCCCAGATGATCAGTGTTAGCACCTCTGCTGGGCCCTCACCACCCAGCAGAGGGCCCGGATCCTTTCGTCTTTGTCTCCAGGATGGAATAACATGTGTTGAGGACTGCATGTGCAGACACGGTTAAGGGCTTTACTGATGCCATTTTCGTGTGCGGCCTCAGGTAGGTGCTATTTATTGTGCCTACTTTGCAGATGGGGACACGCGAGACTTCTTGAGGTTAGGTAACTGGCCCATGTTCACACAATCAGCACAAAACAGAGACAGGATGTGAACTCAAGTCTTTCCGGTACTAAAAACTAAGCTTGGAACTTCTACTCCTGCCCAGCCTAAGCACTGCTCAAAAAATATCTGTGAATTTACACCCAAGGGATAAATACATGCCCGAATGGATAAATAAATGATAATATCTTCATCTTGGAATGGTCCCTGGTTCTTTTACCAGATCAACTCTTGGACCATCAAATTCTTTCATATGAGGTCAAGTCTATGTGACAAAAATAAATAGTTGCTGATGTTCTGTTAGGAAGTAATAATAAACAAACCCCTTGTTAATCAATAAAATGAAATGTTAAGTGCAATTCAACTGTATTTTTTTTAACATCCACCAGGACCAAGACTAGACAAGATATAATGTGGTTTTCTACAATAGTGTGTAAATAATAAAGGTATTATTATCATATATTACAGCAACAGGTTCAAGGCAGAATAAATTATATCATTTAAATAAATGGTACAAGGTCACTTTATAAAACTTGTGACCAATTTTTATTTTAAAGACTCAAAGAGAAATATATAAAAAAGACAACTGCTTACCATGAAAAAGAAATATATTTCACAACAATAGTTGGCATTCACTTAAATGTATTGGGTTGGGGAATAAGTTTGTAGCGTTTTTATATTTTGTTTTATTTTGATTTGTTTGCTGTTTGGCAAAGGGTAAGTATTCATTCGATAAAACTCTTTCTGCTCTACAAAACTATGTTAATTGTATTTTTGAGTTATTTAATTTTTTATTAGTTTTTAGGCTTAGAAATGGAATACCCAGGAGGCAAAAATCAACATTTTCGACACCTGCTCTTCTTTGCTTTTCATCGAGGTCAAAAAGTTGCCGAAGCAGCCCGAGACACTTGCGACGTGTATGGAGAAGGTGTCATAGGCAAGTCTACCGCATGGAAATGGTTTGCAAAGTTCAAAAATGGCGACTTTGACGTCGATGACACGTGCCGCAGCAGAAGGCCTTCTGAATTCGATGAAGAACTGGGAAATGCTCGAAAAGAATGCCACGGTCAACAAGGAGCTCTACATTGCCCAGCTACACCGCGTGAATGAGGCTATTCGACTGAAAAGACCTGATCGACATGGTCAAACCATACTCCTTCACGACAATGCCAGGCCCCATGTTGCACAAGTCGTCAAAGCCGCACTCCAAGAGCTCGAATGGGAGGTCCTTCAGCATCCGCCGTATTCTCCGGACCTTGCACAGACCGATTACCATCTTTTCCGCTCCTTGTCAAACCATATGAAGGGCGTTACCTTCGATAACAAAGAGGTCCTTAAAAACTGGCTCAACAACTTCTTTGACACCAGACCAGGCGATTTTTGGCGGAACAGCATCAACAAATTGGTCGAGAGGTGGGAAGAGGTTGTAAACAGCAACGGCGAATATATAATTGATTAACTTATTGATATAATTATTGTTTTTTGTTTAAGTAAAAGTCTTCAGTAAAAACGCTATGAACTTATTCCCCAACCCAATAAAATATCTTCTCAGAAACATTGATACGTAAAGACACATGTAGCCCCATGTTCATTGCAGCATTGTTCACAGTGGCCAAGACATAGAAATAACCAAAAAGCCCTCAATAGAAGACTGGATAAAGAAGATGTGGCACATATACACTATGGAATACTACTCAGCCATAAGAAATGATGACATCGGATCATTTACAGCAAAATGGTGGGATCTTGATAACATTATACGGAGTGAAATAAGTAAATCAGAAAAAAACAAGAACTGCATGATTCCATACATTGGTGGGACATAAAAACAAGACTAAGAGACATGGACAAGAGTGTGGTGGTTATGGGGGAGGGGAGGGGGGACACAAAGAAAACTAGATAGAAAGTGACGGAGGACAATCTGACTTTGGGTGATGGGTATGCAACATAATTGAATGACAAGATAACCTGGACATGTTTCTTTGAATATATCATATGTACCTTGATTTATTGATGTCACCCCATTAAAATTAATAAAAATTTATAAAATAAATAAATAAAATAAAATATCAAAATCAAGAACGCAAGCTTTTTATCATTATACTTTACATTGTTTGAGAAATGCTGACCAAGGAAAAAAATTTTAAAAACAAAAGTAAATATGAAAAAATAAAAGATTATTTCTTATAAGTCATGTGCTTATATACCTATAAAATCTAGAGGACTGTGAGAGAATCTATCAAAATTTAATAAAATTTAGGTGTTTGAGTTTATGATAAACAAATAAAGATTACCCACAATAATGTATAAAATAAAATTTTAATCTGACTTTTTTAATCATTTTTTTATTTTGAAATTTAAAAGAATCTTATTTTCAATAACAACAAAAGTGATATAACAGAAATAATGTTGATCAAAATTGTGTGACCTATACAAAGAAAGCCACAAGACTTTAAGGAGAGATGAAAGAGATGCCCGAATACAGGAGGAAAACACATGGGCTTGCCGAGCGTTGCAAAGGCTTAAATTCTTCTGAAATTAACACGTGGCTTGCTACACTTTTAATCAAAACCCCGACTTGACTTTGACCAAAGGATTCTAAGCTTAACTTATAAAAATAAAGAAGCTATTTAGGAGAAATTTTAAAGGGGAACTATATAAAGCTACAAAATCTTAAATAATATGACATTGGTACCAAAACAGCATCAGGGACAATAACCTGGGGGAAAAAATGATACTATAATATATCATAGTCCAATAGATGATAAAAAATGCACTCGAAGTCAATTCCCAGAGAAGCTAGGGTTTCTCAATAAACAAGATTAGGACGATTAGCTAACAACTTGGAACACAAGATATTTAAGTAATTACCTCGTTCCATATACCAACGACATTTCTGTTTAATTAGCGAATGTAACAGATATAAAATACAAATGAAAAAAAGATTCCGCTTTAGTCTCTTGCTTTGGAGGGGGGCCGGTTTTCAGTTCTCAGGAGTGTTCACAGCGATTCGCAGAGGAACAGATGGACAGAGCCGAGTTCAGTGCACAAGCAGCACCCACCCCGATGGATGCCTGCCTCCGTTCCACTTGTTGTTTACATTTTCAAATCACTCTTGTAGGCAATTACATGTGAATTAAAATCTTTGCAGGGAAAAACGGAAAATATGATACTAACCAGAACACGAGAAAAAATAATTCAACATATGGGGGAAACAGATAAGAAAAGCATGAAGACTCCCCTAGATAAGTCAGCAAAGGAAAGAAAGAAAAAACTGACCAAGGAGGAAAGAGCACATAACTAACGTATGAGAAAATGCTCAACCTCAATGCACAGTGCGATACTATGTTTTGCTAATCAGTTCTTTTATGTGTGAATGTTTAAAAAAAAATAAACAAAGAATGCAAAATGACAGTAAGAGTAAAGTGAAGTAGACACCCTCACGTATTACTAATGTTAATTTAAGTCCCTAGCTCTGGAAAGAAGCATGGTAATTTGTAGAAGGACTTTAAAATGCTCATTTGCATACCTTGACCCAAGAACTCCACTTCTGGGAATCTATCCTAAGTAAATAATTCTAGATGTAGAAAGGTTCAATGAATGATGATATTAAATACTGTGGCACATATAGAAGTGGAGAAAAATTATAACAGGTCTTCAACTTTAGAAGAATGGTGTCGTGGGTTGAATTATATCACCCAAAAAGATTTGTTTAAGTCCTAACCTGTACCTCCTGTGAATGTGGATTTGGAAATCGGGCCTCTGCGGATGTAATCAAATTAAGAGAAGGTCAGACTGAATTAGAGTGGGGCCTAATCCAATATGGCTGGTGTCCTTATGAGAAGAGAGAGGTGACACAGAAGCATTTCTGAGGATGAAGGCCATGTGCAGATGGAGGCAGAAACTGGAGTGATGCTGGTACAAGCCAAGGATTGCCGGCAACCACCAGAAGCCAAGAAAGGGGCCTGGAGCAGATTCTCACCTTGGGCTTGCAAGAGAGCAAGGCCCTGCCGACACTCTGATTTTGTACTTCCAGCCTCCAGAACTCTGAGAGCATGCAATTCTGTTGTTTCAAGTCACCCAGTTTATGGTAATTTACCACCACCCTAAGACACTAATATAAATATTAATAGCTTCTGTGAGTAGAGAAGTATCACAATGGACTATTAGCCAGTGAGTCACCTTGTTTTTCTCTTCAACCATCCATCCTTTGCTTTTTATTTATCCCCTCCAAACTTGCAATGGGATGGTTTCATTCTATAGTACACGTGTAAAACCAGCTGCCAGGGCCAGGGCCACCATCAGAGCAGCCCAGCCCATGCAGGTTCGCATTGGATTCGGACAGTCGGTAAAGAAACAACGGAGCCACAAACTGGTGGGCCATAGTCTTTAATTCTAGCTTGCACCCGGCAGGCAAGTAAAAACACACACTGGGCTCCAAAACCCACTCACATTCAGTGCTCACAAAGCTACTGACTTATCCGAGTTTCCTAGAATCAAAGGTTTCTAGCTCACCAGCCTTCTTCTCCTCAGTTCCCCATCTCCTTCCTTATCCCAGATACAAACTCTACACAAACTGGCATCTCACTCAGCACTCCGCCATCTTGGCTGCTTTTCCTGGCCTCCTCCACGTGGCCTCCTTCTGCTCTCTGCTCTGCTCTCTCCTCTAATGATAATCTCAGGAACCAAGAGGGCAAACTCTCGTTCTGCCCCATTTTATATTGTAGCTTCACAACCTCTAATCCAATATACAAAATAGGGAAGTCTCTAATACAAAGTCACTTCTCTGAGGCATGATTGGATTGTACCACCCCACATCAAAAAAGGGTGGGAAAGGCTTAATCCCAAAACCAAGCCCCAGGCTACAAGGATTCTCAACACACATTAATATCACCTGGGCGATGGCCTCACGTGGGCAGCGCCATTTTTAACAAAGTGAGCATAATACATTTTATCTGCCCAACAACACGCTTGTCACAACCTTGCCAGCTGTACTTGCTTGTGCCTTACCATCTCCAAGTCCCCTGGTTGACAGTCAGTTCTGATGAAGGTTCATTCTAAGTTTTTGGTCTGGATCAAGAATTTAAAGAGATAGAAACATAAGTGGGCCAGTAACCGTCAAAATTGTAATTTGCGGGATGTGGATAAGAACAAAGGTTCTGGCGCGACAAAATTGATGTATTATAACTGATAGATAAAATAGCTACTCAGTCACTATCTTTCTTAAGAACAGTGCGGGTCTGAAGGAGGAGGAAGGACTTGCCTATTCAGTAATCTGGCTCAGACCCCCCCCTTGTAACTGGATGCTGATAAGGGATGATTGAATTAGGGTGCAGACAATTTTGAGCAACTGCGGTGCCACTCCCAACCACAAACAGAAGAAGCAATCTTGCACCCACCTTTGCCCAAGGCCCTTTGATGAATCCATATAACCCCTGCCCCATCCCCCCTTCAGGGCTGACACCCTTTGCTGGTCTCAGGCAGCCTGCACCCACGCGTTTTTAAAATAGACTTTCCCTTTGGAACACACTAGCCTCATGTTTTTGGTTCGGCCCGCGGTTTCTGCCTAGCAGTAATGCATTTCCCCTTCTTTTCCTTCCTCTTGAACTACTGCAATTCCACATGTGAAGTGAGACAAAGAGCAAATGCAAATTAATTATTTTTGCTGTGAAAAGCAAGAAAACATAACTTTGTAACTTGGTGTTGGTCAAATAAGTTTGTAAATATGATATATATGTTTGCTCGCTTATAGTTTGCATTGGGTGTGGGGGACAAGCTGTAAGCAGGCAAGGTCGTTATACCCTAAAGCAGGGGTCCCCAAACTTTTTACACAGGGGGCCAGTTCATTGTCCCTCAGACCGTTGGAGGGCCGGACTATAAAAAAAACTATGAACAAATCCCTATGCACACTGCACATATCTTATTTTAAAGTAAAAAAACAAAACGGGAACAAATACAATATTTAAAATAAAGAACAAGTAAATTTAAATCAACAAACTGACCAGTATTTCATTGGGAACTATGCTCCTCTCACTGACCACCAATGAAAGAGGTGCCCCTTTCAGAAGTGTGGCGGGGGCCGGATAAATGGCCTCAGGGGGCCGCATGTGGCCCGCGGGCCGTAGTTTGGGAACCCCTGCCCTAAAGCTTAGTTTTAAGACTAAGCCTTTCCCATCCTTTTAATACTAAGATCTTTTCAAAGCTAAGCTTCTCCCCACACCCTTGACTGTTGCATGATGTGGGTGGTGCTCTCTTATGAGGAATCCCATTTATGCCTCAGATAAGTGGTTTGTATCAGAGACTTCCTTATTTGTATATTGGCTTAAAGGTCTGGATTTCTACACTATAAAATAGGGCAGACTGGAGGCTCACCCTCTCTCGGTTCCTGCTATCAGCATTGCAGAGCCCTCCCTGATCCCTTGTCCTCTATGGGGAAAGCAGGTTTTCTGCTTTTCCCTTGGCTTTTCTAGTGGCTTGCCGTCTTAGTGAGACACCCATAAACAGAATGGCCCATCATCCTCCAACTCTGCCATTTCTTTATCATCTGCCTGAATTCAATGAGAACCTGCATGTGAATGGCCATGATGGCGGCCCCTGGCTATACACTTGGTTAATGAAAAAATATACTTCACACTTGTAAAGCCAGTAGCCAAGGCCACCATCACAGCAGCCTGGTCCACGCAGGTTCGCATTGGATTCGGACAGTCGGAAAAGAAACAACGGAGCCAAAAACTGATGGGCCATCATCTTTAATCCTAGCTTGCACCCGGAGGGCAAGTAAAAACACACACTGGGCTCCAAAACCCACTCACATTCAGTGCTCACAAAGCTACTGACTTATCCGAGTTTCCTAGAATCAAAGGTTTTTAGATCACCAGCCTTATTCACCTCTGTTCCCCATCTCCTTCCTTCTCCCTGCACAAACTCTGCACAAACTGGCTTCTCACTCAACACTCCACCATCTTGGCTGCTTCTCTTGGCCTCCTCCACGTGGCCTCTCTCCCCTCTCCTCTCTGCTCTCTCCTCTAATGATAATCTCAGGAACCGAGAGCAAGCTCCTGTTCTGCCCCCATTTTATAGAGTAGAAATCAAAACCTTTAATCCAATATACAAAATAGGGAAGTCTCTAATACAAAGTCACTTATCAGAGACATGATGGGATTGTACCACCCCACAGCAAAAAGGGTGGGAAAGGCTTAATCCCAAAACCAAGCCCCAGGCTACATGGATTCTGCCTGCCCAAAGCCCGCCCCCAACACACATTAATATCACCTGGGTGACGGCCTCCACGTGGGCAGCGCCATCTTTAACAAAGTGGCATAATATATTTTATCTTCCCAACAACACTTTATGTTTTTGGTGATTGGGCAATGTGGATTAACCCACACTTTTGAACAATTTGAAATAGTCATTTATTGAACATAAGGTCATGTGCCAGGCTGTTGAGTTCTGATGTGAGTGATAGCAAGAGGGTATTGGCCTCAAATCTGCCACATTTGAACTTGATCTTTGTTGGTCAAATAAGTTTGCAAATATGATGTATATGTTTGCTCGCTTATAGTTTGCATTGGGTGTGAGGGACAGGCTGTAAGCAGTCAGGGTCACTATAGCCTAAGGCTTAGTTTTAAGACTAAGCTTTTCCCCACACCCTTGACTATTGCATGATATGGGGTGGTACATTCTTATGAGGAATCCCATTTATGCCTCAGATAAGTGACTTTGTATCAGAGACTTCCTTGTTTGTATATTGGATTGAAGGTTTTGATTTCTACACTATAAAATGGGGCAAAGGAGCCCATACTGGAGAGAGCAGAGAAGGGCCACATGGAGGAGAGGAGAAGTAGCCAAATGGCAGAGCGCTAAAGGAGAAGCCAGTTTGTGCAGAGTTTGTGCAGAGAGAAGGAGATGGGGAACAGAGGTGAATAAGGCTGGTGAGGTAGAAACCTTTGATTCTAGGAAACTCGGATAAGTCAGTGGCTTTGGGAGCCCTGAATGGAAAGGGAAATGTTTTCCCACTGTGTGTATTTCTTGCCCGCTGAGTGCAAGCTAGGCTTAAAGGTAATGGCCCACCAGTTCTCGGCTCCGTTGTTTCATTACCGTCTGTCCGAATCCAATGCGAACCTGCACGGCTGTGATGGTGGCCATGGCTACTGGCCTTACAGTCTTCCAACCTGATTACTTTAATGATATCAAAATATTCCTTTTTCTAGGAAAACAAATCAATATCACTCTGAAAGAAAAAAATGAATGAATCAGGAAGGAAGAAAGGTGGTTTCTTCTGAAAGCAGAATCTGAGACAGCTGTTACGTGTGAGAAGTTTATTGGGATGTGTGAGCTCCAGAGACAAGCAAGGGAATGAGAAATGAAATAGGAAAGGAAAAAGAGCCATCTCCCTTTTTCTTTTCCTTCCTTCCTTCCTTCCTTCCTTCCTTCATTCATTCCCTCCCTCCCTCCCTCCCTCCCTTCCATTCTTCCTTGGCTAACACAGGAGACTGGGAACTTAATCCCACTGAGAAGCCTTTTGAAATATAGAAGGATGGGAAGAAGAAAGGAAGGAAGAAAGGAAGGGAGGGAAGGAAGGAAGAAAGGAAGGAAGGAAGGAAGAGAGGGAGGAAGGAAGGAAGGAAGGAAGGAAGGAAGGGAGGGAGGGAGGAAGAAAGATAGGAAAGGGAAAGGGAAAGAAAAAGGGTGGAAGGAAAGACGTAAGTTCTTGGCATCATGATTTTTGAGTTAGAAGCATTAACAGAAGCATCAGTCAAATATTCGAAGTTCTGCTATGGTAGATGAGTATAGCTTCCCTTTACTGATTATTCCATTCGATCTTGAACTGCCCTTGGAAGCAGGTGCTCTAACTCATGTAGCCCTGTGCTTCACAGTGTGGACTTTGTGGAGCCAGACAGCTTGGAATGAAATACTGGCTCCATCACTTATTGGTTATGTGACCTTGAGCAAATCACTTATCATTTTTCTCATCTCTAAAAGGGAGATCGTAAATGCACATACCTTAGAAGGCAGAAGGCTGTTTGTTGCGAGGATTAAATGAGTTAATATTTTTAAAGTACTTAAGATGAGTCTGGCATATAGTCAGTTAGCTTTTATCAATGCCAGTTTTGGGGGGGGGGTTTCAGAGGCTCTTAACTGTTCTACAATTCATAAAATAGGAGCAGCTCCTCCATTAGCAGAATCACTTAGAAACTCTTCAAAGTGAAACCCTCTAGAAACGGTCCTCAGTAAGGTTGCGGGGCAGCCGGATGAGCAGGCTCCAGCCGGGACGCTCGGGAACGCAGGGCTGGGCTCGGCGGGAAGTGTGTTTGCAGCGAATGCGCATTGTATTGATCCCCAGCCTCCTGCGGGATGGGACGGCCTCCCTCGGTCATTTCTCTAACACAGAAAATCTTCATTCTCGGCAGGGTGGCAGGGTTTCTCTTCTCTGTACCCGATGTCTCTTTCCTTCTCCCTGGCCAGTAGGAGAGAAAGTGAAGCCAAGATCCTGTTTTAGTCCAAGTGCTCAACATTTATGGAAATGTGTTTGGATGGCTGACAAAGGATCACCCTCCTCTTCCACTCCCGTTGAAGGATTTTTAGCAATTCAGGGGGGTTCTCCTCACTGCTTCCCTCCCCCAATTCTTTGTAAATTGGCAAAAAAAAAAAAGTTTCCTTTCCCTCACTCCTCAGTGCCCACTGATTCTGTGATATCTCTGAGGCCATCTCCATTTAAACAAAAAATTTGTCCCTGTCTGAAGCCCTGGAGGCTCTACTAGCACAATCAGGAGTAAGGAGTCGTTTTGAGAGCAAGTGTATATATTTATAACATGGGAAGCATGCCTCATCTGACTAGCCGAGCTTTCAGCCTCGCAGGAGAGGAGCTCGGGAGACCAGAGGCGCCACATGATGAAGGAAGGTAAGCCGTTTTCCAACTCGGGGAGTATATTAAATATCGGCAGAAAGCAATCATCTCAAAATGTGGATGTGTTTATTTATTTATTGGAAGGGATGTACCCCGTCTCTCTCCTCTCCTCTGGGGGCAACGGGAAGAATCACAGAAAATGAGACTGACTCATATCTTGCTTTTACAGCCTAAACTACTCATATCAGATCTCATAAACACAAGCTATCTGTTGTATTCTCACCGGTTCTCCCACACACCCTGGATCTCAATCCAAATCCCAATTACGTTCTTGAATCCTAAAACTGAAATGGACTTATATGTCTTCTAATAGTTGTAATAAAAAGACCAGAGGTATGCTGTCCGGCTCATTCCTGTTGATAACTTTTGCCCATGCACTCTCACAATCTCACACACACACACACACACACACACACACACACACACACACACACGAGAATCCAATTCACTCTTGAGTCAAATCTTGCCCCCAGCCAGTTGGCTCAGCTGTAGAGCATTGGCCCGGCATGTGAGAATCCCAGATTTGAATCTCAGTCAGGGCACACAGGAGAAGTGACCATCTGCTTCTCCATCCCTCCTCCCATTTCTCTCTCTCTCTCTTCTCCTCCTGCAGACATGGCTCAAATGGTTCAAGCAAAAGTTGGCCCCGGACACTGAGGATGGCTCCATGACCTCAGGCTCAGGTGATAAAATAACTCAGTTGCCAAGCTGGACAGAGCATCACCTGGTAGGGGCCTGCGGGGTCAATCCCAGTTGGAGGACATGCAAGAGTCTGTCTCTGCCTCCCTGCTTCTCACTTAATAAAAAATATAATAATTTCATTCCTTTTTATTCAAAAACCACTTAAGCTTTCTGAGAATCTTCTAGATAAAGTATCCAACAGTTTTCCCTACCCAGCTGGTCTCCTTCCTCCCCACCCACATGACGACATAGGCTTCCTCATCTATCAGGCTCAGATTGCTTCCCTGTCCCGGTCACCCATTTTTATTGACCCACGCCAGCATAACTTTTCCTTTCTCCAGTGGAACCTCTCCACCTTGTAGGTTCCACAGAATGTTAGCACGGGGCAGTCCGTCCTTTAGAGTTCAATCTCTTGTTTATCAGGCGAGACCCTGAGCCTGGAGGGAGAAAGTGATTTGTCTGCACCTGGATAACATTCAAGTAGTGGCTGGATTTTGACCTAACATGGCACACGTCTAAAGAGGGCAGAGACACACTTCAAATTCTTTACTATCTTGAAATAAAATGGAAGCTGGCTCTTCAAAGGAACACATCCAGCATGTCTGTGCCAGCTGCAGACTGTACCTCACTAAGAGTCATAGACCGCATGCGGGGAAGTGGAATCAGTCCCTGACCTGGGCCGTGCATTCAAAATCCACCTCAACCTCTCTGTGGCTGTGGGCATTTTACTCATGCTTTCCAAGCTTCCACTGCCCTGGTTTCCCCATCTATAGAATGGGGACACTGACACAGCCCTCAAAAAATACTGTAGGATTAAATGAGAGCATTAAAAGAGTGATTAAAACAGTACTACTACTTGAGTCCTGGGTCAAGTGTTTTAACATCTATTTTCCAATGGAAAAACTCTGAACTTGAAAAAGGTGTCATAACTCGTGTAGGGTGACACAGGTATTATGTGACAAAGGCAGGATTCAAACCCCATCTGTGGACAGCAATGACCATGCTTCCCCCACTCTACTATGCTGCTTAACATGGCACCAGACAGCGCCCTCCCATCCCAAGTCCCCAGGCCACCACACAGAAGGTTCATGTTGTCTGTTTCTTTTCTGAGTGCCCAGCAACATATACCTAAGCACCTGCTTGTCCATCTGGTTCCTTCAGCCGGTTATCACCATGTGAACAAACACTTGAGGTTTTCACAAAAACCACAGAGATGTGAAAACTGTTATCACTCATGACCCTAATTCCAGAGATAAGGACATGTCAACCTCTGAAGAGAAGGTGTAGCTTGATGTCTCTTTGGAGCCAATTTAACTTGTCCCAGAATATAGCATGTTCAATTGTGAGCACGCAGCAATCAGGCAAGCCTTAAGTCTACAACAACCAAATTTACTTTGGGATTCCCCTGCCCGCTCAGCCCCCAGTAATCAGCGGTAAAAGGCTCCACAAATATTGTCACGGAGCACTCTGGGCACATTTGTTTCCTGGGCAGTTCTGTGGCCACCTGGTCTTGTCTTGCTGAGTTTGGCACCATCACCAAACTTCTTTTCTTTTCTTCAATTTCACTCCCATTTTTCTGGTTTACTGTCCTATGAGAAGCTCTGAGCTGGACTTTGTGCAGAGTGCAGAGATGAGGATCACTGGGTTGGAGAGAAATGTGATTCACTTTGTACTTACATGGAGCGCTGTCTGGATGACGAGACACAGAGGAACATGGAGGTGGTGATGCTGAGATGGGCTTCAGAGTTCGTTGATTCAACTCTTCCCGAAGGGAAGATCTTGGGAGAGGAAAGATTCTCGCATCAGCTCCCTGCTGGGCCCAGAATCTGTTCACCTGATTCCACATTCCTCTCTGCTACTTATCCAGCACTAAGAAGAGGACTCTATGTCAGGCCCAAACAAGCACGACAGTCTGCTGTACGTTTTCCAAGGCCTGAATGAGTTAGTCTTAAGTAATACATTGTGAGGGTACCAAATAAGCAGTGCAGATTCAGTCCTTAGCAAATATACTTCTTTCTCTCCTCAGAGGCACAGCTGAGGTCACGCTATAGCCGATTCGCATTCATAAACAGAGCACTCGGCACTGCAGCTGGCTGTGCTGCTGAACCATGGCTAGCTCACGTTTCTTTTCCTCTGTGTTTTGCTACCTCTTCTCCCTCGTGCAGGGAGCTCTAACTTGCTTGGAGTCAGCTTCATGATCTCCTCCCCTGACCTGGACACACCCAGTGCACAGAGATCTGGGCCAGCCTCCCAGTGGGCCTGCCCCAGGGCCTTTGCATGTTCTCTTCTTTCTCCAACTTAGAAGTAGCTTTTAAGAACCGAGTCTCAAATTTGTGCCTTATGTGCACCAGTAGAGGGAACAGGCTCTTGAATTTATTCAACCAGCATCCAGTGGTCAGCAAACTCATTAGTCAACAGAGCCAAATATCAACAGTACAACGATTGAAAATTCTGTTGGGAGCCAAATTTTTAAGACAAACTATATAGGTAGGTTCATTGTTATTAACTTAATTAGGGTACCTCTAAGCTGGCCTTTGATAAATATGTCCTCAATCTGAGAGCTGCATGTGGCTCAAGAGCCACGGTTTGCCAACCACTGGACTAACCAAATAGAAGACGAGATGTTTGTTCTTCTAACAACCAAGCTCTCCACTCCTGTAGTTATGTCCTTTCCTCATGAGCACAAGCTGGCTGTCCATTTGCTGAGAATAGAGTCAATGTCAGAGAACACTGTTTCGGACCTTGGTAGAATCGTCTTCCAAATAATTTTTGTTCTTTGCTGTATTCACACACTGCTTGTTCTATTATTTTCTTACCATATTTTAATTGACCATAAATAGCTTCACTTTTGAAGCTTAACCTGGTCCTAGGCAACGATATCTATGTAATTACAGTGTGATGTTTCAAGCCTATGTTTTAATGCTCATTAAAATAAATGCAAGATTATTGAAATAAGAAAACATAATTAGCCTGACCAGGTGGTGGTGCAGTGAGTGGATAGAATGTCGAACTGGGACAGAGGACCCAGGTTTGAAACCCTGAAATCGCAGGCTTGAGAGCGGGCTCACCAGCTTGAGTGCAGAGTTGCTGGCTTGAGCCCACGGTTGCTGGCTTGAGTAAGGAGTCACTCGCTCTGCTGTAGCCCCCCCAGTCAAGGCTCATATGAGAAAGCAGTCAATGAATAACTAAGGTGCTGCAACGAAGAATTGATGCTTCTCATCTCTATCCCTTCCTGTCTGCCTGTCCTTATCTGTCTCTCTCTCTGTCTCTCTTTGTCTCTATCACCAAAAAAAAAAAAGGAAAGTAAAAAAAATGTACATAATTTTTCCTCTAAAACCTACAATTATCTGGCCCACTTTGACGATACACAGACCATACTTTGGGAACTGCCTTCCAAGGCCACAATTCTGTGATGATCACAGAAGAGGTTAGAATCTGCGAGAAGAAAGGGAGACGAGGGAAACATAGAACAAGCTCAATGAGGAAAACAGGGCGTAGCAAGAGACGCATTAAAAAGCGCCCGAGAGCAGCAGGAAGCAGAAGTTGAAAGGTTTCTCAGAAGAGATACAAGCACCACGCTGGCCTCTGCAGCGGCCAACGTGTCCATTCCGGGATCATTCTTTTTCTCAGAACCAGTGAGTAAATTTCTGTTTGTATTTGAAGAGGAATATTGGTTTTCTCTCACTTGAAGAAAAAAAAATAGTAATAAAGGGATTTCACATGTCTCTTCTGTTCTAAGTGGATGGAGGGGGCCTCCTCCTTTAATCTCCATCAACACGTTTTCATTTGTGGTTTGTGGTTGTCAGCTGAAAGAACTGATGTTGTTTCATGTACATATCAGGAGGTGTACAAGGGACACAGGTTTTAATGTGACCTGAATCAGCTCATAAAGAAAAAAACAAGGAACACTACAAATAGGCAAAATTCCAAACTCAATATTTTAACCGAAGTTTTCAAAATATGCTTAGGACAACCATTTAAGTCCTGAATGACATTTTCTGAACATGGTGCATCGGAACACCTTCCTTTCAGGGGTCCCCAAACTTTTTACACTGGGGGCCAGTTCACTGTCCCTCAGACCGTTGGAGGGCCGCCACATACAGTGCTCCTCTCACTGACCACCAATGAAAGAGGTGCCCCTTCCGGAAGTGCGGAGGGAGGCCAGATAAATGGCCTCAGGGGGCCGCATGCGGCCCGTGGGCCGTAGTTTGGGGACGCCTGGGTCCGAAGACGTTCCATCCCGGAAAGGGAGTGTTTAGCTCCAGGGAAAAGGATCAGTCACTGGCAAGTTTTGTTCTCAGTCCTCCATCTCTTCCTTCGAGCACCTTTTCTCCTTGAAACACTGTCTCCAGCCCTCACGATCTGTGCCTCACATTCTCAGGGTTGTTAGGAAGTTTCTCCACCACTCTGACAGAGATATTCACCGTAAAGGCTCTGATGTCACTTACCCCTTCGAGGCGGTTGGGCAGTGCGCCTTCTCCAAGGTGTGTCTGCAGGCTCTGCCCTCAAGAAAAGATGGAGTGAGCCCACCAGAGTATGGCACGTTGGAAAGAGTGTTGTCTTTGGAGAGAAAAGAGCTGAGTTCAGGTCCCAGGTCCTACTCTGTGAGCCGCTCATCTTAGGGAAAGCGAACTTCCCTCCCAGCGGAACCAGCTCACCTGGTGACGCTCTGGTAGTCATTGAAATACTTCTGCCCTTATTGGTAAGCAGTCCTGGCCTCAGCCTCCTGGGGGCGCCTCCGGCTGCCCCGGCCACCCTCACCCTTTCCTGGGGAGCTCTAGGCTGTGGCCAGCATGCTTCTCAATGGTCGAGGGCCGGGCTCTTCCGGTTGTCAAACATTTTCAATTTCCTTCTTGCTTTTAAGCCTCTATGTCCCAGTCTGTACACGGGGATAATAATGCCAACCTCAGGGGTTATTACGGTGACTAAAAGGAAAAACGGAACACTTAGTAAGTGATCAAAAAATGCTAACAGCCTTTGTCCTTCATGTCAGAGGGATTCCGGCTTAAATCAGAGAGGTCTCTGTTTCCCCTACCATGTTGAAGAAGTGTCTAAGCCCAGGACACAAAAGACTCACACACACACACACATACACCTTTGTAGGGTCCTGTCACAACTATTTTGTAGCCCAAATAGGGGAAGAGCCTCACAATGTCACAGTCCTTGATACTAGGCAAACCTGGCGATATGCTTGAAAACACCAAAGTCTATGTTCCCGATGTCTCGGCCGTCCGCTGCGCTGCCTCCCTGCCTCCACGCTCCCGTTCACGGGCTGTCAGATCGACTGAGCCTGTCTGAGTGGGTTGATTAGGGCCTGAGGGAGCAGCTCCAGCTCTGCTGTGGACTAATGAGGAGGCAAGTCAGGTTGCTGAATCCTGGGAAAGCCAATTCCTCGTTCCTCTGCAAAATATGTGCTGAAAAAAAAAAAAGAAGAATATTTTTGCCCAGTTTGGCATTTTTTTTAATACCCCCTAGTCATTTGTGCCCAAAAGTATCAATTCAAGTATATGCCTGACATGGATTTTTTAATCAGCCTATTTTAATTGCATAAGCATTCTTCTTTGTCTTGAAGCAAAGATATAATGCAGAGTTTGTTGAAAGAGGATGTCACCTTCATTGGCACCATGGAAGCTTCCTGATCAAAGAGACCCTGCAGAGACCAAAAGCCGGACAGGGCTCCTCAACTCAAATCACCTCCAAATATTACAAAAGCACTCGCCGTCATCTGTACTTTTGTTTTTATTTTTGCTACTAAAAAATAAGTAGAGGCAAAAATCTACTTGTGTTGTTCCCCTTAGATATTCCTCCCAAACTCGAAGGTGAGTTTTTGTGGGTTTTGTGTGGATCGAAATACTGTAGGTGCCAAGAAGAAGGCGTGGTGGGGCGAGGTGACAGAGGCCTCCTCTCCTGAGAAAGGGCCGGGCTACTGGGAGTGTCCTTTACGCCCTCTTGCACGTCCAAAGCTGCTGCCACTGAATTATAAGGCGGTTTAACTTGTTTTAAGGAAAGGTGGTTTAGCTTTTATCCATTAAGAATATTGTTTAAACTCTGTAGGATATTGAACTGTATCCCGGGGACAGTTATGTTCAAGTCCTTACCCCAAGCACTTGTGAATGTGACCTCATTTTGAGATCAGGTGTTTGCAGACATAACTGAGTTAAAAAGGGGGCCCTCCAGATTACGGCGAGCAATTACCCAGTGACCAGCATGCGCTTGAGAAGGTCAGGCAGAGGCACAGAGGCCAGGCACGCGGGGAGGGAGGCCACGTGAAGACAGGCACAGGTAGGACTTACATTGTCACAAGGAATCCCAAGGATTGTGGCAACCACCAGAAGCTAGAAGAGGGAAGGAAGCATTCTTCCCGAGAGCCTTCAGACACCTTCAGGTGCCTTGTTAACAACTCGGCATCGAACCTTTAGCCTCCAGAACTGTGAAAGGATAAATTTCTGTTGTTTCAAGTTAAGCTTGTGATGATTTGTTGCAATAGCCCTAGGAAACTAATACAGAACCCAATTCCTAGGATTTAGCAGGGAAAGAAAAGGATAAGGCCGGCCATCATTTTGCGGGAGACAAGAGAACATGGCCAAGGCTTCTGAGCAGGTAGAATGGAAAGCTGTCATTGCAGCCCTTCCTGAGGTAAAGGTGTGACTCCGCACTGACGTCTCCTTGCCTCCCATAGCCATGTCTTGTTCCCCACGTCGATCTCTCCTGATTTCCCGAGGACATTCAAGCTCTGTAGCTTCTCTCTAACCTCTTAGCCCTTCTAAGTTACAGGACTAGGAGGTGCTCAATTTGGAATGTAAACACATTCCCCTCCTGCCCCCTGATCAACTCTGCTTTCAAGAGGGCATTGGGAAGCCCTGGACAGTTGGCTCAGTGGTAGAGCATCGGCCCGGCGTGTGGAAGTCACAGGTTCAATTCCCAGCCAGGGCACATGGGAGAAGCAACCATCTGCTTCTCCACCATTCCCCCTCTCCTTCCTCTCTGTCTCTATTTTCCCCTCCCACAGACAAGGCTCCATTGGAGCAAAGTTGGCCCGAGCACTGAGGATGGCTCCATGGCCTCCGCCTCAGGCGCTAGAATGGCTCTGGTTGCAGCGGAGCAACGTCCCAGATGGGCCGAGTATTGTCCCCTAGTGGGCTTGGCAGGTGAATCCTGGTCAGGTGCATGCAGGAGTCTGTCTCTCTGCCTCCCTGCTTCTCACTTCAGAAATATACAAAAAAAAAGAGGGCATTGGGAGACCTCCCTGAGCCCCACTGATCCATTTGCAAATTAGGGACAGTGATATCAACCTCACAGAGTTTTTGAGAGGTTTGCATGAAATGGTTTATGTAAAAATTCTGGCATCTACCAGTTCCTCAATAAAACTTAGTTACCCTCCTTTCTCTTCCCAAGAGACACACATGTTATGATTCAAAAACCACAAGAAAACGAGTCTAGGGAAGTCAGGCAGAGCAAGGAAGAGATTAAGAATCCCTGAAAGCAGAGGCTGTGTGGAACCTACTATGGACCAGGCATTCTGCCAGACCCTTCGGACGTGCTACCCAGGAAGTGCCCACCCACACTTGATGAAGCAGACACTACTGTCACCCCACTTTTCTGGAGAGAACTAACATTTAGAGCAGAGCTTACCAACCTCAGCACTATTGACATTTTATCAGCTAATTCTTTACAGTGTAGTACTATCCTGTGCATTGTATAATATTTATCAGTGTCTCTGGCTTTATACCCCTTTCCAAGCTGGGACAACCAAAAATGTCTACAGGCATTATAAAATGTCCCCTAGGGGGCAAAACTGCCCTAAGTGAGGATCCCTGGTTTAGACAGATTCAGTTACTAGTCTAGCATCACAAAGCTAGTATGACCTTAGTATGACCTAGGGCAGCGGTTCTCAACCTGTGGGTTGTGACCCCGGCGGGGGTCAAAATACATATTTATTATGTATTTTCCGATGGCTTTAGGCGATCCCTGTGTTTTGGTCATTCGACCCCCACCAGGGTCACGACCCACAGGTTGAGAACCGCTGACCTAGGGTTTCAAAACCCAGGTTGCTATTAACCAGAAGTACACAGAGAAGGTGTGCATCTACTCTAAGACAGAGACAACTGGCTTTTTTCCCTGTTGCCCTAGTAACATCGACATTTGATGAGATTAGTAAGGGATGCTTGTTATACTCAAACCACATTACAGGGTAGAGTGAGGTAAAGATAGAGGCCCCAAATCTGGGAGATTCTTCATAGGTGTCAGGTTAGGTAATAGAAGATACACTAATTTATCTTTCATACTAATTAAAATTTTAAGATGATTACACAGTCAACTACAATAAAAACAGCCATGTCTAGCCTCCTTTGCAACTACATGTGGTCATGTGACTAAGATCTGACCAATGGCTGTGAGTGCAAAGTGATGTAAGCAACTTTGGGGACATGTATTTAAAAGGAAGACATATGATTGCCCTCTTAGTCTCTTCTCCATCCTGGTGCTTGGCAGATGGATGCATGGTGAGACATCTGAGATCATGAAGACAGGGACCATGCCCTAGAGATGGCAAAGCAACAAGACAGAAGCCACTTGGGCCATGACAACTTTGCAGAGCAAATCCACCTAACCATTTTGGATTTTGAGCAAGAGAAAATTAAGCCCCATCCTTTAAACCACTTCCATTTTGGGTCTCTGTCATAGGCAACTGAGGCAGTAACTATATCTTTCTATACAAAGTGTAAAATGCCTTTGGAACGATACATAGACCTTTGACATTTGCATTTAAATAAAGCTCATACCTCAACCCAGGCAACTACCAGCCAACTGATAAAAAATAAATAAGAAAGGATGTTGGAAAGGGGTCTTTCTATTCTCTCTAACTCACAATATATGGGTAATAATGATAGGTAATATTTATTGAATGGTCACTCTATGTGGCAAATATTGCTTTAAGTGCTTCATATATAATAACTTATTTAATCCATGTCAAAATCCCTTGAAATAGCTACAGTTATAATCTTAATTTTTACACCAAAAGAAACTGAAGCATGAGAAGATCAAATACCTTGCCTGAAGTCACATACCTTGTGAACAGAAGGTAGAAAGTTAAACTCATCCAACTCAATATCAAAGCCTGTGCCTTCGATCCCTGTTCTACACTGGTTGTTGCTCCTCCAACTCAGAAATTAGCCCTCAGTGGTTAAGGATTTAATGAGTTCCATTTACTGTTCAGTTTTATAGAGCTGTAGTTCCATGGATTTCTCAACTGGAGGACTGTCTAATGTTTTATATCTCATTATTTGTTGCAAATCTTGTGGTTTTTAGAAATAAGTGGCTCAATAGCCTTAAATATCTGATATTTATAACAGAATGCAACACAGATTGTTTCTCTGTAGGGAAAATTCTCTGATCCAATACCATAAAATAAAGTGGTGAAACAACTTTTTACAGAGTCACGTTGGGTAGTAAAGTTTTCTGGATAAGTAGAAATGTATTCCCTCATGCAACAGAAAATTTTTTTCAATGACACAAGAGGGACTTCCACTTTGGGGATGATTTAGTAAATGTGCTTTTCTCTATTTCTCCTACTAAGTACAACTAAAAGCCCTGTATCTTATAATAGAACAAATATAAGAAGATTATGAACAATGAAGAGGAAAAGGCAAGGCAGCTAGGGAACTCAGGATCCACGGAATGACGTGGCGGTGGAATTCCCGCTTTCACATCGCCTTGTACAGCCCAGAACATGTGCTAAACAAGCCAGTGGCCCAGAGAGAGCTAGCAAATACAGGGAAAACAAAAATGCCCTCCCCAAAAGTCTGCTCCCTACCGAAGGACCAGGGAAGGATCAACCTAGCAAGACAGGAACCCTTCAGACAAAGACCACTCTGCTGCAACTCATCTGTTTTCTTAATATAGTGATGAGATTTTTACATTATTTGGTGACTTAGTCTCCTTACACTGCATAATTTTTTCCCATAGCACTTCTAGCATGTCATATAATTTAATGCTTCGTGTATGTTGCTTATTATCTGCCTTCTACCACTAGAATGAAAACCTGCCAGGATAGGGACTTTATCTGGATTTCTCAGAGTTGCATTCAAGTGTCTAGAATGGTACTTGGCACATAATAGGTACCCAATAAATCAGGGGTCCCCAAACTACAGCCCGCGGGCCACATGCGGCCCCCTGAGGCCATTTATCCGGCCCCCTCCGCACTTCTGGAAGGGGCACCTCTTTCATTGGTGGTCAGTGAGAGGAGCATAGTTCCCATTGAAATACAAGTCAGTTTGTTGATTTAAATTTATTTGTTCTTTATTTTAAATATTGTATTTGTTCCCGTTTTGTTTGTTTTTTTTTTACTTTAAAATAAGATATGTGTAGTGTGCATAGGGATTTGTTCATAGTTTTTTTTTATAGTCCGGCCCTCCACTGGTCTGAGGGACAGTGAACTGGCCCCCTGTGTAAAAAGTTTGGGGACCCCTGCAATAAATAGTTGTTGAATAAATATATAATTTACTTTAAAGATTAGTGTAGTAGTCAGGGTTCTCCAGAGAAACAAGATTAATAAAATAAAATGTGTGTGTGTGTGTGTGAGTGAAAGAGAGAGAGAGAGAAAGAGAGAAGAGAATCAAGCAGAGAGAGATTGAGTTGTTTTAATTATGGAGGCTGGCAAGTCCAAAATCAGCAGGGTAGGCTCACAAGTTAAAGACCCAGAGAAATGTCAATGTGGCAGCTCAAGTCCTAAGACTGTCTGCTGCAGAATTCCCTCTTCTTGGGAAAGACCTGTCTTCTGTTCTATTCAGGCCTATTCAACTAATTAAATGAGGCCCACCCACTTAGAGAAAGCAACCTGCTTTACTCAAAGTCCACCAATTTAAACGTTACTCTCAGGGGAATCCATGATGGTGCTGGAGTAAGTGGATGTTACACTCACCTCCTCCCAAGACTGAACTGGAATTATAACTAAAATATAGAGCAATCGATCTGAATAACCCACTGAAGACAAGCTGAAGAGAAGTCTTATAACCAGAGATTTACAGAAGAAGCCAAATCAAGGCTGGTAGGAAGGGCAGAGATGAGAAAAGGGCTTGCCTTGCTCCCATGGGCAGTGGCTCAGAGTGGGAGGAATATTTCAACTGCAAAGTTTCCCCCCAGAAGTGTGAGGTCGCAGCCCCAAGCCGGACTCCCCAGCCCAGAGCACCAGAGCCCACATAACATCTGGCTGTGAAAATCGGCAGAGATTCTCTCTGCCAGGGAAAGCCGATAGTCTGCTAGAGGCACAGGTGCCCTCTTAAAGGGCCAGTGCACAAAATCTTATTGCAGCCGCTCACCCTGAGCTCCAGCAAAGGGAGGGTAGGACCACTTGAGGAAAGACTGGGGTTTGTTGCTCTGGAGAGAGAGTTGAAGAGACAAGGACTAGAATTCATGTACTAAGTTTATCTCCCACACCATAGATTCCATCTTTCTTGGATGGAGCACAACCCTCCATATGGCATCAGCCTGAGGAACCATCTCGACTCCTCGTCACATCACCCTGCTAAGCTTCTACCCTGCGGAGGCGGCAGCTGCCTGGGCCAGGGTGTAGAGGTCCGGGCAGACTCAAAGGATGTCAGTGACTGAGGTATGCGGCTTCAGGACAGGGGCCCTTCCCCCACTTTCTATTATCTGATTGGCACTGCCTCGCCCTCATGGGAGATCCGCTTCCCCCACTCTCCTGATTCCTAGTGGCTACACCCTGCCACGGTCTGGACAGAATCCAAGACAGACTGAGTTGTGTGGCTCTGGGATGGGGACCACTTCCTGCATCTTTCCCCAAAGCCTGACTGACAGCTCCCCCTCGTAGAAGATCTACCTGAAACACACACAATTTTATTCATCAATGCCACCCTAATAAATTCAATTTAAAACGTTCCTCTCACAACCATTCTTGCAGAAACATCTAGAATAAATTTTGACCATATTTCTGGGAACTATGGCTCAGTGAAGTTGACACAAAAAATTAACCATCATAATCAGTTATTGTATCAGGTAAAAATACAGGGAGGTCCTCAGAACCTCTAAATAAGGTTATTCACCTCTGCACTTACGTGTTCTACGCTGTTGTTCTTTTTATTGTGAACAATTCACATCTCCTTATTTACCAGCAAACTAGTAAGACTATGTCTGGCAGCAGCGCCTAGAGCACCCTCTGGATTCTCCGTGACTCACGGCTCTCAGTCTGTATATAATTGGCAATGAGTTAGCCAAGATTGCTGTGTCAAAGCAAAGAGAAGAAAATAAACAGATTCCAAAGGATGCCTAAAGATGCTCACCTGTGAATAACGTGCGAGAGACTTAAAAGCCATTTTCCATATATCTTGGGTCTTGGCTGTGATCCCGTTCACTGAGATCTCCCTGAAGAAAGAAGCTAAAGGTAGAACTACAGAGATGAATTCAAAGGGGCGTGTTTAGGGCCAGGCCACGATCTGTTATGTCCTGGCTCCAATCTAACCTTAACTTTGATTTGAACAAAAGTAGGACCTAAGACAAGGACTTTGGAACAGGCAGTTTCTCTGGGAGATGATCCCATGAAGCTGCAGTGAGAAAGCGAGGAAACTGAGGCACAGAGGAGAGCAAAGCTAGTGAGGGGTGCATTAGGAGGTGGCAGCTGGCTCTCCATCCCATTGGGGGTGCTCTGAAGGACAGCGCAGAGCACCCCGCAGTCCTATCTCACTGGAGCAGGGGACCTGGAGTAGTGGCCCACCGGCCTCACCCCCCACCGGTTTCCCCACTCTCAGCTGGGAGCAAGCTTGAGGAAGTGGACAGGCGGAGAAGGGGAGGGCTACCGTGCCTGGAGACGGGCAGCCGTCAGTGTGCTGGCAGGTACTCGGGACTGCCCGTGAACTCAGCTGGGGTAAGAGAATCTGTGGGCACAGCCTCCGCAGCGCCTGCTGCCCGGCCTGCTTGCCGGGTGTCACAGAGAACGTCTAGGCAAAGAGGGAAAATCAGTCTTTCTATTCCTAAGGAAAGAGGTTCCAATTAAATCCCAGTCCAGGATGTCCATGTATGTCTATGGTTAGTCTTCTAAATTTATAAGGTCCATCGTTTTATATCAAGGTTCCTTACAAAAATCAAAAGGTTATAGAAAAGTTGATGCTTAATTATGTTGTAGCAGAAGAAAAAACCATTGGCTAACGAGCCACTCAGGGCCATTCAACTCTCTGGGGCTTCCTGAGACAAGTTTGCAAAAAACCACCTTTAGTCTGGATATAGATGAGAAAGGACTTGTGGGTTGGAGAATAATTTGACAAGAGGAAAATTAACTCATACAGAGATAGAACTGTAACACATGGAAAAGCGGAGAAAGTTTGCCCGATGTGCTTTCCAAGGCCCTGGATTCTTCAGTGGAGGGAAGGACAGGAACGCTAACCCAGTGTCTTGTATGGGCACGCCCCGTCCTAGACATTGCTCAGCCGTCATCTCCTCTGGTCCTCAGAGCAGGCCGAAGCAGGAGGTCAGCCATTCCCACTTTACAGATGACATAACCGAGGCTCACTGAGCGGAGGGGAATCTGTCCAGGATCACAGGGTAAGACCTAGTCCGCATGCTCAGCCCCCACCCATCTCCAACTTCATGTGCTTTTTGGGATTTTCCAACACTCTGGCCTCTGAACCAGAGTCATTTATTACAGGAAGTTTCCCAGGACCTGCTGAAGTACAGTCTCTGGGAACAGACCCAGAAACTTCCATTGCAGATGTTACCCAGGTCACTCTAACAAGTCATATCTGGAAATTTCTGTTCATTGCAGATGTTACCCAGGTCATTCTAACAAGTCATATCTGGAAATTTCTGTTCATGGCACCTTTTTTCCTCTGAATGTTTCTACAGTTGGAAAGGTGAACTTGAAGAAAGACTGTAGAAAACAGCTGATTCATAAATTAATTAACATGAGAGGAGCACCCACGTTCTGCCACGTGAAACCATGCTCTAAGCAGGGACTGGCAAACGCTCTATAAAGAGCCGGTAATCAATATTTTAGTCTCTGTCACAGCTTCTCAGCTCTGCCATTCGTGAAAGTAGCCATAGACAACATGTAAAACAATGTGAGTAGCTCTGCTCCTAAGAACTTTATCTGTAAAACTAGGCCATGGTCTGAATTTGACCCAGGAGTCGGAATTTTCTGACCCCTGCTCTAATGACAGGTGCCTCTTGGAGGTATCCTGGGTAACTGGGTATCCTATGACAACAGAATACTCCTCTCTCCAAAAGGAAAATGTTTCTTGCTCATGCTCAGGGCCACAAGATCGGGTTTAAATTCATGCTCGTAAAAAAGAAGAGGCCACTATGTAAATATCTGGTTTTGTTGGCAGACTTAATATTTGGTGTGAATCGTGTTCAATTAAACTCACCATAAGTTCAAACTTGGCAAGAATTGACTGAACAAAGTGACTATAATTAAATACATTGGAATTAAAAAATGTTCTCAGACTTTAGTTCCTGAGACACCAGAGCTTCATGATGAATGATCAACTTATTTGGAGCCATTAAACCAGTGGTAGTCAACCTGGTCCCTACCACCCACTAGTGGGCGTTCCAGCTTTCATGGTGGGCAGTAGCAGAGCAACCAAAGTATAAATAAAAAGATAGATTTAACTATAGTAAGTTGTTTTATAAAGATTTATCCTGCCAAACTTAGCAAAAATCCTACATAAAGTACTTGGTAAGTAATTATTATTATATGCTTTAATTTGCTGTAACTCTGCTTTATAAATTTTATAAAGTAAAGTTACTTCCCTACTTTATAAATCACTGTTACTGTGGAACCGGTGGGCGGTTAGAAAATTTTACTACTAACAGAGATACAAAAGTGGGCGGTCAGTATAAGAAGGTTGACTGCCCCTGCATTAAAATCCTCATAATTTGGAGGGTTGATTGGGGAGACAAGGAGTTTTTTATTGTAAGCCCCGTTGACCATGAACAAACTCTTACTCTTTCTATATCTTATGCCTTACTTTTTAAATTGGTAACATGAGGAGTTTGATCGTATTTATTCAGTCCTCTTCTTTTAATATGTTTAATTGATTTTAAATAGAGAAGAGAGAGAAGAGAGTCAGGGAGAGGAGCAGGAAGTATCAACTTGTAGTAGTTGCTTCTCGTATGTGTCTTGACCAGGCAAGCCCAGGGTTTTGAACTGGTGACCTTGGCATTTTAGGTCGACACTTTATTCACTGCGCCAGCGCAGGTCAGACATTTGGTCCTCTTCTTGCTAGCCCTAACACAGCAGACGCTAAACAGGAAACTTAAAGAAGACACTTCTTTAAGTGTCCCGCAGGTCATACGGGAGTAAGGGAAATCCACCCAGGGTGACACGGATCTGGACAGGGTTATATCTCTTTTACAGAAGGTAATTTAGTCCCTCTGAGCCTTCTTTCAGTCACTGAGCCTTTTTGTTCATTGCAGTCATTCTCCAGAAAAGCCTTTGTAAACATCTAGACTCCTCAAGTCTGGCCTGGGAGAGAAAGGAGCAAACAATGTCAGAGGGAAGTTACCAAATTCCTATTCTGACAGTTCACATTCCTGTGTGACAGTCTAGAGCTAATTATCCAAGTGATGGGGTCACAGTTACAGTGAGAAAGACTGAAGATATAATAAGGTTTCTACCTATAAAGTATACACATTTGTTATATACATATAAAATATTGTAAGAGCTAGCTGGAGCTACTACCCATTTGAGCCCAATCAGGCTGGGAAGAGGGCTCTCAGCTCCCTTCTGACCCAAAGTCTGTGATTCTAGAGTCCGTGGTAGGTGACACTCTGCATTTCCAACTCTGACAGGGGAGAAAACGACTCATTTGTTGAAATTCCTGGTTTCCTTGTGACTATCTCATTTAAAAGGTAGAAGCACGCCCAGGGCTCACTCTTGTGAATCTATTCTAAGGAAGGGTGTTCTAAACATCCTCAAGTTCTTCTCAAAGTACACGTCTATAGAAGTACCACCCATTCTATAGCTGAACTCTTCTTGATGCTCATTTTATTTTCATCCATGGAGAGCTCAAAGGGGTCCTCACAGGGTTTGGAAAGGAATTTGTGATGAGTACACAGGAAACATAGCAAATCAAATGTTAGGCAATTATTAGCTGGAAGGAGAATAAGAAGTTTCAGGAGGAAAACTTGATACACCACAAATAACACTTACAGTGGGAAACCCCCTTCTGTTGCTCTGAGCTTCACCTTCCCCTGGACTGGGGACTTTCTAAGGCAAAGTGGTCCACCCGACGTATCTGCCCGGCATGCCGGCAATGCCTTCCCTGCTCTGCTGTGTTGAGTTGACTCTTTCCAGAGTCCCTTTACTCCCAGCATCTAACTTACTCCATTTTTGTTTTGAACCACATCCTTCTGAGAAAGGGGAGGGTGTGAGGAGGAAGATTGTTCAGCTCTTGGAAGGCTGAAAATGTCTCTATTCTAGTACCGTATTTAAATAATTATTTGTTCGATATAGAATCCTGGAATGAAAGTAACTTTCCCTCTGAATTAGAAGTGGCTCCTTAGTTCTCGAAGCCTCCAGGGCTGCTGTCGGGAAGTGTGGCGTCATTCCACTTTGCAGCATTCTGTGAGGTGCTGGCTTCTCTCTCTGGAAGATTTTAAGATCCTCTTTTCATCTCCAGTGTTCTGAAATTTGGCTCTAATATGCCTCGATGGAGGACTTTTTTATACACTTTTGTACTGTGCCCTTTAAATTCTGGGACACTTTCTTACATTATTTCAACGATTTCCTCCCCTCATTTTTCTCTAGTCTCTCTTTCTAAAATTTGCATTTTTTCCAGTTTTTTCTTTCTTTGTCTCTGTTCTACTTTCTGGGCAATTGTTTTAGGTTTTCTTTCCAACTATTGTTTTGAATTTTTAACATTTCTCTTATTCTATTTTTTTTTCAAGTTACTTAAGCCCTGGCCGGTTGGTTCAGCGGTAGAGCATTGGCCTAGCATGTGGAAGTCCCGGGTTTGATTCACGGCCAGGGCACACAGGAGAAGTGCCCATCTGCTTCTCTATCCTTCCCCCTTCTCCTTCCTCTCTATCTCTTTCTTCCCTTCCGACAGTCAAGGTTCCATTGGAGCAAAGTTGGCCTGGGTGCTGAGGACAGCTCCATGGCCTCTGCCTCAGGCGCTAGAATGGCTCTGGTTGCAACTGAGCAATGCCCCATATGAGCAGAGCATCACCCCCTAATGGGCATGCCAGGTGTATCCCATTCAGGCACATGCAGGAGGCTGTCTGACTGCCTTCCCACTTCCAACTTTGGAAAAATACAAAAAAAAGGAAAGAAATGTTACTTAATTTTTTTTTCAAGTAATGCTTTAAAATCCTTTTGTAGATATATCTGTCTCAATTTCTGAAGGAATTATTATTAATTATGATATAAATTTTCCTTTATTTGCTGTGTTGTTTTTGTTTTCTCTGGGTTTCTTTATGCTGATGGCTAACACAGATGTCTATTTTTCATATTAGATGCTTTCGGGAGGTGTCAAATGATCCTTGGCTGTCTGTTCTCATATGGGAGTGGGACATTAAAAGCTGCCTAGGACCTCTGAGCATGGCAAGGTTTACCAAATAACCGGCACTACACAATGACACAACTTTGAACCTGCTCATTATGTGAGACCTCTATCCATAACTCTCAGTCTTCGTAAATTTTTTTTTCTTAGACTTGCTAGTTTCTACCCAGAGTATCCTCCAATCTCCCAGCAGGGGCTAGCAGCTTGCCTGATAGCATTGTCAGTGCCTTGGGAAAAAGGAGGTTAAGAACTTCACAGTTCACTATGCAGACGCACGGTCCCCAACCCCCTTTGAAATTTCATTATACTGCTCCTTTCTTTTCCTATCTCACGTCTCAGGTGCCGGAGTTCAGAGTCTGCCGACTTTAACCCCCGCTGAGAGGGAACCTCCGGCTTTCTGGCAGGCGGAGCAGGACTGTCACCTCCCTGGGGAAAAGCTCTAAGCTCCTACCGCTGTGGTGGAAACTGTCGAGCACACGCCTGGCTTTCAGCTCCGGCATTCCCTGCCTTCGGTGCTGCCTGGTGTCTGGAGTCCCTGCGCCTTCTCGGGTAACCTGGATCTGTTTCCTCCTTATCTCTACCCCAGGGGGCACTTCCGGTTCAACTTTGTCAGTCACAGTCCAGTTACCAGCTGGAAATCTGCCTCTCATCTTTTAAAAATGTACTGATAATCTCCCATCTGCTTTCGTCTCCCATCTCATTCTCTTGGACTTCATGGTTTTTATGCTTTAACTTGTGTCCCTTTACTGTGACTTGAATGCAATTTGGGGAAGAAACGGTGTGAATTTGATTTGTCACATTAAGTCAAAACTTCCCTCGACATCACTTTTAATGGTCTCATGATGCTTATTAATGGGACACATTATGTTTACACAACCATTATCCAGTTGTTGGACAGTTAAGTGGCTGCCCGTTTTTTCCACCACTGCTAAAAACACCACAACAGTGAATTTCTTTGTGCATCAAGCAGTTTCTACCTTTGAGATTACTATGCTTAAGAAAGATTTCTGGAAATACAATTAATGACAAATTTCAAAGCTCCTTCACAATTCCTTTGCAAAATATAAATAGTTTTTATCAGTCAACAGACTCATCACCATGAACATGAGAGCATCTCCTCAGCGTGAGCCTTGAAAATTGTCCCTTGTGTTTAAAATCAAGACCACATGAGAATAGGGAGGTGGGTTTATATAAACGTGTGTGTGTGTGTGTGTGTGTGTGTGTGTGTGTGTGTGTGTGTGTGTATACTTTGAAAGCAAGTCTTTGCTCCACAGAAAAAATCAAAGTGGAATCCTGAAGGGGCACAGCAGAAGAATTATGGCTCAGTCAGGATGCCTTCCGGGAGTGCTGTGAAATCAACAACACACAGAAAACAGAAGCTGTTCTGAAAAGGAACTAGTTTTGCTTTATTTCTTTATTCCTCAATCAGGGGTAAAGCACTAACTCTTGAGACGCCCTTTAGGAACTTAGATGCGCTGCTTGAAGGTCTATTATAGGGTCCCCTGAGTTTTGAAGGCGTGTCCAGGGGAGCCTGAAACAACTGAACCAAACATCCCAGGAGAGCTGGGCAGATCAGCAAGATGATGGGCTTAGGAGACGGAGAGATGTAAATATGTAAATGTGGGACACTGCGTCCCACCTCTGGCCCTGGGGCTCGGTTTCCTCATCTGTGCAATGGGAATACTGATGCCCTCCGGGCAGTATTGTGCTGAGGCAGAGAGTGTCTGTCGGTGGAGGCTTCATGCTCCAATTGCACTCCTGAAGCTGAGTGACCGCCTGGCAGTCTGACTGCCTCCCCCACCCAGGATGCTCAGATTGGCGGAGAAGGAAAGCCGAAGGCCCCACGCGCCGTTCTTTCACATCAGTGTCAGAAAAATGAGTGTGATCGATTGACCCCATGATTTCTTTGGTTTCTAAATCTCTCTATCATAAGCTAACATCTTAAAGGGTGTGTGTGTTCTCCCCCTTCTCCTGCTAACAAAGACATCTCAACACTTTGCCTATAAACTAAAGATCTGCTCCCCATCCCAGCCGCTCTGCAGCCATTGATCACGTGTCCGTGCGTTTATTAACAGGCTGCCCAGTCCGTTGGCTTTTCTGTTTTGTTTTGTTTCCATTTGATAGCAATAGTAAATAAAGTAAAGCTGGAGTTTTCCCTCAATAGCTCAGAAAACCCTGCGGTGGATGTGCCAGGAGTGTCCTTAAAAGCTAGAACTTACACAGTTTAAATCAGATGTGGCTTTAAAACCTTCTATTAAATTTCAAGTGAGTTATTTTAAAAGTAAACTATATGTCTACTGTAGCAGAGAAGGCAGTATTTTATTAGAAAGCTTCTAGTAGACACCCAGATCACTCAAGCACAGCTAGAAAACCCTGAAATATATATGGCCAGATTAGATACCAACGTGCCCATAAAGATAGCGGTGCACTTCCCAGACTAGCAGCATGCCACAGGCACCCAGGGGTGAACAGGGTTGAATGTGAAGGAAGATATTGGTAAAGGCAAGTTATTTAAGGAATAAAACACTTAATAACTGGTGGCATGTGATATAATAGACAGATTTATTGGAAAATTTATACAACCAATCCTGATCTGGGATATATGATTTAACTCCCTTCCTGGCTAGGTCTACTTAAGAGTGAATAAAACATTTTGTAAATTTAGGATAGAATATATAGGGACAGTTAATATACATACAAATTTATATGGTGCTATGTCTCGTATAGCAGTTTCCTACCCTAAATTGTTTATATTATATAATAGAAAATTCAGGAGAATTTGCCTCCTTAAAGCAATGAATAGAGTAAGTGCTTCCAACTTACTGCCTTCCCATAACCCTTCATCCTGTTGGTGGGCAAAACTTCCTAGAGAGGGTTTTTGTAAAATCTTTCTCAACATATCTCTCTAACTTTATATGTGGATTCCATGATATAAGCTTAAAATGAGAAAGATAGCATCAGAGAGAGAGAAGAGGAAGAAAGGATGGGAAGAAAAAGAAAGAAAGAAAGAAAGAAAGAAAGAAAGAAAGAAAGAAAGAAAGAAAGAAAGAAAGAGAAGGAGGGAGGGAGGGAGGGAGGGAGGGAGGGAGGGAGGGAGGAAGGGAGGGAAGGGAGGGAGGGAGGGAGGGAGGGAGGGAAGGGAGGGAGGGAGGGAGGGAAGGAAGGAAGGAAGGAAGGAAGGAAGGAAGAAAGGGAGGGAGGAAGGAAGGAAGGAAGGGAGGGACTTATCCAATAACATGTAACCATAAATGTCTGCTGATATCTCACAAACTCTTGAAACTTTGAAAAAATTGGAAACTTTATTTTATGAACTATGGAAATCCCAAAGCTTTCTGTAAGCACTTTAAAGAATTTGGGGAACAATGACATCCCTGTAGCCTTCTCTGCCTCAGAGATCTTACTTCTGCTGAAATAGTCCTCTGAAACATCTTAATCCCGAGGTGAAAGTCAAACAACTCACACAAAATATCTGTGAGTTCATGTGGGTAGTAAGTATGTTTCATTGATTATCTGGAGGGAACCCAGGGAAAGATGGGGAATGGGTTTACATCATAGAAAAACAAGTGATTTTGAATTAAAAGACCCACTTCATAACAACCCTAAACCAACAAGGAAAGCCGGTGGGCATACTGCCTGTGCGGCCTCGTGGCTCCTCTATTCCTGCCTTCTCATCCTGCCTGTCTCCTCAGGCTCAGAGCACCACCACCCCCCCCTTCACACTCACACACCATCATCTTCCTCTTACAACCCAGTGACCTCACGCCCCCAAACATCCGGTCTCATCACAGTGTCACACGTAAACTTTCTAGCCGGGTTGACCTCCCATCACACATCTGAAGAACGTCAAAGACGATCAGAGTCCCAGTCTAGGTCCATGTTTCTTAAAGTTCCTTTTCCTCCTTTTCCCTCCTCCCCATGACTCCCACACCCACCCACCTGTACCTGCCCCTGAAATCTCCAGCACCAACTCTCCGCACAAATACTTTCCAAGTCCAAGGCCCCACAGTCCTTTCCTTCACTGGATTTCCCTCCCTTCTCTCAGGCCTCTTTATTCCCAGCCATGTTACATCTCTACAACACAAGATTCCAGCAACTCAGCAGTCAGCAAGAGGGGGGAAAATATGATGGGTGTCCATTCCCCCTTCGTCTCCTCATCTCAAAGACTTCAGAAAGCTTCTGGTAGACACCCAGATCACTCAAGCACAGCGAGAAAACCCTGCCTCTTCCGGGGGCCCTGCATCAATCCTCTGTGTTCTTCACAAAATCCATTAAACTAAGATTCAAATCATTAGCACAATAAAGTTGATCTTCTGTTTCCTGAATTTAGAGACAACTGGTTATTTATCAATACAATGTCTTATCTGATAGCGCAGAAGAAATGAGGAGGAACGTAAGTTGCTTATTGACATACTTCTCTACCTACCATGAATGGTCCTCACATCGGGTAGGAAGGGCGACCTCCCACATGTGCTCTGAATCCCTGGGCTAGGCTTCCTAACAACTAAAAACTGCTCTGTTGGGTATGTTTTGGCTCCAAGGACAGGGCACAAATTACAGGTATGCTATGGAAGCTTAGCAATGGAATGATAAGGTCTTCCTAGAGTTGTAAGGAATGAGAGAGACAAAAGGCGGTCATAGAAGAAGGCACAATGGAGTTGTTTCTTGAAGGATGAGGTTACCAGGTGAAAAAAAATGCAGCCAGGTGACCACACAGAAGGGTAATTTTCTTTGAAGAAGCTGAATGGGGCCAACAGATCCCATAGCATGTCTATGAGTCCCGTGAATCCCACTAGCCCCATGAGTCCAGGTGGTTGGCCCTTGTGAGTTTAGTATTTACCTGAACACTTGTCTGTTCCCAGTAAGATGGGCCTTCCGGAAGGCTGCTAAGGAGTCTGCCTTCTCTGGTCCCTCCTGGTTCTCCCTACCTGATCTTAGCAAAAACACACTCATTCGGAAAACTGTGATGAGACAAACTGTCAGTGGCAGGTGATTGATAAAGTTAGCTTTTATAAATCAGATCAGACTCGGTAGTGTTGATTTTCGATCTGGAAGGGGAGTAGGCATGCATCCTGCCTCACTTCCTGTCCTGATCTGGCTCTGAAGGTGGACAGACCTTGTTTGAAACCTTACAATCCCACCTCCAGCCATGTGACCTGAAACAAATCATCACCTCCCTGAGCCTTAGTTTCTTTATACGTAAAATGTGAGCAATGATACCTAATTCACAGAGAACCTTGAACATTCAGTAAAATAATGAATAAAAATGGTCTTACACAATTCTGGAACAAATAAATGCTTAAAAAAAAAAAAAGGCAAACATGACCGTGATGCTATAGTTTTCAAAAGATGAGATGAATGAGTCTTCATGCCTTCACTCATCTGTCTTCCAGTTACTACCCATTTAACCCATTCTTCCTTAAAAAAATAAATAAAAATTTTTTTCTCTTTAAAAATGTGTTCTAAGGAAGGGCTGCTTCAATGGAAGTCCATTCTCTGCAGTTAGACTATTCTGCGGTGGGGTTCTCCACTTAAGCGAGCACAAGTCATGAAGCCCTGGGTCCCGGGGCTCCTCCTCCCATTCCTGTACTGAAGTGGTGTTGGGACTTCCACGGATTTCTGTTACAGTCTAAAAGGATATCCTGGTCTGCTTGCAAAATCTCTCTATTGTTGTTTGCAGATAAGCGCAAGGGTAAAGTTAGACCCACGTCTTCTTTAAACTCCACCGAGAAACACAATCCCCTTCCCCTAGAGTTTCTCATGCAGAAAAGCAATGTTATCCCCCAAGGAGCGAGAAGTGGGGAAAGAAACTAAAGTTGCGGTGGGAGTTTACAGGGAATTTAACTTGATCCTGTGTCTTTCAACATCTTCCCAGGTCCACCAAGGGCTCTCACAACCTTTCACCCCAAGGCTGGCCTGTGTTTTATTAAATGAAACGTATCCCATAGTCCATCCCCCCCCACGGGCTGTCCTGCCTGAGTGCCCCTCACACCAGCACCTGCTGGGCCTGTTATTCTGAGCTCATTCAATTAAAAAGAAAGAAAGAAGAAAGAAAGAAAGAAAGAAAGAAAGAAAGAAAGAAAGAAAGAAAGAAAGAAAGAAAGAAAGAAAGAAAGAAAGAAAGAAAGAAAGAAAGAAAGAAAGAGAGAGAGAGAAAGGAAGGAAGGAAGGAAGGAAGGAAGGAAGGAAGGAAGGAAGGAAGGAAGGAAGGAAGGAAGGAAGGAAGGAAGGAAGGAAGGAAGGAGGAAGGAAGGAAAGAAAGAGAAAAAAAGGTTGAATTAATTGAAACTCACGAAACTAAAGAGCTCTGAAGAGAAAAAAGACTGCTGATTTATTTATGCAGATTATATGTTTCTGCATCTGCTAGCACAGAGGCAGCAGACGTAAGCATTTATTCAAATAGGCCCGCATTTTAGAGTTGTTACAATACCTGCAACTTACAAGAGGAGCATAATTATCCTATTTTTACAAACTCTAATATGATTTCAATTGATGTCAGTAAGTTTTGATTGAATTTGCTGCTGATTAGAGTTGATCGTCTCTTTGAACAACAAGAAATTATGTCTCATTCAGTTCGTTAGCACGACTAGTGTTCAGTTTATGAGCTGTAGCACCAATGATAATTATCCCTGATAATTGATTTCTAATGTGGACATATTAATTACGTAGATATAAGAAATTAAAATATTTTACCCAGTCAATTATTTTATGAAAAATAAACAAGCTGCAGACAGTGGACAAGAAGGTTTAGTTTCCTCGGCCAACTTAACTTCCTTCTTTCCAGGGAAACTGTACATCCCAGTGATGTCCTTACGGCATAGAGCAGGAGTTCCCAAACTACAGCCCACGGGCCACACTTCCAGAAGGGGCACCTCTTTCATTGGTGGTCAGTGAGAGGAGCATAGTTCCCATTGAAATACTGGTCAGTTTGTTGATTTAAATTTACTTGTTCTTTATTTTAAATATTGTATTATATTTGTTCCCGTTTTTGTTTTTTTTACTTTAAAATAAGATATGTGCAGTGTGCATAGGGATTTGTTCATAGTTTTTTTTATAGTCCGGCCCTCCAAAGGTCTGAGGGACAGTGAACTGGCCCCCTGTGTAAAAAGTTTGGGGACCCCTGGCATAGAGGAACCACAGAGAGGAACTCTAGCAGGCTGGTTTGCCAAAGCAAACTCCAAGGGAGTCTGAAGGTGACCCTCTGCAGAGTAAGGGAGCACCATGGTAAACATGGAAGAGAAAATGAAGTTCTTTGTCTCATCTGCAAACTACAGAGAGCATGCCATGTAAAGATAGCATGTCAGAGGAGTCATTCAATTGTACATTTATTCACCAAATATTTATTGAGCACCAACTCTGTGTTTGACCCTGGGGTTAAAGTACTAACGCATTGGCGGCCCTCAATGAGTCTACAGCTTAACAAGGAAGTTAGGCAGGACTCATGAAAACACCTAAAGACCTATATAAATCCAAGTGCTGTGACAACTAGGGGCCGGCTGCTGTGACAGGCACTCACAGTGTGACCCCATCCATACAGACTGAAGGCAGGGATCATGGATGACCTGTCTGGAGAAGTGACATTTAACCTGAAAAAGCTGATGAGGTGGAGAGGCAAAGAGGACAGAAGTGAGACGCTGAATATACATCGGAGAAAGTAGAAAATGGTCTGAACTGAAGCTTGCTTGAGCGAGAAGGCAACTGACAGCACAGATTTCCGCCACCGTCCTGCGGGCCCAGGGCGTGCTGCAGACTGCCAAAAGAGATATTAATTAAGTCTAAATGGTTTCTTCCCCTCGGGGACTCGGGCTACAGTGATTAAAGTTCCTAGGAATTATGCACTCAGCAGCTTCCGAGCATTGGGATATTATCTGCGCTCAGTGCATTTCTGCCTTCTGTGTTTAAATTGAGCGGTCACCAGCCATGGCACCGGCAGAAGGTGCAGACCAGAGCTCCAGATGCTTTTCATTAGCTGCCCATCGTCTGCATTTCCAGTGGCACTCATTGTCCTTTGAACCTTGGTCCACGAGGTAGCTACATTCTTCATTTTAATCATTAATAATGACATTTCTATAATTAAGAGAGCATAAATCATCTGAAATCACAAAAGGTAAGCTTGTCTAGGTAGGTAGGGAATGAAGTGCTTGGAAGTAGACACTGCACTGATTGTCCGCATTTGGCCGAAGTGTGGTTGCCTTCCTTCTAACTAAACTACATGTTAATTACATTATAATTCAGTCATGCAACAGCTCCTTCCTGAGGGCTTACCATAGGTTAGGCATTGGGTTCAGTGTCGGGGGTGCCGAGGGGAAAGAGGCCACATCACTGTCTTCAAGGAGCTCCATCTCACGGCGGGTTCGAGCAGAGCACAAGCCACTGCAGATGGCGTGTTCAACATCTATAACCCCTTCCTCCTTCCTAACAGACCCCCGCTGTTGCTCAGTTACCTTCCCGCTGCTCCCCACGCTCCCCAGGACCAGCTGACCCCACTCATGGCCTGAGGAATGGACATGGCGGTGCTAAGGGAATCCTGTGAGCCCTGCCAGGGAGTGATTAGCATAGGAACCCAGGCCTGATCCGGTCTGCGCATGGCCTTCCCAATCAGCAAGACGGATTCAGAAGCAGACCCTCGACCTCAAAGAGGTCAATGAGATAAAAAAGGAGAGTTTGCTGTCTGTCCCTGGCCATTAGATGTAGTGAAACCATGACGGCCATCATGCGTCCAACTTTAAGATGAAACCAGTGCTGAGAGAAGAGCAGGGTCAAAAAGAGTCACAGGGGCCCCAGATTATTAGGTCAGTCCGGAAGCCCAATCATCTTCCTCCTTCCCAGAGGCAAGGAGGTGTTTCCTCATTACGTAAGCCAGTTTGAATCGGTCTCATTCTATCCGATAGAGACAAATGAACGTAAACTTAGAATGCAATGGCCAATATGCACAGAGAGGATTAAAGGACCCCTGCATATCCCAGCGGGGACAGAGACCGCAAGGACAGATGGAGAAGCTGAAAGGACCCGGGGGAGCCACCCTGATGGGGGCAGAGGCGAGAGGAGGGGGGGTGTTTCGGAGAGAAAGAACACCCGATAGAAACACAGAAGGAAGTGGTTTAGCATGCCCAAGCCGTGAACGATCAGGTGGAGGGGAGGCTGGAGCCAGAGCGTGAAGGATGCAAGACCATACAGGAGAGCCCGGGCCTGACCTGCCCTTGAGGGAACCACCGGAACCGGCGAGGCGGGGCTGCCACGCGGATGGGTACGTACTTCTGGCGGGTTGTCCTGGTGCCTGCGCTGAGGACGTGCGGGCCAGGGGTGGGCGGTGGTGGCCCACACAGCCTATGCCACAGACCAGTGTGGCTAGTAATTCTGGGTCTTGAGGGAGAACGGTGCGGAATTAAGAAAACAGACTCACCGAGAAAAGACGATGGGATCGGGAGGCCTCTTCAATGCTGATGGCAATATCAGAGAGAGCGAGAGCCCCTGGTCTTTGCTTTATTATATAGCATAGACAATTAAAGCCTTTAATCCAATACACAAATAGGAAAGTTCTAATATAAAGTCACTCATATGAAGCATAAATTGGATTCCTCATAAGAGTGCACCACCCTACACATCATGCAATAGTCAAGGGTGTGGAGAAAAGCTTAGTGTTGAAAAGATCTTAGTATTAAAAGGATGGGAAAGGCTTAGTCTTAGGCTTTAAGGACCCCACCAGCCCACAGCCCGCCTCCCACAAGCCTCTGCCACAAAGATTCCACTGGTAGCTCTGTAGTGAAAAGACAGCCAGGTTGAAAATTGATATGCAAAAGAGTATGCAAATTAATAGACGTGGCTGTGTACCAATAAAAGTTTATTTATAAAAATAGGTGGTGGCCTGACCTGTGGTGGCGCAGTGGATAAAGCGTCGACCTGGAAATGCTGAGGTCGCCGGTTCAAAACCCTGGGCTTGCCTGGTCAAGGCACATATGGGAGTTGATGCTTCCTGCTCCTCCCCCCCTTCTCTCTCTGTCTCTCTCCTCTCTCTCTCTCTCTCTCTCCCTCCCTCTCTCCTTTCTAAAATGAATAAATAAATAAAAATTAAAAAAAAAATAGGTGGTGGGCTGCCCTTCAGATTCTTAGCACCTCGTAGGAATCTCACAAAAGGCACAACCCGAAAAGGATCAGTCCCCTGCTCATACTCTTCCCGCACCCTCCCTCTCTCCACACTGAGACTAGAGCCCAACCTTCCCGAACCTCCCTCCCGGGCTCTGAGAAAAGGATCAGTCCCCTGCTCATACTCTTCCCGCACCCTCCCTCTCTCCACACTGAGACTAGAGCCCAACCTTCCCGAACCTCCCTCCCGGGCTCTGAGAAAAGGATCAGTCCCCTGCTCATACTCTGCCCGCACCCTCCCTCTCTCCACACTGAGACTGGAGCCCAACCTTCCCGAACCTCCCTCCCAGGCTCTGAGCAGCCCCTCCCGGGCTCCTGCTGCTTCTCCACACGATGCTGCTGGTTCTTCCAGCGTGAGGACTTCTGCCGGAAGGACTCACTGCGCCCCTTCTATGGAGTTCTCTCCCCCAGAACTTTGCATGGCTCACTCCTTCATGTCACCACCCAGAGACAACTACTCTGCCAGCTCTAACATAGCTCCCACTCCCCCCACCCCCAGCGAGTTCTGTCCCCTAACCCTGATACACTGTTTTCTTCCTAGCACTTACTATGCTGGACGTTACAGTATTTGTTTGTTTCCTGTTTCTTCTCTGCTTTCCTCGCGGGAATGTGGTTTTATAACAGCAGGTCATTTCGCCTTGAGGACTGTCATACTCCCAACACCTAGAATATTGCCTGACACATCACAGACAAAGAATAAATACGTATTAAATGGCCGAATAAATAAATTTCTGTCCCCTATTACTATAACGACCGATACGATGGGGGCTTTGTCAGAAGAGACTAAAAGCCTATGTTTGAAAAGGTGACCCTGGTTTCCTTTTCAAGGCGTTCAGGTTTCCCATTGAGGGATCTGAGCTCTCCTCACTGGGGCTTAGCCCCCGTGATGATTCCCACCAGAGGTGGATTAAAGTCAGTTGAGGCCCCGGGCACAGAAAAAAATATTGGGCCCCTTAAAAAAGAGAGAGACAGGCCCTGGCCGGTTGGCTCAGTGGTAGAGCGTCGGCCTGGCTTGCAGAAGTCCCAGGTTCGATTCCCGGCCAGGGCACACAGGGGAAGCACCCATCTGCTTCTCCACCCCTCCCCCTCTCCTTCCTCTCTGTCTCTCTCTTCCCCTCCTGCAGCCGAAGCTCCATCAGAGCAAAGATGGCCCGGGTGCTGGGGATGGCTCCTTGGCCTCTGCCCCAGGCGCTAGAGTGGCTCTAGTCACAACAGAGCGACGCATGCAGGAGTCTGTCTGACTGTCTCTTCCCGTTTCCAGCTTCAGAAAAATACAAAAAAAAAAAAAAAAAGAGGGAGAGACAGGGAAAATAAAAATACATGTTAACCATATCTTTAAATAAATAAAAATATTATGTACTATTAATGTTAAAATTGCACATATGAAACCAAACTTGGTGCCATTAGAACAAAGTGTAAATTTGGGGTTTTGTGGGGCCCTTCAGAAGTCGGGGCCCAGGGCATGCGCCCAGTTAAATATGCCTCTGATTCCCACACGATAGTTTTGGAAACATGAAGGAGGCTCTCTTTTATCAAGATGTGATAAAATATCTAGCCAAGCCAGGCACCCCAAATCATCAAATGAGACTACACTACTTTAAGGTCAAAGGGAATCAGGGTGTCAGTGTGATGGAGGTGTGAGACAGGGCAGGGACGGAAAAGATGCAAGCAAAGGTGGGCGGAGCACAGACTTTGGAGTGTAAGTGCATCCGGAGTGGATCAGCCTAATAAGGATTAATTATGCCAGCACCACCTTCGACGTTTTGAGACGAAGGGAACCTGCTGCAGACAGTGAGCCCCTTGCTGCTTTCCCTGTGGTCTCGGGACCAGCAGCGTCGTATCACTTGAGGGCGTGTCAGCAACCCGGTCTCAGGTCTCAGGGTACAAACCGCCAGAGTCGCTCTGCCCTGAGCAAATCCACAGGTCACTCACGCACCATCATGCACCCAGCAGCTCCCCGGCCCAGGTCTTGTTTTGTCTACCAAGCTTCATCTGGCTCAGTTAGTATGAAATGGGATTTTGTTTCCCACATTTAAAAAACCAAGGAACGTCACCGAGGAATAAGATCTCTAACTTTTTAGAAAAACAGCCCCTGTGTGTGCATTCCACACGGCACCAAGTGGCCCAAGATGAGACTGGTTTCCCTTTTACTTGGAGCATAAACTCCCACTTCAAGCCCTCCGGCTCACACCCCGCCCCCTCCAATCATTCAGCGGTACTTGTCTAGACACCATAAACATTTCAGTCTCTACCCTCTCGTCTCGTCCAGCGATCTCACTTTACAGAAAAGGAGAACAGGCAAAGAGGAATCGAACATTTCGGCTAGCAATGCATAGCCGGTACTATTCCCATTCACTCCTACTCTGCCTGAGAAATAGGCAACTTGATTGCTACCGCGCTGATGAGAGAACTTAAGTACTTTATAGAAACTCACTGGCTCTCTTAAAGTAAACAATGAGACAAATAATAATATTGTGATTCTCCCGGTAGAGAAGGGAGGCTGGAAGTTGTCCCACCTGCTGTACTTCCAAGCAAGGTCAATCATGAAACATGGTCCTGGAGCTTTACTTGGGACCACTTCACCTATCCTCGACGGAAGGAGACTCTTGAGAACCAGAGAAACTTTGACAAATGGAGTTTACCCTTCCAGGGCCCCAGGGAAGATGGGGCTGTGATGCTAGAAGGTGATTGGTGGGCACAGAAAAAGTCAGAGATTGACCAGACCCACACAAGTGCCTAAGCCACAGGTCAAAGATGGAATTCCAAATGCCAGCTCCAGATTAGGCTGCGGCACCCTCCAACCATGGACTGTTCTGATATTTCTGGATTTATCACGCTGAATTCTTCAACTTCTCACTCTCAAAGGATTAATGATAATAGTAATAACAATGAGTCAGTTAATGGTAGAGAAACCCTTCAGGGAAACAGAACAAGTTGTTCTTATGGGTAGAGTGATTTAGAGTTTACACTGAAACTTCATATGTATAATATTATCTCTACCGAACATCACAATAAGCATGATTACTCTTCTATTTCACAGATGAGCAAAATAACTTGTCCAAGTGTATAGTGTCAGTAGGTGCTCTGAATGATATTCAAACCTACATCATCTGATTCTTTAAAAGCCTTATTGCTGTAAGCATATGAAAACAAAATAACTGAAAACGAGACTATGACATCATGTAGATTGACTAATGGGAACCATTGAGAAGACCAGACTTTATGCAATGGCGATATTTAAATAGAGTATTAAGAGTGAAAAGACTAAGATTAGAGTTCAAGCCCTAACTCTGCCTCTAACCAGTTGTGTGAGCTTGTGAACATTACTTAAACTCTCTGGGCTTCAGTTTCTTCTTGGATTAAATAGGGTTAATAACAGCGTTCAACTCATTCTGAGAGTCAAGCAAAATGATTTGTGTAAAAAATGTTTACCCTGCCGCCTGGTACATAGAGTAAATAGTCAATAAATGAGAGCAATTATTATACATCAGCCTGGAAAGAAAAATATCTCAGCATAGTACCTCAGTGAAAAGAGCTCAGAGATTAATGAACCAAAAAAAACTTAGGTATAGAGAAGAAAAAGAGAGAGAAATCGTATTCCTCTAATTTAGCAAAAAAGAGGCTCCAAGGGAAGCAGAAATTGTGATGTATAGACAGCTTTGAGATTACAATATAAATCAATCAAGGGAACTAGTTCTCCTTTCACAGGATTTAGACAAGGAGCAATGGCCTGAAGCTACAGGAGGGGATAGATTTGGGTGAGATACAGCAAGACAAAGAAGTTCTCAGCAGGGAGAATAATTAGGAAATGAAAGAAACCTGCTGGGGTTGGGCAGAGGAATCTTCCTGGCACAGGAAGCGAGGACAAAAGAGGAGAGGAAGCGCTGACTCTCTATCCACCAGGAGCAGGAGGGGGAGTTCCTACCCAACTTAGGGATCCAGCCAGCCGTCCATCAGCAGTCCTTTATGGTTGCCTGTGTTCTTGGTGTCCATCAAGAGGAATGCAGAAGAAAGGCAGGAAGAATGCTGAGCCTCAGGAAGCTTGGGTTCTAGTAGAGAAATCAGATTTCCCAGCCCCAAAGGGGAAAAGGGAGGGGGAGGGACTAGTTCCATCGAAGCTGGCGGAAGACTTCCCTCCTTGCCTAGCGCTCGACTTGTTCCTGTGCTTTTTGTTTCTCTCATCGAAGATGCTGACAGTTTACAACGTCACAGGACAAGATGCACCAGTCAGATTTAACAATTGATAGTATTGATTTTGTATAGGTAGTTAAGAGGGTCTTTGTAAAGCCAGCAGCCAGGGCCAAGACCACTATCACAGCAGCCCGGCCCATGCAGGTTCGCATTGGATTCGGACAGTCGGTAAAGAAACAGTGGAGCCAAAAACTGATAGGCCATTTTCTTTAATTCTAGCTTGCACCCGGCGGGCAAGTAAAAATACACTGGGCTCCAAAACCCACTCACATTCAGTGCTCACAAAGCCATTGACTTATCCGAGTTTCCTAGAATCAAAGGTTTCTAGCTCACCAGCCTTATTCTCCTCTGTTCCCCATCTCCTTCCTTCTCCCTGCATAAACTGCACAAACTGGCCTCTCACTCAACACTCCGCCATCTTGGCTGCTTCTCCTGGCCTACTCCACGTGGCCTCCTTCTGCTCTCTGCTCTGCTCTCTCCTCTAATGTCAGGAACCAAGAGTGCAAACTCCCGCTCCATCCCCATTTTATAGTGTAGAAATCCAAACTCTTAATCCAATATACAAAATAGGGAAGTCTCTAATACAAAGTCACTTCTCTGAGGCATGATTGGATTGTACCGCCCCACAGCAAAAAGGGTAGGAAAGGCTTAGTCCCAAAACCAAGCCTCAGGCTACAGGGATTCTGCCTGCCTTTAGCCCACCCCCAACACACATTAATATCACCTGGGCAACGGCCTCCTCATGGGCAGCATCATATTTAACAAAGTGAGAATAATATACTTTATCTGCCCAACAGTCTTCTTTCCCGTGGGTCATGGTGAGGTTACATCACAAAACGTTGCGATGGCACATACTTTGGTGGAGGCTGGGTGGCAAGATCACAGAGTGAAGGGGCACAGAACATGCCACCCCAAAATATGCCGCTTTGGCAGGTGGATTATTTTGAATCAAAATTACTGGAAAAATAATCAGGCAAGAAGAACTCTGTGACTCTCCTTTGTCCCCCCTGAAAATAGAAGATAAGTCCCCCATGTGACAAGCACTCTCCCTGTCCCAGTAGGGTAGAGGTGTACTGATCACCAGAGATAGAGGATTTAAGGCTGAGAATTACTTCTACACTGATTTACTACCTGTAAAGCCAGTAGCCACAACCACCATCACAGCCGCCTGTCTGTGCAGGTTAGCATTTGATTCAGACAGATAGTAATGAAACAACAGAGCCAAGAACTGGTGGGCCATTACCTATAATCCTAGTTTGCACCCGGAGGGTGAGAAATACACACAGTAGGAAAACACTTCCCTTTCCATTCGGGGCTCCCAAAGCCACTGACTCATCTGAATATTCTTAGAATCAAAGGTTTCTACCTCACCAGCCTTATTCACCTCTGTTCCCTATCTCCTCTCTGCACAAATGCTGCACAAACTGGCTTCTCCTTGGCTGCCTCTCTTCTGCAATGCTGATGGCAGAATCTGAGAGAGAGAGCCCCTCCCCCCCCCCCCGTCTCCCTTATTTTATAGTGTAGAAATTAAAGCCTTTAAGCCAATTTACAAATAAGGAAGTCTCTGATACAAAGCCACTTATCTGAGGCATAAATGGGATTCCTCATAAGAGTGCACCACCCCACATTATGCAACAGTTAAGGACGTGGGGAAAAGCTTAGTTTTGAGAAGATCTTAGAAAGATGTTGAAAGGATCTTAGTATTAAATGGGTGGGAAAGGCTTAGTCTTAAAACTAAGCCTTAGGCTATGAGGACCTTGCCAGCTTACAGCCTGTCTCGCTTATGCAAACTATAAGCGAGCAAACATATACATCATATTTACAAACTTATTTGACCTACACTACCCAACCCCAAACCCCTTTGTCTTGTCAATTTTTCACAAATGTGATGTTTTGTTGGTGGTCGTTTGTTGTTGTTATTTTGGTCTAAAATGTATAAAAGCTTCCCGCTTCTCTGAATCCCATATTTACTATGAGGTTCTCATATAAACAAAATTGAATTTGTTTTCTTTTTTTCCTGTTATCTGTTTTATGTCCCCTCCCTGTTTGTTTGTTTTTTTAGTGAGAGACAGAGACAGAGAGAGAGGCGGAGAGAGGGACAGACAGGAAGGGAGAGAGATGAGAAGCATCAATTCTTTGTTGCAGCACCTTAGTCGTTCATTGATTGCTTTCTCATATGTGTCATGATGGGGGAGGGGGTGCTACAACAGAGCAAGTGACCTCTTGCTCAAGCCAGAGACCTTGGGGTTATGTCTATGATCCCACGCTCAAGCCTGTAACACTGCACTCAAGCTGGTGAGCCCGCGCTCAAGCCGGTGACCTTGGGGTTTCAAACCTGGGTCCTCTGCATCCCAGGCCGATACTCCATCCACTGCACCACCACCTGGTCAGGCTGTCTTATGTCCCTTTAATTATTAGGCCAGCCGAAAGACCTAGAAGAGATGAAGGAAAAATTTTTCCACCTCTAGAATAATGAACCTTTTACGAACAAGGAAAAAAAATTGAAAACATCACAAGACAAAGCTGAGATGAATGTTTACTTGATTGGTAAAGAAATTCATCAGGGAGGAAAATCATGGCAGGCTGGGTGTGGCAAAGATATCTCCTTGGGATGCAGTGGGACTGAAGTCAGACCTTGACCCAAATCATGATGCATTTGAGATGGTAGACAGCTGTCACCAGATGTCTATTCCCATAATACTGATGCATAACAAAAATCAACCCCCAAACTCAATGGCTATCACAATAACCATGTCTTGATGCTCACAGTTCTGGCGGACAGCTGTGTGGTCTGCTGCCTGGACCAGGCACAGTTTATAGGGGCTACGCACACTTACGGTTCATGGTCAGCTGGGTGCAGGCCGCGGCCCGGCTTGGGGAAAATGGCATCAGTGTTGAAGACTTTGTGTTTCACACAGCCTCCCTTCCTCCCACAGGCTCCGTGGCTGGCTCTTATGACTGGCCCAGTGTCAAGGCCGCTGGAGGCCTGTGCTCAGAATTCAGAAATCCTCCTGACCTGCCTGGCACCTTCTTGTGGAAAGAGGAAGATTCTGGTGAACTTCGCTCCTAACTCTTCCTTGCCTAGCTCAGTCCAGCGGATGAGAGGCAGGTGGGGGACGATTCTGGCAGACCTAACAAAGGGGCCAGCCCAAGGGGAGAGAGAGCACAGTGAGGATCTGTTCTGCTCCCACTAGGGAGAGCTTTATGGGGAGTTTAGAGAAACAGAGGTTGGAGGTAGAATATGCCAGCAAAATCTATAGGGCAGAGGGAACAGATGTAGATTCCAAAACGTTTAACCAGGGGTGAGGTTAAGATCGTTTTTGGAACTTTTGGAGAGGCTTTGGTGGAGGTCTAATTACTTTGCATGTTTCCTCGGTTCGGGGCTGGCCTTGCTCTGTGTGCATCTCTGGGCGGCCTGGCCGCAGTTGCCGAGGAGACAGGCCAGGGCTCCCTGGGCGCAAGCACACCAGCGGGCTCACACTGCAGTCTAATAAACATCTCACACACACCTTGGTTCAGGACCGACTGTGTGGCCTTTAACCAAGGCAATAAATCCATCCCAACTTTAAATAAAATGAAACCGCCGGTTCTAGAAGACGACGACCAATTCACCCAGCCGCACATAAATTCTGCCTTCATTTGAAACTGGAGGAAATCTTGCAGATCCTTCTTCCTGATTAAGAATGTCATAAATCCTGGGGATCAGAGGGCTAACCCAACCCTCTCTGGCCTCTGAAGTCTAATGTGTTCCAGAAGGGCAGCGGCCCCACTCATAGAAGTCCCCCAGTATCTGGTTCCAAGTCCTCCGAAAGTTATTGCAGAAAGTCACAACTTGTAAATCAAGGAACGTTTGCAAATTATTTCTGAAACTACATCCTTATTTTGAGACTAGTTTGCTTGTCTTCATAATCTGTACACAGGAATTTATAGACACTCAAGGCACTATATGTTTGTTTTCTAATCACAGGAGGCCATTGCTATTCCAGAGGTCCGTTAGCCACATCAACACCTGAAGAACAAGGTCATGAGTTAGCAGTTGTGCGAGTCTTGGCACCAACTGCTTGAAGATTGCTATGCATCATGGGAAAGAAGGTGAATGGAGGACATAGGGTCACCTCGGAGGAATGCCCTTTTGCGTGGCAGCCAGCTTCCTATAGAAAGTAGAGCCATTTACCTGGGGCAGAGTCAAAAACTTGGAAAGTGGGATTGGTCCTTAAGTCTCAAAACCCAGGGGCTGTCAGACCATGCCAAACCTCTGCTTAAACATTTTCAGTGGCTGCCTGTGTCTTTAGGGAAAGGTTCTGCTCCTGTGCACCAGAAAGGCTGCCATCACTGAGGTCCCTACTCACCTGCCCAGAGTCACCTCCATCCAGCCATTCCTCCACTGCCCCCCCTCACACGCATGTGGAATCTCAGAATGGTCAGCAAGATCTGGTGGACTAAAACAGTCCCGGAACTACGCATAGCATTATCCGCTCCGCGGGTCCTCTCCAGCCGGTGCGTCTCTGCACACTTTGCCTCTACTGCTTGCATAGCTCTCTCTGCTGCTCTGGGTGGAGAAGGAGACCCTCGTCTCAGAAGTCACCCCCCTGACCAGCCTAGGCAGCCATGCGCTCCTCCTCCTCCCCTCTCTGGAGCCCTGCGCGCTCTTTGTCCAGAGCACTTACTTCTTCTTTGTCCCTTCTCTCAAGAAGGAAGGAATTTCCCAGACACCCACCAGGGAGCACTGAGATTAAGAGAATCAACACAGTGCAAATGGAAGTATTTCTGTTATCGCTGTATGCTGAGAGGAACGGTTACCAAGTCCACACCCACAGACTTGGCATCCCCACAGGCTAACCTGAGTGGGTGCAGCGCCGGTGAGATATGCAGGTGACACTATGAAGGGGGTCACCTGTATGCTTGCTAAATGCACACTGTCATCTCAATGGTTAATCAGAAGCAAGGAAGGGAGGATCCCAGAAGTATTCACAGTCAAATCCTCCAAGCCTGGGGTCAGAGCCAGGGAGTGTGAGCAGTTAGAAGAGGCTTTCTCTTTACAGTAAGTCCCCAATCCCTGTCTCAGGTCGGATCACTGCCTAAGCCTGCGTCAGGATGGGAGCTTAGCTGTTGGTCACACAGCCACACCTCCTCTGCCTCCCTGTGCCTGTCCTACAGAAGATGTTCATTGGGTTTGGTGCAGAAGAAAAGCAAAACTGTCCATCACTTTCAGTTCTTTCTGCTGCAAAGGGAAGCAGGGGAGGCTGAGTTATTTTGTAAATGAGTGAACCAAAGGCTCAGAGCCACGGGCTGGGTTCAGGAATGTTGTCCCACTGCGGCCGACCTAGTGATTCTGTTTAACAATATATTGTCTCTTTCCTCCATTTCCCTGTTCCCCAGGGAACAGAGAAGGCTTCATGCACTCTATTCCATTAGTCTTAAGAAAATCCTAGGGGATGGGACCGACTGGGGCAAGATGCCGACTCCTGTGCCTGCAGAGAATGCATCCAGGGGAAGGGAGAGGCTCGCTAGGGCCACAGGATGCTGCTCTTCAAATGCTGAGTGCCAGGCTCTACCCCTAGACCAGCACTATCCAAACTGCCTGCCAGGCTGTGGAGGGTCCCTCAGAGAGGCTCGGGGACAAAGCTGGCACCAAGTGGTTGCCTTAGGGAAGGGAATGTTCATCTGAAACCAGAGAATATATCAGAGTCCGTGCTGCTTGTTGCCAATTCGGCAACAGAGATGGAATCTTTATGGGCACTGTCTTTAGATGGCCGGCAATCTGGGATGTTTCATTCCCACATCATCTCAACCCTTTTCCCAAGCCAGCCTTTCTCTGAGGGGAAGAAGAGGGGAAGCCAGGATTTTCGGGATTCAGGGGAGTTAATCAGATCGTCCTTGGGGCACAAAGGCTTGGCTTGCAATCCCCTGGAGCACAAAGGTGGGTCACTCTCAGGTCTCCTTAAGTCCTGTATGCCTGTTCAGATGTCCAGTTCCTGAAGCAAAGCTTTTACTTGCATTAACCATTATGCCCAATGACCATAAGCAAAACCACCATCACTCAAGTTAAAATTTAAACTCTTGAGTCCCTCCTATCAAATCCACCTGTATTCTAGGGAGTGAGCCAAGACACAAGGATCCCCCAAAAACCTATAGTCTAATAAAATGCTATATCTATTTTATATCTCATAAAACCTATGTAATAACCCATAATTAAGAAAAGCCTGTAATAATCATCTATTTGTAATATAATGTGTTATATATAATACAACTTATAATGACCTATAATAATAATAATAAGCTATATCTAATAAAAGCCAGAACTTTTATTCAAAGTTCTATTGAATAAAACTTTGCTATTAAATTATAGATTAAGACTAGATCCCTGGCCCTGGCCGGTTGGCTCAGCGGTAGAGCGTCGGCCTAGCGTGCGGAGGACCCGGGTTCGATTCCCAGCCAGGGCACACAGGAGAAGCGCCCATTTGCTTCTCCACCCCTCCGCCGCGCTTTCCTCTCTGTCTCTCTCTTCCCCTCCCGCAGCCAAGGCTCCATTGGAGCAAAGATGGCCCGGGCGCTGGGGATGGCTCTGTGGCCTCTGCCTCAGGCGCTAGAGTGGCTCTGGTCGCAACATGGCGACCCCCAGGATGGGCAGAGCATCGCCCCCTGGTGGGCAGAGCATCGCCCCTGGTGGGCGTGCCGGGTGGATCCCGGTCGGGCGCATGCGGGAGTCTGTCTGACTGTCTCTCCCTGTTTCCAGCTTCAGAAAAATGAAAGAAAAAATTTTTTAAAAAAGACTAGATCCCTGGCTCCCCTCTACAGTCAGATTCATGGTCTTACTCCCCTTCACACTGACAGGATGGAGCCACCACTGCCGAGGGCAAGGAGCAGCTGAGGCGGAGGGACTCAGAGGGTCCTCCCCGTGCTATTTACATATCAGCCAGGTGCGCACTACTTCAGCTGAGGACAGGGTTCAAGCACCGCTTTCTTCAAAAGCTAGAAAATCATTGCTCTTGAGTGCCAAAAAATAAAACCTGAACTCGGCCACAAAGAATATAGGCCAGCATCATAAAATTCTTAAATTACAGCACTTCTGATGGTGAGGAACTGTCAAAGGTTCATACATCGGTCAGCAGGGAGGTTTGAGCATCCCCTGCTTGTTTAAAGTCACCACTCAGGAATCACCATGTAAAGCCAGAAGCCACGGCCACCAACACAGCAGCCCGGCCCATGCAGGTTCGCATTGGATTCAGACAGACGGTAAAGAAACAACAGAGCCACAAACTGGTGGGCCATCATTTTTAATTCTAGCTTGCACCCGGCAGGCAAGTAAAAAATACACACTGGGCTCCAAAACCCACTCACATTCAGTGCTCACAAAGCTACTGACTTATCCGAGTTTCCTAGAATCAAAGGTTTCTAGCTCACCAGACTTATTCACCTCTGTTCCCCAACTCCTTCCTTCTCCCCGCACAAACTCTGTATAAACTGGCTTCTCACTTAACACTCCGCCATCTTGGCTGCTTCTCCTGGCCTCCTCCACATGGCCTTCCTCTGCTCTCCTCTCTGCTCTCTCCTCTAATGTTAATCTCAGGAGCCAAGAGAGCAAGCTCCCGTTCTGCTCCTATTTTATAGTGTAGAAATCCAAACCTTTAATCCAATATACAAAATAGGGAAGTCTCTAATACAAAGTCACTTCTCTGAGGCATGATTGGATTGTACCACCCCACAGCAAAAAGGGTGGGAAAGGCTTAATCCCAAAACCAAGCCCCAGGCTACAAGGATTCTGCCTGCCTACAGAGACACACATTAATATCACCTGGGCAACGGCCTCCATGTGGGCAGCGCCACTTTAACAAAGTGAGCATAATACATTTTATCTGCCCAACACACCATTATCTTTAAAGTTTGTTGATTCAAGCAATATAAAATCTCTTTGCTTACACGTGAAGCCTGCGTCAGGTATCTCATTCTTTCCGTCAGATGCAACTGCACAGACAGACAAGCCTGGCAGAGTCTCACCTCCCTACATTTCAGATACCACATTCGCGCAATGGAGGTAATAACGCCTACTGAGCCAAGGCCCGAGGGGTGGGGAAAGGCAGGACTTTGTGTTGTACGCAGAAGGCTCACATTTCTCCAAACTGCTGTTAAGGAAGTGAAATCGGCTTTGTCCCGTGCCCTGTTTCTCTGACTGAACACAGAACTACGATCTCAGTATGCCCCCAGCGTTTGTAGAAGGAGTGAGCATGCTCCAAGATGACAGTTCAATGACTTCCGCGCTGGACGATGCTTTGGAGTGCCTACCTTCTGACTCAGCGCATCGGTAATCAAGAACCAGCTATACGATCAGTAGGCAAAAATGTCACCAGGATGACAGAAGGTGCCAATTAAGTTAAGTCGTTTATCATGGGAACATGTGGAAAGATTGTGCAAAGGGACCGTTCTATTACTTAGATCTACGTTTTTCCTGGTAAAGTTATGTCAATAAAAATGACATAAATTCATCCTCATTAGGGATAATGAGTTCATCCAACTCAACTAATAATGTGAAACATCTGTCAGGGTGACCTTCCCACATGCTCTTTTCAGTGATGTCTCACAGTCTGTTGATTTGTGCCTCCTCAGGTGCACCAGGGGCTCAAGGTCCGGTCGGTCAGTGCACAGTGGCGTGACACTCACCTCTCACTCGCTGTTACGCATTGGGCTGGGTTTTAGAAAGCCACATTACCCAAAGCATATTCCAAGCAAGTGTAGTCCATTGTGATGGTAGGAGAAATAAAAAAATAAAAATTAAAAATTAAAAAAAAAGGAAGGGGGAAGGAAGGAACAGAGGGAAGGAAGAGAGAAGATAGAAAGTGTTCACATGGTCCTCAATGTTTGGCAAACACGGGATTAAACAATCTTTATGGCAAGACTTCTCGGAGCCTCTAAAATGTAGCTTTGCTTTATGACTTTCTAAGTGGAGAGTTGGCTCCTAGCAGTTAGTACTCTATTTGCAGGGCATGTTGGGAGAATGATGCTCCATGAGACTCGCTCAGGAGAGCGCTGGAGAAAATAGTCTAGCCCTCCCGTCCTTTTCACTGAGGACAACCCAGGTCGGTGTTCTCTGCTCGGCGCCATAGAAGCCCTCAGCTGGCCTCACGGCACACACTTTAGGCATCGGGAGAACAATGCTGTACAACCCTTGCGTACTCAGCGTCCTTCAAAGCCAGCAAGGGGGGCCCCTTCCGGACACTGCCAGAAGTTGTTCCAATCTTTGGTTGCTGAGTGGAGCTCCCAAATGGAGGAGGAGATGGAGTGAGACCATGTGAGTTCCATTTTTAGGCAGGGCCACACGCTGAAACGAATCTCTTACTCACATAGCGGTTTTTAAGTTCAAGAAGCGGAAACATTAAAAAACGCTATATTATAACATCAAATTTGGCTGATACAAAAATTTTAATAACAAACTTTTATCCATTATTCAGCTATTAGCAAACTTGCCTTGTCTTTCTTTGCAGGTAATTACGCTGCCCAAGGCTGAATTCAGTGTTCTCTGTTAAGAGAGGAGTCGTGACACACTGTTCAAAGAGCATGGATTTAGAATTTGAAACCCAGTGTTAAAACAAAATTCAGTTACCTGCAGGCAGTGATATCTTGGGCCAGTCATTTAACCAATCTCGGTCCTCCTCCATGTCTATGAGAAGCATAATGACAACACACTCTATTGTAAGGGAACTTGGGGAGGGCTGCGTGAGACAGTGCGTTCGATGGTGATTTCTGTGCCAAAAGCAACATGGAAATTCGAGCTGTTCCTCTTCTCTTTGATACCGGCAGGACTAGCTACGCTTTCTTCATGAATTTATAGGAACTTAGCTTTTCACATGCTATCTTTTCATTTCTCCAGAAAACAGGAAGATACTGAGAAAGCTGCTAAGCCATAGAAAAATAAGTGGAATCCTGACAGCCCTCACCTCTGTGGAGCTGAGCAGCTGACACCGTGCACTCCCACGCACGCTCACTCCGCGCTCCCGACAGCCCTGGCAGGCCCCTGCAGGCGCCCTCTGCATCGCAGTGGAGATGCGCCCCTGACAGGATTCACCCTGGGACCCGACTAGGCCCTGCCGCTCAATTCCTTGTGCAGAAATCGGGACATGGGATGGGATCCCAGCTGCCAGGGCTGGAGATCTGCTGTCTGAATCATTATGGACACCTCCTGTGATGGTAAATTTAATATGTCAGCTTGACCTTGACCGGAACATGGATTTCCAGACGTTGGGTTTCCAAACGTTATTCTGGGTGTGTCTATGGTGTTTCTGAGTGAGATCACCATTTGAATTAGTGCACTGAGTGAAGCAGATTGCCCTCCTACAGTGGTCAGCCATTTTTTTCCAAGATCCAATTCTATTTATTGAAGAAAAATGGTATTTTACCCAAATGAATTGAAAACCTGTATCTTCACAAAACTTACAGTTAAATTTTAAAGCAATTTTATTCATTAGTGCTGAAACTTGGAAGAAACTAAGATGTCCTTGAATAGATGAAGGAATAAACAAACTGTAGTTTATTCCTACAATGGAATATTAATGACAGTGATGAAGACAAATGTCCTATTAAGCCACCAAAAGATATGAAAGAAACAAATGCATATTGCTAAGGGGAGAAAAGCAATCTGAAAAGGCTATCTATAATTCCAATGATCACATTCTGGGAAAAAGCAAAATTATGAAAACATGAAGAAAAAATCAGTGGTTTCCAAGAAAGTATGAATAAGGGGAGCACCAGGCATTTTTAGGACAGAGAAATTATTCTGTGTGATACATGCATGTCATTGCAAATGTATTAAAACTCATAGGATGAACATCACAGAGTGAACCTAATGTAAACCAGGGAACTTAGTTAAAATAATGTATCAATTTTGGCTAATCAATGTAATGTAGCTCAGTAACACAAGAGCCTGAGAGGGTGGGAGGAAGTCCATGGACGTCTGTCCTATCTGTGCTGACCAGAGCCAGGGAGCTGTCCTTGGTCTTGCGCCCTCTTTTGCTGCTCATTTCCAATGCTGCTGGTTCATTCCTCGGTGATGCTGCAGGAATTAATCTTGTTTGCCACACCTCTTTCAAAAGTACACTGGCTTGGACCACCTTCTTCTCTCACCTGGCAACACTGGTGGGCTTTCTGGTTCGGGTACCGAAATGGAAACTGACTTTAAGGTCCTTGAGCCTTGGTTTCCTTATGTTAAAACTGAGAATAATCATACTACCTAAACTCATATGATATTGGTGAGGATAAAATTAGTTAATTTAAGAAAAGTGTTTAGGCTAGTGCTTGGCACATAACACTCTATGTATTAATGTTTGCTACTATAATTCTCTTTGTTTTCAATATTTAACGAGAATTACTTATAAAACAAAAAAAATAAGACTTAAAAGCAATATATATTCATGTATTTTATATATATATATACTAGCCTTGGCCTCATTTCTTTCTGATTTGATAATGCCCATGCAACTCAATAGTTAAGTCATAATGTGTGTGTGTGTTCTGATATCGAACCTTGCCTTCCTTCAGCTTTGAACGTGTCAGTGATGGATGCTGTATGTATATGTGGGGAGGTGTGTTTGAAAAATATAATGGCCATTGGCAGCTGGCTCAGTGGATAGTGCATTAGCCCAACGTATGGACATCTTAGGTTCAATTCTAGGTCAGGGCACACAAAAGAAGCAACCATCTGCTTCACTTCTCTTCCCCCACCCCTTCTTTCCCTTTTTTCCTCTTGTAGCCAGTGGCTTGAAAGGTTTGAGCTTTGACCCCGAATGCTAAGGATAGCTCAGTTGGTCCTAGCATCAGCCTCAGACACTAAAAATAGCTCAGTTGATTAAGCATTGGCCCTAGACAGGGGTTGCTGGGTGGATCCCAATTGAGGTGCAAGGAAGCGTCTGTCTCACTATCTTCACTCCTCTCACAGAAAAAGAATAAGAAAAATATAATGACCAAAAGGCCTATTATTAATTAACAATGATAACCTTGGGGCTCTTTGTAGCCTGAGTAGAGAGGTGGGGGGATACTGCTATTATAAAATTGATACCAGATGAATCCTGGCCTATCAGAGGAATGAACCTTGGTAGGGAAGGCAGACACAGGAGAGTAATGTTTGTACAACTGGGTGGCAGAGGGCCGGCAGAGGTCATCCTGAGACAGAACAGGTCAATGGTAGAGGGAGTAGATTCTGGAGAAGGACAGCCAGGACTCCCTCCCCTGTCACCCGATTGCTCTATAGTCTTTAACAAATTACTTAACTTCTGTGTCCCATTTCATCCTCTATGACGTGGAGTGATAAGAATACCTGCTCCTTTAGGGTCGTTGTGCAGTTTAAATGAGTGACTAGAGTACCCGGACACAAAGGGAGAACTTCCTAATGAGTCCCAAGACCCCAGAGAAGTGAACGCTGCTGTCTGGACCCATTCACGGACCCTAGGTCCCCAAGCTGCTCTTGTGAGGCCAGCAGGGGCCACTCTGTGAGGCTGGCCCAGGGCCACAGAGAGTGCCAATATGGGGGCTTGTTAATAAAGGATTTCCTTTCTGCCGTCAATGATCAAGCATCTTGGGTATTTGGATCTGGTTCATTGTAAATTCAGACAGTCCCACTGTTTAGAGAAGACCCCCTAGAGGAGTTGAAAGCTTCCTCCTGTCCTCCCCCCCCCCCCACCACTACTACTATCGTTTTTCCCACCAGTCAGAGCAGACTTACCTTTCCACCTGGAACTCCCTGCGAACACCTGGAGTCAGCCGGCATCAGGCGGACACGTGACTTGCCTTTTCCATCGGAACTCTGGAGCCACGAGAGCGTCCGCGTCCCTTCCTGAGCTGACTTAAGGTATCGGAAATACACGGTCTGTTTTCCCGAGCCCCCAGGCGCCTCTGCAGGTCCAGGCCTGGGCCCACAGAGCATGACACTGGGTGTGTTTGGGAAGAGGGGGTGATTTTAAAGGCGATTTGTTAGCTAGTTCGCTCGCCCACCCTGTCGCTCCAATTCCCTTCAAGCCCTGCTCAAAGCTCCGTATTGTGATCAGTGGGAAAATCCTCCAAACAGGATTGGCTTGGCTGTGTGAAATTTCAGATTTTCTGCAAGTTTACAGCTAGAACCCATGCACAATTACTGGCAAGAGCCTGGTTTTGTCACTGGGAAAGCCCCGCGGATTAGCCTTTCAGAAGCAAGGAAGAAGCCTCTTCTGAGCTCTGGGCCACACTGCGGGTAGAGTGGTCTGCATTTGGCTGGAGCATTCGGAATGCAAACGTTCTCTGTTCGTGGTCAGGGTTTAGAGCCCAAGGCCAGGGCTGAAATTGCAGGGGCGGAGCCAGGATCTTTTTTTTTTTGGCGTTCCAAAAAAAAAGAAGCTTTCTTTTCAAACTGCAGGATGTGGTTTAAAAGACACAGTCCCAACTACTTACTTTTTTTTTTTTTTTTCTTCTGAAGCCGGAAATGGGGAGAGACAGTCAGACAGACTCCCGCATGCGCCCGACCGGGATCCACCCTGCACGCCCACCAGGGGGCGATGTTCCGCCCCTCGGGGGCGTTGCTCTGCCGCGACCAGAGCCACTCCAGCGCCTGGGGCAGAGGCCAAGGAGCCATCCCCAGCGCCTGGGCCATCTTTGCTCCAATGGAGCCTTGGCTGCGGGAGGGGAAGAGAGAGACAGAGAGGAAGGAGGGGAGGGGTGGAGAAGCAAATGGGCGCTTCTCCTATGTGCCCTGGCCGGGAATCGAACCCGGGTCCCCCGCATGCCAGGCCGACGCTCTACCGCTGAGCTAACCGGCCAGGGCTACTTACTCTTTTAAACTATCATTTGTGTCTTTTTCTGTCAATTTGGCCCGAGAGAAGGAGGCTGGTCCTTTACCAAAGGAACCCAATTTCTGAGAATTACATGAAATTGATTCTCGTGGACCCTGATAGGAATGTCTCCAACCTTCTTCTCTGCCGAGGTCCCTGGTGGTGAATGGTTAGATTCACGGTGGCTGAACGCTATGCAGGACCGGGTCTCTGCATCAGACACATCAGTCAGCGGGGAGGAAATTTGGAAAGAAAACCAACGCCTTAGCGGTGGACAGAGCTGGGGCGCCGAAGGCCTCGGGGAGAAACTTCCTTTAGCCGTTCCCATGGGTAACGTGTGCACAGGAGTCGGGCTGAGGTATCTGGTCTTGCTGTTCCTTCATTCTTTCCGTTTCTCATCCTTGGTGAAGAGGAGAGAGTATCCTTTAGCCTGAACATGTACCCACAGCATTCAATAAGAGGGCACACTGTTAACCCCCCAACGTCCTGCTGATGTTCGAGATCTTCTCCCTGGACGCTCTGGAGGACCCTAGCCCGCCTTCTCAGCTTCCCCAGGTGTTGAGCCTGGACCTTCCTGGACTCAGGCAGCAGGAAGCCCAGCTCTCAGGAGGGAGTGTCTCAGGGGAGGCCGGAGAGTCTGGAAACGAAGAGCTCAGGGTGATGGTCACTGTCCCCCAAGCCTCTGAGTCCTGAGTGTGTGTGGATGGAAGCCTGAGCCAACGGGGGCGGCAAGCACCCACTACAGCAGGGGTCCCCAAACTACGGCCTGCGGGCCGCATGCGGCCCCCTGAGGCCATTTATCCGGCCCCTGCCGCACTTCCAGAAGGGGCACCTCTTTCATTGGTGGTCAGTGAGAGGAGCATAGTTCCCATTGAAATACTGGTCAGTTTGTTGATTTAAATTTACTTGTTCTTTATTTTAAGTATTGTATTTGTACCTGTTTTGTTTTTTTTTACTTTAAAATAAGATATGTGCAGTGTGCATAAGGATTTGTTCATAGTTTTTTTTTATAGTCCGGCCCTCCAACGGTCTGAGGGACAGTGAACTGGCCCCCTGTGTAAAAAGTTTGGGGACCCCTGCACTACAGTCTCCTTAGCTGGCCCCCGGTCAGTGGTCAGTGTCAGGACGATCGTGAACTCTGTTAAAGGACCAACGGACTGCACCAACAGGCCCATCCAGACTTTGCTGGACGTGACAGCAGCCTCTTACATAGTTTCTACAACACAGATCTAATAAATAATAGACATACATATATGTATATACTTTTTCCCAGCACCTTATGCTTTTTTATTTGTTTTTTGTTTTTTTGTATTTTTCTGAAGTGAGAAGCAGGGAGGCAGTCAGACAGACTCCTGCATGTGCCGACCAGGATCCACCCGGCATGCCCACCAGGGGGCGATGCTCTGCCCATCTAGGTCGTTGCTTCGATGCAATCAGAGCCATTCTAGCGCCTGAGGCAGAGCCCATGGAGCCATCCTCAGTGCCTGGGGCCAACGTTGCTCCAGTGGAGCCTTGGCTGCGGGAAGGGAAGAGAGACACAGAGAGAAAGGAGAGGGAGAAGGGTGGAGAAGCAGGTGGGCACTTCTCCTGTGTGCCCTGGCCGGGAATCTAACCCAGGACTTCCACAAGCTGGCCCAACACTCTACCACTGAGCCAACCGGCCAGGGTCTCCCAGCACCTTCTTATTCGTAAGACTTCCCTTGGAATCTTCATTTTGACAAGATTAAAGCAACTCTTCTAAAGCCATCTTAACCATTGTTGTTTTTTTTTCCATCAGTCTTTTGGGATTTTTTGAATGACACTTTTTTTTTTAAAATAATTTAGAACTGCTTTTATGGTGCATGAGAATCCTGACTGACAGTCTCGTTCTCTGAACAGAAGACATTCATACGCATCTGAGTGCTTTTCTCCACTCCCCCAACCCCCAGCTAAGTTACTATAGCTGTCGTTTTTGCTGGAATCACATTACAGACTGAATCTCTAGGGAAGTTTCACGTGGGACATGCAGGAGTTTATGAAAGAGGCATCATGGTGTAGAAGAACTAGCTGGCTGGTGTTCAGGAAGGTCACCTTAACATATCTTGCCAAAGCTAGGTGGCCTTTCAATTTTTCTGAGTCTTTGTCTTCAAATCTGTAAACAGGAAGATGAGAGATGGCTCAGTGGTAGCCAATTTTTAAAATATATTATTGGAAACTCGTCTCTTTTTTGCATTTTTCTTGGCACAGGGATCTGCCTCATAGCTCCCTGCTTATACTATTGTCTCCCTGGCTCTTCCCACAGCTGGTTCATTTTATTCTGTAAAGCCTAGCTCAGAAGTCACCTCCTCAGAGAGGCCTCCCTGGACTGCTCCACCTAAGCCACCCTGTGCCCTGTATTACCTTGTCTGTACACATGGTGTCATGTTCATTTTCTGTTTTCCCCACAAGGGCTGGGACCTTGTGTGTCTTGCTCGCTGCTGGCGCCCCCGTGTGGGAGGGGTGCCTAGCACAGGGCAAGTGCTCCCTGCCTGTGTGAGGAGGCGCAGATGCTTGTACCCTTCACGGAGTTAACCTCTCTCCATACATCCTGAGCTGCGATGGAACTTAACGTCCACACCAACTTTAGAGGCCTGAGAGGTAGGGCAAAAGTGACGACTTCTGTAGCTTGCCTGTCTGGTACAAAGTCTCCCATTCGAGGCCATGTCGGAGTCCTAGTACCTGGGGGCTAAGTCTGGTGTGACGTGTGGGCATCTCATCCAGCTGCCTTCCAGCTACAGCAGAGCCCCGGGCATGGAGGACCCAGTAACTGTCTCTGGTGGAGAAGTCATTGGAAGAGTTTGCGGTGGTTCTCGTGTCACATGATCGCATTAAGTGACTCAGAGTTCACCCCATCAGTGTTTGCAGAGAAAGAAAGACGGTAAATCTGCCCGTGTATGAGTCTCATACTAATAAATTGAAGGCAGGAAGCCGCCATTGTCTTTGCTTCCTCAGAGAAAGCTCTGTGTCCTTAACAACTACACTATACATGACAAAGTATACCAGTCAACCAGCAGATATAATTTGCACACTTACTTACTGTGTGACACACTGTTATGACAGGAAATCTCTGGTTATAACCTCCCTGAACTTAAAAGCACCTAGGAATGCCCTTCATGGATAGATTCTAGAATGATTAACTATGATCTTCAGTCTGGGTTTAGTGTAAGCGTTGGGTTTATCTAAACCATTTATCATTCTCAAATGGTGTCACAAATTTGTCACTGTCTACCTTTCATTTATCAAATCAATTCCTAAAGGGACTTGTTCACCTCTCAAAAAAATTGGCTCCTGAAATGTAATCCTCTGCTGGCAGCTCTCAAAGGTCACATGGTTCAAGTATTAGGGCAAAAATCACAGGCACATGAGTCTGAGATAAGAGATCACCATCTTTCTGTAACCTTTTCTTTTTAATCCAAATGGGTTCTATTTAGTAAAAGAGAAATGCACGGTCAAACCTTGTAAAAAGTTCAGACTTCAAAGCAAAATTTTTTTTTTTTTTTTGTATTTTTCTGAAGCTGGAAACGGGGAGAGACAGTCAGACAGACTCCCGCATGCGCCCGACCGGGATCCACCCAGCACGCCCACCAGGGGCGACGCTCTGCCCACCAGGGGGCGATGCTCTGCCCCTCCCGGGCGTCGCTCTGTTGCAACCAGAGCCACTCTAGCACCTGGGGCAGAGGCCAAGGAGGCATCCCCAGCGCCCGGGCCATCTTTGCTCCAATGGAGCCTTGGCTGCAGGAGGGGAAGAGAGAGACAGAGAGGAAGGAGGGGGGGTGGAGAAGCAAATGGGCGCTTCTCCTGTGTGCCCTGGCCGGGAATCGAACCCGGGTCCCCCGCACGCCAGGCCGACGCTCTACCGCTGAGCCAACTGGCCAGGGCCTAGCAAATCATTCTTTTAAAGAGAAAGAAAACATGAACATACAGTTGGGTGCTTTTTCTTTCTACTGCTTGCTGTGTATTATTAGTAGCAATTGTGGTCTTTTCTTTTTCTAGCAAGGTCACGATCTCTAATCAGTCGTAACCCAGAGACGTACAGCTTTGGAAAGGGCTAACCCAACTGTACGCCCTCTCTACAGGAACAATGTGCACAGGAAAACACTATGCAACCTCAGAAGCAGCCAGAAAATTAGGAGAAACCATTGCAACTCATGTCCCGGACAAATGGCTAGTTAGGAAACAGGAAGAGGAAGACCCACTGTTTAGAAAACCTTTACTTCTCCCAGGCTTTTCCTTTCCTCTCACTCTATCACCACGCTCACACTTCTAATACCAGATGTATGGGGGTTCTACTCACACCAAGCAGCTCTGTGACACCAGATGGGTGTCCTCCAATCTAACTCAGTTCTGTCACTATCTACCTGAAGATAGAATCAGAGCCTACAAGTTCGGGGCTCAGTGCTACAGGACCACCACCCCCTCTCCAAAGGCTCTGTATGGCCAGTAGTCACGGAGATCATGGCCATTCACAGGCAGGTTCTCATTGAATTCGGGCAGATGGTAAAGAAACAGTGGAGCCAAAAAATGTTGGGCCATTCCTTTATTCAAGTCTCGCCCTGGCCAATGAGCAAACACACAGGGAAAACACTTCCCTTGCACTCAGGGCTCCCGAAGCCACTGACGCGTTCTTGGGTTCCACAGCCAGAGAACCTTCTCCGGTTTCTCCTAGAATCAAAGGTCCCACGAGTCTCAGTGGAGCTCGCAAATCCCCCCGGCCCTGGTTCCCCATCTGCACACCTTCTCTTTCCCTGCCCACACGGCTTCTTTCTGCCTCTTCTCCTTCTTCTCTCTCTCTTCTCCAAAACTTTCTGGTGCAAAAACCTCTCCTCCAGCAAACATTAGCAAAGCAATGACCCTTCCCAAGCAGGAAGGTAATTTGCAATTTCACAGACGACATATACCTGGTGCTGCCCAGCCCTCAATGCAAACTATAAGTGGGCACACCTAAAAATCATATTTCACAAACTTATTTGACCAACAGATTCCCACAATCCCTTTTTTTTAGGTTCAATTAGTTTTCTAGAGTGACTCACATAACTCAGGAAAACAGTTTACATACTGTTAACCAGTTTATTACAAAGGCTATCCTAAGGACCCACAGGCACGGGGAGGGGGGGGGAACAGCAGTGGGAAGAGACCTGCAGGGCGAGCTCTGGGAAGGGGCAGAGCGCCCACGCCCTCCTCAGAGACACACTTCCCCAGTGCCTCCCCATGTTCCCCAACCAGGAAGCTCTTGGAATTCCAAACCAGTGGCGTTTCTATGGTGTAGACAAGACATAGAGCTTCATCACAAAAACATGATCACTTATAAGGTCTTTTCCCACCCTTCCCCCTCTCTGGATTATGGGGAATGGCATTGAAAATCCCAAGCTTCTGACCATGGCCTGGCCTTTCTAGTGACCAGCCCCCGCCCAGAAGCCCACCTGGAGTCACCTCCTTAGAACAGAAGACACTTCCATCACCCAGGAAATCTCAAGGGATTTAGGAGCTCCATGTCTGGAAGGAGAGTAAAACCAACTATGAATTCTTATCATTGGGAAATTACAAAGGTTTTAGGAGTTTCATGCTAGGAACAGGGGACTCAGATCGACATCTATATTTTCTATTATCTCACACTCACCATCAAAAGACAAATGGGCAAAGGATGTGGACAGATTGGGAAAGAAAAGACATAACCAGAAGTATAAAACATATGAAAAGGTGTTCTACTTACTCGTAAAAAGAGAAATACAAATTACAGTAACTCGGGAAATGTCATTATTCACCTACTAGATTGGCCAGAATCTCAAACCTGGTTATCATTAGAGTTACAAGAAAGCAAGTACTTTTGTATGTACCTGGTATATGAAATTTGTGCAACTCTACAAAGAACAGTTTGAAGCGTATGTGCAAGTTAGAAATGCATGTGTCCTCCGACCTGGCGTTTCTACTTCTAGGAATTTAGTCAACATTTTTGTTCAGGAGAGAGATGATGTATATGCAAGGTGCTTCTTTAAATTATAATTGAAGAATATCAAAAACAACCTTCATATCCATCAAGAGGGGATTGTTTAATAAAGTTTTATTTATTTACACAATGAAGAAATGCTTCATGTATATTTATGGTAAGATTGCTAAGATGTATTAAGTGAAAAACATAAGATTCAGAAAGTGTATAATGTGCTACCATTTGTATAAAAAAAGATAAAAACTTATAGGTATGTATGTATTATATGTAAGTATCTAAATTATCTATATATAGGTGAAATGGGTGAAGGTGGTCAAAAGGTACAAAATTTCAGTTATAAAATATGTAAGTTCTGGAAATGTAATGTATAGCACGGTGGCTATAGGTAATGATGTATTGCATATTGAAAGTTGCTAAGAAAATAAATCCTAAACATTCTTGTCACAAGAAAAAATCTGTAACTATATGTGGTGATAGACTAGACCTATTGGAGTGATCATTTTACAGTATATACAAATATCAAATCAGTATGTTGTACACCTGAAACTAATATGTTCTATGCCAATTAATGCCAGTAAAAAATCACTCTTAATTTGGTATATTGTTCATCCCATTGTACAGATGAAAAGACTGAGATTCAGAGAGGTAAAGGTCCTTGCCCAAGGTCACCCAGTGGTAGTGCTGGAATTGGAGCTCAGCTCTGTCGGTGCCTAAACCTGTGTTCTTAAACATTCATGCTGCTTTTCAGGTCCCATCACACCTCCCAGGCTTGGTTGGTTCAGTGTATCCAACTGTTACAGATCCACTTCATTGAACTCGGGCAATTACGTGAAGTTGATTTGTGAGAGGTGAACTTGGTGCTTGGTAGGTAGTAGGCACTTACTAAATGCCTCTTGCTCACATTGCAAAGATTCTGGAACCCTGAGTCTAGGCTTCCTGAGTTGATGAGAACCTTACCCATGAATTCTAGGTGAAGAGGATTGGAATGTGGTGGTACATTTTTTTTTTTAAAGTGAACAGAGGCCCTGGCCTGTTGGCTCAGTGGTAGAGAGTCAGCAGGCATGTGGAAGCCCTGGGTTCTATCCCTGGCCAAGGTACACAGAAGAAGCACCCATCTGCTTCTCCACCCTTTGTCCTCTCCTTTCTCTCTGTCTCTCTTCCTCTCCCACAGTCAAGGCTCCATCAGAGCAAAGTTGGCCCAGGTGCTGAGGATGGCTCCATGGCCTCCACCTCAGGTGATAGAATGGCTCTGGTTGCAACAGAACAATGGCCCAGAGGAGCCAAGCATCGCCCCCTGGTGGGCATACCGGGTGGATACCGATCAGGCGCATGCAGGAGTCTGTCTACCTCCCCACTTCTAACTTCAGAAAAATACAACAAAAAAAAAAGTGAACAGATTTTTAAAAAATATAAAAAGTGATACATGCTCAGAAGAAAGCCTAGGATAATAGTATAAAGCCCAGGAAAAGTGGCGGGGGGACGGGTCAGTTTTGGTGCCCAAGAGACTTATCTCTTTCTCCTGATGAGGTCAAATGTTTATAAGACATGGACCTGCGTGCAATCTCTTTGATGACTTTGACCTATAATTTGATTACCTAGGAAAACATCGCTACGGGGTTTCTGCAGAGACACAGAAAAGAGCGTGGGGACAGGGACCACGCTGCTGGTGGTGAGGAACTTGGAAGGGTGTGGGGACGGGGTGATGCTGCTAATAAAAAAAATAAAAAGAAAAAAAAAAAAGAAGAAAGAAGATTTTTTCTAAAATGAGAAAAGCGAAGAGAGAAGAGCAGCTGCATTTATACGAGATGGTATGATTTGCTTCCGTCAACGGACATAATGGGAAAAAAATAACTTGAACATTGGGGTTAACGCTGGGTTGAACCGCAAGGAAATGGAGCCGGATCAAGTGGCAGATCTGAACTGGATAGAAGGTAGCCCCGAGATGGCATTAGATCTGTGTGGGAAAAGTGTTATCCTTTAGGCTGCGTGACGGCTCTGCGACCCCGAGCAGCCTGGGTCATTGAAACCCCACCAGCTTCCAGCTTATTAGCGTTCACAGAGACCTCAGTCTCCCTGGGCTCACTCTGCGCAGAGCGAGTAGAGGCGGACCCGGCACTCTGTGGTGCCCTATGGAAGGAAGACGGTGCCGCACTTCCGTCCCCGTATTTCTCAATCCCAGGGGGCGTGGCTGGCTATAAATTGAAACACCCATCTACCTTTCCTTCCACGCTGTTGCTCAACCCATTGTTACCTGCTGAACAATTAGTACCACTATTCTTCGTCAAGCCAAGATGAAAACCTAGGCCCTATCCATCATTTCTTCTTTTCTCTCCACTTTTCTTATCTAGTCCGTCAGCAAAGTGCTGTCAGTTCTACCTCTTAAATACGTGTGTCTCTGATCAGGATGCATTTCTCCTTCTTCACTCCCAGCCCACGAGTCCAAGCCTCCATCTTACTCACAACATCCATCCTAGCTGTCCTCTCTGCGCCCCCTCGTGACCTTGTCATGCCCGCTGTCTAACAGCAGGGCAGGGGCCCCTAAAACAGAAGTCAGACCTTCACTGGCCTGAAACCAAGCCCCTGCCTCTGGTCTAGATAGCCCGAAGTTATATAACTCGCGGGTTTCTTCCCATCCCCTCCCTTACTATTCTCTCTGTCAGCTAACGCTCTAGTCACTGGTCTCTGCCCAGGGTCTTCATTCAACCGTGCATGTTCTCTTCATCTGTGGCTGTCTAGCTGCCCACGGCTTCTTCACCCAACCTCGCTTGGCTATGTGTTTACCCCACAGCACCCAAGAAAAATCTGAGGCACTGAAGGCTGAGGTGAGAACCAAGACGGAAGACACAAGAACTGATTGAAAGTCTGATGCACAGCAGCAGACCTCAACCCCTTCCCAGCCTACCTCCCACTGCCCCTCCATAAACGGTCCGGAGGGCGAGTCTAGGCCCTGAGGATGCCAGTCAGAAGGGAGGAGGGACATGAAGCATTAGGCTGAAATCAGAGGCCGTAAATAAAAGCCAGTGGATGGGAGCTGAATGCCGAGGCACGGCGCCTGTCCCCAGTCCCAGCTCCCTGCTTCCCTGACCTGCTTCTAGATCGCCATCAGAGAGGGGCGCCCCGCCCTCCTTCTCCACCACCAACACACAGGGACCACAGGAGTCTGTGGAGAGATGAACTTACTCAGGGGAACACTGCCACAGATGTGGCCCTGGGACCATGCAGAGGCCTCGCGGTGACAGACCCGGTTTGCCTCCATCGGCCTCGGTCAGGCTTCGCCAGCCCAGAGCCTCCACTCACGTTTCAGGGCCTCGTTCTCAGAGACGAAGTGTCACTCGGTACTTGAGAAATTTTAGCAAGTTGCCAACATGAGAGACAGAAGTAGAAACAGAGCAAAAAGAACCCAGAAAAAGCAAAGACAATAGAGACAGCAAAAGAACATTTCAAATCGTTATTATTAACATCTTTAAGGATGTTGAATCCATGAAAAGGAACAGGATGACATAACACAGGAGCAATAAAAAAGAAATGACTTATTGATATAAAAAATAATAATAACTGAAATGAAACGCTGAATAGGAAGATTGGTAGAAATGTCAAAAAAAGATATTTTAAAAACTAGAACTACAATATCAGAGGTGACCATTAGGATAGAAGAGATAAGGAAAATTAGAGAACCAATCTAGAACATCTCATATCCAGCAAATAGGAATTCCAGGAAGAGTAGTAGAAGAAAAATTGAGAGGAAATTATTAAGTAAATGGTACGGAGAATTTTCTCAAAATAGAAAAACATTACACTTCAGCGGACCCCCACTCTGAAAACCCCATCACAGAGAGTAAAGACACCCACTGCAAGACATACCATCAAGGCGTTTGAGACTAGCAGTGAATTGAGGAGAATTCAAGTTTTCAGGTAAAAAAAAAGTTAGTCAGTACAAAGAAATTGGGTTCAGGATGGCATTAGAAAAGACAATCGTGACACATTATGCTAGGAGATAGAGCAATGTCTCAAATTTTGGAAGGAAAATTATTTTCAACAAATAATCATCTTTCAATCATGCCTAAGTGTAAACTAAAGCCATTTTCAGAAGGGAAAGGATTAAACTTTTATTATTTCCCACATACTCATTCTTCTGAATCTCATGGAAGATGTATTTCAGCGAAAAGGGGACTAAACCAAGAACTAGGAGAACATGGGGAGCAGAGAAACCAACAGATGCCAGCATGGGACAGCCCCAGAATGTCACCCAGTCCACGTTCGAGTTTCCAGACCCAGAATGTCACCCAGTCCACGTTCGAGTTTCCAGCCCCAGAATGTCACCCAGTCCACGTTCGAGTTCTCAGCCCCAGAATGTCACCCAGTCCACGTTCGAGTTTTCAGCCCTGGCTTCCCAGGGGATCAACGCGTGCCTGTGAGGACATCACTCAAGACCCCGGGAAGACCCTCCCAAAGGATTCGAGAGAACAGTGCCCAGAGCCTACGCAGGGATGGGATTGGTGTCTGTCCCCCACAGCCCAAGTGGAAAATGCCCTAATTCCCAAGGCATTCGTAAATAAGGGTTTGCATCAACAGTGGAGAAGAACTCAGTCTATTCGTCACCCAGTTAAAAATGATCAGGTTATTGGAGGAAGACAGAAAGTATGACCCATCATTAAGTGAAGCATCAGTCAATTGAGAACTCTTCCATAAATAACACAGATGATGGATTTAGACAAAAACACTGAAAGTGATTATATCTGTATTCCAGACGTTTAGGAAGCTAGAGAAAAAACTGAACATGTGAAGCAACATAGAAAAGATTTTAAAAAGACCCAAATCGCAATTCTAGAGGTGAAGACGATAATGTCTGAGATGAAGAACACACGGGATAGGATTAAGAGTGGATTAGACCCGGCACGCGCGTTACTCGAAGACTACCTTGATTATGTAATAGCTGCAACAGACTTTTTAAGTTCTGGAGGAAGCGGTTCTTGTCTCTCAATTCTCATTTATAATCAACGCTGGACTTCCCCGTTGACAGTACCTGTGAGTTAATTAAGAAATAATTTGGCATTGATGTTAAGAAACCTGGCATATTCTTCATCAAAACAGACTCTTTTCAAGCCATAGGGATAAATGCTGCCTGTTTAATGGTACTAAGTGGTTGGCTCATTAGCTTGTCATGAATAAATCTCCTTTTCCAAATATAGGCGTGCCATGCTTTTAACCTTTTGTGCTACGGATAAGAATGTGCAGTGGGAAAGACTCGGGAATTACAGGTCTAGATTTCAGTTATATTTACGAGAATGTATGGAGTGTGTTCTGTGCTCCAGGCATGGTGTGAGGCGCTGGGGACCCACTGGTGAACAAGACACAGCACCCGTGTCTTATGATGCCCAAAATCTAATGGCAGGACCGACAAGGGAATGTGCTATTATGACAGCACAGGGTGACAGGGCTGTGAGGGTCAAGTAGAGGGGCTTGTGAGAGCACCTAGGAAAGCGTCCGTTCAGATTTAGAAGCCAGAGGGCACTCGCTGAAAGAAACGAGGTCTCTCTCCCCTGGGAGCTGGAAGAGGAACAGGGTTCACATCTTGAAGAGCTGGAGGAAGATGATTCCTGGGAGAGGGGCCAGGCACAGGCTTGGAGTCAAGACAAGGCAAGGCATCTTCAGGAAGCTGCAGGGAACTCAGGGTGGTTAGAGAGTTTGACAGCTGGACTCAGTGAGAGTGGCACTTGGACGGTTTCGTTTAGATCGGTATTTCCCAACGTGGGGCCCACGCCCCACAGGGGGGCAATTCGATAGTTAAGGGGGGCAATTTGAAAATGGACTCGACACGACTTTAACTCTTTCGCCCCGGGCCATTTAAATGCAATGCTAGATATCGGTGCCAAATTTAACAAAAAATGCAATTCTTAAATAATTGCGGTAAATAATTATTAAGTATAATTTCGTTTGACGAGACCAAAATATCAACTGGATGATTGGCGTCGTCAAGTAAACTTCGTCCTGGGTTCACCGCGGAGCATGCCGTCTGCCACGGGGAACCCTGGACGTTTTAAAAACTCGCTAAACAATGCAGTTATTCTCACCTAATTGGCTCATTGCAACTTCTGTAGTGTTTCACATCATTCAGTTGGTGTTAATTTGAAATAAGTGTCAGTCAAAACTGTTGTAAAAGCTCGTTGATTTAATAAATATACATATATATTGTATAGAGATAATTGGTAAGTATTTGATTTTATTTTTATCAATATTAAACTCTTTATTAAGTACTTCTTGCATCGGGGCTAGAAAGCACTAATATTTTATAAATATTATTGGGGCTATAATAGTGTATGCATGACAATTTTAATTTTAGAAGCATAACTTTCCAGAAAATTTTGTCAAGTGGAAAAAATATAGATACCTTTTGATTTGTGGTGATAGTGTAGTAAATGTGTTATATATATTTAAATAAATATGAATTTTTAGTATGCGTTTACTCTATGTCACATTGAATATATTTTAACACATATTTTAATATTAGTTTTTAATTGATCTTATTTTTATTTCTTATAGCCCATAGTAAAATGAGTGGTGCAAGCAAGAAAAAAACTCATCAATATTTGGAGGAATAGTTAAAATTTGGGTTCTTACCCACTGTTCACGATGAGCGGATTCCTTTTGGTCTTTTATGCCAGCAATGCTTGACCAACGAATCAATGAAACAAGGTCATCTTGAGTCGCATTTGAAGGCGAAACATAGTGCTCATATTAATTCAGATTTGAGTTACTTTAAAACTTTAAAGAAAATTTTTGAAAAAAGAACAACATTAAAGTCTCTATTTACTGCTCATGCTTCAACTAATAATCGTGTTCTTGAGGCTAGTTATCAAATTTCTTTATTCATCGCTAAAACTGGAGAAAATCACACTATAGGAGAGAATTTAATAAAACTGTCAATATCAGCATTTCTTAAAACGGTTCTTGAAAAAGATGACAAAGATGAAAAAGCTATGCCACTCAGTGACAATACTGATAGCAGAAGAATAGACGAAATGAGTGAGGATATTGAAAAACAACTTATTGAAAAGCTGAAAACAAGAAAATTCTCCTTGCAAATGGATGAATCAACTTTGAGAGACAGTGAGGCAGTATTGATAACTTATGTAAGATATATTGATAAAGGACATTTTGCTGAAGAAATGTTGTTCTGTAAAAGACTAGAAAGCACCACTACCTCCAAAGATATATACAATAAGCTAAAAAACTACTTAGATGTCAATGATATACCAATGAAAAATATAACATCTTGTGCTGCAGATGGTGCTCCCAATATGATGGGCAAGAAAAATGGCTGCTTAAAATTGATGAAAGATGCGAATTCAGAAATGATTCTTGTGCATTGTGTTATTCATAGGGAAAACTTGGTAGCTAAAAACATCTCGCCTGTTCTGAATGAAGTATTACATACAGTAATAAAGTGTGTTAATGCTATTAAAGTTAGTGCCAAATGTGAGCGTCTTTTCAAGCTATTTTGTGAAGAACAAAATGAAGACCATGTGAGACTTTTACTTCATACTGAAGTCAGATGGCTATCTAAAGGAAACTGTTTGAAAAGATTTATGGAACTGTTTGATACTCTTAGTGATTTTTTAAGCGACAAACCTGAAATGAAGTATCTGTTAACAATAGATGGTAAAGCATTGGTGAGTTATTTAGCTGATATCTTTGAAAAACTAAATATATTAAATAAGCAACTTCAAGGAACAAATAAAACTCTTGTCGATGCAAAAGCAAAGATATTTGGTTTCATTACCAATATTGAGTTATGTCAGAAACATATTAACAACAAAAACTTTAAACAGTTTCATTGGCTCCAAAAATGTGAAGTAACTGATACCACTTTACTTGTTATTGTCAATCATTTGAATATTCTATCGGCTGATTTAAAAGAAAGATTTTCTGATTTAAAATAAATTGATTTCCCAACATGGATGATGCAGCCAATGTTAGTGGATTTGTCTGATATATCATATATGCAGTATCAAGAAGAACTCGCAGAATTGCAAAATGATGAGTCAGTTAAAGCTTTATTTAATATCAAAGGAGCGATGGCATGGCTTTGTGAGGAAACAGAAATCAAATACTCAAATTCAACCAAATGTGCAAGAAAACTATTGCTACCACTTCCATCTTCATTTTTAGCTGAATGTGGATTTAGTGCTATAAATGATATACTGGTAAAAAAAAGAAATCGGCTGGATATAACACACGTGGAGACTTGAGACTAAAGCTAACCAAATTGGAACCTAATATAAAATCTCTGTGCAGCAAGCATCAAGTGCAAGGATCACACTAAATTAAAATAATAAATTAATATAGAAAAATCTGTATTAAAATTATTTGGAATTTAAATTTCTGTTTTTCATTATATGTTTTGAAATTTTACTTACTGTGTTTTGTTAACAATTTCATAGTGATTTCTTCCTAGAACCTATCAGTTATGCTTATTAAGTGAACAAATCAATTTTTTAATGTTAAAAATTATGTATGTTACATTGGGGGGGACATAAAATTTTAGAAAGGTTAAGGTGGGGCATGGCACAAAAAAGGTTGGGAAACACTGGTTTAGATGTTGTCCTGAAGTAAAGGAGAGGAATTGAAGGGATTTAGAATGGGATCATTTTACTCTTTTAAAATGTAGACTCAGGATACAGGGTCAGAATGCAAGAGAGGTTGTCACTATAACCCGGAAGAGATGCGATGTTAACCTGAACTCGGACAAAGACATCAAAGTGTAGAGAAAACTGGACACTTTCAAGAGAAGTGTAGGAAGTGGATTCAGCAGAATGCAGTGATCGATGATTGCTGGAGGCCGAGAGAGAGGGCAGGGTCTTAGGTCATTCTGGGCTTGAGCAACTAACCAGCTTTCTTCCCTGAGTGCCCACCTGGCTCCCGGCCACGACCGCGTCAGGTTACCCCACGCCAGTGTGGACCACTGTGTGTTTGAGTTCGTGTACTTTGACCCCTCTTGGGTGTTCAGTGTTGCCTGGCAACACCTTTTTCTTTCTTTTGTCAGCTCTCTTTCCAATTCTGTGCAGTGTTTCAAACCTCTCCATTCTCCTGAAAGTTCCTGCCCCATCACCATCTCCTTCTCAATTCAGAGACCTGTCTCCTATTTTCCTAAAAGCAATGAAGTCCACTCAGGTTGGTGTCCCTTACTTCCTTGTCCCTGCCTGCTGCTTTCTCCTCACAGCTTTGCCTTCAGGAAAATGTCCCCTTGCAAGAACAGGCCCTCTGCCTGTGCTTTCTTCTCTCTTCTTGCCTACTCAGTGGCCTTACCCCAGGGCACCTATAATTACGTCCCCCCTTCTTCAGTTATTCTTCTCTTATCTCCTTCCCATCAGCACCTCCATATTCTCACACCTCCACCAGGTTGTTGAACCCTCCCTTGATTCTTTCTGGCTGCCATCGTTCTTTCTTTCTGTTGTACTTGGCCTACAGACCTGGCCACCCTCTCTCCCACCACCTCTGACTTTCCCATTGAGTCCTTAGCCTTCTAAGGCCACCCCTGAGCCCCCCACCCCCATGCCCCGCCCTTCATGGGCTGCACACAATGGCTAACACACAGGCTTGGTTGGCATCCTACAGCTACCACTTAATGGCTTGGTGATTTGGGCATGTCGAGCTTTTCAATTACAAAATAAAGACAATGTGAATTATGTCACTGAGCTGTTGAGATTAAACGAGCTAGCTGATGCATCTGAATTCCCTGGCACAGAGTATAGCACTTGGCACTTGCCGACAGCCATTGACTTCCAGGACTCAGCTATCCTGATTCCCAGCCCAGGGCGTGCATTCCGCTCCACCATCTGGCCAGCCGCGTTGCGGCGAGCGTGAGATAGCATCTGAGATTGCAAGGACTTACGTGGCCCAGCCCCTGGCGTGAACTTACTGTCAGACTGGGGATGAGAAGCTCTTTCTGTTGCTTCCCAGCCTGTTTCTTTTCCAGACCCTGATTTGACATTTGTGGTTTCTCCTCTTCCATCCTGTCTTTATAGTTGTTTTTATAACTCTTAAATTCTTTAGTCAAACCCAGTCTCAAAGAAAACAGAAAAGGAAGAAAAAAAAAATGTCATTCAGGGGAGCTTGACACTTTTTCTCCAGGGCCTTCTTTCCTATCAGGTCTCTTCCAGAAAGATCCTGCACAAGGTGGGGGCTCCGAGGGACAAACAGGCCGTGTAGGGAAGCCTCCAGCAAGCTCTCACTTTCAAGGATAGAGTTTGAGGATTCACAATCCTAATCCAGCAAATCTTTTGACAGAGCAAACATTTCCTGAAGGGTTACTCCCTTCCTAAGTATTTTGGAGCAGGCAAACTCAGATATAATGAATGGAGCCATTAGAGTGAACAATCGCTCAACAGTATAAGTTATTTTAATGGGCCCATCACTTGAAACTAAACTTCCACCATCTGTTCTACCCTTTAACTGCAAATGCAAAAAGAACACCATTCTCAGTGGCATCATAAAAAGTTAGATATAAGTGATTTAAATGCATGCTCTGCTTCTGTATTCAGTGTAATATAGATCTAAAGGAAGTCTCATATTAGATTTATTTTTTTATGGCAAAATAAAAATTCAGAGTAGGAGAATTTCTCTGTTAACAAAGGAGTGGCTTTTTAGTTGGCATGAGACATGTTCTACCATGTCATCCACTCGTCCATGTCCATTCATTCATCCATTCATTGTCATTCACTTGTTTGTTCACTCATTCACTCATTTAATCAATCTTTTCTTCCACCAGTATTTATGGAATGTCACCATGTACCTGGCACTTGGAGGACTACAGAAGTTAACAGTGACAATTGGCAAGATTCCTGACACCTCCAGAAAATGAAAATAAGACAGACTGTTTTTTATAAGTAAACATGACAGTCAGATGAAAGCCCAAACATGCCTTGTATGTTCTGCTGCAGAATGGTAATGCGTTGGAGTGGGAAGAAGCTTGAAACTAGCCAGATCTTAGTTTTAAATTCCCAATTCCTTCACATTGGGATCTCTCTGAGCCCATTCTTTTATCTGACACTTATTTAGATACCTGGTGCTGTTTCCTCATCTGGAAAACGAGAACAACAGTGTCTCCCTCATGAGTCTGTTGTGATTGAATGAGCTGTGGGTCTAAAGCTGTTTGCTCAGGACGTGGCTCATGGGTGACACTCTATGATCTATTTCTAACTTCTTGCATTTTTTTTTTATAGACTTTGGGAAGTTACTTTTCAGACATAAAATAATAGACTCATAGAACACCAGATTAGGAAAGGGTCTAAGAATATTCAGCTTTACATTCATAGTCCTTATTTTGCAAACAATCAAATTTAATTCCAGAGAGAACTAGTAACTAGCTGAAAGTCTTGCATTTTGCAGAGGTTTCTAAAATGTTCTGATTGGGAATCTATTGATAAAAAAAAAAGCTGAGCCTTCACTCTTAAACAGTTATAATTGAATTTATATGTCTACTACAATACTAACATACTGTATACCGTGTACATTATAAAATATATATATAATAGAAGTAAAATAATGAGGTGATGATAAACGGAACAGTATTTTGTTGTTTCATGAGGTATGCTGGCTTCATCCTATGCTGAGGGCGTCTAACCTGGGCCTCTTGGGACACATTATATACTGCGGTGAAGTTCATTATTATTTTCTTTCTTTCCAAAATGCCCTGCATTCCCGCCAACAGCATTGCTGGTCAGCTCCATCCCCAAGTCATGTCAACGCTGCCTCTGTTCACGTCAGTGACGGTCACGCTAGTCCATGCCAGCAGCATCCGACCTCTCGACGTCTGCCATCACCTGCTAACTAGCTGCTCTGCTTCTATCCTCACCCCTTGTCTCCGTCTCAGTCCATTCTGGCTGTTTTAACACAAATCCCAATAGATAACCACGGAAATTTATGTCTCACAGTTTTGAAAGCTGGAAAGTCCAAGATCAAGACCCTGGTAGGTTCAGCATCTGGTAAGATTGCACTTTTTGATGTTAACCTAAAAATAAAATAAAAAACCCAAGGGACAAAGCAATCAGCATTTATTTTTGATGGCAGAGTTGCAATTCTGGAAGACAGATTCAAGCAAAAACCCAAAATGTGGCCCCATTTCAGGATGAAGGCGAGGAGTGTTTATGAGAAAAGGAAGGGAAATGATTACATGAACAGAAGAAAGGCATCCCTATTGGTGTTAACTAACTGAGTTGTTATTCAGCTCTAGGTGGCTAGCTGCCGACTCTGTCTTCAGAAAGGATGTCCATCGTCAATTGCCTTTGTGGTCCCTCAGGGCATCTGCTTCCTTGGTAGCTTTACAAACAATTATAAGACAATGTTGCTTTGGTTCAAAGGCTATTTTTCCCAGTTCAACTTCTGTTAGGTTCAAGGAACAAGATGTGCGAACAGTTTTTCTGGAACGGCTACTCTGTTTTAAAATGGCTCCACTTATGCCAACTTCTCACTGGGAAACCAACAAATAAATAGATGGGAATAGAGAGAAAATATGGCACCCGACATAAATGTAACTCTTTGGTGATACTTGTCTGCAAATACAATTTAAAAAAAATAAATTTCTGATTTTGAAGATGCTTGGAATCTTATGCTGGGTCCCAGATTAATAATGATACAAGAAACTTTATATTTCTCAAATTGCTGTCCCACAGAAGCTTGGGCTTATTGTTTGGGCAAGGTGTGGGCCAAACTGGAAGAGTAAAAGCATTGACCCAATTCTTTGAGGGGAAAGAGGAACTGGAATACAATAGCTAAGTACCCTTTGCTTTCTGAGGAACTGGCATGCAACTGTATCCAGTTTCCCCTGCTTCCTTTCTGATCCCGTCAGGCTTTCCCTGGTCAACCTCCCCCGTACCAATGGCGCTCATTTGCGAGTCGGCGTCTTCCATCTGGGATGCAGATTTGTGCGGCGGTCTCCACTCCACACTGGGCTAAATGTGTCCAGCACCTGGCGGAACATATTGGTTTCAGCATATTTACCCAAATTGTTACTAAAACATCGGAAACAGTGGGCTCCTGTGAGTCGGATTGCAAGCAGAGTCCCTGTCGGTTACACTAATACAATTTAGACGTGAACTTCACTGACTGAAGCTCTCGTATGGCCATTGACATCAACGGCGGCCCCTGCAGCCCTGGATTTGGCATTTAAAGCGTCCGTGGAGAGAGGGGGAGAAATTAGGGAGGCCAGTCTGCTGGCTCCCGCCTCCTGTTTTACACATACTCTGTGGATAATTTTTTGACTCTTCTTTTCCACCTCGTTTTAACTTCCCCCCAGTCCTTTGACTGGCACCGTGTCCAGAGCTATTGACAATCTCATTTCCCGAGGTCTTTTCAAATCCAATCTTTTTTACCTCCCCTCTATTTGGTTAAAGGATTAGAGCGTCTTAGCCTTAACGCCGTTTGGGAATGCAGGCTGAACGTCAGTGGGGGAGAAACTGTAGCCACCTTCCATTTTTGGTCTTGAAGTATCCTTTCTGATTTACACGTCTGGAAACCAAAAGCCTTCCTATTGTATCGTCGCTGGAAAATGGCCCCGTTCCAGCCTGATTCTTTGCAGGAACGTTTCTTTCCCTCTGTTCCTGCCTTTTGCTGTAGAATTCGCTATTGTAATGCCTATTTACTTACATTTCTGTCTGGTGATAATGAGCTTTACAGCTTTTAGGTTTTAAGGTTCCTGGCCACTGAGGAAAGGCCAAGAAAAAAGAGAGGAAAGGATAGGTGGGCGGAGGATCTTGCCGTGGAACCAGCTTCTCTGTGTTGATTCTGAACTCCTTTAACCCATCTTCCTTAAACCAGTAAGGACCCAGTGAATGAACCAGCGTGTTCCGCTAGCTCAGTGTCTGGCTGGTGTGTCCGAACTATGAGTGAAAGTTTGTTCCTTGTTACTCCTTCCAAGGAAGGGGGTGGTCCTGCCATCTTCCATGACTGAGTGGAGACTCACCTCTTCACCACAGGGTCAGGAACAGACTACAGCCCTTCCCCCACTCTACCTGTCCCCACGGACACAGCAGCCTTGGGAAATCAAATCTCCTGTCTGAATACAGGCATGATTCTCCAAGGAATGGACAGAAGCCGTGTCTGTGCCGCTAAGGCTTCGAGTCAGTATCTGTGGGTTCTCTGTGTCATTATTAGCCAGAGAGGTCATTTTTCGTAGCATCCTCACTCACTTGCTTCTTATTCTTCTCTTCAAGGGTTCATTCACCAATCCTCGTGCCTATGTGCCCGCTCTTCTCCAGGCCGTGCACTGACACAAGACGGTCACGAATGGTGATCGTAAAGGCCAATAAGAAAGCTAGTAGGGCCCTGGCCGGTTGGCTCAGCGGTAGAGCGTCGGCCTGGCGTGCGGGGGACCCGGGTTCGATTCCCGGCCAGGGCACATAGGAGAAGCGCCCATTTGCTTCTCCACCGCCCTCCCCTCCTTCCTCTCTGTCTCTCTCTTCCCCTCCTGCAGCCAAGGCTCCATTGGAGCAAAGATGGCCCGGGTGCTGGGGATGGCTCCTTGGCCTCTGCCCCAGGCGCTAGAGTGGCTCTGGTCGCGGCAGAGCGACGCCCCGGAGGGGCAGAGCATCGCCCCTGGTGGGCAGAGTGTTGCCCCTGGTGGGCGTGCTGGGTGGATCCCGGTCGGGCGCATGCGGGAGTCTGTCTGACTGTCTCTCCCCGTTTCCAGCTTCAGAAAAATACAAAAAAAAAAAAAAGAAATCTAGTAGGAGCCTGGAGACTGCCCTGTGAGAATCCAGAACTGGGAGGTGCCACTCACCCTGATCGGCATGGCGAAAGGGGAAGGGAGTGTGGAGTCACAAAGCTCAATAAAGTAATGAAGCGACAGAATGTTTAGTTGAAAGAGGTGAGGATGAGGTGGACAGACTCTTTAGTCCTCACATCAGTGATGGGAGTTGAAAGAGGCTATTAAGGAACTAAGAGAGAGACACGTTCAAGCCGGGGCTGCAAAGCTCGATGCCAGCTGAAAAACTCGGCCTTGGAGCCTCTGATACAGCAGGCGGAATGCAAGCGGGTGCTCTGTGTGTGGCGGACTGCACGGGATCCCACCTTTTCCTCCCCATGAGGTGGATCCACGTGCTGTGACTGAGCCCACCTGTCACAGCGGGAGCTGGAGGTCACACTTACACTTCTCCTCGTTCCCCTCACAGCCTGGGCTTTGGCTCCTGCCTTACGCTCAGCTAATCAGATACGAATGCCTCAGGCTTTGCATGCTGAGGGACTGATACACAGAACAGGGACAGTGGAGCATCCATCCTGGGGGCCAACGGCACAGCTAGGACAGGAGCACCAGCTTCTGCAGGACCAGTGGCCACCGTGCCGGGGGCATTGCCAGGGTCCAGTGCCCGCAGCGCCATGCAGCGATGGCGGCAATGTTGTCTTCTTTGGGAAAATACAGACCTTTAGGGGAATGAAATAAATCACAGAATGCATCAATAATAGCAAGGACACCAAGCATGACAATTCGATGCGATGAATTAAACTTTTATTCAACATATATTACCTGAGTCCCTACTGTGGGCCATGCATTTTTTTTTTCTAGAGACTTTGCCACATCAGTGAACAAAACTGTCAGAAATCCCTGTGTCTGAGGCAAGATTCTCTAGATGCAGAGGCTGAAATGGATCTTCTTGTTCAAGTGCTTCATCCTGGAAGTGCTCTGAGGGGCAGGGGAGTGAGGGAGGCAGCCGGAGAGGGGAGAGAGCTGAGCAAGAGTGTGATCTCAGCTGGACGCTAGCCTTAGTTTGACCCAACTGGGAAACTCTGAACCTAACAGAGTTACGCCCCCTTGAGAGAAGGCGGCCTAGTCTTTTGTATCCCCATGTCAATTGGTCGCTGACTGAGGTCTGTTCCCCAGAAGGATGTAGGATAGAGTCCCAGAGTATTAAGGTTATTGTACTTGCCCATTTAGGACATGGAACTACCAAAGGCCCACTCTGAAGGACCACTTGCATGGCAAACTGATTTCTTCCTAGTCCTATTATGTTGCAGAGTATTATATCCCCGGGAGGCTTAGGGTCTGCCTTCCCTGCTGGTATGTAACTTCTTTCTGTGACTGCTGATCTACTTCCATGAGGATGCCCGGCTGACCAGGTAGCACTTTGCTGCGTCCCTTGATGAAAGCATCCCCTTCGCCAGAGACCAGGACCTCCACAGGACAGAGTCTGAAGCTACAGGCAAAGCAAACACAAGAACCCCCTAAGTGAATCATTCTACTTTCATGCCTAGTTCTCACAGCCACGTGTCCTCCCTACTAGACACATATCAGCGTATAACGACCATCGGTTTAAAGTATGTTCCACACCAGGGATATCACCCTGTCTTCAAAGGCTGTCATCTTCAATCCGGGCCTTCAGCGATACCCTCAAAAGGTTGTTTCATCACTCTGTCAGGCCAACTTCTCTGGATGGCTGGCTACAGGAAAAAGAGTAATGCCTCCCATGGCTCTGTGCTCGTTACCGTCTTCCAGATGTCCAGATGGTCCAATTGCTCTTGGAGTATACCATGATGGAGAGTGGGGAAATTAACATAGCCCTGCAGGAACACTACGAGTGTGTACTATTATTCGTCCCAATAGAATACAAGCTGCTCCTGATCTCTCTTATGGGTATGGGAAAGAACACATTCATTAGCTCAGTAGCCACCTAGACCATATCTCAGGCCCTGTGGACCTCGTCTAGTAAGGACACTACACCTGGCACAGCAGTTACGGATAAGACTGTACTTGGTCAAGTTTGTGAGAGTCCTCAAACATCTGTCATGACCCGTCTGGTTTTTGCTCTAGTAAAGTCAATGGGATATGACAGTCCAGTAAGCCTTTGAAGGTAACACTAATATCTGCCATATTTTCAGGGATGAGATATTGTTTTTTGATTTACCATCTTGAAGGGACATGCCATTTCAGGGACTTCCACTTGGCCCTTTCTTACTACCATAGCTTTTATTCTACAGGTCAAAGTGAGAGTTCTACCAAATGGTAGAGTATGGTGCTGTTGGTTATACTCTCAGGAAGTAGCCATGTGAGTCTGTGGATACAATGGCTCCATTGTGAGGTGGACGTGGCCAGGATTCCATTTACGACTTGACCACGCCCCCCACCAGTCCCTACTCTAAGAGGCACCAATGGCACTTTGGGTTCCTGGTGTTAGTGTCTACTTGTATTCTATATTCTATAGCCCTTAGAAGATCCAGTTACCCATCTGCCCCAATATACAATCATCTAAGTAAATGGCCATAATTCTTCTGTTATTTGTGTTGTTGCTCATGTTTGCTTGTTTGGGAAGGACTAGGAGACACTACTGAGTGCACTGACTGTGTTGTTACAGGACTTTTATTCCCTTGAAGATCTTATCTTTCTTCCACAGTGGGTGCTGGCTCCACAATCTCCTCTGATGTGTACATGGGACAGTCATCACTTTCCACTGGGGCAGCAGACCTGAGCCTTCTGGTCATCTATTCTCAGAACTTTTCTGATTATGCATTTTAAGCATTAGACTTGATGGCCATCCGCTGACACTGTATTGTCCCTAGGAATGCCATCTTTCATGAGACACTGCCAAGATCCCTATTGGTCATGAACCCCTGGCTGCCATTCCACTCTTGGTGTCCATTATGGCAAATAGGGTCATTCTTTTTCTGATTGTTAAGTGCAGTCACTTGGCCTCTTCTATTTCAGACTTCTTTCATCCTCCTTGCTGTTAGGGAACCCAATTCTGAAGCAGTATCTGCAATCATCAGTCCTGACCTACAGAGGAAAATCACTCCTCAGTTTTTCACTGCTTGTGGCTTATTCACTGGAAAACAAATTGTCCTCTGAGCCATCCTAAGGAAGCTGTTTAGCTGACATATTTTCTGGTCTCGTGTAATAAAGATATTCTAGTATCCCCCCTTCTCTGAGGTTCACAGTTTCTTCCTCCACGGCTGTCCATGCTCTTTTCTGACATCTCTCCTTCACGTAAAAGGCCGTTACTTTTCTCCAGCCCCTAGGAAGTTCCTCCGGAAACAGGTGAGAGCCATCCTGCGGGACCTTTGTCAGGATGTGAAATGCTGCGTGATGGAGAAGAGTCCACACCGACAGACTCCGTTTTCCAGCTTCGTACTCCTGCCACTTGGTCCAGCAGGCTCAAGGTCCACTCCAGTCCCCCTCCCTGGTCCCGGTAGTACCTGCTGTTGGTCCCACAGCGCCTTTGGTACACAATCTCACAATCTCTTTTTTTGCTAGGTGGGATTGACACTTTTCTTTCTAGTCATGTCCAGTTGAGACTTAACTCTAAGAATGACTCAGGTGGACAGCAGGAAAGGTGAACAGAGTCTGATAAGGGCCAGTATTCTATAGCAAACCGCCTGCTTCATTTTAGGCCTCTGCATAGTTTTCAAGCAAGGGGGATCTCTAGCCTCTAAAAAGAAAGAGGGGCAACTTCTGCAGCCCAGAAGGTTCAGGGGAGTCTGGGTGTCAACATCTCATGTTCATCTATCTTTCCACATATCCCCACCCTTAGCCTCAAGGTGCCACTATTTTTGTATCCAATGACTTTTTCATTTTCACTGGATACTGGCCTACGTTGATCATTCAGACTTATATACAGTTCTGTTAGTCTTAAAATTAAGTCTTGTGCCTAATCTTAAGCCATGTCTGCCCTGTAGCAATAAAGGCCTTTCAATCCTGTCAAGAATGACCTATGACTCTCACACTTTGCTTTAAACCGTTGATTAATAGATCTGACACTGTTGTATTTCCTTTTTAATAAATCATTGTTGCCTAGAAACAGACACCTGATCCCACAGTTCTTATAGTTGTTATTTCTATGATATTTCTCAAGTGCCAAAGACATTGTACCAGTAAGTGTATTTCCTTCCAGCCGTTCGTCACAGGTCAGAGTCTCGGCCATCGCAGCGCTTGACCATGCCAGGAACACCTTGTCCTCCACCTGACCCCAGTGCCCTTTGCCACCTGACCCCAGTGCCGGGATCCCCTTTGCCATTCAACCAGCAAGAGATCCAATTTGAGAGCCCCATCCTAAGACCACACACTTCTGGAGCCAAACGTCATCGCCCTGGTTTCTAGAAGCAGAGCCTTCTCTAGAAACTGAGTACCCAACCAACGACAGGTGTTCTCATTCCAGGGATTTACTCCAGAAAAACTGTTCAGAGAAGGACAAGTGCAGAAGGTGGACAGCTGAGCAGGAATATGGTCTCGGTTGACAACTAGCTTCAATTTGATCTCATAGCAAAGCCTTGGAAAACAATCTGAACTGTAGAGTTATCTCCACTTCAAGTCAATGAACCAGCGTTTTGGTACCTCCTGCCAGTCAGTCATGGCTCTGGTCTACCTCCTGAGAGGAAGGGCTGGCTTTTGTTTGGCCGAAGAAAAGTCTATGAAGGAGGTGGCACAGATTAAGTGGGAGGGACGTGAGGTTAACAAAGTTTTTTTAAAAACTTTGCTATTTAAAAAAAAGTTTACTGTTGGGAGTGATCAAGTAGAAAGTGAAAATGGAAAGCTAAGTAAGAGAACTGCTGTAGCTGAGCAATAAGTGGGGAGAGGCTCCAGTTTAAAAATGAATGGGGACCCTGGCTGCTGGCTCAGTGGATAGAGCATTGCCCGGCCTCTGGACATACTGGGTTCAATTCCCAGACAGGGCACACAAGAGAAGTGCTCATCTGCTTCTCCAACTTACCCTCTCTTCCTTCTCTCTTTCTCTTTCTCTTTCCCCCCATTGTCATGGCTTGGTTGGAGCAAGTTGGCCCCAGGCACTGAGGATGGCTCCATGGCATTGCCTCAGGTGCTAAAATAGCTTGGTTGCCAAGCAACAGAGCAATAGCCCTGGATGGGCAGAACATCCCTAGTCAGGGGCTTACTAGGTGGATCCCAGTCAGGGCGCATGCAGAAGTCTGTCTTCTCTGCCTCCCTTCTTCTAACTTAAGGAAATAATAATAATAATAATAATAATAAAACAAATGTGGCTGTTTCAATAAAACTTTATTTATAATAATAGGCAGCAGGCTGGATTTGGTGCATGGGCCAGAATTTGCTCATTCTGTTGTAGATTATGTTCAGTGGCAGCTGTGGCATGCCCCTTCTCCTCTCTCAGCTTCTAGACATGCTGTTCCCTCTCTGTGCACTACTCTTGCCCTTCTCCCAGCGGGTTTTTCTCCTCTCATCCTTTAGCTCTGGACTAAAGCATCACTGCGCTGGGGGAAGGTGCTGTCCACACCTTTACACTATCACATCCCCTGCTCAGTGCTTCCCAAATGGATTTCCACGTTCCTAACCCCCTCCCCCTTTATTGTAATTACGTGTTTGTGTCTTTCTTCCCTGACACCGGGAGCCTTGCAAAGACAGGCATTGGGTTTGTCTTCTGCACCACCTGATCCCCAGGGCTTAGCCCAGTTCCTTGCACACAGTAGGTGTCTGATAACTACGGGGGAAAGACGAATGCTAGTACAGAGAGCGTCTAAGACACACTTCGACCACGTTGCACTGTGTCTACGCCACTCTACGATTTTTCCTAAGGCTACTTTGTCCCCAAGAAACGGATTCTGTGCTTGGATATTTTGTTAAACTCACAGACAATTTGGTTTCGATCTCATAAGGTAAGACTCAAAATGAGGGGACGTCTGCGAAACGCATGTCTGAGGCTCTTTCTGTCTCTCACCGCTATTTCCCAGCAACACTGACCTTTCTGTTTCGCCTGAGTGTAAGTGGGGTTGTCAGAACATCAGCTTACATTATGCTACGTGGCTTTTTGTGCCTTTTAAAGGCGGTGTAAGTTCCGATGTGGACGGCACTGCGGGAAAGGTGCCCTGGTGATGTTATCGAAGCCCCAGCAGGGAGGATGAGTCTGGAAGTGGCTCAGCAGGCAAGAAGACACAGGCTTTCAGGAAGTCAGTTTCACTGGAAATGGGTCCTCATTCATCTTTCCAGAAAATACGTCACCCTTAGCTCTCGCACGGCTTCGCCTCTTCAGGCCGACTGGAGTGAGCCCGGGGTCTGAGGGAGATGCGTGGAATTGTGCCGCGGGCGTTATTTGATTCTTGCAGGGGTGGCGTGTGGCCGTGTGTGCTGGCACCTGCCCTGAATGGTGGAGTCGCTGGTTGTCCCACCCAATCTGAGTCCCAGAGGGCTCCCAAGGGTGGCAGGCAGCTCTCCTCCTAGGCATGAGCACCCCCCACCCGTCTTTGTAGCAGTTTCATGAGCTGCTGCTCCACCTTCTCATTGATAATCAGCTCAAAGGTGGAGCTAAGCAGCTCGCAGGGTCCATCTCTTCAGGGCAGTTTCAGAGGCCTCGCTGCTGGAGGGCCAGTTGTGTGGGCTGCAGGCAGGAGGAAGGGGGGGATCGCGCCCCAAGGGATGAGGCACGGGTTTCTGCGCGGGCTGTTGTGTTGCTATAAAACAGCGACCTCCTGCTCTGCTCCCACTCCCAAAGAACGTGCTGTCAGCGAAGTCTGGGAAGAGAGAGGGGAAGCAAACGGTGCAGACAGAGCTCTTTCAATGGGAAAGAACCAACAGGGCTCCTAGCTTGCTCTTTGGGGAGCTGCAGTGTGGCGTAATCAAAGGACACCTTCCTGGGCTTTCCCCCCACCCAGTTCCCGTTCCAACAGTAACAGCCCCACATAAATGTAGTAGTTAAAACCCACTTGTCTGCGGACGGGCAGAATCATCTAATACAAAGAAGAAACGGATTCGGCACTGACTGTATTCCAGGCACCATTCTGATTGCTGTTCACTGTCAGGCAGAGGCATACGAAACTGACATCCTGCTAGGCTAAGAATGGCTAAATACCAGCAGTGTCCTGTTTCCATTAATATTAGCTGTTTTTATTTGTATAACAACCCTCTGGAGACTGTTGTTTTCCAGTGCGATGAGCTCTGGTGGAGTTGGAAACTCACATGGGCCACTCTGATCAAGGTGCTTGGTTTCCCTTTCCTGTAAAAGGAGGCTAACACTACTACCTGCTTCACTGGGTTCTCGGAGCACCCAGGGACTCAGTAAATGCAGCAGCGCCTGGCACGGAAGTGTACAGGTCATTATCATTCGCTGTCCACAAAGTGCTGTTTAAGGTCTTCATTCCAGATATTCCTGTGCAAAGACATGGATTATTTTTTTCCTGCTGGGCACTTATTTCTTCTTCTCCTCCTCCTCCTTCTCCTTCTCCTCCTCCTCCTCCTTCTCCTTCTCCTCCTCCTTCTTCTTCCTCTTCCTCTTTCTCCTCTTCCTCTTCCTCCTCCTTTTCCTCTTCCTCTGCTTCTTCTTCCTCTTCTTCTTCTTCCTCTTCTTCTTCTTCTTCCTCTTCTTTTTCTTCTTCCTCTTCTTCTTCTTCCTCCCCTTCTTCCTCTCCTCCTCCTCCTCCTCCTCCTTCTTCTTCTTCTTCTTCTTCTTCTTCTGTGATTGCCCCTCAATTTCCCCCTTCAGGTCACTCATCCTCCTGTGGCTAAGGCTGTCAGCCAAGGACCCTTGACTCCCCTGGCTTGTTGACAGGAAGCAGTTTGCCACCCCAAAACACACCTCTTTGGGATATTGATTATTTTAGAAAGAGAGGACTCAGGAAGACCCTCTGACCTTCCTCCTAACTGCCTAAAAGAGACTTTAGATAGAGAAGCTGTTCTAGGAAAGCTGTGATCATCACAGTTAACTGCAGTTCACTATGCACTGGAGTGTGATCGGCAAGGAGGAACCTAGCGAAGCCGACTACATCGACCTCTCCGTGCCTGGATATGACATGAAAGATGGCCCAGCAAAGATTTGTTTACCAAACATTTGCTCTTCTATCTCCATGTGAGTTGCCTTCCTTCCCTTTGAAGTTCGAAAATACAACCCCCCTTTGTCTTAGCCCAAGATGGTACGCGAACCTCAACAGCCACATCTCCCTATATGCACATAGCCAACAAATTGGGTTACTTTCGCCCGTCGGCATCTGTTGGGCAGATAAAATGTATTATGCTCACTTTGTTAAAGAGGCCGTTGCCCAGGTGGTATTAATGTGTGTTGGGGTGGGCTAAAGGCAGGCAGAATCCTTGTAGCCTGGGGCTTGGTTTTGGGATTAAGCCTTTCCTACCCTTTTTGGTGTAAGGTGGTACAATCCTATCATGCCTCAGAGAAGTGACTTTGTATTAGAGACTTCCCTATTATGTATATTGGATTAAGGGTTTGGATTTCTACACTATAAAATGGGAACGGAGCAGGAGTTTGCTTCTTGGTTCCTGAGATTATCATTAGAAGAGAGAGCAGAGGAGAGCAGAGAAAGGCCACGTGGAGGAGGCCAGGAGAAGCAGCCAAGATGGTGAAGTGCTGAGTGAGATGCCAGTTTGTGTAGAGTTTGTATTTGGGATAAGGACGGAGATGGGGAACAGAGGAGAATAAGTCTGGTGAGCTAGAAACCTTTGATTCTAGGAAACTCGGATAAGTCAGTGGCTTTGTGAGCACTGAATGTGACTGGGTTTTGGAGCCCAGTGTGTATTTTTTACTTGCCCGCCGGGTGCAAGCTAGGATTAAAGACTATGGCCCATCAGTTTTTGGCTCCGCTGTTTCTTTGCCGACTGTCCGAATCCAATGCGAACCTGCAAGGGCCGGGCTGCTGTGATAGTGGCCCTGGCCCTGATTACTGGCTTTACATTTAAAGCAGCCGGAAGAACGAAAAGGGAAAAGAGGGGAAGTACTCCCTCCCCCACAGGCTTTCCTTGTGGGCCAGGGGGGCTGTCCCCACCTCCCCTGTGTCCTGCACTTCCCGGAAACCCCCCCCCCATTTCCTCTCATTCTGCAGCTACTCTGTGTCCTTCCAATAAACTCCTTTTTTTTTTTTTTAACACAGTCAGGGAGGGAGACAGTGGGTAGAGGAGGTAATTTAGCAGACTGTTAACAAGTTAATTGGTTTTTATTGTTGCAACCAAAGATCCTTAACATACATATCATCGGGAAGAGGCATTTTAACCTATTCTTTCTAAATAATGAAATTAGCGAGCACTTACAGCCTCTCGGTCTAGACCTTCCTTCCGTGGTTATGTTTGACACCACTCTGCAGCCACGGGTGTCATCGGCCCCTCTCACGGAGAGGGGAATAGAGCCCCCAGGTCATTCAGGCGGTGTGTCCCCCAGCAAGGCTCTGCACCTCTCTGACCCTCGGCCTCCTCCTGTGGGAAGTGGGGCTGGTGGTGCTGCCCAGCCCCTGGGCGGCTCTGAGAGTCAGACAGAGTGATGGGGGTGTAAGAGCACCTTGTAAGCTTGGTTAAGTTCATATGAATTTAAATCATGTCGAAGGATATGCTTTAACTCTTCTTGGTGCCTAATTTAAGCCATTTGCTCCTCTTTCTACCTCATCATAATACTTTTAAAGAAACAACAAGTATTTAAGTGAAAGTCCTAGCAAACCCGCACCCCAGGGTAACGAGCGCCCGGTTCTGAAAAGCCACGCTGGGCCCAGGGACTGCCTGCCGTTCCCACCCTCGCCAGGCCAATCGTGGCTAAAGCTTGTGTTCTTTGCTCTTCTGATCAAACTTTGAGCCCCTTTCTCTCCTGCAACTCTTATTTCCCGCCTGTCTTTCCCAATCTGACAGCCCCTCCCCATGCACCAAAAAATGCCAGCAGTGACTACACACAGCCATAGCACAGCTTTTTAGTAAATTAAGAATTAGATCCAACTTCCTATAATGGGGACTAGGTGAAGAATAAGCAGGAATCGTGAAAACTAGGGATATTATTTCCAAATGCCGGTATTTTAAGTAGACAAATTATGCAGATCAGGCTGCAGTACATCAGCAAAGGATAAAGAAAACTGAGAGATAGGTAAACATTTTATTTGTGCCCACCGGATGAATATTCTTATTGGCCCATAGTGCCATCTTGTGGACCTGTTTTTAATAGGGCTTAGTTTTTTTGGTTGCAATGACATCAGCTTGGCTATTCTTAATCGCATAAAGCATCCGTTAGAGCAGGCAAATGATTCCCTGTTAAGCCAGGAGGGTACAGATGAGCACACTTGACAGAACTCATATGTTTGCTGATCTCCCAAACTTGTCAGGCATGGTCGACCAGTCGTTCCATGCTTGAACTTTTTCCTTCCTGGCCCTCTGCAATAGTAGATGTTCAGCGTTCTTCTCTCTGACAACTTCCCCCTAGCCTTCCTCACCAAATCCACTTTAACCAGATAATTCCTAAGTTGTGATTGTTGTTTTCTAACACAATGTGCAGTGAGTGGTTCTCCACCTCTTCCTAGGTCACGTCCCTCATAGAGCACCTGTGGTCAGCCAGGGACCACGGTTCTTTTCTTCCAGAAAAGGGTACTCAGATAGGCATCCACCACACACACGTCTCTAATACAAACATACACACACACATACATGCTCACACATTTTTTGCCGGAAATTTCAGGGAAGTCACAAAGCTCCTAACTCCATATTTAGAACGTTAGCTGTACATGGTTTCTTCAGCGATGTTATGGAATCCCAGACTGGCAACTGTCACGTCTATGAAGAAAGACATCTCTCAGGTTGCCCCGCTCCTTTCTGTATGCCGTCCTTCCTTTGTAACCGCCCTCCCTATCCCCAGTTTAAACACCCTGCCAGTGCCGATAGCTTAGCCTATAATCATGCTAGGCCCCTCTCATGAAGTGCCTCCGGACACATTCAAATTCTGTCCGCCATTCAAAGCCTGGCTCTTCTACCCCCATCTCTGGGAAGCCAACCTCTAATCAGAGAAAAACAAACTTTCCCTTTTGTTATCTTTTAGACCATTTTTTTAAAAAATTCTTTGCACAAAATATTTAAGGCTTCCCTCAGTTTCTAAATGGCCAAATAGATAGTACGGTCTTGAGAAACAAAGACAGCTTATCCTGTTTATCTTTGCGGCTCTCATAACACTAGAGGGAGGGCCTTACCTTGTAGCCTTTCCATTAATATCTGCGATGTCGGGAGACTTGGTTGAATTTCTCACCCTGCACCTTACTGTAGGAGCATGAGCAAGGTTAAGGTGCCCAGGCTTGGTTCCTCCTCTGGGCACAGGTGTCTGACGGCTCCTTCACGTGCATCCTTGGGGAGATTTGGTGAGGTGGTGCACATAATGCCCTTGCTACATTTCCTGGCACATGGTGGGGGTCAGAGTATGTCTCTTTTTTTTTTTTTTTTATAGTGACAGAGAGAGAGTCAGAGAGAGGGATAGATAGGGACAGACAGACAGGAACGGAGAGAGATGAGAAGCATCAATCATTAGTTTTTTGTTGCGACACCTTAGTTGTTCATTGATTGCTTTTTCATATGTGCCTTGACCGCGGGCCTTCAGCAGACCGAGTAACCCCTTGCCCAAGCCAGAGACCTTGGGTCCAAGCTGGTGAGCTTTTTTGCTCAAGCCAAATGAGCCTGCGCTCAAACTGGCGACCTCGGGGTCTTGAACCTGGGTCCTCCGCATCCCCATCCGATGCTCTATCCACTGCGCCACCGCCTGGTCAGGCCAGAGTATGTCTCTTGAATAAAAGGACCATCATGGGAGGAAAAGGGGCTCAGGACACTGTCTCTGAAAAAGATCTGTCTTACGATATAGAAAATAAAAGTCTAGTCTCTTCTTTCAGTAAACAATTATTAAGAATTCTCTAGATGTTTGGAACCAAACTAGATACTAGAGATACAAAGATGAATCAGCACTGTGTCCCCATACATCCAATCTTTCAAACTTTGCAATCAATACTGAGGCCTCCCCCAGGAGGCATTACTATACTAACCAGATTTACAGAAGTGATTGTTTAAAAACCACTATTTTGGCCCTGGCCGGTTGGCTCAGCGGTAGAGCGTCGGCCTAGCGTGCGGAGGACCCGGGTTCGATTCCCGGCCAGGGCACACAGGAGAAGCGCCCATTTGCTTCTCCACCCCTCCGCCGCACTTTCCTCTCTGTCTCTCTCTTCCCCTCCCGCAGCCAAGGCTCCATTGGAGCAAAGATGGCCCGGGCGCTGGGGATGGCTCCTTGGCCTCTGCCCCAGGCGCTAGAGTGGCTCTGGTCGCAATATGGCGACGCCCAGGATGGGCAGAGCATCGCCCCCTGGTGGGCAGAGCGTCGCCCCATGGTGGGCGTGCCGGGTGGATCCCGGTCGGGTGCATGTGGGAGTCTGTCTGACTGTCTCTCCCCGTTTCCAGCTTCAGAAAAATGAAAGAAAAAAAAAAATAAAAATAAAAATAAATAAAATAAATAAATAAATAAATAAATAAAAACCACTATTTTATGTCGACCCATGCAGCTGGTTTTTCAGGCTGAGCAGGTGGTTAGCAGGAGAAACAGGAGGTGGCCAGTTTCGGTCCCGTGGAAACACTGGTTTGCACAGCACCTGTAAATTATCCGTGATGCAGTAGGAAAAGCACTAAAGTTCAAGGGAGAGAGTCTAACTCCCAAGGACGAGACCTTGCCTCCAACACGCTCTGCTCAGAGAGGAGTGAATGTGGACTTCCGCCCCTCACTGAGGTGCTCACAACTGTTGATATACCATATTTTCCCACATAGAAGACTCACCTTTTTTCAAAAAGTTTGGGTTCTAAAACCTGGGTGCATCTTATACAGTGGTTGTAGAAGTGTGCGGCATTTCCAATGCCATAGATGGAACTGAGGACGAGGCAATATATGAAGACAGTGATTCGTCATCAGACACAGATGAGGACAAGTTAATGGATGGGAGTTTTGGCAGTGATGAGAAATTGTATGAATTTTATGATGAATAAAACTTGAGTTCAATAACTTTAGTAATACTTTTTTTTTTCAAATTTTGGGCCTCAAAATTAAGGTGTGCCTTATACATGGGAGCGTCTTATACATGGGGAAATACGATAAATGTGCTGATGTCCTCCAGCGTGATTTTGGTGCAAAGTTCTATTGATGAGTGTATAGTTTTAATTAAAATGTGTTTATATTATAACTGAAAAAGCACCTTCCTGACTTGTGCCATATTGCTCGCCAGATGCCTCCCCAGTACGCTGACCCGGTTAAACTCGCGCTAGCTCCAATGTTTCCCTGCTTCTCTGCCACCCCTGTGGGACTTCCTCTTCTCCCACGATCGGAACAGGCCCCAGGTGGTGTCTCACTGCTTTCAGTCTCCCTGTGGCCTTTCCCACCAGGCACCACTGACCTCTGCACTAGCTTCCGAGGGCCATCGACACAGCACCTCACGTTGTGTGGATGAAAGAAAAGATAGGTATTGTCTCACAGTCCTGGAAGCTAGAAGTCCAAGGTCAAGGTTCCCTCTGAGGCCTCTGAGGAAGGAAGCTTTTTCCAGCCTGTCCTCTAGGTGCTGGTGGTTCGCTGGCGATCTTTGACGCCCCCAGGCTCGCCGAAGCCCGCCCCGGTCGCTGCCTTCGTCTTCATGTGGTGCTCTCCCCCTGGGGGCTTGTGCCCAGAGTCCCCCTTCTACAAGGACGCCAGCCACACCAGAGTAAGGGCCGCTCTGACTTTAGTCTCACCTCATCCTAACTAATTATGTCTAAATTGACCCCATTTCCAAAGAAGATCACATTCCGAGGTACTGGGGGTTAGGGCTTCAACATCCACATTTTGGGAGAAATGCTTTAAACTAGAACAGCCTTCAGAGAACCTCTGCCCTGAGTGCTGGAGTCTTATCATCTACTCGCCTCCTTACACATAGAGCAGAGTGAAGAGGAGGATTGCCGTCACTTGCGGCGGGCACTGCTTCTCTGTGTCTCCAGCAGGGGCGGAGCTGACGCCACTGTCTTCCCGATTTGCAGAAAACAAGGGAGAGAGAGCAACAAACAGTGCCTCTCTCTCCACCCTGAGCGGCCATCTCCCCTCCAGATTGTGGCACGGCCCCTGTCTTCCCTCTGGGGGTGCACTACAGTTTCCATGCACAGCCTCAGATCTCCCACCCTCTATATCTTTTCCTCCATTTCAGAGGACGCTTTCCAGGGAGGAAGGCATGGTCCCTGTTTATTCAGCCGTGAGTCAGAATCACAATCATCCTTCGCCTGAAGCTGTTTTCTCGACACCTCAGTTTGCGAGCCAACTGTCTCTGACTGAAGGAAGGCGAAAAGAGGAGCTTTCACAGTTCTCACAACGGAGGCCCAGGGGTAAGTAACTAGAGCTCAAAGTAAAGTTTTAAAATACCGTTTAAAGTTAGAGGGTTTTGTTCGAAAAAGACTAAGCAGCTATGGAAAAGCGAGGACATTGATAAACGATGGTTTTCCAGACGTGCTCATGGTTGAAAACAGGACGCTTGTGAAAAGGCCATAGATCCAGTTGTTCCTCTTCTCAGCGTTAGTGTGAATCCGAGCTTCTTGGCGTGGTTCTTCGTCCTGGGCTAAGGCACCTTGACCAGCTGCAGGTAGTGGCAGGAGCCCCTGGACGGAAGGCAAAATGCTCAGGGCCGTGCCATTGTCACTTAACAGAGTCACCTTGGACAGGTCACTATGCCTCATTTTTCCTCTCCGTCAAGCAAGGAGTCACATTCTCCAAGTTCTTACCAAACGCAACACAGAGTGATGTTTGCTTATCATGGAGTCAAGATGGGCGTGCATGGTATTTTTTGTTAGTTTCTCTGAGACCTTAATGAAACCACATCAGTCTCCAAGGGATTTTGCTCTTCCTTCCTCTCATTTAGTTGGCGCACAGATAGTTGAGATAACCGCGCTGAAACGGTTTGAAATTGAGTAGTGTTACACATCTGATGCTAACAAGGAGTTTGCAAGCACGCAAGCGATTTGGCGTGAATGTCCACATTTTTCTTTGGATAAAGAATGCATACATTCTGAAAACTTCTGAAAGAACGCAAAAAAAAAAGCAGGTGCTCTTTTAATTTAAGGAATTTATTTCAAAAAGTGAAGGAGTTGTAACAGGTCCCTTTAAAAGGCTCCGCATCCACCCGGGAGCCCTGAGCATCAGAGTTTTCTCTTCTCGCAGAGAAAAAGACCCGGGGTGCTGGCCCTTCCGAGAGAGGGACGCCCACCTGCCATGCAGGAAGGAAACATACAGTGTCCTCAAAGGTCCTTTCAGTTTAGAAACCATGCTTTCCTGTTGTGGTTGTTTTTTAAATAGACTTCATTGTTTCAGAGCAGTTTTAGAGCAAAACTGAACAGAAAGGAGGGAGTTTTCAGTCTCCTCACGATCAAACCCCGCGTCCGACTGGTCCAGGTGCGGCCACTGATGGACCCACATGGCATAGCGACACGGCACAGCGTTATCCTCCCAAGTCTGTGACCGACGATGGGGTGCCCTCTGGGTGGTGCACGTTCTGTGCGTTTGGACAAATGTGCAAGGACAGGTCTCCACCAGCGCAGTATCATACAGAAGAGTTTCATTGCCCTAAAAATCCTCTGTGCTCTGCCAACATCCCCCCAACTCTTACATTTAAAAAAAAAATCTCAATAAACTTTTTTATTTCACAATAATTTTAGATTTCAGAATAGTTGCAAAGATTTTACACAGAATTTCTGCATGCCTTCAACCAGTTTCCCTCATCATTAACGTCTTCCATTTCCATGGTTATTTGTCAAAACAAAGAAACTGACAGTGATCTGTTGCAGTGAACCGAGATTTTATTTTTAGTTCACTTTTTTTTTTTATCAGTATTCCTTATTGTTCCAGGATCGGGCTTAGGATGTCATGCTGCGGTTGGTGGTCACATCTTCCCAGTCTCCTCGGGTGTGGACTGGGCTGCTTCTCAGTCCGTCCTTGGTGGTCATGACCTTGAGAGTCCTGGGAAAGACTGAGGGGAGACTTAGGTTTGCCTGATGTTTTCTCTCATGATTAGCCTGAGAGTGTGGGGGGTTTTGAACAAACATGCAGATGTGCATCACCCTTCTCATGACATCACATTAGAGCAGGGGTCTCAAACTCGCGGCCCGCCGAACAATTTTGTGCGGCCCGCAGACTAATCCACGAAATTTGAACTTCGTGGATTAGTCTGCAGGCTGCACAAAATTGTTCGGCGGGCCGCATGCGGCCCGCGGACCGCAAGTTTGAGACCCCTGCATTAGAGGATGCATGATGCTGTGTGACATCGTACCCAGTGTCATGCTATTAGGGACTTTCATCACCTGGTGGTGTTTGCCAGATTTCTCCACTGTCAAGTTACTTTTGTTGTTTTCTTTTCTTTTCTTTTCTTTTCCTTATACTATTATTTGGAGGGAGTCACTGAATATAAATAACTCTCAGTAGTGGGGGAGGGGACTGGCTGTATAGCAACTAAGCTCCAACGGTTGAAGGGCAAACAATCTACATATATTATTGGGAATTTTCCTTTATTGCTTATTCTTTTGATGTATATGTTTTATTTCATTTTGTTTTGTTTTGTTTCAGCCATATGCCAGTGGTGTGGAACAGTTGCTCATACCAGCTTGACAGAGCCTATTGTTAAATTTTAAGAGATTTTGCAAGCTGGTTGACATACGTTGGCAGACTGTAATCAACCATGGTGGGAGTATTTACACCACAGATACTGGCAAACAGCACATATCTGGGCTTCCACCCCCCACCCCGACCCCACCTCCAAAGAGCTGGTTGTTAAACAAATACCAGCACACCTTCATGTAGAATGCATGACAAATAACCATAAAATGCAAAAAAAAAAGTGAAAAAAATTAAATATTAGTATGGGCCCTTTATTTCTTTGCTGATTGAAACAAACAAACAAAAAAGGAGTCAGAACATGGCCCCTCCCCACCACCTCGCTCTGACATCAGACTTCCACCATCACATACAAAGAGGCTCAGCAGTAAGTCTAGACACCCCTTCTGCTGTTTGCCCCCATCAGTGAGTAACAGAGAGCACTCTGGGATTTCCAGCTGATAAGCTTTTTTTTTTTTTTTTTTTTTTTTTTTCTGAAGCTGGAAACAGGGAGAGACAGTCAGACAGACTCCCGCATGCGTCCAACCGGGATCCACCCGGCACGCCCACCAGGGGGCGACGCTCTGCCCACCAGGGGGCGATGCTCTGCCCATCCTGGGCGTCGCCATGTTGCGACCAGAGCCACTCTAGCGCCTGAGGCAGAGGCCACAGAGCCATCCCCAGCGCCCGGGCCATCTTTGCTCCAATGGAGCCTTGGCTGCGGGAGGGGAAGAGAGAGACAGAGAGGAAGGCACGGCGGAGGGGTGGAGAAGCAAATGGGCGCTTCTCCTGTGTGCCCTGGCTGGGAATCGAACCCGGGTCCTCTGCACGCTAGGCCGACGCTCTACCGCTGAGCCAACCGGCCAGGGCTTGATAAGCTTTTAATAGCAATACTTACTTGTATTATCCTGAAGGAGAACAGGAAGTTTCCAGATCACAACAGGCATTATTACTTAATTGCTAACCTAACTGCATCCATTGCGCAGGTCCTCAGTGGGTCCCCTTCTGGGTGATACAGTGAGAAGCACACGGGCACAAATGGAGGAGGGCACCCACACCCCACGAGGGAACCTGGAAAGGTGACACTCATGGCTAATATCCATAATGCCCCTCCACCCAAGAGGAAGAAAGAGAAACCTAATCTCGACAAGTATGTGCTCTCTCTGGGGAGAGAAGGGAGGGTCCCTGGGTTTTTACCCTTTAGAATATAAATAAATGTCTCCAGGAAGTAGAGATGACACACTGGAGTTTTTAACCAAGGGTTTCTCCCCTTTTGAGTTGTAAACATATGGGGAGAGAATCCCTAAATCCTTCCTGAGGTCTCGGGGCTGTTCAGTCACGCTTTAACTTCCCAGGCTGGTTCTTCAACCACGCCCCAGAGTCCCGTGCTCAGTCCTAACCATGTACAAACATAACCATGTTTCCTCCGCTGTCCCACACCAGCTTCTGGAGGAGGCAGACGCAGTACAGATTCCGAAGTTTTATTTAACAAGAACTACAAGGAGAATGAAGCTCTTCGGCTGTCCTCAATCTCTGGGCTCTTGTTTTCTTTCGTTATAATCCCAACACCAGTGTTACGGTTTTATCAAAAGAGGAGAGGCAGCCTGTTGGGTGTAGCATCCACCGGGTATGAGAACAAACGTCGGAGACTTTCAGCAGGAGTTAAGATGTTACTTTATTGGCCAGTTTAACCTGCGCAGGGGCGAACTCCCAAGATGTCCGGAGACACCGTGCTCACGAGGAGCTGCAAACGGAAGCCGCGCCTGGCGCTTACAGCCAGGTCCTTATATATCCTAAGTGAGCAAGCATAATACAGAAGCAGATGTGGCAGTTTAGCTATTGGCTAGGGAGGTCGCACGCAGCATAGCAACAGGAGCCGGCATAGCAACAGGGGCCGGTTCTAGCTTAGTGGCGAATTTCAAACATAAACTTCTGATAAGGGTCTCTGACCTTCTTTGTTCCCAGCCTCACAGGGGCCATATCAGTACTCCCTGTTCCTTTAATAGTTACACTCTTTGGCAGCCCCAGTATAACAGTACTCCCTGAATCTAACATTGGGCAAATGAGTTTGTAAAATTTATATTTTTTGAGTTTGCTCACTTTTATTGTTACAAAATGGCACTGGGCAGCTCCAGGTATATGTGGTCTGTGAAATTGCAAATTACCTTCCTGCTTGGGAAAGGCCATTGTTTTTTCTAATGTTTGCTGGAGGAGAGGTTTTCATGCCAGAAAGTTTTAAAAAGAGAGAGATAAAGGACAAGAGGCAGAAAGAAGCTATGTTTTGGCAGAAAGAGAGCACAGAGAATGCAGAGTGCTGAAGAAGAAATCAGTTTGTGCAGAGAGAGAAGGTGTGCAGATGGGGAACCAGAGCTGAAGGGCTTTGCGAGCTCCTCTGAGACTGGTGGGGCCTTTGATCCTCGGAGAAACCAGAGAAGATTCTCCTGGGTGTGGCACCCGAGAATGTGTCAGTGGCTTTGGGAGCCCTGAGTGAAAGGGAAGTGTTTTCCCTGTGTGTTTGCTCATCGGCCGGTGCGAGACTTTAATAAAGGAATGGCCCACCATTTATTGGCTCCACTGTTTCTTTACCATCTGCCCAAATTCAGTGAGAACCTGCATGTGAATGGCCATGACAGCCGTGATTACTGGCCCTACACAGCCCTAATGTCTAGAAACCTAAAATCGAGCACATAATGTTTTTGAGCATAGCGTTTGGTCTTGTGAAGAGACATAACAAATCCTGCTTCTTCCGGAAAGTAATGAGTAAGTAAGTTCATCAGGCAGAGTTGGTGACATGTCCCTCAGTGGTCATCCCAGATATGCTGGAAGCCCTTTTGAGAGCAGTGATCTCAAACAGAGCCTATGGCCACTCTGTCTCCATCACTAGGGCCCAGTGCAGAGACCCTGAGTGGGCATCTCTGAGCTGCTGGTGCCCGGGAATCCGGAATTTCACAGTCTCCCAGTGATCCCACAAAGCAAGCGATTTGGCCTCAACTGCTGCTCCAAGGTTCCTCCCAGCTGAAAATATGTTTCTGGAAAAGGTCACAACCCAACTTACAGGTGACGCTCGGTTTTGCAGAAACTCAATATACACTATCAACATAATATACGTTTAAACCTGTAAGAATTCTTTATGAGTTTATTTGAGCCAAACTGTTGACAATTGCTGGGAAGCAAAGTCTCAACAGACTGAGAAAGTGCTCTGGGAAATGGCGGTTTCACCACCTATTTTATGCATTAGAATCTGAGGGGAAAGCAGAAAGGGGTTACGTGAAATTGACTGGTGATAGATTAGGGAGGGGGAGACAGCAAAGTGGGGAAATCAATCTCTGGGATTGGGGAAAAAGTAAAATGTATACCCTGAAACTTCTTATACGTGGTCAGGAATAAGATAGTTAATGGTTAATTAAAATGACAATAACAAGGAGGAGGTAAGAAGATGGCCCTTACATTTCCAAGGCAGGCACGTTATCAGGTTTGTTATTGTAGATGCCAAAGACAACAGGCAGGCTCCCTTAAGGTCCGAGATGACCTTTGTTAGAGAAAAACACCCACCCGCCTAGGATATGACTACCCACCGTGAACTGATTTTAGTGAGAAAGTTTTTATTTCAGACCCTCCCGTGTGGTAACTTTGGGTCTCTGAGTCTGCAAGGCCACCCTGCCGGGCTCCCCTGAGCTTGTCAGATTTAGTCTGTGGTCCCGTCTTTATTTTTCTTTTCTTTTTTTCTTTTTTCCTGTCTACAACACCAAGTTCCCAGAACGGGCCAGCTCTGCCTGGCCCCTCGCCTGCACGCTTCCATGGTCCCATCCAGCCTCCGAGGCTGTTTGGGTGATGCGTATGCTCCTGAGATTGCGTGTGCGTGTGTGCACATGCGTGTGTGTGTCCGTAAACATAGGCTGTTTCATTCATCTTTCTCGAAAATGAAAACTTAGAGATTAAATAATATTTGAATTGCAGCAAGGGCACCTGACATTCCAAGTCATTTTTTCCAAGACTCCCTTTGTAAGGGGAAGGCTGAGTCTCTGGTTTTGTGGTGTCTTGCTGTGCAAACTCAGATGTCCCTCTACCCGTATCTAGTTTACTTACAGCATATTACACAGAGAGAGAGCATAGGCGAGAACACACCTGAATTCCCTGGGGAGCCTGTGACGCTCCTGTCAGGTGTCATTTGTCATGTTGGAGGAGGGAGCAAGGTGAGAGAGAGGAGGGGAACGAGATGGGTAACTCACACTGCTACATTTTAAAATAAAATTTCCCTAGACCAATCCCATTGTTTTACCACTACCCAAGTGGTTTAGAAACGAAGAGGCATTAGAGGGACCAGGATGGAGCAAACTGAGACATCAATTTTGAACCTAAAATGACCATAGGTTGAGTGGGAGTTGTACATCCTTAATTCTCCCGTCTGACAGGGATTTCCACGTGATTAATGGCAGCCCATTGTACAGCATTACCAGGAGGGAAACAAGTCCAGTTACCAACGGAGCTGAGCCATAACTGCGGCGCAAATGATTTCAATAATGCAATAGAATGGGCTGTCTGGCCGTTACAGGGCAGACCACTCACAATGCTAATTGAAGGTTAGTCTGCCTTCTGGAAGTAAATAATATTAACAGTAAAATTAACAGTAAAAAACCCAACTATTATTAGGTTTGATTTTGCTTGTAACCAAGGGGAATGGTCTGCTTCTTTAATTACATTTTCATTAAAAAGATAATCCCGACTTGCTGCCGTCTCTGTTGGAAGTCAAATGACTTCAGATTAAAAACGCCGGGAACAGAATGATACTGACATGAGGTTCAGGGGTTGAGAGGAGAGGTCAGGAGTCAAGGGTGTTCAGGCCATAAGACAGACTTGGAAACAGACAATCTTTAGTTTTCAAAGTTGCCCAAAATATACTCAGGCAGGAGGACATAACATCTCAGAACCTGGTGAGCGAGAGGGAATGAACAAACAAGGAAATAGCCAATATGTCATCCTCCTAACTAAATCCTTTCTTCTCTAGTCTCTCTTCCATTACCCAAGTTGAAACCCTACCTCCCACCTTCTGGTTTTAATTGTCTTCAAGTCGGTTTCCTTCTCCCTCCCTCCCTCCTTCTCCCCAACCGGACCCACCTCTGGCCCGTTCTGTGCGGTAGGAAATGAGGCCCTTCCACTCGCGCCTGAAGCCCCATGCTTTCCATCTCTAGGGGCCAGGACCTGACATCTCCTTTCATCAAAACCTTTCTCTCCCCCCATTCTGTACAGCCCCTGGAAGACAGGGGCACACGACCTGAGTTTGGGCCACCAACTCATTGTCTGCGGACGCCTAGGAATGGAGTCCGTTATTCCCGCAGAAAGCAGCGCCCTGGATCTTGAAGGTTCCTGAAGCTACCCTCCCCCAGCAGATGTGCCTTCGGGGACACCTCCCCTCCTGTCGTTAGGCCAGGTTCTCCAGCTCCCCTCTCGTTCCCTGATCCTCTCAACAAACCCCCTCTAACAAACTCCCCTGTGTACGATTGTGTGGCTCTCCACAAAGAAACCCCAGCGGACCCAGCTCTCCGGCCCTGATGCTAGATCCCCACGGCGTCCGGTGGAAAGGGGAGAAAGAGGGGAGAAAGAGGGTCGTGACTGTCCGGTGAGTGGGGTCCGTTCCCGTTTGGAAGTGGCCTGGGAGTAGACGACATCATCAGGTGAGGTTTGGACCTCATTTCCTCCACTTCGTCGCTGTCACAGGACCTTGGGCAAGTGGCTCACAAGGAAAACGGGAAGAGTAAGGACACATCCCTCCCGGGGCTGCTGGGAGCACGAGCCGGGGACACGTGTGGGGTGCGCAGCGCAGAGCAGCGCAGCGAAGAGCAGGCGCAGAGCAGAGCCGACCGGCGAGCCCTGGGGGCAGGTGACAAGTGCTTCTCCAGACTTCTGAAAACCGGCTCCAGGTATTTTCACCATAAACATTTTTTTTTTGCTATAAACATCTTTGCTGCGAGCGTTTGTTTGTTTGTTTGTTTGTTTGTTTGTTTTTTCTACAAACGTGTTCACTGCACAACTAATTAGCCGTGAGGCAATTTCTCTGTAAAAGATGAAATGACTGGTTGCCGGTTCGGTTTACACCTGGCAGACGTGCTGAAGCGAGCTGTCGGTTTGGTTTCACTTCTCTGCTGCCGGAGTTCTCACAGGGACCCCATTTTCCTGTTACTTGATCTCCCCGTTCGTTCGGAATGGCCTCTAGGCAGTGAGGAGTAAGTATAGTCTCCCTAGAGAGAGGTCTTAAAATAGCGGACGGTAACAGCTACGGATAAAGCCGGGCTGCAAAGCCACGTGGGAAGCCAGATTGCGTCCTGTGCCTGAAATGATGGCACAGCAGCCTGCACACCTTCCGGAGCACGGAATCCCCTCTCGCACACACCTGTCCACACCAAACCCAGCCCCCGCGAACACGCGGGAGGCGGCTGCACATTCACAGCCGACTTCCAGGGTCTTAATTATCGATCCTTTAGATGGAAGCTGACACCTCCCTTAATAAAGGAAGAAACTTCATTGCTTTTTTTTATGTTTAAAGAAAAAGAACAAAAAGTATTCTGTCAAATAAAAAAATGAATCAAGAAGAAAAAAAAGAAACAAAAAAACCCGTATAATATAATACTATGAAGGAAAGACGTTGAAGACAATGTATTTTCATTTTTCACAGTAAAATCTTTTTAATTTTAATTTTGTAACTAAGTGTTCATGTTTTATTATGTCCTATTAATGGCTCTCTTTTATTTATTTATTTATTTATTTATTTATTTATTTATTTATTTCTATTTTTTTGTTATTTTATTTATTACGGTGAAATTGCCTTACATACAATTATGGGCACGGCGAATGTCATTGTTGGGAATTTGACTATTTTGTTAGTCTTTTCAAAAACCTTTTTTAAAATTCATTTTGGTTGACTATTATTCTTTTCGTTTCCTATTTAATTTCTGGGAGATGCAGGCCAAGTCGGAGTGCTTGCTGGGAGGAGCTGGTGGAGGAAGCCCCTTTCTGTAGACAAACACTGAAACTCATGATGACTCTTTTCCCTCAGAAATTCTCCTCTGTTCTGAACTTTCACATCTCTAAAAAAAAATGATAGTTTTCAAAACAAAGTAAGCTATATGTAAGGACAAGACCTTTTTAAAATATAGCATGCTTTGTAATTTTATTTTAGTCCTCCAAAAATCTAACTCCGTAACTTCAATCTCTTTTTAAAAGGACTAAACATGCATGTGATGCAGACCTCCTATTTTCTTAGAAATCTTGCTTCTACCGGTGTTTTTTCCTAAAATGTTACACAATTTGGAAGAAGCATAAATAACCCTTATCCAGAATTCAGATACAAATTCGGACACAACGCCGCATCTGAATCCCTGAAACAGCGCCTCTGCTATTCCACTAGGTGGCAGCATGCAATAACGAATGATGGTACTCCAAGGCAATAAATAACAGAACCATGAAAAGCGACCTAACAAATGTCAGCCTCGCAGAGATTCAAAACAGTAGAAAGAACTTTAGAGCTTTTCCAGCTTAACTTCAAAGGACAGTGGATCTATTAAAGGCATTGTTCTTCTCCACACGTTCAAAGCAAAGAGAGCTCTCAACAGACACCACCAACCAGGTATAACAAAGCCTTTCACAAAATCAGATCTTGAATTGTATTTGGCAATTAGTGACCTAGAAAAGAAAATCGAAATTTTAACTCTAGGGAAACACACCAAAGCAATTGAGATATTTAAGGCAACAGATAGCAGCGTGGCAGTCTACAAATTCAGGATGTGATCATGTTATGCTAGGCTGGAGGAGTGCACGTGTGTGTGTGTGTGTGTGTGTGTGTGTGTGTGTGCGTGTGTGTGCATGTTAAGATTTGCCTGTATTTAAATTTGAGCTGTTTCATACAAGAACTTAGATTTATGCCTTCTCTGGAGCATCCAGAAGATCTGCCTGTATTTTCACACATAACAAGAGGCTGGGATCAAGTGCTAACTACCCTGTTTAACCAAGCAAGAGCCCATCAGTTTTCCTTGTTTGCTATCCTAGCTCTATTAGCTTTTAAGCCTAGTAATTTAACCAGGAATAAAGATGCTGTGTTACTGATTTGCTGATATTAGCCTGACTAGCCATAAAATAGAGCTAAATAAGGATGTACTAACAAGGTGAGGTTAGAAAGAATTTCTATAAAAATGTTAAACCTAGTTTTTCATTCTTATAATCATGATTCAGTATTACTAGTTAAGTGATCGCAGCGTTGTATTCTGTAACAAGTCAAAAGTATATCATGGATCCTGTGCTTTCACCTCTGGCTAAGTTCTTGTTCCAGGTAAAAAGCCTGTTCTCCTCCGGCTGACGCACATCAAGGGTTAACACCCGAGCAGGAAGAATAAACGTCAGCGGGAGCTACATCTCAACTCCCTCCACCTCTCATGCTGAGGCTTACAGTTCTGATCCTCGCTCGAGGCCAAGAGGACAACCTGACTGGGAGCGTGTGACCACCTGTTACATAGAGCAGAAACCCTAGTTTATAAAGTTGTTTGTTAGCTTCAGTGTCTGTAACAACCAAAAAAGTACTCTGACCTTCAGATGAGCCCGTTCTGCGATCTTTGCTGACCTTCAGTCAGTTATCTGAACAAGCTGTGCTGAGTCCCCTCAGCAAACTCCCAACCCCCTCCTTCTGATTCCTGTCGTCTGTTTGTGCTTACTCCCCCCTTCTCTCCTTACAACAACCCTGCCTGCACCGAAAGAGAGAGATGGGTTTCTGAGAACAGGAGTCCCTCCATTTTCTCGGGTGGCCAGTACTTGAATTAGCCACGTTCCTTCTCATTAGCATCTATGTCACAATTTTGGATTTTGTTGGCCAAAAAGCAGCTGGACGCACAGGTCATTTTTCCAGTTACAATCATTGTATCAGCATAGCTGTTGCCTGCACCTTTAATGTATGATGTGTGGGAGTGTCTGGTCACCAGGCCCCATGCTTTCCGCACTAGTATACATTGAGGGCTCAGCACAGAGAGCAAGGGACTCTCAGTCTCTCCGCCTGTACATGCTTCACACTTTTCTCTGCAGCTTTGTACACCTGCCTGTCTCTGCATTATCCTCGCTCTTCACGTGTGCAGATACCAAAGTAGCTTTGTTAACTACGCATCTATCACAGGATTTACATAAAAATCCTGCCAGCCATAAGCTTACCATAGCAGACATTGGGACTAAAAAGCCTCATTGCCATCAAATAATTACATGCAGAGAACATCACATATTTATTTATAAATACTGCCAGTGGGAATAAGGTTCTTCCATGGAGTCACAAGAAAAACATGTTGGGCACTTAAGCATAGGAGGTTGTGAGCAATTGTGACAAGGTTCACTGAAGCGGAAACAAAAGACTGTTCCCAGGAGCCCGCTGTCTCATCCACAACCACACAGCTGACTCCACCCTGCTGTGGGATAATCCCAGACTCTGTGGCCGGAGCCCACACTTGTCCTCGCCAAGCCCAGGAGGACCGCGGCCCAGAGTTCCAGACCTTCTCTGTGTCTCATTTCCCCATCCGTATGTCTTCTGCCCAGGCTGCCCTTGGACAGTGACTGGTACTGCTCCAAGGCCCCCACCTGGGGTCCTGGTGTGGCCCAGAGCACGTGCCCCCACCTGGGTCCCTGCGTGGCTGAGAGCATGTGCCCTCACCTGGGTCCCACATGGCCGAGAGAACGTGCATCCACCTGGGTCCCCGCGTGGCCGAGAGCACGTGCCCCCACCTGGGTCCCCGCGTGGCCGAGAGCACGTGCCCCCACCTGGGTCCCCGCGTGGCCGAGAGCACGTGCCCCCACCTGGGTCCCCGCGTGGCCGAGAGCACGTGCCCCCACCTGGGTCCCCGCGTGGCTTAGAGAACGTGCCCCCACCTGGGTCCCCGCGTGGCCGAGAGAATGTGCATCCACCTGGGTCCCCGCGTGGCCGAGAGCATGTGCCCCCCCCCCACCTGGGTCCCCGCGTGGCCGAGAGAACGTGCCCCCACCTGGGTCCCCGCGTGGCCGAGAGCACGTGCCCCCGCCTGGGTCCCCGCGTGGCCGAGAGCGCGTGCCCCCGCCTGGGTCCCCGCGTGGCCGAGAGCGCGTGCCCCCGCCTGGGTCCCCGCGTGGCCGAGAGCGCGTGCCCCCGCCTGGGTCCCCGCGTGGCCGAGAGCACGTGCCCCCACCTGGGTCCCCGCGTGGCCGAGAGCACGTGCCCCCGCCTGGGTCCCCGCGTGGCCGAGAGCACGTGCCCCCGCCTGGGTCCCCGCGTGGCCGAGAGCACGTGCTGACGAAAGAACGCACAGGTGAACAGGAAGAGGGAACGGCGTTTGCTGGGCTTTGGTTGTATCTCTTTGGGTTTGGGAAGGGGCAAGCTTTCTTTCACACTAACCCATCTCTTTCCTGCTTCTTCACGGGCTTGTGCTGGGGGAGGGGCGGTTTTCCCCTGGGGAGATCAGAAAGCCAGAGTGGGGATGGTGATCCCTGGGCGGGGCAATTCTACTGTTCCCTGGGATGTCTGGAAGCTCTAGCTCTAGTTAATCTGGCTTAATTAGGTATCTGACTCCCTTCTCTTTCTTTATTATCTGCCTAGCTGCCTACGCTAACATAAGGAGTCATATGTCCCCCCAGTGAGCCAGGACCCACCCAGAGAAGGTGGGAAGGATATGGCCAACACGCAGCAGGGAATCTGGTTTGAGGGGGGAATCCGGGAAACCTATGCATCCAGATAGGAAGGAAGAAGGGCTAAAAATGGAGGTATTTTGAGGAGGGAGGCTACAGCTCTGGTGGCCCTTTGTCTTTGCATGGGAAGGAGGTAAAATGGACAAGGGCAAGTTGGGGCTTGAGAGAAAAAATTTTGACTGCCACTGTGAGGAGCTGAAAACACACTCGCCACAGGAGGGCAGCAGCGAGTCTGCTCAGGGCCAGCTGTGGTCAGAAGTCATCAGTTCCCGATGGTTCCGTCCTGAGTCAGTAATGTGTCTCTTCTGAGAGTCCTGATCCTGCTCTTCGCCTTTCCCGTGCAGGTTCTGGGGCACTTTGAAAGGCAGAAGATATGTAATCTTACTCAGGCATTATATCCCTCCGGGTGATGAGTATTGTAAAGCCAGCAGTCAAGGCCAGGGCCACCATCAGAGCAGCCCAGCCCATGCAGGTTCGCATTGGATTCGGACAGTCGGTAAAGAAACAGCGGAGCCAAAAACTGATGGGCCATAGCCTTTAATCCTACCTTGCACCCGGCGGACAAGTAAAAATACACACTGGGCTCCAAAACCCAGTCACACTCAGTGCTCACAAAGCCACTGACTTATCCGAGTTTCCTAGAATCAAAGGTTTCTAGCTCACCAGCCTTCTTCTCCTCAGTTCCCCATCTCCTTCCTTATTCCAGATACAAACTCTACACAAACTGGCATCTCACTCAGCACTCCGCCATCTTGGCTGCTTCTCCTGGCCTCCTCCACGTGGCCTCCTTTAGCTGCTGGCTCTACTCTCTCCGCTCTCTCATGCTAACCTCAGGAACCAAGAGGCCGAGTCCCGTTCTCCCTCCCTTTTATAGTGTAGAAATCCAAACCCTTAATCCAATATACATAATAGGGAAGTCTCTAATACAAAGTCACTTCTCTGAGGCATGATAGGATTGTACCACCTCACACCAAAAAGGGTGGGACAGGCTTAATCCCAAAACCAAGCCTCAGGCTACAACGATTCTCAACACACATTAATATCACCTGGGCAACGGCCTCTTTAACAAAGTGAGCATAATACATTTTATCTGCCCAACAAGTATATAGAAGTGCTACAACTGTTGCGTCGTCATATGTCCCTAAGTCTTCTTTCCAGTTCAACATCTCAGCCTGGGACTATTCCTCAAACAGCCGTCGCTTTGCCATCTTGGCAGCTTTCTCTTGGAAATAGACAAATAACAACAAAAGAATTAATAGTTCTTCATGTTACCTTAAATCAGGGGTCCCCAAACTACGGGCCCGCGGGCCGCATGCGGCCCCCTGAGGCCATTTATCCGGCCCCCACCGCACTTCCAGAAGAGGCACCTCTTTCATTGGTGGTCAGTGAGAGGAGCATAGTTCTCATTGAAATACTGGTCAGTTTGTTGATTTAAATTTACTTGTTCTTTATTTTAAATATTGTATTTGTTCCCGTTTTGTTTTTTTACTTTAAAATAAGATATGTGCAGTGTGCATAGGGATTTGTTCATAGTTTTTTTTATAGTCTGGCCCTCTAACGGTCTGAGTGACAGTGAACTGGCCCCCTGTGTAAAAAGTTTGGGGACCCCTGCCTTAAATGATGGTTAATTTTTTGTGTCCATTTGGCTGGGCTACAGTGCCCAGAGATCTGGGCACATTGTTGTGATGTTTCCACAGAAGTGCTTCTCGGATGGGATTAGCATATAAACCAGTGCACTGTGTGGGTAAAGCCGATGGCCCTCCATCACGTGGCTGGGTGGCTGGGCCTCACTCAATCAGCTGAAGGCCTGAGTAGGAAAAGACTGATCTCACCCATGCAAGAGGGAATCCGGCCATCAGACTGCCTTTGACTTTGCAAAACATTTCTGTCCCTGGGTCCCCAGCCCGCTGGCCTACCCTGAAGATCTTGGACTCACCAAGCCTCCACGATTGTGTAAGCCAATTCTTTAACATATATCAATAAATGAAAGCTGATAGATAGATAGATAGATTTAAAGATAGGTAAAAAGATGAACAAGACAGAGGTGGGGATAGAGGCGTCCTCTTCATTTTATTTCTCCGCGGATCCCTGGCTGACACACTGTATAAAAAGTACTTTCACACAAACTCTCCAGAAGGAACATGGAACAAGTCATCCGTGTTAACCAGCTAGTTCATGCAGCCTTTTCAAACTTTCTTCACTTGGAAAAGGACATAAACATTTCTTACACCTTCTGCGTTTCTCCACACCAACAGTAATTTCCAACCTCTAAACCGCACAGAGTCCTCCGAATTGTCATGATACCCGGCATATCTATACAGATCTTAAAAGAGTTACACAAAGAATATTAAGACTCAATTCACTGATGACACTTTGAAAAAAATAATTAGTGGCTGAGAGCTTGTTTATTCCCCAACTTTCCCACTGACCCCCCTAATAAGTGACTTTATTCCAATACCGCAAGGTTTTTCACATACCTGTTGGGAATGAGACTCCTAAAGTGGATTTGGAATTCAGCATTGAGTCTCCTGAGATTAGTGAGGGTTTGTTGGAACAAAGATGATGGTGAGTGTATCATCGAGAGCAGCAAAGGTGCGGCACAGGCTGACGTACGCACGTATTTCCACAGCGGACAGCCTTCCATGGCCCCACAGTAGAAGACTGGCACCCTTCCCCGTGTGCTGTGCTCCCGGGGCCTTTCCTTTGACTCAACTCATTGACAGATCCTTACCTTCGAGCAAACCAACCCTTGTTCACGTACTTAGGATGAGACATAAACCAGAGAACAAAATACGTGGGATTAGTTCTCTCTCGAGTTATGTAGCCGCTTCAGAGTGTCGGCACCAACAGAGCCGACTCAGACATGAAAACAGCAAACTTGTTTTGTCCCTGTTGGCAAACATCTGCTACCCTATGCAAACCCCTTTCCCTCGGGTCCCCTTCTTTGTTTGAGAGGAGTTTGTCATACATGGTGACTAGCTCTGGGCTTCAGCCAAAATTTTAAGAAACGGAAAATATCTCATTTCTCATCCTATCTACTTTACTTAAAACATTGTTTTTCTTAGTATCAAATGGATTAGCCCATTACGATGCCCAGGCAAATAAATACTGACCTGTGAAACTGGCATCTAACGAGATTAGGGAGGGTGGTAGTGTATACCCAGGCCTCTTCTTTCTGTTTGCCCAGGATATTAGATTACAAATCCGAATAGACATAAAAACCAGTACCGTAGACTAGTTCGTAAGAAGGGTCACCTGGGTGATATTTGAGTTTCAGAGAGGATGATAATTAACAGCTCCTTCTCTTCAGACTTCAGAATTAATGAAAAAATAGAGTCACAGGCATGGAGGCCAAAATGTCAGCCTCCTAATCCCGACAGGCTGGGCTGGAGAACGTAGCTTTCCCTGTGGGAAAGGCGGGTTTCCCACGACTTCCCACCACTACCACCAGCTCAGCAAGGCATGGCAGAGGCAGGAGCCGGGAAGGCGTGCTCATGCTCGCCGTTGGCAGGCAGATCCCAGAGACAGAAGCACAGGGCCTCTGGTGAAGGGAGCCACCCACCAGAGAGAAGCTCAGGCGAACGGAGACCAGATGTTCCCTGCCTTCCAGCGAGAACTGAGAAAGAGGAGCGAGGGCTCACACAGTCCCTTGCATCTTCTTCCTGCCTTCCTTCTTTAAGGAATGGTGAGATGAGGGTAAGACTGCCCCTCCCAAGAGAAAGTACTAAGTGCTATTAACACCCAGAATGAAGGGAAAGATCACCTACAAGTGGGGAAACCAAGCATCGTGACGTTCATTCGCTCTGACACCAAAGTTTAAACCCAAGAGCTTGGATGGAGGCGAGAGACGGAAGCGGCCGTCTGCAGCCAGGCTAGGGGGGATCGCTGTCCCAAGCCAGGGAATCTGCATACTGTTTGGTCATGAATTAAAGACAGTCAACGTTTTCGAGTGGGAGAAGAACATAATTATAGCAATGTTTTAGGAAGATTAAGTGGGCCGCAGGATGTGGATTATCTGTGGAGAGTTTGGAAGCAGGAGACCCATTAGAGGCCCCCATTTGAAGGGAAAGTAACATTAACTAGCGTCATCGCAGATGGAAGGCAAATGACATCGGTGTGGTGCTTCAGATTTTACAACATTCTTGTCACATTTATTACCTCCTTTGGTTTGGCCACTGTATGAAGTAACTAGCTCGGTAATGAACATGTTGTGAGACTGTTTGCACCAGTAAATGGTCACTGAACCAGCCCAGAGAAGGCTCTACAGGACCCGGTGACCACCCACAGGCAGGAAGGCAGGTGGGGAGTCAGAGATGACTCATCACCTTCAAGATCTAGAATAATCCATTCACTCATCAAATTTTTATTGAGCATGTACTATATAGTTCCAGGAACTGTTCCAGATGCCAGGCTGCAGCAAAGAAGTGGAGGAAGACCTTGGGGAGCTCATATACTACTGAGAGTGGAACATCTGTGGATAAATAAAGTTAAGCATTAAGGAAAGAAAAAGATCAGGGTAAGAGACTAGAACAGTGGTAGTCAACGTGGTCCCTACTGCCCACTAGTGGGCATTCCAGCTTTCATGGTGGGTGGTAGTGGAGCAACCAAAGTATAAATAAAAAGATAGATTTAACTATAGTAAGTTGTTTTATAAAGATTTATTCTGAGCCCTGGCCGGGTTGGCTCAGCGGTAGAGCGTCGGCCTAGCGTGCGGAGGACCCGGGTTCAATTCCCGGCCAGGGCACACAGGAGAAGCGCCCATTTGCTTCTCCACCCCTCCGCCGCGCTTTCCTCTCTGTCTCTCTCTTCCCCTCCCGCAGCCAAGGCTCCATTGGAGCTAAGATGGCCCGGGCGCTGGGGATGGCTCTGTGGCCTCTGCCTCAGGTGCTAGAGTGGCTCTGGTCGCAACATGGCGACGCCCAGGATGGGCAGAGCATCGCCCCCTGGTGGGCAGAGCGTCACCCCATGGTGGGTGTGCCGGGTGGATCCCGGTCGGGCGCATGTGGGAGTCTGTCTGACTGTCTCTCCCTGTTTCCAGCTTCAGAAAAATGAAAAAAAAAAAAAAAGATTTATTCTGCCAAACTTAGCAAAAATATGACACAAAGTACTTGGTAAGTAATTATTATTATATGCTTTAACTTGCTGTAACTCCGCTTTATAAATTTTATAAAGTAAAGTTACTTCCCTACTATATAAATCACCATTACTGTGCAACCAGTGGGTGGTTAGAAAATTTTACTACTAACAGAGATACAAAAGTGGGTGGTAGGTATAAAAAGATTGACTACCCCTGGACTAGAAGGTCAGGGAGGTGCTTTTTTAGAAAGTGTCATCAATCAGAGAAGTCCTCTCTCCGCAAGTGACATCTGAGCAGAGACCGGAAGGGATAAAGGGTGTGGTCCACACCCCGTTCTGCAAGAGTGTTTGGGGCGGAAAGAGCACTAAGGTCAAGGGGCACCTGTCTGTGTGTCTGGAGGCAGCAAGGAGGCCTGGGCGGGTGCAGCAGGGTGTACAAGGGGGCAGGGGGTTGTAGGAAATGAATCCAGAGGGCCAGGCAAAGGCCCAGGCCCGAAGGTCTTGCAGCCTGGTTGAGGACCTCTGGCCCTTGTGTGGAGGTATCATTTGTTGAGAGAAAGGGAGGACATGAGGGACCAGAGAGAAGGCACAATAGGAGTCCCGGCAAGAGAGGAGGGTGGCGTGGACTCCCGTGACATTGTTAGAGAAGACGAAGAACAGCCAGACTCCCAACGTGTGGGAAGAGAAAGCTTGTATGATATTTGAATGTATTTGATGTGGAGTTAAAGAAAAAGAGGGACACTGAAGTCATGTCTGAGGTTTCTGCTCTGAGCACGTGGGCACCGAGTTATGCCCTCGGTGCGAAGGGAGAGGAGAAGGGCAAGGAGTCCAGGTTAGAGATAAAAATTGGGGATGGCTTACCCATCAGCAAAAATAGAGAAGCCGAAGGCTTAGAACTGGAGAAGGCGAAGGCCGGGAAGGTGAGCACAAGCCTTCGTTCCCACGCCCGTCCTGTCCTCATGCCGGCATCCGTCGTTCATACTCCACCTTCACTTGACCCTGTTCTCCTGGCTTTCTGTCATCTCTCTCTTCTTCCCACTGCCTACTGTCCTCATGCGACAGCCTCTCTCCCAACCAGCAAGCTATGAACTGAATCATCAAGAAGACTATCCGATCAGGAAGTCAGTCAAAGTCACCTTGAAGAAACACGTGCTGTCATGGATTCTGTAAAACAAACACAATCTCTTTTTTTATTTTAACTTAGTTGATTTTTAGAGAGAGAGAGAGAAGTATTTATTTGTTGTTCCGCTTAGTTGTGCATCTATCTGGACACTTCCCCTTTTGATCCCTGGCTGGGGATCAAACCTGCAGCCTTGTTGTTTTGGGAAGATGCTCTAAGCAGCTGAGCTACCCGGCCAGGGCTGAAGAGAATCACCTGAAGGACACTTTCAATCTGGAAGAATTCTCACAATCTGTTAACAGTGGTCACCTCTGGGTCCTGGCCAATTGGAGGTTGTGATGGTGGATGATGCTTGTTTATTTTTACCATCGACACCATTTTATTGTTTTAGGCCAGAGGTCCCCAAACTACGGCCCGCGGGCCGCATGTGGCCCCCTGAGGCCATTTATCCGGCCCCCGCCGCACTTCCGGAAGGGGCACCTCTTTCATTGGTGGTCAGTGAGAGGAGCATAGTTCCCATTGAAATACTGGTCAGTTTGTTTATTTAAATTTACTTGTTCTTTATTTTAAATATTGTATTTGATCCCATTTTGTTTTTCTACTTTAAAATAAGATATGTGCAGTGTGCATAGGGATTTGTTCATAGTTTTTTTATAGTCCGGCTCTCCAACGGTCTGAGGGACAGTGAACTGGCCCCCTGTGTAAAAAGTTTGGGGACCCCTGTTTTAGGCGGTTGTTGTTGTTGTTTTACAGCAACAACAACAACAAAAATGTGTTGGCTTTCAAACTTTACATATTATGGTTAAATGAAGAAAGACACGCTCTCCATTCTTCTCCTCTGCAGAGGTGCAGTTTGCCTGAGACCGTCTCTATTTCTTCTTTTTTTCTTTTTGTTTTCCTCTCCTCCGTCTTTGGCAGCCAGAACAAACTCAATGGAAATGTTGGCAAACTCTTGAGTCAGACGTTTGTTCTCTTTAATGTCATCACCAGTTTGAAATAATTGTTCTCCTATATTAATTGACATCTAGCTTTTAGTGGAATTGGACCTTTGCATATCCAGAAGCCACTTATGCAAATGAAAGCAATGACTCCACTCAATAAACCGGAACGATAACCACAGTCACTATGACAGTAAGCGAAGCTAATCAAAGCCCCATCTTCATAATTTTTTTTTTAGAGACCCACAGCCGAAACAAGTGGAATCAGGAAGGGAATAAATGGCCACTTATTCCAGTCCCCATTATTTATAATAGTAATAAACACCACAAATAGAAAACAAATTAAGCACCGTTCCCCCCAAGCCGATCAATTACCAAGTCCTGACAACTTTACCTTCTATCGCTGGCTCACGCAGGCCCTATCTCTCTCCCGTGGACCGTGTCCACAGCCTGTCCAGTCTAGTCTTGCTCCTCTTAAATCTCTCCTCCACCCTGGTCACTGGAATGAACTCTCTAACTCAGAAACCAGGCCACTAACTCAAAACCCTCTCTCGTGACCCCAAAGGCACCGTGAGATGCTGACGCTCTAACACAGCATGCCAGACCCTTGTTCTCCGCACTTCTGCGCCAGTCTTCTTCTAACTCAGGCTCCAGGTTTCACCCTCTGGGGAAACCGTGCAGAGCTCAAATCCCTGCTGGGCCCCACCTTCCCCTCTGGGGAAACCGTGCAGAGCTCAAATCCCTGCTGGGCCCCACCTTCCTCTCTGGGGAAACCGTGCAGAGCTCAAATCCCTGCTGGGCCCCACCGTCCCCTCTGGGGAAACCCTGCAAAGCTCAAATCCCTGCTGGGCCCCACCTTCCCCTCTGGGGAAACCCTGCAAAACTCAAATCCCTGCTGGGCCCCACCTTCCCCTCTGGGGAAACCCTGCAAAACTCAAATCCCTGCCGGGCGCCACCTTCCCCTCTGGGGAAACTCCGCATGCTCTCCTGTCGGGGCCACCACAGTGCACAGTGGCAGGGATTCCTAATTTTTCACATTGGGTGGAAACAGTTGGTGCCTGACTTCCTTCCTTCCCAGATGGTTTTTAGGACCCTGTGTAAATATATCCATTTCCTCCCCAAGCCTCTGCAAACCGAGATGTCTTTGCTAAATTAAATCATAGGATTAAAAAGAGAAAGGAAAATAAAAAAGGGAATTGTACACCATGCTCTAAAGTGAAGACATACTCAAATTCTTATATTTACATAAAGGGTGCTGCTCCTGTCTGACTTCCTATGTTTCCCTCTAAATAAAAGCCTCCGCCATACCAGGCACCCTACTACCTATATATAACAGGATTTGTAGAAAAGTCAGCTCTCTATAGATACACACACACACACACACACACGTATATTTTAAATCTTCCTATCTCTGCTTAGAAGGTTACCTTTCTGATAACATCCTTTCATAATATTATTGCTGCTTTATAGGGGGTGGAACAGATCATGTCCTGGGATCAAGAGCACTAAGATTAGATCCTTTCTGACATTAACCAGAACCCAAAGGAATCCACCTTCTCAATGAACTGTTTATCAGTTTCTTCTGCAGCAAACTTCTAAAGGAAAGAACAAAGGAAGCTAGTGACCCCAGACTTACCAAGGAGCATTTTCAGGAGCTGTTGAAAGAGCTTCAGAATCTATAGCCCTCAATCACCCAAACACACAAAACAATACACTCCCTACAGTGCTTAGGACCCAGTGACTCTTCCTAAAGCAAGGTTCTCAAACTTGGCCCCTTCAAGCCCTTTCATCACATGTAACTGTTCTTGGAAGATCTTACTCAGACCTCTAGAAAATGGTGACAGCAGAGACAGGCATTTCTACTGAAGGCTAGATGGGGCAAAACTTGAGAAAAAAATGCTGAGCCCTTTGACAGTAGTAAAACTATCTACAAGGCCCAGAGACATAGTCAACTACCAAACTATGGTCTTTTTAATAGATCCTTAACTAGATACACACACAATATAAAATTTGACCACATGTCTGTCTTCAGGTACTCCAGTTTTCTGAGGTCACCTATTCTTAAAAGTCCAAGTTAAAGCAGACAGGGAGCTTATTTAAGGACGTCAGGCAACTCTAGAACTTCTGGGAGGGCCAGAGTCCTGTCTGGACCTATCTCGGTAGGAATAATCTGACCCAAGTTATAGGAGTCCTGTCCATTTGGCTTGAGATTACTGGGAGAGGTCAATACAGCTTTGTGTCCTTGTTCACATTATAGTTTTACTTTTCTTTCCCCCCAAATCATAAGAACCTCATTACGCAGCACATGCCGTGCTTGCCCCAGGGCTCAGAGAACACAGGGCTCCATTCAGAGCTCCTCAAGGTCTCCCCAACTAAAGGGCTTGATGACATCCACTTCCCACTTGAAATTTACTTGTTTCTATGGGTTAAACTTTATAAAAGCGGGGGGGGGGGGGGAATTCCCAATAAGTTAATTTCATTAAATAGAGAGTGTAACATATCGCCATAGATATTTGCTGCTAGATGTATGGTATATACCCACATAACACAGCTACGGCCTTGGAAATAGCCCCTGGAGTATCAAAAACAAATGTCTGCTGCTTCACTTTTTCTGGGATCATTATCCCTTAAATATCTTTATAAAATTACCGAGGCCCCATACCTTCCACCTTGGGAAACTCATTCCATGTCAGGCACTGTTTAAAACAAGCGCTTTCCCACATTTTATTTCATTTGATCCTCACCCTAACTCTGCGACAAATAGTCTCGTGCACCTCAAAGGACAGGAGGAAAGTAAGGCCCCGGGGTCAAGTCCGTTGCTCAGGGAGTCAAAGCTGGTGAGTACAGAGCAAGGTGTGAAACCGGGAGTCCCGCTCCAGAGTCCACTCCAGGCTCTAAAATCACCCAGGGGGCCCGTGCTGAGGGGCTGTCCTAGGGCAACCATAGCTGAAACCTAGCAGAGCCAGAGCAAACATCTGCAGGATGGATGCCCGTGAGGCAAAGCGAGAGTGCAAATAACTGAGGTCTCTGGTTTCAGTGGAGCAAGGGAAGGGTTAGGGTTAGCAGGAGAGGGAGCCACAGCACCAGGGGTAAAAAAATACTATCTTCCTGTGACGCGGGTGAAGTTGGCAGAGATTGGGAGACATCCTGGTGAAATGTCTGAAAGGGGGGTCTTACCCTGAGCGTCTCCTTCCTACCTCTGTCCTAAGGTACCCCCAGAGGAGGATTAAGGTCGGTTGAGACCCAGGCCCAGAAGAAAATATTGGGCCCCTTAACTTAGAAAAAAGCGTCAAGTTGGGGTTTTGAGGAGCCCTTCAGAAGTTGAGACCCAGGGCGTGCGCCCTGTGTGCCCGCCATTAAATCCGCCTCTGGATATCCCATCCATCTTCCATAGCCCGGCATCGTCACACATGCCCTGTCCTCTGATCTCTCAAAGTGTCTTCTCAGCCCTGGCTGGTTGGCTCAGTGGTAGCGCATTGACCTGGCATGTGGAGCTCCCAGTCAGGGCACATAGGAGAAGCACCATCTGGCTTCTCATCCCCTCCCTTTCCCCCTTGCCCCTTCCCCCTACCCCCTTCCCCTTCTCTCTCTCTTTCCCTCCTGCAGCCAAGGCCTTATTGGTTCAAGTGCATCGGTCCCAGGCGCTGAAGATGTCTCCATGGAGCCTCTGCTTCAGCTGCTAAAACTAGCTTGCTTACGAGCATCAGCCCCAGATGGGCAGAGCATTGGCCCAAGTCAGGGTCACTGGGTGGACCCCAGTTGGGCGCACGTGGGAGTCTGTTTCTCTATCTTTCTTCCTCTCACTTAAAAAAAAAAAAAGTATCTTCTCAAGAAAGTACCTACTATTGACATGTGAGAAGTGATTTTGAAGAAATGTTTATTTGATCTTCTGGGTTCCTAGCACAGAGCTGCTAAGTCAGGGGTCTGGAACCTTTTTGGCTGAGAGAGCCATGAATGCCACATACTTTAAAATGTAATTCTGTGAGGCCCTGGCTGGTTGGCTCAGCAGTAGAGCGTCGGCCTGGTGTGCAGGAGTCCCGGGTTCGATTCCCGGCCAGGGCACACAGGAGAAGTGCCCATCTGCTTCTCCACCCCTCCCCCTCTCCTTCCTCTCTGTCTCTCTCTTCCCTTCTTGCAGCCGAGGCTCCATTGGAGCAAAGATGGCCCGGGCGCTGAGGGTGGCTCTGTGGCCTCTGCCTCAGGTGCTAGAATGGCTCTGGATGCAACAGAGCAACACCCCAGAGGGGCAGAGCATCGCCCCCTGGTGGGCATGCCGGGTGGATCCCGGTTGGTCAGGCGCATGCGGGAGTCTGTCTGACTGCCTCCCCGTTTCCAGCTTCGGAAAAATGAAAAAAAAAAAAAAAAAAAAAAGTAATTCTGTGAGAGCCATACAATGACCCGTGTACCTTACGCATTATCCAATAAAAATTTGGTGTTGTCCCGGAGGACAGCTGTGATTGGCTCCAGATACCCACAACCATGAACACGAGTGGTAGGAAATGAATGGATTGTAATACATGAGAATGTTTTATATTTTTAACATTATTATTTTTTTTAATTAAAGATTTGTCTGCGAGCCAGGTGCAGCCATCAAAAGAGCCACATCTGGCTCGCGAGCCATAGGTTCCCGACCCCTGTGCTAAGTGATCAGAATGTTAAAGGTGCCTTATATAAATTATTGAGGTAGGTGTCTTTTGGAAAGCACCTAAGGAGGGGGGCTGGTTGGCAGGGGAACCAATCAAAGGATTAGAGGGTTGAACCATTGAGTCCCATTCCCTGACCTCTGGGGAGAGAAGAGGGGCTAGAGATTGGGTCAATCTCCAATAGCCAGTGATTTAATCAATCATGCCAATGTCATGAAGCTTTACAAAAGCCCAGAAAGATAGGGTTTGCAAAACTTCCAGGGAGGGAAACAAGAAAGCATCCACGTGCCACTGTGCCAAGCCTCAAACTCCACAGGGACAGAAGCTTCTTTGTTCAGGATCAGCCAATCCCTTCATCTGGCTGTTGATTAGAATCTTTTAATACCCTTCTAATAAACTGGTAATCTAGTGAGTCAACCGGCTTCCTGAGTTCTATGAGCCACTGGAGAGTGGAAGTCAAGGACGGAGTCATGGCAACCTCTGATTTATGGTCAGTTGTCAGAAGCACAGGTAACTTGGACTTGCAACTAGCACCTGAAATGGAGGGCTGCCTTGTGGAATTGAACCCTGACCACGTGGAACCTGCTGCTGTCTTTGAGCAGATAGTGTCAGAATGGTGTAGAATTATAGGACACCCAGCTGGTGTCCAGGAATTGCCTGGTGTGGGGAAAACACACATACATTGGAATTGGTATCCCAGAAACATGAGATGCTATTTACACACTCATGTCAGCAAACATGCTCTCACGGGGTGGCGCTGATTGTACATAGTGGTCTTATCCCTGTCAAAAGAGTCAGTGACAGTGAAGGGACAATACTAGAGAGGAGGCTTTCTGCAATCACAGAGAACCTATCCTGCGTAAGCTGATGACAGTCAGCCACCTGCCCAGACAAACCCAAACAGCCCCACAGCTCAAGGTCTCCCATGAATACAATGGCTGTGGACAGGAGGGTAGTTTCTTGGGGTCCTCCCACAGGGCACAGAAGCCAACAGGACTAGAGGACACTTTGGGATGACAGCTAATCCCCCAAGAATTCATGCTTTCTTTCTAAAATGTTCTTGTTTAAGAAATCTTCTTTTAAAAAAACAGGTCCCCCCCCCCCTCTGTCTCTGTCTCTGTCTCTCTCTCTCCTGCCTTCTCCCCTAGTTGTCTTAACTTAAAACAAGGCATTGATAGAATCAATGGGAGTGACTCAAGAATTGAAGAATGCACAAGAATGGATCACAAGATGGAATTTATCAAACTCTAGCCTTGCTTGTTAAAACCTTTTTAAAAAATATCTGTAATGGTACTGACTTTGCTTGCTCTGAAGTAGCTCTTTATTTATTTATTTTTTGCAGTAACCGTTAGTTTTTTAAGTCTTGTAGTGTTAAGTTATAGTGAATACTGCTACAGCAATTTCTAATTTTTAAGAATTGAGTAATGGTGTAGAACACTAATTCATAATCACTCTAATTGTAATCTGAATAAAGTGTAACATTGTGTAACCTTTTTGTATAAAATAGATAAACAGACACGGTCCAATTAGTTTCCTTTTTAATATGCTCAAATTAAGCAGGCGGATCTATTTCCTGTTTTTGACCGGAAACTTGGTTTGGGATATGTATGGGTGGGTAATCAGTAAGGTGTGATTGGAACCTTGTTTTGGACAGTTTACCAGTTGCCTTTTATCTCAAAGTTGTGTAACCTGCTGTGATACAATGCTTTGAGAGAAAATGCAGTTATAAAAATGGTTCAGAATTAAACTTTTAAATCATAAAAAAAAAAAAGAAAGGCATTGAAAGGGTCAAAGTACTAATCATCTATTCATTTTGTCACTATTTATAATGGCAGAGGAATGGGACAATTCAAACGTCTATCAATAGGGGAACTGTACATTGTGATCCACTCCCACAATACTGTATATTCAGCCTTGAAAAAAAACGAAGATCCCCACGTGCGAATCCATGGCTACCGAGATAAAAAAAAACCAAAACACGTAGGTGGAGAAAGCAAGGGCGAAGTGAGAAGTCGTACGTCACCTTTCATACACCTATTCTTATATTTGCGAAAAAGGACCACGGAAAAGTAAACCAGAAACCGGATTAATTAGCCGTCAAAGGCTGGCGAAATGAGTTACCCGGGGGACCGAGCGGAAGACAGACAGGAGGAGCAGAGCAAGAGCGCCCTGGGTGGGACTACAGCGTTTTGACTTAAAAATCACACAAACGATTGCAGTATTCCCAAAGTAAGGTTAAACATTTAAAAAAAAAAAAAGCGACAATGATATTGTGTGCAGAAACTGAAAGGAGATCATTTACAGAAGTAATCCACAGATAAAAGTCAAAGCTCGGTGTGCGGCTCTAAGTCCAGCCTTCAAGTCGGAGAACCTACTAATGCGGGGCGCCTGCGCAGTCCTCTGCACGGCTTTCCCAGCCGGGGGCAGGCGGGCGTGGGGGCGGGGGCAGGGAAAGGGGGGGCAAGGGGTGGAGGGAGGGCGGCAGCGTGGCCCAGGAAGACGGTGGCCAAGAGGAGGAGGCGGGAGAACAGGACGAAGGAGCCGTGGCCTCCCCAGTCACGTTCCCAGCGTCTACAAGACCCTCCCCCTCTGTCTTGTCTGATGCCTTCGTCCTTTGCCAATCCTTTTTAAATATAGTTAGAAGTATCTCTTCTAAATATGTATATCCTCTTCCCTGTTAGCACTTCTGCTTGTATGGCAAGACACTTAAGATGATAAATCGTAATGTCGCGTCCCTCCTCTCTGTCCCCGCTGGAGCACGGAGGAGGCGCTGCCTGTGTGTGTTCAGGGCCTCGGGGAGGAGAGAGGGGAGACCCGGAGAGCTGTCTGACATTCGCTACCCTACCCCTACCCACCCTGGGGACAAAATAACACCTGGGTCCTGAGAACAAGACCACCGGTCTCTCATTCCCTGTAGAGAAAAGATGAGCACCGAGGACGGCCGTGTGGCCAAGACCCACCGCGGACAGCCTGGCCTCAGTCCTGTGCCCCAAGCGAGACAGGGAAGCAGCCGGGCCCAGCCGGTGTGAACTCTGAACAAGGACCAGAAAGCTCCCACCTATTCCTTGGCAGGGGGACAGGATCCAGGAACTGTGACACACGTTGGGGGGAGAGAGAGAGGGAGAGAGCCCGGGAAGGAGCGAGGGTCCCGTTTCCTTTCCTTTTTCCAGCAGCCTGCCATAAGGCTGGTCTAAAGTTAGCGTGAAATTGGCATACCGCTCATTGCAATGTGTTTATTGCATGCTTCAATTTGGGGGATGAAATTTATTTCTGATTCTTCCGCAACCGAATCAGACAGTCTCACTCAGACCGCAAGGAGAAGAGCAACTTGGCGCAAGGAAACAAACAACAGGGTGTCTCTGGACTTCGGAATCACATAAGCGTTACCGATATTCAGAAAGTGAAGTGACCTGTCCCGCCCACATGGGCTGCCAGGGCCGGGGTCCAGCGGCAGCGGCCCGTCAGTGGGATCAGGAGAGCAGAGAGCAAGAAGCCAAGACCGGCCTCGGAGAGCTCGTCAGAGGAAGATGCAGGTCAGCGCTGCTCCGCCCACCTCCATTTCCTTCATGTGCCCAGAACGAAAGTCCACAGAGGTCAAACAAATAGGCCTGACTCAAGAACAGCCAACAAAATTGTCTGGCTCTTTGTCCTGAAGGGAAAAAAACAAGGACCAGAACGGGGACAAGTGGAAGGGGGTGTTAGCTAAAAATAGAAAGGGACACAAAGAGAATGTCCTTTCTTCAACGTCCTGGAGACTCAGTAGCTCACCTTGGTTGCTACATAAGGAGACAAGTTTCATTTAAGGTCATTGCCGAGCTGGAACGTAACCAGCTTCATAAAACAAAGTTAACCTTTGGAGCTGTGTGAACTGGCAGGTGAGATGATTACATTAGGATAAGCAGAGCGCCTTTCATATGTCTGATTGGCCTCCTAAGATTGTTATGGATTCTACCAAAAAAAAAAAAAAAAAAAATCTTTAAAGCGCTCTCCCAGCCCCTGCTCACCCAGACAAACTGGTTCTTCACCGTGCCCACCTGTCACCCAGTATCGCAACAACAAGCACACCTGCACCACGGGCTCCACCAGGGCTGGCGCAGCGTCTCTTTGTGTTTCAGCCTCCCCGTGCTCAACGAGCAGGCTGGCTGGCTCGGCAGGCGCTCCACGGATGGACAGGGGATGCGTGTGTCGGTTACTGCCCTGTTAGTTGTGAGCAATAACTCGTTTGGCTATTGCTCGTGCTGTCTCAGGACAAACGAGAGGAGCAGGGATGGGCGGGGCCGCAGCCAAGTTCTGTTCTTTCCTCTGTCCGACCTGTGAGCGATGGATATACAGCTCAGGGTAGAGCTCTGGGTGCAGTAAGGCATCGGGATTATTCGGGACATCGAAATGGAACCCTAGTGGGGGGAGGCGAGTTATGATGATTGTACCTGGGGGCCCATGGCAGCTGGTGACCCGCTGGGGGCGGAGCTGCAGACAGCAAGACTGATGGCAGCTCCCATCCCCTGAACAGTCTGGCGTTCTAGCGTGCTTTTTTGAGGTCTCGTTCCAACTGTCCTGTTGGTTCATCCTCTCCCTCCAACCCACTGACCCTTAACCATGCTCAAGTGTTCTCCTGTTAAAAGGACATAAACCAGTCAACAAATAAGCAAACAAGCTCCCCTTCCTACAGCCGATGTTAGTTGTACACATGCCCCCACTCTCCTCCTTCTCTCTCGTGGTTGTTTCTTCCCGCAGGCATGGGATAGCTCTCATTGAGGACAGTCATGCTGTCATTGGTGCTAAATCTAACGGACGTGGTGGAGCGTCGGCCTGGCGTGCAGGAGTCCTGGGTTCGATTCCCGGCCAGGGCACACAGGAGAAGCGCCCATCTGCTTCTCCACCCCTCCCCCTCTCCTTCCTCTCTGTCTCTCTCTTCCCCTCCCGCAGCCAAGGCTCCATGGGGGCAAAGTTGGCCTGGGCCCTGAGGATGGCTCCATGGCCTCTGCCTCAGGCACTAGAATGGCTCTGGTTGCAACAGAGCAACGCCCCAGATGGGCAGAACATCACACCCTGGTGGGCATGCCGGGTGGATCCCGGTCGGGCGCATGCAGGAGTCTGTCTGACTGCCTCCCCGTTTCCAACTTCAGAAAAATAAAAAAATTTAAAAAAAAATTAAATCTAACGGATGTGCCCCACGAGGTATATTACACCCTCTGCAGTACCATCCTCACTGGCCTCTCCTCTGCCTTGATTCCACTATGATCTCTCTTGTGGGTTTCTTCCTACCCCCGGCCCCTCCTCCATAGACTCCTCCTCTTCTGGTCATTTCTCCTCAGACGTGGGTTCTCCTTCTGGTTTTCCTGTGTGCTCCTCTCTCACACTACACACCCTCCCATGAGTTGTCATCCATTCCCTTGGCCTCAACATCCAGATGCAAATGACTCCCACGTCTATATTTGACTTTAGATTTCTTTCTAAATTATATATACATACATACATATATTTCCTATATCCTGGACACCTCCTGCTGGCTGTTGACAGGCTGAAGTGTGCCATTTTGAATCTGTCAATCTGAGGGTAAAGTTTGTTGTAAATGAAAAGTTGACTTGAGAATCACATATCACTACTACATTTAAAAGCTGCAAAAAATGTTTCAGGAAAATACGAGGCTTGATGTAAAAATACATGAATAACAGCTTAGAATAGCAAGAACAGCAAATCGTAAAAAAAAAAAAAAAAGCATTATTTCTCACAAATTGATGAAAAAAAATCAAAATTTTGATTAAAGTTTGTAATGTGGAAAACTTGACACAGTAAATTTACCATGGCTAAACTGGGGACCTACAAGAAAACTTAGCATGGAAAAAAGGTATAATCTGGAAAATTTTGACAAAGTCGAAAATGGAAAAATCCAGCCTTCATTGTACAAATGTACACAAGGGAGATTTTATCCTGATGAGAATAATGTTGGTAAAATAAAAATAACGGGAACTCTGTTGGAAACACTTTAAATATGCCATATAGGAAATGGAGCGAGGAATTAAATTGGCTCGGTGGAGTGCACCCCGAAACAAATCTTTGCCACAAAATTCACCAGTGTTGAGATCATCCTTATGGAAATGTCTATATTTAAGGGGAAAAAAACCCAGCAGGGCCAAAATAGTATACCAGAGCTCAGAGCGATGAAGTCAGAGTGTCCTGCACTGCCCCCGGCTCTTCATACCCCGGAGTTTCCACACTGGACTCCCGTCCCATTCCCCACCTGCACCCCAAGCCACTCCCTTCCCTTGTTTCATCTCCCTGGCTCCTCTGCCTTCCCTACTGATCATCTCTGATCACACCCTGCCTTTTCTGGCTCCTAAATGTCTTCTCATCATTCCACTCCTATTGTACTTCCTGCCATGGCGGCCATCATCGCATCCGGACAACATCTTCTTCCTAGCCCTACTGATGCCCTGGGCTCTCACACCACTCCACACGCTGCCAAGGGTGACCCTTCTGAAAAGCAAACTGGTCGTACATTCTTCACCAGTTTCCTGTGGCACTTACAGCTCCAGCCTCAACCCCGTGGCCGCTCTCTGTGTCTTGACTTTACTATCATTTCTCTGGCTCAAACGCATCACCCATACTTTTAGCCCAAACCCTGATGCCCTCGTCCTGACTCCTAGAACCCGTACTAGTGAATTCCCATTTGTCCCTCGATACTTTCACTGCAATGGTCTGTTTTCCTGTCTGTCTCTCCTACTCAAGTTCTCAGGCCAGGATCATACTTCCGTCACCAAAATATTTTTAGTACCCCATACTGTGCCTCACGTGTAATAGGACCTCTTTATGTTTGGGCTAAGCTGATGGATAGATCTTATTTAACATTCACAAGAATCCTGTCCAGAAGGCATTACTACCTTTATTTAAAGAAGCTCAAAGAAGTTAAGTAACTCGATCAAGTTCCCACAGCAAGGAAGTTAAGATTTAACCCCTAACAGCTGAATTATAAAGTGCATGTTTTTTCTGTCCTGCCATGCAGTGTATTTTAACTAGATGCAACCAAAATACAGATGTGGGGACAGTTTCTACAAATACGGCGTTGCAAACCAACAGGGCAGGCTGACGCGTGAAAGAGAATTATGACACAGTGTGCTCCTGCAGCTGGAGATGCACAGACAATGGGGACATCCAGAAAGGCCAACGGCCACTAGGGCAAGAGAGGTCAGGAAGGGCTACAAGGGGGACTATTGGAATTGGAGCTGGGGTGTAAAGGGTGCGTGAGAGTTTGGCTGGCAAAGGTGGGAAGCCAACTCCGGGCAGATGTAGAAGATGCTTTTAGCTTTCTTATACATCCTTTGCTGCATGAGAACAAGCTAAGGAATTAATATTCCCTCTGAGTGCAGTATGGATGACAACGCTGCTAATGCCAGTATCTTCTCATTTCAAAGCACTGGAGTGATTAAACGCCTAAGGGCAGAGGTGCCAGGGACGGTATTTCTGAGAAGCCCCGGGCACTGTGCTGCAAGCCCTTTCTGGGATGTTGCCCGAGTCCTCAGGCCGGCCATTGTGCAAATGCATCTTCGTCTTGTACCTCACCGACCTGTTCTGCTGTCTTCCAAGTGCTAATTAAAATTGGACAATGACAGCCAAAGTAAAAGCACTTACATTAAAATAATGCGTCTAAATTAAATGGCTCAAAACACAGTGATTCCAAGTTGACACATAGTTCTTACCCCACCCCATAATTCTGGGGGTAGAGGACTGAGACACAGATAGAAATTTTCTGGTATTTCTAATTGTTCAAAATAATCTAGAACTTTAAAGTTTACAAAGAGCCACTTTTCCAGCCATCATCTTGTTTTTAGCCTTGACATGGTCTGATGTGGGCTTTTAAGGTAAAATGAGGTATTTTTTATGTGAGGAACACACTGCCTACTATTAAAATGTATCCGTGATTCCATCACAAACCTAATTCTTTGTCTTAGAGCCTTTTGTCATTGTTTTACAAATGTTATACTGAAATAAATTTTCGACAGAAAGATGTTGGTGAACATTCTTGACTAGATATTGGACTTGGATCTGCATAAGGCTTTTAATACACGACAGACGTTAAGAAAACAGAAAGTAACATTCTAACTGTTCTATCCAACCATTATGGGCAAGCGATTCTCTCCACATACGAGGCTGAAAAGCTATCGATTATTCATCAACTTGTGAAGAAAGCCCAGAGGTTGTGTTAGCAACCTTGTATTTCCCTAATTCTTCATCCCACTTCCAGACCACGCTTACCCACTCTCCTGTCCGGGTCGGTCTTAAAGTTCTATTCAAGCACTCTCTCACCCTGTCCATGCTCCTTAGTCTGTCTGTGAGTCCCATCAGGGGCCTCCCTCAGCCCCATTTTCTATCTGGCAAACCCATCTTCCCAGACCTGCTCACATGCCCCGCCCTTCTCAGCGATCCTGGCTCCGCCCCCCAGAGCGGAATTGATCGGTCTCCCCATTGAACTGTAGCAGCACTGCACTCCTTCCTCCCACGTGGTCCTGACCACACCGCCATGCAATTACGGGTGGACAAGAAACACACTGCATCTATCTTCGTCAGTCCGGGGCTTTATACAGTACCTGGCACACGCAAGAACATTCAAGACGTGTTTGCCGAAAATGAAATACTCATCTGCTGATTGAAGGTAAGCAACGGAACACAAACACGACGATTTAGAATGAGGTACTTGAGTTCATCAGAAGAAAAATAATACTAGAAGCTTACGCCAAGTCAGCATTTCATTTCAGCCTTAAAATAACCCCGGAAGTACCGATCAGCTATCTCATACTTCTGGAACTGACAGGAAACTTGGGAGGCGAGCCGGTCCACCCTCTGTTACCGGGATGGGAAACGAAGGCCCAGAGCGCATCCCAGGCCTGACGGCTGACCAGCGGCGACACAGAATTCTAACCCAGGCCTCCTGACGGCAAGTCTAGACCCTTCCCCATCTCACCCTGCTGTCTCTTTACCTGAACGCCTCTCCTAGTGTACGGTCATCGTTTGACATGGAATTCTATGGTCTAGTCTCGAACATTTTACCCACGTTGGCACAGAAGCAAAAAAAAAAAAAAAAAAACAAAACAGACTGTTTTGAGAAAAACCATCCGTTAGCCAGAAGCAAATGTTTGCATGGGTGAACCCACCTGTGTGCTTCTAGAAGCCTCTGGAGGATTCAGAGACACTGCCTCTTTGAAAATTTAATTAAAAAAATACAGATTCAGAAAGAAAATCCTTGCTAATGTCTTATTTTTCAAATATATCCTTAATATGAAGAAAACTATTTGCTTTCATGGCAGAAGCAAGTTATACCACCATAAAACAAGGCAGTATCCCATAAAATGTCAGGCCAACTGGGTTTTCTCTAGGCAGCAAAAACACTAAAATGCTCAGAGGAAAGCAAATGGCAGAAGTTTTAGAGTGGACATTCCGTTACCCAGAGTCAATGGAATCAACTCACTTTTGTATCTTTTATTACTTAACGTGGGATTTTATTTTCTACATTAATATAAACTAGACACTGTGAAAGAGTATATCAAGCTTGTAAAAAATAAAATCAAATTTCTTGAAGCTCAGTGTTGCTTAGAAAAAGGATACCCAGTTCACAAATTCCAGCACCATAAAGACAATAATTTGAAGCACTAGTAATACATTTTTATACAAGTGGTGTTACTACACCACTGAGTACATGGATGAATGGTCGAAGTGAAAGTTAAGAGATAATCAGCATCTTATTTAGCCTCCATTTTTAAATAATCAAATACTAATGTATGAAGTACACATGTCGGATTTTTAACCCCAGTTTGTATCTGTCACCAGTGGGCATATGCTCAGGGAATGAGAATTCATGTTTGTGTCAGCTTAGGCAAAGCATATTAGGGGTCTAAAACTGCCCCAAGACAATAATGTTTGCTACAGACACAACACATGTTTTCTCTTTATTGCTATTTTGAAAAATGAGCCATCGTACTGTTTTCCTCCATGAAACTGTATACCTAAGTAACAGCATTTATTAAGGGTTCATACAAAAGAAAAGAGCTCAAAGTTGTTCATTATTTGAAATTGATACTAAATTAGAAAATGTCTAAAAGTACAGAAGAGTTTTATGTATAGATATAAACTTTAAATACGGAAACAAAGATGGGGAATATAGCAGATGCATACCAAAGGGCAGTTTGAAAATGTAAGGCCTTGAACTCAGATAAACATATTTCTAAATCCTAGAAGACAGAACCTTCAAAAAGGATGGTTTCAAGAATCTGATCATTTATTATGCATTTGCAATATATTTTGGTACACGAGACAAGAGAGAGAGAGATAAATAGTTAGTCTTGCACAGAAAAAGAAAACACTTAATAGATCTTTCTAAGACCCAAAGAGTACATTGACTTTTAACTATGTCAGAAACAAAAGGGAGAAAGAAATAGGAAAAAGATTAGAATGCAAACACTGATGGGACAGCATGAAAGCTAATTACGAGGGTAGAAAAGTGTATGATCACAGCCCAGAGGACCTGAAGGAAGTGAAAGTAAAGAGGAAGATTATTCAGTTTTCTTGATCCATGCAAGTTCAACTAGACACACCAGGGAAAGAGTAAAAATATATCCTAAGTATCATGTAGAATCTTTTGATTACCAACTACTCTTTGAAAAGTGGCCAAAAGAAGCAATAAATAATTCACCACAGAGGACTAATGAAAACAGGGCAACAAAAAATTCTGAAAGGCAGAAGCAAAAAGCTCTAGCAACATGAACTAGGAAATAAAGGAAATCTCTGTTTTGGGAATTCTCAAACTAAAGCTGTTGCGAGCTGGAATTAACAAAAAAGAGGATATTGATAGTTATCAATACATTTATTGGAGGGTCTGAGTTCATTCTGCAAATAGATTGTTAATTAACTGACTAAATGATTAAAACCTTTCTAAAAATGACACACCTATTTTTATTTTATGGGAATAATGAAAATGGAAGTGTTCTTTCTCCTTAAAAAGAGAAATCTGGAATGGAAAACTTGCTAAATCATTACCACGGTCCCTTTCAAAGTATTTTGGAACTTTACAGAAATTTAAAATCTAATACAAAAGAAGCCTTATATCTGATCATGTATGAAAGATTCTATTAGCCAATAAAGTATGGATTTATGTTCACATACTTTTACCACGTAAACAAACCAACTTTAAGGTCTTTAGAACAAAAGAGCTTTAATAAAACATCTCTTTTTAACAAAATATAGTTTGCAATATGTCCTATTTGGAATGGTTTTAGTCCTATATTCTTGTGCCAGAGAAATGCTTTTAGAAATAAGATTTTGCTCATGATCGTTTTAGTTAAGTTGTAACTGGTATATTAGAATGAAAGGCCCATTATTCAATCTGGGCTACATCTTCCAGAAACATACTGACTTGGTGTCCTTTAGAAATACATGGAATAAAGCCCAGACAGAATAAAACCTAATGAATATCAGTCCAAAATGATCACTCAGGATAGAAAATATTATTACTGAAACTCAGAGATGCAATAAACTCTAGCCCTAGCCCCAGCAATATAGTTTTGTTTTGTTTTTTAGCACATCCGTTGCAAAGCTGTTCTGGTTATTTATTTATTTATTTTTATTGAATTTACTGGGGTGACACTGGTTAACAAAATTATACAGCTTTCAGGCACACAATTCTATAACCCATCTCTGTACACCGCATTGTGTGTAATGGTGACAAAGCTGCTCTGGTGTTTTCAGAACATCAACTCATGCTTTTCTCTTTGAAGAGAAGACAATGAATAAATTAAATTCAGAACCTTTTGTGAATTAAACACAAAGCATTCATGGTTTAGGAAATAGAAGTCATGTTCTGCTGAAATAAACTTTCAAATGAAAACTACAGAATTAAACCCTAGTCTATTCAGTGGTTGAATCTATATTCTGAAAATTGTGTACAACAGTAATCATCTCAAATCCCATTTCCGTTGCTTTGAATGCCACCTTAGGGCAGTGTTCTTGGACTTATGCAGGTCTGGATACAATATGGGAAGCTTGTTCAAAATGCAGGAACCCTGAAGCCTGGGGTGGGGACTAGAAAGGTCATCAGAACCCATCAGTTCCCATGCAAAAGGGATGAAGAATTAATGCACAGATAATAAAGAAGTTTCACTCAATACTTACAGACCTTTCACGTGTTACTGCATTTGAATTCCATGCATTATTTTAGACCTAACTACAAAGTCATTCTCTAATTAAGGATGCAGTACTTTTCTACAAATATCCACAATGTAGGCATATCTAGCTGTTTTTTAATACAGGGGTTCATGAATGTGAAAATAAGGTTAGCAAGGATTTTATCACAAAATTCTGGAGAGGCCGTAGAGTGCTCTGCCCAACGTTCTGTAGTGAGGAAAATGAAGCGGAGAGAGGTCACATTGTTACCTTAGGCAGAAGACCACTGAAGAGTCAGAGTCTGGGCCTTTAGGTTTCTCTCACGTCCTCAAGGTACTTAATGTTTTTCCATTCAGGAAAAGTACGAAACTAATTTCAAACATATTTTAGAGGCAATATACTACTATCAAGAGATACATTGTTTTGTAGTTGAAAAGTAAAATCCAGTCTAAATGGAATTCAGTTGCCATTAAGGAGAAACTGAAAAAGTAACAAGGGAAAATGAATTTTTTTTAGCTCTGTATCTAATATAGAATAGCTATGCCCACTTACCAATGAAAGACACCCAGGGCTAGTGTTGATCAGCTTCATAAGATAATTTTCTGGAGCATAAATCCATGGTTAGTACTCACTGAGTTCAATGTCTTTTGCTTAGTCTCAGAAATCACAAGTATTTAATCTTTAATAATATAGAAAGTTACTTATTTTTTAAAATTGTGTATATTACTCAAGTTTTCATGCTTTTAAAATATATTTCATGGTTTGCTATTTTCAAAATACAATAGCCACATGAAAGATACTACAACCAGAAGATACAAGAAGAATGCGTGTTGTAATTCTGCAAACTTTTCACTGAACTTAATCACAATTATTATGCATGTATAGTAAAATAGAACTTTGAATATGTAAGTCCATTTAACAAAACTAACTCATTGAATATTTTTGTTCTGTTGTTTACATATAAGACTGTCATTCTTGTTCATCACTTTTCTCTGTTGAAACTGTTTCTTTCTAATACAGCATTTCTTTCACTAGAAGCTAGTACAGGGACATGCAGACAACACGCCACTCACTGTTTGCTGAATTAATGTTTAAATTGAATTATTCTAGTTCATTGTCATCCAAATCCTGTTTTCACCTCATAAATTAATTTGGAATGTTATTTGATGTCTCATTAATGGCGGGGATTGTCACGTTTTTTAAATAACCCTGCTGTTTCCTAATGGTGATATTATAAATCTCAGCCTCTTTCTTTTAATGACTGATTAAAGAACATATTTTAAGTGCTATTCATTTTCCTTAGACGACTTTGGTTCTTCTATGCTGAGTAACTACTTACCTTCAGATTACTTGTAATTTAGTACTTTGAGGACTTAGCATATACATGGATGTGTTCCTCAGCATCCACAGGCGACTGCTTCTAGGACCCCACGTGTACCAAACTCTGAGGATGCTCAAGTCCCTTATATAAAAAGGCATAGTACTTGCATACAACCTATTGCACATGCTTCTGTATACTTTGCCATCTGTAGATTACTCATAATACCTAATACAATGTAAATACTACGTAAATAGCTATGATACTGTATCATTTAAAAAACACTTCCTGGAATTTATTTTTTAGTTTTTTTAAATTTTTATTTATTGACTTCAGTGAGAGAGGAAGGGAGGGAGAGAGAGAAAGGAAGAAAGAGAAACAGACAAGAACATCGATCTGCTCCTGTATGTGCCCTGACCAGGGAATCAAACCGGCAACCTCTGCGCTTCAGGACAATGCTCTAACCAACTGAGCTACCTGGCTAGGGCTCTGGAATTTTTTCTTTTCCAAATATTTTCAGGTCAGGGTTAGTTGAGTCCCGTGATTCAGATTTCCCCGCTAGGGAGGGCCCTGAGGGGCAACTGGATTTGAAAATACCCTTACTTAGATTGTTAATAACTTGCAATAGTTTGAATTAACTCATAGTAAACAACTTTTCCTATCAGTAAGCTGGTTATCTAATTTTCAGTACCTCCCCCAGGGAAAACTAATGTTAACTGGAAAAATTACTCATACTGATGTTTGTTTTTTAAATGCGTTTTAGCATGTTTTCTTCATTGTGGGTTTCATTGTGCAGTTTCACAAAGTGTCTTATAAAATAGCACAGCTCCAGTGACAAGACCCAGCTGATGAGAAACTACAAATCCCTGAGCTTGCCCATTTCCAGTTGCTCCTTTTGCTCCCTAACACGTTCAGTTCCTGGACACAGCTTCTCTCTTTCCCTGTTGCCATTCAAAAAAGATAGGCACAGCCTTTGGTACACGATGTTTGCCCTCAAGACAGAGAAAATGAGATAAATCCATTCCTACAACGGAATGCCTAAAGAAATAAAAATTTAGGTGTTTTTCCCTTCTGGCTCCTGTTGAGTTAAAGGCATGGGCAATAAGCCAATAAACGCAGCTAGACAGCAAGTGGTTGCTGACACACAAAAATAATAAAACCCTACTTCCTTCTTGATAATCAATAAATAGGGATAGGGTAGGTTTACACTATAAAAGATCAGAGAGTAACAGAATTTGAACTCTATGCAACCTTAGAAGCCATAACATTTTTGGTACCTTTTGATATTCAAAATGATTCTCATGATTTGAGCAGAGAATTTATTTTTGGTGGATTAAGGTTCAGTTTTGGCCAAGTAATATGCCAAACAGAGTTTTATGGAGATTGGTCAGAGGCATGTTTACAAATGTAATCCGGGGAACTGTTTTTTAGAAGGAGGATGAGGATGTTCCAAAGGCAATCAGTTCCTCCTTTCAGGGGAGGACTGAGGGTAATGACTGCGCCCCAGCTGCGGGGCTCAGTCCATCTTGGCCCCTTAGTGCCACTCTGCCCTGCGGTCAGACTGTCAGGGGGCCGGCTGTCCTTAGCATGCTGCAGAGAAAACAGCCACTCTGTTCTTAACTTGCTGCGATTTTGCAACCAGTTACTAACTAGTGTCAACAAATCCTCAGGGTGTTTTCAGGAATGAACACGAACTCGATTTTGGTCTTTGCAGGTCCTTTACATCTGGTTCTAGGAGAGTTTAGGTCTAGGAGAGTTTGTAGATAGCTAATGTTCGAGGCGGAATTAGCCTTCCTTTTCCTATCAAGAGGGTTTCCTTGACCCGTGAGTTCTGAGGTTGGCATATGGGAAACGGACTTGCCACGGTCCCCTCCAATGGAGCGCCCAGCAACCACGTGGGAAGTGGTGGCAAAGGTCCCCGATCCTTCCAGGACCATCTTCACTTCCGCGACACCTGTGGCAGGTGGGCTGACCCTGCGCTTGGTGCCGAATCAACGGCCACAGCTGCAAAGGACGACCCGCCCCAAGCACAGCAGACACCCAGGTGATGGAGCAAAGGCACAGCGGCGGCCAAGAGCCGTATCCTAACCCTAACCCGAAGGGCAGTCGGGTGTGTCCCGGGCGCGTGCAAAGCACACAACACCCCGCTACTTGCGCTGAGTCCCGGGGGCCGTCGCTCCCTCCGCGCCCCCACCTGTTGGACAGCGTCCCTGAGTTCCTTTTTGCCCAAGTACTTTGGAAACAAACGGTCAACGGAAACCCAGAGGCCGGGGAATGTGACGGCTGACCATAACTATGCAGCAGGGATGGATCCCAAACAGCGGACACACGGGGCCGGGCCTGGCGGGGGTCGGGGGAGTGGAGCCCGGCCCTCGCCGCCGTGGTCACACGGCCGGTGCCAAGACCCGGCGGGCGGCGCCGACGCACTCCGGGCACCGAGCCTGCAAAAGGGGCCCCGAGCGCGCCGCCGGACACCCCGCAGACGGCGGGCAGCGCGCGCAGCGGCCGCCGCCCCGCGGCTCCTTTGCCGACCCTCCGGCCGCCGCCGCGCCCGAGCCGCTCCCGCCGGGCCCCGGCCCCGAGCCCCGGAGGCGCCCGCTGTCCCCGGCCGCGCGGCCCGGCGGCATGGAGCCCGGCGCGGCGCCCCAGCCGGCGGAGCCCGCGCGCCACGGCGAGGTCCGGAAGAAAATGGCGGCGGCCGTGGCGGCGGCGGCGGCCTCGCACGCACCGCTGACGCCAAAGGCGCGCGCCGGCAGACGGCCCGCGGATGGCGGCGGCGGCGGCGGCCCGGGCTCCGGCGAGGGGCGGGGCGAGGCGGGGCGGGGGCCGGCCGGAGGCGGAGGCCCGGCGGGCGGCTGGAGGGAGGCGGCGGGGTTAGTTCGCTCTCGGAACATGGCGGGCGTCGGCGACTCGGCCGCCCCGGGGGAAGGCGGCCGTGGCGGCGCGGACGGCCCGGAGCGGGCAGGCCGCGGGCAGGCGGAGCAGCCGGGCGGCGCCGGGCACGGACCCCCGCCGGCGCCTCAGCACACGGAGACGCTGGGCTTCTACGAGAGCGACCGGCGGCGGGAGCGGCGCCGCAGCCGCGCAGGTGAGGCGGCGGGCGGCGGGCGGGCGGCGCTAGGCCGCGGGGCCGGGGACTCCGGGCTGCGACCCCCGCCGCCCCGCGGGCCGCCCGGGCTGTGGGTGCGCGGGGTCGCCGCCCCCCGACGCCGCCGCGCCGCTGACAGCTCCGGGGCGGGGCCCGCGCGGCGCCGAGCCCCCGCAGGTGTGTCCGGAGCGGGGGCTGCGGCCGGGGAGTCGGCGCAGGGTCGCCCCACCGCCCTCCCGAGGTCCTTAGAAAGGAGCCCCGGGCTCCCGCACGCCCTGGGGCCGTCGGCGAGCATCCCGGGGCTCGGGGAGCTCAGATCTGACAAGCTCCGGGCTGATGTAATGATCACGCCAAGGTGACTTCTGCTGTGTATTTTCAGCGAACTTGAGCCATAGGGACCTGTTAACTTGCCCTGCACAGTGCTTCCCGCAGCCGCCCCTAACAGGGTGGGAATGACCGTGGAGTTCAGGACTTTTGCACAGAAGTATTTAGCACTCCTCCAAATATAACCTGTGAACTTTTCCTAAACCGAAACTTATGCCACTAAAAAAAGAAAAAACCCAAGAAAAAAAAAATAATGGCTGCAGAAAGCCTACTTTCCATGATGAGTTTTAAGCATATTGTTCTATTTCTCTCAGCTATTGGAGTTTATTCTCTTCAAACCGTATTTTGACCTTACATTTGTACTTATATTGCTGTTGTGTATGAGCCTTAAAATGTAAAAACCAAGATTTTGAGATGTACGTTTCATCGAATGTAGAGGGATCACAACATGCTTTAGGTTTATGAACAGCGACCAAACCATTAAATTTCTCCCCCACTCCCCAAAATTGCTTATGGTGCACATAATAGCTTTATTAGCTGTTATTTTTCTCAGTGCATGCAAGTAAATGTTTAAGTCATAGGCTTATGCATTGATTGTGTGGAGTGTTGAAAGTGTAGTAGTGCTTAAATATCCAAAGGGCAGTCAAGGTCCTGATTGATTTGCTATTTTGCAGAAGTAAACATAGATTAGATTTTGAAGAGGTCCCCACATCTTTGGAAAATCAAGTATGGACTGTGCCGTCTTAACTGTTTGGTTTGGTTTAGTTGTCAAACATTTGCTCGCAAGTTTTGAATTGGCAGGGTCTCAGTAAGACAAGGTATTAAATCTCTCAGCTGTCTGTTGACTTACTTAGACTTCAATATTGAGAGCACTCTGATGCATTTAGAAGCAAATGTAGCTAGAAATCACTATAATATCTTTAAACTATTTCTGAGTTTTGGGAAAGCCAACATTATAAAAGCTTTTTTATTCTTTCTTTCTTTTTTTTTTTTTTTTTGTATACACAGAAAATGAAGTTGTCAGGAGCCTTCTGATGAGCCCAATTGTTGGGTTTTTGGGGTAGCCTCTAACACCCTTTCCCTGACCCTTCCTGATTGGGTCTGGATACGAGGTGCCATGGACTTCCATAGACTTCATCACCCCACAAACCCCTTCTTCATCCACATAGGATACTGAGCAGGGTTTACTTAACATGTGTGAAGCTGGGCTTTTACCTCATAGTTGCAAGAAGTCATTTTCAGGGAGACAAATCCAGCCCTAGTTGTTCGGGTATTCCTCACTGTTTCCCAAATTCCATGAGTTGTTTGTGAGGAGAGATGCCAGTGACAACACTTGGCGATCGGTCTTAGGTGAGAATCCCAGGAATTTTTCAGCTGGAGTCACCAGTCAGTGGTGTTCCGTCAGGGCCACCGCGAGGGCCCCCTTATTCTTCCCTGCAGTGTCTGTCTGTCTGTCTATGTTGTGATTGTCACACAGCTCTTGCCGCTGTCTGTGACCAGCCTCGAACTCGGATGCCGCATTGGTCAGAAGCGTCCAGACCAATCCTGGAGACAGGATTTTTTCAGCCATTTTTAAATGCCCAGGCTGCTGCGTGGCTTCGGTGTTTGTCCTGACCCTCCAGCCCAGCTCCTTCCCACTGCTCTGTAACCTTTCCTTCCTCTTCTGTCCGGAGTTTAGACAACGGCCCTAGGGGCTGGCCTGGGGTGCTCAGAGAGCCTGTGAGTGGGACCACATAGCATCATGTGAGAAGCATTTCTCCCGGAATCCACCGTCTTCCAACTGAGAAGCTCGCACTTAAGATGTTACTGGTCCATTTTTTATGTATTCTGGTGCTGCCTCTGATAGTCCATCTCCCCAAATTAGAGCAGCCTTTGTCTTTTCTTTGGTGTCTTGGTAGCCTAACCAAAGTCCCTTTTAGCCTTTCTCCCAAGGAATTCAGGGCTCTTATAAATAAGACATTTGTTGGCCTATCCTAAGAGCCTAGGATTCCATAAATGAATATACAGAGTAGGTGCTGCCTTTGTCACTTACGCATTTAGAAGATACACGTTAATACTAGTTAGTGTATACACAGCTGTATTGGCCGTTCACATATACCCACATTAGCTTTCTTTTTGTTCCTCTTTTCAAACTCTTCTAATCACTGGGTTCTCTGAACTTCCTTTTCGACTTATATGTTGCCTGGTATTGGACTGAAACTTTTCTCAGGCACTAATACTTGTATATTAACATAGCTAAAAGTTGATATCCCATTTCTCATTCCTCTTTCCATTCTGTCTCTCTCTCAGAGTGGTCATTGTGTATTCCAGTGTGGCCTCATGTGGTCACCAATCTTGGACTCAGGGTATAGTGGTCGTCGGAAACTGCAGATTCATCTCATCTGTCTTTTTACCTACTCTTAAAAATACTCCAAATTTCTATTGTCCTTTTTGACCTAAGACCAAAGAATAAGTACATCTTACCATGTTTTTGTGCTTGTTCCCCGCTTGACTCATCTGTAAAAGTTCTAACTGGGAGAGTTTCTTTATAGCCATATTCCCACTTAGAAATCTAGATCTAGCAAGTCAGCCTTGGACTGAGAATTAGGCAATCTGTTTTTGGCTCAGTATGGTTGTTGAATTGTTTTGTAGACTCTACGCTTGCCTAACGCATTTGCCTGTTTCATAACTTCACTACTAAACAGTATCTAAAGTATATAAGTTGGCTGCAGTGACCGTGGGACTTAGCAGTGGAAGACTTGGTGTAGAAAAAGTAAATATAACATGTATTGGTGAGGACGAAACAATACCTATATAGTGCAGGCGTTGCAGTATGCATAGGGATGGGTACTGCTTATAAAACTAGAGCCCGAAGTAAGGGGTAAGGTATGAGAGGACAGAATGGTTTCTAATCATAAAAGAACTGGGGGGCCCATTCTGTCCCTTCTTTTAAATGGTGACTCTTCACTTCTGCAGCTTATGCTTGTTGTCCGTCTGTTTAGCTTCACTTTTCTGCCCTTACTCATTCTAGACCTCTTCCTTCACCTTCATAAGAATGAGAAGAGGCAGGATGAAAGAACAAACCCCAGAAAGGCCAACTGATCCCCTTTTCAGGAACTCCCACAAAAATTTCGAGTGGGACAGAGGCTTTTACTGTTTATATTCCCTATGTCTTATATCTTGTGTAATTGAAAACTGAAGTTCTTCTTACAAATAACATATTTTTATTAAAATGTTTTTAGTTAACCTGGTGCTCCTCCTCCAGAGAATATCTTACATAGTATCACTGTGGCCCCAGAATTATCCTAACCGATGATCTAAGGCTGTGATTCTGAAATTACGCTCTAGAATGAATACGTGATTTCTCATTTACAAAGGAAAAATAAGAGGAACTGTAAAACTGGCTAGGAAATGACTTGGGGGGGGGGGGCACAGCCCTACACAAATAAAGTAAAACTACTGCTCTGCTTTTAAAACTCGCACTTGCTTCACTGAGGTAATACATGTAAACAAGCAAGCAGCGAGAAGTTAATCATTTTGGTCTTTGATCAGTTCGATATCTTGGCCTTTTAAAATATTTAACTTCAGTCCTAGCAGCTCATTTGGGGCCCAGTTTGAGAAAGTTTGCATAAAAGAGGCCTTTGGAAAGACTATATGGCATTGATTGTTAGAATAATGATATTACATATTTATGAAGAGTCTATCTGTTCTTTACTTCCCTAAATATAAATAGCTTGAGGGTCTGACTTCAGAAGGCAGAATTGCTGTTGTATTGTTTCCTGGTTAGTCTTATACAACAGTGTGCCTCTATATTGTGTAATAAACTCATATTTAATATTTTAGTGTATGCTTAGTGAAGTTTATTGAAGTTTTACATTAGTTAAGACAATGGAGGTTTGCATGTTTTATACTATTTTCCTAACAGTTAACCAATATTACTTTCCAATTTTTTTATAGTGCTATTTTGAGAAAAGTATATTTAGACATACTACTGAACATATAAATATGTTTGTGATTAGTCATTACTTTAATTAATAGTTTTCTGTCCTGGTTTCTTATTTCTAAAACATGTAATTGCAGTAGATACCTAACTAAACATAATAGTTCTTTTAGGGATGAGGAAGAAGCAATTTTTACTATACTTATCAATTTCAGATATTGAATCACAGCATTTCTGTGGTAGGAGGTGAATATTGATTAAAAATACCCTAGGTGATTGATTTGGATTTATGATTGGTATTATTTATGTTAAGTATTTATGGTTGATAAAACTTGTTTTTTCCAATGTAGAAGCACTTGTTTATATTAAGTAGTAAAATACTTGTATTTTTAAAACTTTTTCTTATTTATTGATTTTTAGAGAGAGAGAAAGGGTGAGGGAGAGAGAGAGACATCGGTTTGTTATTCCACCCATTCATGCTGTCATTGATTGATTCTTTTTTTTTTTTCCTTCTTTTCTACGTGAGAGGAGAGGAGATAGACACACTCCCGCATGCTCCCCAACCAGGATCCACCCAGCAACCCCCATCTGGGCCTGACACCCTGCCCATCGGGGCCATGCTCGCAACCGATCTATTTTTAGCACCTGAGGTAGAGGCTCCACAGAGCCATCGTCAGTATTGAGGACCGATCGCTCAAAGCAAGGGAGCCATGGCTGCAGGAGGCAAATAGAGAGAGAGAGAGAGAGAGAGAGAGAGAGAGAGAGAGAGAAAACTGGAAAAGGGAGGGGTGGAGAAGCAGATGGTTGCTTCTCCTGTGTGCCCTGACCGGGAATCGAACCCAGGACATCCACACATGGGGCTGATGCTCTACCACTGAGCCATCCGGCCAGGGTCATTGGTTGATTCTTGTATGTGCTCTGACTGGGGTTTGAACCCATAACCTCATGATATCAGAATGAGGCTCTAATCAACTGAGCTACCCAACCAGAGCAATATTTGTACTTTTAAAAGACTTTTAGTGAATGATATTTCTGCTTGGTAAGAATTGAATAAATGACTAAAATTGGTTGGCGTCTAAAAAGTTAAGTCAGTGCTAGGGAAATAAACATATTCTTTTCTTTTGGAAAAGAATTGCTCTTAAAATATAAAGATATTTTTGTCATAACAGATGTGAGTGACTGTTTAGCTCAGAAGAAAGAAAATACCACCACAGTTAGGAGAAAGTGAGGTACCCTTAGCTAGCAGGGTTTTTGAAGAGCGGTGCCCGCAGGGTAAAGAGCAGTGCCTTCCTGAATAATTAGGCAACCACACAGTATCAAAGGACAAGCAAGTTCAGGTAAGTCTGTAGAAAGTTAAAAACAATGTTTAAAGAAACAAAAACACTGAGACAGAGCTACAGTTTGAAACAGAAGGTTAAGTTGCATCCTGCAAAACATGTCCATGGCCAGGGAAAGGTGGGAGTGGACCTGACCCAGCAGCAGGCCCGGCTGACTCAGTGGCTCAGGACTCAGGGCTGCAGGCGCCCCTTCATCCGAGGAGTAGTCACAGACTTTCTGATGGGTGGAAGCCAGAGCCATGCTAGCCTGTCTTCTCGTCAGATTGTCAGATGAGAGCTGATAATTATGGTATAGGGCAGACAGGATGCAGGGCTTGGAGTTCAAAGATCTAGGTTCTATTCCCTGTCGTTCCCTTAACTTTTAGTGACTTCGGACCAGTCTTGTGAGCCGCAGTTTCTTCATTTGTAAAACGTGAACACCATTATCTGCTCTCTTCAGCTCCCAGAATTGTGAGAATTTTATGAAGTAGTATGTACAAGACCTCAAACTGTTGCCATAAAGAGGGAGGATCCTAATCCCTTAAATAGGGCTAGTTCTCCAGGAGCAGGGGAGAAGGAAGTAACATAAAGCTTTTCAGGAAGAGAAAGCTTTTGAAATAGTTCACCCTGTGAAACGTGGTTCTTTTGTTAGTATTGCTTTAATTGTCCGGTAAAACCCTTCCCTAGCCCATTAGGGTGGTGCTAGTTGTGCACAAACACACGCCTAGATTCAGAACCCACTGGGGACTGGATATCGGGAAGGTTCAGATGCAGGGCACCTGCTTTCAGAAAGATCTGGGCTGGAAGGAAGCTGACAAGTTAACTGCACCTTTTCAGAAGCAAACCCGGGGCTGCGGGAGCAAAGAAGAGGGAGGGTGGAGGAGGTCCGGCTCTCCAGAGAGCACTGGCTGTTTACAGAAGCCCTTGAGACTGCGACAGTCACAGAAATCGAGTGCCCAGAGCACACGCTGTGGGGATAGACTGCTTGACTGAGTTCTGGCTCTGCCACTTGCTTCCTGCTGAAGCCGGAGGCCTCGTGACCCTTCTGTGCCTTGCTTTTATCATTCGCTTTTTAAGCGCTTACTTTAAAATTCCCCATTGTGGAATGTAAATTGGTGTTTATAACTAAAACTCTTGCATTTCTAGAGGTGGAATCCTGACACAATATTGTTTTTTACTTATAGTTAAAATACTTTCATAGGTTTATATTGTAAAACTGTTTCACAGAAAAGTAATTACATAGGTTATATAGTTTGTGAAACATACTTACTTGTCAGATTACCTTTGTCCGTGAAAACAGGATTGCAGAAGTAGCATCAATCAATAACATTAGGTAACTGCCAGCTAGAACTGGTTAATGTACAGATCTTGTGAAATTAATAGGAAGTCGTTCAAGACATTGTGACATGCTTTGTGATTTTCACATACTTTCCTGTGTGTCCCGTCAGTCCTTCAGCCATCCTACGTTGAAGGCAAGCAGGTAGCAGGTGTTACAAAACAGCCCTAAGCCTCCGTTCCTCCTCTGTGGAGTGGAGACTGTGACTTGAGCAGGGTCACAGGACTAGTGTGTGGCAGGCTGGCCCAGGACTCCTTCCTCTAGTTTCTGACCCGTGCTTTTTCCTGTGGATCATGACCAAACTCATCGTGCTGAGAGCTCAGGCATGTGCCGTCATCAAGGGGAACGCCATTGTGGAGTATAGCTTTTTCAATCTTGGAGTGGAATTTGGTTTTTTAGATTTAAAATTGTGCCATAACCTTTTTTCTGTATCTCCTCAACATGGTGACATACTAGCAGGCTGCCCAGCTTCCCTCCCTACACTACAGTGGACAGTGCGAGTCCACAGTGGAGGTCCGCGCACCTCTTGGGCGACCCTTGGCAGTCACCTAGATGCACACGGAGTAGCAGGCCCTCCTGGTCGCTCCTGTGTGCAGTGAGGCGCCGGGAGCCTCTCGCTCTGCGCCTGCTGCCTGCCTGCCTGCCTGCGCCCCGGGCTCCGCACAGCTGTCTTTGTGGTGGGCTCTTTCCCGAGGATCTGCTCTTCCCTGCCTTTACCTCTGCTGATTTCTGGTTCTGGTTCTGTTCTCTGCCACACATCTCCCACCCTCCTTCCTCGTCTCTGACCCGTGTATTATTTTAGCAAGCATTTGCTGAGCACCTATTATGTGCGGTGCCCCGAGGATGCCAAAGTAAAGGAGAACACGGGACCAGGAAAGGGGCGTGGTGGGGCGCAGGGGAGCACAGGCAGGGTGGTGCTGTGGGAACTGGGTGGGCCCCCCTTGGGCCCTGGGGCATGTCCCCAGAGCAGGCCGCGTCTGTGCTTGCTCGCTTGGAGAAAGCAGGCAGCGGATTCTCGGGCCAGTGAACAGTGAGCCAACTGACATGTTCACGAGAAATGAAAAGTAGGGTAACTGGAGATCTGTGACCTAGAGGTCCAGGGCAGGCCCGGTGAGGCACGCCTGGAAAGGTAGCCAGTGGCCGAGCTGTAAGGGATCCGGTGTCCTCGCTGCTGAGGTGTGGGGCCCGCCCCGAGGTAACGAGGTAACGAAGGCTGCCTACTACAGCCGGTGACCCTGGCGTGTGCTCGCCCGGAGGCCAGGCCAAGTGGGGCTGACAGGAGGCAGACTGGAAGGAGGGTGTGGGTCAGGACTCTTCTGCAGCAGCTGGACAGGGTGGGGGCCAAACGAGGCTGGAGTGTGGAAAGGAGGGGGAGACGTTCAGTGTTTCAGAGCAAGAATCAGCAGAGCTGGGTGGGAGGAGAGAGGTACCATCAGAATCTGCTCTGAGCTTCTAGCACAGAACTGCCTGCTGCCGCCCTGAGCTACAGCCGGGCAGCAGGCGAGGGGCCGGGGATCCTGAGTTTGGTTCTGCAGGTTAAAGGTGTCTGGGGTTTCCAGGTGGAGTTGCCCAGGAGGCAGTTGGCAACATGGGTCCAGGCTCAGGAGTCAGAGCTAAAGATACGGTGACTTTGTTTTGATGATGGTTAAACTGTCCAAGGCGAGTATGTATAGGAAAAAAAGAAAAAGAGAAGGTAACAGGACGCATCAGGGAACACCAGCCTCCGGCCTCCAGGGATGACCAGCGTTTTACTGGAACTCGGGTTTGTTGGTGTGAGTGGGCCAGCAGCCATTTAACAGTGAGGTGGAGGGGACACCCAAGAGCCACGGGACAGGCAGGGCCCCTGGAGAGAGGATGCCCAGTGGAGGGCTGGCAGGGAGCGGCGGGGAGGCTGCGGGCGGTGGCTGCTCAGATTCCAGGGGCGGGACGCAGAGCTCAGTGGCATCAGCGACAGTTCTTGTAAGTGCAGTGTGTCCTGTGGCTTCTCAGTGTTTACACGAAGCAACTGGTATTGATATCTATCAGCCACTCCAGACGTGCTTTTCTTTCTAATTGGAAATCTGACTGAACGGAGAAGGAGTTTAATTTTTACCAGTTTTGGCTGTTCTCACTTGCAGCTCAGAGGGCTCTCTTTTCTCTCCTTCAAGCAGCAGATCGTGTTCAGGCTTTGGCCAGCCTACAACGTATTAGTTCCTAACCAAAAGTTTGACTCTACATTGCCTCGGTTACACTAAGGCCTTTTAACCGAAAATCTGTTTGTACCTTCAATAGAGTTCACATCTCGTGTGCATGGCTTCACCTGCCAGGGTACTGATTTGGCACGCCCCTGCGCTGGGCTGGAGCACGCAGACATCTGTTTCTCCATCGGTTTCAATCCCCAGACAGCTCTCATGGGGTCACTGACTCTGGGCAGATTACAAATCCAGTATTTAAAGAAATGTGTGTGTGTAATTTTTTTTTGTTTGTTTTTGTTTTTTTGGTATAACATCTAAACAGAAGCCACTTGACTTGATGCTCAGAGAACTAGCTGGAGGAAGTAAGATGTGTGAGGCCCATTGACAGATGGTGAGGCTGCCGCTCAGTCTTCCTAAGGGCTTTTCAAGGGTACTTTTGACTGTGTCATCTTTTCCCCATGCCTGCACACCTTAGCACTCACATAAGATGCAGATTGTTCTGAGCTAAAGACAACTGAGACCCTGTGGACTCAATAGAAACTTCTACCTCCCCCCAACCCCCAACTATCTAGGAGAGTTTAAATTAGGGCCCCAGCCCGTGGTAAGTGTTACCATCAGAAGTAACCTTTTCCCTGTCTACATGCCAGGGCAAACTCAGAGTTCCTGAACACTTGCAGCTCTGACACCTCCAGTGCCTGACACGAGCCCTAGTTTAGAATGTCAGCTACACCCTGCATTCCCGTCTGTCTCCAAACCTCTCCGGTGTGTGTGCAGGGCCCCCACACATAGGAATATAATTGAATTTGGCCACTTTTTCCTAACAGGGTAAAGTTTCTTCCTCCCCCACACCAATCAGCATCGTGGTTGTAAGCGTTCACCTAAGGAATTAGCAGTCTTTAGATGCTTTTACAGGATCTCTGAGGCTGAACAAGTTACATGGGTATCTGTGTAGTTTACTCAGGGTAGTTCTTGGGCTGAAGCAATGCCTGGTAGTTGACTTGACTTCCTTTAAAAAATCAAGTATATACATATATCTATGTATATGCCTCCATTTTATATATATTCAATGTATACTCTTTTTACCTGCCTTCATAGTCCTGTGTAACCTGTAAGACCCATGACTGGGCTCTTGCAAAACCCTTTTCTGACTCCCTGGCACCAAGTGCTTGTCTTTCCGTTTTTCTGTGACAGTGGGATTTTTAATTTATACCACACAGAGCAGCAGTTTTCCCAACAGTCAATGCTAATGGTTTATGTGCAGTTTCTTTGGGCACAGAATTATAGATTCCTTTGTTTTATTCCCTCATTGTTTTGTATATGTATTACTACGTATGGCCCCAGCTAGCATGTAAGTTCCTTGATAAATACTGTTCTTTTGTTTTGTGTCATTTTCTTTCCTTGTAGAGCTTTCATTGTTGAGGTTCCTCAGTGCTGAACTAACGAGAGGGTACTTCCTTGAACATAATGAGGCCAAGTATACAGAAAGAAGAGAAAGAGTGTACACTTGTATGCGAATACCAAGAGAATTGGAAAAGGTACCTTTTTTCTATTACCAGACATCATTCTGAAAGTTATGTCAATGTGTTAATCATACAAAAAAAAAAAAAGTAGTGAACAGCTTGAGTTGACTTTTTAAATTATTGAAAATGATGTAATCATAAGTGATTAAATATATTCGGGGAGTAGAAATTCCCATACAGGAAGAGGCTTTAAAGAGTATTTTTTAGAGGAATAGCCAATTATTCTTGACTTTGCTTCTTATTACACTTACCTTGTTTTCATTTCTGTCTCACCCAAATAGCTTTTCCCAAGGAATTAGTCTCCATTCACCCCTTTAGTTCTGTTCAGTTGTTTTACTAGAAGCAATTCTTTATTCCAAGCATGATAAATTTTTAATTTCAGCTTTTTTTAAAGTTTCAGTTTCTCAGTGAGCCCTCATACTTAAAAACGCAAACGACAGCCTCTTCAAGAGAAAGATGATTGCTTTCACATTCGTCACAGAAAAGATCTCACAGGGTCAGCGCAGTGGCAGCAGCACTGAGTCCTCACACACCGTGCCCCTCACTTGTGTGTCAAGTCTGCTAGGACCAGTCACCTGTCAGGAAGGCCACTCTTTCCTCCGCATGGCTGGCGTTGGCGACTCTGAGCACTTGCTCAAAGGAAAGAATTAAGAAATAATTTGGCTTTAACTATATTAAAACATGTTTGCATAGTTTTATAGTAACATAAAACTTACAGTATTTCGGTCACTTCCTTAGAATCATACCTTCCGTTAGAGTGTCTTGTCAGAGAAGAGTGTCGTTGATTTGCTTTATCGTGGATTATAAGGGCGGGAGGCGGGACGGACCCTGAGAAGTCAGGCTCAGCTGGTTTGGCTGATGTTCTGTTATTTCTGACAGTCCGTCAGTTTGGGAGAAGGACCAGGGTCAGATGCAGAGTGATTACTTGAGACCTGTTGCTTCACCTAGGTTCTCGGTGGCGCGGCGCTAGCGGGAGTCTCAGGGGCTCTGCCTCGGGGTGAGGCGCAGAGCGCGGGGAGCGCCAGCCTGGGTCCAGGAGGCCGGGCACTGAGCGTGCTCAGCTGTTCCTGCCTGTGTTCTTCGGGAGCTGTAGGGGTCAGAGCAGGGACCAAGGGACTGGGATATTGGGGGGGGAGGGGGTGCGTGGGGCGCTCTGCAGCCCCTCCCCCAGGCGGCACCTTATTTTGTATATTGGAGTTTAAGATTTTGTTGGATCAGGACAGTAGTGTTTCTTCTGCTTGCAAAAAGAAATAAAAAATTAAACTAGTTTTTGTATCTTTCTTAAGACATTTTGAACTTGCTTTTCAAAGCTCACGTTCTCTCTGCGGTAGTGAGCTGTGAGACGACGTGTGAGGCGTACTACTGAGGCAGCCGGAGGGAGGGTCGCCGGGGCCTGTGTTCTTGTACAGGGCAGCGCGGGCCAGCCCCATCAGTGTTAGCCCTGGTCTCCACAGGGAGCGGCTTCCGTCCCCCGCTGTGAGCGACTCTGGACTTCTGTTTTTCCCCCGGGGAGGACACAGGGATTTGCCTGAAACCCACAGCCGAACCGTGGACACATCCGGGGACTGCTTCAAAGCCAGAGGTGTCTGTCCGTCTGACCCTTTCTATCACCCCTCCTGTGACAAAAATAATGAGCAGTGGCAGCATCCTTTTATAATTCTGCCCCTTCTTCAGAGGCAGGTTCAATACACAGGTCCTTTTCTCTTCTTTATTAGCAACATTGAACTAACAAGTTTCTGAGTTTAGATTTCTCACAGACTCTTGTGAGCATTTCATGTTTGTTATTGTGAGTATTAAGGTGTCTTCTGGGAGAATGCCTACAGATCTTGATAATCAGTGTTTTTCAAACTGTGGTCCATTACAGGACCAATGATGAGGAAACCGTATAAGTTGTAATCAATTAAGTTTTTTTTTTTTTAAGAGAAGAATAGGAAAATATTGGAGTGCATTGCCCATACGAGGGATGTTTTCTCATGACACTTCATTCGCATTCGTGTGTGTGAAGTGAATACTGTCAGGAAAGTTGAATTGCCCCTGGACATGCACAGTTGTCATCATTTTCTAACCCTGTTTCTCCTGAAAGGGGGCTTTGGCTTTCGGCCTCGTGGGGAAAATTTGAATGAGCCTCTTAGCAGCACTGTGGAAGCTTGACTGCTAGAATACTCGAAAGAAAGTCATGTATTTCAATTTAGCGCTATTCTTACTTTGTAAGAGAGGGAAGCCTAGAGGAGAGGTGGATTTCTGTTCAGTTCCAGGCCGATGTGGCTCACCCCAGCACCAATCACCCTGATCCCCTGAGGCCTTGAACTTGTGTGAGTATTGTTTACTGTAGGCTTTCCTTACGGGGTGGGAGGCTATCTACACATTCATGTCAATCTGAATTACTTTTACTGGTTTCCTTGGTGTTTATGTTGTCTATTCTAATACATAATAACTTATTCATTTTTGTTCTTGTTTTCAGTAAATGTTATGACATTTTCACCTAACCTTTTGAAGGAGAGAAACTTGATAATTATAGAGCACTTTGCTTCTGTAAGGGTTGCAAATACTATAAAACATGTAATTAACGTTTATAAAGTTAAGAGAAAGGTCAGTTCAGTGTGTTTTATTGAACCTCTTTACCAGTGTAAAAAAATCCCAGATTTTTGTCAAAGGGCTAATTTTGTCATCTGTGTGAATCTAAAACTGCAGGAAATAGTTTTAAAAAAATGCTGATCACAGTCTTTTCTAAAATTATCTGATATATAAAATATATATAAATGTATATATAAATTTATATATAACTACACACACACACACACACACACACACACACACACACTAATTTAAAGGACCAGAGATCACTTACTCATTTCTTTTCCCTGTCTTTGTTTTGAATACTTTCTATGTCTCGGTACTTTTACAGTGTGGAAGTACAGAGATAAAGCTAAGACTTGCCAAGGTAATGGCCAGGTGATGAGAAAATGAGGTGGATGTTGTGTGTGTGTTGTAGGCGTGTGTGTGTGCGCGCACTGGGGAGTGCATGTGCTAGGAAGAGCGGGGTGGGGGGTTTGCTAGGTACATGTCAGAAGGACAGGTGCACTGGCAGGCCAGCTGGGTCCAGGCTGTTCTCAGTGGTTAGGCTCAGGGGTATGGCCTGGCTTTGGGAGGGACCTGTTAAAATAGGTTTCTTAGGAACACTTTTAGTTGTGCATATACAGAACACGTAACAGTTAGCTATGTATGTAACAGAATACCTACCAGTGCCTTAAACAAATGAGACTTTTGTAAAACAGATTCAGAGGAAAGAGATCTCAGCTGTTCCAGCAGATTACTGAAGCCAGCATGGACTCAGCCTTTTCTCTCTCTCTAGTTTGCCATCGTTGGCAAATTGGCTTTTGGTCCTCTTGCTTGTTACCTTTTAATGAAAGAGGACAGCTGCCACCTCGGGCAGCACACCTGCATTAGAACCAGAAAGGAGGGAAGATGGACAGTGCCCCTTTCCGACTGTCCCTTCTGTAAAGGTTTAAATGCTTTCCCAGAATGCCCCATTATACTTCCTTCTGCTTATGTCTCTTTAGCCAAACGGAGTTACGCAGCTGTCCACAGCTGCACAGGGCCCGCGGTATTGTGCTTTTCCAACAGAAGGAGAAAGAGATTGAGAGGTAATTGGATTGGCCACCCCTCAGAGCTGAGCTTCTGAAAAATTAGTATAGTAATGTTCAACATGGATTAAAGATAAGATCTCAGGATCTGTCCGTGTGCATGATCTCTCCTCAAATTAACTATAAATAAAGTATTGATTCACCTCTGAGAAATTTATTCCTCATGTTAAATACATGTCTGATGTAGGTTGTAATTATTATGAAGCCGTTTATCAAAATTACTTCTTTTCTGTGGTTACATATATTTATGTAACCTTGCCCCTCATAAAAGTAAAAATGGTGAGAATACTTTTCTGACTTTTTCTACATTGTAATTCTATGTTTTTGCATTCCCTTATTTCAGTGTTACCATGCTTTTCCTGAATACATAAGTATTGTCGTAGGTATAGAATATTGTTATTTTCAGGCATCGACTATTGTTGTTATTGACACAGAAAGGCTACTGTCACAGAAGGGAATATTTGGGGTCAGGGTTCAACAGCGCTAGCTTCTCATCTCAGGTCCGCAGGTCATAGCGAGTGGCCTGACCAAGGCCTTGGACATGTCTGGCTTTGACCTCATCTGAGATGAGAAGGCTGGACAAGGGCATCTCAGGAGGGCGGATAGTCCGCAGATGAGTTGGCATGTGAGGAACAGGGGAAATGGGAGCAAAAGGAAAGATCCAGAAAGTGAAATGTTACATAATAGTGGGGTAACTCAGTTCTGCTTGTTTGAGGGTCAGAGAGGGAGGGTGACATCGAGGAAACATAATTCAAACCGTTCCTTTCAAAGTAAGGAGCTTCATCAGAATGTCATAGGAAGTCTTTTGCTGTCTCTCGCCATGAGGTGCCTGTAAAAGTGCAGTCATAGCCGTTGTGTCACCCTTAGTCCTGTCACTCAGTCCTGGGATTTCATTGTGAAACTGATCGAGGGCCAACTTGGACCCGTGGTGGTGGCAGTGATTTCTTGGGCATCCTGCTCAGTTTCTGATTTCTTGCAAACACGTTTGGGGCACCTGCCCTCTAAATTCTTCCTGTGATGTGGCCCTTGTCTGAGCCCCACCCTGACTGAGGTCCTGCGCTCAGCTGCTGAGAAGCAGGAAAGTGTGGGTCGCACAGCTCAGAACCTCTCGGCCGCCGAGGAGAGTGGGGACAGCAGCTTCCCTGTCCCTCGCAGCCGCCTCACCTTGCTCAGCTCTAGGGCCCAGGGCTAGCCCGCAGCAGCACTAGGAGCCTTCCCCTCCCCCCCCCCCCCCAAGCAGGCTGAGAGGTGCTGGGAGCAGCCAGGCAGGCATCCAGAGCCTCCTTGGCCCAGTGGAGGGCCTGCTACCTGCTGGGCAGAAATGACCATCAGAGTCCGAGGACAACCCAGCTAAGACTTGAGGCTCCTATCACTTTTGTGAATATATTTAAAAGACAATCTGTGAACCTAGCACTGTGGAGCTATGTTTATCTTTTTGATGAATCAGTAACTTATTGCTGTCACATTAGCTTTGGAAACAGTCTTAACCTCTTTTCTTCTCTCTTTCCATTTGCTGTATCAGCTCATTGTGACCCTCACTCAGACTAATTATTGTCCTTAACTTGTCTCTGCTTATTCTCAGTGTGCCATAATGCTGCTTACTGCTGATGGCCTAAATAGTCGGTTTGTGCCTATAATGGTAGCCTGCGGGCATTGCTAAGACCTCTGATCCTCTGTGTGGCTCAGATGTGCTGTGGGCCCCAAGAGGACAGCCAGCCTCGTGTCCATTCCAGCCAGCCACGCAGCAGGAGCTGCCTGGTCCTGCCTGGCCCTTGCAGCATGCCAAGTACTGGTCCCTGCCTCCAGGGTTATTGGGGGGCTCACATAAATTAATGTGGGTCACGTGCTTCCACAATAGCAATATTCAGACATGAGCTGGAATTCAGAGAAGCAAGAAAACCTCAAGGCCTCCCCATGTGTGTAGTGAAAGGGACCAGAATTTTGCCACCCCATAATGTTGGGATATTGATGTGAAGCTGGATATTAAGAAACAAAAGACTCAGAACCTTTGACCTCCTCCCTTTCCTGCCAAGGGGTTCAGATGGAAGGGCCTGCTTCAGGAAGGGAATTTTAGCATACTCACATTAGCATTAGGTAGGAAGGCTCCAGGCGGGCCTGACAGCTAGACGGCCCCCCACCCCGGCCATTGTTTCTGGGTTGTCTAATGAGAATTTGCCTGATATGTGTGTTCCACTCTTCCCCTGTAAAATGCCTGTTTCCTGTGAAACGTCCACCCCTTTGCCCCTTTGTCTGTCATGGCACAGAAGCCTGAACCGCTCAGCACAGGTTGGGTCTCATATCTTACAAAGCCCCAGCAGATACATTCGTAACCAATGCTGTGTGTTTTCTCCCCTGAATCTGCACCTGTTAGTTTGAATAGTAACCCAGCCAGAGGAACTTAGAGGTGGAAAGAAAAGTATGTTTTGAGCCCCACAATAGTCTTTCTGAGTATTAAAATCTTCAATTGATTTATTTACCTCTAAAAAATTTATTCTGTGTGTTAAATATACGTCAGGCATTAGTTGTATTGATTGCCTAGCCTTTTATCAAAATGACCTTGTTTTCCATGGTTACGTTTGTTTTTGTAATCTTGCCTATCATAAAAGTACCGGACTCGTAGTAATCCCTTTGTTCATCATCTCTTAGAGTGTGTAGACCTCTTGGGGACATGAGTTTTTGAATGCAGGTCAATAATTTTTTTTTATTATGGGGTTTTCTTGAATCTGCAGTAATTGCTTGCAGAATCAGTCACCTGTAAACTTTCTTATTGATAACCCATTCTCCTTGACATTCTTGTAATCATGGATTCCTGTGTGTGGGTTTGTTGAGAACTTAGAGAAAGTAGGACAAAATTTGTGCTCCTTAGTAACTAAGTAAAGTTGATGTCTGCCCCTTTTGTAAATAATTGCCTTCTGGCCACATAGCTCCCCACTCACATTGTACCTGTGCACACTCTTCTCTTTGTTTGGAATTCTGTTCCTCCTTACTGCGCCAGGCAAAACCTAATGCCCCTCTTGTCTCCTCTGTGGGAGGTCCATGCTGGCTCATTGCCCCCCCCCCCCCGCGTGCACATTCCCCATGCCACCCTCCACTGCCACCCACACACCACGGAGTCCTCCTCTCAGCCAGTGCTTGCAGGGCACGTCACTCATCGGGCCCTAACCACGTGGTCTGTGTCCAGCTCACTAGATTGTGAATTCCCTAGGGAAGGTGCCCTTCCTAATGGCCTCACCCTCCCATTGTAGAACTGACCAAGACGGGGCCTTGGCTCTTGCAGGACCCAGAGCGGCACAGACAGTGAGACCACGGGAGGGGCGGGGAGTGCCCTTTCCTGCTTTCCTGCTTCTGTCCAGCTAACCCTCCAGCCCCGCCGTCCTCGACAGCGGGCTCCCGGACTAGCTGGTGGCATCTGGTGGTCATGGGGGCAAGGCGGTATTCGGAACTGTCAGAAATGAGGTGGAAATTCCAAGAAGCCTGTTTCAGAATCAGTGTGTTTTCATTTTAGCCGTAGTATTTTATTTTTGAAATTTCAAAGGGCATTAAATGGAGGGCGGGAGATTTTTATCAGAAAGGTGTTTGTCATAGATTGTTTAAAAGTTAAGAAACCTTGCTCTATTCTCCACAGAGAGAGGCTGGCATTTTTATTTATTTATTTGGAAGCTAGTATTTTTCAAATGACCAAGAACAATAGTAGTAGGTTCAAAGTTAAATGTGGTAAGAGCTGGTGTGAAAATTTTCACTAGCATGTGATCTTTGGTTGACATAGGGTTACAGAATTGTTGCCATTTTGTATTTTTCTTAACATTGAAATTCAGATGTTAAAACTTTGCTAACCTTGTTGTTATTTTGTAAATTGATGTGGTGCCAAATCCATGGCGGGGTTAAGGCTGGAAGGATGAGTGACAGGTGGCCTTAGTAGAGTAGAGCTTCCGTTTTCGAAGCTGTGCCTTTGGCAGACCCTCCGGAGCCTGGCCCGCCTCTTCTGCTCATGAACTTGGGCACTTCCTTCCCTGAGATTCTGCAGAGGGGAGCTGACGATGGACTGCGGCCTCGCACGCAGACCCCCGCCCAGCACCTGGACAGTGCCCGGGACCGCCCTGTACCTGCAGCAGACCTCTGAAGGCCTCCAGACAGCGTGCCCTGAGAGGCAGAAAGGCCAGCGGACATTCCTGTCCCTGTTTCCACTCCCACTCTTTCTGTTATTTCACAGAGGACTCCCAAGAACTGCCTTATGTATGCAGAGGGTTATTTTGAAATAATTATTTTTTTGTGTGTAAATTTTTATAAATCTTTACCCCCAAAATGAATTTTGATTGAACAGCTGCAATTTGTAACTTCATGCCTTTCATTCATTTTTGTGCAAACCCTTCCCAGTGGCTGCAGTGCAGATAGATGGGTCTGCAAAGCCCCTTGCAGCCTCCGTGAACATCTGCACACAGCTGTGGTGGCCGCAGGAGGGCTGAACCCCGCAGCCTGCCTCTCCTGGAATCTCTTTTCAGACAGTGAGTTCTCACCCCCTGGTGGGGCATGAATTTCATGAGACCAGCATTGTTTTTAAAAAAAGGAAATAGAAAATATCAGCCAGTATTTCACTGGAGTACAACTTAGTATTTACTTAGTAAAATAATACTAAGTATTTCACTTAGTATTATTTCACTTAGTATTATTTTAGTGAAACTTTCATTTTGGCTCTGTGTGTGTGTGTGTTTGTGAACTTCAGTGTGTATATAGTGAATTGCAGTGTAAAGTGTATTTGTATCTAGGTTATGGTCAGAATTTGGATCCTCTCCTTTGGGTGTTAAGCTTCTTTGCAAGACTTTGTTCTTCTTAAGACAGCGAGCATGTATTTTATGCAGCTGTCACAGTCTCTGCAACATTAGGGCTGTGCGCTAAATGTTTAGGATGGGTCAGGAACCTATGGCTCCCGAGCCAGATGTCGCTCTTTTGATGGCTGCATCTGGCTCGCAGACAAATCTTTAATAAAAAAAATAATAACGTTAAAAATATAAAACATTCTCATGTATTACAATCCATTCATTTCCTACCGCTCATGTTCGTGGTTGTGGGTGGCTGGAGCCAATCACAGCTGTCCTCCGGGACAACATCAAATTTTTATTGGGGCCTGACCTGGCGCAGTGGATCAAGTGTTGACCTGGAAATGCTGAGGTCGCGGGTTCGAAACCCTGGGCTTGCCTGGTCAAGGCACATATGGGAGTTGATGCTCCCAGCTCCTCCCCCCTTCTCTCTCTCTGTCTCTCCTCTCTCTCTCTCCCTCTCCTCTCTAAAATGAATAAATAAAAAAAAAATTTTATTGGATAACGCGTAAAGTACACAGGTCATTGTATGGCTCTCACGGAATTACATTTTAAAATATGTGGCATTTATGGCTCTCTCGGCCAGAAAGGTTCTCGACCCCTGGTTTAGGAAAACAAAGTAGAACAAATCAAAGATTGTTAGCCCTGGAAAGTTTTGCACAACACCTTGTGTAGCATTTTGTCTTCGGTCCCCAGGAAAATGAGAAAACCCTAAACCTCCAGTGTATGATTTCTTTTTGAGGTAGTATTTTCATACCTAGTATTTACTTTGAAATTTTAGGTGGTACTTCAAGGAGAACCGGAGATTTTTATGTTTCTCAAAAGGGAAACAGAGAGTGGGATGACACCTTTCTAATGACACCTCATATATTTCAGGAGAAATTTTCTTTAGCTGTTACTTAAGACTGCTTGAATATTTTATGGTTATTTGATCCAAATAGAAAGGAAAGAGTAATTGTCTATTTTATCAAGGTGCCATACAAATTAATCAGAGTGTGAAAGTCTACATTATTCCCATTAGTAATATATACACTCAAAGCTTTTTATTCTTAACACATTTTCACAGTTAGCAATAAATGTGAATATGTAAACATTTTGTGCCTTTTGTAAGCTTGATTCATTAAATGCCCATTATTTTTGCGTTTTGTGACACCAGGCAAATTGGCAAAAAATGAGTTAGCGCAAAGGAAATTAGCGTAGCCCCTGTGCCTCATAAAAGTAGTGGGTAAAACCTTCCCAAGCACCAGCCTCCAGACTGGTTTCCTCGAGTGCGTGGTGGGGGGATGATCGCTGCAGCAGAGAGCGGAGAGCGGAGAGCGTGGCAGGCTGGGTGGTGAGCCCTTCCCCCTGCCCGGAGGACCGCAGCGTGGGGCAGCTTTGCACAGCCCCCAGGTCCTGGGCCGCGGGGAGGCGCGATGCCAGGTTCACATCTGGCTGGGCACCAGGCTCACCCACACCCGGCACAGGCTGTTTACCCCCTTCGGGCAGGGTGAATGCCATCGGGGTTGCATCTTGTTTGCTCTCTTAGGAAATGTTCATTTGTAAAGAATTTAGAAGAATGCTATACCTAATGAGAAAGGGTAACATTAGAACAATAGGTCCAGTAGCTGGGTCACTTTTTCATGTTCCCAAGCTCTGAAAGGCATTTCTATTGCTGGTGTATTGTGTATTCTCACATCCACGGATGGTTTCTTTCTACCCAGTTGCAATTTCTTTAGATCTCAGTCAGTGTTGAGATCCAGTTACGTAGTCAGCGTACGGTGCGAGGTGACTGCTTGCCCACTGAGTTTATTGGGCTGGTTTAAAGTGTGACCGAGAAGTCCCTTAGACTTTAGTTACTATTGTTTACCATAAACCATACTAATGCCAAATTCCTCTAAGCCAAAAAAAGGTAGCTGGACTTCTATTCTGCAAGAAAAGGTCGTTTCATACTTACTGCCTCTGTGCTCCTGCCCCTGCTCCCTCCCCTGCTGCGCTTCCTCCCTACCCCTCCCCTACAGTCTCCATCCCCACCCCTAGCCCTCCCTACCCCTACCCTACAGTCTCCATCGCCACCCCTAGCCCTCCCTACCCCTACCCTACAGTCTCCATCCCCACCCCTAGCCCTCCCCTACCCTACAGTCTCCATCCCCACCCCTAGCCCTCCCTACCCCTACCCTACAGTCTCCATCCCCACCCCTAGCCCTCCCCTACCCTACAGTCTCCATCCCCACCCCTAGCCCTCCCTACCCCTACCCTACAGTCTCCATCCCCACCCCTCCCCTCCCCTACCCTACAGTCTCCATCCCCACCCCTAGCCCTCCCCTCCCCTACCCTACAGTCTCCATCCCCACCCCTAGCCCTCCCTACCCCTACCCTACAGTCTCCATCCCCACCCCTAGCCCTCCCCTACCCTACAGTCTCCATCCCCACCCCTCCCCTCCCCTACCCTACAGTCTCCATCCCCACCCCTATCCCTCCCCTCCTCTACCCTACAGTCTCCATCCCCACCCCTAGCCCTCCCTACCCCTACCCTACAGTCTCCATCCCCACCCCTAGCCCTCCCCTACCCTACAGTCTCCATCCCCACCCCTAGCCCTCCCTACCCCTCCCCTACAGTCTCCATCCCCACCCCTCCCCTCCCCTCCCCTACCCTACAGTCTCCATCCCCACCCCTCCCCTCCCCTCCCCTACCCTACAGTCTCCATCCCCACCCCTAGCCCTCCCTACCCCTACCCTACAGTCTCCATCCCCACCCCTCCCCTCCCCTACCCTACAGTCTCCATCCCCACCCCTATCCCTCCCCTCCTCTACCCTACAGTCTCCATCCCCACCCCTAGCCCTCCCTACCCCTACCCTACAGTCTCCATCCCCACCCCTAGCCCTCCCTACCCCTACCCTACAGTCTCCATCCCCACCCCTCCCCTCCCCTACCCTACAGTCTCCATCCCCACCCCTATCCCTCCCCTCCCCTACCCTACAGTCTCCATCCCCACCCCTAGCCCTCCCCTACCCTACAGTCTCCATCCCCACCCCTCCCCTCCCTACCCCTACCCTACAGTCTCCATCCCCACCCCTAGCCCTCCCCTACCCCTCCCCTACAGTCTCCATCCCCACCCCTAGCCCTCCCTACCCCTCCCCTACAGTCTCCATCCCCACCCCTAGCCCTCCCTACCCCTCCCCTACAGTCTCCATCCCCACCCCTCCCCTCCCTACCCCTACCCTACAGTCTCAATCCCCACCCCTAGCCCTCCCCTACCCCTACCCTACAGTCTCCATCCCCACCCCTCCCCTCCCCTCCCCTACAGTCTCCATCGCCACCCCTAGCCCTCCCTACCCTACAGTCTCCATCCCCACCCCTAGCCCTCCCTATCCCTCCCCTACAGTCTCCATCCTCACCCCTAGCCCTCCCTACCCTACAGTCTCCATCCCCACCCCTAGCCCTCCCTACCCCTCCCCTACAGTCTCCATCCCCACCCCTCCCCTACCCTACCCTACAGTCTCCATCCCCACCCCTCCCTCCCCTACCCTACCCTACAGTCTCCATCCCCACCCCTAGCCCTCCCTACCCCTCCCCTACAGTCTCCATCCCCACCCCTAGCCCTCCCCTACCCTGCCCTACAGTCTCCATCCCCACCCCTAGCCCTCCCTACCCCTCCCCTACAGTCTCCATCCCCACACCTAGCCCTCCCCTACCCTACAGTCTCCATCCCCACCCCTAGCCCTCCCTACCCCTTCCCTACAGTCTCCATCCCCACCCCTAGCCCTCCCTACCCCTCCCCTACAGTCTCCATCCCCACCCCTAGCCCTCCCTACCCTACCCTACAGTCTCCATCCCCACCCCTAGCCCTCCCTACCCCTCCCCTACAGTCTCCATCCCCACCCCTAGCCCTCCCTACCCCTCCCCTACAGTCTCCATCCCCACCCCTAGCCCTCCCTACCCCTCCCCTACAGTCTCCATCCCCACCCCTAGCCCTCCCCTACCCTACAGTCTCCATCCCCACCCCTAGCCCTCCCTACCCCTCCCCTACAGTCTCCATCCCCACCCCTAGCCCTCCCTACCCCTACCCTACAGTCTCCATCCCCACCCCTCCCCTCCCCTACCCTACAGTCTCCATCCCCACCCCTAGCCCTCCCTACCCCTACCCTACAGTCTCCATCCCCACCCCTAGCCCTCCCCTACCCTACAGTCTCCATCCCCACCCCTAGCCCTCCCTACCCCTACCCTACAGTCTCCATCCCCACCCCTAGCCCTCCCTACCCCTACCCTACAGTCTCCATCCCCACCCCTCCCCTCCCCTACCCTACAGTCTCCATCCCCACCCCTATCCCTCCCCTCCTCTACCCTACAGTCTCCATCCCCACCCCTAGCCCTCCCTACCCCTACCCTACAGTCTCCATCCCCACCCCTAGCCCTCCCCTACCCTACAGTCTCCATCCCTACCCCTAGCCCTCCCTACCCCTACCCTACAGTCTCCATCCCCACCCCTCCCCTCCCCTACCCTACAGTCTCCATCCCCACCCCTAGCCCTCCCTACCCCTCCCTACAGTCTCCATCCCCACCCCTCCCCTCCCCTCCCCTACCCTACAGTCTCCATCCCCACCCCTCCCCTCCCCTCCCCTCCCCTACAGTCTCCATCCCCACCCCTAGCCCTCCCTACCCCTACCCTACAGTCTCCATCCCCACCCCTCCCCTCCCCTACCCTACAGTCTCCATCCCCACCCCTATCCCTCCCCTCCCCTACCCTACAGTCTCCATCCCCACCCCTAGCCCTCCCCTACCCTACAGTCTCCATCCCCACCCCTAGCCCTCCCTACCCCTACCCTACAGTCTCCATCCCCACCCCTAGCCCTCCCTACCCCTACCCTACAGTCTCCATCCCCACCCCTAGCCCTCCCCTACCCTACAGTCTCCATCCCCACCCCTCCCCTCCCTACCCCTACCCTACAGTCTCCATCCCCACCCCTAGCCCTCCCTACCCCTACCCTACAGTCTCCATCCCTACCCCTAGCCCTCCCTACCCCTACCCTACAGTCTCCATCCCCTCCCCTCCCCTCCCCTCCCCTACAGTCTCCATCCCCACCCCTAGCCCTCCCTACCCCTACCCTACAGTCTCCATCCCCACCCCTCCCCTCCCCTACCCTACAGTCTCCATCCCCACCCCTAGCCCTCCCCTACCCCTCCCCTACAGTCTCCATCCCCACCCCTAGCCCTCCCTACCCCTCCCCTACAGTCTCCATCCCCACCCCTAGCCCTCCCTACCCCTCCCCTACAGTCTCCATCCCCACCCCTAGCCCTCCCTACCCCTCCCCTACAGTCTCCATCCCCACCCCTAGCCCTCCCCGGGCAGCAGTCCCCATGTTCTCCATGGTGAAGGGTCTCCTCTTACGTGGAGCTTTCCCTGAATCTCCCAGGTTGGGTGGGCTCTGCTTTTCCTCAGTTCTGTCACCACACAGTGACCACCATGGTGACCTTCTTTGTCTACATGCTGGTGCCTCTGTTCATAAGCTTACTGAGGGCAGGAACCCCGTCCTGGTGTCCTGCCTGGCTTTGTGCAGCTGGGCTGAGCATGTGACTTGGGTCATATGCACAGCTTCCTGGGTGTGAGATGAATGAGTCATGTGTCCATCCCAGTTGAGGTCACCAGAAGACAGCCACTTACTCTCCGCCAGCACGCTGTTTCCTTACACATGCTCCCCGCGACAGGAAGAGGCTCTCAGTGACAGCAGCAGGGATGATACATAGAGACCACTTGGTGTCTGTGGGCGGTGCTCAGACTTCTGTAAGTGTGCACAGCAAGGAACACATAGATCTCTGTGCTGGTGACCAGCTCTGACCCACTGTCGTGCACAGAAGACTGAAAAGCATCGTCTGAGTACTGACGATTCAGCGTTGTACCCTGTTGTCCATGGGTCTGCGCTGTCTTTTATAAAGTTATATTTACTTGTATATGTATATGTATATATATGAGAAGTATATTTTTCAGGCATTTTGCAAAAAATTGTTAAAATCTGTCCTTTCTTTTCAAAGTGTGTTGTTAGTTTGCAAGGGCTGTGTAACACACTTTGCAAGGGCTGAAGATCCAGCTCAGAAGCTCGGGGCGTCAGCAGGGCTGGTTCCTGGGCTCTGTCCTCGCCCGCGGTGGCTGTCTCCTCCCTGTGTCTCTGTGCCACCCGCCCCGTCCCTGCCTTGTCCACATTTCCTCTTCCAGCGGGGATACCGGTCACACTGGATTAGGGCCTGCTCTAATGAACTCTTTTATCTTCATTACCTCTTAAAGACCCCCATCTCCAAATAGTCATTCTGAGGTACTGGAGGTTAGGACTTGAACATATGAATGCAAGGTGTGTGCAACTCTGCCTGTTACAGTGCGGATTTTACCTATTTCATATACTTCTGTAGGACGGTTTATTGACTGAGTGTCGTGTGTGAGGGCATATTCTTCATACTGTTCTTGTGTGTCAGACAGGAAGTCACTGCTCTTAGAGTTACAGTTTGATAGCCTGGGTGTGGCCACTTCTCCCAGCCATCAAAAGGCTCCTGCATTTAAGGGGTTAAAATGTACAGTGTTACAAAAAATAGGAAGGATGTGGTAAGTATACAAGAAAGAGAAAGAGATGTAAACATTAGCAGCTACCGCTCCAGTGGAAATAATGCCTTCTGAATATAGCAAGTTCAGATACACATGAAATTGTGTTAACATCGGTAATCAGCTTACATATTTTAACTCAATGTATATCCCAATCTTTCCCTTCCATGAAGCACTCTGATAAACAGGAAATAGTAAAATTATAAAGTTAAGGCTCTGGAAGAAGTACTGTGAATTTGCACTTTGAATAAAAGGTTTTTCATTAAAATATGACTCATCTAGACAAGTAGAACTTTAACTTGTTATTCCCATAGCTAAATTATGAGAAATGAATTTCCCACAAAGTTTAGAAATTCTTGTTTAAAAATTTTACCTACAATTATCCAGAGGATATTTATTGTGTATTTTGTTTTCTTTTCTCCCTGTAACGTGCAGCTGATGGTCTTCGGCATCTTCCTGTGCCTGGACGCCTTTCTGTACGTGTTCACCTTGCTCCCTCTGAGGGTCGTCCTGGCCCTGTCCCGGCTCCTCACGCTGCCCTGCTATGGCCTCAGGTCAGTGGGAAAGCCCTGTTTCAAAGGTTTAAATTATTTTTACTGTTTGTCGTTGTTAAAGTAAATAATCACATGGATAGGCTTTACAGAATAGGGACAATTCATACACTTTCACTCACACTTTGGTTTTTAATGCATAAAGTGATGCTGTTTATGTTTTTAAGAAATATTACATATGTTTGTAAAATGTTTATACACACATTTATTTTCTGAATGATTCTGAACCAGAACCTTGCTTTGGCCAGGAAATGAAGTTAAAAATGTAGGAGGCTGTGTGTGGGAGGTGTAGGAAGGGCCTTGGAGCTGAGGGTCAGGGACCTCACCGCCACTGTGCTACCTCACCCTGTACCTTTATGGCCTTGAAGGTCCTCAGCCACCTGGGCGTCATCTGTGAGTGAGGACGAGGCCCTGGGTGGGAGGTGGGGGCAGGTGGCATGGGACTCTCCTCAGGAACCGCTAGTGCAGGGCTTCCTCCCCCGTCCCTGCTCAGTCACTGAGTGGCCAGGGAGCCCGAGTGACTGATCGGAGGTGAGACTCCCTTTGACTTGTGAGGGGGAGCTCTCGAAGACCATTCCGAATGGGGAGCATCGGACAGCCCGACTCAGCACTGGTGAGCTGGGGAGTGCGGGCAACTGCCCACTTCCCTCAGCCTGTTTCCCCATCAGTGAAGAGCGTTATTGAGAGCCCAGCATCTCTCACCACAGAGGCTGCGAGGCGGTGAGCACACCCAGCGTAGTGCCCGGTTCACAGCAGACCAGAACACGTGCTCCTTTCCTTCCCTTTCTTCTCTACCAGAACTAGGAACAGAAAGGTGAAAATGCAAAGCTTAGTGAGTCTTGATGCTTTATTGGGCCCGAGGTTAGGGTTTGAGTCTCACAGTTTCCGTTCCTGGTAGTGGTACATCAGCACACCCGCTCTGTAGGTGCGCCCTGTAACGTACCCTGCAGTCCTCAGCACAGCTGCCCGGGGTGCGCTTCTGCACGCATCACCTCTATGGCAGTGGTACATCAGCACACCTCCACTCTGTAGGTGCGCCCTGTAACGTACCCTGCAGTCCTCAGCACAGCTGCCCGGGGTGCGCTTCACGCATCACCTCTATGGCAGTGGTACATCAGCACACCTCCACTCTGTAGGTGCGCCCTGTAACGTACCCTGCAGTCCTCAGCATAGCTGCCCGGGGTGCGCTTCTGCACATATCACCTCTATGGCAGTGGTACATCAGCACACCTCCACTCTGCACGCATCACCTCTATGGCAGTGGTACATCAGCACACCTCCACTCTGTAGGTGCGCCCTGTAACGTACCCTGCAGTCCTCAGCACAGCTGCCCGCGGTGCGCTTCTGCACACATCACCTCTATGGCAGTGGTACATCAGCACACCTCCACTCTGTAGGTGCGCCCTGTAACGTACCCTGCAGTCCTCAGCACAGCTGCCCGCGGTGCGCTTCTGCACGCATCACCTCTATGGCAGTGGTACATCAGCACACCCCGCTCTGTAGGTGCGCCCTGTAACGTACCCTGCAGTCCTCAGCACAGCTGCCCACGGTGCGCTTCTGCACACATCACCTCTATGGCAGTGGTACATCAGCACACCTCCACTCTGCACGCATCACCTCTATGGCAGTGGTACATCAGCACACCCCGCTCTGTAGGTGCGCCCTGTAACGTACCCTGCAGTCCTCAGCAGAGCTGCCCGGGGTGCGCTTCTGCACGCATCACCTCTGTGGCAGTGGTACATCAGCACACCTCCACTCTGCACGCATCACCTCTATGGCAGTGGTACATCAGCACACCTCCACTCTGCACGCATCACCTCTATGGCAGTGGTACATCAGCACACCCCGCTCTGTAGGTGCGCCCTGTAACGTACCCTGCAGTCCTCAGCACAGCTGCCCGGGGTGCGCTTCTGCACGCATCACCTCTATGGCAGTGGTACATCAGCACACCTCCACTCTGTAGGTGCGCCCTGTAACGTACCCTGCAGTCCTCAGCACAGCTGCCCGGGATACAATTCTAATATGCATGACTTCTAGATACATTTCATTCCAAAAAGGCTTTAAAGTGCTGAAATGGACAGTAGTATATCAAATTTTGTTTAACTATAAAGTAGGTGACTATTCCATGATATATAAAATACATAATTAATAAAATTATTATCAATAACTAACCATAGAAACTGAGTTACAGAATCATTGGTGTCAACACATGGATTTATATATAGATTTTTTTTTGAAGACTAAGGTCATGGAAGATTCTCTTTTAAAGTAGTTAAAGAGAATATACTTAAAATTTAGTCGGCATTGAATAATACATATAGTTCCTTTAAAAATGAGCCTTACTCAGTTTTAATAAGGAAGAAATCCTTCCAATATATAAGAAATCCTTCCAATATATGTGGAAGAATTTATTGATCATGATGATCATATTGTGAAAAGGAAGAGTAAACATTTTTTTGCAAAATGTCATAGAGTAAAACAATTGTAAGAATATCACATCATTGTTATATATGATATTTTTCATTCTGCAATCTTACTGTCCTTCCAGAATGAGAAAATTGTTACATATTTTGTTAATTACATGTTAATCAGATGGAGGATATTTTTAGGAATTTACCATCAACTTTAAGGTATTCAAGTACATCCTTTATACCTTTGGGAGAATTTTTTTATTTTTTTTTACAGAGACAGAGAGAGGGACAGATAGGGACAGATAGGCAGGAAGGGAGAGAGATGAGAAGCATCCATTCTTTGTTGCAGCTCCTTAGTTGTTTAGTGATTGTTTTCTCATATGTGCCTTGACTGGGGGGGGGGGGTTACAGCAGAGCGAGGGACCCCTTGCTCAAGCCAGCGACCTTGGGCTTCAATCCAGTGACCTTTGGGCTCAAGCCAGTGACCATGAGGTCGTGTCTATGATCCCACGCTCAAGCCAGTGACCCCTTGCTCAAGCTGGTGAACCCATGCTCAAGCCAGACCAGCCCGTGCTCAAGAGGGCAACCTCAGGGTTTCGAGCCTGAGTCCTCTGCATCCCAGCCTGACACTCTGTCCACTGTGCCACTGCCTGATCAGACAACCTTTGGGAGAATTTTTAAGAAGGCTTTATTTCATTGGCAAACCAATCTTTTAAGACCTTTGTAGCATGGTACTTGGAATATTAACAAAGCTTAACCTCCTATACTATTTTTTTATCACTATTGGGAGTTAAGTAAAATCATAGCTATCTTTTTAAAACCACAAAAAGAAATCTAATAAGATATTACTACGTATAAATCTTCACATGTGATTATCTAACAAGGATGGGCACATAGGCATGCGGATAAAGGCCCAGGGAAGCTGCCTGACACGCTGACCAGTGCTATGTAGGGATTTTCATGTCTACACGATGAGCTAGGTGACTTTTTAGCTGTTTTTGATCAACAGTGTGAGGCAAATTTGTGTTCTAGCCATCTTTAAGTGAATGGCTTTTCAAGACATGTCCTGTTCTGTGTGGCCGTTGGCATGATGAGGCAAAACATTAGAAGGACTCTTCTTCTGGATCGGGCTCTTCCTTGGGTCTGCAGCACACAGTGGAGTACCTGAGGGCGGGGCCGTGAGGGAGGGGCCGGGGGTTGTCCCGAGGCCTCCTTTTAAGGCTCTTGTTTAGAGGCCCATTTTGTTGTATAGGCATCTAAACTGTGTCATTTCATTGTGTCCCTCTTCATTTGGGGAAGCAGGGCACCAAAGTAGAATTCAAGAAGTCTTTTTATTGTCTGTTCTGAAAACTAAAAGGTTTTCTGGGAAATCTTCAGTCCTCTACTCCTATTTGCTTTGTTTTGTGAGTGGCCGATGGTCCCTGGAGCCAACCTTTCTTCTATATATTTTGAGATAGTTTTAATATATAAATTAAAGATACTGATTTTGTATATTACTTTATACTTCTTAATCTAATTTAATTTCGATCACATTTAAAAACAAAATCAGTGTTCTATTTTCAAGGTTTTGTAGCTACAATGACACTAGAGGGCAGCGTGTTCACTGTACGGTTAAGACTCCGTCCAGGAAGTTTCCCTGTGCTAACGGTCTTGCTCTTTCTGCAGCTGGGGTCATTTTATGCCATCGCTAATAAATACACATTATGTGTAAAATGTGAAATACAGTTAAAATTATACACCAGAGCGTCGGCAATCTTGAGTGCTGTGTAGGCCAGGTCACACAGACGAGGGAAACACTGTCTACATTTTAGTGCCCTCATCGCTTTCTCAAAATGCAGTCATTTATGCTTATAATAAGTGGGTTACAATTTATATTTCTCTTTGGGCAATTTAGAAAACTGTACTTTTGAGCATTATTTTTTAAAGCCGCAAACTTGAAGTAATTTGAAACTTAAAATGTGAAAAATTGTATTGACAAATTATATTATGAAATTGTTACTATTAACTCTGAGAACGTTCAGATATTTAGGGGTGTAAGAGTGCCTTCTGCCTTCACAAAGTGTGGCTGTTCAGGAGCCAGTTCCGCCCTCCTGTCCCGTTCCTCCAGCTGCACCCGCAGGGCTCTTGCCCTGTCCCCCTGTAGCTGTGCCCCAGTCCCTCTGTCCAGCCGGCAGAAAGTGCTCTTTCCTTCGTCTCACTTTATTTTCTTCAAAGGGATGAGAAGAAATTAAAGGGACCAGCAAAGAAGTTGATTATATTCTTTTATCTATTTTCTTTTTCTCTTCTCTATTTCAGTCTTCTTTCTGTTTAAAAAAAAAAAAAAAAAAAAAAAAAAGCTAATCTCTTCCTAGTCTCTGCGTTCTTTGAAATGATTCCCCAGAAAGGGGAAAAGACTATTTGTCAGTCATCCAGATGCTGACAGGAGAACAGCGCCTCTTTGTAGCCGCGCGCAGTCTGTCTTGGTGTCACCTCTGCGGTGGAATCACATCGCTGCCTCTTCATGTTCGACACCAGTGTTCTCACCTCTCCTGGCAGTTTTATCTGGTACCCATTTGGGAGAGGCTTTTGAAAGCTGCCAGCCTCTTGGGTTTTCTGTGTTAGAATTTGCTGTATTCTTTGAACGTATTTCTAAATCTTCTGCAAGCTTGCTGTGTTTTCGTGGTTTGGGTTTTGGGTTTTTGCTCATGTGACAGCCGAGTGAGTAGACGAGGCCTCTCTGCCTTTCACAAAGGCTGAGGGCCAGGGCGCCAAGGGCCAGGGCAACGCTGCAGCCCCTCGTGGGAACCCAGCCGTCATCACGATCGCTCCACCGGTGGGCGTTTCGCCAGCTCACTGCATTGTTCATCTCAAGAGGTTGGCAGGGTTACTAGCTTGACTTGGTGTGTTGTCTGCAAAGGATGCACTCACTGCTTTCATAAAATGTTTGCGTGCCCCCTTAGTAATCTCAAGAATGTGGCACTGAAAACTGTTCCCAATGAAGGAACAATCATGACAAATCTTTGCCCCCGACTATTTTACTGTGGTAGACCAGATACACAGAGAAACACATCTCGTCTGACTATTTTACTGTGGTAGACCAAATACACAGAGAGACACACCTCGTTCTTTCAAAACAGATTCGGTTATGCATTTTTTTCTCTTTCTCAGACAGGGTATCTCTTTAGAAAAACATTCCAGATACTTTGTGAGTTAGGATAATTTTTTAAATGATGAAGATATGGAAATTAGAATTCAGTCTTGATTCATTCTGTGAGGTATCTGTATTTCTTGGAAGAATAAAAGTATTTTGTTATGCTAAATGAGGTATCAAACCTAATTTTTCCAGTTTTACTTATAAATTATTCCTAATTTACTTATAAAGAATAATTAATTGTGTAAGTATTTTTAATTTGCCTGGCATCTTTGTGACTCTTTTCTCCTCTTAAAACTTGTGACTTCATTCTGTGTGTTAGAATTCTGAGCCATATTTGAGTTAAAAATTGAGGCTGGTTATAGAGAAAAATACTACTATCTGGTACCAAGATCTGGTAGTTATTTCTGAAAACTTTTAAAGCATTTTAGACAGGAATAAAGTGTAGAGGAGGTTTAGATAATAAATGCGAAAGTATTTTTCTTTTACTCTAGAGCAGATAAATATGTGCAAATTTTCTGACGATCTCACTCTGGTTTTTAGTCATAACTTATTTGAGGCTTCTTGAACTTTTTTAAAGAGACTATTGTGTCTTTTTCTCTTGAATACTTACTTACCTTATAGGAAAGCCCTTATGTCCCAGAAGAAATATGAATTTAAAATGCTTGAAAGTTTCTTAACCCATTGGGTTTCCTCTGTATGCCTCACTTCCTTCAGGATGGCCCCACCTGAAATTACACACATGCACACACATGAACAGGTTTTTCTCTTTTAGACGTAAGCCTTAATTTTGGCCTAAGTGCTTAATGCCACCCCTGTAGCACCTGTAGGAAGAGCTCCTGATAACTGTTTCTGGGGAAACAAGTGAGTGTTATTTTCTCGTACCAGGGCTGACCCGTGTGGCTGGCGTGTGGAGAGCACTATGTTTGTTGTATCAGAGAGTCCCCGTACCAGCAGGTGGTGTTGTCCCTTGTTTCCTCACCTGGCGCTCTCTGTAGCGTAGCAACATTACAACCTTCTCTCTTTCTTTCTCTCTCGTAAATCAGACCGAAGGGAGGAGCACTTTCACTTCCTTTATAGAATGGAATGTGCTGTCACAGGGACTCCTTGTGGTGAGTAAACCCTGATTTTTCCTTCTATTCTCTTGGCCAAATTGACATCAGTACAATATTGGTTATAAGAAAACAAACCAACCAACCAACCAGCACAGCAACGTACTGTCTGGGAACAGACCCCTTCTGAAATGCGAGGTCCCCAGTCCGTGCTTGCTGGGAGCTTTGTCCACGGTCTGCAGGATTTGCCCATGATCTCACGCGCCAGGAAAGTCTCTTGGTAAAGTGATCTTTAATGACACTTGCTGGGCCAGACTTGACGGCAGGCACTTGATCCCCAGGCCACAGCGGTCAGCTGAGCCCAGTTCTTCCCTGTGAGCAGTTCTTACTGTGTATCACTCCAGACACCCAGCCTGGCTGGGTAAGGCCAGTTACTCTCTTGCAGTATATTTGAAATTATTTTAAAGCCCAAGGGAAACTTGAATCATTCAGTTTAAGCATTTAGTAGTTATTATTCTACTGTATGTCATGAAAACTTACTAAGAATTAATATTTTCAATTATCTAATTAAGGGAAATGTCTTAATCTCAATACTTTATTCCAACTTAACTTTAAAATTATAGAGGGCCTTACCTTTCAAATGAGAACTACATTTAATTGACATTTTTCATTTTATGAGTATTCGTATTTCTTTATTTGTTAAATTATACTACAAATAGCTTAAAATGTGTAAAGAGATAAAGAAAGCTCCAGCCTAAATATTTTAATTTTTTTTTTTAGAGAGAGAGAGAGAGAAAAAAAATTGATTTGTTGTTCCTCTTATGCAGTCATTGGTTGGTTCTTATATGTGCCCTGACTGGGAATCGAACCCGCAGCCTTGGCCTTTCAGGACTATGTTCCAACCAACTGAGTTACCCGGCAGGACAAAGTAATTTATAACGATGATGATACCTTGGTGTAGTTCGACACCGACTTGAAAATGAACTAGGCAGGGTTATCCCATTTCTCTTGCTCATTGTGTTGCCTCCTCTTCCTTCCTGATCTTTCTGTCTGATGCCAGTTTTTACTGGCCAGCATGTTATCCTCTGCTACACAGGAGGAAGAAGCCTACCTTGGTCATCTTTGTCTACGATATTCTGTTCCCACAAATCTGGGAGCTTTCGAAACAACGGGGACGCTTCAGTTGGTAATTGTTCAAATCTAATGGAAATATTTGAGTATAAGATAAAATGTAGAAATGTAAAACATTTCATGTCTTGAAGAGCGATTTAACTGAAAATTTAAAACAGGTTTAAGTTCTGTTAAATATCTGGCTTAGTATTATCTGGATTACGATAAGTCGCAGCCAACCTGTAAATTAGATTAGCGGGTTTTCACTCTGTTCAACAGCTTATTCTGCTTGTTTCTGTGCTTGCACGGGGTTTTCAGCATTTGCAAAACGAGCTGCCAGTAACTACTTTTTAACAGGCATTTATAAAGAAGAACTTTGGCCGGAAAGTATTGTTCAAAAGCCAATTTACAGTTGATTGGCAGGGCTGCGGATAAGCTTCTTACAGAGTTGGAAATGCTTATCAGAGTGTCATCTAAAAATACCCTGGCCGAAAAGAGAACAAATCCTGGGACGGGGTCAAGTTGTTACAAACGAGGCAAACAGTTTCGGGGTTAGGCGTTTTCTTAATCAGATAGGCTATGATCTACACATGTTATGAGACATACACATGTCTTAAGATGCCACCTTGTGAACACTTGCTTTATTTTTACAACTATCCTTTTTCATTAACAGGTACATGACCCGTTTTTCTTAAGAGTTTTGCTTTTGTGTTTTACTTGACTAATACGCCTTATTTGGAAAATCAGAATCCTCTCTCCAAAATCGACTACTCTAGACTTTCAGCAGATCCTTCGTCTGTGGTCCTCCTTTGTCTTTTTTTTGGAAATAAAGAGCAAAAATGATGGATATATTTGTTTTTTAGCACAATAGAGTTTCCAAATGAGGTGGCCATGTAGTGGTAGGTTATACAGTATGAATCCCACTGAGAGAGAAAAGGTGCCGAGTTGTTGATTTCTAAGGGAGACCCAGCCTGGCAGATGGCAGTGAGGAGCACGCCTGCGGGGGCCAGGCTTCCGGAGCTCAGACCCTGCTCCCCGCCCCGGGACCCCAGCCGCCCCGCTGCGGCCCTCTCCTGACTGCTCCCCGCCCCGGGACCCCGGCCGCCCCGCTGCGGCACTCTCCTGACTGCTCCCCGCCCCGGGACCCCAGCCGCTGCGGCACTCTCCTGACTGCTCCCCGCCCCGGGACCCCAGCCGCCCCGCTGCGGCACTCTCCTGACTGCTCCCGCCCCGGAACCCCAGCCGCTGCGGCACTCTCCTGACTGCTCCCCGCCCCGGAACCCCAGCTGCCCCGCTGCGGCACTCTCCTTCAAAACGGGCGGGGACAGTCCCTCCTCGGAGGGTTATTGTGAAACTGGATGGATGTGTGCAAAGTGCCTGGAAGGGTACCTGCCATGCAGTCACTGGATTGTAGCAGAGGTGTTGCTGCAACTTTTCTGTTCATTTTATAACGTGGTTTAATGCTAGGCAAGGTGAAGCTCATTGAAGTTGTTCATGCTCAATTTGTAAGTTTTAATTATTTTGGTTCAAAATGTGTGGTATTGTGTTATTTTGGGATACATATTTCCAATGTTTGGTAGTTCTTATTTCCAGCAATGACTTGTGTTAACTATAAGAGTTCTTCATGGATAAGCTAACACATTGGGCCTTTGCTGCAAATGTTTATAAAGAAATACGATTAAATATATGCGTTAAGTAGCCCTTTATCTCTTGAATAAGGTCGCTTTGACTGGGACCACTGAATTAAATAGTTGCCAATCTAGTACCAGAAGCTCTGAGTATAGGTTTCTACTTTAATTAGTTACAAAATCATTTTGGTAATAAATGCAGAGTCATGAATGCCACTCTGCTTTTGGTTTTTATCATTTTCTTAATGCATGAAGTGTGATGTATGGCTCTTGAATGCAGAGGTCCAGAACTGTTGGCGATTGGTGACTTTCAGCACATGCCCAGTTGTGCTCCACCTCCGCGGAGGAGCCAGCAGGGGGTGCTGTGTGCAGAAGCCTCACGTGTCCCAGGCCATGCCGGAGGAGAAGTGGTTCACGTAGGCCAGGAGCTCAGGGGGATCAACATGTCCCCTCTCATTGTTTGAATTTAAAAATTTTAGCTCCAACTCTCAGCAAATGTAACCACTTTTCTACTTTTAATCTTTTGGAGGTGAGGGCAGGGAATTAATCCCTTAGTAGTCCCTTGGCACAGATCTGCATTCTGCGCTAGGTATTTGGAAATAGGAGATGCAGTTCAGTCTGGGTTTCCTGGGGAGAAAAGGGCCAGAGTCTGCCTGGAAGAGAGAGGAACAGCAGTGGAGAAAGGGGGACAGAGAAATGGCGACAGAGGTTGCTCAGCTTTGTCCTGGATACATTTTACCCAGACCTTCAGCTGCTAAGAATAATTTCACTTTCTCTGTCTCGTCTGTCTCAAGAGTGTTGTCTGACTTAGATGAGTTCTGAGCCGATCTCCCTTTAGGCTCATTGGTTCGGCTCAGTGTTTTCCCACCTTCTTCTAGTCCTTCCTGGACATAGTCCTCCCAGCATTTCCCTCATTTCAGGACTTTGGCAGCACCCCATATTCTCTTTGCGAACAGACGAAAGTCACTCCTGACTGGAAAGCACAGGCAGTGTGCGTCGCAGGACACGAGAAAGGTTCTGTACCGCGCTCGCTCCCAGAGTCGCGTTGCACGCACCGGCCTTATCTCGTAGAACAGTGTTCCAGGTAACAGCAGGAGACTCACAGAGTCCTTGTTAAACTCTACAGGGATTTTGAAGGGAAAGAGCTCCTGACCTGAATGTGGAGGAGGGTTAGGAAAGCACTCCAGAGAAATGGTAGCCAAGGAATACTGAGTATTATCAGTAGCTAGCTCAGAACATCACGGCCCAGCCAGAAAGGGAGCTCACGCTTTAGAATGTTGTCAGGATGGGTGGAGATGAAGAGGTTTGGCAGCTCCCAAGGACAGTGCTTGGGCCTTTTGTCGATGACATTATGCCTGAAAGCTGCCATAACAGAGGACAGAGCATCTTCCCTCGAGTCAGCCGGCAGTAGGCCTAGAAAACGCTTCTTCCCCACTCTTGTCCCAGGAGTTTACATTCAGTGAAGGAAGTCGTGAATTTCTTTTCTAGTGTACCTTTTGCTGTGTCTTAGTAAGATGTTTCCATTCTCAATTTAGGTTTAGCTCTTCATACTCTAACCTCAGTAGTGAGGAATGATTTTGGTTCGTATTAATTAGGGAAAAGCTCTTTCCAGCTCTTGTCATACAGCATTAACTTCTGTAATGTAGAAGCTATTCTGCAAACCAGTAAGAAAAAGATATAAGGAGAGAATTCATAGAAAATGTAAGTAGATTAAATACGTTAGGAAGAGGTCTGCCGGTAAAAGAAATTAACATGGGGACTACACTAGATGCCACTTGTCAGCAGCGGATTGGCAAAGATCAGAGTTGATCAGACACTGAGCTGATGCCCGTGGGCCACAGGCTTCCTCCTGTTTTCTGGTTGTTTAAATTGTGACTCCTGCAGAGGGCAGCTCAGCTGCTCCTGTGAAAGTGTCACTTGACCATGACCTTGAAATGCCAATTTTAGGCATTTATCTTGTAGACATACTTTCACATATGAAGCATGACATGTACATTGCCTCATGGAAATCTATCAGTGATATGTTAAACAATTTATGGTACAGCCACACAATGGAATTACCCTATCATAGAGATGTGAGTTCCTTATGAACCGATGTGGAGAATCTGTTAAGTAAAAAGTACCCAGCACAGAACGATGTGCACAGAATGCGCATGTGTGTACAAGGGGCCAGCCGCGGGCGGTCGGGCTTCACGATGGGGTCAGAGGCTCGTGCCATACTCGTGGAAATCCATCGCTTCACGCGCTCTATCCACAGACGCCTGCCCTCTGTGCTCCCTGATTACAGGTGCCCACTTCCAGTAGTAATCCCGGTGTATAACTCTCATATTTTGAACTTGGGCAGAGAAATTCACACCGTTTAGTCATTAGTTATATATAGAATACAACGTGCCTTGTTAGACCGAAGTGTGTAAAAGACGAACCTAATTCTCATTTCCATCGTATGCCGGTCTGTATCCAGTAAAGAGTCTTTATTTCGAAAACATAGAAAGTAAAACTCATATTTTTATCCCGTCCTATGTTGCAGGGACCGACGTTTACTGCAGCCGGCCCAGGTGTGTGACATTTTGAAGGGTGTCATTTTGGTGATCTGCTTTTTTATGATGCACTATGTCGACTACTCCATGATGTACCACCTGATCAGAGGGCAGTCTGTCATCAAGCTCTACATCATCTACAACATGCTCGAGGTGAGCAGGGGCCCGTTTGCCACCAGGTCAGCCCGGCCCCACTGCGCAGGGGCTCAGGGCCGACCGCTTCCCTGCGGCTCCGGTGAGGGTGCTTCCGCCTTCAGGGCTCGTCCCATCGCTGGGGACCCTGCTAAACTGCAGGTCTGGCCTGTTAGATCTGGCTGGGGCTGGAGGAGCTGTCGCTCTGACCAGAGGTGCCTGTGCTGTCAGTGTGGGGATGCGTGGGCAGCAGGGCAGGTCCGGACGGGCCCCTCGTGTTCTCAGTGAGGAAGAAGCTCTGCCCGCGGATGCTGCTGAGCCCTTGCCTGCTGTGCAGTGAGCTGTGGAACGGGAGAGAGGTGTCTCGCGAAGTCCTGGGAAACCCACATCTACTTTCTGCTGCAACTTCTGTAATTATGAAGAAAATGTTGGGAGTATACATACATGCTTGCTCTAATGGATTTAGATTTTAATGCTTTGAGTTTTTCACACAGAGCAGTAAACGTAAGTTTCCCAATATCTCTACGTACTGACATTTGTAATGCAACACATCTCACTTAAAACTTAGAGCAGTCAGCGTGAGAAAATCTGCATTTGCAGAAAAATAGTTACATAAAGCAAAAGTACTTTATTTTATGTACTTTTATTTTAAGTATAGCACATACAGCAGCAGTTCTCAACCTGTGGGTCGCGACCCCGGCGGGGGTTGAACGACCAAAACACAGGGGTCGCCTAAAGCCATCGGAAATACATATTTTATTTAAAAATGTAACATATAATAAATATGTATGTACTTTATTTCATTTCTTATACTATATTCATGGAGACCAGTACCTGAAAATGTCTTTAGGAAGTAAATCTGCATATTCTATAGAATAAACCTCAAGCAAATTGCAGCCACCATTGTTTACTAATATTAGGTACGAATAGAATGGGTCAAGTGATATATTTGTCCTAGATGATTTAAGTTGGAATCCTGAGTTTGAAGTTAGAGTTAAAACCAGAGGAACTGAGATTTTGACGTGTCCTCTCCCTTTTATTTTTGCCAGCATGTTGTAAGACTTTGGTTAAAACGTAGCTAATTAGACAGGGTCTCCTTCAAGGAAGGGCGGTTCTGAGGATGCGCTGTGTGTCTGAGTGGAGAGGGGCCTGCCCTTTGGGAGCGCCCCTCCCAGTGGGATTTCAGGGCTCTGTTTTTGTACAAATGCAGATCTCTCCTATGTGAGTTGCTTCTGAATTTTAGTAACATGTTTAAGTGGAATATTAAGAAGCCCCTTTTTAATAATTTTTTTCCCTTTAGGTAGCAGATCGTCTATTTTCCTCATTCGGTCAAGATATATTAGATGCTCTCTATTGGACGGCAACAGAGCCGAAAGAAAGAAAAAGAGCCCACATTGGGGTGATTCCTCACTTTTTCATGGCTGTTCTCTATGTCTGTATCCTTTTAGATGTATCAGAAATTCCAACAGTCAGTGTGGATTCTACATTATGTTGTTTGGTTAGCTGTTTCTTTGATTTAAAGGGGTGTGTGTATGTGTATGTGTGTGTGTCTGCTGAACATTAATGTGAACTGTCTGCTTGCTTTTGAGAAATTAGTAAAATAGTCATAAATTAATTTAAAGAGCCACATGTATACATGTTGCTTTAAACTGCTAAAAAAACAGTCTGTTCTCAGTGTAAACTGATTATGTGGAAGGGTTTTTGACTGAAAAGTATTATACGTACTTCACAGATCTGTGTAAACTTTTTCATACTTAGTTGGAATTTTTTTTAAAGTTATCTTTAAACCTATGATTTCTTTGTGATAACCTGGACTTAAAATGTATGCAGTTTATCTAGAAGTAAAATTTAGAATTGATTGGGGGGGATTGTGGAGGTTTTACTCTTTCCTTATATCTCCATCTTAAGGGTTTTTTTCTTCCTTGAAGAGTAAAGGCTTTATTATATATAAGCAGTGTATGTGTGCCTGTTCAAATGTATTTACATGCATGAGCATACGTACACTGGAGTCCCACGCGCTCCGAGCTCGTTCACAGGCACGTGTCTTGTGATTCCTTCATGCTCTCTCTGAAACAGACCTGAAAGAAGCGGACGCCTGCTCGGAAAGTCAGGGACTGACTGGGAGGGGTTCTGTGGAGTAAGAGCTTGTTCCCAGTGCAGTGCAGCCAAGGTTACTGTTCTAACTGAAATAAATGGTTTCAGGTGTAATACGAATATAATTCTGCAACTTGTAATGTCTTCAAAAATATCACATGGAGAAGCATCTTAATTGTCAGATCATTCCTATTGTCTCGTGTTCCCCGTCCCCTGAAGAACCAGAGAGGAAAACCACTTCCAGACCTCTCCTTTGTGTTTTCTTCTACTTTAGAATGCAAATTATGATCATTCAGAGTGTATAGTGTTAAGTGTCTTCTTTCAGCATTTATTATAATTTACTCCACTTATTTAACAAACTTTTTAAAGGACCTGTTTCCCAAGCATTGTGCCAAGTGCCAGAGAAGCAGAAGGAACAGGACGGCCGTGTTCCAGGACTGTGAATGGGTGCATGGAGCTGTGTTTCTGCCTTTGTTTGTTTCGTACGGGCGGCACACGCCTTAGTCCTGGCCAGTGTGGATCAGCTTAGAGAAAGATTACAAAGAATAAAATTCTTATGTAAGCCTTGATTTAGAAAGCAATCATCTTTTCCTCCTCATTATCCACTTTGAAATTTGTATAGTATTATCTGTTAATATAATATGAAAACAGACTTAGGTTTTTTCCTTGACGTCACTTACTGCTAGTTTTGCATGCAATTCTTATAATGGTTCAGGCAACAACTCTCAACGTAGCTTTTAACTCACACAACAAGTCACTGCTTACTATCATGATGTCTAATAATGTAAGTATACGACTTTTTATTCTACACTTTTGATTAAATGGGCACTTTAGCAGCAATATTCTAGATGGGATAAATTATTTTTTTCTAAATGTTATGTATTCGTCAGGAAGTTTTATATGTACTATGTCTATTTTTGAAACTGTTACAATGATAAGCGTAATATCTCTTTTTATTATTTCAGTTTGTTGAAATTAAAGGAAGTGTTTTCAAGAAGTTTGAAAAGAACAATCTTTTTCAAATGTCAAATAGTGGTAGGTACCACTCACTCCTGCTCGCAGCTTTACACAGTATTTCTGTGCGGTTCCTTCTCAAACTCCACGGCGTTTCCTGTGGGCTGTTGTGTCTTTGACTTAAGCTGTGCTTTCTCTAGTCTCTCAACATCTTTACTGAGTCTGTTTATTATTTTGACTATTGCCATCTCAGGATGTTTAAGATAGTACAAAATTGTAACCTTTATATAGCACCTTACTATACTTTCAGAAACTTCTCATGAATCCAGGAATTTCTTTATAGAAGATGATACTATTCCATTCTGTAGACATGAAAACTAAAACGAGAAGTAATCTGATTTTGCCGAAGTCACTAAGCTACTGGGAGCAGAAGGATGACAGCTTAGCCCCTCACACGTAAGGGCCAAGAGTTCAGCTCCCCGGACAGGAAGGTGCTGCTGCTGACGGGAAGGAGTTTAGGGGTGTAGGGAACACACACATGCAAATGCCAGCTCACTGCCAGAGCCCAAGGGCTAGCTATAGAAGGAAAGTCCAGGTCACTTGCTGTGGAGGAACAGGGAAGAGTGGAAATAAGAAAAGAGAAGGCAAGACAATGCGAGGAGGAAAGACTTCAAGGTGAAACTGAAATGCAGGGGACGCAGGGCCCACAGCTGAACGGCAGGGTGAGCCCAGAATTGCAGGGACGCCGGCCCCCTGGGGAAAGGCAGTGGGGCGCGCACAGGCTTCGAGGGGCACTACTGTGTAAGCAGTGCGCCCCCACTGGGGAGACACACAGGCTTCGAGGGCACTACTGTGTAAGCAGTGCGCCCCCCGCACTGGGGAGACACACACGGGGGTGTTTCACACGGCTGCAGGCACAGGGTTATCTCCTGGTCTTCCTTGACTACCTAGTACCTTAGACTACACTCAGGAAATAGCTTTAGAAGTGAAATGTGTAAACTAAGTTTCCGCAGGATTTAGTTATTTGTTTTATTAAACTCATTCAGACTAAGATGAGACTACTTGGTAACTTATCATAAATACTATGAAACAATTTGCTATTGTCCCTCCCCCACTCCCCCCAGTTCTACATATAGCTTACGAACTGCTTTTGTAATTCTAATACTCCGTCAGCTCAGGGACTGGCCAGGCTAGTGCCTGCGCACGGTATGCACACCAGTCTGGTATTCTACTCTCTGCTTCAGTTTGTCCTTCTGCTGTAAAATGAAGACAGTCGTATGTCCCCGAAGATCACTGGGGGGAATCTGACTCAATCTGAGCAGATTGATGGTTTGAATATTTTTTGAAATTTGCAGAAAACTGGAATTTCCATGCTAGAATTATGTTGATGAAAGAAGTAGATGGCTTACCAGTGTAGCAGCATTCTCTACATAAAATAGGGTATTTATTTTACAGACACTTATACATAGTATAATAACTCCACGTTTTGACTAAAAGAAAATGATTTTATATATACACTGTATTATGTTATTTATATGCACTATAAATTTACATGTTAACTTTTTTTCAGATATTAAAGAGAGATTCACAAATTACGTGCTTTTGCTTATAGTGTGTCTAAGAAACATGGAACAGTTTTCTTGGAATCCAGGTAACTTCTGACAAATACAGTGGCTTATAATTTTACTCTCGAACCCAGAATCATCCTTTGCGTGGAATAAATGGGTATCGCGTGCACTTTAAAGCACTGTAGCTGCCCCTCCGTGGGTGTGAGCGCTGCCCGTCTCAGTAGAGGGGGTGTGGTGTGGTGGGAGTCCGTAGCGTGCGTGGTAGCCTCTGGCCCATCGCGTCCCAGCGCGCACGGCGGCTCCGGAGCTGTGTTCTCCGTGGCCGAGCGCCCCCTCCCCACCCCGAGCGCTGTGGCTCCCTCTCCTGTGTGGCTTCCTCTCTACTGTTCTGCCCTGTAGTATGCTGTGGTTACTAAATGCAGTCCGATTTTACACGTTGTAGGGGTTCACTAGAGAGGAACTTGTGCTCTTTTCTAACATCTGTCTTATTCACTGTCACTTAGCATTTGGAATAACGACAAATTAAGGAAATATAATGTAAAGCCATAAATTGTTACTTATGTTGAGGCTGACAAGTGTCAGGATCCCACGAATTTTCACCATCAGTTCAGTTGGCAGACGTCACTGCGTGGATGGCATGTGGCTCGTGTAAAAAGTGGCATCTGTTAGGGTTCCCAGGCCCGGAGAGGAGGCAGGAATGACCGCCCAGGCGGGGAGGGCTGCAGAGAGCTTGCGGGACGTGACCCCGGGCTCGGGGTCTCCAGTAACCGCCTGGGCGGGCTGCAGAGAGCTTGCGGGACGTGACCCCGGGCTCGGGGTCTCCAGTAACCGCCTGGGCGGGCTGCAGAGAGCTTGCGGGACGTGGCCCCGGGCTCGGGGTCTCCAGTAACCGCCTGGGCGGGCTGCAGAGAGCTTGCGGGACGTGACCCCGGGCTCGGGGTCTCCAGTAACCGCCTGGGCGGGCTGCAGAGAGCTTGCGGGACGTGGCCCCGGGCTCGGGAGTCTCCAGTAACCGCCTGGGCGGGCTGCAGAGAGCTTGCGGGACGTGGCCCCGGGCTCGGGTCTCCAGTAACCGCCTGGGCGGGCTGCAGAGAGCTTGCGGGACGTGACCCCGGGCTCGGGTCTCCAGTAACTGCAGTTTCTAGTGTCGGGCATTCTCGCACAACTTTGCTCTTAAGAAACGAGATCATGTTTTGCATTTTTATTACTTGCAGACCAGCATGCATAGGCATTTAATAACTTCTTGTTCATTTATTTTGATTTGTGGCTAGTTTTCAAGTACCTATGAAAAATCAGAAACAAATATAGAATAAGATCTGTGATCTTGGCAATATATGTCTAGAAGTTATTTTCTTTTACAAACCATAAAATCGGGTCCCCTGATTCCCACAAGCTCAGCATGAGGTCAGACTTGTGGAGCTGCTTTGCACTGCTGCCAGCTGCGTAGGGGAGCCCTCTGTCCCTCCGGCTGCCCAGGGTGCCAGCTGCGTAGGGGAGCCCTCTGTCCCTCCGGCTGCCCAGGGTGCCAGCTGCGTAGTGGAGCCCTCTGCCCCTCCGGCTGCCCAGGGTGCCAGCTGCGTAGTGGAGCCCTCTGCCCCGCCGGCTGCCCAGGGTGCCAGCTGCGTAGGGGAGCCCTCTGTCCCTCCGGCTGCCCAGGGCCCGCCCGGCCCAGGTCCTGTCAGCGCCTCCAGCTTGCTTTCTGCGTGCTCCCATTCTTACAGCCTTTCTTATGCTCTCAGAGTTTATCTGTGGTTTTTAATAGGTACTTGGTACTAAATTGACATGTTAATAAATGTAAAGGTGAGCAAATTTGACAAATTAAGTCTTTATGACAGTGAAATAAATGAATGAGCTAAATCTGTAAGTCACAGTGATGAAAGGGGGAACTTGCTCAGTTGATTTCAGCACATGTCCCTACTAGCTCTGTGTGTCTCCCTGAGGCAGCTCGGGAGGGACGAGTTTACAGTGAGTTGCTTACTCAGCCTTCCCCCCAGGGGTCACCCTCCCCTCAGTAGTGCCTGCCACAGAGAAAGTACAGAATACATACCTGTTAGATGAGTTGTCCTTTAACTTGATAAAATATGACCCAGTTGATGATTATTGAATGTGAGTTCTCTTATCATTTATTGAAAACATTACAGTTTTGCCCTGTGAATTTCAGATTTCTGTGGTAGCCTATGATAATGTTGGTTCTACTTATATTAAGTAATTTAATTGTCTTTTTTCCCCCCTATACTTTATAGATCATCTCTGGGTGTTATTTCCAGATGTCTGTATGGTGGTTGCATCAGAAATTGCTGTGGATATTGTAAAACACGCCTTTATCACCAAGTTCAATGACATTACTGCAGATGTATGTATTTTCATTAGCAATTTAGTGTTTGATGTTGACTTCTGCTCAATATCATAAAGTTATAGAATAACAAGTTTAGGTTTACTGCATTTATGAAGATAATAGAAGAGTACCACTACTTTAAAGTTAGAATTATAATTCTAAATTTCTAAAAATTATTGCACTACATAAAGTAAGTATAATATTTCAGTATTAACTCTGGTACCACACTTTTGGGTGGAGATATAGATTGACTAGTTGAGATCAGAGTGTCACTAACTCAGAACCATTATAAACCGTCAATATTCTCATTATTTACTTAAATTTTTAAAAATCACATTGTTTCTATTTGAAACAATATTCTGTCAGAGCTTGATTTTATATCTTGCTCAGCATCTGTTTTTCTAAGAAGGCATCATTATTATTAGATATAAAATAATAATTTTTAACTGTTTATTTAATTTAAAATTTCCAAATTATTATGTATATTATACTGATTAAATAGCCACTATTCTCAAAATTCTAAACTCTCAAGATTATAATCACTGAGTGTTTATTTCTCTTTGAAGAAAAACCTTTAAAAGGCCTATGAACACAACAGTTGGGGGAATGGAGGCTGTTTTACTCTTGTTATAGGAAAATAAGTAGAGAAACACTACCCAGGTGTATGCTTGGCTATTAGGACTGTTTTTCTAGTTAACTGTTAAACGTTTTCGTCTACAAAGTACAAGCCTTTCATGTAATATATTTGTACTATCACTTCACGTTGCATTCTTATTTGTCTTTAGGTCTACAGTGAATATAGAGCCAGCCTTGCTTTTGACCTTGTTAGCAGCCGACAGAAAAATGTGAGCATCATATCAAAGACATAATCTGAAATTAATTGCCGGTGGTTTAATTTAGCACAAAACACTAGTTAAGAGAAAATTTCATCAACTTCAACTCCCTACTTATTCCTGTTCCTGACACTGAGTTTTTACAAATTAATAAAAATAATACTAATACTTAACATAAATAGGGTGTGACTTTTGCAGCTTTCTAACAGTTAGGCAACTTTGTATTTAAAACTTCTTATGAACATTTCCATTTCCACATCAGTTTGGAAATTATATAACAGGTGTAGGTGCTCTTCCTCATACCCTCACCTGTTTAGAAAGTACGTGGACGACGAGTGAATAGGCCTTTACAGGGCGGTTTAAACCATGAGCTTCTCCCTCTCTGCGCAGGCGTACACCGACTACAGCGACTCCGTGGCGCGGAGGATGGGCTTCATCCCTCTCCCACTCGCTGTCTTAGTAAGTCCGACTCTCTTCTTGTTCTAAATGATGCAGTGCTCCGCATTAGAGAATGTTAATAAGGGGATTATCAGTAAGTTTGTTTTAAAAGGACTTGATATAAAAATGAAAGGTAAATGACTTGGAAGGAAATTATTTTACCCTTTTGTATTTGAGCCATCCTATAGATAAGGGATATTAAGTAACTGTTTTTGCTTAATGGCCTAACAATGAGAATACTCTTTTTTGCTTGTTCATTTGGCAGAGATTTTTTTTCTTTTTAATGGACATAGCTGGTGGTAGGTGCGGGCACGGCCACTGCAGCACGTGCTGGTAGGAGTGTAGGTCGATCCAGTGGTAGGTGCGGGCACGGCCACTGCAGCACGTGCTGGCAGGAGTGTAGGTTGATCCAGTGGTAGGTGCGGGCACGGCCACTGCAGCACGTGCTGGTAGGAGTGTAGGTTGATCCAGTGGTAGGTGCGGGCACGGCCACTGCAGCACGTGCTGGTAGGAGTGTAGGTTGATCCAGTGGTAGGTGCGGGCACGGCCACTGCAGCACGTGCTGGTAGGAGTGTAGGTTGATCCAGTGGTAGGTGCGGGCACGGCCACTGCAGCACGTGCTGGTAGGAGTGTAGGTTGATCCAGTGGTAGGTGCGGGCACGGCCACTGCAGCACGTGCTGGCAGGAGTGTAGGTTGATCCAGTGGTAGGTGCGGGCACGGCCACTGCAGCACGTGCTGGCAGGAGTGTAGGTTGATCCAGTGGTAGGTGTGGGCACGGCCACTGCAGCACGTGCTGGTAGGAGTGTAGGTTGATCCAGTGGTAGGTGTGGGCACGGCCACTGCAGCACGTGCTGGTAGGAGTGTAGGTTGATCCAGTGGTAGGTGCGGGCACGGCCACTGCAGCACGTGCTGGCAGGAGTGTAGGTTGATCCAGTGGTAGGTGCGGGCACGGCCACTGCAGCACGTGCTGGTAGGAGTGTAGGTTGATCCAGTGGTAGGTGCGGGCACGGCCACTGCAGCACGTGCTGGTAGGAGTGTAGGTTGATCCAGTGGTAGGTGCGGGCACGGCCACTGCAGCACGTGCTGGCAGGAGTGTAGGTTGATCCAGTGGTAGGTATGGGCACGGCCACTGGAGCACGTGCTGGCAGGAGTGTAGGTTGATCCAGTGGTAGGTGTGGGCACGGCCACTGCAGCACGTGCTGGTAGGAGTGTAGGTTGATCCAGTGGTAGGTGCGGGCACGGCCACTGGAGCACGTGCTGGCAGGAGTGTAGGTTGATCCAGTGGTAGGTGCGGGCACGGCCACTGCAGCACGTGCTGGCAGGAGTGTAGGTTGATCCAGTGGTAGGTGCGGGCACGGCCACTGGAGCACGTGCTGGTAGGAGTGTAGGTCGATCCAGTGGTAGGTGCGGGCACGGCCACTGCAGCACGTGCTGGTAGGAGTGTAGGTCGATCCAGTGGTAGGTGCGGGCACGGCCACTGCAGCACGTGCTGGTAGGAGTGTAGGTTGATCCAGTGGTAGGTGCGGGCACGGCCACTGCAGCACGTGCTGGTAGGAGTGTAGGTTGATCCAGTGGTAGGTGTGGGCACGGCCACTGCAGCACGTGCTGGTAGGAGTGTAGGTTGATCCAGTGGTAGGTGCGGGCACGGCCACTGCAGCACGTGCTGGCAGGAGTGTAGGTTGATCCAGTGGTAGGTGCGGGCACGGCCACTGGAGCACGTGCTGGCAGGAGTGTAGGTTGATCCAGTGGTAGGTGCGGGCACGGCCACTGCAGCACGTGCTGGTAGGAGTGTAGGTTGATCCAGTGGTAGGTGCGGGCACGGCCACTGGAGCACGTGCTGGCAGGAGTGTAGGTTGATCCAGTGGTAGGTGCGGGCACGGCCACTGCAGCACGTGCTGGCAGGAGTGTAGGTCGATCCAGTGGTAGGTGCGGGCATGGCCACTGCAGCACGTGCTGGTAGGAGTGTAGGTTGATCCAGTGGTAGGTGTGGGCACGGCCACTGCAGCACGTGCTGGTAGAAGTGTAGGTCGATCCAGCATTTCTAACGGGGAGTTTGACAGTTTTATGGAGTAATTCCAGTTCTAGGAATTTATTCCAAGGAAATAGTTGTAAAAGGCACATGATGATTTATAGATGAAGTTATATATTACAGTGGCATTTATAGTAAAAAGTTGGAAACAGATGAAGTAGGTTCAATTATGATATGCTCAAATGAAGAATTATGCTGTATTCATTTTCCAAAGTTTTTACAATGAAAATTTCTACTCTTATATTTAGGAATTAAATATTTTTTTCAGTAATAGCAGTAAAATTTACTAAGTCAAGTCAACTAAAAAATGCCATCAAGTCTATATCTTAATGACTTGCTCAGAACACACAGCCTTGTAAATTGTTACTGGCCGCATCGGGCTCCAATGATGTTCATTATTAGAAGCTTGGCTGGCTGCATGGTATTTGATTATACTTCTTATTGGCTACCTGTTCTCACATCAAAACAAACCTGGCCTTTTTCTCTTTTCTTTTTTCTTGTTATTTTGCCAGAGGTCGTCTGGCATTCTGAAGTAATGCAGAGTCTCACAGAGCCACCCGAGAGGTGGGCAGAGCTGCAGGTCCCACCAGCTGCATCTGATCTTAGACCAGCCTCCTGACTCTGTAGAGGGTCGACGATTAATAGACTTGATGTTATTTGTTATTTACATTTCAGCACAGCTCTCCAGATAACCAGATCCTAATTTTTTTAATACAACTTTGTTTTGCTTGGGAAAAGGAACTCATAGAATTTTGGAAAAAAGAAGGGTTTTAAAGAGTAAAATAATTATTTGTTAAACATCTCAGAGGTTGGTAAAATAGAATATTAATTTTTCTAAATTTGTTTTCTAAAACTAGAAACACACAGACAATGGAAGGATAACCCTGGATAGCCTGGCTGGTCTTGTTTTAAAGCAGGGGTCGGGAGCCTTTTTGGCTGAGAGAGCCATGAACGCCACATATTTTAAAATGTAGTTCCGTGAGAGCCATACAACGACCTGTGTACGTTACGCATTATCCAGTAAAAATTTGGTGTTGTCCCGGAGGACAGCTGTGATTGGCTCCAGACACCCGCAACCATGAACATGAGCGGTAGGAAATGAATGGATTGTAATACATGAGAATGTTTTATATTTTTAACGTTATTATTTTTTTTATTAAAGATTTTTCTGCAAGCCAGATGTAGCCATCAAAAGAGCCACATCTGGCTCGCGAGCCATAGGTTCCCGACCCCTGTTTTAAAGGGTTGCTTAGATGATTGTATTTGAATGTGGCCCTGCCTGCTAAATAATAACTATCTAAGTCACTTATTTGCCAGAAAACTCTATTCATGATTAGTATGGATTTTTAATTTAGTATTTAAATGTTTTTTGTTTTTTGGGTTTGGTTTTTTTTTGGTCTTTTAATGAGTTTTTATGGTTGTTATACCACAAGATTTAAGCCTAGTAAATAATTACAGAACGCTTCTGGAAGGCCAGCCTTTCCTCAGGGGATCAGGAGCGACCTAGCGGTGTTTTCCCACAGTGCCTTCCTCCCGATCTCCAGAGCGACACCGTGGCTCTGGCGGACAGTTAGGGGCGCCGAGGAATAGACCGAGGCCTCGGGAATCAGGTCTTTACTTAAGGCCCAAGAGAGGCCACGCTCACTCCAACATGCCACCATAGATCTTAAAATAAATTCAGATTGCCCTCCTTCAAAGTGAAAGACATCAGGATTAGGGTCTTATAGAAATGAAGTTTTAGGTGTATGTATCTTAAAGTTACCTAATAACATACTAGATAAAAATGAAGTCATTTAAGCTTGAATAGGATCCTTGGCAACCCTTTCATATTAACAGATGAAGTCCTGGAGCCACAGTCATTTCCATCACAAGTGTTTGCCCAGTCGTTCCCCTCAGAGGAAGGGATGAGGGCTCACTATCAGTTTCTGATAGGAAACCTGATGGAACACAGGCCAGTCCATCCCCTCACTTCCTCCAGATGGTTTTTATATATATTAAATATTGTTTACAGTGTACCTTATGATGTTTATTTAAGACACCCTAAAAAACTCTTACTTGATGATAATGAGGTAATAAGGTCAATTATTTTCCCTGATTTTCCATTTCCGTGTAGCAGTCCCCCTAGACTCTAATGCAGCTTCCCCCGCCATCTGAACAGAGAGCGTGTCTGTGGAACCTCTCAGGAGCCAAAATGGCATAAATCGAAGAAGCAGTTGACATTAATGTCTATGTCTTCATTTTGTTCACCGTGATCAAAATGCTTAGTTACGTCCAGTTTAACGCTTAATGTAGACACCTTTCCAAGCTTCTTGGGCTTCTCTGATACCTGAGGACACATCTTACTGACAACATAAATGGACCTAAAGTGCAGACGCTCACAGCCTCGGTGGCCTGAGGCCGAGATGCTGAATGTGCTTCCCTGGGAAGGAGCTTGCGTCCACTCCCTGCTCGGGGCTGAGCCGCGTCTGCAACCGCTCCCTGCAGTCAGCCACTGAGGGCAGTTTCAAAAGTGGCCTTTGGGTTTGTTTTCAGTTAGGAAAACAGCTACCAGTGTAGGTCTTTGGTGAAAGCAAAGCGGTGTGACCTGAAAAGTGGAGAGGGCCTGTATATGGGCACTTGATTAAGCCAAAGCTAAAAATGATTTCCAGTGACAGGGCGCCTGGACTCCTTCAGCAGGCTGCCGGGTCCTGGGTTTAAATAAATAAAAAAGGAAATAGGTGCTTAAACACAACTGTCCAAAAGAGACAAATCATTCGATCTTTACATAATTGATTTTGTAATAGTATATAATTCTTTTAAGCTGTCCATATCTCTTAAGGTTCATTCTTCTCTCTGATCCCTGCCAGTCACTGGGGTGGCGGTGGGGGGAGGGGAAGTGTTCTTACAAAGGGTCAAAGAACAAAGGACAAAAGAAAACAAGAATAATGGAAATATCCACTAAATGGTTCAAGCTCTGGCAGGGATACATGTAGCATGATGAATTCATTTGTATTTTCCAAAATAATTTTTCATTTTAAAAATCAGATTTGAATCTATTAGGCCGAGCAGATGTGTCACTAATGAGCTAGGTATAGTGTCTGACTTCAGAGTCAGCGGCCGAACGTAGCCTCAGCCATGGGCATCAGAGATTTGCCTGATCCACTCTAATCTACCACAAAGGGCTTCACAGACTGCCGGTTTGGTATGAATGAGCAGGTCTAGAACTGCCTGCTGGGCTTCAAACAGAGGCCACGGGTGTGTAGATTGTTAAAATCAGCACAGATAACTCTTCATTTAAATATTAACGAATAACTCTGTGGTTGTTTGTTCTGTTTGTGTGTCTTTGTCGTTTTTGTGGTTTGTTTCTGGCTAGCTCATCAGAGTTGTAACAAGCTCAATTAAAGTGCAAGGAATCCTGTCTTATGCCTGTGTCATACTCTTCTATTTTGGGTAAGATGAACCATTCTTGAATTTGTTTTTGACTATGCAGTAAAGTATAAATGCAAGGTGTAATGGAAGTCACTAGCAATCAAGTCCTGCCACACCCATGCTAACTGGGCCGGGGCTCCCGTAGCACCTAGTACCTCCAGCTGTGTCTGACTCACTGCCACTCTGCTTCAACTAAATACGCTGCCATTTGCTAACAGTCTTAATAGCACTTTAGATTTTATTTTAACCTTTAATGAAATCTTTTACTTAAAACTCTTTTTGCTTAGGAGTTAAGTTTTACCCATATTTTCTTATATAAAATAAAATCTGCCATTGCATTCAGACATTTCTCTATGTTCAAAAACCTCTTTCAGTTTCTCCTGTGTCTGCAGCAGGAATGATTTAGTGTGCTCAGGGCGGTGTCGTGGGACTCAAACAGGTACAGAAAGGACGTTTCCCTGCCTGGGACTGGCTGATTCGTTATCTGCAAAGTTGTTGGTCTTGCGCAGCGTACACTCGGTCAGGGAGGAGACGTGGTAGGAAGTAACGATATAAAGTGATGTTCCGGCTGTTGTCAGTTTTCTCAGGATGTGAATTTGTGGTCATGTGGCCCGTCCTAGCGTTAGCTTCACTTGGTGAGGAGAGAAGGGACACCCCCCACACACACACTGGCTTCAGCAGGGCCCAAGGGGCTGCGCTCCGAGCATCGGCCCGTGAGACGATCAGAACTGAGCTTGTGAGACGGTCAGAACTGAGTCTGTGAGACGGTCAGAACTGAGTCTGTGAGACGGTCAGAACTGGGTTTGTGAGACGGTCAGAACTGAGTCTGTGAGACGGCCAGAACTGGGTCTGTGAGACGGTCAGAACTGAGTCTGTGAGACGGTCAGAACTGGGTCTGTGAGACGGTCAGAACTGGGTCTGTGAGACGGTCAGAACTGGGTCTGTGAGACGGTCAGAACTGGGTCTGTGAGACAGCCAGAACTGGGTCTGTGAGACGGTCAGAACTGAGCTTGTGAGACGGTCAGAACTGAGCTTGTGAGACGGTCAGAACTGGGTCTGTGAGACGGTCAGAACTGGGTCTGTGAGACGGTCAGAACTGAGCTTGTGAGACGGTCAGAACTGAGTCTGTGAGACGGCCAGAACTGAGTTTGTGAGACGGTCAGAACTGAGTTTGTGAGACGGTCAGAACTGAGCTTGTGAGACGGTCAGAACTGAGTCTGTGAGAGGAGATACGTGGGGAGAGGAAACGAGACAGTGAAGACTTCCCCATAGATCCTCCCAGAATCCTGCCCCGGGCGGAGGTCTGCTGCCCAGCAACCTCTGCTCTTCCTAGTTTCCCATCTGAGCGTGTTTCCCACGTCCTCGCTGCCTGGCGCCTGGCCCACAGCAGGGGCACAGGAACGGTCCCTTGTCGTTGTCTCACCGCCAAGCTCAGGAGTCGAGAACTGCTTCCCAGCACTCCCGTTGTCAGGCCGGGTGGCTCAGTTCAGCGACACAAAGCGAGGTATGTTCTGATCCGATGACAGACCGCTACCGTTGTCGGCTGAACGGACACGTTGCTGCTTGCCGTGTTCAGGTAACGCCGCAGGTTTTTGACACTGAAAAAGCTGAGAGCCTTCCCTTCGGATACACATCCTCACGCTGCCTGCAGAGTCCTGGGCGCTGTGCCCTGCCCGCCGAGCGGGGCTGCTGTGGTTGCCCGTCTTTGTTTAACAGGCTTTCATTCTAGTGTTGTTGTTTTGACGTAAACAGAACAGGACGTAGAGCGTGTACACGCTGCATCGGAAAACCTGTGTTGAGCTCCCCAAAATAGACGTGCTTTACTTCCCGTTACTTAGCTCCCACAGCCACCCGCGCCACCCCCACCCCGTGTCACCTGTCCCCCAATGTCTCACCCCCTCTACCCCTCTGGTGTCCGGCAGTCACATCTGCCCAGCTGTTCTGTCCTATTGACTTACTCTGATCACCCTGGGTCAGGGTCACACCCACTACCCTCTTTTCCTTCAGAGACTTTCCAAAGCCATCTGTCTGCGAAGCCCCCCTTACTCCTTAACCCCAGCAAACCCGCAGAACCCCAGTCGGAACCGGTTGGGCCTCCTGACATGGAATGCTAGACGTTCCCCGCTCCCCCCACGTCCAGCCCCTTTCCCGGGGCCAGGCTGGGGGCCCCTGCTCTCACCGCTGTCCTCAGGGAGCCGCGCTCAGTGCTGGGGCCGCTCCTGCTCCCAGCACTGGTCTGGGGACCCGCCCAGAACAATGCAAGAACCTGCCTTCGTGTCACCGAACTCCAGCAGAAAAATAGGCAGCAATCAGAAAGAGCCCTCTAAAGTGACAGTTGGTAACAGCATCAGGAAGAAGAGCCTTGGTTGTGTCAGGGGACAGGGATGGAAAGTGACCACAGTGGCTGTCCTGGAGAGAACAGAGAGTGACCGCAGAGGCTGTCCTGGACAGAGTGGAGGGTGACCATGGTGGCTGTCCTGGAGAGAGCAGAGAGTGACCGCAGAGGCTGTCCTGGACAGAGTGGAGGGTGACCATGGTGGCTGTCCTGGAGAGAGCAGAGAGTGACCGCAGAGGCTGTCCTGGACAGAGCGGAGGGTGACCGCGGTGGCTGTCCTGGAGAGAGCGGAGAGTGACCGCAGAGTGTGTCCTTGACAAAGCAGAGGGTGACCATGGAGGCTGTCCTAGAGAGAGCAGAGAGTGACCACAGAGTGTGTCCTTGACAAAGCAGAGGGTGACCGCGGAGGCTGTCCTGGACAGAGTGGAGGGTGACCGTGGAGGCTGTCCTGGAGAGAGCGGAGGGCAGGACAGAGCGGAGGGTGACCACGGAGGCTGTCCTGGAGAGAGCGGACAGTGACCACGGAGGCTGTCCCGGAGAGAGTGGAGGGTGACCGTGGAGGCTGTCCTGGAGAGAGCGGAGGGCAGGACAGAGCGGAGGGTGACCGTGGAGGCTGTCCTGGAGAGAGCGGACAGTGACCACGGAGGCTGTCCCGGAGAGAGTGGAGGGTGACCGTGGAGGCTGTCCTGGAGAGAGCGGAGGGCAGGACAGAGCGGAGGGTGACCACGGAGGCTGTCCTGGAGAGAGCGGAGGGTGACCACGGAGGCTGTCCTGGAGAGAGCGGACGGTGACCGCGGAGGCTGTCCTGGAGAGAGCGGACGGTGACCGCGGAGGCTGTCCTGGAGAGAGCGGAGGCTGTCCTGGAGAGAGCGGAGAGTGACCGCGGAGGCTGTCCTGGAGAGAGCGGAGAGTGACCGCGGGGGCTGTCCTGGAGAGAGCGGAGGGTGACCACGGAGGCTGTCCTGGAGAGAGCGGACGGTGACCGCGGAGGCTGTCCTGGAGAGAGCGGACAGTGACCGCGGAGGCTGTCCTGGAGAGAGCGGAGAGTGACCGCGGGGGCTGTCCTGGAGAGAGCAGAGGGTGACCGTGGAGGCTGTCCCGGAGAGAGCGGAGGGTGACCGCGGAGGCTGTCCTGGAGAGAGCGGACGGTGACCGCGGGGGCTGTCCTGGAGAGAGCAGAGGGTGACCGTGGAGGCTGTCCCGGAGAGAGCGGAGGGTGACCGTGGAGGCTGTCCTGGAGAGAGCAGCAGGAGGCCGCTCTGTGAGCTGCGGAGTGGGCCGAGTCAGAGCCAGCTATGCAAGGGCAGCGGGGGACAGACAGGCCGGAGCAGTGCAGGGACCCGGCGCAGCTCCTAGGCAGAGAGAGGCCCGGAGGCTGAGCAGAAGGCTGGGTCCCCTTGGCTTCTTGCCAGCGCCACTCTGGCTGCTCCGGTGAGAGGAGGGGCAGTCAGGCCAGGTCGCGGGCAGGTGACCACGCTGGCACTGCAGTGGTGAGAATGTGTCAGCGAGGGGTCTGTTTTGAAAGGAGCTGCATGGGGCTGGCGAGTGAATTGGTTGGCTGTGTGGCGTGAGGGAATGAGGGACGCATGGGTCCTTAGAGTTTGGAGCCCAAGCAGTCAGCGCTGCGATGGGGAAGCCTGTGGCGGATGTGCTTGAGGCTGGCTCTGCTTTGTTGGCTTTTGGGTTAGGCTGGAATCAGAGTTCTGGTTGGATCTAGTAAGTTTGAAATCCTATTGACACCCCCTAGGGCTAGGCAGTCCGAGGGAGCCGGGGAAGGTAGCAGTGAGGCTCGCTGGGGAGAAGAGAAGGAAGAGGGGCGGGTGAAGCGGGAGGTGTGTGCCCGCAGGAGGACCCTGGGCCGTGGGCCTGTGTGTGTGTTCCTCCCGCCTGGCCCCTGGACGCCCAGGGGACGGAGGTCTGTTTGCTTCTTGCTGTGAGCTCCTGCCAGGCCCCTCCTCACACGGCCGCCCACCCCGACCTATAGCCCCCATTACTGCCAGGGTTTCACCCCGACAGCCACGCAGTGGAGGACTGGCCGGAGGCCCTGGGGCTGTGTCATTTAAGGGCTCCCTGTGGGAGGGGATTTCAATGTCAAGTTTTTTCAGAATTTTTGCCTGATTTGTATTAAATAACTGAAATGTTATGTACCTTTGGTCTCAAAATCTGACTTCTGTAATTATAGCTATCTGGGAATTTGTTTTAAGGAAATACAGATTAATATAAGTTTTTTTTTAATCAGAAACTTTTTAATAGAAGAAAAATATTCAAAATAATTAAAATATCCAGAACCTAAGGGCTTTGAGTGGGTTCTGTTACATGGTGACTTACTCAGTGCAGCCCATTAAAGTAGTGTCACTGAGGAACACTAACTGATAGGGAAAAACAGTCATCATGTGTTTTATGTAAAATAATAGTGTTGATAGTAAAGTGACAAGATCAGGTGACATTTCTGTGTGCCATGCACAATTCTGAGCCCCTAACCACAATCATCCGTGTGGATTGACTGTCTAAGAAACTCAGGCCCACACAGCTACACAGCCACACAGCCACACAGCCACACAGCCACACAGCTACACAGCGCGGTCAGGGTGTGACCTCAGACCCTGGCCCCAGGGTCTAGGCTCTGACTCCAAGCTCCACCCTCCCATGTTCCTGAGAGACTTCATTCTGAGCAGCGAGATGTACAAACCAGAATACACACGTAGCAGGTCAGCTGAAAGGCAGTGCAGGAATGTCGCAGTGATTAGCACTGGAGTGTGGAGGTATAAGCCATTATATGTATAATTTGTTCATCTGCATTTACTAAATGTATTCATTTTGTAATAAGAAAAAATCTCAAGTGATTGGGAAGGGCTATAAAAGGAAAATAAATGTTAGAAGGTATAGCTTTTAAATGGTAGGATTTCTTCTTACAGAGAGAAGTAAGGAATTTATCATAACTTCCCCGTAGTGAAAGGAGTCCTCAGGAAACTGGGCTTTGTGTTAGGAACTCGGAGTTAGCGTCTCAGGGTCGGGCCCTCGGACTCCAGGCCCTGTTTCCTCAGAGCAGTAGGCGCTGCTCATAGCGACTGAGATGAAGTCCAGCGGCGGCCACGTGTCTCTCTCTGGTTTTAGGTTGATATCCCTGAAAGTACTCAATAGCATTGTGCTGTTGGGAAAGTCGTGCCAGTACGTGAAGGAGGCCAAGATGGAAGAGAAGCTGTTTAACCCACCCCCCACCGGCACTCCCAGCAAACCGTCCAGTAAGTCGCAGAGCAAGTGCAAACCCTCCCAAGGTACGTGGGTTCTTCTCGTCACCTCCTGGGTCGTTTCCCAGAGGGCTGTCTGAACTCCCCCCAGAGAAGGATCCCTGCTCGGGCAGGATTTGGTCTCACTTTGCTTAGTTGTTGCTGTTAATGTTTCTGTGTAGCCCCCTTCCCAGAGGCATGTCCTGCGGTGCCCTCCAGTAGGTCACCAGGGGGCACCTGTCCCACAGGGACGGGGACGGGGACTGGATGGCAGTGACAGGAGAGGCAGAGCCTGTTCTGAGTGGTCAGGGAGAGGATGATCCGATGAGGGAGCCCGACTGTAGCAGGGCGGAGGGGACAGGAGGGGCCCGTCCTGCAGGCGTGGTGCCCGGGCTGAACCCTGACGCAGGAGAACTAGCGGGTGAGCTGGGTGGAGAGGGCACTCAGGAGAGGGGCCAGCATGAGCTAGCCCTGGAGGCCCAAGAAGCACCAGAGGAGTAGCGCTGTGGTTCCGGTTCCGAGAGGAGAAGTTTCTCAGCGGGAGAGATGCGGCCCGAGCTGGGCCCAAGCGCTGTCTGCAGGGAGGGCCCGGGCCGTATGCAGCGTGTGTGCGTCACAGGGCAGGGCTCCTAGTGAGCGGATGAAGCGTAGCCTCGCTAGGAACAGGGTTTTCATTATAAAGGACATGTAAGTACTGTTAGTTACATGGGGTCGCATTTGCTTCGCCACCTGGATAGATCACAGCGTTCACAGAGTGTCCTGTCATGTAGGCTCTTTCAGCTCAGCAGGACATTAGTGTCAGTCTTGCCTCAAAGAGCCTGCAGACTAATGAGGGGACCCTTAGGCACAGGTACAGGTCAAGGCCACTGAGTCCAGGCAGGGCTGTGTGTAAGGAGGGAATTTCGGATTGAGTTGTCTGCGTGTTTGTAGATGTCTTGGAGGTTGAGAGACCACAGGCCAGAGAACATTCAGGAAGGTGCAAGTCAGGCAGCTCAGGCCCCATTCAGGGATGAAAAGAGGGACCAGCTCTCAAGACGTGGTGTTCATGGTGTTTTAAAGGGAGTGAAGCACAGCCGCCAGGTTACGCAGAGACAGACAAGTGAGCTCACTATCCCAGCTGTGGGATGGTTTCAGCAGGTGCATCCGTCATCAGCACTCGTCAGAGTGTTCCTGGTCGGCATGGACAGTCCGGCTGTCTCCCTTGTCTCAGTGACTCTGCTCCTCTGAGGACGGGGTGGGCGCCTCAGAGGTCGCTGGGTCCCCGGCCCAGGCGTCCCCAGCCCAGGCGTCCCCAGCCCGGGTGTCCTCAGGCCCGGCTCCAGCATCCCCGTAGCCCCTGATAAACACTGGGCTCTGTTTATTGGTCTGTTTTTACCTCCGACGTGGCTTCCAGCGGGGGAGTGCTGACCAAGTGTAGCCAAGACTGCACGACAGACGTGGGCTGTGTCAGTCGTTTAGCCCTGCTGCCGGCCAGAGGGGCCACTGTTGGCGTTTTTGCCCTGGCCACAACCCGGCCGGGACTTGGTTATGTAGGAAGGAGTTTCTTAGGGGGAAATTCTGATTTTTCCAACATCAGGTAACAGAGTTACTGTGGGAAGTGATCCACATCATAGCCCTTCCATAAGAGTTTGGGTAAGCAGACAGAAATGACGTAGCCTCTGAGTTTCATTATAAATTATGGCTGTCACACAACATGCTGTTTGCTATCATTTACACTTTCATTCAGAACCACTATATTGATAAGCTCATATTTATTATAAGTTTAGAGGAAATCTTTTTCTAATTAAAGGCTCTGTTCCTCCCCCAGAAGAAACCCTGTCTGCCTCAGTCACCAGCCAGCCTGGCCATCAGAAGGAAAATGTCATACCATTACTTGTGACAAGCAGTTCTGATCAGTTTCTGACGACTCCAGACGGCGAAGAGAAGGACATGGCGCAGGAGAACTCGGAACTGAAACACAGGTCCTCGAAGAAAGACTTGTTGGACATAGACCGGTTCACAATCTGCGGAAACCGGATCGACTGAGTTCTGCAGCTCTGCTGACCAACGCCGCGTCCTGGAGTGGCCGGGCTGTGCTTCCCGGCGGACAGATGCGGAAGCAGCACTTAAATATTTATTTAAAAACTTAAGTTATTAACGGAAAGCAAGTCCTAGTATCTTTCTTCCAGTAACGTGGTCTGGTTGAAGGTCAGGTCACAGAACAGCGGCGCCCTCCAGTCGGACCGTGCGGGGGCTTCCCCCCATGGGGAGAGGCAGCGGTCACGTCCGGCCCGATGGGAACAGCGCAGAATCCCTTCTGCCCTGTCCGTCCGTGCTTCCAGAATGTCGGGTTTGGCCTGAAGGGCTTGTCGGGCGGAGGCCACGCCCCCAGAGAGCTGTGGCAGCTGTTCCGCGCGGCGCCTGCGCACTGCACACCGTTCTCACAGGCAGTCTCCAGCCCGACGTCATCTGCCAAAGCGTTTTAAAACAGAATTACACTAAGTCATGATAAATGTTCTTACTACCAGAATAATCCTTGAAGATGTATCTGAAGTGATCAGAATAAAAGGCTACATTAAATAAGACATGATGAATAGTAGCATTTTATAGAAAAAAAGTCCTAAGCCTATTTGTCTATTTTAAAAATAATAATGAATGAAGGTTATGCATCACTGAGAAATTGGGTCATAATTTTTCAGTTTACTCTTTAAAGGAAAATGTGAACCATGTATTGTTGAATTGCAGTGGATAAAATAGGAGTTACCTTACAAGAAGGTCCATTTTATACCGAGAGAGCAGAGCAGTGTTAAATGTATAGTTCACTGATCTCACTTTAAAACTAATTGCTTCACCAGCTGTTACAGTTCAAAGGATTTGGTGTTGAATAGCCTGAAGAACTGTACAAAATTCAAAGGTGTTGACTGTGAACTGAGTTTTTTAAGTAACAGTTTTAAGGTAAATAAGTGATTGAGCAGCGTCTTGTGCGCTGTCAAGCGCATTGGTTTCTGTTTGGAGTGTCCGTGCGTGTGCCTGCGTCTGCCCTGGGCTGGCCTGTGTCTGTGTGTGTCTGTGGGGAGAGATGTGATTGGCTGTGTCCGTGCCGGGGGGAGGGGCAAGCCCTGTGGGGAGAAACTCAGTGAGGTGTTTGGGGTGTGTGGGTGTCTGTCTGGGTGTGGGGAGCTGTTTGTGTGTGGATGTTGGAAACAGCAACCAAAAGGTGCTTTCTGGTTTTGTTTGAGGTCAAGGTTCCATTTCTGCTTGCTGACTCGTTTGTGGCCAGCACCATAGGACAAGTTATTTTTCACCACGTTTTATCTTGAGAAACCTCTTTGCATCATTATAAAAAATTTTACTGCAGCATCTAATTTCAGTGTCCAGATGTCACTGTTAACTGTTACCTCCGTTGACAGTTTCCTTCTGAGGTTCAGCGGCTGCGCTGACATTTCGGCCTGTGATGTTCAGGGGAGATTTCAGGTGATGTGGCTGTTTCCCCGGGGAGACACAGAGCAGTTTGAATGCTTTGTTTGCCTTGTTCATTTGACACACGAAAGTGAATTTTAGCATTTTGCATTAAACTAAAGGAATCTGAAGATTAATGTTCGCATAGGGTCAAAGGAAACTGTACAGAAATGCTTTTGTGAGACCATGAAGTGTTTCAAGTTTAAAATGAAAAAGACTTTTAATTGCTTTGTATGTGTTTCAGTGAAGCCCCTTTTTAGAATTTTTTTTTTTTCATCTTCACCAAAAGGAATGGTGTCCACGGTGAATAGGAATAGTTTGGAGGGAAAACTTTGCCAAACACAGCCCTAATCAGCACAAGAATATGTTGGGGGTGTATCTTTCAATGCAGCTTGAATTATTCTGTGACTGTGCTGTCAATTTCGGAAGGTGTTCATTTCCTTGGCAGAATATATGGGAGTTCAGAAAGATGTTCAGTTCTTCTGTCAAAATGGCATTCAGTACTAATTTTATAAATGCATCTTGTGTGAAACTCAATAAATTTCAATTTTGTAATCTTTTCTAACAAGGTCACTGAATTTATTTTGATGTTTACTGTTGTATTTGGTGGAGTGAATTTCCCGTTTTATAAGTATTTCTAATTGACAAGTGACAGGATTGTCTAATTTGAATTATTCTTTTGGTCTTAACAGCGACAAAATGTTGCATTCTTAAAAAAAAAAAAAAAAGGCTTGGCCTTGGATCAAGAACCAGTTCGTATCTGTCAGCAAATGAAGGTCCTTGCATTTTACACGTGTTTTGAATGTCACACAGTGTGCTTTTTACATCTGGGTGTCAAGGTCAAGACAGTGCTTTGGTTTTAAGAATAAGGCACATCATAGGTCCGACTTGTACTAGTGTTTTCTTCGGACTTAAAGCGCGAGCGCCGAGGCTCACTCAGGAGCCTGGCCAGATTCTCTCTGTACTTGGTACTCTTGTACTCCAGCTGGCATGTCCACTTGACGCTCTTTATTATACATGTCCGTGGAAGATACTTGCTATTATTAGATCCCCTAAGTTTTTCCTTCTGGAGATGTATCCATCCCCTACCTGTCAGGAGCTGATTTAGGGCTGTGTCAGCAGCGAACACAGCCCCTTCTCTGCTCTGCTCAGGAGACGACAGCAAGCACATTGGTGACATGGCGTGTGCTGGAGACGCAGCCTGTCCCGGATGACCCCTGTTTTCCTTCAGTTCGGAAATAAATCTAGTTCTGTAATGTGTTTATCTAAGTCTTATTTTTCTTTCCTATTGAATTTGCTTAAAATAAGGTCATTGTACAGCAGTTCTCAGTGCTTCTATGAAGTGCAATGAAGAATATGTCTGTAAGGCCAGTACTCACGGCCGTCGTGGCCATTTACACGCAGGTTCACGTTAGATTCGGGCAGACGGTAAAGAAACAGCGGAGCCAAAAAATGGTGGGCCATTGTTTATTCTAGCCTTGCACTGACCCTTGGGAAAACAAACAGGGAAAACACTTCCCTTTCACTCAGGGCTCCCAAAGCTACTGACATCCAGTTTTTCTTAGAATCAAAGACCCCCACCAGGCCTGACCAGCCAGTGGTGCAGCGGATAGAGCATCGGACTGGAATGCGGAAGGACCCAAGTTCGAGACCCTGAGGTCGCCAGCTTGAGCGCGGGCTCATCTGGTTTGAGCAAAAGCTCACCAGCTTGGACCCAAGATCACTGGCTCAAGCAAGGGGTTACTTGGTCTGCTGAAGGCCTGCGGTCAAGGCACATAAGAGAAAGCAATCAATGAACAACTAAGGTGTCACAACGAAAAACTGATTGTTGATGCTTCTCATCTCTCCCCCCACCAGTCTCAACAGAGCTCACAAGAGCCCTGACCTCTCTTCCTCATCTCCTCCTCTGCTCTCACTCTGCAAAAAACGGCTTCCTTCTTTCTCTCCTCCTTCCCTGCTCTTTTAAAACTTCTTGGTGCGAAACCCCTCCTCCAGCAAACATTAGCATAACAATGGCCCTTCCCAAGCAGGTAGGTAATTAGCAATTTCACAGTCCACTGCCATTTTTAACAGTTAAAGTGAGCAAACTCAAAAATCATATTTTACAAACTTATTTGACCAACAATGTCCTTTTACCAAAGATGCTAGTTACCCATAGGGACATACAGTTGTACCTGGGCACCAAGCTGTCTATGTAAAGACTACACCCCTGAGTTCCTCTGGCTGTTCCCAGCGGCCGAGTGACCGGTTCTCACGGGGGGGGGGTGAAGTGGAAGGGGTGTATGCCAGTGTGGGTCCACACCCCTTTTCTCTGCTCCCGCCAGGTGTGCCCCTATCACGCGGACAAACGCTCAGCACCGTGGCATGCCGGAAGGCTGGAACCTGGGTCCCTGAAGGCCTCCGTGGAGCCGAGCTGCCCATCAACTTGAAACACTCAGCGTCGCCTCTACACAAGAGAGAGAAACGCCTTTGTTCCTAAGCCACTGAACCTGGAGGCTCTGTGCCAGCCCACATCCGCACACCGGGGAATCCGAAAGGGCCTTTTTACAGACCTCCACGTCAAAGGAGGGAGGTGTTAGACCTGGATCTCGACAACACATGCTTCTGAAAGTACTCTTGGATTCGCATTTACTATTTGTTGTTTTAGGGGAAAAGATAAAGATTACCATGCCCCACTTACTCAGCGGTCAGCCTCCCAGTACCCTGCGCCATTTTGAACTGAATGCTACACTTACTCTCTTCAGTGGCAAAGCCCGATGTGACCATGGACCCTTCTGAGCAGCGTTTTGGCCCCTTATCTCTCAGGAGCGTTGTGCGCACAGTAACAGAGTAGATGAATGTAGCCTACCAGCACAGAGAAGTGGGAGAAAAATAAGTTAATGTGTCAAAAAGCAGCGAAAATGTCACATGGGGCCGATTTGAGGAGACAAACGCCATCCAAGTGAGTGCTGGAAATAGCCCTACGTCATGGCTTAGTGGGACAGGTGACGTTTCTAAGGGCCTGAGATGTCAGGGGTGGTGTAGGTTATGTTTAATCTGATTAAGGAAGAATATGTACAATTGAGGGTGGCAGTTGTTAAGGGAAATTGGCATTTCCAAGGTGGTTTTAGTGATCCAAAAAGTTTGCTACTGCTCAGCAGTGCGGGCAGGGGCTAGATCTTGTAAATTGTAAAGTGTGACATAACTCGTTCGAGGTCACCCAGCTAGCACGTGGCAGAGCAGAAAGTCAGACCCCTTTTGTAGCCGGATAACCTGTGCTCACAACCTCGGTGCTACATGCTGCTTGTGACAGGGAAGCCCAGCCACGGAGACCCTTACGGAGGCAACGGCCATCATTTGTGCCAGAGTCATCGGACTGAAGGGGTGCAGGGTGTAGTGACCTTCTGTTTATCAGAGGTCTGGGATGATGACCCCTCCAGGACGTGCAAGGGAGGGCCAGCTGGTGTGGGAGCCACGAGCTGCTCTGAGTGGCACTGCCAACCTCAGTCTGTTCATCTGTAAATTGGGAATGACACCCACTTCTCAGGGTGTGGGGAGAAGCAAATAAGAATGCTAAGTCCCTGCACAAATCTAAGTTGTGCACACCTACATCACCTGATGCCTCATGGTCTAGATTAGTGGTCCTCAAGGTGTGGACCCTGGGCCACCGGCATCCCATCACCTGGAACATGTTAGAAATGCAGTGGCTTGGCCCTCACCCAGACCTGCTGACTCTGGGAGTGGGGCCCGGCCACCTGCTGTTACAGCCCGGCGGGGGGGGGGGGGGACCTCACCCTTCAACATGAGATCCACTGGCCCAGCGCCCTCGCTCTAGGATCTGGACCTCAGGATTGTGGGGCCAGAACCACTCCATCTGCTTTTCAGAAGGTCAAGATGGGAGAGACAGAAGTGGAATTTGGGGCCAAAGCTCTTCAGCACATGCCTACATTTCAGATAAAAGGCTGCCTTTTACTGATGTCCGGCTGCTCGAGCCCAGGCCGCAGGATAAGGCAGAGTAGGGCTGCAAACCGGGGGCTCCCAGGGTTCCTCAAACCTCCAGCTGTGAAGGCCCCATCCCCTCCCACGGGGGCGGGACCCCTCAGACCAGTCACGCAGAAACCAGAGAGCACCGGGTCAAGACGCCACAGGACGCTCCAAAGCGCTAGTGACCACGTGGAGGGCTGGGTGCAGCTGAGCACCGTCACCCTGCGCGAGTGACCCCTTCCCGCTCTCGGGCACCCTCTGCTCTGGGAGCCGGGCTCAGCGCAGACCGGGCAGGCGGGGGCCTGCTCTTCGGAAGCTTCTAGTCCAGTGGAGAAACCAGATGATGAACGTGGGAACGCGGAGTCCTGGGGAGGGTACTGGGTGCTGTCGAGAGAGTAAGGTAATGAATGAGATGGGGAAGTGATGAGAAATCCAGACTGGGCGGTCAGGGAGGCTCCGAGAGGTCATGCCCTCCGAGAGGTCTTGCCTGAGCGGCGGAGGAATCCTGTCCAGGCAGACGGATACCAGCAGGTTCCCAGCTGCAGGGTGAGAGTGCGCATGCCCAGGCGGATGGATACCAGCAAGTCCCCAGCTGCAGGGTGAGAGTGCTCATGCCCAGGCGGATGGATACCAGCAGGTTCCCAGCTGCAGGGTGAGAGTGTGCGGGATATCCCGCGGGCGGAGGTTCAGGGGTGCTGGGGGACATGGGAGGGGGACAGTTTGCAGCGTGAGAGCAGTAAGGGGCAGAGAGCAGAGGGCTAGATGCAAGTCCAGGGCCAGGAGGAGTTAGGATATTGCCTTTTCTGCTGTGTGGACGCTGAGTCCCAGGGGAGCTGGCCTGCACTGAGGGACCCCAGTGAGGGGCTGTCTCTACGGAGTAAACTGGGCTCAGGCAGCCTGGAGCCAGGCCGGGGCGGTGCCAGAGGCCCCCCGCCTACCCCGGCTGACCTGGCGCGGTCCCACCTCGGAAGGCAAAGCAGCAGACCGCAGGAACCACTACACCTCCAGGGACCACCTCCAGGGGCGGCGGGGACAGGACAGGACTCGGCCTAGACTTCCTCCCTTCCACGCTGACACAGCAGGCAAAATCGGTTTCTGTCTGATTTTCTGTTTCTTGCGCAGGTGACGGATCATGATAACGAGCGACCTCCAGATCTGCCATTGTGAAATGATTCCCAGCCGCAGGTGGGAGGATCTGCTCAGGAGCCCGGGACGGAAGCCGCATTTCCAGGAGGGGAATGGAAGGAAGTCTCAGGAGACCAGACTCGGCTCCCCGACTGTCAGGTCTGGACCGAGAGCTGGCGGTGGGAAGGAGCTGTGGGCGAGGGGAGATGAAGCCTTGCCGTTTCAGACCCTCTGCATCTTTAAATGGACTCCCTTGCGGCGATGATGGAGATAAATGTACTGTTCATTTCTCCTTCCAAGATCACACGTTGAAAGACGAAGTGGGTCCCAGGCTGATGGAAACCCCTTGAAGATGCTCTGACGAGGCACCTGACCTCTGTCTACCAGGTCTAACCTCTCTCCCCAGGCAAGCTGCTTTTCCCCCCCCACTTTAAAAAAAAAATTAACTTACTTTTCAATACAGTTGACATACACTATTATATGTTTCAGTGCACAACACAGTGGTTAGACATCTATGTACCTTATGAACTGCTCCCTCCAACAAGTCTAGTGCCCAACTGACTAACCATACACAGTTATTAGAGTACTATCGACTATGTTCCCTATGACTCTCCTTATCACTGGCAACTTGCTTCAAGCTGCTTTTCTCCTGTATCACTGATAAGTTGTCACCCGGCTGTGGCTTGAACAAGAGCTAGAGTAGTAGTGATAATAATAATAGCCTGACCAGGCAGTGGCACAGTGGATAGAGCGTCGGACTGGGATGCGGAGGACCCAGGTTCAAGACCTCAAGGTCGCCAGCTTGAGTGCGGGCTCATCTGGTTTGAGCAAAAAGCTCACCAGCTTGGACCCAAGGCCGCTGGCTCGAGCAAGGGGTATTCGGTCTGCTGAAGGCCCGCGGTCAAGGCACATATGAGAAAGCAATCAATGAACAACTAAGGTGTTGCAACAAAAAACTGATGATTGATGCTTCTCATCTCTCTCCGTTCCTGTCTGTCTGTCCCTACCTATCCCTCTCTCTGACTTTCTCTCTGTCCCTGTAAAAAATAATATTAATAATAATTCTTAAAGCTGTACTTATTAGGCATCCATCACAAATCACCACACAAGGCTCTTTTAATTCATGCCTCATTTAACCTGTGCAATGTCCCTCCCTGCAAGTCCCCATTTTACAGATGTGGACACTGAAGTTCAAGAGGCTCTTTTCCCAGCCGTCACCCAGCGAGGAAAGAGCAGGGTCCCTCTGATGGCAGAGCGCCAGTCCTCCCCTCTCTGTGCCGTGCATGGACCTCAGGACTGCCCGCTACGAGAGCCCTCACCAGCGCACACAAGGTGTGCTTCTTAAGTCAAGTCATTTCCTAACAAAAGCACACACAGTTAACCAACAGCCTGTTCCTTTGCCCCTACTCTCGGGCGATGTTTTCCGGGCTCTCACGGGACGCTAATCCTCCGTGGACTAGGCGTGCTATTTTTAGAATTTGGATTATGAACGAAGTGTTTTGGTTTTGCTGCTTATAGCTGTATCACCTTTCTTTTCCCCCTAAGGAGCCACGGCAGCCCGAGGCAGAACAATGTGGGTTTATGTGATGCCTGGCACTTTGCAAATAGTTTCCGCGTGGCTTTTCATCCCCCCTGCAGGGTGGGTACAATGGGATACTGATGTCCTCCTACCAACCAGGAAACCAACGCCCTGATTTTCCAAGGTTTGGGTGCAGTCCCAGGACCCGGGAGGAGGGCTCCCCACCATGGGTCGGGCGTGGGCTTGCTAAACACATAGTCATAATACGCCTGGCATTACTTCCTCTAAGCTAAGGAGGGAGGGGACAGCGCCCCTCTTCCCGCCCTGAGCAGTGGCAAACACCACACATTGTTAAAACTTTTATTAGCTTTCTTTCCCCAGTGATACATATGAGTTATGAAGAAGAGAAGTCAGAAGAGTATTCCGATAAAGGGAGGGGAGAGTGTTACTTATCATTTCACCATCTAATTTGGTGCATGTTCCTTCTTTCCCACTGCTTCTGATAATATCTGCACACACATGGGCTTCTGCATGAAAATATGTTCCAATGGGATGCCCCATGCTGGTTTATGACATACTTCATTTCCTTTACATGTGGTGGGAATTTTTCCGTAGCAACAACTGACAATATTTTCAGTGGCTGAATAGAATTCCAGATACGGTTGGATCGTAATTCACTGAAGCGTTTCCCATTGGGCATTTGTCTGATTATTTCTTCAGGATAAATTCCTGGAGCTGCAGGTACTTGGGCAAAAGCGCCCCATGTGAGTCATGAAATTGCTTTGCTGAGGGACATGGCGGGGGGCAGGCCTGGAGCCCCCCACCCACCTCAGCCCTGGTCGGATGGCTGTCATGCATGCCAACCTTACAGGGGTTTAAAAAAGGGTACTTAGTTCTAAGAGTGTGATTAGGCATTTTTAATGCATTTATTAGATATTTTTTCATTTTTTCTTAGATATTTTTTCATTTTAATGACATTATTCATATCTTTTTCTTTTGGGGGGCTCAGCCACAAGTGGAGGGCTGGAAGACAGAGACTCGAAAACCTCCTGATTGGCTCAGACCAGCGTCTCTAGAAATTTCTAATGGAGTGCCATAATAGGAAAGGCATTTGACATTGACGCCCAGTGTGCACACACATGTGTGACTGAAAAGTGAAAAGAAATTAGACAATACTTACCGTTACTCTGATTTATTCAAATATTTTGTTTATGTTTTTTTAATGTTGTTCATACCCCATTAACTTGGCAGCATAATCTTGGGATGGGCTGCGTCCTATAGTTCAAAAAATACCAGCAGCTTAAACCAAATCTCTCACGCAGCCTGGAACGTAGTGGCACTGAACAAAATAAGGGGTCCATTAGCACAGAATGAGAGTGGAGGTCAGGGCCACCCAAAATGGAGCCAGAAGGATGGACAAGGTGTGACAGGTGAGGACTGGGACAGGGCAGGGGGCTGAGGACACAGCACTTGGCTGTGAAATGACCCCCATTCTGTCTAGACTGGACACAGAATCCCCCCAAGTGGAGGGCTTTGCTCAGTCTCCTTTGTGTTCAGAAATGACTCACTCTTGTTTTCACCAGCGGTGCTTTTCCGTTCTGGTAAAAGAGTGCTTCGCCCAGGCTTTGATCGTGGCCCATCCTGGTGTTTTTAGTGAAAGTCCTGGCTTCTGTCTGTTTAGGGTGTCAGCTTCCTTGTCATGAAGAAGAGGGTCGGTGATGACGGACAGAAAAGGGGTCCCATTCCCACGATGCCTTTGTGACTGTGCTTGTAAGGGGGAGATTGTCGGACACGTTATTCATGGACGCTGCAAAAGTGTGTGCTCCCCGAATGAAGGAATCTTGCTTAAAAGAAATCTCCACTTATTTTCTTCTATTCACTTATTCATAAATTCAATAAGCCAAGAGAAGACGCCCCCTCCCCCAATCACTTTTACTGCCCTGCAGGGCCTGGAAGCAACAGCCCATGGAACTCATGGTGGGAGTTACCGGAATGATGCTGTGCTATGGATATGTTGTCATGTGCTGCCTCGAGTCCTTGGAAGATGGTGTCAGTAAAGAATTAACGAACAGAGAAACAAAATCTCCATTCTCTGGCAACGTTGGGCTCCCCTGGACTGATGGCTGAGAGAAATAAATGATCACGATGTGATGTTAATAAAACCTTGTGTTTTGCTAAGACCTGATACTTTCCGGACTGTGTTCTCATCAATTATTTAATGGAGGAAATGCGTTTAATTACTCTCATTTTTCAAAGTAGGAAAACAAGACCTGGACAGGTGAGATAACCTGCCCTACACTAACCTGGCTGGTGATGGAGACAGGACTCCCGCAAATGCAGGCCTCTGACCCACAACTTGGTGCGCGTCGCACCACGTCCTCTGAGGGGAACACCCTACTGCCACCGCAGGTTAAACGCCTATGATTTCCTAATTAAAACGACATTAATGAGCTCTTGTCATTTTACCATAGATGACTGCTCCTGATGTAATCTTTTCTCCATTTTGCAAAAATCCTTTTCCTTCCTATTATTTAATTAGGTCACAAGATAGACCCCTGGCAAGCTGCTGACTGGGTTTGCAAAGCTGAGGCTGCAGCTCAGTGCAGAAGGAAGAGCCTGAGTGTGAACTCCATCCTCTCTCCCTGTATTTGCGAACTCAGTCTTTGCTCACAGAGGCAGCCTCGCAGGTTCTGGGGGCGGGGGGGGTATCCTAGCGTGGGCCGTGTTCCCTCTCGCTGTTTTGATCAAATGACAATAAGCTTTTATTTTTAACTGGCCACTTACAACTCACCAAGAGCCTGCATACCCTAGCTTACCGGCTGTTCAGAGGGCCCTGGGAGTTTATACCCAATCCCACTGCCTAGTGTTTATGGGGCGCTTCTCACCATGTCTGGACTCGGCTAAAATACCGTAGGTGCTCAGGTCCCTCGTTCTGCACAGACATTCTGAGCTCAGTGCTCGCTTATATTTATAGATAAGGCTTTGAGACTTGGGGGAAGCAGCAGGTTCAGAGGAGCGCAGTAAGCGGCAGTGGCGGGAGTCAAACCGAGCAGGCTGGTTCAGGCTCCACCGGGACCCGCGTGCTGCCTCCGCACTCCCTCCGCGGCCCTGGGGTGTGTGTGCAGGTGGCCCCTGGTCCTGTCGCAGAGCGGGCGGGGGCGGCAGAGCAACAAAGGGTCTTACAATCGTCCTCTCCTCTGGGCAGCACGGGTGTCAGCGGCTTCAGCACAGGGAGCCGCAGGGTGCAGAGGAAGGAACCCACTTCTGTTGACGGTCTGCCTCCAGCCCAGCAGAAGCCTGGGAACTTGCCACCCACTGTCTCCATCCTCCCGGCGAGGGGATCTGTCTTATCTCAGGTTTATAATCGAGGAGCCGGTGGTGAGGGAGGCCAAGGGAACCCGCTAAGACCGTGCAGCAGGTGGAGATGAGAACTGAACCCCATTTGCTGACACCGAAGACCAGACCTGTGTCCCGCCAACTGAAGAGCGGCGTCATGGCCCCACCCACGATCAGAGGAGGCAGTTTCACTGGCTGGTGCCAATCAGGACGGAGCGTGGTGCCGGCCAACAGGACACCCGTGTAAACCGGCCTCAGGCAGGAGTCAGAAACCCTCAATGATGCCAAAGCTTCTGTTTTTTGAGGATCAGGCCCAAGGCACAGAGCAGATGGAATGCCTCATCCTTAGGCAGGCCACACGTGGTCGGTCATATCTAAGAACAACACCTGCTCACACTGAGGCGCTGCCGCCTGCTGGGCGCGGGGAGCGCCACCAGCCAGTGTCCCCGTGGGAAGACTTGCCGACTCAGGACCCCCCCGGAGACCGGGGACCCAGCAGAGGAGCTGTACAGCAGCACATCCAAGCGGAGGGCTGTCTTCTGCCTCAGGAGGGTGGGGTTTCTAGACGGGGCTGGATTAATGGAAAGGAACACTGGGAAAGATGCGGGTTCGGGGGGACCCCGTTCCTGTGGGGTTCAGGGAGTGGAGCTTTTCTCTGCTGCCCACGGCCACCTCCTCCACCCCCACCCCGGCCCCAGCATGGGGTGTTGTGAGCACCTGTAGGTCCTCCGTGGTGAAGGGTAGGGTTTACTGATCTGCAATATGGGGCTGATTACGGTGCCTGCTTCCTCAAGTCTCTGCCTGCTCATTAATCGAGGCCACCTTTGTAAAGCCCTTGACTCAGTTACTGGCCCTTACTAAACTTGAACTCCACAAACATTCACCATATTGTCATTAGATTTTTTTTATGTCATTAGATTTTTTTAAAAAGAACACATGATGTTTCTCACAGGGTTCTTGATACTGTAGGGGTTCAGAATGAGTCAGCCCAAGTCATTTGGATTATTTTAAGCTAAAGGCAACCAACTGAGACCCTGCAGGCTCAAGAGAAACTGTCACACACCTGCCCCTTAACTACTTTAAAGAATTTAAAACCTAGAGGTTTTGCTCATATAAGAGATGACCTTTTGACCTATCTAGAGGGCAGGGTGAATTACTAATTCCTGAACATCTGCTCTTCTTCTTGTCCTGAGAAGGCCCATCCTTCCCTCTGAAGCCCCAGGGTGCCTAACTGTATCCCTACCACAGAAAGTCGTATATACATATATATACACACACACACATATATGTATGTATGCATGTATACATACATACATATATATACATATACATGTGTGTATGTATCTATATAATGAAGAGATATATATTTTTTTCCCTTTTTGTCTCTGAACCTCTCATGTATGTGGGTATCTCTGCTCTCTCCTGTATGTGGAGTTCCCATATATATATATGTATGTAATTAAATTTGGTCATTTTCTCTCGTGAATCTGTCTCGTGCAGGTTTAATGATCAGAAGAGTGGGAAGAACCTGGATAGCTGGAGGAAAGTCTTTTTCCTCCCCTACACTGTTAACACAAGTTAAGGTGATGCCTAGAAATTTGTAGTGTTAGAATAAATTATAGTTCATCTATAGAGTGGATTTCCATGCAGATACTTTAAAATGTACTAAAACCTTTACTGAAATAGGAAAAATGTTCACAACATTATTGCTAAGTGAAGAAAAACAGGCTGAACCATAATAACATGAAACTATTTATACAAAAAGTCTTGACAAAGGTTCCAAGGTCAAACTGTTGAGTGATTATGTGTGTGTGATCAGACTTTTAAGTGATTTCCCCCGCTTTAAGTGATTTTAAAAAAATAAACCTTGTGTTTTAAAGAACAATTTTAGGTTCACATCAACGTAAACAGAGAGTGATATGGTCCCTGCTTGCCCCTACACCCACAAGCTCCTCCCACACTATCAACACCCCCACAGAGTGGCACATTTGTTACAGTCCATGGCCCTACGTTGATGCACCATTTGCACCCACAGTCCATAGAATTCATGAAGGTCACTCTGGGTGTTGTACATCCTATGGGCTTGGACAAATATCTCATGGCATGTATCCATCCTCATAATATACAGAATAGCTCCACTGCCCTAACCCTCCTGTGCTGTTTGCTCGCCCTTCCCCACCTCCTCTGCATACACTGATTTTTTTACTATCTTCGTAAGTTCGTCTTTTCCAGAAGGTTACAGAGTTGGAATTGTACAGCATGTAGCCACTTCAGACTGGCCTCTTTCACTTAGCAACACACACTGAAGGTTGTCCATGTCCTTTCATTGTCTGGATGTATTACCGTTTATTTATTCATTCACCTACTGAAGGACGTCTTACTTTCATGTGATAGGAATTATAAATAAAGCTGCTAAAACATCAATGTGTTGGTATCTGTGTGAACATAAGCTTTCATATTTTTTTAAATAACAGCTTTATTAAGATATAATTTACATATCATACAATTCACCCATTTAAACTGTACAATTTCATGATTTTCAGCATCGTTATAGCATCGTGCAACCATTGCCTCTCTCAATTTTAGAACATTTCTGTAACCCCAAAGGAAACCCCCTTACCAATCAGTAGTCACTCTCCATCCTATCCACCCTGCCCTTAGGCAACGGCTAATGTACTTACCACAGATTTGCCTGTTCAGGACATTTCCTATAGATCAGGGGTCTCAAACTCGCGGCCCACGGGCCGCATGCGGCCCGCCGAACAATTTTGTGCGGCCCGCAGACTAATCCACGAAGTTCAAAATATTTTGGATAAAATTAAGTAAGCCTAGGGGCCTACTTGTATTTTTCATTTCTCTAGCATCCTAGCTAGATATTAGCTTAGTTAACAGCAGTTGTGATGCGAACTACAGTTTCTGGTCGTTTTGTGACACTGAGTAAACTGCATGTACGATTGTGCTTGTTGTACTGATTTTTTTTTGTTTTCAACTGCAGTGAGAAAAGTGTTGCGTAACAGTTGCCTTTTGTAGACCTAGTGCGGTCCGCCGAAAGGCTGTGATCTTGCTCTGCGGCCCACATGCTGAGTTGAGTTTGAGACCCCTGCTATACATGGAATCGTACAGCATGTGGTCCCCTGTGCCTTCTTTCACCTAGCATATTTTCAAGGTTCATCCCTGCAGGAGCATGTATCAACGCTTTTTATCTTTTTTATTGCTGAATAACCATTGCATGGATATACCACCTTCTCTTGAACTCTTTATCAGTAAATGGAAGCGCTCACGGAGAGATGGGGTTCAGAACTACTCCCTTATCCCAAAGACGCTGGGGTTCAGTTTCTCTTGAACTGATCTGCTCGCATCTGATCGTGCTCGGGGGTGCTCAGAACTCGGTTCCTGGGGGGCTGTTGTCTGGATGATTCCTGAACTCCAGGTGGCTCAGGGATGTTTTCTTTTAAAAAAATTTTTTCTTGATTGATTTTGAAGAGACAGAAAAAGGAAGAAGGAGGGGGGGGGGTATTTACTTGTTGTTCCACTTAGTTGTACATTTATTGGTTGCTTCCTGTATGTGCCCAGACCAAGAATCGAACTTGCAACCTTGTTGTTTCAGGAAACGCTTAACTGACTAACTTAACTAGTAGCCAGGACTCCGGACTTTTTCCTTTTAAAAAACAGCCTGACCAATCGGCGCAGTGGCTAGAGCGTCGGACTGGGATGTGGAGGACCCAGGTTCTAGACCCTGAGGTTGCCAGCTTGAGCGCGGGCTCATCTGGTTTGAGCAAAAGCTCACCAGCTTGGACCCAAGGTCACTGGCTCGAGCAAGGGGTTACTCGGTCTGCTGAAGGTCCGTGGTCAAGGCACATATGAGAAAGCAATCAATGAACAACTAAGGTGTCACAACAAAAAACTAATGATTGATGCTTCTCATCTCTCTCTGTTCCTGTCTGTCTGTCCCTATCTATCCCTCTCTCTGACTCTCTCTCTCTGTAAAAAAACAAAAACAAACAAACAAACAAAAAAACCCCTAATGATACAAGTCACAGAATTCAAAACAATAGTTAGGACAGCAGCAGTCACTGTGACCTGAGGACTTAACACCTCCCACCTTACGAGCCGTTTACATACGTTATCTTCACCTGTTACACTCAGGGGCTTCCTTTGTGGCTTCCCGTTTCTTCGCCTTCCAGAATGTTGCAGACCCCACTTCTCACCCAGTCGGTCAGTTCTGCAGTAATAAAGAGATTGCTCCTGTATTAATCATGCCTTTTGTTTTGTATTTTTAATGCTTTGACGTCTTGGGGCCTTGTTGATTCTGGAGGGATTGCCCTTCCCAGAACTGGTTAATTCTAGCAAATGGCTGGCCTGCCAATGTGTCAGTTTGCCCCCCCCCACCTACCTCTCCTCGGGGTTCCCACACCCAGGGCTGGGCACCAGACAACTAGGGACGGCCCCTGCGTCCCAGACCCTACGACATGACTCACAGGCGCTTACCCTGCAGGAAGTTCTCCCTGGGGCAGCTGCGATCAGACTCCGTCCACGCTTCTCCCTGGTTTCCTCTGTGCCCTGCAGAGCGACCTGCTCTGACTCCTTCTAGGGATCTGCAGGGATAACACGCTCTTTCATGACGGTCACTTCCACGGTGGTATGTTTTCCCATACCCGATTAAACAAATCTCAGCTGCTCTTTAACTTAAATAATTGAATTTATGGGGAGGACAGTGTTTCACAAAACCATACAGTTTTCCAGTACACAACTCAGCAAACCCAACATCTGCCCACCCCATCGTGCGCCCTCTGCCCCTAGCCATGTCTCCTGTCCCTGTTTAACACACCTCTGCCCCCCACAGCCCCGCCCCCTTTCCCTCCGGCCATCACTCACAGGTCTGTGTCTCTGTGTTGTGTATCCATGTGTTTTGGCTAATCCCTTCACCTTCCTTCATCCAGTCACCCCCTGTCACCCCCACCCCCACCCCAGACCAGATACTCTTTTGAACACTTCTGGAAACCCAGCCTAGCCTATAACCCCCTTTCCTCAACAGCCTTCAGATAATTTGATAATTTGGTAAGCACTGATTTCCTGCACTAACTCTCTTTTGTCCTAGAAACCACCAGAGGGTTTTGTTTCCTGCAGTAAACCCTGACAGTAAGCCACTTTCCGCAGACTGGCCAGGAAAAAAGGCCCCCAAGGTCTGCCTCAGGTACCCAAGCCAGGGGTCCCCAAAATTTTTACACAGGGGGCCAGTTCACTGTCCCTCAGACCATTGGAGGGCCACCACATACAGTGCTCCTCTCACTGACCACCAATGAAAGAGGTGCCCCTTCCGGAAGTGCGGGGTGGGGGCGGCAGATAAATGGCCTCAGGGGGCTGCATGCGGCCCACTGGCCGTAGTTTGGGAACCCCTGACCCAAGCCCTCAAACAGAAGGCCTGGCTCCACTCACGGCAGCCTCAGCCACTGTCCACGGGCTTCAAAGTTGTCCTCTCTCTGATAGCATTTTCCCCAACACAGAACATTGCCCAGGCCATTATGAGACCTATTTCTGGCCAGCCTCCAGGCATCTCTGTTGAAAAGTATGTTTTGAAATTTCTTGAAATCAGAATCATCCTCCACCCCACCCCACCCACGCTAACCTGGGCCCCAGGTGTCTGTCGTCCCTGGAAAGGGAAATGTGAGATTGCCCTGACCCCTGACCCTGAGCTGAGTGTTCTTTCTATATTGGGGAAAGCCCAAGGGCGGAGGGATCTTGTTCTTTCCTTTCCTTTTTATTTTGTATTTTTCTGAAGTTGGAAACGGGGAGGCAGAGAGACAGACTCCCGCATGCGCCCGACCGGGATCCACCCGGCATGCCAGCCAGGGGGCGATGCTCTGCCCATCTGGGGCGTTGCTCTGTTGCAACCAGAGCCATTCTAGCGCCTGAGGCAGAGGCCATGGAGCCATCCTTAGCGCCCAGGCCATCTTTGCTCCAGTGGAGCCTTGGCTGCAGGAAGGGAAGAGAGAGACAGAAAGGAAGGAGAGGGGGAGGGGTGGAGAAGCAAATGGGCACTTCTCCTGTGTGCCCTGACTAGGAATCGAACCCAGGACATCTACATGCCAGGCCGATGCTCTACTACTGACCCAACCCACAAGGGCCCTTTTTTTTTTCCATCTCATTCAAAGCAGTGGCCCTTCCTCCCCCATGTGCCTCGCTGAGCCTGGATCTTCTGGAGTCGGGGGAGAAGCGTGGGCAGGAGAGAGAAGATGGATGGGAAAAGCCCTGCTGGACTCCTGAGGTCTGTCATGGGGCGGACACCTCCAGGTTGGCCCTTAGGTTGACTTCCTAAGGCTGCCGCAAGCTAAGTGACTTAAATCAACAGAAATCTGTCCTCTCACAGAGAACTTTCTGGGAGCCAGAAGTCCAGAACCAAGCTCTTAGCAGAGCTGTGCTCCCTCTGCAGTCTCTGGGGGAGACTTCCCTTCTAGCTCCCTCTGCAGTCTCTAGGGGAGACTTCCCTTCTAGCTTCTTCGAGCTTCTGAGGGCTCCAGGCATCCCTTGGCTTGTGGCAGCATCACACCAGTCTCTGTGTCTGTCTCCATGTGGCCTTTTCCTCTGGGTCTGTGTCCAAGTTGCCCTTTAGTTATAAGGACACCAGTCACTGCACTCTGCTTCAGTGTGACCTCATCTTAACATAATTACATGAAGCATACCCCCATTCCCAAATATGGTCACTCACATTTACAAGATCTGGGGGTTAAGACTTAGCATCTCTATTTGGGAGACACGCTCCATCCATAAGAGCCCTCTTTCTCCCCTCTCTTTCACGGGGTGCTTTGAGGTTCTTCAGAGAGAGAGCCCTCCCCCACATCCACGCGTGCCACCTCCTGGTGTGGGAGGTGCGTGCTCTGTTCGATGGCTCACAGGTCCTTCTCAGCTCTCCATCTTTTATCCGAGGGTGGACCTGCAGGGTCCCTTGCCTAGCAGGCAGCCCTGTCGGGAAGGATTTTTTCCAGGATGGCTCCTTGATTGGCTTCCTTTGGCCCACAAGGACATTCACACAGCCGCAGGAGTACAGGTTGTCCCCTTGCGGCCCTGACTCTTCATTGTCACCCAGGCAGCTCCAGGAACTGGGGTGCCACTTGCCTGCAGCCTCCACGGTTCAGGAGGCCAAGCCTCCCTTGTCGCCTTACTCTGCCCTGGTCCCGTGGTGGCCCGGCCTGCCCCATAGCAGCTCAGCAGACACTTGGTGCTGTGTCCGGCACCAAACCGTCCAGCTTGTCCTCCTCGGCTCTCCCAGGGCTCCGCCTCCTCGCCCCGCCCCTCACCGGGGTGGAGGAGTTGACCTCTTTCTCCTTCCGCTCAGAACATTCTCTCCGCCTGTCAGTCCGCTGGAAGGACAGCCTTCTCTGATCGGTGTCCTCTGAACGTGTTGAGTGGTGAGCTGGGTCACAGGATTTTGCAGATTTGGACATTTCTATGAGGACATCTACCATCTCCTTTCAGAACGTGTGAGAACCCAGTGCTTTTGATTTGGGGGACTCAAGCAGTTTCACCGGACAAGACCGGTCTCAGTTAGCATCCTGGGCGATGAATGCCACTCCTGGTTCCTAGTAGCAGTAAACGGTGGCCTTGCGAGTCCAGATTCCAGCGCCTGCAGTCCCAACATGCTGCCACTTCCCTTCGAGATATACCAGTGGCCGCAGGACTTCAGGAAACACGGCCCCCTCCAAAGCACGCTCTCTGAGAGACAAGTACCCAGTCTCTGCTCTCAGAGGTTCTATGTGGTGGCCCCCCAGGGCCCTCGGCTTGGACGGATGGGGACTTGGGCATGGCTGACTGGCATGGGTAACTACGGCCCCTTCACGCAATGGTGGCTTAGTCCTAATGAGCACACCCCAACCCAGCAGGCTCTGCCCCTGCCCCTGCCCTTCCTAAGCGTGTTCAGAGCAATTCTCACTACCTAAAGTTATAGTAAATTATAGTTTGTTCGTTTACCTCTCCCTCAGTGGAATATAAACTCTACGAAGCTGGGCCCTGTCTGCACGTCTCCTGTTAGATCCAGGATTTTGAGCAGAGCCTGGCGTGCGGTGGGTATAGTGGGCTGAAAGGCGGCCCCTAACAGATACGCCCACGAGAATCTGTGCATGAATTTATTTGGAGAAAAGGTCTTTGCATGCATAGTTCAGGATCTTAGAACGAGATCATCTTGATTAGGGTGAGCCCTAAAAACAGCGACAAGTACCCTTACGAGAGAGAAGGGAGAAGACACCGATGGGAAGCCCACGGGGAGATGGAGGCAGAGCTGAGGGTGTTGCGGCCACAAGCCAAGGAGTGCCTGAAGCCACGGACGCCGGAAGAGGCGGGAGGACCCTCCTCCAGACCCTTCAGAGGGAGCACAGCCCTGTCCGTGCCTCGAATTTGGACTTTTTGCCTCCAGAATTGTGTAAGAATGAATTTCCATTCTTTTAAGCCACCAAGGCTGCGGTCATTTGTTAGGTAGCCCTGGGAATCTCATACAGTAGACATTCGGTGACTGTTTGCTGAATGAATGCGTGAGAGGTGAATGAATGAGTGAGTGAGTGGTGAATGAATAAGTGAGTGAATGAATGAGTGAGTGAATGAATGAGTGAGTGAATGAATGAGTGAGTGAATGAATAAGTGAGTGGTGAATAAATGAGTGAATGAATGAATAAGTGAGGGAATGAATGAATGCGTGAATGAATAAAAGAAAGAAAGAAAGAAAGAAAGGAAGGAAGGAAGGGAGGGAGGGAGGGAGGGAGGGAGGAAGAATCCTCTGAAGCAATATTCAGTGCCTTCTGTGGGATCCTAGAGAGCCCGTTGCATCTAGAGGTCACCCCTAGAGGGAGAGGAGGTGTCAGGACCATCGAGTTTAAGTCCTGGCACTGCTAAGTGTCAGCTCCCACTCCTGGCCTCAGTTTCCTCAGTTGGAAGAGTTTGTCTCCAAAGCCCCCGGGGTCTCCATGGTCCAACAGGAGCAGTGCAGAGCCCAGGAAGACGCCCGAAGCAGCTCCCCCCAGGACGCCCCCGTGCCCCGGATCCTAGGCCGCAGCTGGCAGGGGCCTCAGGACTTCCTCCAGAGGAGGGCACGGGCCGCGTGCCCAGCAGTGGCAGCTGCTGTGTGTCTGCACTGGCCCCCCGCAGGGCCCTGTGGTTGTCTTAGCAGCCACCTCTCTCCCAGGGCTCCCGGCAGCAGATGGGGCCAGCTGGCGTGGGTCTCGCTGAATTGTCCCCTTGCTGGGAGACATACTTTGTGTGTCTCCAAGGACTTTATCTCTAGCTTTGGGTGGGGTAGGGGGGGCACAAGTGGCTTAGGGAAGTTACTTCAGTGCTCAAGACTTGTTTCCTGCTGAGTGGATGCAGGGAAGCCTCATGGTGTTGCCATATTCCTTAGGAAGTGTGGCTGGTCTTCCCAACACAGGGAGGGGAGGCTATTTTTGGAAACATGTAAAGATCTACAGAAATTTATCCACAAACTCTGCCTCTGTATTCTCTCGAGATTTCTCTTGGATGGCCAGGTCTTGGTTAATTTCAGCAGGCGGGCATGGGTTTTAAAAGAAATCACAGCCCCACATATTTGAATTGTAGTTCAGCCAACCTCACTCTTCTGACCTTTCCAGTGACTGAGTCTTCTTGGGCAGCTGCTACCCTTTGGAGAGATCATTGCCCTTGGCAGCTGGGTGGAGCCAAAAGGTCATGGGGTCGGCCCAAAGACACACGGGCGAGCGCTAGAACGACCTGTGTGACTTTGGGGAAGTTCCCAGATCTCTCCGGGCCTCAGCTGACTCATTTGGGAATCAGCTCCCGGTCTCCCCTGCGCCCATCTCTGGAGGGAGGCAGAGGCATGCAGGCAGCAGGGTCTTTGAGAAGACTTCCTGAGGAAGGAGTGGAGCACCAGACCAATGGAGGGAAAGGCTGGAGAGGATCACCCTGCCCCAAAGAAAGGTGTGACCTTTGCCTCTCTTCCTGGGGGTCACCTTAAGTCTTTGAAGTGTGCCCCCTGATAGGAGGAGCCTTTTCACCTCGGCGGTCTCCACGAACAGTGTGATTTCCAGAGCCCCTGGATACTGAGGTCTGACCTGTGACTACGAGGCCCATCCCCCATTAAAAACCCTGGACACTAAGGCTGTCGTGAGTGCCTTTGGCTGGCGATACTCCGTGTGTATATCCTACGTGGTCTGGGAGACCTGAGCGCTGTCCGTGACTCCACTGGAGAGGACAGCAGCGAGCCGGTCACTGGAATTCTCCCGGGCCCTTCCCTCTGCCCCTCTTCTTGTTGCCGATCCTAACCTGTGCGTTTTTGCGGTAATGAGCCACAACTGAGTGTGACAGCTTCTCTGGGTTCTGCGGGCACTTCTGATGAATTCCTGAACTTAAGGGTGGGCTGGGGGCTCCATCGGACTAACATGTGAAGAATGGGCGACATAAGGAAGGGTTCAGGGTCCGAGAAGGCAGGAGCAGGTCCCCAGGAAGGGTGGGGTGGGCCCCTCTCCCAGTTCCCAGGGCACTCACCGCTGCCAGGCTCTTGTCTCTGCCACCAACACAGGGAGGTATCTCCAGGGACCCTGCATTTTCGCAGCACCCCCTCCAGATTTGAAGAGAGCATCTGTTCAGGTGAGTCTGGAATCAGGGTCTCCTAGGAGCTGGAAGAGGCTTTTTATGGTGGAGGGGACCATGCCTCCCACCTGGTTAGATACCATGGGCCCTCCTTCCATCCCCCAAATAGGAGGGCTGTTCTGATGCTGAGCAGAGAAGAAAGCTACCCACTCCAAGGAAACTGGGTGTTCAGACCATCTCAAAAAATTCCGCAATTCCCAGCCAGGGCACACAGGAGAGGCGCCCATCTGCTTCTCCACCCCTCCCCCTCTCCTTCCTCTCTGTCTCTCTTTTCCCCTCCTGCAGCCAGGGCTCCATTGGAACAAAGATGGCCCGGGCGCTGAGGATGGCTCTATGGCCTCTGCCTCAGGCGCTAGAGTGGCTCTGGTCGCGACAAAGCGACACCCCAGATGGGCAGAGCATCGCCCCCTGGTGGGCATGCCGGGTGGATCCCGGTCGGGCGCATGCGGGAGTCTGTCTGACTGCCTCCCTGTTTCCAACTTCAGAAAAATACCAAAAAAAAAAATTCCGTCTGAAATTGAAGAAGAGAAGGAAACAGCTCAGAGGCAGGCTGGCTTCCTGGGCGGGCCCTTTGTGTAGGCACACTTGGACCCACGCTGGTTTCCATGTCATCATCTTGAAACTCTTAATTCTTTCTGAACAAGGGACCCATGTCGGGTTTTGAACCAGGCTCTGAGAATCACATAGCCCGCACTAGAAGGCGTCAAGCATCTGCTTATCACCTTTGTTTTACCAGCAAATGATTTGAGTTGTTTTCACAGCTTCCTCTTATTTTTTCAGTATTTATTTTGACTTAGACTCAAGGAGAGTACTATTTGTCGCCCTTGTAAGAACCCCTGAGCACCACCCGCCACGGGCAGCAGAGGCTTCCTAGATACCAGGTGCTCTCGTGGGCTCAGCTGCTGTCACTCGCACTCGACTCTGAGCTCCTGCCCCCCCACACACACACTGCCCTGGTTTGCCCCCTTCCCCAGCTGCTGCTTCCTCATCGTGCCTGTTGGCTGCACCGGCTCTGCTTCCTCCTGCCCCCCGAGCTTAGAGCTACCCCCAGGGTCAGTTCTGTTCCCTCCTGTGTCCCTCCCCAGACGTACCAGTTTCCCCCTGAGAACTCAAGCAGAACTTGTCTGCAGAGGCTTTCCAGACGCTGCTCTGACGGGCATCGCCGCACGGTGTCATCAGCCTGGGCCACCTCCCCCTCACGCCCTTTCCTGATTCTGCCCATGGGACCTTCATCCTTCCAGCTTAACTGGTCTCAAACTTTCCTGCCTCCATATTGTTATTATATCTAATACCTGCCTGTCAATGACACCGTTCCTAATAATTATTCTAATAGAGTGGAGGGTGTATTCAAATCTTTGGGCAGGAGCTTGGGGTGGAAATGTATGTAGTTAGCAGAAGCTCTTCAGAGCTTCTGTAAAGAGCCCCAAGGACAACATTGACTGTCTCCAAGTCCAGGCTCCCAACAGCCAGTGTAGAATCAATGCCCAGGAGTAGGTGGCCATCTGCCTATTAGTTATGATATTTATTCAGCTCCAGTCATAATATTCCAAACACCAATCATGATGGATGTTTATGTCGCTCTGACGGTACAGTCTGCATGGCTGCAAACCAGGTCTGGTGTAGCCATGCCATCAACGCCAGGGGCCTCGGCTCCTTCTGCCTGGCTGCTTCACATCCTCGATGTATGGCTTCTGCCCCAGAGTCCAGAATGTCTTCTAAGCTCTAGCCATTATTTCTATCTTCCAGCCAGCGGGAGGGGGGAGAGGAAGAAGGGCAAGCCCCTTCAGAATCTGGACATGACGTTGTGTCTCCTTTCCGTTAGCCAAATTTCTAAGCTGCAAGAGGTGGTCTTCAGTCCACACAGATACGACCCAGCTAAGTAAAGATGGGATGCTCTATTTCTAAGGAGTTGGTGTCAGGGGACAAACGGGATCTCTATCCCAGTCATACAAACCAAAGTCTTGTACGAACATCCCGGAAGGGTCATTATGGCAAGGCAGGGAGTGTACGCTTTTGCTTCTTCCGTTGTCCCCTCCTGACCTCAAGTTCAGATGTCCTGTATCAGAGCTCCAACAGCCTTCTTGGATCAAGTGGTGACCTTGAGGGAATGTCAGGGTGGGAAAAGCAAAGAGATTGAAAGAGCCTAGACCACGATGGCCATGGAGTCTTCGTTCTACCTGAGTGCCCCCTCCAGACTCCGTCACATGAGGAGAAAAACCATCTGTCTCGGGTAAGCTGCTGTCAACAGATGGTTTAGTCACGTGTCGGAATGCTAATCCTAAGACCTAAATGACGCCCATGTGTAATGAGTCCCAGGCTTTGCAGACAAACTCTAATTGTGACTTTCCTGAGAGATGGGTGAATTTACACGGCCACCAAAAGTGCTGGGGACCCTGGGACAGAGTTCAAATGAGGAAGTGGGATTTTGGCAAAACAAGTCAGATTCAAGATGTAGGGTCCGGGAAGAAGTACTGGAGATCCGAAAACAGTTTGGAAGCTGGTATTTGAGATCCATCCTCACCCTGTTCATACACATTTTGGGATGGGAAAGGCCTGCAACTACCTGTAAGCCACAAGGATTGCTGTCAATATAATCACAACTACAGTCTGGGAAACCTCGGGATAGCAAGGTGTGTGTGTGTGTGTGTTCAATGTATTAGTCAAATTCTAAATTGGCAGATGGTAAAATCAGCCTTTGGTCTAGCGAAGGCAATGGTGCACACTACAATCATAGAATGGAGTTTCAGGAGAGTATGATGAAGTGGCTCCTCCCACCATGAGGCTGCCTGGCCCACAGGAGGCCAACTACCTCCTAACCAGATGCTGGGTCCTATCTAACTAGAACAGACTTAGTATCATCGGTGCCATTCCCCAGCCAGGGACACAGCAGGGCCAACAAATAGTTGCTGAGGGAATAAATGAACGAAATATGTCCTGTTCTCAGGGCCCCTGTAACCGAGAGGAGGAGGTAATGATTAACCTTTACAGACTGTAAGATCAAATAAGAGCTACAACCACAGGGATCATATTTTCAGAACCAAGCCCTGCAAGAATTCCGGTTAAAAAAAAATGCGTTTGGATGTCTAAGTATATTTAAATGAAAATTTTACAAAGGTATTTATGCACATCTGGCTGCTTTTAGCAACGTCCACGCCTTCCATCCTGAAAGGAGCTGCATGGTCTCGTGCCTGACCACTGCGGTCATTTCCTAACTGTCCTCACTGTTTCCCTTTCTGACCTCCATGTAAGTGGCTCAGAGGGTTTCGTAAGTGGACACTGGGCAGGGGAAACACTCCCCTCGACGGTCCCAAACCAGTGTCATGGGATGGGAGCCCCGGGAGCTGGTAGCCAGGGTCTTTGCTACTGGAAGAAAGTCAGGACGATAAAATGAACAAAGCCCTGGCAACATCCTTTAAGTCACTGGGTTGGCCTGCGTTCCTTCTGGATACCTAAGTCACCAATTTCCCTTTAGAGTTTAACCTCCCTTGGAGTCGAGTTTCCGTCACATGCAAACAGACGGGCTCTGACAAGTGTAATTTTCTCACTTTTCTCTTCTGCAAAATAAGCTACCTCCTCGGCCTGTTGTGAGGATCCAATGAACTCATATTGCACCAGAGCTTTGTAAATAGACGGTAAAATTATTCGTTGTCACGGACCCTCCAAAAGCACTCAGTGAACTAGGGTTGCAGGAGATAGGGCAGGCCACCCAAGTTAGTTTAAGTCCCGGCTCCTCAAAAGTGTGGTCCGTGGACCAAGGTCAGCATCATCTGGAATTTTCTTAGGAATGCAGATTCATGGGCCTCACTCCAGCCCTGCTGAGTCCAAACCTCTGTGTTATAAGAAGCTCCCTGAATGATCCTTATGCACACTCTAGTCTGGGAATGTGTCTTAAACAATAAAGGATTTATCTCATATAACACACGTTACAAAGGTAACTGGGAGCAGGTTGTTCCGTCTTACAGAGGCCCTGGGTGCTTTCCACACTGCTTCTGGGTTTACTGGCCCTTGTCCTCGGGTTTATCTCATGGCTGCAAGATGGTGGCCTCAGACTCTAGCTGATCCCATAGCATATCTGCGGAATCACATCTAAGAACAGGAGGGGAAATTTCTCTAGGTGTCTTCTTTTCGTCATAGAGAAACTCCTTTCCCCCAAGTCCCCAGAGTCCTCCTTTTGCATCAGAAGCGAGGGTTACACCCCATGCCTGTGTCTGTACCAGCGGTCGGCAAACAGCGGCTCGCGAGCCACATGCGGCTCTTTGGCCCCTTGAGTGTGGCTCTTCCACAAAATACCACGTGCAGGCGCTACCTCGATAAGGAATGGACCTACCTATATAGTTGAAGTTTAAAAAATTTGGCTCTCAAAAGAAATTTCAATCGTTGTACTGTTAATATTTGGCTCTGTTGACTAATGAGTTTGCCGACCACTGGTCTATATGATTACGGTCATGGGAACAAAGTGACCCTAAGTGGCTTAGACGAAGCCTCCTTCATCGCCTGTGGCTGCAGAGGGACTACCCCCACCCCCACCCCCAGCATGTGGGAGAGTGAATACCCAGACCTGGTCAGAGCTTTGCCAACCAGGCAGGAGGGTAGAGACAGCGGCAGGCTCCGACCAGGAGGGGCTGGCACACGTGGAGTTGGAGTGCAGTCTGAACACGGAGCAGTTATGCTGCTTTGTCACTCAGAGCCCTCAACCAACGGGAAGTCCAAGTACCGGGAGCCTGCTCCATGTCTTGGGAACTACATCCCTGGGTCTTGAGTGATGGATTTCTCGAGGTGCATCAGATGAGTTCTGGGTTAGCTCAGAAGAGCCAAGGAAAGAGGCTGGGTGGCCAGAGGCCACCTGGGGCACCACATGCCCCCACAGGTCTATTTAGTGTGGACATGCCAAGCCTTTCCCATTGTCAAGGCCATACCCACGACACCAACAATGTCCCCTTGTCAGGCGGCACCTCATAACAGTGTCACATATGCGTAGTTATCCCTGACATGCTCAAGCTTCCAAGGTATTTGTAATTCCCAGATTCATGAGTAAGGACCACTCAGAAACCAGAGGGCCTGCCTGCATGCAGGCCGAGCCCCCAGATGGAGGACGTTTGGAACTCTACTGAAAGGAGGAGCATCCTGCTTCCAGACTCACTCCCATTTGAGAAGCTTTGCAGTTTCATCTACAGGCCAACCAGGCCGCAGTCTCCAGATGAGGCTTGGTCAGTGGGCGTCCGCAGGTCCCCTGGGCTGCCCGGGCCTCTAGACCCTGGTTTCCCAGCGGCGCAGGAGCAGCTGCTGCTGGGAAGAAGCTCGTCTCTGGGAGAACTTCAGAAAGAGCGAGAATACCAAGAACAAGCGCGCTCCGGAGGGACCCATGCAGCAGTGTGAACCCTGGGTCCTTGTGGCCCTTCAAGTTGAATTATTAACGATGCTGCATGAGTCGGGTTGAGGTGTTAATTAGCATCCTGGGAAAAGGCCGCGGCCTTGCAGCCCTCCTGTGGAATCTCAGGCAAAGCGCTATGGGCCCAACACATTGCTTTGGTAACAGGATCAGCCACGGACTGCGGCGAGCTGGCAGCGCCGCTGCACGGCCAGCAGCCAGGCCCACGAGTGCTTCCTCGCTTTATCAGGCCTGAGACGCTTCCCTTTATTTTGGAGTTGAGGTGGCGCGCGTGCGTGCGTGCGTGCGTGGGTGGGTGTGTGTAAGGGTAGACCAGATGTCTGGCACCGGGCTGGCAGCCAGCAGGGTAGCCTGGCATGGCATTGCCCAAGGGCCCTGTACAGTCTCCGAGCAGGACCTGAGTGGCGCCCTGCAGAAACCCAGGGCCCGACAAGCCTGCTTCCACGGCAGGTTGGCCCCGCTCTGGCTTTGGAAGCACTTTGCGAGCGTCTGGAGATGATCAGAACGACAAGCAGGAGGAAGCGACCGCCCCCCCTGGGCTGCGGGGAAGGCAGGACCTGGGCAGGCAGGGGAGGGCCCTGGCACGTGATTCTGGGTCCCAGTTAGGGGCGGGATGGGGAAGCACACTGGGCCTGCCCAGTCAACCAGCCCTGCCCCTGTCTGGGTGACCTGTGTTCCACCTCTCTGTGCCTTGGGTCCCTTCTCTGTAAATTCCAGCAATGGTCATAACCTCACTGTAAAGGCAGTAGCAACAGCCACCATCACAGCCACCTGGCCCATGCAGGTTCGCATTTGATTCGAACAGATCGTAAGGAAACAACGGAGCCAAGAACTGATGGGCCATTAGCTTTAATCCTAGCTTGCACCAGGAGGGCAAGAAATACACACAGTGGGAAAACACTTCCCTTTCCATTCAGGGCTCCCAAAGCCACTGACTTATCTGAGTTTCCTAGAACCAAAGGTTTCTAGCTCAGCAGCCTTATTCACCTCTGTTACCCATCTCCTTTCTTCTCTCTGCACAAACTCTGCACAAACTGGCTTCTGCCTCAGCACTCTACCATCTTGGCTGCTTCTCCTGACCTCCAGGTCAGTGGTCCCCAACCCTGGGGCTGCGAACCAGTACTGGCCCGTGGGCCATTTAGTACCAGTCTTCAGAGAAAGAATAAATAACTTACATTATTTCTGTTTTATTTATATTTAAGTCTGAACAATGTTTTATTTTTAAAAAAATGACCAGATTCCCTCTGTTACGTCTGTCTAAGACTCACTCTTGACGCTTGTCTCGGTCATGTGATACATTTATCCATCCCACCCTAAAGGCTGGTCCGTGAAAATATTTTCTGACATTAAACCGGTCCGTGGCCCAAAAAAGGTTGTGGACCACTGCTCCAGGTGGCCTTTCTCTGCTTTCCTCTCTAATGCTAATCTCAGGAACCGAGAGATAGCAAGCTCTCAGTCTGCCCCATTTTATAGTGTAGAAACCAAAACCTTTAATCCAATATACAAACAAGGAAGTCTCTGATACAAAATCACTTAGGGTGGTAAAGGCTTAGTCTTAAAACTAAGCCTTAGCCCTGGCCGGTTAGCTCAGTGGTAGAGCGTCAGCCTGGCGTGTGGGAGTCCCAGGTTTGATTCCCGACCAGGGCACACAGGAGAAGCGCCCATCTGCTTCTCCACCCCTCCCCCTCTCCTTTCTCTCTGTCTCTCTCTTCCCCTCCCACAGCCGAGGCTCCATTGGAGCAAAGATGCCCCGGGTGCTGAGGATGGCTCTGTGGCCTCTACCTCAGGCACTAGAATGGCTCTGATTGTGGCAGAGCAACGCCCCAGACGGGCATGCCGGGTGGATCCTGGTCGGGCGCATGCAGGACTCTGTCTGACTGCCTCCCTGTTTCCAAGTTCAGAAAAATACAAAAAAAACCCTATAAAGCCAGTAGCCAGGGCCACTACTATCACAGCAGCCTGGCCCATGCAGGTTCGCATTGGATTCAGACAGTCGGTAACAAACAACGGAGCCAAAAACTGATGGGCCATTATCTTTAATCCTAGCTTGCAACCGGCGGGCAAGTAAAAACACACACTGGGCTCCAAAACCCACTCACATTCAGTGCTCACAAAGCTACTGACTTATCCGAGTTTCCTAGAATCAAAGGTTTCTAGCTCACCAGACTTATTCACCTCTGTTCCCCATCTCCTTCCTTCTCCCTGCACAAACTCTGCACAAACTGCCTTCTCACTCAACATTCCGCCATCTTGGCTGCTTCTCTTGGCCTCCTCCACGTGGCCTCTTTCTGCTCTGCTCTCTAATGCTAATCTCAGGAACCAAGAGCAAGCTCCCGTTCTGCCCCTATTTTATAGTGTAGAAATCCAAACCCTTAATCCAATATACAAAATAGGGAAGTCTCTAGTACAAAGTCACTTATCTGAGTCATGATTGGATTGTACCACCCCACATCAAAAAGGGTAGGAAAGGCTTAATCCCAAAACCAAGCCCCAGGCTACAAGAATTCTGCCTGCCCACCGCCTGCCCCCAACACACATTAATATCACCTGGGCGACGGCCTCCACATGGGCAGCGCCATCTTTAACGAAGTGAGCATAATATATTTTATCTGTCCCACACTCACACATCCAGACACTCGGAACCCATGGTGACAGATGCAGACTGGCGGTTGACAGGGGCTGGATGGGGGGAAATGGGGAGCAATGGCTTAATGGGAACGGGGCTTTCTTTTGGGGTGATGAAGGTGTTTGGAATTAGAGGCAATAATTATGCAACACTATGGACGTACTAAATGCTAGTGAATTGCCTGTGTTAAGATGATCAATTTTATGTTATGTGAATTTACTTCAATTTTTTTTTTTTTTAAAAGAGAACAGGTTTGTACCCCTCCCCCCCCCCCCCCATTCCAGTTCAGTGGCTGGGTCTGCTGGGATAGCCCTTCCTCCTCTCCTCCCCCTGCAGCTTGGAGACCCCCACTGTGGGCCCCGCCCCCAGGAAGAGAGGGTATTTAACAGGCCCTTGGAGCCCTGAGGGCCTTTCCTGCAGGACTAGCCTGGCACCCCTCCCCCACCAGGCTCTGCTCCACGTGCTGTTTAGACTTATTCTGGTGCCACACCCCAGCCCCCAAACCCAGCAGTCCGGGAGTGTGGCCGGTCAGGAAGCCTTGTGCCCTCTTCAGGACTTAATCATTGTGACGTGCTGTGTACATTCAAGGTGAGTTTTCCCCCATTCAAGCCCCCCCTCTATCCTTGGAATCTGACCCCCTGCAGCTCCCAGGGCATCAGACTGGGAAGCAGGTCTCCAGGGGTTAACCGGGTGGAAACCGGGTGACAGAGCTTGGACCCTCCCACAGCCCACAGCGTGCTGTCCCTGGGGAGAACCCTGCTCCACAGAAGGGGACAGGGTATGGTGTTCACGCTGGACCTGCGTGTTGGCCTCGGAACTTTGGTTGGTGGACCCATCCTGATTCCTGATTTAGACAACACGTTTGGGAAACCAAGGTGCTGAGCAAGGGAGATCAGAGGCCAGCCCCAGGGGTCTAGAAGGCCTGGGGTGTCACCCTTCCCTCCTTCCTTGCTGCAGAGAGCTCTCCAGGGGAACCCTATGGAGAGACAATAGAAAGTCATGTTGGAATCAGCTCTGCCACTAATCAGCGGGGTGACACTGGGCTAGTCCGTCCCTCTGCTTCCTGGAGCTTGGGTTCTAAACGCTGGCTGTCAAAGGAAGAAAGAGAGCCCAGCACAGAGAGGCTGGAATGTGAGAACTGGCGTAGCCCAGCAGGACCCTGGAGGGGGTCAGTCAACCCAGAGCCCTGTTGTGATGACCCCAGCATGGGAAAGGGGACAGCCACTGAGAGCCAAACATTTCCACATTTAAAAATTTCCTGCAGCCGTCTTATTTGTTATCCTGGAGTTGAGTTCCCTGAGTTTAAAGAGCTATTCCCCCTACACACACACACACACACACACACACACACACACACACACACACACACACAGTTCCCTGAGTTTAAAGAGCTATTCCCCCTACACACACACACACACACACACACACACACACACACACACACACAGTCTTTGGTGATGCAAATAAGAAAGAGTGCTCTGGGCCTGTTTTCCTCCAGGGTGCCAGGAATCCAGTGGAGAGGAGGAAGGAGGTGTTCTGTTCCCTGTGTGGACCCAGGGAGGGAACTGGCACCGGTGCAACCTGACGGACCGCACAAGGGCAGCAGGTGACCATAACGACACGCAGAACCTTCTCTACTTACAGCTTGTTCCAGGAGGGGTCCCCCCCTCCCGGAGCTCCGAAGCCCCGTGCCCCTGGGGGAAGGAAGCAGTGCAGTGCAGTGGGGGAAGGCGTGGAAGCCCAACCCTCTGCCTCTTACTGGAAATGAGGGCCCTGAGGTGGACAGGCCACTCCTTACCTTTGTCACGTGAGGTGCGGATTAGTTTGCTGGAGCTGCTGTCACAAAATGCCACAAACTGGGGGGCTGAGATGACAGAAGTGATTGCTTCACAGTTCCCGCGGAGGCCGGAAGTCCCACACGGAGGTGTTGCCGGATGGTTCCCGCAGAGGACTGTGTGAGAAGGGTCAGGCCAAGGCTTCTCTCCTCGGCTAGTGGATGGCTGCCTTCCCCCTGAGGCTCTTTCTGTTTTTTTGCTGTGTATGTCTTTCTCCGTGTCCAAATGTCCCCTTTCTATAAGGACACCAGTCCACCAGTCAGTCTGGATTAGAGCCCACCTTAATGACCTCATCTTACCTAATTACCCCTGTAAAGACCTATCTCCAAATAATTTTTTGGGGGGTGGGGAGACACAATTCAACCCACAACAAGGTGTCTGTGATGGCAGTAGAAGGTCAGGGTGTCCCTTTTCCTCTCCTGGAGGCAGGGGAGCCTTCCTGTTGGGGACATTTCTATTGTCCTCATCTTTTGTCCCAGTAGAGCCCAAGCTCTACATCAATCAGGCGTCCCTGATTCGACTTCCCCGTGCAGTGGGACACTCCTGCTTATCAATCAGCAGGGCTGACATTCTCTTCGAGACTACTCTGGAGGCGGCTATGAGGACGCTACTGTTAAGTGTCACCAGAGGAAAGACACGACCGACACATAAATTAGTTGCAGTCATTACACAGGCACTTTATTACTCACAAATCTTTTTGGCGTCCTGGGTACAGCTTAAGGGGGCCCCGTCGGCGTGCTCCTCTTGGCTGTCTTTGGTCAGAGCTCAGAGTGGCGTGGAGACAGTTCACATCAACATTGGAGTCTGGGCAACTACTGCAGCACAGGGCTCCTCAGCTTTAGTACTTTTTCTGGCCAATGCCTTCTAACAGGTGTCGTTCCACAGGATTATCACCTCAAACCACCTTTTTGAGAGTTCCTCGCAGGGAATCCCCTTTATGTCAATTTATTGAAATGTTTACATCAAAACATCTTTTAAGATGTTCTTTTTGTTTTTTTATTTTTTATTCATTTTAGAAAGAAGAGAGAGAGGAGAGAGAGAGAGAAGGGGGGAGGAGCAGGAAGCATCAACTCCCATATGTGCCTTGACCAGGCAAGCCCAGGGTTTCGAACCGGCGACCTCAGCATTTCCAGGTCGACGCTTTATCCACTGCACCACCACAGGTCAGGCCTTAAGATGTTCTTAAAACAAGCCACTTCTTATTTAGGTATAACTTCACACATATACTAACTGGGCCCTGCTTGAAAGTCAGAGTCTGTTTATCACATTACAGAGTTATGACACCAAGCCACTATATTAATTCCTTTCCAAGTGGCCTAACTTATCTATTTAATTTTAATTATTTTTAATATCATTGTAATTACTTTTATATATTTTCCATATTTTTATATTTCTATATATTTAATTATTATAACCTTATATTACTACAACATCTTTCCTGGGTAGAAGAAGCAACTCTCATAAGACTCTTGTTGGGTGGTTCCCAGCATATTCCAGATGATTCTACCATATACTTTGTGATGGACATGGACCAAGAGTTCAGCGTCAAATGTCCTAGTGGCTCAGAAACCTGGCTCAGTGAGCTCTTCCAGGTGGTTTTCTCTTCTCCAAGCTCCAGGCATCTCCACTTAACAAGTGGACTGGTGTGGTCGCCAGAATCCCAGGCCCAGCATCAGGTCACGCGGCCTTCTGGTGCCTCAGCCTCATCCCTAAGCAAGAGCACCCTGCCGAGGCTCGCGCACCCCGGGAATCAAGAGAGACTCACACACTCTGGGTTGGGGTACAGTGTACTCCTGAATCATATCTATCGAGTTTGCACACATCCACTTCCTGTCCTCTGTTAAGCAATATGTCCTCTCGCGATCTCTGTCTCTCTGGCAGCCCATCCAGGCTCTGCTTCTCCTGTGTCCCCTTTGAACTTGGACAGCTGCTCTCCACCACTTGCTTTAGTATTTGTTTGGTAAACAAGGTAAGAGTTCCTTTGCCCAAGGCATGATGGGTAAGGGAGCCATGTCCCCACACCGAGAGCAGTTGGTCTTCAGGACATCCCCAGTTAGTCACTGTGCCCCTTGAGCCGAAGACTAGCTTCTGCCCCAGGGGGCGCTCAGCAGGTGGGCAGAGTGCCTGGCAGGAAGCAGCCAGGCCAGGCGGCCAGCCCCCCGGGCTTGGCTGGTGAGCAGAGATGAGCTGCAGGGGCCAGGGACAGACTTCGTCCAGGTACACCGAGTGGGACTCAGAGGAACCATCCCGCAGCAGTATCTGTGACCGCGGAATGACACTGAGAGGCCAGTGCTCTGATAGTGACTGCATGGGGACTCCAATGCCCCCGGGCACTGGGCAGAGTCTCCCACATGAGTGGACATTCCCGACGTCAATCAGGCAGGAAGAGGAGGGTGCTGGGACAGGAAGTAGCTTGGAAGATGGCCCCTCAACTGGTGAGGAGTTGCCACCTGCGTCTCTGTGAGCCCCTCTGTGGGAACCTGGACCCCAAAGGTAGGGAGGAGGGGTACCAGGTATTGCGGGGTGGTGGCCACTGCCCAGAGGAAGCTGAGCCAGGCAGAGGACATTTGTAGGCGGCCATGAGGGTTCTGAGAACAGCCATGTCGGTGGCAGTTGTCAGTTGTTCTGATTACGTTCCTTTAGAGCTAACCGGTCCAGCCCTGTCTCAGCTGAGCTGGACCAAACTGAGGGAGGGGGGTCTTTGCTCAGGGTTTGGTCAGAGAACGTAAAGAACAGGCAAGTTCTTGTGATGCTAGAGGTGTGATGACAGTGCGGCCCGTCCCCGTCCAAGGAAGATCCCCAGGTAGAGAATCCCCTCCCCTCTGCCAGCCCTGGAGAATCAAGGTGAGAAGTTCATGAGGACACTGATGGGAGAGGCACAGCCACCCAAGTGACTTAATCCCCTCTCTGTGTTTTTTCTGCCCAAAGACTGCGCTCTGGGCTACCCCTGGGTCTGGGGTTCCTTGAGAGCCAAGGAACCTGTCCCGGAGAGCCCCAGCTTGGAGGGTCAGAGCAGAATCCGGCAGTCAGTTACGGAGTTCAGGTTTTAAAAACCCTCATCTGTGCCTTTAAACTTACCTCCCCGACCTCCCTTCCCAGCCCTGCGCTGGATAGAATTGGCCAGGGACCCTCGCTGCCCGATGAGCACATGGAGCGCCCCAGATCAGGGCCTTTGCATGCGCTCCACCTTGTTCCTGGAATGCTCCTCCCACGGACGGATATTGCCTTCATTTGGGCCTCTGCTCAAGAATCACATCAGAGAGGCATCTCCGACACCCCACAGGAAACAGCAGCTCCTGGCTGTTCCTGACAAGCTCACTTCTCAGCGACTAGTTTCCTGAACTCACTGGTCTGTGGCAGGATGTTGGTTGGAGTCTGTGTTGGTGATCGTCTGTGTGCCCTGTAGAATGCAAGCCCAGCAAAGGCAGGAGCCGTGTCCTGCTCCCTGTCCACTGCCAAGGGCCTCCGACAGGGCCTGGCACATAGCGGGAGCTCAGTAAGCGATGGCGGAGCTAACAATGCAAAGGCGCTGGATGTCTGCTGAGCTGCTCCTGGAGTCCCGAGACGTGGGGTGTCAGGCTGGCTCAGTCCAGGGGCAGGAACGTGGCAGAGGCCATACCGCTGAGACACAGTCTTTTCCACTGAGGCCTTCGGCGACGCCCCCCCACCTCTTCCTGGTGCTTGGCCACCTGCCCTGAGACCCTCTGCAGTGCTCCTCCACCACGCCACACGCGTTTACCGCCCTGCCTGCACCCCTGCGCCCGCCTCAGTGTTCTTTTAACATCTCACTCCTCTTTCAGGCGAGAACGAGCCTTCAGGGGCTAGCCTGAGGCCTCTAAACTGGCTGGTAAAAACCAGAGCCCTCGCCCTGGCCGGTTGGCTCAGCAGTAAAGTGTCGGCCTAGCGTGCGGAGGACCCGGGTTCGATTCCCAGCCAGGGCACACAGGAGAAGCGCCCATTTGCTTCTCCACCCCTCCGCCGTGCTTTCCTCTCTGTCTCTCTCTTCCCCTCCCGCAGCCAAGGCTCCATTGGAGCAAAGATGGCCCGGGCGCTGGGGATGGTTCTGTGGCCTCTGCCTCAGGCGCTAGAGTGGCTCTGGTCGCAACATGGCGATGCCCAGGATGGGCAGAGCGTTGCCCCTGGTGGGCGTGCCGGATGGATCCCGGTCGGGCGCATGCGGGAGTCTGTCTGTCTCTCCCTGTTTCCAGCTTCAGAAAAATTAAAAAAAAAAATACAAAAAAACCAGAGCCCTTCTTGACATAGCAAGACAAGCAGTTTTCACAAATCTGGCCTAATGAAGGCACCGATAGGACTCTGTCCTCCTCAGAAGGTGGTGAGATTCTTAAAGGTGTGAACAGAGGGTTGGCATCTCTAGGGCTTTGCATATACCAAGTGCTCAGTTAATGTGCGCCTAGCTGACATTGTTTTAAGAGTCCAGCCGGGACAAACGAAATGAATTGAAATGGACACGGTGTGCTACAGGCTGTGCTAATAACGCCATCACAGACTTTCTCTCCCCAAACCCTTATTTCCAAAAACCAGCAACCTTACAGGGATGTGTATTACCATCTCTGCTCTACAAATGAGGGTCAGAGAAGTCATGGGCATTCCTCAGAGTCACACAGCTAGTTAAGAGGCAGAATCGGGGTTTCAAGTCAGCCTTATATATTTAAGGAAGAAAAAATAATGGCTTATAGTCAGTTAAATGGCTTATATTCAGTTAAATTATTTTTTGTAATTTCTATAAATTCAGTATGGAATTCTAGAAGATGACACAGCTAGGAATAAACAGGCATGGGTTTGTAAACCTGATTCTAATATGCAAAAGGGAAAATTAAAATTGTGTGCCCTTTCCCCACAAGGATGAGAGTAACTTTGCATCTTCTTCTTTTTGTTTGAGGAGTCTCTGAACTACGTACACATCTGCTTCAAATGAGTGAGAACAATGGGCTACAGTGAGACCCACAACTTGGTGAGGCCCGATTAACATTTGTTTTGGAGGCCAGACAACCCGTGTAGCTCACCCAGGGCTGGAAGAGGCAAGTGAGGGATGTATAGCAACAGTAACAGCTGACTGCAAATATTTGTGTGCCAACTACATTTATTCTAGGAAAACTCAAGATTACTGAGCTCAGTGGCTCTCACATTGGGCTCATCAGCTGAAGCTGCTGTTTAAAATTTATAGTTTTAAACCCTCCATTGAAGCCAAGAATAGAAAAATAAAGAGAATTGCCCTGGAATTCTATCTTAGGGCAAATTTAGCTCAGTTCCTGAAGAAATAAAACTTTACAGTAGTTTAAATGAAATTAAAAAACAAAACAACATTCATAAAAGACATCTTTCTGAATAATATACTCTGCTGCTTAATGGAACTTACCAGAATATGAAATTTGTTCTTTAAAGTATTTCCATGAACCCCTTAAACTAGTTACTTCCAGAGGGAAAACTAATGCATTCTTAAACTTTCATGCTTTTTTTCCAAAAATGTTGGTTAGCAAACTGCATCACCTACAAACTTGAACAATGCAATCACTTTCAAAAACCTAAAAAAAAAAAAAAAAAAGTTAAAAGTTAAAAGAGGGATTGAATGGAGATACCTTTGTACAACTACAGTGATATATTTATCTTTTAAAAAATATTTTTCTTTTAATGATAAAGGAAAAAATGCTTTTTTTAAAAACATAGAAAATATAGAATTATAGAAAAAATGTTAAAAAGAGCAAAACCCTAGCCAGTTAGCTGAGTTGGTTAGAGTGTTACCCTGAAATATCAAGGTTGTGGGTTCCATCCCCAGTCAGGGCACAGTGGGAAGCAACCAATGGATGCAAAAATAAGCGGAACAACAAATAAATGCTACTTTCCCCCACTGCTCCCTTCTCTCTGGCTCTCTAAAATCAATCAATAAATAAAGGCTTTCCCTAAAACAAGAAAAAAAAAAGAAAGAAGGAGGAGGAGGAGGAGAAAGAGGAGGAGGGGAGGAGGAGGAGGAGGAGGAGGAGGAGGAGGAGGAGGAGGGGAGGAGGAGGAGGAGGAGGGGAGGAGGAGGAGGAGAAAAAGAAGAGGAAGAAGAAGAAGGAAGAGGAGGAGGAGGAGGAGGAGGGGAAGGAGAAGGACAAGAAGGAGAAGAAGAAGAAGAAAGAAGGAGGAGGAGGAAGAGGAGAAGGAGGAGAAGGAGGGCTGTTTAAAGAGAGGAGGAAAGTAAAACACTTTTGTCCCATTGCTCCTGGAGACTGTCATGGCTTTTTTTTTTTTTTTTTTTTTTTTTTATTTTTCTGAAGCTGGAAACAGGGAGAGACAGTCAGACAGACTCCCGCATGCGCCCGACCGGGATCCACCCGGCACGCCCACTAGGGGGCGATGCTCTGCCCCTCTGGGGTGTCGCTCTGCTGCGACCAGAGCCACTCCAGCGCCTGGGGTAGAGGCCAAGGAGCCATCCCCAGCGCCCGGGCCATCTCTGCTCCAATGTTGCCTTGCCTGCGGGAGGGGAAGAGAGAGACAGAGAGGAAGGAGTGGGGGGGGGGGGTGGAGAAGCAAATGGGCGCCTCTCCTATGTGCCCTGGCCGGGAATCGAACCGGGACCTCTGCACGCCAGGCTGACGCTCTACTGCTGAGCCAACCGGCCAGGGCTGTCATGGCTTTTTTGTTTGTTTTGTTTTGGGTTTTTTGCGTTGTTTTCTTATTCTAAGCTTGGTTTTCATTGTCTCGGAGTTCGCTGTTAGTTACCCGCCCTCGTTTTGTTCCGAACAGTGCAGTGCCGGTGACCAGGCAGATGGAGTTCACGGTGGGGCAGTAGGCGGAGCCGCCACCCACGCTGGGACCGCAGTGATCTCAGGTGAGTTATTTCTCATTCCAGCCCCGACATTTACGCAGGTCAGATCTGAGAATCTGAGAAAAAAAAAAAAAAAAAAAAGCAATAAAGCCTCTGTCTAAAATTGCACCCACGCCAACCTGCAGGCAAGTTCAATATCCATGTCCAAAGCCCTCAGCAGCCGGGAGTCTCAGGTCTGCACCCCTGGGGGCTTTACAGACCCCCTGGCCACTTGCACCTCTGCCAGCTGAGGGAAGCTCTCACAAGTCCCCCCCCCCCCCCGCCCCCCCCCCGTTTTCTGTAACCCCTCTGAGTTCTGGCTGCAGGAAGAGGGAGGTCAGCAGGCTTTCTGCATGAGCCAAGTCCACACTGCCCGGGACGGACACCGGGACACTCGGATTAAAACAATCTACAGCCACGCACAGCGTGACCACGTTTTGGTCAGCGATAGACCGCCGTATATACGACAGTGGTCCCATAAGATTATGATGGAACTGAATTTCCTGTAAGGAATGGACGAATATGTGGTTCAGGAAGAATATTTTTTCCCCTCTGACAGGATCAATATCTGGGGGGCTTGGAAACAGACTCCCTGTCACTCAGAGCGCCTCCATTCTGAGTGCATAAATCACCCCCTAAGCCATCAGCTGCCAGCCTGTGTCAGCCCTGAGGAGCCTGTTCCCAGCACTACATTCAGAGAGCAGCATGCCCGCCCCCCACCCAGCTCCAGAGTCCTCAGAGCACATTACGGGACATCCTTTGCTGAGGACATAAGGTCCTAAGCAAGAACACAGGTGCACAGGAACTTCCTTAACAAGTATTAAGGGCTGCTGCCACATTACTAAAAGCTTTCTGTGGTCGGGTGGGGCCCGCCGTCCCTGCACTGGGAATATTTTCAGGTTACAGTGACAGAAAGCATTATCTAGTGTTTCTTTCCTCCGTGCAGTGCCAGAGAGAGCCCTCTGTGGCAGGCGAGGGCAGCGAGACCAACACCAGATTTCCAAGGTGAAAGCACTGAGCCCGCAGTTCTACTCTCTCCGGGTCAAGCACCCTTTTCTAAATGACTTCCACAAAGTTCTTGAATCTGACCACTGCTGGGACAGGCAATAGCCAAGACCACACTGCCATGACAACCCCTGCGTCCCCTCTTGATCTCTGATTCCTGCTGCCCCTCAGGAGGCCACCTGCCACTCCCTGCTGACTGTCACTGTTAGGGCGATCTCCGCCTCAGCCGGCCAGCTTCTCCTCTGTATTTGCAATCGATCCAGCCCCCGTCCCTGTCCGTGGAGCAGGCTGGACAGCTTCCGCGCCCTTTATCTGACCCCGCTGGAAGGCGTGGGGGTGGGGGGCAGTGTCTGCAAAGTCCACAGTGGTGCACACTGTGTCCTAGGCCTTCATGTCCACTCACCAGTCACTCACCCAGTCACCCAGAGCACCCCCAGCCCTGCAAGCTCCCTTTGTGGTACTGCTCCGTACGGGCGTGGCATTTTTTATCGTTTACCCTGCACTGCTCCTTAGCTTTTCCATATCGAGGTAAATGGATCCTTACTATGGGGTTACTATGCACCAGGCATGAAGGTTTGTCCCAGGAGCCACAGGCTGCCCCCCAGGGCCTAGGTGTGCAGTCGGTCAGGGCCAGTGCACTCTGTGCTGTTCTCATGAGGACAACATCACCTAATGAGGCACTTCTCAGAAAGTATCCCTGTCATTAGGCAGCATGTGACGGTATTTGCGTCAGGGTCAGGAGAAAAGAAGCCATCAGTCAAGGCCTGTGGAAAGGTTTTGTTTCTCCCTGCCCCTGTAACATGGTCCTGACTCATTACAGGCCCCTGCACGCCCTGGATGCCACCCGGGCATGAAGGCCTCACCCAGACCCTGACCACACACGGTCCAGGGGCAGCAGGTCAATGACTGGAGCCATCCGTGCTAACTGGGGCTCACCCCATCTCCTCCTCTGGGGACACAGCCAAGACACTGGGGGCAGCACAGAACAGCAGGGTCAGCTGGGGGCGGGGTAGCCAGGTGCTGGCAGGCAGGGCAGAGGGTCTACGGGGCATTTGGAGGCCCAGGGTGAACAGTGCCCTGGGAAGGACTTCTGGTTGAGAGTCGGCAAGAAGGGGAAACGAGGTGAAGAGGAAGCTTCCTCTTACTGAGTACTTACTGCACTGATACTTTGTGTACAGGAATCCTATTACTCGAGTTTCTCAATACACATGCAAAATAGGTACTGTTCAGCTATTTACCCCACAAACATTCTGGGCTGCTGACTTTGTGCCAGACCCCGGGGAACAGCAGCAGCAGACAAACAGCAAGCTTCCACACCCCTGGACAGAAAGAATTGGATGGAGAAGTATGAGGTGACGGATGAAAGTGACCCTGAGGAAAACTGAGCTACCTCAGGGACTGCAAGGGATGCAGGCAGGAAAGACCCCTGGGGCTGTGCCATGTCTGGGTAGGGCTCCAGGCCAAGGGTCCAGCCAGGCTCAGCCCAGGGAAGGGTGGAAAATTATTACAGGTCACACTGGGCACCTGGGTTGTTGCTTTGAGTGGTGGTTGGGAGGGGGGCCAACATGGGCTTTTAAATGAAGGAGTGACAAGCTCAGGCTGCCATTGTGAGGGCGCTGCTCTGGCCTCGGGTGGACTCTTAGACCAGGGCAGGCAGGAGAGAGCAGGGCCACATTATTAGACAGGGGCAGGCAGGAGAGAGCAGGGCCACATTATTAGACAGGGGCAGGCAGGAGAGAGCAGGGCCACATTATTAGACCAGGGCAGCAGGAGAGAGCAGGGCCACATTATTAGACCAGGGCAGCAGGAGAGAGCAGGGCCACATTATTAGACCAGGGCAGGCAGGAGAGAGCAGGGCCACATTATTAGACCAGGGCAGCAGGAGAGAGCAGGGCCACATTATTAGACCAGGGCAGGCAGGAGAGAGCAGGGCCACATTATTAGACAGGGGCAGGCAGGAGAGAGCAGGGCCACATTATTAGACAGGGCAGGCAGGAGAGAGCAGGGCCACATTATCAGACCAGGGCAGCAGGAGAGAGCAGGGCCACATTATTAGACCAGGGCAGCAGGAGAGAGCAGGGCCACATTATTAGACCAGGGCAGGCAGGAGAGAGCAGGACCACATTATTAGACCAGGGCAGGCAGGAGAGAGCAGGGCCACATTATTAGACAGGGCAGGCAGGAGAGAGCAGGGCCACATTATTAGACCAGGGCAGGCAGGAGAGAGCAGGGCCACATTATTAGACAGGGGCAGGCAGGAGAGAGCAGGGCCACATTATTAGACCAGGGCAGGCAGGAGAGAGCAGGGCCACATTATTAGACCAGGGCAGCAGGAGAGAGCAGGGCCACATTATTAGACAGGGCAGCAGGAGAGAGCAGGGCCACATTATTAGACCAGGGCAGCAGGAGAGAGCAGGGCCACATTATTAGACCAGGGCAGGCAGGAGAGAGCAGGGCCACATTATTAGACAGGGGCAGGCAGGAGAGAGCAGGGCCACATTATCAGACCAGGGCAGCAGGAGAGAGCAGGGCCACATTATTAGACCAGGGCAGTAGGAGAGAGCAGGGCCACATTATTAGAGCAGGGCCACATTATTAGGGCACCAGGAGAGAGCAGGACCACATTATTAGACCAGGGCAGGCAGGAGAGAGCAGGCCACATTATAACCCTCATTTGCAGATGAAGGTTTGGGAGCTCAGAAACAGACTCAACACAATAGCACCCTGACCACCCCGAATCTCTGCGTGAATTTCTTTCACTTCTAAGATCAAGCTGTGCTCATGGACGAGATCCGCGTGGTTCAGGTCGGCCTCCCTCCCCAAGCTCCCCAGCGACTCCATTACCTTGGGGTTTCTCTCTCCTTACGCCTTAAGGAGGCTCCTGTTCGTTAGTAAGTGGCCTTTGCCATCTTTCCTGGTCCCTGAAGCACTCTCCTCCCACCTGTTCGCCCGGCTGAAATCTAGCCTTCTTTCATCTCCTTAAACACTTTTCCTCAGGGAAGTCACTCCCGTCCCCACAGACCGGGCCAGGTGTGCTTGATGCCTCCATAGGGTCCCTTCTCCAGTGTGGCTGCTTTCTCCACCCTTGGGACCCCCTGGCTCTGGAATGCCCAAAGGCAGGCTGGCTCCTGTCTTGGGCCAGGACAGCCAGACTCACGATCTGGCATATACTAGGGACACTTGAGGAGACTACTTTGTGAATTGAGTAGAAGACACTTGCCCCAGGATCACACAGGTAATATGTAGGAAGAACAGATTTCGGACTTCTGATCCCAACTTCCTTGTTGCCTCTGGACTTGAACTTAAGTCTTAGTTTAGCCCCAGCGAGTGATGGCTCATAAGTGAGCTATTTTGTTCTTCTGGGCCTCAACTTTTTCAGCTATAAAAAGAGACAGTTGACCACTGATGACCTTTCCAGGGTTACACGCCCTGTGGCAGCTCCCCAAATTCATCTGACCCTAAGCACCTTCCGGGCTGTGGGGCTTCTTAGGAAAATGTCTTCCTGTCCTCCCTCCAACCTGCAGAGTTCCAGCTCCAGAGATGGCCTTGGGATCCTCTTTCTGTCTGTCAGTTTAATCAGGGGCCCCAACTCGTATCACCAAATACGGGTTGGAAACACGTTCCAACAGGACTCTTCATAGGAGGTTCCCAAAAGAGACGGTCAGGCAGGAGGTCAAGACGTGACTGCAATGGCTATTTCAACTCTAGCCGTTGCTTCTCAGATGTCTCCTTTCTTTTATAAAAAGAAACTCTGCAACCGAAGCCTGATATTTATTTATGGGAATTATTTTGGGGTCCTAACGAAAGTTCCTGAATTTCCTCTGAGAGTGCAGTTTCCTGGACAGCTTGAAATAGAGCTGCCCTGCAGAGCGGAGACCCAACCTGATGGAGGGCGGAGACCAGACCTGATGAAGGGCGGAGACCAGACCTGATGGAGGGAGGAGACCAGACCTGATGAAGGGCGGAGACCAGACCTGATGAAGGGGCGGAGACCCGACCTGATGAAGGGCGGAGACCAGACCTGAGGAAAGGCGGAGACCAGACTGATGAAGGGCGGAGACCAGACCTGATGAAGGGCGGAGACCAGACTGATGAAGGGCACACTCAGAAGGGGCGGGCGAAGGCAGGAAGCCCCCGGAGGGGAGGCAGAAGCCCGGAGACGTCAACCAGCTCACCTGGAGGCGTATCACCAGTGGGCGCTAGAGATGGACCCAGCTCCAGCTCTGTGCCCCCGGCTGGGATCTTCCCTGCTGAACCACTGTGGGTCTCACAGAAACTGTGGCACTCCCATGATGGAGCAAAAGGTGCCCAGAAACATCACATCAGCAAACAGTGCGTGGCACATAATGGGCCCTCAGTAGGTAAGGGTCAGCTGGTTGACCAACCCCACCCTGATCTGGGAACAGGGCACACTCTTCAGACTATTTCATTCTCTGCCTTGTTGGAGTAAATCTGTGGAGCGCTTAAGACAAGTTCCCACTAGTGAAATAGAAACGTGTTGGATGATTTTTAAAATAATGTGGAAACAAGGAAGGCAGCCCGGAGGCAGGCTGAGTCTCCTGCTGTCATTTCCTTCTCTCTCAGAACCGCAGTTTCCTCTTCTGGAAAATGGGGGTGATGCCTCCATCATCGCACTGCTGGTGAGGTTTAGATGAGAAGCTAGCTGCATGGTGCCCAGCACAGTCGGTCAGTCCCCCAAACCTCCTGTATCTGCCCTGTATCTTCACCTGGAACTGACCCTGCAGGAAACACACTTGCCATATTCTTAGAAAGGCTTTGAGAACCTGCCACCGCAGAGCAATGCCTCCTACAGTGCAGGTTATTCCGAAGGCCTTCGAGGCACCATGATCCAAGTCCTGTGTGGTATGGGTTGTCCCGAGGGACAGCCAGAAGAAGGCTAGCGTGGAATGGAAGCCTGATGAACAGGAAGGGGGCGGGCGCTTAACCTAAGCTCCTTAAACCTCTTAATGACAGACGGACATTAACACAGCGTGACACGTCGGTGTCCTGGCTTTCGTGCAAGACTCAGGATGGACTAACAAGCTGGCCAGTGGCATGACAGTGTGTCTGTTAACAAGTAACTTAACGGTTGTTTCCAGAAGTAAACTATTGAGCTCCCTGTGACTCACAGACTTGCTCAGACACAGAGCTGACCTTGGGGGAGGAAACATCACAGACTGTCAGACCGTCAGGAGAGTCTCAGAGATTCCACTCCCGGATAAGGAAACTGAGACCCGGGGGTCGTAGTCATTAGCTCCCTAAGTCCACGTATCAGGCGAGAGTCAGGTCTCAAACGTCTAGCTCTTGACCCCAGTGAGCACTCTTTTGCTGTTACCACATTTATTTGTCTTCTGCTAAACTTATAGCTTTATTTGACTCCTCCGTGTTTTCTTCTGAGATCTGGTGAGGCCCTCGGACGTGTCATGTACTTTTCTCATGAGGCCACAGGCGATGGAACTCTCAGTCCTTCTCTTCTGTTTTCTGAACACGTCTCTGCTCAGACACATGTAAAATGTTGAGTTTTGCCACGTGTCCGCCTATACTCAGAGCAAGCACCCAGCGTAAAGATGTGGATGTCCCACCGCAGGGAATCCCTGTGGGTGAGCTACCTTCCCGAAATAACTCATTCTGCAGGTCTTCCAGGGCAGGTCATGAGAAGTGATGTGGAACCAATGTGGGGACAGATTCCCAGGGCCAGGTCGGCAACAGAAGTAGGTCGGTTGGCCTACGTGCACGGATATGCTACAGATCGTGAACGCAATCCTTGGCCTTTGCCAAAACTGACACCAGCGACCTCCCCTCTGTGTATCTGATAAAACACTGCCCAAACTCAACAATTTCTCTTGCAACTTAAAAAAAAACAATCAAACTAGATTTTGAACATTACTGGCTGACACGAGTGGGGAAGCACTGCTGTGTCTATCTGGTGGACAGAAGGCAGGGATGCTGGTGAACACCCCACAGGGCACCCCACAAAGAATCATGCAGCCCAGAGCGTCAAGACTGCTGAGGCTAGAACACCTGATGTACAATAATCGTCTCGCTCCGGTTTGTCCTTTTCCTTCCTTCCTTGGAAAGGAAAACTGTGCTGGGCATCTCCTCCAGACTCACCCAGATTACTGGGAGAAAGAGATGAGTCGGTCTCTCGATTTCACCCTCCAAGCACAGTTCGTGCACAAATCCTCCGCCCAGCCAACCCTTCCTCCGTGTCCTTCGATCCTCCCTGGGCGAGGTCGCTCCCAGGAAACTCTCGGGGTAGAGGCAAGAGCTTCACTCTGTAAACATTGGAAACTGCATCCCAGACACTTTGCTTGATCTTTAAGACCCTCACGACTGTTAATTAAAAAGAATCAAATCACTGTGTGTTCTCAGCAGTCAATAGGCATTGGCTGTAACCTGACCCTTTGTCACTGGTGGTTTGGGGCGGGGGTCTCTAGTCACAGATTGTTCTAAATGGGGTTGTTATAGGTGGGGATAGGAAAAACAAGTTGACAGGAACCTTGGTGTGAGTGAGACTTGTAGAATCTCAGTCCCGGAGAAGTGGGTGTTATTACAATATTAAAGTCTATTCACAGGTTTAGAGCTGATTATGCATTTCTTATTTCCAGCACTTACTCGCATTTTAATTTAAAAAAATAATGTTTAAAATTTGCTGTTTGCCTCCCTAGAGATCATAAGCTCCATTAGGGCTTCTACATTATAATTTTCAAGGAATTAACAGCATGATTCCCATGCAAATATATAGTGAACGCATGTCAAAGATTTTACTCAATTCATTAGTTAATGAGGGAAGTAAGATGTTATGACTGGTTCAAAGGATCCTTTGAAGAACAGACATTTATATAGGCAATCAAGAATGCTGACATAAATTTTTGCTAATAGTTGCAAAACTTGTCACTATCCTATAGAGCAGGGGTCCCCAAACTACGGCCCGCGGGCCACATGCGGCCCCCTGAGGCCATTTATCCGGCCCCTGCCGCACTTCTGGAAGGGGCACCTCTTTCATTGGTGGTCAGTGAGAGGAGCATAGTTCCCATTGAAATACTGGTCAGTTTTGATTTAAATTTACTTGTTCTTTATTTTAAATATTGTACTTGTTCCCGTTTTTTTTTTGTTTTTTTTTTTTACTTTAAAATAAGATATGTGCAGTGTGCATAGGGATTTGTTCATAGTTTTTTTTATAGTCTGGCCCTCCAATGGTCTGAGGGACAGTGAACTGGCCCCCTGTGTAAAAAGTTTGGGGACCCCTGCATAGAGCAACAAATGTTATGTTTGAGATCATCTTTTCTACAGCGTAGACTTGAAGTGATCTCCACTGAAGAACATTCATTTGCATCAGCATCAGTTTTCTCTAATGTAACTTCTCCCTCAAGAGTTGTAATATAGCCTAGTCAATAGAAATACAGTCAAGAGTACACACCTCTGTAGAGTCCAACCATTTCTGAAAGGTCCGCTCAAGTACACCCCGCCCTCCACCAGAAGGATGGCCAGTCTTCTCCTTTGTCCATATCTACGTCTTTGGAGAATTTTTCTACAGGATGGACGTCAGAATACATCTAGCTCCTTTGGCCTTTCTGGCCTGAAGTCTTACAGATCCTTGGAATATGTTATGTAAACCCTTGTGGGATAAAATTTAACAAAAAAAAAAGGGGGGGGAGGGGGAAGGGTGAGAGAGGAGTTGACAGAGAAAAAGAACAGAAATACTAGCCGCCATTGACTTCATTGCCTATTGTGCGTGCCAGGTACGCAGTGCACATCATCCATGCAGTCTTTGCAAACCCTCTGTTCTGTAGGTGAGGGACCTACAGTTCAGACAGGTGAGGTATTGACCTGGTGGCTTTCATGTTTCCTGCTCCCCTCTGTAAGGGGGTAAGCTCTGGGTCTCCTTTCTCTACCCCATGCTGTCTCTGAGCCTGGCCCACAGAAGGTGCTCAATCAACATTGGGTGAATGCTTGTGTGAGTGAATAAACCTGTGAGCGGTGGGGGGGGGGGGGCAGGGATAGCAAAGCCAGCACTCATCCTCAGGTCTGTGCTTCCTCCACACCCCATGCTTTCCCCACTGTACCTCAAAAAGGCTGTTCCTTTGTCACTCTCTGCTGTAAGTGCCTGGATGGAACTATAGCTTTTTTATGTTGTATTATATAATTTTGTTTCCCAGTTTTATTGAGATGTAATTGACATGTAACATTGTATTAGTTTAAGGTATACATCATAATGATCTGTTAAATGTATACACATGTTGTGAAATGATCACCACAATAAGTTTAATTATAGTTAGAAAATGTTTTTCTTCCATGTGATGAGAACTTCGAAGATATATGCCCTTGGAAACTATCACATGCACAATGCAGTATTGTTAACTATTACTACATCCCCAGAACTAACTTACACCTGGAAGTTTGTACCTTTCGACCACCTTTCCCCAGCTCCCCGGCTCCCGCCCCCTGCGCATGGCAGCCACAAACCTAATCTCTGTTGCTATGAGTTTGCCTTAATTGCATCCTGCGTATTAGTGAGAGCATACGGTATTTGCCTTTCTCCAGCTGACTTTTTTCACTTAGCCTAATGCCTTCATGGTTGGGTGGACCTATTATTTAACCCCTTAATTAGTCTGGCTAAAAAAAAAAGTGTTTTAATTAATAGAAATCTTACTGGGCTTAAAATAAATATCTGATTATAACTTGGGTAGCAAATAAAGTATGAAGTGAAAAGACTTTTGCAGAGAATGCTTTTATAAAAAGTCTCCCAGAGAAAGAAATATGCAAAGAGTAGTTAATAAGGGAAAAGATAGTGTTTGTTAAAGTGTTTTGGGTTTTTTTTTTAATTTTTTACAGAGACAGGGAGTGAGTCAGAGAGAGGATAGACAGGGACAGACAGACAGGAACCAAGAGAGATGAGAAGCATCAATCATTAGTTTTTCATTGCGCGTTGTAACACCTTAGTTGTTCATTGATTGCTTTCTCATATGTGCCTTGACTGAGGGCCTTCAGCAGACCGAGTAACCCCTTGCTGGAGCCAGCGACCTTGGGTTCAAGCTGGTTGGCTTTTGCTCAAACCAGATGAGCCCGCGCTCACGCTGGCGACCTCGGGGTCTCGAACTTCGGTTCTCTGCATCCCAGTCTGACGCTCTATCCACTGCACCACCGCCTGGTCAGGTGTTTTTTGTTTGTTTGTTTGTTTGTTTGTTTATAGGAGTCTGTCCTGAGTCAGAGTGACTGGCCACTCTCTCTCCTAATCTATAGTAGGAGCTGAGTAAATGTGCCTGGCTGACTGACTGACAGACAGACTGACAGATGCTTTATAAAGACTTTCAGATGAGAACAGGAAGTGCAAATTAGCAGTTATTTGCAGGAAATGAATAATAATGATTATTCCCAGAGGTGTAAAACACTGCTTAGCAAAGATGTAAGTTTTGCTCTTATATAAAGTACAAGTTCTTGGGTGAACCTTTCATGGACTATGATATATATAAATATCTGATTATAACTTAGGTAGCAGATAAAGTATGAAATAAAAAGATTTTTGCAGAGAATGCTTTTTTAAAGTCTCCCAGAGAGGAAACCCCCAAAACAATAGAATCAGAAATCGTGGAATTTTCCTGCCTCCCTCCTTCTGCAATCTCTCAACAGCATTTAGGTGGAAGGAAGCTCAGTTTCCCTGAGAAAATGAGAGCAAGTGTCCTAACGCTTTATAATTATCTGCCCTTCTGCCACCCTCGTCTTTTACCGGGAGTTGCTGAATGCAAATTATAAGTCCTGGTTTGAGTCAGCGCGGGTGATAAATGAGGTCAGGCGAAAGGCACAGACCAAAGCAAGCCCCAGAGATGAAGCATGTATTTGAAATGGTTGCCAGAAGACAGATTCAGCACCTAAAATACATAACTTACCCACAGCGACCCCCATTAAAGTGGGGTGGAGTTTTCCCACTTCTCCCCAGATTTTCTGATTCAGCTTCCGAGTTCTGAGGCACTGGTGGTCTTGGGCCGGCGCCCCTCTCTCTTCCCGCCCTTTTGTCCAAATTGGACTGAAGTTCTCTTCCTCCGCGTTTGAATCAATATGCAGTGGGCTTGGTGGGTGACTTACAAATCTCACCTGAAATTTCTTGAAGTGCAAGAAGAATGTTGGTTATTAAACACCAGCAATGTTATTTTTGGTATCGAAGCCCAGAAGCAAAAGGGAAAAAAAGCAAAATGAACAGGAATCATGAGGTAAATAATTGATAGGAGAGCCTTAGTTTGTGTGAAGCTATTCCCTTCAAAACTTGTAGAATTTCTACTTAGAACTCTCTCTCTCTCTCTCTCTCTCTCTCTCGATGATTCCCCTTTTCTCCCTCTCTCCTTGGCTGTCTCTTACATATATTCAGAATTTCAATCTTGAGAAGGCAGACCAGTGGAAGTTCAGATAACACAATTATGTTTTTCTTATTTCTTTAAAAAAAAATTCCCCAAATTTTTATTATTCATTTTTTCAAACATAAAGCAGAGCTGAAAACATGTTAGTGAACCCTCTATGCCCAGCTTCTAGATTTAACCAGTAACATTTTAACTACAGGTGCATTGGCTTTGTCACAGTTATCCATCTGTCCACCCTTCTCTGCATCCATCAATTTTACTTTTCATATTTAAATAAATGACTGTATAATAGAGCTAAATTTACAGAAGAGGTACAAAGCAGCACCCCGCTCCCACATAACCTGCACCCCATTTCTCCTCTTATTGACATCTCACATTAGTACGATGTACTTGTCAGATTTCCTGAGTTCCTCCATAATATCCTTTTTCTGGGCCAGAACCCCATGCAGGCTGTCACACTGTAGTTCTCTGTGCTCTTCTGCCTGAGCTCCTCAGAGCTGTAACAGTTTCTCAGACTTCCATTGTTTTGGATGACCTTGACAGTTTTGAATAGTACTGGTCGGATAGTGTGTAGAACGTCTCTCAGTTTGGATTCATCTGACGTTTTCCTCCTGGTTATCCTGGTGCTATAAGTTTTTGCAAAAAAGATCACAGAAATCTAGTACCATTCGCAACCAGTTCTTGTTCAGTAATGAGTAGTAACATTTCTTATGAATGATAACATTAACTTCTGCAAACTGGCTCATGGCTTCATGAAAATAATCTTAGCTCCTTCATAGGCAAAGATCAAAGAAAGCTTTTTGTTTATTTTAATTTTGAAAAGTTTTTTTATATAAGGTAATAGAAGTGAAAAGCTCACAGAAAAATAAATATCTTATTGCTGTTCTATCTTTAACCAAGATCTTCGATCTCTAAAAGAAATGCAGGGTAGAATTATGCAATAGTATTTTTACTTCTCAGATGGTCAAAGATCAAAAAGTTTGATGACATAATATGTGGATGAGGATGTAGGAAAGCAGAAATTCCAATAAATTGCAGATAGAAGTAGACACTAGCATATCCCTTAAAATTATGGCAGTAGCAATCAAAATTACAAATGCACTCACTTTTTGGTTCTGCATTTGTTTTTAAAATCATATTTTATTTTTAAATTAAGGTTAACATATATATTATATTAGTTTCAGGTGATTAGACATTATATAACTTACTAAGTGATCATTCCAATATATCTTGTGCCCATCGGACACTATACGTAATTATTAGAATATTATTGACTATATTTCCTATGCTGTACTTTGCATCACTATGGTTATTCTGTAACTACAGACTTGTACCTCTTAATCCCTTTGCCTTTTTCACCCCTCCCACAAACTCTCTTCTATGTGGCAACTATCAAAATGTTCTCTGTATCTATGAGTCTGTTTCTGTTCAGTTTATTTGTTTTTTAGATTCCATTTTTGACAGATATATACTTATTGCTATTTTACTGTTCATATTTTTTTAATCTTTATCTTTTCTTCTTCTTCTTAACAGTTCATGTAATGCTGGTTTGGTGATGAACTTTAGCCTTTTCTTGTCTGGGAAGCTCTTTATGTATTCTTCAATTCTAAATGATAGCATTGCTGGGTAAAGCAATCTTAGTGTAGGTCCTTGTTTTTCACCACTTTCAACATTTCTTGCCAATCCCTTCTGGCCTGCAAAGTTTCTGTTGAGAAATCAGCTGACAGTCTTATGGGAGCTCCCTTGTAGGTAACTAACTGCTTTTCTCTTTCTGCTTTTAAGATTGTCTCTTTGTCTTTCACCTTCTGCATTTTAATTATGATGTGTCTTGGTGTGGGCCTCTTTGGATTCATCTTGTTTGGGACTCTGCACTTCCTAGATTTGTATGTCTGTTTCCTTCACCAGGTTAGGGAGGTTCTTTGTCATTATTTTTTCAAATAGGTTTTCAATTTCTCTTCTTCTTCCAGCACTCCCACGATGAAAATGTTGGTATGCTTGAAGTCCTAGAGGCTGCTGACACTATCTCCATTTGTTGGGATTCTTTTTCTGATTGGGTGTTTTTTGCTTCTTCATATTCTGAATCCCTGATTTGATTCTTGGCTTTATCTACTCTACTGTTGATTCCCTGTACATTATTCTTCATTTCAGTTAGTATACTCTTTATTTCCGACTGGTTCTTTCTTATAGTTTCCATATCCTTTTTTAGGCTGTTGAAGTATATTTAATAATTATAATTATTATTATAGTTATAATTACAATTTAGTTATAAGTTCACTGGTCATCCTTATAACCAGCGTTTTGAACTCTGCATCTAGTAGATTGCTTGTCTCTGTTTTGTTTAATTTTTTTTGTTTTGTTTTTTTCTGGAGTTTTGTTTTGTACTTTCATTTGGGACATTTCATGTTTCTTTGTCTACTCACTTTGGCAGTCTCCTTATGTTTGTTTCTATGTGTTAAGTAGAGCTGCTACATCTCCCAGGCTTAGTAGAGTGACCCTATGTAGTAGGTATTCTACAGGGTCCAATGACCCAAGCTAGGCACTTGAGATACCTTCCTCATGTGGCTGTGTACACCTGCCTCTTGTAGTTGAGCCTTGATTACTGTTGGCATGTTAGTGGGAGGATTTGCTCCCAGCAGGTCAGTCAGCTACAGGGAATAGCTATGAACACTGACCGCCGACCTCCAACCACAGTGAAGTATCAGCTGTGCAGGGGGCTACTCTACAGAACAGTACTTATTTCAGCAGGACCCTAGTGCCCATTGAGCCTGTCCCTTGGATGTGTCCCTTGTGGAGGTGTTGTATGGTGCTTCAAGGAGATCTGAAAAGAAATAAAAAAGAAAAAAAAAGGAGATCTGAAGTTATCCACCAGGTGCAATGGCTCTGGGCCTTCTGGGAGGTGCAGGACAAGGTCAGCTGCCAACTATGTTCTGCCTGGGGCCTTGTGGCATGAGCTACAGAGTGATTTGCATATGGCTGCTACCTGTGCTAGGCTTGGAAGTGCCCAGGAGAGACCATGCTGTGAACCAAGGCTGGCTGCTGCCAGTGCCAGGCCTGGGGCCAATAGCAAGAGGTACAGGGCACACCAAGTCCAGATGCTGCTTGTTTGAGACATTTTAGGAAAGTCTGAAGCCTGCGCCGGGACAGGCCATTTGTATGGGAAAGCCACTGGCAACAGCTTGGATGGGTCCGAGCTGGGGGAGGTAGGGTCCCACGGAATCACCAGGGCAGGGTGAACAGTGTGAACCAGGGTGATTGTGTCTCAGCTGTGACACCTGTCTGTTAGCTCTGTGCAGGGAGGGCTCAGAAAAGGAACACTAGCTTCTGTCTAGGAGATCTCCACCCCTCCGGCCCTTGCTCTGTTGCCAAACAATTTAATTACTTCTTGTACACCGCTGGTGACCTTCAAGCTGCTGCCCCAGCACTGGAGCTCAGAGACGTGAATCTGAGTAAGTCTGTGCACAGCCCTTTAAGAGGAATGCCTGGGGACCTGTCAATCCTCCGTGCCCTCAGCCTTAATTCCGCTGGTTTACAGCCAGCAGTTGTGGGGACTTCTCTTCCTGGGACTGGAGCTGTGCGCTGGGAGGCCTGTGTATGGGGCTGGGACTCCTTACTTCTCAGGGGAGATCTTTGCAGTCAAGACAGCCCTCGCAACTTTTAGCTGCCACATGTAGGTGTAGGACCAGCCTGTTCCGTGTCTTCTTTCCTCCTAAGAGTCTCGGTGTGGCTTCTTTAAATCCTTAATTGCAGGACTTTCATTCAGCTGGATTTCAGGCGGTTCTGATTGATGGTTGCTCTGTAATTTAGTTATAATTTTGATGTGGTGTGTGAGGAGGCAAGAACCGCATTGACCTACACCCCCTTGTGACCAGAAACCCCCAATCCCATTTTTCTAAATGATCACATGCTGCCAGGTGTTCATGGTAGAAAGTGTCAGGTTAACTCAAGTAATATACTTGCTAACTTATTTAGTTTTAGTTTTAGTGAGTCAGAGAAAAATATCCAAAGTCCTTCATAAGGATCATCTTGTCAAAGACTTCGAATTGTTGAATGACCAAGTGCTGGGTACTCTGGTGATACTTAATCTCAATCAACACTTCATTTCAAATGCCATAGAACCCTGATAATTTTGTTGAAACTCAATTCTTTTATCCCAGTCATAATTTTTTACATTTTTTGTTTTTTGTGGTTCACTATTTAACCCAGCACTGTCTAACAGCATTTTCTGTGATGACAGAAATGTCCTCAATCTATCTACATTGTCGAAATGGTAGCCTTTAGTACCCAGTGGTCACTGAGCGGGGTTCCTGAGCCAGTGAGAAATGTGAAGCCCTGGGGGTTTGTGACTTAGCAACGACTGTGTGACTTCCCAGGGGCCACACTGGGAGTTGGTGACAGAATATGAATGAATCTGAATCCTCTGTGTGCAGCCCTTTAAGAGCAAGGCCTGGGAATTTGTCAATTATTTTTGCCCAGTCTCCTGCTGGGATGCCACTGCGCCTCATGTTCAGATTTCATTTGGGCAGGAAAAACGAGGAGCAATTTCAGAAAGGAGGACCTCATTTATGCGTCTAATGACAGTGTGTGTACGGGAATAACATTACCCCCTTCTGGCCTTGCATATAATAGATGGCATAGAAATTCAGAAATTCTAAAAATATAGGACTGTGGGGCTGGGGCCCCAAGCCAAGTGGAATGGACCAAATCACTGTCTCACCCCTGTCTGCCTACGACTGCTCAGAACCGATTTTAATGGCGTGTTCCGTGTTTACCGCTTATTCACTCACTGATTGAACGCCTGCAGCGGTCTAGGTAGAGTCAGTGTTGTGGGTAATGAATACGAATAAAAGCAGTTGGAACAGTCAGAGCCACGCTACAGTGTCTCCTGGGGAGCACAAGCCCACGCGGGTTTTACCTTATCTTTGGGTGTACTGGTGTGTTAGGGCTCCAGAGGCCGGATCGGGGTTCAGATTCAGTGCCTCACTTCCTAGCCCTGTGGCCTTGGGTAAGTGACGGACGTGACTTTAGCCGTCTCTAAGATGGAGAGAGAATACGCTGCTGTTGTTGCTGGGATTACCTCAAGTAATATACTTGAAGCACTTGGCCTAGTGCCTCCTTCATGGCAGACACTCAGTAAGCATAGCGCCCACCCTTACTACTGCTGTTTCGGTATTATTATTATTAGAAATAAAAAAATGAGCCCTGTGAAGTACAATCCTGTTCATTTTGTGGATGAGGGAAATGAGGCTCAGAGAACTAAAGCCGCTGAAATCACAGTGATGAGAAGGGCAAGGACGGAACTTTGAGGCAGGTCAGGGCTAGTTGCTCTCAGGAGGGAGTACTCACCTCTGGGCCCCACCAGAGAGAGCTGCCTCTGAGCGGGTGTGCTGGGGCCTCTGAGGACAAGCAGAGGCCCCTGACCAGCTGAGACTGCAGGGAAGGAAACAGCAAGCCCCCTGAGAAACCTCCAGCACCGCCCACCCTGGGCACCGCCCAGCCTCCCCATGCCTCCTGTAGTGTAACTTTCAGAAGTTTCCCGAACTGGTATTTGTTGTTCTGGGAATATGCACACTCATGATGAGTTTAAACTTTAAAGCAAATAATGTTGTGGCCAACACCTGTTTTGACAGATTCCAGGGTAAGTGAAAGAGTCCGGAGAGAGTGTTCCTGTCCCTCATTCAGTGGTTCCTCTGCTCCTCCACCTATCCATCCCTCTTACACACACGAAACAACTCCTGCATGCTAGGCACCAACTTGAAGGCGCTTTTCTTTATACGTCTTATTTTTCCCCTCAGACAGTATTCTCAGTTCAGGGTAAGAAATGGTGAGTGAGATGTGAGGCTCGCGTTGGTGAGTGAGATGTGAGGCGCGCGTTGGTGAGGGCAGTGAGAAGAGTGATTTCTCCTGGCAGAAGGTTTGCTGTGCATACCGGGCAGCAGATGAGGACCGCGGGAATGGCGGGCAACTCTCAGCCGGTGGAGACCAGTATGAAATGGTTAATTAAGGCTCAGCCTGTTTCCTGTTACCCAGATGCCTGTATCATATACGGGAGAAGGACTGCTCTTTGCCGGCTTATAGCTGTAGCCACTAGCATTGTGACTTTGAAAAGTCTGTTGGGAGCTGGCAGTAAAAGCGCCCGCAGCGGCCAGGGGGAGCCCCCCGAGGCGGGTCTGAGTGGGACCCAGATGGAGGAGAAGGAGTCTGTAGAAGTGGCATCCCAAGCAGGAGGAGGCGTGGGTACTGTGGGAAGGGCATGCCCCGTGAGCAGGACTCCCGCCTCAGGAAATGGATGCAGTCCAAGCCCCGGGAGGTGTCCGGGAGCATCAGAGCCACACTGCCCTGCTGGGCCAATGGGAGCGCGGCCAGTACCCCTGGCTTAGATATCTTTCAAACACCCAGCCGGTCCCCACCAGGTACCTGGCCGCGCTCAGCCGTCCCGCCGCAGGTGAGTACCTTGAAGGAAACTTTGGCACACAGGCGGCTCCATCTGCAGGTCCGGGTCAGGGAGCAGGGCAGGCGGCAACAGGTCCCCGGGCCAGTGGCCTCTCTAAGGTCTCCAGGGCGGACGCCTTTCGGTGCCTGCCTCTCCCGGAGTCTCTCCGGAAGCCTTCCCGGTGGTCCCCTAAGCCGGCTCATAAATCATTCATGAGCCGGGAGCGGGGCTGCGAGGGGCAAGGGCAGCCGCGGGTGGCGCTGGCCCAAGCAGGCGCTGGATGGGCGCACGGTGAGGGAGCGGCTGCGTCCTCATCCCGAGCCTGGGAATCGCCTGCGGATCGGCGGGGGCCCGAACCTACCCCCTTCTAGAAAACTGGGGGCCAGTAATGGGGAACTGAGGGGGTCTTTCTGCGCCTCTTGCCTCCCAGTCCCCGCCCGAGACCCAGCCAGGACACTTCGGCAGGTGATGCGATCCCGAGAGCAGCCAGGGAGCCCGAGGGGCTGCGAGGTGGGCGAGATGGTCGGGGCGCCCCCATCTGGAGTTCCCGGCAGGGCGTGGACCGGGCAGACTTTGCTGGCTGCCTGGGGGTGGGGGGGGGTGTCTTATTTTCATCCACTGGAGGGGAGCTTGTGGTTGTGGTCCCCAGGTCCCGGCACGAGCAGGCGGTGGGAGCGCAAGCAGAAGCAGGATCTAGAACCCAAAGTCCACCCGCCGGGGTCTCTGAGGCAGAGCAGACCAAGGGGAGGCCGCTCGGGCTTGGGAGCTGCTCTGTGGAGAGAGTGCAGGGGGTGGCACGCGGTGGGGGGGCACTGAGCCCCCCGGGGATATGGAAAGGGTCACCTTTCTCTGGTTTGCTCCCTGGCGCATGCTGTGCAAGCGACCACAGCAGGGGGAGCTCTGGGGTGCAGTGGGAGCCTGCCCCCAGCGTCCGCGGGGAGCGCACTAACTCCCGACTCCAAGCATGCTCCTGTCCGCGTCGGGCGCACAGCGTGGGGACCTTCAGCAATTTCAGGACCGAGAACTAGGTGCTGGGGCGCCCCCGGCGGTACGGCGCCGGCCGGGACAACAAAGGGAAGCATGGACAGAGGAAGAGCTTGGCGGGGCAGGAGAGTCGGGGGCCCGAGGTCAGTTTCCGTGAAAGCCGTCGCCCAAAGGGGCAGGAGATCCGATTCTGGGGGCGGTACACCGCTCGGGGCCCCCTTCTCCTTGACGACCCCCGATCCCTGCCAACCCTGGCGGCGGAGGGGACCGGCGGGCGCGCTCAAGACAGCCAAGTTACTCCGGCAACCCCCTCCCCCAGGCGGCGGTGATTCCAGGAGTCGCCTCGCTTTCCCGACCCGCCCTGCAGCCCATTCTTTTGTGTCCCGCAGCCTGGAGAGGCTCCGAGGGAGGAGGGAGCGCGGTGAGGGGTGCAGAAGGGGCCGGCCTGGCGGCCGTTTGGAGGGGAAGCCTGGGTAAGCCGGGGCCTCATGCTTCCTGCAGCAACAGGTTGTGCCTGCAGTCCGCGGAGGCTGCTGACCAGTTTCTCCCGGCTCCCAGGAGGTTTTCTCGGGGTCCTGTGGGCGGGTCCCTTGTAAGGCGAAGGTGTGGAATTGCCGTCCTTATACCTACCCCCCCCCCCCCATACTGCACTGCAACATAGACCCTGGAGACTCAAAACAACTGTTGAACTATATGAAATTTCTATTCTCTCTCTCTCTCTCTCTCTCTCTCTCTCTCTCTCTCTCTGTGTGTGTGTGTAAGACTTGAATATCGGTAACTTCGTATGATTCAACTTGTATGAAGTTACTTCTTATTTTTCTTTTCTCACTCACTCGTGAGGTTTTTCCTTTGCTATCCTTGGAGCTGTCCTGACTTCGAGGGTGCGAGTATTGGTGCTTGCTGGCAGGAGGAGTACAGACCCCTTATTGACTGCCAGCTGTGTGCCTGGTGCTGAACTCACTGCGTCTCTAACCCTCCAACACTGTTAGAAATCCCCGTTTCACAGGTGAGTGAAGGAGAGCGTGGGGAAGAGTGGGTAACTCGGACCACAGACTCCAGCCCTGTTGTCCCTGCAGCAGTGCCCTTTTGTTTGGTTTTCTTCATGTGCCTCGTAATACTTTTTATGAGCTTCCTCATAACTGCATGCTGGATTGTTTCTGTGAGTCTAGGACAAGGATGTAAACAAATGCAGCAGCGGACAGGTCAAAGTAGTAGAACTTCAAACCGAATACTGTTTTGCTGGCTGTATATCCTATGAAGGAAAAAGGTTTTGCAGGGCGATTAAGTGCTTCCTCTGAGATGTGTTGCAAATCAAATGATCGAAGCCAACTCTGGGTCATTGCATTGAGTGACTTAGGGAAGTGACAGGAAGGCTGGCTAGCCAGGCTCAGGAGCCTAGGGGAGCAGGACATGCAGAAGAACCCTGGGGTGGTGTCCGTCCATGGCTGCCACCACGATGAGACTCCGAATGTGGCTGCTGGCACTGCAGAATGAATCAGAAACAGTCTCTGCCTCGTGTTCTGTTCCATGCCCGTGCCCATGAGTAAGCATCTGATTGGCTGAGCCTGAGTGCCCCGCCAGGGCACCCTCAGGAGCCTCAGCTGACCTCACAATGAGAGGCAGGCCTTGCCCACCACAGACTAACAAAGGTGGGCTCAGAAGTTGGTGGGCTCCCATCACGCCCACTCCCACCCCCAAACCCCAGATGACAAACATCCAGCACAAAGACCCCTCTTAAAAGAAATTCCATCAAAAGAAGAGAAGAAATAAAGGTGGATGGTCACCATGTTTGTTTTTGAGCCAGGGTTTGCGGAAGTGCCCAGCTCTGACCTCCAGACTCAGAACCGTGTGAGGTATTTGCTTAAGAATCACATTCTTGGGCCCCTTCCCCAGTTAGAACTCTGCGCATTTGGAGTGAAAACCAGGTATCAACAGCCCATAAAGCAGAAAAATGTTGAGACAGCTCTGTTGACTAATCTGGTACCTAGACTAGGAGATCGCCTTGAGAGAGCAGTGACCAAGGCCTGCGAAGCTGGGGGCCCATTAGTAAGTATGGCCCCCAGAAGGGTAGACCAGTCTGTCCTTGGTGATTCCAGTGAGGAGACAGTGGCTGCCTGTGTTGGAGGGCACAGCCCCCAGCAGCCCCGCGCCCTTCCTGAGGCCACAGGTCAAATGCTTGATACCATGTTGGAATAGGTAAAACGACCATTGTGTGAGTCCCCCTCAGCACTCCACCGTTTGATTTCAGCAGTCCTTCCTGAGCACCTGTGCCTGTCTCGGTGAGCCCCACAGCGCAGCTGGTCAGGTCAGCACACTGTAAGAACTGCACCGGGGAGCTGTTGCCTGACTTCTGTTGTCCTGTGGTTGTGTCTGGGCAGCCTGAGGTGCCTTGGAACATGGCATGAATGAGCCAGGCAGCGATCAGGAACAGTGCTGGGTCTCAAGCCTTAGATGTCTTACAAATCACTCACCACCAGGGAGCTCGTTAAGCATGAGGATTAGTGGCCCTCATCGCTAGAAATTAGTGCGATAATACACATTTTAAATAAACACCCCCTTTTGTGTGGACGCAGCTGTTGACCCACGAGGGTTTTCCCTGGATTCTGTGTTGGCAGTTCCGGGAGCTGCTCTCGGGCACGTGTGTGTGTGTGTGTGTGTGTGTGTGTGTGTGTGTGTTACTAGGCGAGCACCCGGACCTCTTTCTGCACAGTGGATTAAAACTGGGATGAAAAACTATTCCTTTTTGACTTGACTTTTATCAATGGACTAGTGTTTCAAACGTAAAGAGATTTAATGTCTTCTTAAAATTTAATCCAAACTTCAGGAGGGCCCTGCATTTCGGAACAAGGTGTAAAGACGTGGGGGCTCCAGGTGCTGCCCCCACCAACACAGCGGTGAGCAGTACCTCCTGGGGACGTCCCTTCCTCTTCTGTCTCAGGGACGGAGTCTGCTTTCCCACGGGCCCTCTGCCATTCCTGTCCTGCTCTGTTTCTCTCTGTCCCTGCTGAAGCTTGGTGGCATTACCAGGACGTCGGCCTTTCTTAGCAGCTGAGCCTTTAATCCTTCCAGCTGCTGTGCCCCTGCCTGTCCTTTAGCAGAAAATGAGACGTGAGTGTGCGTGAGCCTGTGTGTGGTGTGTGTGTACATGTGTGTACCTATGTGAGCTGTCTTAGCGTGTGCAGTCTGTGTCTGTGTAGTGTGTCAGTGTGTGCTGTACACACAGAAGGTGTGTGTAATGTGTATATGAGATGTGTGTGTTGTGTGTGTCCATGTATGTACAGGTGGGGGCAAGAGTAGGTTTACAATTGTTCATATGGAAAATAATACGATAATAAATGAATAATAATACAAGAATAAACTCTGTTTTACGTACTTGCAACTGTGAACCTACTCTTGCCCTTCCCTGAGTGTGTGTGGTGGTGCGTGTGATGTGTATTAATGTATGTGGTGTGTATGTGTAGTGTGTCAGTGTTCAGTGTATATGCATATGGTGTGTATGTGCGTGTTTGGTGTGTGTGATGTGTGTGCACACCTGCCTGCTTACAGTAGTCCTGCCCTACCTGAGGAACCACACACACCTGGTTTCATACCTTCCTCTTATCTTACCCTGTGTAGCCCTGGAGGTTTCCAGACCTGTGTTTTCTTTTTCTTTTTTTTCTTTTTTTTGGTATTTTTCTGAAGCTGGAAACGGGGAGAGACAGTCAGACAGACTCTCTCATGCGCCCGACCAGGATCCACCGGGCACACCCACCAGGGGGCAACGCTCCACCCTCCAGGGGGCGATGCTCTGCCCCTCTGGGGCGTCGCTCTGTTGAGACCAGAGCCACTCTAGCGCCTGGGGCAGAGGCCAAGGAGCCATCCCCAGAGCCCGGCCCATCTTTGCTCCAATGGAGCCTTGGCTGCGGGAGGGGAAGAGAGAGACAGAGAGGAAGGAGAGGGGGAGGGGTGGAGAAGCAAATGGGCGCTTCTCCTATGTGCCCTGGCCGGGAATCGAACCCGGGACCCCTTGCACGCCAGGCCGACGCTCTACCACCGAGCCAACCGGCCAGGGCCCAGGCCTGTGTTTTCTTATTTGCTCTCTCTGGCGATGATCTGACGACTGAGCAGAGCCCTGATTTGCCGTTAGAACTAGTGAAAGTCCTGGGTACCGCAGAGCGTGAGTGCAGGTGTTTGCAGCGGCCGTGCGGGGCAGGGCGATGGCCTTTTGAACACAGCTACCAGGGTCCTGATGTGTCTGGGGGTGAGATGGAGAGCAGACATGGAAGCCTGGGGTTCATGAGGTGGTTCTGGGGCCACGGGGGGCTCTGAGCAGCCTCGACTCGATACAGGAAAAGTTTGGGTCATTCTGTTGATGGCTCTTCACAGAAGTAATTGGGGTGGGATGGGTCTTAGAAGACAGGCAACATCTAAGGGAATTCATGCTTTCTTGATGGTCCCTCTCACAATGTGTGTTCCAAGAGCACCTTGTCTTTATCTGGAAAGTTAGTGTGTATCTACCACATAAATTAAAATTTGGGGTTCCTGACACCAGCACAGAGGGACCCGAGGAGCATCCTGGTTCCTCTGGTTGGTTCTGTTTGGGTTCACTAGCCCCATTCGAGGCACAAGCAAGGCAGCTATTCTGGCTTATCCGTGTTTACATTCAGTGGCTGTTTCTGAGCCCCTACTGTGCACCCTGCCTGTGTTCAGTTCTGGGAGCAGAGACACAGGAGAACCGGGGCCTCACGGCGCGGTCATTCTCAGTAGACACCTGTTGGTAGCTGCTTTCAGAATTTCTGTTTCTCTCTCCCTACCCGCAGGGGTGGGCCGAGTCTCCCTCCACCTGCCTCTCATGGCCTGGACCCCTAGCTGAGCCGGTGGTGGCTTGGGGGCAAAGGTTTCCATCAGGGCTACCTGGTGAGTGTGTGAGGCAGACAATTTCCAAAGTCACCCAGCCTGAAAGAGTCTGGTCCTTGCTCTTCTGGTTTGGGTTAGGGGTGAGTTAGAGGGGAGGATATGTTTGAAATGAGATCAGTGAGCAAATGAGGAGCATAGAAGGCAGAGGAAGAGTTTTCTCCAGAGACAGGGAAAACAATAGAAACTTGGAGAAAAAAAGAAGCGTGCAGTCTCTTGCGGGGGCCTCTGTGTCCCTGGCTGGAGCCGCAGGCGGAGGGCTCTGTAGGTAGAACCTTGGGTCTGGGGCTCCAGCTATGCACAACTGCTGGGTTTGAATTCTGGCTTCCCCCATTAAGCAGCCGCCACCGGAGTCCTCCCTGTTGGTTTCCTTATCTGTAAAACGAGGTAGCACCTTAATCAAGGTCCTACCTGCAAAGCACGCACAACGGTCTCTGGACCATAGTAAGTGCTCAATAAATGTTAGTTTCTAAGACTGCAGGGTCCTTCTACCCTACCTGGTGCTTCTCGAACCCACACAGAGTGTGAATGTGGCCCCTTGTGGAGCAGGGACCTGCTTCTCACTTGCAGGTCCCGGTGGCTCTGAGGCAGCCGTGGCTCCCCACCCCACCCCCTATCCGGATTAGGCTGACCGGCTTGCTCTAAGCCTCCGGCCTCCTCTGAGCAGCTCCGGTGCCGGCAGGCTGCTGTGATAGTGACTGTACCCCTTCCCTCTCCGCCAGGGATGCTGCCTTGAGCGACTGACCCCGCCTGAGATCGCGCATGCCAGCCCAGCCAGGACACGAGGACTCCGCAGACTCCGTCCTCCCCGCGCCTCTACCGCACAGAAACGCGCGCTCCGGCCTTGTCCGCGGCTTCCAGCGCCTCTGAGGCGGGAGGGCCCCACGTCCGCCTCATGTGCGGGGCATCTTACCAGCTATGATCCTGGCACTCAGCTTCCCGCTGCTGCTGGGGCTCTGCTGCCACACCATGGCAGACGGGCCTGCCTCGTCCCCAAGGAGACCCGATGGGCTGAAATTTGAATTGCCCCCAACGCACTATGAGACCCAAGAGTCTCACACGCCTGGACCCATGGGCGGCCTCTTCAGAATGGTGCGTGTCTTCCTCCGCGTGGTGCAGCCCCATGCTTTCCCAGAGGGTAAGTGACCGTGGCGGAACAGGTAGAACTGGTCTGCAAACAGATGCGTGCACACACACAACACTGTTTGTTAATGACGTGACAACTAATAGAGATTATAGTCAGCATTTTAAAGTATGAGGTTCAAGACGGTTGAATTGAGCAAGAGTAGAAAGTATTTAGACAGAAGGTAAGAAAACTGGTGCCAGGTTAAACAGGTTGTCAGGAATGTATAAGGAAATGAGATCAAACTGTGCGACCCTGCTGGCTTTCCAGCTCTTTATCTGCCTTCTCTCCCCCCTTTTCTTCTTCCTTTTCCTTTTCTTTTTTGGCTAGAGCAATGAACTCTTCTCCAGTAATTACCCAAGGTAAAAATTAGGGTAAAAAAATGCAAGTGCTCTGTCATCAGATGTGAAATCAGTAATCACTTCATGGTTTTAAAATCTGACTCTCTCCCACCCGCCACAACGTGCCATTTTGACACGCTGGACGGGCCTGACCAAACCTAGACCCTTGAGTGACCGTGGTTTTCAGATCTAAGGGTGTGTGAGGAAAGGAGGGACGGCGCTGGTCAGAGCTCTCACCGTGTGGGATGCTGTTATTCCGGGTACGTCCGGCTGCTGGCCTCCGTCCATGGTTCACCCTCCTCGGCTGTCCTCGGGGTCTCCGGGTCTGTCTCCACAAACGCCGTCATGGAAATTCAAATGGTCTTTGGGAAGACTCTGCTACTCAGGTTGGACAGTCTCAATTTTTACTGGCTTCATGTTAGATCGATCCTAAATTTGTTCATTAAACTACAAAGATCTGAACACTTACCATGGTGAGTAAAAATGATAAAATGTGTAGTAACCTTTATCATCTTCCTTAGCCGGTCAGCTGTTGTTTGTAAGAGGCGTGTGTGTGTGTGTGTGTGTGTGTGTGTGTGTGTGTGAGAGAGAGAGAGAGAGAGAGAGAGAATGTATTTAGTAAATTTCAGCACTTGTTTATATTGTGGGCAGTTTACTTTTTTGGTTAGGTTTAAATTACAACTTCATGAAATAAATGACTTTGAGTCCTACTGTCACTGAAGAGGGTCCTGAAGACGACTTATTATATTTATGACATTGCTTTAAAGACTAGACTTGAAAATCTGAAAGACAGAGACAGAAGATAAACTGAGTTGATTTATTTATCTTGAATGTAAATTTGCTGTTTTAAATATGCTTCTGTTTATTTGTAGGCTAGATGCAAATATTACTGAATGAACACATACCTACTAGTGCTTCTACCATCTTCTAGTTTGATGTAAAATAAATAGAATTCAGTTGCTTATTACGAATGTACAAGGACTTCTTTAGGAAGATCGGGAAGCACCAGGTGTCACTGTAAGACACATCATGTAATGAGCTAATCCTGTAATCCCTTTCCATATGTTCTTTTACTTCCCGTCCTCTGGATTTCAGAGGAAGGCTTTCTCATACTTATTTTTACAAGGGAAAACAGTATTTTTAAAAGTCTTCGTTCAAATGATCAGTTCAAAGATACCCTTTCTTCAATAGGTTCTAAGGTTTTGAACTCCAGCGTCGTTATCAGTCTAGAAAGGAGGCATCGGAAGAGCTCAAATCCTAATGTTATCTGAGGGAGCTAGCTTTGCTTGTCCCTTGACCTTATTCAATACTTATTACTTCAAAGAAAGTAATACATTCTCAAAAGTTTCAACGGCATACGGAGCAGACCAGCCCTCGCTTTTTCAAATAACAATTGTTAGGGCTGTTGAAAGAACATAATTTTGAACTTAGCAGGTGACATCTTAGACTGTGGTTTTTTTTCCCCATCACCCCATTATTTATAGTCTTTCCCCCAGATACTAGACCTCACAATACTCTCAAAGTAGCCGTTAGATGCTTTGCAACATAACGCACATGCACGAGACAAGTGTGGCTTTTCCATTTGGGGGCTGATGCATTTCCTGATTGCCAAATCAGAGGTAGGTGTCTGCGTAATTGAGGATGGAGAGGTAAAAAATGAAAAAGAGATGGATTCCTATTTATTAACATAATTAACTTGACGTACTAACCAAAACAGAAGTCTTTAGGATGAGTCCTGCGTGGAGTAACATCTTCACAGAAATTGTTACCCCCTGGGTGTATCTTTCATTTGGAAGAGAACAGGTGTTTTGGATGGAGAGTCCCAGAGCCGAAGAGGAAGAGAGGGTCCTCCTGGCTGGGCTCCCTCTTCTCATGTCATCAGCCGGGCAGTTTTCTGCTTTTACATCCTGTGTTCAACCTAAGGCCTATACCAGTTTTTCTTTTATCTTTTTGCATTTGGAACTCTAAACAAATTCGTGTTGTATCCTTAAAACACAAGCTAGGAAGGTCCGGTGTAGCTGGGACTCGAGATGAAGGCCTACTTAACTTCCTGGGAGAAGGAAAAATGAGCGTAGGTGAGACCAGGACTGCTGCTAGACCTGAGGCAGGAGGTGCTCAGAGGCTGGTGTGGGTGTTTGATAAAGGCCTGCCCTGGTCTGAAGCTGCAGGAGTGGCCCAGTGTCCTGGGCATGGGCTCACTCAGAGGAATGACAGGAGGACTCGTTTGTCCGCTCACTCAACTTGGAAAGGGTGTTGATGGCAGGACGACTGGCGGCGTTGAGGAAACGGGGCTCCAAGGAGAGAATAGCGCGTCTGGGGAGCGGAGGAGGCTGTGGTTCACGGTGGGCCCGTGAGGTGGAGTGAGATTGTGTAGGTCGGGAAGCCAGAGCCAGAGGACTCCGACAGGCACGTCAGGGAGTTTTGTAGCAGGAAGGAAACGAAGGCAACAGGCACAGTTTTCATTCAATCGACAAGCGTTTATTAATAGTCCCTGCCTGCTGTGTGCACCTTCCTCTGGGTCCTGTGAGCCAGGATGGAAGGGAATTGGGTTTGGGGGAAAGAATCTGACAGCAGCTGGTAGGCTAGATCACAGAGAGGCAGAAGTCTGGGGTGGGTCCCGAGGGAGGTAATAACAAACTAACTAACACGAGGTAAATGTAACGGGGGAAACAGAGGCCGGATCCACTTTATGTACGAATGACGTGGTTCAAATCCGAGCCCTTGCGTTACCTGCTGGGCGACCTTGGCCAAGTTGTTTAATGTTCAGGGACTGTTCTCATAGATGTAATAGGACTATAGTCATAACGCACTTTACAGTGTTTATCTGCGAGGCTTAAACGGCTGCTATTCCTATTATTATTGGAGAGGAAACATTGGCCAAATCTGATGCCAAGAGTAACATCAGGAGAGGACATGGGCAAAAGCAGGTGTCTTCAGGAGGGGTCCTTACAATGTCCTTGCTGCTCCCTCAGGGACATTCCGCATGGCATGGTAAGCAGCTGTGCCACCTGGCAGAGCCAGGTGAGGAAGCCAGGGCTCGGGGCAATGCTCGTTTCCTGAGCGGTCTTGACTCCTCCACAGAAATGTCTACCTTGCACGAGCTCTCGTTCTCTCTGCTTCTTCTCTCCCGCTGCCCCCCGTTCCTGCTGTAGGACGTACTGCGCTAAGCGCTAGCTCATCTGAATCTCCCTGCAACTTAAGAGAGGTAGGTGATGGCAGGTGGTGGTCACATTTCTATGATTATATTCCCCCTTTACAGATGGGAACACTAAGTCAGGACAAGATTGCGTGGTCAAGGCACACAACTGGCCGCGGGCAGATTGAGAAGCCCGCCTCGGGCTCTCCTACCTACCGGACAGCTTACCTTGCAGATGATTTATTTCCCTGTCATTGACCATACTGCTGGTGGACTGACCGTGGGTTACTACGAAAAATAGTCATTTTTACACATGAAAAGTACGTGTCGCAGAGGATTAGCCGGCATGGACAATGGTGACCAGGGCCCTTGTCAACTGGAAGCATCTGGGATGAATTTGGCAGAAATTGTGACGCAGATCAGAGCCATTGTAATGGAACAAGCAAAAAAAAAAAAAAAAAAAAAAGTCTTTTCCACTTTTATTTTTATAGAAAGTCTCTATAATTATTTTCTGGCTTGTTTGGTATGTTCTCTTAATTCAATTACAGGATGGTTGGCCTGTTTCTAACCGTTTTAGGCTAGTCGGATTTGCCCCTGGGATTTGGTGGGTGTGAGAGTGGAGTTGGGTAGGCGGCCCCGTGGGACGGGAAGAGCTAAGCCCGGTTTCTGCAGTATCTGAGACGCTATTGGGCTGTCAGGCTACGTCGGAGCGCTCTCAGTGGCAAGTGACAAAACCTGTGAGCTGAGGCCGTCAGAAAAAGGAGTTTATCCTCAGGACTCCGGGTCATCTCATGTACCCAGTGAAGGGCTCAGCCACCGGGGACTGGACCTCATGCTCTGGGAACTCCCTGCCTCCCACGTGGCTCCTCTCTGCATGTAGCCGCTGCACTGTCCTCCCCGCCCCAGCCTCTCTGGCTCCCCCTGCCCTGCAGTCTCCCTGCCTCCACGTGGCTCCTCTCTGCATGTAGCTGCAGAGCTGTCCTCCCCGCCCCAGCCTCTCTGGCTCCCCTGCCCTGCAGTCCCCCTGCCTCCACGTGGCTCCTCTCTGCATTTAGCTGCAGAGCTGTCCTCCCCGCCCCAGCCTCTCTGGCTCCCCCTGCCCTGCAGTCTCCCTGCCTCCACGTGGCTCCTCTCTGCATGTAGCTGCAGAGCTGTCCTCCCCGCCCCAGCCTCTCTGGTTCCCCTGCCCTGCAGTCTCCCTGCCTCCACGTGGCTCCTCTCTGCATGTAGCCGCTGCACTGTCCTCCCCGCCCCAGCCTCTCTGGCTCCCCCTGCCCTGCAGTCTCCCTGCCTCCCACGTGGCTCCTCTCTGCATGTAGCCGCAGCGCTGTCCTCCCCTCCCACGTGGCTCCTCTCTGCATGTAGCCGCAGCGCTGTCTCCCCTCCCACATGGCTCCTCTCTGCATGTAGCCGCAGCGCTGTCTCCCCTCCCACATGGCTCCTCTCTGCATGTAGCCGCAGCGCTGTCTCCCCTCCCACGTGGCTCCTCTCTGCATGTAGCCGCAGCACTGTCTCCCCTCCCACGTGGCTCCTCTCTGCATGTAGCCGCAGCACTGTCCTCCCCTCCCACGTGGCTCCTCTCTGCATGTAGCCGCAGCACTGTCTCCCCTCCCACGTGGCTCCTCTCTGCATGTAGCCGCAGCACTGTCTCCCCTCCCACGTGGCTCCTCTCTGCATGTAGCCGCAGCACTGTCTCCCCTCCCACGTGGCTCCTCTCTGCATGTAGCCGCAGCACTGTCCTCCCCTCCCACGTGGCTCCTCTCTGCATGTAGCCGCAGCACTGTCTCCCCTCCCACGTGGCTCCTCTCTGCATGTAGCCGCAGCACTGTCCTCCCCTCCCACGTGGCTCCTCTCTGCATGTAGCCGCAGCACTGTCCTCCCCTCCCACGTGGCTCCTCTCTGCATGTAGCCGCAGCACTGTCCTCCCCTCCCACATGGCTCCTCTCTGCATGTAGCCGCAGCACTGTCCTCCCCTCCCACATGGCTCCTCTCTGCATGTAGCCTCAGCGCTGTCCTCCCCTCCCACATGGCTCCTCTCTGCATGTAGCCGCAGCACTGTCCTCCCCTCCCACATGGCTCCTCTCTGCATGTAGCCTCAGCGCTGTCCTCCCCTCCCACATGGCTCCTCTCTGCATGTAGCCGCAGCACTGTCCTCCCCTCCCCAGCCTCTGGTTCCCCCTGCCCTGCAGTCTCTGGGTGGATAACCAGGCCGCCAGCGTTGTACGTTTCAGGCCAGCTTCCTGGCGAGTGGCTAGGCATTCCTTCTCTTTCAGTCCCAAGTCCCAGTTCCAGGGCTGCCTGAGGCAGTCAGCAGCCACGGGCCCACTGAGTAGCAGCGGTCAGGGTCACCAGTCCCGGGCCTGTCCCTGTGAACCATCACTGTCCTCAGGGCATCACAGGCAGGGAAGAGGCTCCCAAGAAAGAGGTGGCCAGATCGATAATGGTGCCCATGCCAATATCCACATAGAATCAGGATGTTAAATTATATCTCACACCTGCATGTTCTTAACTCAGACAAAGCCAGCACTGTCCTGTACATCGTGTGACTCATGCTGGCAGTGGGCCTGGTCATACAAGGTCGTGGAGGGAAAGAACTCGCATTGTTGCTCCCTCCCCCGTGTCACTCAGGCCACGCCGTCCACAGCTGTTATCTCTCTTTGTCCTACCAATTACAACAGCAAACAGCCATTGTGTGCTTACATCCAGGAATTTGAGCAACTCAGCCCTTTATGAGCTAGTTTATACCTAGCTTTCTAGGTGCACAAGCAGAGGCCTAAATGATGCAGGTTGAGGCAGGGGCTTGTAAGATATGACCTGGAGGGCAGTGAGGTTAGAGTCCTGCGTGTCCGGGAGGCGCAAGGCCACGAGTCTGGGGAGAAGCCGGCAGGCAGATGGCAGAGAGGCTCGGGAATGTCATGCCAGCGCCTCTGCACAGGATATTGCAAAGAGCGAGGAGTGGGCATTACCTGAAACCCTGACCAGGCCTGTAGGAAGAGGCCATGGGAGGTATGTGTTGTCCACAGAGCCGGTTCCTGGGAAGTCTCGTGTACACCTGGGCACTAGCAGTCTAGCTCAGTGCTATCCAGGTGTGGGTTTTGGACCAACAACATCAGCATGACCTGGGAGCTTGTCAGAAATGCAGATTCTTAGGTCTCATCCCATATCTACTAAAGTGGGGTCCTTTTTTAATTTAAAAGATATTTAACTTTTTATGTTGAAGTATGATGTGCATACAGAAAAGGGTACCTAAGCCTACAGCTTGATGACTTCTTACAAGCTGCACACATTTGTCTGACTAGCCTCCAGATCATGCGACAGAGCAGGTTTATAGAAGATTCTCTTATTTCCTTAGAGCCTTCTATGATTTTATGTTCACTGTCCCTCACTCTTCCCAAGGGTAACCCTCTCCTGACGGTCAATAGTTTAGATGATTTTATACCTAGAGAACACAGCATATACTTTGTTTGCTGGCTTCTTTTACTCCACATTTTATTTGTGAGATTCATTCATATTGTTGCAAATATTTGTTCTTATTATTGTATACTATTCTATCACGTGAACATAGTGTAATTTATTTATCCATCCTGCTGGATTGGCATTTGAGAGGTTTCCAGCTAGAGTCTGTTTTAGTCAGCTTGGGATGCTATAACAAAATCCCACAGACCATGTGGCTTAAACAACAGATTGCGTATTTCTTATAGTTCTGGAACCTAGAAGTCCACAATCAAGGTGCCACCTGGTTTGGTGTGAGTCCTCTGTCTAGTTTGCAGATGGCCGCCTTCCTACTTACTTGGCAGAGAGAGGCCTCTGATCTCTTCCTCTTAGAGGGGCACTAATCCCATATGATTAGTGGCTCCACCCTCATAACTTCATCTAAACCTCTTTATCATTCCCTCCCAAGGACTCACCTCCAAATGCCATCACTGGTGATAGTGATTCAACATGAATTTGGAGGAGACACAAACATTTGCTCCATGGAAGGGTCATTATGCATAGTGCTGCAATGAAGACTTTTGTATGTGTCTTTTGGTGACTGAATATACCAACCAAATCCTTTAAACATTTTTTTTTATTATTGAGAAGAGTCTTATGAGTCCTCATTCACCCACCAGCCAAGTGTCAGCAACTTTCAAGGCCAGTCTTGCTCTATTTCTTCCTCTCCCCACTCCTCCAACACATCCCCTTCATTTTAAGCAAATCCCAGTCTTCATTCATCTGTAAATATTTCAGTGTGTGTCTCTAAAAATAGACAAAATGCTATTATACTATAAAAAGTTAACAATAGCTCTTTAATCTAATCAAATATTCAGGAAGTGTTCAGGTTTCCAAGTTGTCTCATAAATGCAATTTTTAAGCAGTTTTTTTAAAAAAAATTGAGACCTATAGAATGCCCATGCATCGCAGTTTATTTGTTGAAGAACCTGGTTACTTTTCCTGTAGCATTTCCTACAGATTGTACTTTGCTGATCGTCTACTTATGATGTTCTTAACATTCTCCTCTGCCTTCTGCACTTCCCGTGAACTTGTACTTAGAAAGATCAGCTGCACGTTCATTTCAGGTCAATACAATTCATTAGCAGTATTGCACATTTGTGTCAGGAGCCATCTATCTGCTTGTCTCTCTTTTTGTAATGGCAACATCATTGACAATCATTGAACATTCATTTACTCATTCATCCATTCATAACAGGTCCAACTTTTCCAAAATTATTCACAAACACTCAAATACATTGACACTCTTTAAGAAAAAAAAAAATGAGATCCTTTGCATATTCCATAACTTGAATTTTTCGTTTAGCATTTGTTATCTGTGGACATCTCTCCATGTGTGTTCCGATAAGGATGCTGACTAAAACACACAGGTTTTTAGCAAGGAGCCTAAAACATTCTTTCACCAATCTTTTGGCGTGGGGCCAAGAACTTAAATTATTTTTATTATGAGTTAATTGTTTGAAGTTTTATGACTAGTGTTTTTGACATAAACAGCACACACCCAACACGCATCCTCTCTATTTTTGGTTTCTTTGTTTTAATTTCTTTGAAGCAGAGCAAAACACTTGGAGCTCAGAGTTCTAGATCCGTAGTGTGATGTTTTCTCCCCAGGTTTCATGGTTTACCCGCACGTAACTTCATCCAATTGACTGACTTTTAATGAGTCTTAGTAGAATGTTTGACTTAGTTTTCAATGCTCATTCTTTTTATCTTCTTATTTCCTCAGCTGGTGTAAATTTAATTACATACATAGAGAGGCAGAAATAAGCTTGGGAGCAAACGCAGTGTTACGGGCTGAACTGCCTGCTCCCCACCAAAATTCACGTGTTGTAGTCCTAACCCCCCATGCCTCTGAATGTGGTCATGTTAGGAGTTGCAATTGTGGCAAATGCAGTTAATTGAGATGAGGTCATACAGGCATAGAGGGGGCCCTTAATATGACATGACTAGTGTCACAAAAGGGGGAATTTGGAGACAATACATACAGACACAGGGAAGACTGGAGTTTCGCCACAGGCCAGGTCATGACCAGAATCTAAAACAGATCCTTCCTTAGGGCCTTCAGAGGGAGCATGGCTCTGTCCACACCTTGATCTTGGACTTTGTGCCCCCAGAATTGTGAGACAATAAATTTCTGTTGTTTAAGCCACTCCAGTTGTGAAACTTTGATACAAAAGATCCGGCAAACTAATCCATCCAGGAAGTGCACAAGTAAACAGAAGACGAGTGCAGAGTGGCACCCGGCAAAGGTGTGGTCATCTCGCCCCATGGAGGACTGTGTACAGCCATGTTTTCTGAAGGAAGGAGCTGTTGGCCCAGTCCCCTGGTCAGCTGGAAAGTGGGGTTCAGCTCCCAGAGTCTTTGCTGTCCATCTGTACATCAGAGTCACGCCCTCCAGTCATTGAACTGAGAGATTCAACTGCATGTGCTGAAGAGTCAAAGGAATGAGAAATAAATAGTATAAGTGACTTTCCCCCACTTTTTACAACTATGTCATGTGGTCATTCATCAACACTTAAAAGAAAAACTGCCACTGCTTAGGGCTTGAGACGAGATTGTTCAGGAAATTTCACGGATAATTCCTGGGTTTTGTTTGCCGCAGCCCCTGCCTGGCTTGCAGATCGAACTTCTTCTCAAGATCAGACACCTCGTTCTGTCACCTCTTGTCCTTCACTTGCCTCCTGGCAAACTGTTCTTTCTTAAAACTTTCCTCACATGATAGTCGTCTGGAAACATGGCCCCTCATCTCTTTGTTGTCTGTGCTGTTTCTGTTTTATTTATACAGCGTTACTTTTGCAGTGCCTTTTTAATAATTTGCAGTTTTAGCTTATAAACTTATTAATGTCAGCCATGCTTGACACATCTGAGAGCCTTCAGAGTTGCTAGCTTTTAAGTTAACATTTTTGAACTTTTAAAGATATTGACTCTCCTATTCCTCCAAATTTCTTTCTCTAGTCGCTCAACAAAGGTTGAGTATTTGCTATGTGTACTTTCCTGAAATACCGGTGGCACAAATACGCCACTGAGCTTCCAACAGTAACACGCTTGGGGCTGTGAGCCTTTCTAGAGTAGGCAGCTCTGCTTTTAAATTTTCTTTTAAAATGTCCCTTATTGGTAGGTTTTCAATTACTTTTCATTTCTCTATTGTCAGCTGTCAGTGCATCTCTGCTGTCTTCATATCCCAATGCTTCACGTTACACACTTCACCATACACAGTATTTAGGGAGTTGCTGTGGGAAGTTCCATTTTTTTCCTGTAAAATTCAAAGTGCATGGAGTTTGTGATAGCTATTTATATTTCAGGGACTTGACATTTTATTTCCAAGATTACTTCATTTTTTTTAACTTTTATGACAAAACTCAAACTTATACTATTTTAGCCAACAAGATTCCCAGACTTAACAGTAATTAAATACCTGTGAGAACTCAGGGGCAAGGAACAGCTGTGACGTGAGGGCTATCTTGAGGGTCTTCACATTAAAGGTAACAAGGGCTCTTGTGGATGACTGAACTGAGAGGAATAAGTTTTGAATTAAATTCATGTCATCATATGAGTCCAAGTACCGTACATACATTGCTTTCATCTCAATAGTTATTAAAGCAATTTAAAACTTTTTTATTTTTAATTTTTAAAATTGATTGATTTTTAGAGAGAGGAAAAGAGAGAGAGACTGATTTGTTGTTCCACTTATTTGCGCATGCGTTGGTTGATTCATATGTGCCTTGACCAAGGGTAGAACCTACAACCTTGGCATGTTGAGACAGTGCTCTGACCAACTGAGCTAGCTGGCCAGGGCTAAGTTATTTTATTTTTAAATATAAAAGCAATATATGTACATAAAAGGCAAATAACATTGAAAGGTAATGATTGTTAACAAAATTTTGATGTAGCCATTTATTCATTCCTTCATTCATCCACTGGATACTAGTGAGTGCTTTCCAAGAGCCAGGCTCTGTTCTCAGCTCTGGGGAACAAACATCCACAAAGTCTTTTATACACTCACATGCACACGTACACATGCGCGTGCACATTTTTTTTCCTAATGGAATTATTTAACGTGCTCTTCTGTCTCTTGCTTTTAAAACTCAGCCAAGCTGATAGATTATTCTAGACACCCATTTCACTTGTCTTTAATTTCATATAGTGCCAAGAAGTACAGAGAAAAACAATCCATAAAACATCCATAGTGTATTTATTCTCCCAGAGTGAAGATGTAGTGAGATTGTTTTAAATAAAAGAAAGAAAACGTCAGTGACAAAAATTGGAATCCACATTTCAATTTTCCTGATCCTGTTTTCTCCCCTGCCTTCCCTCCTTCCCTTTAGCCACAGAAGATCGTATTCTCTCCTGCAGGTGTTTAAGTTCTCACTCTGTATGAAGAGAGCATTGTTTTCTGTCTGTTATTTTATTTATTTATTTTTTTTTTGTATTTTTCTGAAGTTGGAAACGGGGAGGCAGTCAGACAGACTCCCGCATGTGCCCAACCGGGATCCACCCAGCATGCCCACCAGGGGGCAATGCTCTGCCCATCTGGGGTGTCGCTCTGCCGCAATCAGAGCCATTCTAGCGCCTGAGGCAGAGGCTACAGAGCCATCCTCAGTGCCCGGGCAAACTTTGCTTCAATGGAGTCTTGGCTGCGGGAGGGAAAGAGTGAGACAGAGAAGAAGGGGGAGGGGTGGAGAAGCAGATGGGCGCTCCTCCTGTGTGCCCTGGCCGGGAATCGAACCCGGGACTCCCGCACGCCAGCCCGACACTCTACCACTGAGCCAACCGGCCAGGGCCCTGTCTGTTATTTTTTTTAACTCACTGTTAATTTTTGGTTTCTATCCATGTTGAAACCCATGGGTGCTAACCCATTCATTTGAGCTGTGCTCTCTTGTCTCATCTTATGAGTAAGCCACATTGTGTTTATCCCATTTCCTAGCAATAGTATTTTAGTTCTTTTCCCTTATCTCTGTTACTGCTACATACTGTTCCAGTGATTAGTCAAAGCATTTATTTGGTATATTGGTGGATATTTGGGTTTCCAGGTTTTTTCAAACACTGTTACAAAGACCACTCTTCAATGTGTATCTTTGTGTAGTTGGGCAAGTACAACCAGTAGGAGGAATCCTAGAAAAGGAATTACAGTAGCCAGTCGTATGTGCATTCGGAATTGTGATTGATTTACCTAATTGCTTTCTCATGTCTGCACCAATTTGTACTCCCAGTATTGAGACGAAAATGCTTGTTTTCCGTATGTTTTTTCAATGCTGGTTATTTAACACTTTTTATCATTGCCAATTTGACACGTTATGGGGACAAAGCCGTGTTAATATTTGTGTATCTTTAATCACAAGTGAGTCATACCCTTCCTCCATTTCTATTTCTTTTTTCAAAGAAACTTCCTGTCCTTGTCTTTGCTCATTTTTTTCAGTTGAGTTATTGGTATTTTTCACTTTGATTTTTAAAGTAAATCAACAAATTGAAAATACTTAATCCTTTGAACAGGTAACATGCTTGCATCACTCAGAAGATAAAAATACAGAACAACATGCATGGGACTCAGTTACCTTCTTGGTCCTCAGCCACCCAACCGCTGTTCTCAGGTTCTGTGTTTGTGTGACTCTTCAGATACATTTTCCACGGCAAAATGTGTATATGGTCTTCTCTCCACAAATGACCATCTGTTATATCTATTATTTGATACGTGACTTTCTTTTAAAACATACAACTTGGTCCTTGTTTTATATTAGTACAGAAAGAGCTTCCTTAATCTTTTTTTATTGCTGCATCATAGTTCGTTACTTATTAACTAGTTTCCACTGTTTTGCTGTTACAAGCACTGTTATAAGTAACCTTAGTTATTTCACAAACGTGCACATGTGGATGTAGGATACAGTCCTAGAAATAGAGTCACTGGGTCAATTTATAATTTTGTGAATTTATACTTTTAATAGGTATTGTCTAGTGGCACTCTATAATGATTGACCCAATTTAATCCTACAATAGCAATGCAGCAGTATCTCACTGAATTGTGTCCAGTGTCCTGTGAGGTGGACATCATCTCTATATTATATACATGGAAATACAGGCTCATAGAGAGGAACTCACTAAGCCAGGGTCACACAGCTTCTTAGTGGCAGAGCAGGAATTTGAATTCAGAGCTGTCTGATTTCAGTATTATTCTCATTTCACTTATGCTCTTTAAACGGAGCTATTGCATGATACCTCATAGTGGGATTGAACAGTGCACCTCATGAAAAATGCTTTGTAAGTTCTTCTACTTCCCAGAAGTCTAGAAAGAAAAACACGTAGAATGATTATAAACGTTTGGTGTAAAGGTTCAGTCCAGGTATTACTCAGTGGATCTTAGACCACTTACAAGGTGCCTTTGCAGACACTGTACTGCTCGTTTTATACATAAGTCTCTCCACTGGGACAGACTGGGCTCCTGCATTAAGGGGTGGCCTTCACCGGGTCCGATTATGCCTTCAAATAAAATGTTATGTTCATTTTGTTCAGTCTGTCTTTAGTAATTCTTCCCTTCTACACCTGGAAGTCTATTTAATTTTGTTTCTAAACTTTTTGAGTTAAACATTTGGTTATCTCATACATCCATGTATTTACTGTTAAGAATTTGACTTTTAATTTATTTGATGGACTTCTTTTCCTAAGGCACTTGTGAATTTAAGTCCCAGAATATATATAGTAAGACAAAAATTTTGGTTATAGTCTGCATTCATCTCAGATTTTACCTTTTTTTATTTTTTTATTTTTCTGAAGTGAGAAGCAGGGAGGCAGAGAGACAGACTCCCACATGCGCCCCACCGGGATCCACCCAGCATGCCCACCAGGGGGCGATGCTCTGCCCATCTGGGGCATTGCTCCGTTGCAAGTGGAGCCCTTTTAGCGCCTGAGGCAGAGGTCATGGAGCTGCCCTCAGCACTCGCGCCAACTTTGCTCCAATGGAGCCTTGGCTGCAGGAGAGTAAGAGAGAGATAGAGAGAAAGAAGAGGGAGAAGGGTGAAGAAGTAGATGGGCACTGCAGTGAGTGGGCACCCGGGGATTCCCCGCAGTGAGTGGGCACCCGGGATACCCCGTGATAGGTGGGCACCCGGGGATACCCCACGGTGGGTGGGCACCCAGGGATACCCCGTGGTGGGTGGGCACCCGGGATACCCCATGGTGGGTGGGCACCCGGGATACCCGCGGTGGGTGGGCACCGGGGATACCCCGTGGTGGGTGGGCACCCAGGATACCCCGTGGTGAGTGGGCACCCGGGATACCCGCGGTGGGTGGGCACCGGAGATACCCTGCGGTGAGTGGGCACCCGGGGATACCCCACGGTGGGTGGGCACCCGGGATACCCCGTGGTGGGTGGGCACCCGGGATACCCCATGGTGGGTGGGCACCCGGGATACCCTGCGTGGCGGGGATTTGCATTTCTTTAAAGAGCCATTCCAAATATGACTTGTGCAATAGAAATAAAGCTGAGTAGAAATGAATATCTATCCTGAAATGTAAGTTAATAGCGACTTCAGAAGTGAGTGCCTCCTAAAAACTGTATTGTGATAACAGGGAGCAGACCTGTCTTCTTAAAGACCAGTTTGCTCTCAGATAAATCCAGATGTTCTATGGTGCGGTGTCTGTCCAATCTACCCACTTCTCTTAGTTGGGATGGCCCTCCTAGCTGAGGCTGCCCAACACCTGGACCATTGCAGTGCTCTCCTAACTTACACAGACGTTGGGGAAGGGGATACATAGTAGACTCCTAACAATTATAATGGTGGCCCCAGCTGGGCTCCCTGCTCTTCCTGGAACATGCCACACGATCTCCTGCCTCAGACCCTTAGCATCTGACTGTTTCCTTTACTTGGAACCTGCATGGCTTATTGTCATTTGAGTCTTTCCTCAAATGTCATCTCAGAAAGAGTGGCTCTGGTGACACTATTGGATTCAGTACCCCTCTCCCCACTCCCTTACCTTGTTTCTTTTTCTTCGTAGCACATATCGTGGCATTATTGTAAATATATGCTTGTCTTGCTTGTTAGACACTATACATCTTGAGAGTTGGGACTGTATTTTATTGTCCTCAGCAGTGTGCCCCTGGAGCCTGGAACCGGGCAGTGCCCAATCAGTATTGTTGTGTGCATTTGTGGGTACACTCAAACACCCCATGTGCTCACTGTGCTGCAGTCACACTGGCCTTTTAGCTCTCAGGAACTCTCCAAGCTCCTTCCTGACACCAGTGCCTTTGCACGTGCTGTGCCTTCCGTCTCTCTATGTTCTGTGTCCTCTCAGTTGGTGGCTAGCCCCTTTGTATCCCCACATCCCTGCCTAGGTTTCCTCCTCAGATGGTGGGCTTCCCTTATAAAATGTAGCAAGCTCCCTCCTCACTTCTTCTCGAACTCAGTGCCCTCCATCTTACTCTCAGAGCCCCTCATCTTCACAATGTCGGCACCCACAGCCCTGCATTTGAAACATCTCCTGTCTCCCTTTCCCACTGTGATTCTCTTTTGATGAAATCCCAATCTCCTGGCACCATTTGCTGGTTACTGCATTGTCTCATTGCCAAGTCAGAGCACTTGAACGCCCCTTAGAAAAGACTGCTGTCGTGCCTACGGGACTCCCTTTAAATGTATGTCCATAGTGCTCCGGGACACTCTCACTCGGACCTGTTTCTCAACAAGTCCCCTTTCCCACTTACTTGCACTCTTTCTCTTCTCAGATTTCTACCTTCAGCCCTCCCCTGCCAGCCAGTGACCTCATACTTCAGGGAGGAATGGATGGAGTCACTTGGAAACAGGCTCATCTCTCCCTGTGTTTATTTCCAGTTTCTCTCCAGGGCTAGTCATCTGTTTAGAATTCTTTTCCTCGGTTAAAGTTATTAACCAAAAGCTATAATCCTTTTTTAAAGTTTTTAAAAGAATTATCAACTTACCAGAAGGTCTTGGAATGGTTTATGTCACCACCGATAATGTGTTGGGCATTTTAAAAACAATCAGTTGCAAGGGACATAATCACATCTCCTTATTTTAGTGTACATCTTGGTTACTAGTGAGATTGGTTGTTTTCCATCTGCTGTTTTCCTTTCTGAGGAGTTTGTCTATATAAAGAAAAAGCATTCTGCTTGGTCATGTCGCAGTTTGTGTATGTTTGGTATTGATTCTGTGACGTTCTTGGTTCTTTACACAGAAACCGTTTGCTAATCTGTTTAACGTGGATTGGCATTAGGCCATGTGGTTTTGAAGAGTGTGTCCTCTAGAGAAGATCATCTAGTCAGAAATAGTCATCCAAAGTTATACTTCCATTTTACAGATGAGGACACTGAGGCCCAGAGATGGGAAGCTTGTTCATTTAAGGCCTTACAGCCAAATATCAGCTGCTGAGAGAAGACACAGGAAAGAAGAGGAGGGGAGGTGTAGTCTGGGAAGTGTTTTCAGTGCACAGTGTGGTCTCTGTTGATGGGAATTGGATTTCTGCTGCGTGGAGCATAGTAGGAGCTTTCGTTGAATAAACACGCTCTTGTTGACCAAGAAAGCAAACTATTCAATCATTTTTTGTAGTGTCATTTATTGCAAACATAACAGACATACTTTTATTTATTTTCATTTTACAGGTAGTGTGTGTTAATACAAAACACACAGAAACAAGTAAAAAGGATCCATTCTCCACCCAAAGATAACCTGTGTTTACATTTTGTTCTATTGCTTTTCAGAATTTTCCCCCTAGGCCAAAGATTATTTTTGGTATTGATTTTATGTAGCTAAAAGCACACTGTGTCCCCATATAAAATGTAAGCAGAGAAGCATGACCTGGAAGAAAAACAGAAGATATTTACCAACTGGTCTGGGTATACAGATTATCTAAGACTGACTGTGCTTAAGAGTTTAATAATTTTTTTATTATGATTAATGAGACTAGAAAAAACATATAAAAGGTTACCCATGTAAAAGCCAGATGAAATTAAAAACTTAGTGCCGTAAGACAGTTGGATTTTCTCTGATGTTTATGATACCCCACTGGAATGGCTGGGGTTTTCGAGTTCAACAACATGGTGATTTCGGATGCTGGTTTAGTTTGTAAGAGGCCTGATTTCTCAGCCCTGCCCCCTTTGGGGCTTGCTAAGGAAGCTGAGGGGAGGGACGTGCCAGAACTTCTTCAAACAAAAAAAAGAGACGAAGTTTCTTAAGAATAGTACCATGTTTGTGTTTCTAGATTTATTTATTTTTTTACTTCAAGGAAAATATTCTGGCCTAGAAGAATGTTACTTTTTGAGAGCTCATCTAGCCGTCTTGTTTAGGACATGCATGTTTTCCTAAACATTTGTTGCCAATGCATAGCATTGGGGTAGAGATTATGGAATTTTTACGGAAGAGAAGACATTTTCTACCTTAAGGAATAGACAGTCTCTGGATGAGAAGACAAAATGTAATGACGGAGAATAACGAGTCCAGGGAACATGTAAGCCAGGATCATTCAGCGTCACATGCGAGTGATGAGCTGTGAGGGTTTAGCAAAGTGGGAAGTCAGGTGAGAACCACAGGTTTTAGCTTAGAAGGATAGTGAGAGTTTGGGTAGATGCAAGAATAGCATTAGCAAGTCTCAGAGTGGTCATGAGCAAGTCAGGTCCTGTTTGGGGGACCCAGAAAGAGATCTTGTTGGAATGGAGGGGAATATCATAGTAACCGCCTATGTATTGCTTAATGTGTGCTGGGCATCTTGTTCAAAGCTTTTCATGTATTATTTCTTCGTGACGGGTATTATTACCTTCATTTTACAGATGAGAAAAATTGAGACCCAGGGATGTTAAACAGATTACCCAGGTTCAGATCTGGAATCTGAACTCAGGATCACCTGACTTAAGGTGGCTATTTAATTTCAAGAGTAAAAGGGAGCACTGGTCATGATTAGGCCAGAACAGCAGGTTCTGTCTGGACAGCCAAGGCTATCTGGGCGACCCTAGGTAGAGGATTGATCACTCTAACCCCAAAGCCAGGGCTTGCTTTGATTTCAATAGGAAGGAGAGGGTCACATCATAGATATTTTTAAAGATAACCAATGAAGGTGGTATAAAAGAGGTTGTAGGATCATTAACTTGACCACACTGAATAAAACAGAAGGCAGTAGAAGAGACATGAGAACCCAAGAGAATAATTAGCAGGGGGCTTTATTAAAAGTAGGTTAGATGTTATGAAGATAAATCTATCTAGGTGGTAGACTCCTAGGGAAGTAAGATTTCCCATAAATTGTTTACAATGAAAAATTTCAAACCTACCCCAAACTGGAAAAAATAATACAATGAATTCCTATATGAGAGTCGCTTGGATGGAAAAAATTACCTGATTTTGTCTTGTTTCATCTATCTTCTTTCTTTTTTCTTGAGATTTTTCTTTGCTGGAACATTTAAAGCAAACTCAGACATAATATAATTTCACCTTCCAACTCATTGTGAATTTCTCAAGAATATGGACATTTCTTACAATCTACAGCGTCATTACAAACTACCAAAATGGGTAGGGATTCTAAGTTTTTGCTATTGATTCCTATTATTAAGATTAATATCCACATTTTCCCAGTTATATTTTTTTACTGATTCTTTTTTCCCCCCTTGAATCAGAATCCCAATAAAGAAAAAAGAAACAAAAACACTGTGACTACCTAAAACTGAGTCCAAAAGTTTTGAACATAATAAGCAGGACAAAAGGTTGACTGGCTAACCGGGTATTGGAAGGAGAGTTTGGAAAAAACAGTGTAGAAAAGTTTACAGAGAAAGTTGGGAAGAAATCCAGGAACATTTCCCTTCCACATTTTTATTTTCAACCATTTGAAATCTTTTACGATTTTATAAGAACAGTATAAATGAATGCCTTCATTTCGTTTACCTAGACTCATCCGTTGTTGATATTTCAGACCACAGAACACTTCAGCATGCATCTCATAAAGACAAGCCATTTCCCTACATGAGCCTGAACAAGGATGCCACTCAAGACATTTAACATCAGGGCAACATTTTTATTTAACATATAAAATTGATGTTTATATGTCTCTAAATTTCTTATTAATCTTCATACTTTTTATTCCCTAGATCTAATATTTAGTCAAGAATCCTGCTTTGACTGTATCAATGTAGTCTCTTCTAATATAGAACAGTTCCCCAGCCTTGTCTTTCTATCTTTATAACATGCAAAAAAAGTTTTTGAAGAACCTAAGCCACTCTTTTTCCAAAAATAAATGCTTCCCAATTATGAATTTATCATGATTTCTCATGATTAGACTCAAATAAAAAAATTTGGTCAGGGGTATTACATAAATGCCATTCTGCTCAGTGGATCATATCAGGAGGTTATTGTTGTTAATTTGTTCCTTTATTGGTGGAATTAAGTTAGATGGTTTGGTTACGGTGGTGTGCTCCAGATATTTCCATATCCTGTCCTCTTCCTCAACAGTCATTTGCATAGTGCTTTCGGCATCTGTAGATTATTCTTGCCTTAATAAATCATTGCAATGGCGGTTATAAAATGTAGTGTTCTACCACTTCTTTCCCACTCATTAGTGGGCTTTCTGCTGGACCAGGAGCATTCTGGCACCAACTTGTTGTAGGACTGGGGAAACCCTCACAGGCTACTGTCTCCCAAGGCTCAGTGGCGATTTGTGAGTGGCCTGAATGAAGCTCAAGGATTTGGATTCCGTGAGAGTTCAGTGAATGTGTTTCTCACCTCCCAGCCTTATCTTCTTACCTGCCATTAACAGATGTTTCACCAGTATTTATCTTAGACAAGAAAGACCAGAGATCTGTCTTTTCATAAATTACAGCTACAGCTTCCACCACCTCCAGCAGCACCAGCACCTCCTCCTCCTCGCCTCCACCACCACTTGGGGGCATTTAATTTGTGTTAAGTACTGTTCCAAGTAGTTTACACATATTTTTTACATTGCTTAGAATATCTTGCAAAGGCGATATCATTTCTCCATTTTAAAGGTGAATGGAAGGATGGAGTATTAAGCCAGTGGCGCAAGGCACTGTGCATGCTTACGGGTGGCAAGTCTGGACCTGGAATCCGAATCCTCACAGGCTTGCAAAGTGGAGAGAGCGTGGGCCTCAGCATGAAAACCGTCCTGAGTTTGCACTTTGCCTCACCATCCATTAACTGCACGATCCCCTGCAGCTCACCAACCTTTCTGAGCCCCAGCTTCCTCCTTTGGGGATGGGAAGGTCACTGCTTTCCCTTCAGGAATTCTGGGAGGAGTCTGTGAGATAGCCACTTCATGTCATTTATATTCTTTTTGATAAGCTCACAAGTAGCAATTTGCTCCATTTGACAGATGAAGACAGTGAGGTCCAGAGAGTTTCTATAATGTGGCCCATACACAAACTAGTCACATAGCCTCTAAGTCCTTGAGGCAGCCTCTTTCACTTTTTAGAATCTGACTGATCCTGAACCCCATGGCCTTCCTTCTCTACCACACTGCCTAAAGCACTGAGGTCCTTGGGTGGTTCTTGGTGCCCATTTAGTTCTCTTCTGTTTTCTTTCCTTTTCTTCTAAAGTACTCTGAAAATGCAAGGGAGTGAATAAAATCTGTATATTAGAGACTTGAATTAGAGCAGAACAAGTTATCAAAATTCTTAGAGAATTGTCATTGAACTAATAAATGGTTTAAAAAAATAAGATTACTTTAAAGGAGAGTGGAGCCCTCCTATTCAACATGGTTATGACTGACTGGTGGTTAGTTAAGGGTGGTAAATTTGGAGAATTCTAAAAATTATACATACTTTTCTTAAGCATTTTATTTTACTCTGAAGTATAAATGTAAATCTCCTCAACAATCGTTTTAAAAGTTTTTGTTGAAAGTTCTCACATCTGAATTATCTCTGAGCCTGGTTCTATTGTATTCTTCTTTGACCATTGTCATTTTCTTCTTGTGTGTGTGTCTTGTAATTTTTTATTGAATGCTGGACACCATCTGTAAAACTGTAGAAACTGGGTGAACAGTCTTTACACGTGGATGATAGGGACATGCCTCCTCTCCTCTCAGGCTGTTAGTGTGGGAGGTTGAGTCCCTCTGGTTAGCATTTGAGCTGGATGGAGTCAGTTTGTTGCCATCATCACCTTCACTGTACCAGGGATTTAAACTCAGTCACTGCATTCACCCTGTTTGTAGTGCAGAGCCCCGCATGCTGTTCCCAGTGTTCCTCCTTCACCCTAAGCTTTCAGCAGTCCCTGCCCACCTGTGCTGCAGAGCCACATGCCTCTCCCGTGCTCCTGCTCCTTCCCTCATGGTGGAGGTACTTGTCATTTGGTACCAGGCTCAGGGTGGGAGGCAGCAGGGGTCCAGCCTCAGGCTTAGGCAGGACCTGTGCTGTTGAGCCTGGGGGAGGAGGTGGAGTTTCTCAGTGTCCCCATACTCCCTCCCAGAGGCAGCCAGCCCCTTGCCTGGAATCGGTGTTGGACATGGGGAGGGCAGAGTTTTCTGCCCTGAGCACAATGGTGGCATGCCTCTGTTTTCCTGCCCAGAAGCGGAAGGGTTTTGCTTTCACCCTGTTCCCTACTAGCGCTCTTTGGAATCAATTGCTTTGCAGCCTCAGCTCTTGGGTGGGCCCCTGGAAAAGCCGTAATGTCGCTTGTTATCTGGATAGTTCTCCTTGCTGGTGGGAGGAACATTGCTTTGTTGGTGCGTGTGAGTCTCCCGATAGGAATTTTCCCAGCAACACAACTTTCGTGATGTCCAGTTTGGATTTTATTCACATAGCAGGAATTTGTGGTGTAAACTTAGGCTGATTTTTCCTTCTATTCAATAGTTTTTCCTCGTTTTCTCTCTGAGCTTTTTGACTTGCCTCCTCTACATTGAATCCAACAACCCAGAGAGTTTTAAAAACTCTTCACTGAGTTTTTAAAAACATTCAACGTAGAATTTATATAAATAACAACTTTTGCTTTTTTTGCTCATGTTTTATCTCTTTGCATAGTATTTAAGTAAATTGTGTAATTGCATCAAGTACAGCCAACAGAAAGCAGCTTGAGCACAAACACAGAGACGGGGAGCGCGCCCTGCTCGGCTGGCCCGGGGGCTGGGCACTGGTTGGTGCAGCATTCACATTACACTAGAGCCACTAGAGCATCTGGCCTGAGCCAGACACTTCTTGGGACAAAACTAGGCTTTTCTAGATCTTAAATACATCATTATTTCTTTTCTAATGATTATTAACTAGACAGCATCTAAATTTTTGCAGATTTCAGTCTTATTATTTTTTCAGGCTTTTTTTTCCCCTTCTTTTTAAATGATGAATACTGAAAGCTGAATTACTGTAAATATGGCTCCAGGTCACATATCTGACACAACATGCTGTAAAATCTGATTCACACTTATAGGAAGTGGGATTTTTAATCTGATATGTGCTAAGGACTATGTCTTTGTTGCTTTTTTGTGTGTGTGGTGGGGGGACTGGGAGGGAGTAGAAAAGTATGCCAATAAGTTCCTTGTTTAGAAAACTCTATTCTTTTAAAAATTAAAAATGAGCTCAAAGTATACACAGAAAATAAATGTCCCCCTTCACTCTGCTCCTCGTCCCACTCTCTCTTCCCCGTTGTGGAGGAGGTGACTGTCCGAGCTGAGCCTTCTGTCACACAAAGAACAGAGTCAGGTTTGGCTGATTCAGTCTCACGGGCGTGTGTGTGAGATCACAGGACCTGCGACAGACCAAAAAAAAAAATGTGGTGCCAACCCCGCATTCCTTTCAAAGTCCCCAGCGGGGGACAAAGGCTCTGACTGGGATTACACTGTTCAGGAATGTTTTGGGGGGGGGGGAAGCAAACAGCACGGGAACCCACAGAGAATCCACAGATCTTCTGGCCGTGTTCCCTGCCCCCTCTCCCTGATTCATCAATGGTGGCAATCCAGCTGTCCCCACTGTCCTGGGGCCCCTGACCCAGGGCCTGGGGGCCCTTCCCCAGCCCCTGCCGCCACTAGGGAGGTTGTGGGGCCCTGAGCCCTGATGGGACCTGCCAGGTCAGTGATTCCAAGCTCCACAGGACCCCAGAGGTCTCCCTTCCCAGCACCTTGGGTGCCTGCTTCCCCTGAAAGAGGCGGGAATGGCTAAGGGCCAACCAGGCCAGTAACAGACTCAGCTGCTTCCCGTACAGGTGAACTAACAACCCAGTGCACAGACTGGTGCAGACACGTGGCGGGGAAAAAACCACGAGGACCAGACTGGTCCCCGATTTTTCACGAGAATAGCTTTCTGTGTGTGTTTCCCCTGAGCACTCGCTCTGCGAGAATCCGCTTGGTCGTTAGTACTGGTACAAGGCCGTATGTGTCAGGGCGACAGTCCTTCTGGAAGAAGCGGCTCTGGTCACGTAAAGGAGGCCCACACATTCACATGTGACCGCCGTCATGAGGGCATAACGCACATCGAGGGTGTCTGGATTGCATAGATAAAGGAAAGGGGCTCTCCCTCCAGAATGCTTGGTTATGTACTTGGAGGCAGGGGGAATAAATTTGATAAACTTTTGATAAATTCTAATAAACTCAACTTGTCTTATCAAAGTCTGAAGTATCTTTTTTTATTATTATTATTAAAAACCAAACCAAAGAGTTATGTTCATGGAGGCTTTGAACTGTAGGATGAAAGGTTCCATGGCCCTGGCCAATTGACTCAGTGGTAGAACGCCAGCCCGGTGTGTAGATGTTCCAGATTGGATTCCTGAATCCTGGTCAGGGTGCAGAAGCAACCATCTGCTTATCCCCCCCCCCTTTCTCCCTTCTCTCTCTCTATCTCTCTCTTCCCCTCCCGGAGCCATGGCTCAGTTGGAGCAAGTTGGCCCCAGCTGCAGAGGGTGGTTCCATGGCCTCGCCTCAGGCACTAAAATAGCTCGGTTGCCAAGCAATGGCCTTATACGGGCAGAGCATCGCCCGGTAGGGGTCTTGCTAGATGGATCCTGGTTGGGCCACATGTGGGAGTCTGTCTCTCTGTCCACTTCTCACTTAAGAAAAATTTAAAAATTTACCTCCCCCCTCAGAAAATGAAGGGCTTCTTGAAACTGAAGAGTGCAGGAAGGTGGCTGCGTGAAGTGCTTGCGAAAAATGCACATGCTGAGGCACTAACTTCCGACAGGCTCACCGCAGACACTCCAGCAGGAAGTACGCGCCTGGGTGTTCTGTGAACTCCAGGACCTCAGTCGCATCGTTTGCGTCTCCAAAATCACTTCGTGCTCAGCCTCCCCCACATCAGTTACAGGAAAACGCGAGCCGAGGAGAGGCCAGATGGGGTTCGTCTCAGTGGCACAGGACAGCGAACGCTCCTAATCAAACGAGGCTGCTGGGAGATGGGCCAGCTCAGCGCACACATCGGAGAGGAGACACTCCGCCTCAGGAGCGACACACTAACTTAGCTCTGTCGTTGCATTTGCCTGCTTTTTAACTTGGCACACACCACACGTGGGTCAGTTTGGGGGTGTGGTTAAGGGCCACCATTTAAGATTAGTTGTCCTTGGAGACTTTCAGTGTGGTCTCTGTCTCTGCACACTCATTGGGTCCCAAATGTGGCCCTTCGCTTGGCAGGGGGCTCAGGTTGTCCAGAGTGGACGCTGATGACGGCGAGTCTTCCTGATCACGTGGGACAGGGCTGCTCAGATGGGCTCTGCTCTCACACGTTCACTGGGCATCACCGTTCTGTGGGTAACAGCGGCTTTGGCAGAGTCGTGGCTTAGCTCTCTGTGTCCACTCGGCCAGGCTGTAGTTCCCCGTGATCTGATGAAACGCTAAGCTGGGTGTTGCTGAGGAAGTATTTTGTAGATGTGGTTAACGCCTCTAATTAGTTAACTTTAAAAGTTAACTAATTAGAGGCGTGAAGAGAATTGCTTTTAATAGTGTGCATGGGCTTCAGCCAATCAGTGAAAAGGTCTTAAGAACAAAAACTGAGATTTCCGGAGGAAGAAGAGGTTCTGCCTCGAGATTGGAGCATCAACTCCTGCCCGAATGTCCAGCCAGCCTGCCCTAAAGATTTCATCCTTGCAATTCCTTAAAATGAATCTTTCTCTATGTACCTCTCTCTGTCCTATCTCTGGCTATAGCTTCGGTCTCCATCTCTGTCTCTTATTGGTTCTGTCCTTTGGAGAACCCTGACGAGCAGTGATTCTAGGGTCTGAGTTTTAGGGTGGGGATGAGTGTTTTGTTGGAGAAAAGCCTAGTCCTCTCCCCATTCCAATCACGGAAGCATCAGATAGACCCGATCCACTGGTAGCTTCAGGCAGAATCTGTGATCACCTAGAGCAGAGGTCCCCAAACTTTTTACACAAGGGGCCAGTTCACTGTCCCTCAGACCGTTGGAGGGCCAGACTATAAAAAAAAACTATGAACAAAGCCCTGTGCACACTGCACATATCTTACTTTAAAGTAAAAAAAACGGGAACAAATATAATATTTAAAATAAAAAACAAGTAAATTTAAATCAACAAACTGACCAGTGGGAACTATGCTCCTCTCACTGACCACCAATGAAAGAGGTGCCTCTTCTGGAAGTGCGGTGGGGGCCGGATAAATGGCCTCAGGGGGCTGCATGCAGCCCGCGGGCCGTAGTTTGGGGACCCCTGACCTAGAGCTTGCTCGGAAATACTCATGCTGTGTGTAGATGGTGTGACTCTATCAGCCAAGGATGCCATTATCATTGACCCTAAGCTTGTGGCTTGCAGCCTGACCTGTGGTGGCGCAGTGGATAAAGCATCAACCTGGAAATGCTGAGGTCACCGGTTCGAAACCCTGGGCTTGCCTGGTCAAGGCACATATGGGAGTTGATGCTTCCTGCTCCTCCCCCCCTTCTCTCTCTCTGTCTCTCTCTCTCTCTCCTTTCTAAAAATGAATAAAATTTAAAAATTAAAAAAAAAAAAAAAAGTTTGTGGCTTGCAGACAGGGCATTTGGCCCAAGTCAACCTTTAAATAAGTGAGGATCCTCCTTTTACCATAGATCAGGGGTTGGGAACCTATGGCTCACGAGCCAGATGTGGCTCTTTTGATGGCTGCATCTGCTCACAGACAAATCTTTAATAAAAAATAATAATAACGTTAAAAATATAAAACATTCTCATGTATTACAATCCATTTGTTTCCTACCGCTTGTGTTCATGGTTGTGGGTGGCTGGAGCCAATCACAGCTGTCCTCCGGGACAACACCAAATTTTTATTGGATAATGTGTAAGGTACCCGAGTCGTTGTATGGCTCTCACGGAATTACATTTTAAAATATGTGGCGTTCATGGCTCTCTCAGCCAAAAAGGTTCCCGAGCCCTGGTATAGATGCTTTCTTAGCTCACCTCCATTCTAGCCAGAGGACTCAAAGTCAGCAGAGGACTTTGGCTTCTCATCAAAGGATGGACTAACAGGTGTGTACTGATACGCCTTAAGTTAAAATAAAATGTCCAAAACATGATTTCCTGCCTTTTTTTTTCCCACCTAACCTCTCAGCTATCAGAACTGATCACCCCTACTACGCTGATGCAGTTCGGTTTAAACATTTTCATGCAGGAATTGGCTCCCTAAACATTTTTCTTGGCACGTGGGAAAAACTAAGTCAAATTATCCACACAACCAGAAATCCCCCAGATTTGTTTGCATTAATGAGATGCATTTCTGTCAAGGAGCAATTTTTCGTGCGGAAATCTGAATCAGGAATTTCTAAAGCATGAAGACAAAACCCAGTACATCTCAACCGATGAAGGAAGACCAGGAATTACCCCTGTTTGTCACGTCAGATCCCTTCCCTCTGGGGTCTCTGGGGAAAGGGCTGGCGGCCACGCACCAACCACGCAAATGTTCATGTTTCCACCAGGAAACTTGGCATCTTGGTTTGAGTCTTTCCTCTCCTCCAGAGAGAGCAGCTGGCCCTGGCGGCGGGCCTCCCGGCCCGTCTGTGCCGTTCTGTGCACACACGTCTTGGAGAAGGTACCAGGATCTCCAGTCAGTTTAGTCCTAATCCTGTTTTATGCACGTTTCCCAAAATAGCACTGTGATCTGAATATTTCTTTAAATATTTTGGCAGTGGGGACAGGCTTAAATCCGTGGTTTGAAATGGTTAAGGAATGTCTTCAGTAGATTAGGGAAATTCAGTTGGTGGCGAAGCTCCTGAGCGGCGGATGGACAGTTAGGACGAGCCTGTGCACGGCCTCTGAAGCTTTGTGGAGCCGCGGATGAGAGCAGGTGGGAAGAGTGTTTGTCCGAGCTCCACTGCATTGCATTTTCCAGTGATCTTTTTCTGGGTTCAAATGCCTTTTCATGCATTCTCTTGTATGAGTACAGGATTTCAATCTTTTAAGAAGTTATCTCTTAAAATCTCACGTTACCTTACTACCAGCCTGCTGGCTTCACCAAATCTCCATCTGCTGTGGAATGTGTGTGTGTGTGTGTGTGCACCCTCTCCTGGGAGAAACGAGTTATCCTTTGTCTGGTCACAGCTGGCGGGATGGACCACAGGTGGAGGGCACATGCAGCAGAAATACGTTGGTGGTCTCCATTGCTAGAGCATTTTTAGTACAAGTAAGTGACACTGTTTGTTATGACAAAGAAGCCCAAATTTTAGTAAAAAAAGATTGCTAATATCTCACTGCGCACCCAATGTCTACGCGGTGACATAAAGGGGTTTAGGCCCTGACCACCCCCTTGGGCTTCAGAATTTTCCACCGGATCCTCTATATTTGGGTGGGAAATGGGTAAAGAGGGTGGGGGTCTGGTGGGAGGTTCCAGAAGCCAGGCCTGGAGGCGGTGTGTGCACGCACCTCTGCCCACGGGCCCCTGGCCGGGACTCGGGTCCCAGCACCCCACCTTACTGCCAGGGGGCTGCGGAGTCGAGCAGCGGGCCCAGGAAAATGAGGCGACACCCGGGTTGTGCTGAGCGCTCACACTCTGGGCCACACGCTGAAGGACTGGGAGGGGCAGAGCACTGAGGGCTGAGTAGTACCAGAGTGGAGGTGAAGGATGACGCGGTTTCATGCTAGTGTGTTAGCTACCAGGCACCGCCCCCGACGCTTCTCGCAAGGGCTCCTCCGCACCTGTGTCCGGCCAGCCCACCCGGAACCCGCTGCTTTCTGCCTGCGCGGTCCGCACTTCCTCGGGAGCTGCCAGGCAGCCCCGCTGCCGGCCGTCGGCTGTGGCCACCCGCCCCTGTCCCCGCAGGAGCGTGGTCTAAACGGGGGAGTTATCAGGTTTAATTTTAAGAGCCCATGGAAAGTCTTTTGTGCCTGGAAAGAAATAATAAGAATTGTGTACTTATTAATATAATATTTAATTTATTATACAGTTATACATTTAGAAGCCTAGTTTGTAGAAGTTTCTAAATTGAACTTGAACTTCACTTTCTTTTATTCTAAAACTAACAGTTCTGGTAAAAATGTGCATAGTCTCTTTTTTCTTTTTTGATGAGTGGAGATTTAATGCACAAATGAACAGATGAAGGTGTTTTAGTACAGAGAGCCTCCCCACCATGTGAGTTTAAGATGTTGTCACTGAAGGTCAGAGACGCACTGTGGGTGTCCCCTCAGAGAGACACCGAACACTGTTTATGCTTTTAGTTAATCACATTTCCAAGTAAATGCTTTTAAGTGGCCTGGAGAGCCGACTCTGTGTGTGTGTGTGTGTGTGTGTGTGTGTGTGTGTATGCGCGTTTAATTTTTACTAATAAGAGTTCTGAGCACACAGAACAAATCTAACCTGACAGGGGGAAATGATTCATTCTCTAAGGTTTGTTCCTACAGAAAAACCTGTCCTGTATATTATAATATTTCATTTTAGTGTTTAACAACATAATGCTTCTAAGGCTGGAACTTAATTTTAGGCTTAATTTGAATAAAGAGACAAGAAAACATCAGGTAGAGAAAAGCAAGAGACGAAATAAAATAACCTGAATATAAAACTTGACTGAGACTTTTTTAAAAAAAAAAAAAAGGCTTTAAAATAACAACAACAAAATAAAACCCCTAAAGTCAGAATACTGTTGGCAGAAAAAATGAGCAGTGACAAAGTTAACACTGACATAACAAATTCAGACAAGGCCATCTCCCCGTCAGGACACCAGGGATCATGTTATTACTAGGTTGCTGAACCCCAAATGAGAGGTGGCTCTGAACCTCAGTGAGAGATTGAAAACACCCCAAGGGAACTGGCACGTTCACGGGAAAAGTCCATTCTGTGTCCCCGGAATGTCAGGGATTTTATGCAAGTGTTTGGAGATGAGACGGGAGGGATGTTTGGGGCCATTCGAAACTCTTGGGTTAGGTTCACAGTAAGATCCCTTTCATTTGTAAAATATTACATAAAGATGACATCGTTCAAGAATAAATTGCATTTGTGTTTCCAAGTAATGAAGAACGAGCAATTTCAGTGCCACACTGTATTAGTGATTTTAATGAAGTGCATGTGGTTTGCTGAAATATTAAGGTGGATTGTGAGAAACCGAAGCTCTAAAAAAAATGGCAACCTTCTAATTCTGCCACCGGCCGGACGGTAAGTCAAAAGTATTGGCCTTGCAGCCTGTGCTAGTGGCTAAGCGTCCCATTAGCTCAATGATTTACCATGGGACACCGCTAACGGCATTCTAAGGGAAAAAATTTGCAGCAATACAGGCCTCCCTTAACCCTTCGAGTAGTGAGTTTTTTCTTAACCCTTTGAATGAGGACGTACATGAACGTTCGTACTACTCAAAGGGTTAAGAAACAAGAAAATGAAAACGCTAGTAAAAATTTAAATATATATAGATATACAAAAAAATAAGAATAAAATTCTAAAAATACAGTCATGGATACAGTATAATAATTTGTGAACATATATAGACTTTTATTTTCTAAATATACATTTTATACATTTACTGAAAAAGTAATTTTGCTATTGTTTTGTGACTTTTTCCTCAGATATTTTAAGAAATGTAATCCAAAAGAAGCTTGACCTCTCAGCTGAATATGAGAAGGTAATTTTTTGATGCATTTGTTATTAAAATAAGTATGAGCAAATTTTGACTGACTTGAAAGTTAATCTTTAAACAACTGGTTATTTAATGGCTGGCTTTAGTAACGTTTTTGACTAAGAATTTTTATGGAATGTGGAAACACTATATACATCTCATTTGAACTATGGCAAAATGACAGGAAGAGGGTTTAAAGAGAAACATTCACCTTTCAAGTTGTACATTACTTAAAAACTAAAATTTCTTTAATGGAAGTATTGTGCTACTTTTTTTAGCTGAAGAAGGAGAATTCCCAAAGTTGACCCCTGAACAGTGTAAGGGTTGGGGTGCCATCTCCCACGCACTCAAAAATTCAGGTGTAACTTTTGACTCCCTAAAACCTTAATGACTAATAGATGTTAAACAAACTTAAAAAAAAAAAAAAGAGTCTGGAGGCATTGCTAGAAATAAATAACAAATAGTTATTTTTGGGTCTTGGAGTTTTCTGACTGGAACATGGCTAAGCAAAACCCAGTTTTGCCAAAAAAGAAAAAAGTTCCGAATAGTTATAGTAGTGTAACCCATAAGTGGCTCTTGGTCACTAGGAACCTTCTCAGGGGACATTCTCCCAGCAGTCCCCAGGACCCACCATCTTTTCCATCCTGAGCGTCACTGCTAGTAGGAATGGCAAGTTTTCTCGTGATAACCTCCTGACTTAGTTTCCATGTGGTCTTGGTTCATCTCCACTCCATCCTCTCCGTTTAGATTTTCCCCATTCATTTCAATCCTCGGTCACTACCTTTCCCTTTCTTGAAGTTTCCCATGGGGGCAGGTGCAGGGTTTGGGACCTGTTCCTGCTGCTTCTCACAGCCTCACTAATGTTAACGATCAGGGGATATCGATTTGACACTCGCTAAGCATCAGGGCATCATCCCAGGTGGGTCTGTGATGTTTGCAAGCCTCCCTCCCTGTTTGTGAAAGGTAAGTGAATTAGTTCCACAGCCCCCCTCACCCCCCAGAGCTCGAGGACCTCCTGCCTGGAGGACCGCGCTCTCCTTTCCAAGAGAGGAAAGTGTCTTTCTTCTAGGGCTCTCGGGAGGCATCTGGACGGGAAGCGTGCAAGGTAGCCCTTGACCAGGACTGTCATCTGGGGCTCACCGGAGTGCCGAGATGAGAATCATGCTGACGTGCATTGATTATCACTTTATTGTTATTGATTGAGCATCACTCTGGCAGAGTCTGGTCTAGGCGCTTCACGGGTGTTAACCCTCTAAACATACATTAACAGTACATGCAAAGCACTTAGAACTGAACAAAGCACAAAACATGCTGCTTCTCTCTGTTTCTCAGGTTCTCTTTGCAATAACCATGTAAAGTAGGGTCTCTGCCCATCCCCCTTCTATCGCTAAGGTAGCCAAGGCTCCAAGAGGCATTGTACTAATAATGCCTTGACCTGACCCCGGAGAGTCTGATGTCACTGGTCAGGATTGACTGGTTATTGATATTTCTCAAAAGGCCGCCGGGTGACGGTAATGGCAGTTAATTGGAAGAGGGAAGCGCAGTCAGTCAGTGGTGGAACCAGGATGCACGGATAATACCCTTGCTCCCGTATACAAGCAGCGTGGGCAGGGAGAAGGTGGAGACGCCCCCAGCTCCACCGAGGGGCTCGCTGGTACCCAATCTAACGTGCCAGACCGGGCTGACATGCGGTGGGGAGATGGAACACAGCCAGCTGACTGGGGCAGCTCACAGGCTGTTCTGCCATGGTCGTCGCCCGGCATGACCCGCCCGGGAGCCCAGGGCAGCTTTCCCAGACTTACCTGCCCAGAGCCACGAAGCAGGGCCATTGTGAAATCAGATTCCTGCTCTCGCCTGAATCTCCCGACACCCACTTCAGGGGTGGGGCCTCAAGTCAGTGGTTTTAACACGCACTGTGAGATGCTCACGGTAGTGAGTTTGGGGGGCATCAAGCCTGTGGAGCCCTCACCCAGGAAGTGGTTCTGGGGTCACTCATCATACCCCATGTGCCCTGGGGGCAAAGGTCTCTGAAACCACCCATGCCAACATTTAGGATACCTCATTTAAAAGTTATTAATATCGCCCTGGTTGGATAGCTCAGTTGGTTAGAGCGTCATCCTGATGCACAGAAATTGCCAGTTTGGTCCCTGGTCAGGGCACGCACAGGAACAGACCAATGTTTCTGTCTCTCCTCTCCTTTCTCCTGCTCTTAAATCAATCAATAAATTTAAAAATGAAGATTATTAATATCACAAACATTTTTCTGTCCCATCTGTGAAAATCTGCCATCTAAAACAATAGTTTCTAAAATTGGATTTCTTAGACCAGATAATTAAAAAAAGAAGTGGTCTGGGGAACGACGTAGAGCCACCTAATGTTGTTCAGCCACATAGGACATTTGTGAAGCCAACCATGATGACTCTGTTCCCCTTCGTGCACATTTCAACTCCCTCCCTCTAAAGAGGATACTCTCACCAACTGAGCAGATTTCAGTTTATGGGAAACTTACTGCATATTTATTTTCCTCCTTCACCGAGACTTGGTCCATCCTCCTCACTGACCAGTCCCTGTCTCTGGACCACTGTTTAGGAATTGTTGGTCTAAGGCAGTGGGTCCCACCCCCTCACCTCATCAGTTTATCTGGTTCTGAACGGGTGAGTAGTGTACGCCAGGTCCCGGGCTGGGCGCTTGGGAGAGAACGGTGAGGGGGACTGTCATTGTTCTTGGTCTCCCACAGCGTACATACAGTACAGCCAGTCAGCATAAGTGGGGTAAGTTCTGTGACAGGGCAAGTATAGGACTCAAGGGTGGCATGAAGAAGGTATATAAAGCAGACCCAGTCTATCAAGACAGACTTCCTGGAGGAAGGAACATCCAGCGAAGGATGTTGAGTATCATCAGGGGAAGCGTACCGGGAACAGTGTTCTGGACAAGGAGGCAACATGAGGGACCCCATTAATAGAAGTCTGAATTAAACATGGTGGAGATCCATGGAATGCCATTAAGCGAGGCAAGGACACCGTCCGATTTCCATTTTAGGAAGGACGCTTCTTTGGAGGGGTTGCCTCTGACTCTGGGGTTCGAGGTAGCGGCTGCTTGTCCATCCCGTGAGGACCACGTGGCCAGTGGGTTAAGCGTTTGCCCCTTTCCTGCTCATTCCCCTGTCCATAACTGATTAGCATACTGATTGAAAACCTTTCGAGAAATCCAAATGGGAAGTCAGATGCTTGTTTTAGAACGCCATTCTGCCTAGAGCGCGCTCCCTTTAATAAACCCTCAGGTGCTGTGTTTCTGCCGCGTGTCGTCCTTTCTCTCACTTGATTTCCTCTGTGGCTGACCGGTCGCTCACGTAACTTCTTCTGTTTTCTCCGTGCATGCTGCCTCTGCCTCTGCCTCACACAAACTGCTCCACCGCTTTGACTTCCACAGCCAGAGAGTGTGGTCTTGACTCTGAAGGTAAAGCCCTGCTCTCCTCTTCTGCGTTGCCCTCTCCAAAGCCAGTGAGCCATGCCAACGTCACGTGTCCGCCAGGACACTCCATCCTGCACTGTCGTGTCCACTGTGACGGTCTTGAAACGATCTGTTTCACCTTTGCTTCTGCCACCGTCCCTCGCCTTCTTCCCGTGGTAGCAGTTCACGGAAGGACAGCGACCCATCTCGGGAAGCGTCGGTCTCGACCTTCCCGTCCGGGCAGTCCACAAAAGTGCCACAGAGATTGGGGCGTTTCAGAAGGTCATCCTGGCCCCTGTCGGCTGCTGGCCGAGTCCAGCCTCGAAGCCAGCTCTTGCAGCGACATGTCTTGTCCTCATGCTCTCGGACATGCTATTTAGTCACTCACATTGGAAACCTTGTCTATCAAATGTAAAATTTCTATTTGGAGCTAAAGAGAGTATATTTAAAAATAAGTATTTCGATACATATTTTACTCCTGGGTCTAGGTTCAGTGTTTCTTAAGATTCAGAAAAGGATTTTAAATGCCTTGAAAATTATAAATAATTTACAATATGTGTTAGGACATAACAGCAAAATATATAACTAAGAGCTTGGCATGTCTAGGACTGGTTTCTCCATTGGCCAATGATGTGAATGCTCAAGGGAGCATTAAAAATGCCAACGGATAATGACTTGAACGGTGGGCAGGACTTAGTGTGCCAGGCGCATTGACTTGGTGGATGTGGCAGAATTCAACCACTGTTCTCCCCTTAGCATCTTAACCTGAGTGTCTACATTCATGATAGTCAAGTGCCACGGGCCCGGATTTAACACATTAAATCAACACATTGGCAAGTTGTTTTCACATTAAATGGTTTCATTGTCTCTTACAATATGCGTATGATGTCGGTGCTACTGGGACATCTTCCAGTGGAGGGAACTAGAAAACCCCCTACCGGGATTTAAAGCTGGTCTTCTGGCTCCAAGTTCAGACTTCTCCGCCCAAACATCACATTCGCTCCTGGGACCAGCATTCGTGTTTGGTTTAACTTTGCTCAGCTTGGCTTCAGAGTCCCGTTGCTAACTTGCTGGTCCATTGGCTGCAAACTGCCAGCCTATAATTTTCTGCCATTCGGTAAAAGTGTTTGCTTTCTGGGAACGTGAGTAACTGCATATGAATTGGAATTCAATCAAGTTTCGTCATCCAGTGACATTGTTATTTACCCCAGAATAAAGTCGGGAGTGATTATGAAAACATATTTTGGTCACAAGATTGTGTCTGGAAGTTGGGCCAGTTGCTAGGGATGCAGGAATCTAGGAACTGTCTGCGTTCACGGCGTGTCGAGCCCAGCCTCGTGGGCACCGTGGGAGAGCTGCCAGGCACTAAGTGTCTGCCCCGTGCCTGGCACCGTACTTGGCACATTATCACCAAGCATGCATTAACTGCAATGTTCACAATGACCTTACACGGTATGTCTCATTCTTCCCTGTCTGTGGGTGGAAACACTGAGTGGCCACGTCTGACTCAGAAAGTCTGAGCCTTTTTTTTTTCTCTAAATTTCAATATATTCCAGATTCTTCTGTAACTGACTATGAACTTGTCATTAACTGATCCAATCTAAACTGCTCTGAATCCTTGGTAACTTCTACTAGCCCTGTTTTTTCCTGGTGAAAGCACCCTATATCTAGAGTCTTCATTGGGCAGGGACTTCTGCTGGTATCAGTCACACCATTTAAAAATAAACAGAACACGCCTGGGGTTGAAACGAAACCATTTGCAACGTGACCCTGCATTTGGGCGTTTTCTGGGGAGTGGGAAGGAGGTAGTAACTGCTTGGTTCCCTGTTCTGATCACGCAGATCTCTGCTTCCTCTGGTTCAAGAAGGGACTCCAAAGTGGGAATAGACACACTGTGTGCACACACACACTCACACCTGTGCATGGGCACACCCACACCCACACCTGTGCATGTGCACACACACGCTCACACCTGTGCATGTGCACACACAGTGGCAGATAGGTGAGAGAACAGGCATCGTGTACACTGTGGACTGTTCCGCTTGTTTTCCGTTACCGTACATGCCGCTTCTTCTGTCTGACCCGCAGATCGTCCACTATGAGATCGGGATTATCATCTGCGCCGCCCTGGGACTGCTCTTTGTCATCCTGATGCCTCTCGTGGGGTTTTGCTTCGGTCTGTGCCGTTGCTGCAACAAGTGCGGCGGAGAGATGCACCAGCGACAGAAGAGGAATGGGGCCTTCCTGAGGAAGTACTACGCCGTCTCCCTCCTGGTGATTTGTATGCTTATAAGGCAAGTAGAGGCTTGGACAGCAGCTGGTTGGGTTTTTGGTGGATGGAGGAGCGTCTCATGTTTTGCCTGCGAAGCCCATGAGTTTAAAACAAAATAACAAAAACAAACCGCCACCACCCACTCCACCCCATCTCTGCAAATAAAACCCCAGAAAGTAGAGAACAAAAATGCTTGTCCAGGATAGCTTAAAAAGATGTTACCAGAAGTTAGCATGGTAATCGAGCTGCCCTAACTTACAGGCTAAGCGAGCTGCCCTAACTTACAGGCTAAGTCAACCCTCTGGTATTTTCTCATCCTGAAGACATTCTGATAATGAAGCTTAGGCTGCAAGAAGCGTTTACCTCCCCGGACAGCAGCTCCCTTCTCTTGCGTCGCTCTTGGAGACAGGCAAGCCTGCAGGAAGGCAGAGCGAGCATCTGCTGGTGGATTTGTACGTCCACAGGGACCTTACAGGACGGCCAGGCCAAACTCTGAGTTTGGGGATTGGGGAATAGTGTAGAATGGAATTAACTTTCTACATTCTTTTGTTTTTAATATATTTTATTTATTTCAGAGACAGAGCGAGAGTCAGAGAGAGGGATAGATAGGGACAGACAGGAACGGAAAGAGATGAGAACCATCAATCATCAGTTTTTCGTTGCAACACCTTAGTTGTTCATTGATGGCTTTCTCATATGTGCCTTGACCGCGGGCCTTCAGCAGACCAAGTAACCCCTTGCTCGAGTCAGCGACCTTGGGTCCAAGCTAGTGAGTTTTTTGCTCACACCAGATGAGCCCACGCTCAAGCTGGCGACCTCGGGGTCTCGAACCTGGGTCCTTCCGCATCCCAGTCTGACGCTCTATCCACTGTGCCACCGCCTGGTCAGGCTGAATTAACTTTCTAATAATATGTCTAGTTTCTTAAATTTGCAACTGAGCTGCTACCTTCTCTTGAAGTCTGGAACACGCGTCGCTATGTGGGGTGTTTGTTCCGTAGCTCCTGCAAGCCAAAAGCTTTGCCAGATCTGAAGTACACTGCGTTTGTTTTAGGATGATGACGTGTGTTGTTGGGAGTCCAATCAGATTTCTCATCTGAGGACTCTGCTCTGTGACACTGGCCCCGCGGTTGTGATGTTGGGCCATCATCCTACCTTGTGTCATTCATTCAGCCAGCGTGCCACTTAGCCACAGAAATAAGGGCCCTACAACGGGAATAATGCTAACCCACGAGGAGACTCTGCGATGAGGAGGCTCGGCAGGCAGGCAGCGCCCTCCTGCCGTCTCTCTAAGTTCCGCATTTGCTCAGTGGCCGCGACTAAGATGTTTTTCAAGTTTTGCCACGTAACTGATATTTGGGGATGTTAACAGAACACGGAATTAAACAGAAGTTAAAGAAAGTTAAACAGAGCAATTTAAGCTGGCCTACCGGCTGCATAATCAAAAGGATACGTTCTTTACGTGTGGCCACCAGTAGGGTAAGCTGTGTGCTTTGGGGGGTCCATTTATTGAAAGGCATTGGACCCTCAGGAACAGGCAGGGGAGCTCGGGATGGGCTGATAGGAAACGGTCCCCAAGTGAGATGAAGGGAGAAACGCAGGTTGCAGGCCATGCAGAGGACACGGCAGCCAGGATAGAAACAGGAGAGGTGGCAGGCAGACACCTGGTTATGTTCGCACGGAGCGTGTGGGTTATGTTCGCACAGAGTACGTCCTCAGGAACGCCGGGGCCCTGGCAGCGGCCGTGGCCCGCGGGGAGCAGACTGGCAGCTGTGGAGGGGGGAGGGAAACTCACGTTTCAGTGCAGGTAAGCTCTTCGTCTCCTTTGAATGGTCTAGCATGCTCCGTCATTACCTATTAGTCGGACTAAACATTACATCTGAACAAACCAAAATAGCCCCACGGAAAGCAAAAGCCAGTGCCTGACCTCTTACTACTTACTCCAGGGCAGTGATTTTCTGTATTTAACAAAGACACACTTTTGCTGAAAATAGTGAAATCATAACAATATACTGGTACTTGAAAACAAGATCCAAGTAAATGTGTTAACTGATTTCACACACACTTGTTTGACCCCCAGGGCTATTGTGTGTTCTCTCTGCAAGATGAGGGTTGTGCACCCACCCACCCCGCCTCCCCGATTGTCTCTGTCACTATCTCTCTCTCTCTCTCTCTCTCTCTCTCTGTCTCTCTGTAAATAATTTAAATCTGTTTATTCCTGTTTAATTCCGAAAGGCAAGTTAGGATCGAGACTATCTTAATTCCAGATGTCGCTGTCTCTCTGCTTTGTGTTTGAAGTATCTTCAGGAATGCACAGACCCTACAGCTGTTACCAGAAAAATGACAGTATAGCCACAGACCTTTGTGCCAGACCCTGTGTGGTCCTACAGGCTGAAACGTGCATCCTTTATTCCTGCCAAGACCTGGGCAGCCTGGCTTCTCCCTCTCAGGACACCCTGGAGAGCTAAGAGGAGGCTCGGATGAGAAGGTGTCATTTGAAAATCCTTGCCCTTAGGGCTTCTTATTAGTGTGATCACTGATGAACAACTTAATAGTTTTTACTCTATGTAAACACACACACGACACAATTTCAGGAATATTTTTTATAGTAGGTAGTTACTCATTTATCCAAAATGTTTTTTGTTTTATTTTTTGTTAGGGCTAGGGTTGAAGTTGATATTAGGGTCAGATTAAGAGTAGGTTGAAGGTTGAGTTTAGGTATAGTGTTAGGCTTTAGTGTTAGAGTTGAATTTGGGATTAGGTTTATGGTTAGGGTTAAGTTGAATTTTTCTGAGTAAATGTTTACCTATATAATAGTGAACTTTCAATTGTTTTTTGTTTTTGTTCTTTTTTGTAATTTTCCAAAGTGAAAAGTGGGGAAGCAGACAGACAGACTCCTCCCGCATGCACCCGACTAGAATCCAGCCGGTATGCCCACTGGAGGGCGATGCTCTGCCCATCTGGGGCGTTGTTCTGTTGTAACCAGAGCTACTCCAGTGCCTGAGGCAGAGGCCATGGACATCCTCAGAGCCTGGGTCAACTTTTGCTCCAATAGAGCCTTGACTTCAGGAAGGGAAGAAAGAGACAGAGAGGAAGGAGAGGGGGAGGGGTGGAGAAGCAGATGGGCGCTTCTCCTGTGTGCCCTGGCCGGGAATCGAACCCGGGACTTCCACATGCCAGGCTGATGCTCTACCACTGAGCCAACCGGCCAGGGCTGCTTTCATTTGTTGTTGAATGAAGAACATATTCTGACTGGGGCTGGGTTGCTAAGTGTATAGAGAGCCTCAGCCTCGTGCGCCGAGGCCCCGGGTTCCATCCCTGGTCAGGGTGTACATGTGAGATGTGACCAGTGAGTGCTCAACTAAGTGGAACAAGGACTTGATGCTTCTCTCTCTCTCTTCCTTCTCCTCTCTGTCTCTCCCTTCCCCTCCCTCTCTTTCTCTCAGATCAGTGGAAACTTTTTTTTTTTTTTCCTGAAGCTGGAAACGGGGAGAGACAGTCAGACAGACTTCCGCATGCGCCCGACCGGGATCCACCCGCACGCCCACCAGGAGCGATGCTCTGCCCCTCCGGGGGGTCGCTCTGTCATGACCAGAGCCACTCTAGCGCCTGGGGCAGAGGCCAAGGAGCCATCCCCAGCGCCCAGGCCATTTTTGCTCCAATGGAGCCTCAGCTGCGGGAGGGGAAGAGAGAGACAGAGAGGAAGGAGAGGGGGAGGGGTGGAGAAGCAGAAGGGCGCTTCTCCTGTGTGCCCTGGCCGGGAATCGAACCCGGGACTTCTGCACGCCAGGCCGACGCTCTACCACTGAGCCAACCGGCCAGGGCCAAAACTTTTTTTTTAAAAAGAATTTATCCTGTATTGGATTTCTATTTTTAAATTGGGCTTTTATTTGCATTACATATAATTACCGTATGTGTTATAAATTATAGTTCACCGTGAATTGATTGAATTATTAACATTATGTTTAAACACCAAAATATATAAACGATAAAGCCACAAAGTCAGAAATAAATTTGGTTTTCCTATACATATAAAATTAATGCTATAGTTTGTTTTTATTCTAGAGAACTCAGACCCATACTGCGTATATTTTAGTTAAGAAAACTCTTTTAAAAACATAGATTCTGTGAATCTAGACCCTCCTGTTATATTCATTAAAGGTATTCCCCCCCGCCAAGTAAAACTCATTAACTCAAAAAATTTAAATATCAATATAATCATACCAAAGTTGATCAATTATTTGAGGCTAAGTGACGAATTTGGGGCTAAGTGACATTTAAAGATAATTTATTTCACATAATATATTGAATTTACCATATATGAGTTATAACTAGGTCTTAAGAAAAGTAGTATTTGAGATTGTTTTGTTTAATTTAAATTCAAACTAGAAGTTTAAACTAACTCCTTTGCCTTGAATTTTTAAATTGACAATAGCTCTTCTGACGTCTGCCGTTTAAATCCCCTGTGCGTTTGCAAGTCTCTTCTGCATCATGAGTTGAATAGTAGCTGTGGACTATTTACGAGTAATGACAGTTATCCCAGATGAGAACAAAAACTGGGGTAGACACAGTTCAGTTTTCTGTGTGGTGATTACATGGAAAAGAGAAGGAAGTATCCTGCTCACAAAAATAGGGGGTATTTCAAAATGCATGCGAAGCAATGAAATACCCCCTGATTTTCGTGAGCAGTGTATGTATGTCCGCAGCATGAGAAGGTTAGAGAGGATGGACGTACACAGCACGAGGACGCAGGAACCTAGCCCCTGGCCTGCAGCGGGCTCAGCGGAGCTCAGATCCTGTTGATAATCTTCACATACGATGTCTTTCACATTCAGAAGCCCCGGACATGGCCGTCCACTTGCCTTGCCTCAGGCTCCGTTCTATCTTGTGTCTCTGTAGGAAGTGTTAACAAATTCAAGATGAGGTTGGTTTCTAAATTAGTCTCGGGTACTCTAATTTTTCATCCACCCTTTTTATTAAAAAAAGTTTTTTAAAATTTTATTTTTCCAGTTGGGGAAGGCATCGGTGTTGAGAAAGACCCCCTAGTACACGCGGAACCTATGAGCTCACGTTCTCTCTCGGAGCTTGTCCGAGGGCCGCTGTGCGCGTTAGAATTCCACAGGTGTCGACGTGTGTTTACGTAGCTCTGTCTGACCGTCAGTGGGAATGGAATTCCCACCTCTCACTGTAGACTGTTTAAGCAGATGTGTCTTACTCCGGAAAAGAGCCAAGTTTCCTCTTCTTTCTCTCCTTCACACTTGTCATCACTGCATTTTTCAGAATTACAAAAAAAAAAAGGTTATAACCAACAAAAAAGAACAACCACGCCTTTATTTCTCCAGTAGATTCCTAGGTTTCTGAGTAGAGTATGTCAGCATTTGCCAATCAACGTGCTGAAAATCGAATCTCGGTCATTTTCAAGAAGATGGCTGTTTTTCAAAGTTCATTTTTCATCAAGATTGTCAGTTCCTGGCTTGGAGGCCACAAGAAAAGAAATTGCATTAGCATGCCTGAAAATCACAAGACTTTTATTAAGATGGATGAAAAGGCTAGTTTTAAAATTTTTTTTTAAATGAAAATTTTTCTTTAAAACATAAGAAATCGGTTACAGACTGGAAGTATATACTTATTCGGCTTGCATTGTAGGAATATGGTAAAAAATTGCTACAAATTTTAAAGGTTTAGCCTTATTCTTTAAAAGCTTTAAGTATTTACTTCTAAGTGTATATGTGAGGAAATTGGTCTCCCCATAATAAAATACAGAAGATGTAATGCTAATATACCTTGAAAATTAAAATTCCTGGTGCCTGCTAAAAATTTCAAGAGATTTTGTTGTACTGCATAAAAAAGTACATAGGCCTGACCTGGTGGTGGCGCAGTGGATAGAGCGTCCGACTGGGATGCAGAGGACCTAGGTTCGAGACCCCGAGGTCGCCAGCTTGAGCATGGGCTCATCTGGTTTGAGCAAAGCTCAGCAGCTTGGACCCAAGGTTGCTGGCTTGAGCAAGGGGTTACTCAGTCTGCTGAAGGCCCCTGGTCAAGGCACATATGAGAAAGTAATCTATGAACAACTAAGGTGTTGCAACGCGCAATGAAAACCTAATGATTAATGCTTCTCATCTCTCTCCATTCCTGTCTGTCTGTCCCTATCTATCCCTCTCTCTGACTCTCTCTCTGTCTCTGTAAAAAAAGTACATAGCTTTTGTGTTTAAATAGAAGTTTCAAATTAGAGATTGCAAATGGGGACCAGTTGGTTTTCTTGGTACTTAAAAGGTTTTTTTTCTTTGATTAATTGCTAGTATTTAAAAATGAGAGATTTTACATAAGAATGCAGATGTTCAGGTTTGGTGAAGATTTGCCAATGCTGGTCTGCTATCTTGGGAGCAGGCCCTCGAACTGCAGAGAGCTACCCACCCCCACTGTTGACCTCCAGCTCCCATAGGTCGATGCCATGCTCTTTGACCTTCATGCTTCCTGCCAGCCCATGTAGACATTTGAATTTTCCATGCTTAATTTAAACATAAAATTTAAAATGTGGTATGGGTCTGAAAATCAGCTTTGACAGCTGCTGAACTCTATTCCAGAATTCTGTTCTGTCCAGTTTTTAAATATGATCAATGTTTTTTGTTTTAATTGGATCCATAATTGATCAGCAGACATGTGGATCTTTTTTGATGTTTCCCTGAAATTGAGTGTCATATTGCAGTTCATGCTATTGATTGTGAGTAAAGGCATGTGTTCAGTAAGAAACGGACAGTTTCTGACTTAGACACTCCAAACATTTAGCTAATCTTCTAAACAGACCTAGTGAAGCAAAGCTCGGTCTTTAAAACCACCTTCCCTGAGCACCACCATGGTTAAGAGACCCCGTGGTATTCCAAATTGACGAGGAAGCAGTTTCCATCTTTGTAGAGAAACTAAACACAGGTAGAAATAAAGACAAAATGGAGTATGAAGTGAGAACTAGCCCATCAGAATCTAAGGAGTGCGTTCTGTGAGTTCAAGATGATGAGCTTCCATGCGGGTGGGAGGAGGGGCTGTCAGGGAAGGTCAAGAGCACTTGGACTAAGCTGTTGGTTTCCCAAGTTCACTTTGACTGCTCATATAACACAGTGGGTCTGGAACATGATGAATGACAAATAGTGGATATGCTGGGGGGAGACAGCAAGGGCCCCCACTATGAAACCTTGTCGTGGGCAGGTGTATTCAGGTGCTGATCTTGACTTGTCATGATAATTAAAGCTCCAAGTACATTGTTACGACTCACTTTTTTTCCTTCTGTACACATTGCTTCAAAGTCATTATTTTGGGTCATTTGGCTTTAGTTGGCATGAGTGCCTCACTAACTGTTATTGTTATGGTATAAAGTCTGCCTCATGAATACCAATGCAGACTTAAGACTGACAAAAATAGATTATAAAGTGGTCATTCCAAATGGCACAGTATATGTTTAATATTTATTTTTTAAAAGATTGTTATTAGCATGAATTCAAACTTAAAAAAGAAAATCTTAAGAAACTTGAGGACATCCAGGACCCTTCTGCTCTGTAGCTGGAGAAACACTTATCTAGTTGTCAATTGTGTGATACCAGCTGAAGCTCCCAGCAGGAGAGAGACTCTCTAAGCTCACATAGGGTATGTTCCGGGCAATCATGGCAAAACCTTGTGTTTATACTCTAGTTCACGTTCCACTAAAACTCATTAAATATAAGAAACACTCGTCAATATTGTGTGTTACAGACATCTTTGGATTGGTTTGGGAAGTCGAATGCTCCTATGTAGTATTGCTAATGAGAAATGTTTTAAGTGAGACCAGCAATGCACTAAGGCTCCTTGGAATGACTGATGACTATAAGTGGGGTGAATGATTATCTCCATTTATCCAAGTCTGGGAAGGTTCCTAGGAACACTGGACTTTTGTTGCAAAAATGGACATGTGGCCACCCTACCTGTAAATGTATGAAGGCGTAAAACTGAAGACATTGCTTTTGGTTCAGAAGCAAGGTATAAATATTCAGCATCAGAATCCCCCCCTCATATTTGGCTATTATTTGCAAAAATTTGTTCTATGAGAACTTTGTTCTAATTCTGTTTTATTCATACCTTCTATTTCGAATGGTTGTAATTTTGTTAATGACTTTTGTAGGTATCAATAAAATAGTCTGTGGTTTGAGTTTATGTAATTCCTTACTGCCACCTAGTGGCTAAATCCAACAAAGCCTTGGTCGTTAGCATTTTTAAATGTAACATTTTGATGTTCTAAGGCAGTGGTTTTAAACCTTTTTCATCTCACGGGACACAAACTAATGAATAAAATTCTGCGGCACACCAAAAAATAGGTATACTTTTGATTCAGTCACACTGGGTGGCTATTGTTGCATTGAGTGTTGTCATTTTTTTATTTGACTAAGGAAGAGAGTCAGGTATTGCATGTTTTAAAAATCCTTGAGGCACACCAGTTGACAATTGCTCTTGTAAGGCTTTGACATAAAAACAAACCGATTGGTCAAGTAAATCAGGAGATTGTTAGTAACTCGTCAACATTGAAAGCCCTCAAAATGATTAAATGTAGACATTTTTTGGCTTGAAAAAATTTTTTTTTTAAATTTCCATGTAGAACTCCTTGTAGTGTATTTGAAAGTCTTTATTAAAGTATTTTTTCCATGATGAAAAGTGTCCTCGTCATAAATAGATATTCACGAGTGTCTATGAAGTGATTACACCAATTAATCATTATCTGCCCCTCCCCAAATCTAACCACTGACTTTTGGCAGCCTTGTTTTGCACGATTTTGTGCAGATGGATGGTATGGCCTGTACATCATTGTTTGCAGGTTTTCATACAGGATTTTAATGGTAAAGTGACTCATGTTTCTTTTCAACCTGGACGATACGGAAACCAACAAAGGCAGGTAGAGAAACCACAACTTAGGAAGCCCAGTCCAGTCTTCGCATTTTGGTAGTTTTCTTAATAGCCTCCTTTGGGGGTGCAGAGGTGTGTGTGGGGGGGGAGCGTGTTGTGTGTACTGCCCGGGAGGGTGTGTACCTGAGCAGGAGTGCCTTGTAACCTTTGTCAACTACTCTCTCCTTCGCAGCGTATCTAGAACATTGCTCCATCGATAAGATTCGGTATTTAACAGAACAGTGTATCTAACGCGGCTGTGTGTCTTCTCTGCGCAGATGGGGCCCTGTTCTGCGCCCACACGCGGGTGGAGGGGTGGCTTATGGGATCTTGGTCCATACGCTGTAGCAGTGGAGGGGGCCGGGTGGGGAGCAAGGCCCTGCCCTCCTCCGGGGGCTCTGTCCAGAAGCCCCGCTTCTTCCGGTGGGCAGACCCGCCCACACCCGGCCGGTCCCCCGCGGCCACATGGTAACCGCTCCGCTTCCTCTGTGCAGTGTGGGCATCATCTACGGGTTCGTGGCGAACCACTACGTCAGGATCCAGCTGGAAAAGACCCGGAAGCTGGCAGACAGCAATTTCAAAGACCTGAGGACGCTCCTGAACAAAACCCCATCGGTAAAAACTCCAGTCTGTGTATCCCGCGATGCTTTGCGCTTGGGACTCTTGGGGTTCTTGTCTGTATTTGGACCTTCTAGAAGCCCAGTGAATCAGTGTGGACAGGTGTTACCTTTTAATTTTGTAGATAAAGAAATAAAGGCCCAGCAAGTGATTTCTAAAAGAGGACAAAAGCATGATTTCAAAACTGGTGCTATTTTATTTTATTAAGGTATAATGTAATATTATAGTATATATTATCTATAAAAGCATTTAACCTTTTTTAAGCGTCTCATGACATCTTTAAAAAAGAAAGATACCGCCTGACCAGGTGGTGGCGCAGTGGACAGAGCATCGGACTGGGATGCAGAGGACCCAGGTTCGAGACCCTGAGGTTGCCAGCTTGAGCGCGGGCTCATCTGGTATGAGCAAAGCTCAGCAGCTTAGACCCAAGGTCACTGGCTTGAGCAAGGGCTTACTCGGTCTGCTGTAGCTCCATGGTCAAGGCACATATGAGAAAGCAATCAATGAGCAACTAAGGTATCACAACAAAAAACTGATGATTGATGCTTCTCATCTCTCTCTGTTCCTGTCTGTCTGTCCCTATCTATCCCTCTCTCTGACTCTCTGTCTCTGTTAAAAAAAAAAAAAAAGAAAGATACTTTTGGATGCCATTATTATTTATTTACTTATTTTGCAATATTGTTAACTCTTCATTGTTTGCACGCAGTTCCCTTTGTAATGAAACCCTTCTACTTCATAAGCATCCGTTTGCTAACATCTCCATCGATTGGGGAGTGGACGGACATACACATTGTCTCAGGGCCGGGAACATGGTGGTCTGAAGGCACCTTTTTTCTGTGTTGATGTCTTGCTTCTTCAGAACGTTGTTTCTGTCTGAGCAGAAAGCAGCCCCAGCGTTTGTGCTGAACTCTTGGGGACCGGCCTGTGGAGAAGAATGTCTCCCTATTGGATCTAGTAACAGGAGCCCGTCAGAATCCATGGGTCTCCGCACACAGGACAGGATGTGCTCTTCCCAGCTCATGACAGTCTAAAAGATACTAACATTAACAATATTGGATTAATTTTTAAAAAATGTGGTTGGAGGCTCTGGCTGGGTCGCTCAGTTGGTTAGACTGTTGTCCCGATCACCAAGGTTGCGAGTTTGATCCCTGGTCGGGACACACACAGGAAGGAACCACTCAGTGCACAACTAAGTGGGACAACAGTCCGATGTTCCTCTTTTTCTCTTTCTCAAATCAGTAAATAAATAACAATTTTTTTTACATGTGGTTGGAACGAAAACAACGAAGAATGCAGGGATTCTTTTTAACATTAAGATTAGAGAAGCTAATTTTGTCCATTGTTTTACAGCAACACAGAAGCGAAGTGTTTCATTTTCCCAGTCTGTGAATAAAACGTTATAATACAGTATTTTACTGGCCACGCTAAAGCAGGGGTCCCCAAACTACAGCCCGCGGGCCACATGCAGCCCCCTGAGGCCATTTATCCGGCCCCCGCCGCACTTCCGGAAGGCGTACCTCTTTCATTGGTGGTCAGTGAGAGATGCAAAGCATGGCATCGCTCACATATAGTACTACTTCCAGTGACGTGGGATGCATGCCTCACGGCTCCGGAAGCACGTCACATCACTTGTTACATCTAGCAGTGACAAATATGGAACCGGACATTGACCATCTCATTAGCCAAAAGCAGGCCCGTAGTTCCCATTGAAATACCGGTCAGTTTATTGATTTAAATTTACTTGTTTTTTACTTTAAATATTGTATTTGTTACTGTTTTGTTTTTTTACTTTAAAATAAGATATGTGCAGTGTGCATAGGGATTTGTTCATAGTTTTTTTATAGTCTGGCCCTCCAATGGTCTGAGGGACAGTGAACTGGCCCCCCTGTGTAAAACGTTTGGGGACCCCTGCACTAAAGACTCTAAAATGAAACCTTTTCCCTAAAATGTTGGCAAAATTAAATCCATAGCCATCATGGCTGGGGAACTTTGGGATCACTTTTCGTAAAATTGGAAGGATAATAAATTGTTATGACTTTTTTTTTGGTGGGGGGACTTACCTACTCTAAAATATATGAAGAGCTTTTAAGAAATCTATAAAAAAAAAATAAGGCAGAGAATGTTAATTGTCATTTTACAAAGGAAAAATAACTGGCCCCCAACATAATAAGACATTTATCCTTACTCCAGTCATTAGAGACATGAAAATTTAAATAATAATGCACATTTTCACTGAGAAGATTGGCAACAGTTATTTCACTGAGACAGGAGGACTGAAGAGAACACAGCTCCTGCAGACACCAGTCCAGGGACAGCCACTACACTGAAGGGTCCCACAGGCACGGGTGACAGCCGGCCTCAACTTCTTTCTAGCTCCTCCCTTCCAGAGATGGGCCTGCCTACAACCCCTCGAGTCCGGGCTGTCTCTGTGACTTGCTTTGGCCATAAGACCTCAGCAGACATGACCTTGAGCTGGTGTTGAGCTTAAGCTTTCCGAGGCCCTGTGGCCTCCAGTCCTGCCTCCTCTGGCCAGGACCTCAGTGTGAGTGCACCCGGGCTGGGCGCTTGGAAGAGGAGAGGCCAGGTAGAGAGGGGGCTCCATGTGTCTCCGCCCACCCGCCCGACCAGACCACCCACAGAGCCAATGCGCTGAGTCCTGAGAAATAACAGATCACGTTTCTTAAAGTCAGGACACCTTGGAGCATTGTTAGGAAGTCTGGGTGTCCGAGAAAGCAAACACCTCTAAGAACCTGCTTTCTTGTTCTGGTTCGGGATAATTTTTGTGTGGTAGATCTCTTTTTAGTGTGGCTTTGGACCTCAGAAGAAAAGGTTTTAAGTGATTTTCTTTCGTTTTAGCAAATTGAGTACATCCTGGGCCAGTACAACACCACGAAGGAAAGGGCCTTCTTGGATCTGGACGGTGAGTAAGACTTCAGGTTGCCTCGAATTTCTTTTCTTTCTTTTTTTTTTTTTTTTGTCTGTTTGTTTTGGCTGGAAGACGTGATGGCCACCTACCATAAAACGTGGAGTGACAGGTGAATCATGCCGTATCTACAGTGTCTGGGTGACAGGCGGGACAAAACAGAAATGTGCTTCCCCAGAGTAACTGCGTTACCCCAGGACGGGGACGTGGCATTTACTAGAAGAATGCTTTTGCTGTCTTGTTGTCACAGCACTTGTTCTGCACATCCCATGGGAGGGAGCAGAGGGCTCTCTGTGAGGTTCATTGTCAAGGATGGACATAGGCCCTGGAGGAGCCAGTGGGCTTCAGAAGTCAAGGGCAGGCTGTGCTTGTCCCTGCGTGCCTGCAGGTCGCTCACGCAGTCTAGCTCCAGGTTCTCAACCAGGGGCTGTTCTGCCCTCTGGGTGCCATTTGGCAAGATCCAGGGACATTATTGGTTGTCCCAGCTAGGTGAGGGCAGGACTCCCGGCACCAAAATTTCCACACTGCACAGAACAGCCTGTACAGCAGATCATTATCCAGCCCCTAATGTGGACAGTGCCACAGCTGAGAGACCCTGGTCTAGCTGGGGCGGTCAGAGCCAGAAACTGTCATGGCTCGAGGTCATGAGCACCGTGCCCCCGGTACAATCAAACACTGCATCTCTGATGGCTGGTTTCTCACTGGGCACAGCTGCTATGGGGACTTTGAAGAGTATAAAGACGCCTCCACACAAGAGTCAATACCCAAACAGGGTCGAAGACAAGAGCAGGGTTTCACAGCGGGAGAGACTAAAGGTGATCTTCCCGCAGACATTCTACATTGCAGAGTGCGTGCGTGGGGTGGAGGGAAGGAACTACATGCCACCACCCTCACACTCCCTGTGCCTCTTTGAATCTAGACATTAAGTCATTGCTAGGAGACGGAATTCACGAGCAGCTGAGACCTAAAGTGATCCCCGTTCTTGATGAGATCAAGGCCATGGCAGAAGGTAAGTGCTGTGACAGACAGAAACGGCCGAGAGAATGTTCTATCTGGAAGTCTCAGGCTTCCCAGGTTCGGTTCCCCTTTCCGGATTCCCCTTAGCGTTGGCCGGGGCGACAGCCACAGTCTGCACCCTGGCGAACAGGCTGAGCAAAGGCACATTGTGTCGCAATAGTATTTTTTTTTAAGCTTGTGTCAAAGTTCTCATACTGACGGTCTACAAGTCATTTGGAATAATAGTGGCGGAATTGGATAGGGGTCCGGCCCCCCATTTTGATTGATAAAAGTTATGGGGACATAGGCGTGCCCATCTGTGTAGGCATCAGCTACGGCTGATCTCAAACCACGATGGCGGAATTGGTTGCTGCAGGGACCCTGTGGCCTGTAAAGGGAAGTATTTGCTGCCTGGCCCTTCACAGAGAAGGCTTGTTGACTTCTGCCCTAGAAGATGAGTAGCCTACAGAATTTTAGGCTTTGGAGTCTATTAATTACTCTTTCCTTTTTCTCCAAAAGGACAAGTTCTGTAAAATAAAAGTACATATAATTTATTCAAAGTCATCACACTTGATGGTACAAGTTAGCAGATATACTGATCTTAATAAACTGCATATTCAATTGCAATTGAAAAATAAAATACACCTCCCAGGCCTTTTCGGATGTTGAGAAAATGTCTGTGCTATGTACCAGGTGCTTCCCTGGCGTTATATTAGTCAGTGCTCATGACTATGTGGGGCGTGGTGGTCACCTGTATTTTATCCACTCAAGACAGTAAGGCCCAGAGACACTGTCGTTGGATCCACCATCACTGCAGAGAGCGGGAGTGGGAAGAGGGGAGGAACTACATAGGACTCAGACCCCGGTCTGACTCTAAAGCCCGTGCTGCCTGGACCATCCTAGACGGCATCTGGGTTCATTCAGGAAGGTGAGCGTGAGGATGCAGGTACTTCTGTGCATCCACAGCGAGATAGCCCAGTGTGTTCTGGAGGGAGAGTTAGGAGTGTGGAGTCAGGACTGGTGTGGCCACGGGAGGCTGCTGGCATTCCTGTGCCCCGCGTCCTTCGTGAGTCACTGTGTTTGGAGTATCGGTCTGTCAGGGTCTCTTCCAGCTCCAAAACTATGGGAAGGTCAAGGCTGGGCAATAGTAGCTGAATGATGCCATGTGGCTGGCACCACGGTTTGCCCAAGTTTTAACGTTTGAATTATAATTCTCTTTGGATGAAAGGCAATTAAAACACATTAATTTGTCTCTTCAGTGCCTCATGTATCAGTATTAAAGTTATACTTTTTTAAAAAATTAGGCTAAATAAGTAAAAGTTTAGCCTCGAGTGGTAGCTCAGTTGGTCAGGTGGAGGGTTTGATCCCAGTCAGGGCACATACAGGAATCAACCAATAAATGCATAGCTAAGTGGAACCACAAATCGATCTCTCTCTCAAATCAAGAAATAAGTTTAAAAAATTTTAAATGTGCTTAATAAAATACTTTGGCAATGTTTTTGCTAAAAATTTTTTGCAGGCATAAGTGTTTAATAGGCTTTGGAAAGAGCAGAAACATGCAAATTTATTTGTGCAAATCCTATTTGAACTGCACGTCAGGATCTGTAAAGGAAATGTCATACGAACTGGTAAAATGTTAACTAGCTGAAATGGAGACTATGAAGTCTCTCTTCACTGACGTCAGATCCAGGCTGCGTGTGCTCTTGGCAGGTCTGGAATGACTCCCAGAGCTATAACCCACTGGGTATTTTATAGACATAAAAGGCTTTGAAGCCCTTGGGAAATACATGTATATTCATACTCTCAGTCCTTGGGACCTGACAGAATAGTACCCATAACCCAGAATGTCTGTAGACAGTGCCCAACTGGACACCATGTTCTCTGGGCCACCGACTTAGGTTATCATCCACCATTTGTTGTTGCTGTTGTTTGTTTCTTGCCTTAAAATAACTTCTCTTGAAGTCAAAGTGGAAAAGTGAACACGTGAGGTCAACCAGACAACATGAAAACCTGTGGCGCGTGGTGTGTGCTGGGACACGTGTGTTGCTGTGCTCTCTTGCTCTCTGTTGTGTGTGTCTGGTTGCAACTGTGTTCTTTGTTTCTTGTTTTGCTATGGCAGATATTTATGTGCTGAGCCTCTAATAAGAACAGGCACCAGCTCCATCCTTTGCTGATCATTCTGGGAGGTTAACTGGCAGAGACGGGAAAAGGAGGCCCAGAGTGACCCTTCTAGTCTCAAGTATTGTTACCAGGCAACTGGAGTAAGACCCAAGAGAGAAGATTGTTTGAAGCAGACTCTTAAGATTTTCTGTTCAGACGAGGCAATAGAGTCTGGGACCGGTGGTCGTATAGCCCAGCCCTGAAAGCCTCCCCAGGTCTCGTCACAGCTAGGTGCTGTGGTACCACCCAGATTGAATGGGCAGCGCCATCTCCTGAGAGCAAACCCGCTAGGACACAGTCTAGAACCACAGGCTCTCTAGAATTCAGTGAAGAGAGACTTCAGATTCTCCATTTCACTTAATGTTTTACCAGCTCATAGGACATTTCCTTTACAGATCCTGATGTGCAGCTCAAACAGGATTTGCACAAATAAGTTTGCATGTTTCTGCTCTTTCCAACCGGGAGATGACCCAACCAGCTTTCTAACGTACAGATGAGAAAACCGAGGTCCCGAGTGGTGAAGGAGTTTGCTGGGGTGGTGTCACACGGTCGTAGCAGAACCGGGAGATGAGACCTCACACTACGTTTGATGTTACAGCATTAAAGTGTGTGTGTGTGTGTGTGTGTGTGTGTTGTTGTTGTTGTTGCACCCAGGTTTATGTAGCTGCCCAGGAAAGTGGGGGAAATGAGTTTTTAAGGGCTTTCACGCTTTTCCTAGCAACACCCAAACTGGCTCTGCCATTCATTTTGTAAGCCTGTTGGACTCCCCGGCTCAGGAGAAAGCAATGCCCTGGGACTTAAATCCCCGTCATTTCCTGCTGTGGCCGGAAGTCGCCGTAGGGAAGAGCTGTAACTTGCTGCCTACCTGGTCACGATCGTGGAGCTCCGTGCCCTGGAGACATCGGGGCAGCACACGGCTGTTAGGGATTTCCCCGTATAAGAATGTGTTTCAGGCTGCGGGGCTCCCGGGATGAAGGGGATGGGCTCACTGCCATCGGGAGGTCCCGTCCAATTGTTCCAGTCCCTCCGTTTCACAGCGAGCATGGTGGCGGGGTCACCGCTTGCAGATGTGGCAATGGCCCAAGAACATTCAGGAATCGGCTTTCGGTCACACAGGAGGCAGGGCAGCTCAGATCCGCGCCTAGACCCTCCTGAATCCAAAACCGTGCTCCCTTTGCATGTCCATAGCTAAACTAGGTCCGGTGTGGTCAGTTTTTAGTGGGATTCACACTGCCCGGTAGTGGAGATGCTCGCTTGTCTGGGCTGGCGATGCTTGCGGGGCGGGGGGCGCTATGGCCGTGACACCTCTCCCTGGGGCTGTGCGTCAGAGTGGCCCAGGGAACCCACACCCCGTCATCCCCGTCCCGTTCCCCGAGTGGGAAAGCTGAGCGACAGCGGCCGGCGCAGGAGGCCAGCAGCGTCCCCGTGTTCCCGCTCACACTGCCCCGCGCAGCAGGCTCTGCTGGTGGCCTTCCCGTGGCGTGTACAGGTTCATGTCAAGTTCCTTTAGGGGACTTCTGGAGACGAGAAGGGATTTGGCCAGTGCCAGCCTGGTGGGTGCCCCTGTGCTGAGGCGGACTGTGTTCCCCCCAGTAATCAAAGAGACCAGAGAAGCCCTGGTGAACGTGAACACAGACCTGCAGAAGCTGAAAGCATGGAGCGCGCAGCTCAGCACCGGCCTGCAGGACGTTCAAGAGAGCCTGGAGCAGTCGCTCAGTGACCCCACGTGCTCTGCGCCACCAGGGCACCCCACCTGCAACAGCATCAGAAACAATCTGAACCAGCTGGATGACAACACCAACCTGAGTCAGGTGAGGAGGGCGGCCTTGCGAGCAGGCGGTGTCTTTGGGCAGCTGGGCGGGGCTGAGCGTGGGCGCCCCTCTCAGGTGCATGTTGGTCCGGGTTCTCTGTCAGCCTTCCCGGTCAGCTGGTCGCCACGTTTGAATGGCCGCAGCAGGGGGAGGAATAATAGGAAGACCCCCCCTTGAGAGCCATCTGTGATTGATTTGGTGAAACATCACAATAAATTCAACTTTATAATAAAAAGGAAGCAGAATGCATTTGTGTAGACCTTTCAAAGTTAAAATATATTTTGAAATGATGCACCGGGGCTATTGTCCACATATGCCTAAATATAAAGTGATGTCTTATGTTCTCAAAGGGTAGATTAGAAAAAAAAAAAAAGAAGCAGCATTTGGAGCAACTGAAATATATAAAGTTCTGAGATACAGATAAAATAATCATGTCTACTTAAGTTTTTTACTTATCGAAATAGTGACATATATACGCACTGCATTTATATAAAACAGTATTCTACCTTAGCTATATTTTTCTTGCTTTCACATTTCACCATTAGTTTTACGCAAACACCTCACATCTGACACCTGTGTCTGCCTGTCTGCCTACAATCACTTTGTCATCAACAAACAGTCTTTTAGAGTCCAGGATGTACACTTACATTTAAATTGAGGTCGAATCTTCCTGGGGTAACATTTTATTCTAGTGTGCTTTTAAAACATGCAGGAAATCTGCGAGAATGGTCCAAGGAACCCCTGTCTACACCGTTTACCCAGACCCACCAATTGTCAACATTTTCTCCATTTCCTCGGTCACCTCATTGTATCTGTTCCTCCATCTCTGTATCTCCCATCTATTCGCAGTGTCATAGACATGCATAGAATAATATGCAGTTTGTTCTTTTCTCGGTTGTTTGGAGATAATGTGGCAGACAACATTCCCTGTTACCCCTAAAATTTCCCCACTTTACATAGCCATTATACCAATGATCAAAGTTAGGACATATAATGTTGACCCAGTACTACCATCCAAACCACAATTTATATTCAGTTGTTGCCATTTTTTCCAAAAATGCCCTTTCCACTTTTTTTCTCTCGTCCCAGTCTGAGGTCCCGTCCAGGACCGCACCCGGGCTTTGCTTCCATGTCTCCTTCGTGTCTTCGATCCGGAACGGTTCCTAAGTCTGTCTCTTTCTTCCCACATTGCATTTATTTTGAAGACTGCAGGCCACTCATTATGTAGAATGACCTTTGATGTGTGTTTGCCTGATGTTCCCTTGTGATTAGATTTAAAGTGTGCACAGAGGTGATGTTGGGCCCTCCTCGGTCCCTCCTGTCAGGAGGCCAGTGATAATTGTTCCCAGTATCAGTAAGAGACAGAACAGTTTAAGTCCACGTGTAATATAAAATGGAAAATTTATTCCAGTCCATGTACCAATATAATCATGGACTGTATAACTTTTAAATGTATTTATAAAATGGCTGTTTACAACTAGAGTCAATAATATTCAATACCTGAAACTGTGAGGGAGGTCTCACCTATTCGATGTGTTTAGTTTCCCTCATCTTTCCCTGACGGCGGCAGGAGACCTCCAAACCTCCAAAATCAGTGCTTAATACAGACCATTCTGAGCTAAATGTGTTTTCCCCAAACAATACTCGACTGTTCAAAAGAAATTTAGGCCATATCCTATAATATAGAGGTCTTGGGGGTTCGGATATAAGAAGACAGATGTTTTTGCGGATAACCACCTTGCCTTCTGTTTTGTTTCACACATTTCAGCTCCCTTCTTTGGATAAAGAAATTGAAAATGTTAATAATGTTCTTCAAGTAGATTTGTCCAGCCTGGTCCAAGAGGTATGTTTTTGGGAAATATAACGTAGTTTTTTTAAAGAGCAGACTAATACATAAGGAGATAGATAACAGCAAAGACAAAAACAAAAAACCGGTGGAATTCTGGAGTGGGGTTGCCAAGAAGGTGATCACTCTTCTAGGTAATTTTGTTCAAAGTGGTTTTTAATGAGCGTCTCTGATGGGCAAAGCACCGTGCTGGGACTACAGGGATAAACAGAAACACGTGATCTCGCCTTCCCGGGGCTCACAGTTAGGTGGGTGACCTGCTGGACCCCACGCAGACTCTGATACCAGCTCTCCCGTCCATCCACGGGTCAGCCACGTGGGTGCCGCGTCTCCCCGCGTCGCTTGCGCGGGTTGTCGCTCCGCCGCGCACCGGCTTCTCCTCCGCTCCTTGGCTAAGCCGGCCAGGCTGCCGAGCGCCAGCTGCTTTTAGTTTTATGTTTCGCTTCTGAAGGGGGCCTTTTTGGGCGTCTTGACCAAGTCGAAACCCTCTTGAATACACCCCTATCACATTGCAAGTTCTCTCCGTGAAGTCCCTCCCGACCGTGAGTGGTGCGTCAGTGTCTGGGTTGCCCCGCTGGGCTGGCGGCCCTAAAAAAGACAGGGGGCCCCCTGGCCCCGGTTCCCCTGGCAGCCTGCCAGCTGCTCTGTTTATTGGCCCAGCGCTGAGTGCGCAGCAGCGGTGGGACTCCAATACTTGAACCATCGGCTCTCTGCCTCAGTGACCATTGTCAGTATAAAAAACTAATATACTGGAAGGTAGTTTATTATTTCATGCATTTAATACTTAAATAAGAACAATAAAAGAGGTACACAAAACTAGAGTATGTTATAAGAAAGAGTTTTGAAATATTAATGAAAAACTATTAAATAATACCTGACAAAAACACAAATGTTTTTTATGTCCAGTGACAGCCTGTCACCCTCTGGTGGTTTGGCACTTTTTCTCTTTATGTTATATGTTTGTTTACTGAGGTAACAAACGTGAAGGAATTAAAATATAGTTCCTTTTCAAAGCTATAATGAGTTTTATGAAATGAATAAATAAACATTACAAGCATAGGCCCATCAAACTTTTTTCACCTGTGGACAGAATGAACATGACCACGGGCACTTGGAAAACGCTGTTGTGCAGATGAACGTTAAAAAAGAGTAAAAAGCCCTGGCCGGTTGGCTCAGTGGTAGAGCATCGGCCTAGCGTGCAGAAGTCCCGGGTTCAATTCCTGGCCAGGGCACACAGGAGAACGCCCATCTGCTTCTCCACCCCTCCCCCTCTCCTTCCTCTCTGTCTCTCTCTTCCCCTCCCGCAGCCGAGACTCCATTGGAGCAAAGATAGCCCGGGCGCTGGGGATGGCTCCTTGGCCTATGCCCCAGGCGCTAGAGTGGCTCTGGTCGCAACAGAGCGACGCCCCGGAGGGGCACAGCATCGCCCCCTGGTGGGCATAGCGTCGCCCTTGGTGGGCGTGCTGGGTGGATCCCGGTCGGGCGCATACAGGAGTCTGTCTGGCTGTCTCTCCCTGTTTCCAGCTTCAAAAAAAAAAAAAAAAAAAAAGAATAAGATGTACATTTGTGATTTCCACATTGGACGGCTGCCAAGCTGCCCACATTAGAGGGAACCCTAATTACAAGTGCTATTTTAACAAGTGGTTCACCGAACTCAACAAAAAATTATGTATCGGTTCTGCCGGACTGGTGCGAACCGGCTGAATCCCACCACTGGAACACAGGAAATGCTTGCGTGTGGGTTATGACCCAGCAGGAGTGCCCTGGCCTGTGGGAAAAGAGAGAGGACAGTTCCAATCTCGACTCTACATCTTTTAGCATGGGTACAAAAATACCATCAAATACCTATTAAACTCATCTACATGTAAACAAAGTACACATGCCCTTAAGCAAGTCATTACAACTCTTGGTCTTTTGACTCTGGTGTCACTTGGTTTGTTAAATAAAGGAATTGAATTACGAGATCTGTAAGGCTCCTTCCGGCCATAAAACCTCTTGTGACGGGGAACCTCCACCAGCCCAGACCCAGATAAATGTGGAGGGGCCAGGCGGACAGAGAACCAGCACGCACTCCGGTGGGCTGGGCAGCCCAGTCATCCGGGGAAACGGAAGTCAGGATGTTCTTTTCACGTCCTGGATGTTGCTAGGCTAACATGGCACCGGCTGGCACCTTAAGTCTTAGAGTTTGTGACTTGGATGGGACTGCTATAAAGGAATATCAAAGGATGGGTGGCTTATAAACAAAAGAAATTCATTTCTCAAAGTCCTGGGGCAAGAAGTCTGAGGTCAGGGCGCCCGCAGGCTCGGGCTCCAGGGGACCCTCCCAGGTTGCAGGCGGCGTTTCTTCATGGTGCCCTGTTCGCATGCTCTTCCTCAGATGGCTGGAGAGAGCCCTCTGGGGTCTCCTTTATAAGGGCACTAATCCCATTCATGAGCGCCCCACCCTTGTGACCTAATCACCTCAAAACGGCCCCACCTCCTATGGTAATCCCATTGCCTTGGGGGTTAGGGTTTCACATTTGCATTTCGGAGGGACACAGACATACAGACATTCAGGTCAGAACAGGTCACAGTCACCGCAGTGTTCCCAAGCCGATGGCTAAATGCAGCAGCTGGCATACAAAAGCATCAGTGAGACCCCTTCCAGAGGAAAGGTTGGATGTTTAGTGGAGTGACTTGAAAATAGTGGCGTTTTCCTGTCCTGGGTTTAGCCCCAAAGCGAGCTAGCTTGGCTTGGCCATCTCTGGGTTTGCTTTAGCCTCGCTGTGGTTTGTATTCTCCGTAAGTGGCATTTTAGGACATTACTGTTTTCTGTGAGACTGGATCTCCAGTTTTATTTTGTGATTGCTTAGGAAAAAGAAGATTGTGTTTTCAGAAAATCTTATATAGGAGTTCGGCCTGAATTTATAACTGCTCACGGTGCATTGCGTGGATCAGGGCTCCTTGGCCTCAGCGCTGCTGACAAGGTGGACGGGACCCCTCCTCACGGTGGCTGTCCTGCGCAATGCGGGCTCTTCAGTCACCTATGGACTCTGGCCCTGACCATGCTGGTGGCATCCCCACAGCTTTGATCACCAGACTATCTCTAGTCATTGCCAAAGGTCTCTTTAGGGGACAGAAGTGCTCCATTTGAGAAATCCTGGTATGAGCTAGGTGTACGTAAACTTTTCACAAGTATTCGAAGTTAAAAATTAAAAACTTCCAATATGATCTTCAATAGATACAATTTACAGGAAATCTCTTCTAAAGGGATATTTTTTAAAGACTTTTAATGACCATGTAATGATCATTTCTGCCTTAAGGTAAATGTTAAATTTTGCTTCTCTACCCTATACTAAATTAGGACTGGTTAACTGCTATTCTATCTAACATGCACATCAGTTTACTTTTCGCCGTTTTGTTTTTAGGGCTATAAAACCATCAATGATATTCCTGACAGGGTGCAAAACCAAACCATGGACCTTGTACCAGGTGAGAGTCACAGTTGGAAATGATTTTATATCTCTCCTTATTTTGGATGGTCAGTGCAAAGAAATGGATGAGGAATTTTATTCTTCTTCTATCCTCTTAAAAAACATTCTCACTAAAACATAGAAAACTGAACAAATATCAGAGCTTTTCAATGGTGCCATCTTCACAAGTGATGTAGATTTAAAAGATAATAATCCTCCTGCTGACCACGGATTGACGTCACCCAGCTGGCAGGAAGCTGCCTGGTTGAGGGCCACCCTGTGCGGACAAACCCTCACTGTGAGCTGTAATAGCTGACCACAGCCAAAGTTTGGAAGGTCGCGTTCTGACTGTTTTCACTGGGGAGAAACCTGTAGATTATAACATTTCCCAAAAGAACTGAAAATTGACTTTTTAAAAAATTTTTTTTGGAAATACTATGTGTAAGGATTGACTTTGTCTTTTAGGATGACGTTCTTTTGTCCTCCGATAATGACATAATGATATTGTAGGCTCTTAAGGTTGCTCACAACTTTGGAAAGACAGGCTGACGTTGAGCAAGTTCTCCCGGTCTTAAATGATTGACCCGTGTTGTGCTTAGGTTACAGTGTTTAGGATGAATGTGCAGAGAAAACAATGTGGTTTAGACAGTTCTGGGTGCAGAAATGGGGTTAAACCTGGGTTATTTGCTAAGAGAGCTCTGAGGCTGTGTAAGACTCTTCTCTTTTCTGAAAACTCATTTTCTAAGTGCTTCTTCTTAGCTATTGACTGAGTAGTTTGAAATACTGTGTTAAGGGGTACTTGATTATTTTTTTTCTTCAAAAGGTATTTTTTCAGACCATAAAGACTTTTAGTAAAAAAAGGGGGGCGGTTTCCACTACATAGTGCTTTGGATGTCCTGGGGGGTCCCTTTTGTTCCATTTAAGATTCCACTTCAGCACATTGAGATGGTGAAGACGAAGTTCACACTGTCCTATGCCAGTGTCTGAAAGCGAACCCCTGCTGTCCGTCCGTCCGTCAGCTACCTGCTTACTAACCTCTGTTTACTTTCTCTGTCTCCTCCCCTGGACCTCTTCTGCCAATCCACGCAGCCCTCCCCTGTAAATGTAGCAGAGCTAAGTGTGTGGAAGCACCAGTGAGACCCGGGGCACGCACCGTCCTGGCCCAAACACAAGCCAGAGTTTTCCCAGGTCTGGGCGATGGTCGCTCCAGCAGCCGGAATATATAGTTATTGCTTATTTTCATGTTCTCCCAGAACAAATAGAAACCCTTAGCGTCCATGGTTTTGATCACCTGGTTCTGTCTTGCATGCATTTTAAGCACCTCCTGTGTGCCCAGTTCTGCAGGGCTCTGGGATAGGAGATGAGTAAGACATGGTCCTGCTCCCCTTTGGCTGGTCATGTGTACAGGTGCCACTTATCACACTCCAGTAAGTGGCGAGGCACATGCAAAGGATCCAAGGTGGGGCAAGGGAGTTGGAAGGCTTCCTGGAGGAAGCAACTTCTGAGGCGTGAAGAAAGTTTTGCTAAGAGAGGGCACCAGCCGGTACAGTCACCGAAACTCACCAGGCGGGGCAGGTGCGCTGTGTGAGGGCAGGTCGGCTGGAGAAGCAGAAGGGCCCCATTCTGAGTGCAGGGAACTGTGCGGAGGAGAGAGGGAGTCTACTGACCACCTCTCTCCACTCCCAGAAATCCCAGAGGGTAAAAAGAGGCCCCTGGAGTCCCCTCATCAAGGATCCCGGGTGGGGCGCTCTTGGCACACAAGCCATTGGGAGGAGTCATTGAGCCATGTGCGGTGACACTCCTCTCCTACAGTCCATCAAGATTTCTTATCTTTGTGAACAGCACACTTTGAAAAGGTTCCCACCATTTTTATGTAGCTCCATTTGGGACCATGCTCCCATCTACCCAGAATTCACCAGGAGACCCAGGATTGCATTGTGAGAACTGTTCATTAATCTTCTTTTGGCTGCTGCAGAGAAATTTCAGGATCAGGACTTTTAACTGACGCGTATGGGCTCAGTCTGTCCGTGTCAGGAAGCCAACTTCGGACCACGTGCGAGTGTCCCACCGGGTGATACCCACACCCCAGGTAGCTTTGATGCCAGGACCTGTCGAGATGGACAGACACTTTCCAGAGAGCTAGAACTTACCTCCTCTCCGAAACATTGGGATGAACATTAATGAGAACTGTTTGAACTCTGGAAATACTGTTGCTTTTTCTTTTCCTGTGAGAAACACATTGTGTTTTAACAAGTCTCCATTTGTACGAGCCACGCAAACATTTACCAAGAATACCACCTGGCGTTACTTGTTTAAAAAAAAACAAAACAGTCCTGGAGAATTAGTGTGCTCCTGAAGGCCACTTCTCAGCTGGGGGAATTATTATATTATTAAATTATTTTTTTTTTGAAATCACTTAACAGAAGCTTCAGAGATAGATAAATCCATTTCCAATGCTTTCTGAAAAAGAATGTATGGACAAATATTTACCCTCTGTGAGCCTCAAGGTCAGTGCTATTAGAAGGGAGTAAGACACCTCAGTGGACTACATGAGTTAACCCTGATAAAAAGTGGCCCAGGGTAGGTACACAGTGCATTTTAAATACCTGACCTGCCCACCCTTTTTCTAAGCAAGTGGCAGAAAACCCTGGCTTGCTTTCAACACCGTATCATCAAAGTCTGCGCTCCTAGCTTGCTGTTTTGTTAAGTAATTGCTTTTTGATGGTCTTGGCCACCTTCACGCTCAATACAGAACCTTTGCCTGTTCCAAGTGCGTACATAACACGGGAAAAAGAAAAAGGGGTTCACATTTTTCAATTTGGTCCCCAGAAGAAAGTTTCTGTTTTCCTTTAAATTTGAAAATGCGTAACAGAGGTATTTTCGTTTTCAGCTGTCAAAAGTACCATGAATTCCATTGGTTCAGGTATTGAAAATATAAACAAACAGATTCCTCTTCAGGATAAACTGTCACCTTTCTTGAATCACATTGATGAGTACGAAACGTACACCCACCAGATGTTACCCATGTTGGAAGAGTATGACTCATACAGGTGAGCGCCTCCTTTGAGCTGGTGAACTAGGACGGTGAACCTCGCTAAAGAACGCGGTAGAAACTTGACATTATAACCAGAGTAATCTTCTAAGAGCAAGTTGTACAAAGAGGCCATTACCTGATGTATTCACCCTAGTTTTCATTTGTTAGAAAAGTTGAAGTGTTCACTTTGGCAGAAGATGTACTAAAATTCAAGTACCCACCAGCCCCATACACATTATTACAATATTACTGACTACCTTCCCTATGCTGTGATTCATATCTCTGCAACTGTTCTGTAACTATCAATTTATACTTAATCTTTTCATGGGGGGGGGGGACCACTCTGTAAAGAACGTGATTGTCTTACCATGATGTTGTACATCTGATATTAATACAGAATAATATTGAATGTAGATTGTAGTTGAAAAAAAATCACAGATCATAAAACCTTTCAAGTAATTATATTTCAGAAATAAAAATATTAAAACTGAAATTATACAAAGAACATGAGCATAGTCGCTACTAGAGATGGCATGCAAATTCATGAGGCGTTCCATATTTTAATTTGAAGACTGGAAGTTCTTGGGTTAAATTTTTAATAGTTTACCATTTCGATGTCATTAGTGGCTTCTAGAATCTTAGTTATAATTATCTAAGCATGTACCAGGATTTTAAAATTTAAAAGTAATTAAGAAGGACAAGGGCATTTGGGAAATACTCTATCCATTATCGGCACATAAAATACATATGGAGAGGTCGGTGCTTACAGAAAGAGTTTCCCCGAACCCAGTCAACTGTTCAGAGAGCTCGGGGGAGCAGCTGTGTGCCCCATTAGAAAACGTTGGTGGTGGGGCTTGGCCCCGGGAGGTGCCAGCGGACACTCCAGACTGAGGGCTAGGGAGGGAAGGACTTGGAGACTGGAGGTGTTGAGAGAACCAGCTGAGATGTTAAGATGACCCTCCTCTCAGAAAGGCTCAGCCCCACGACCTGCCACTGGAGCTGTCCCTACTCCAAACCCAAGGGCGTTCCGGACACATACCTGCCTGTTCGGGTTGTTTATTACGCAAGAGCACAAGATAAATCGTAATAACCAGTAGCCTTTAGGGAACAGTTAGAGTATGCCCGCCAAAGGCTGTACGTGTGACATCTCATATAATACACATGGACCCCTGAGTGGTGTTGCAGTCACAGCCTTGTTTCATCGGAAACCGAGGCTCAGGGAGGGAAGTGGCTGACTTAGGCAGCACCAGCATGGCAGAGGTGCATGTTCAACCCCCGCCTGACTTGGCTCTTAATTACTGCCCTGTAATCAACAGACCGTTTTCTTACCAGGGCGCTAGGCCACCCCCATTGGGTATCAGGACAAACGTAAGACAGCCTTTCACAGTGAACTTACAATCTCCTTAGAGTTTCACAGATGGAAAGAAGGGCACAGTTATCTGTCAACACATCAGCTACCCCTGCCCACAGACCATCAGCTCATTTTTAAAAGAAATTTAAGCAGATGAGGGATGCAGTCACGGTAAAAGATTCCTGAAGCCAGCTTTCATAACTTATTGAATTATGTGTCCCTGGGACCTGGAACAAAGTGCCACAGACTGGATGCAAGGTGGCTATTATTATAATTATTGAGATTGCTCTCAACCGAATGAAAAGTTTTAGTGGCAGGCTTTCATCTCAGAAGTAAATTCTTTTTATTTGTTAGTATTTTAAAGGTTGAGAAGTATTTTTACCGTCAGCTGCCGGGAAGTGCTCGTTGTACGATCCAGGAATGCCAGTAAGACCTAATTGAAGATCCATTATCCTGAAATGTCACACAGGAAGGACCATTACAAAATTGAGATTTGCATTCTGCAGGCATTTGGTTTAGGATGCTTGTAAAATTCCAAAATATTCGATGCACTCCCCACATAAATTTGTTTCTGATTCCATAATGAACACAACGCCACCCAAATATCCCCGCAGTAACAAAATACTTTAGAAAATAACCCAGTATTTCTTTACCTGTTGACTAATCATGATCTGTTTACATCTCATCATCATTCTTTTTTTTTTCTCAAGATTTTATTTATTGATTTTAGAGAGAGGAGAGAGAGAGAAAGAAAAGTGGGGAGGTGGGAGCGGGAAGTATCAACTCACAGTAGTTGCTTCTCGTATGCGCCTGGACCGGGCAAGCCTGGGGATTTGAACCAGTGACCTCAGCACTCCAGGTCAATGCTGTATCCACTGCGCCACCACAGGTCAGGCCTGGTCTTCGTCCTGATAAACACATACAGCATTGGGAACCTTGAAAGAACATAAGAGTCCTAAGGCTCATTGTTACCAATAGCCCTGGAGAGGTCGCATGCACCCTGCTCCCCAGGAGTGAAGCGAAGGGAAGAAACGATAATCCCGTGACCGTGAGTGAGAATGCTTCCAAACCAAGAAAAAGATGCAGGTTTCTTGCCGGTCAGGTTGGAGCACTAGCAGTGGGAAGGCATCCATCCTTTCACATCTCCCTCCAGGACACTCCCGGAGGCATCTGCTAATTGATTGCCAAGTAGTGCTCAGCTGCTCCTGCCCTGGCGTGACCGCCTTTGTGTCCTGACGGTGTCACCCTCTTCATGTATAAGAACACGGTGCTTGTTTTACCAGGTGGCTGGTTAGCTTGGTGGTCTGCTTTTTGCTGACTCTCATCGTGACTTTTTATTACCTGGGCTTGCTGTGTGGCGTGTGCGGCTATGACCGGCGTGCCACCCCCACCCGACGGGGCTGCGTCTCCAACACCGGAGGCATCTTCCTCATGGCGTGAGTGTTTGCTCGTCCTGGCCCCGTGGGGGGTGGGGGTGGTGCGGGAACTCGGGGAGGAGAGCAGGTGACCGCTGGTGCACAGAGCCGGTGGCCTCTGGGCTGGGCACTTGGTTCCGGTGGCGTGTTGGTGTGATTATACTTTTGTCAGTTTGAGAAATTTCATCAAGAGTAAAAAAAGTAAAAGAAAATTCTAAATTAGTTGTACTTCGATAGATAAGCTTAAATACACTGTTTACCTGTGATGGGCTCCCATTTGAAGCAGCCATCAGGGAAGTTGTTTCCAAGTTTGCTTGCTTTATTCCCATTGTTTCCCCCTATATTTATCTCCATCCAGCCAGCCAGCCAGCCAACCAGCCATTCCTGCACCCATCCCTTCCTACCTCCCTCCATCCATTCGTCCATCCATCCATCTCTCCATCCATCTCTCCATTTCTCTATCTATCCATCCATCCAACCATCCTCTCATTCACCAGATACTTGTTAAAGACTGGCCTGGTGTCAGACCCTATTCTATATGATTACCTAGATCAGTGGTCCCCAACCTTTTTTGGGCCTCGGACCGGTTTAATGTCAGAAAATATTTTCACAGACCGGCCTTTAAGGTGGGACGGATAAACGCACAAAATAAAATTATGCGACCGGCGTAAAAACTGTGGTATTTTTAAATATAATTGTCGAACTTACGAGACAAGCGTCAAGAGTGAGTCTTAGACGGATATAACAGAGGGAATCTGGTCAATTTTTTAAAATAAAACATCGTTCAGAATTAAATATAAATAAAACGGAAATAATGTAAGTTATTTGTTCTGTCTCTGCGGACCAGTACCAAATGGCCCACGGACCAGTACCAGTCCACGGCCTGGGGGTTGGGGACCACTGATACCTAGATGGTTCCATTGGAGAGGTTTCCTCTCCACCCTATCCTTCGTGCTCTGCCGAGAGCATTCTCCAGAGAGAAACTGGGTTGTGTTTCTCCTGTGCTGAAAGCCCCTCAGTAGCCTCCCTTCCTTGGGCCCAGCAGCCGCTCTCCAGTGCACGCATACCTGCCTCTGGAGCTGCCATTCACCCCGCGTGTGCGTGTGCCCTCTCTCTGGATACAGAGCCACCTTGGCCCCTTCAGACTCCCCAGAGCACATCTCCTGCCTCAGACTCTCCCCACTCGCAGGGTCCCCTGCAGAAAGCCTTGGTTCCCTCACCTGGCTCGGAGCCCACACCTGAACCACGGTGCTGGCTACAAGTGCACCAGAGACCACGCCCTAAGGGTTCCCCAAGTACACAGGTGCCTAGGACTGAGAGGCCACCGTGCTTAGCACTTTCTGTCTTCACTCCTGGGTAGGCTGACCCGTGAGACCTGCAAACAGCTGAGGCGACGGCTTTCTCTTCTAGATTGGGTAGATAGAGTCAGTCACTGCCGGCAGGTAATATTGGGTATTAAATAATTCCTTGTGGAAGTCTTAACTTTATTTCTGTTTTTTTCCAGTGGGGTTGGAGTCAGCTTCCTCTTCGGTTGGATATTGATGATGATTGTGGTTCTGACTTTTGTCATCGGTGGAAATATGGACGGTTTGGTCTGCGAGCCTTACCGAAGCAGGAAGCTGTTTCAGGTGAATGTGGGGGTTTGGGGTGCCGCTTATGGGAGGACAGGAACCAGAACCTGGATTTCCCCAGCTCCTGTGGGTTTCCTCAAGAGCTGCGCGAACAGATGGGCAGTCTGATTGTTATTCAGTCAGTGGAGATGCCTTCTATGTACCAGAGAAAAAAACATGGTAGGGTTTTTTTCTTTTTTCATTTTGTAACTGAAATCAGCAGGAAGTAAGGCCTGTGCATCAATGGGGAGGGTAATACTGTGGGAGGAGAATCGTTTTCTCAGCGGCAGTTCTCAGATGTGGGGGGAAATACCGGAATGCACGTCCCTGGGTTCTGCCCAGACCCCAGGAAGTCTCTGACACTTTGAAGAGTTTCCCAGACGCTAGTTGTCCACACAGACGGGTTGAGGTCGTAACGTTTAGGTGGCAGGGATGATAAGTGGTGTGCCTCCTGGCTGAGTTTGCCCCTAGCGGAAGTCTGATGGGCGGTTGGGTAGTGAGCTCACGCCGCACTCTCCTGCTCCAAAACCAACCACTTCACTGGGGGGGGGGGGGGCTTCCACGTGCAGCTTCCTTCATTCAGAGGGAGTTTTGGTTTTTCTGCATGTCTGCTAACTTTGTCTTTCTAATGTTTTTCTCCAGATTCTGATTTTTTAAAAATATCTTTCTGTTTTCCTGTTTTATTGTTGACATCTTCCACCTCAGACCTGTTATAAAATTAGCTGAACAATTATGAAAGTAACAGGTTTTGTCATGGTATTTTCGTTATTTATTTGATTAAGGAAAATTACATTAAGAGCATCAATTGATCAAATTATCTTCACTGAGACTATTGATAAAAATATAAGGTCTACCGGAAAGTTCTGTCCTTCTTTGGAATAAAACAAAATACAAATTTTTCTTACCGTCAATAAACTTTATTAAATAATATAATTGCCATTATTATTGATTTCTTGCCAGCGTGAGGGCAATTTGTATATCCCATTTTTGAAAAGTTTTATCTTTTGATGCGAAAAATTGAACCAGTGCTTGTTTGATATCTTCTTCATTTTTGAATTTTTTGCCCTTCAAAAAATTTTGTAAGGACAAAAACAAGTGATAGTCAGAGGGTGCCAAGTCTGGGAAATATGGTGGATGCCACAGACATGCTTCTGTAGCATTTCTTCCTTGTTGAAATTCGTAAAAATTACAGTGGCGTAAATGAACTTTATCAGTAGCCATGGGTACATTATCGCTTTGCACATAAGACTAACATGAATCAACTTTGTTTTAATTTGCTACATCAGTATGTATACATTAAGTGATAAAAATAGAGAGGCACACATGCGCCAAATAAACATGTGCTTATATGTCGAAACTTGTGATAGAAACGGACAGAACTTTCCGGTAGACCTTATAATTAATAATAATAATAAATCAAACCAGATGTTATCTTCTATACTGTGTTAAATCGTTAAAAAAAAGAATTCTTGCCCTGGCCGGTTGGCTCAGCGATAGAGCGTCGGCCTAGCGTGCGGAGGACCCGGGTTCAATTCCCGGCCAGGGCACACAGGAGAAGCGCCCATTTGCTTCTCCACCCCTCCGCCGCGCCTTCCTCTCTGTCACTCTCTTCCCCTCCCGCAGCTAAGGCTCCATTGGAGCAAAGATGGCCCGGGCGCTGGGGATGGCTCCTTGGCCTCTGCCTCAGGCGCTAGAGTGGCTCTGGTCGCAACATGGCGACGCCCAGGATAGGCAGAGCATCGCCCCCTGGTGGGCAGAGCGTCGCCCCATGGTGGGCGTGCCGGGTGGATCCCTGTCGGGCGCATGCGGGAGTCTGTCTGACTGTCTCTCCCTGTTTCCAGCTTCAGAAAAATGCAAAAAAAAAAAAAAAAAAGAATTCTTAAAAAGTAGGGGATCTTTAGAAACCATTTACACTCCTCAAGTACACATACGGCCGTGCACTAATGAGCCCATCTTAAATATATATGATGTGTTAACTTGTTTTGTCTAGAGAAAAGTAGTGAGGAGCGGGGGGTTTCTATTAGCTGCTCTGAGTCAAATTGTCTATTTTCTCCTTATTTCTAATGTGTTTGTCTTCCTAAAAAGTAGTGTTTTTCAAAAAAGGTGACTTCACCAATTCCTGTTGACACTACCCAGTGGTTGTCTGATTTATTCTATACACACTATTATTTTCTAGTTTTAACTTGAAAATCAATGAAGAAAATCTGCCGGGGTCCATCCCCGGGGGAAAGGATCCAGGGGTCCCACAGGAAGAGACGGCGTCGGCACGAATCGAGTGAGAGAGCCGAATTCTTTTCTTACTCTTTATTCTCCAATTGGCATTTACTGCCAGGCATCTCTCTCAATTGCTGGTCTAGCTTTCCTTTTATGCACACACACTAAGTTATAATCACATGGTATTCAGAATACATTGATTAATCATTGTTTTTGTTTCACTATGGTTACATTTCCTAGGTAACAGTTAATTCATTTCTATAAACTATAAATCATTCAAAGTACAATTATACAATAACTTGAACAGCAATAACAATATTGATACAAACTTCCAAAAGGTCAGTACTCTACCTTGTCTAGGATACTATTGTCTAGTCAAATTTTATTTATTACTATATTCATACACTAATTAAGTTCTAACTTTACTTTTCTCAGAGTGTTCCACCACCTGCAGGTCAGGTATGCAAGAAGAATGGAAAGTTTCTTTACTCTACCACATGAGAAGGCTAGGGAGGAAAAGTGATGAATTAAGTGAAGGCTGAAAGGTGCTCTGTGTATAGTTACTGTTTCCTACCTATTCATAAGTCACAACCTATTCTTTCTAACATGATTAATAAGAAGAAATTCTCCTACCAACTTAACCCTTTATGAGGGATATCATAGCCAGCCTCTTATGTCTATGAGCCCAGTTCAAGGGGCTTACAGGCTTTTCTGTGGAACTCACACCCTCTGTCTCATTTCCAAAGAAATTACTACGAATCTACAGGGAAAGTACGGTACTATTATTCCTGTGCCATAAATGATAGCACACACCCAGAAAAGGGGGGATATAAGGCCAGATTAATTCAAAAAGGTCAAAAGGGGGAAGTATCGTTGTGCCTTTTCTTTGCGGTGACTTTGTCAACCCGCAGCTGTTAGTCTTCACTGCGGTGACTTTATTAACCAGCAGCCATTGGTCTTCTTCTGCTGTGACTTTGTCAACCAGCAGTTGTGGATCTTCTTCTGCTGTGACCTTGTTAGCCAGCACTAGTGGATCGGCTCCCGACAGAAATCATGACATAAAAATCCCCAAAATCTATTTAACAGAATATTCATTTTATTATATGGGTATGTGTTAGTGTAAGACTTTTATTTTTTTTCAAAGATTTGAACTTTGTTCTAGGTTTTGGACACGCCCTACTTACTGAACGAGGAATGGAAATACTATCTCTCTGGCATGATCTTTAACAATCCAGACATTAATCTCACTTTCCACCAAGTTTACAGGTAAAAATAACGGCAGTATGTGTTTTTTGCTACTTCAAATGCTGTTTTTCCAGAATGAGAGTTTTACTTTCAAAGTGTCTTTAGTCTAAATGCTGAGACGTTCCAGTTTCAGAATCACACTGCACTCTAGTCTCTGCAAAGAAATGGTAGATATAAGACCAAAAAGATGATCCTTCCCTTGGAAACCTTCTAGAACTTGGAAAGGTGATGTCTGAAGGTTCCTGTGCCCAGTGATCAGGAGGACATACTGTTGCGGATGACCTGATATACATGATAGGACCCTATGAGGACTCTTGTTCAGTGGATGGGTGCAGATCACAGACATGGAGCCAAGAGCTGGGCTGTGCAGTGGGCTGCCTGGACCCCGGCCCGGGCTCCGGCACTGGGGGCTCTGTGATGGTGGACGGTTCTGCTTCCTCTTCCTCCCTGTGCAGGAGGAGCTAATCCAATGGCTCTCATCCCCTCTAGCAGAGACAGGAATGGATGGCTCCTGTATCCACCCTCCAGGCACTTCGCCCTCAAGGCAGACATTGCTAATCAATTGTGGTCTTCTTCTAAGCCCAGAAGACTTCTCAGGATCCTTTCCAATAGCATGTTCCAGTTAGACATTACCAATCCATGGGCGTTTCTGTGCACAATGAAACCATGCCTAGGCTGAGAGGACAAGACCCAGCTCCTGCAATTCTTGCAGAATTCTCTGGTCTTCTTTCTGACTCTTAGTGCATCAAGCTCTCTGTTCCAGCAAGCCCAGCTTGCTTGAGGTTCCCTGGGAGAAGTATCACACGTCCTCGGGGAGTGCGAATATTTGTTCTCCCAGGCTCTGGCTGCAGGCCACGGAGCCCATGCCCCCAGGAAGTGCCTGTTTGGGTGGCAGAGATAGGCATCACATGAGGCTGGCTCTCCTTAGCTCAGAGGAGGTGTTTCCCATTTTAAAGATGCACAGAGCTGTGAGGCCAAGTCAGGCTTCTAGCCAAAGTGTCCTGCCGGTCTGGGTGTCGGCAGTCCCTCAGTGTCTCCGTCCTGCCATCGGAATATGCATCCAGCCTGTGTTTCCTCAGAGAGCCCAGCCTGGGGAGATGGAGGGAGACGGGCTGGCGGAGGTTTGCTAGCACCTTTCCATGAAGCCCGTGAACACACCTCTTTCCAGCCAGTGTTATTTTGGGGATTTTAAATGAGACTTTATTTCATCCGAAAATGTGAATACGTCATTCCTCACAGCACTGAAAAGAGCACAAAGGGGACAAATAAAAGAGCGAGTTTTGCAATCCTATAGAATCTGTTCCCTAATTGGGACATTTTATAAAGTGGGGAACAAAGTCAGGAACGGTGAGCACCAGGGGGGTCGTGTGGCTTCTGGTGACTGCCTACTGTGAGGACGCCCAGAAGCCACTGCGTTCACAGATTAAACATAGACAGACAGTCGGCCTTTCTCTCGGCTATTAGCAGTGGGCAGCGGCAGCCATGCTGCCTTTCCGGTTCAAGGTCACTCTGTTTATTCCCGCAGCGACTGCAAAGACAACAAAGGCATTTATGCCACCCTGAGGCTGGACAACAGCTACAACATCAGTGAACACCTCAACCTGGAACATGTAAGTGATTAGAACCGACCGTGGAACTCACCTAGCTCTTTACGAAATCCAGTTGTCCTTGTTTTCTCAGATGGGCGTGCATTTTAAAGTGACATTTTGTATATTCACAAGGTTGTGCAACACTCATTTTATCTGACTCTAAAAACTTGCGCCTCTCCACCCCAACAGCAGTTAGTTGCCTCTCTTGAAGCATGAGGGTCTGCAGAAAATTGCACAAGATCCTCTAAAGGGGCCTCTGGGGACACTTCGCAGGAAAGATTGTTCTTCCCTGAAGCACCAGTGTTCTTAGAGAAGCAAAGGCCACTTGTTCCCCAGGGTTATTGGCTCTCCCAGACTGACCGTCGTCTTCTGCCAGGTCCCTGGGGAGGGAGTAAGGCTCTGAGGACTGCGGCCCACCCCACCATCATTCGATCTAAGTTGTGGCTGCAGCCCCAGGACCCTGAGCTCCGCTGGCCCTCGGCCGAGACAGCATGGCAATAGGGGTGGAGGTGAACGGAATGGGATGCCCCCTGCTGACCATAGAAGGAGTGAGAGTTTCAGCTGCCCAGGCCTCGGGGGCCGTTAGCCCAGGCCGCCTTTGCTCCCCCACACCTGGAGGCCCTCTGACGTCCCCAGCTATGCAGGGAAGAGTCTAAGGACACTTCTTTCTTCTGGATTTCCACAATGGAAGCAGCCACCGAGTGCTACCAGGGAACAGGCTGTTCCCCAGACCCCGTTGTCCCAGTAGAGCCTAAGTTCTGCGTCAATCAGGGGTCCCCGATGTGACTTCCCCGCACAGTAGGACACTCCTGCTTATCAGCAGGGCTGGCAGCCTCTTCGAGACTACTCTTGAGGTGGCTGTGAGGATTCTACTTATCAGTGCTGACACTAACTTCCACCAGAGAAGAGGCACAGCTGACACACAAGTTAGTTGCAAGAATCACACAGGCAGTTGATTACTTACAGATCTTGTGGCGTGCCTGGGTACAGCTTAAAGGGGCCCCGTGGGCGTGCTCCTCTCGGCTGTCTTTGGTCAGAGCTCAGTTGGGCGTGGAGACAGTCTACATCAATGTTGGAGTCTGGGCGACTACTGCAGCAGGGGGCCCCTCAGCTTTAGTACCTTTTCTGGCCAATGCCTTCTAACAGGTGTCAATCTACAGAATTATCACCTCAAACCACCTTTTTAGGAGTTCCTCACAGGGATCCCTTTTTATGTTAATCTATAGAAATGTCACATCATAAAGATGCCATGTGATTCTGCTTTGCACCCCACCTCCTCAAAGGGGGCAGCGAAAGATGTGGGGTGGGAGTCAGAAAGCAATGCTGGTCAGGTGCAGGTGTTTTTATTTATTTGTTTGTTTGGTTGTTGGTCCTATGTAACTTTGTGGCTCTTTGATGGCATTATTAGAGAAAAACGGCCTTCCTTAGGCCTTTCCTTTTTCTCACGCAGTATGCCGGAAACATAAACCGTGACTTGGAAAACATGAACGTGCAGATTAACGACACTGTCCTGCTGGATGCAGCAGGCAAGAAGAACCTTGTGGATTTCAGTTCTTCAGGAGTGGACAAAATAAATTACAATGCTTACTTGGCTGAGGTAGGGCCCCAGCGTTCACGCTTGATCTTTCGGGGGAAATGAGAGCACCAGTGTGGTTTTTTTGGTTTTGTTTTAATTTTTTATTTTTTTTATTGAGATGAAATTCACACAACATGAAGTTGACTCTTTTTAGTGAGCAACTTACTAGCATTTAGCGTTATCACCGTGGTATACAACGACCACCTCTGCCTAGCTCTGAAGCCTCTCTCCATCACCCCAAAACAAAGCCCTGTTCCCGGGGAGCAGCTGCTCCCCGTTCCTGCTCCCCGCCCTCGGCAACCACCAGTCAGTGTTCTGTTTCTCTGAATTCATCTGCGTTGGGTATTTCATGTGAATGGAACTGCGCAGATATGACCTTTGTGTTTAACGGCCTGAACTGGTCCTTTTTTTTGCAGCTCAAAGAGCTTCACTTCTGTGGATTGTTGAATAGTGTGGTTTTATGTGTCCAAATAAGAACACAGATGTTGTCAGCTGTGTAAGAGTGTCCTGTCGTATTTTATGGACCCATGTTCACTCTGTTGCCTGAGACGTGGTTAAAGTTTGCAAGTGCCATATCCATGACAGTTTTGGTTATCTTTTTTTTTTTTTTTAGACAGCTAAATCGCCCACAAAAGGGAATATTTTAACATTTGCAAACGATATAGAAGAAAAATCCAGGATGCTGGTGAGTTCAGAGCGTCCGGTTAAATTCTGCAATCATGGTAAGGTGTCCCAGGTCAACACCACCCTTAGGGGACCTCCCGAAGAGATTCCTCACAGCACAAGTAACCCCTTGTTTACAGCCGCTTCTCCAAGTCCCCACCAGCAAGCCATGACCATGTGGCCCACGAGCCTGTGAGCTGGGGAGGTTTCCGGGGCGGCCTCAGGGAGCACGCAGCTCTTCCTGAACCCTGGGCTTTATTTATCACCGGCTCTGCCCCTACCCACCAACCCCTCCTCTGCCAAACACCGGTGCGCCCGTTCCCCAGGCAGTGTGGGTGGTTGTAAAGCCAGCAGCCGTGGCTACCATCACAGCAGCCCGGCCCATGCAGGTTCGCATTGGATTCGGACAGTTGGTAAAGAAACAATGGAGCCAAAAACTGATAGGCCATTTTCTTTAATTCTAGCTTGCACCCGGCAGGCAAGTAAAAACACACACTGGGCTCCAAAACCCACTCACATTCAGTGCTCACAAAGCCACTGACTTATCCGAGTTTCCTAGAATCAAAGGTTTCTAGCTCACCAGCCTTATTCTCCTCAGTTCCCCATCTCCTTCCTTATCCCAGATACAAACTCTGCACAAACTGGCATCTCATTCAGCACTCCGCCATCTTGGCTGCTTCTCCTGGCCACATGGCCTCTTTCTTCTCTTTGCTCTGCTCCCTCTGCTCTCTCATGCTAATCATCCCAGGAACCAAGGGCGCAAGCTCCTGTTCTGCCCTTATTTTATAGTGTAGAAATCCAAACCTTTAATCCAATATACAAAATAGGGAAGTCTCTAATATAAAGTCACTTTCTGAGGCATGATGGGATTGTTCCACCCCACATCAAAAATGGGTGGGAAAGGCTTAATCCCAAAACCAAGCCCCAGGCTACAAGGATTCTGCCTGCCTTTAGCCCACCCCCAACACACATTAATATCACCTGGGCGACGGCCTCCTCGTGGGCAGCACCATTTTTAACAAAGTGAGCATAATATATTTTATCTGCCCAACAGTGGTCACTGAGGACGAGGGAGGGAGAGGCCGTGTGGTCCTTTGCATCACCAGTAGGAAGTAGAAAAGGGAAGCTTCCCCTTCATTAGTCTCTGGTGGCTGATGACCGAATGAATGGCTGGCACTGGTCCCCGTAGAGAAGCAGCAGAGTGTGGTCATGGGGGCACTTGGGCTCTGGGGGAAGACCCGGATTCCAACCCTGACTCAGCCACTTCCCAACTGGGGGACCTCTGAGCCTAGTGTCTTCGCCTGTGAGGTGGGGACAACAGGATTGGGAAATATGCACATAATAAGCACGACTGAAGTGTGGGTTAAAGAGAACTTGCTCAGGTGCGCCTCGGTTTCTCATCCTTGCACGGGACGTAGGTACTGTCAAGTGACCTTCTAGCATCTCTGTCCTGGGAGATGGGAAGGAGAGGAAACAGCCCGTGGAGCTCAGAAGTATGGCTCAGGAGTATGAATGGTTGCTGACAGCTCCTGGTTCTGGGACTGGTGTCTGGGCACGGCCCCGCCCGACAGTCCCCAGGGCCACAGCCCTTGTCATAGTCCCAGAATCGCTGGAGATTAGAGGGAGTGCTCCACCCTCTGAAGAAAAGTGCTGTTAATCTTTGTTTATTTTATTCTCTTTGTAGCCCGCTGGAACTTTGAAACAGTCCCTGATAAGGAGTGCGCAAGAGATCAGAAATATTTACAACAGACAAGTCACGCCTCTGAGAGCGTCCATGGTAACGAGCCACCGCTGTCCTCTGTGTCCCTGTGACCGGAGCATGATCCATTGCCCTTGGCTGGCTTTCATTCATCCTAATGACATCTGTGCTTGTCCCATAGGGCAGATCCAATTGGCCTCAGGCTGAGAAACTGAGTTATTTTAAAAATAAATGGTCATAGCCAGGCTTTAAAGAAGACGCGCTTTTCAATTCCACCCTTCGTGTTCTGCTGCTTTTCTGTCTCTCTCCGCCTGGGTGTGGACAGTTAGCTGAAATCCTGGCTGCCTCGCACTCTGTGCTCGGATTCCCATCCCTTCTACCACCCACCCCTACCTCGTGCACTTGGCTGCCGTGCTGAGGGGTCCGTTCTGAACTTACTCTTACTTATTCTCACATTCTTTTCCTCCAAACCCTGCCAAGAAACAGGTGGAGGGAGGCACGGCGAGGTCCTTTCCTTTCTGCCTCCACTGGCTCTCTCTGTTTGCTGTCCCGATAGGCACTTCCTCCCTCCTCTCCCCAGCCTGCTAGACGTCTGCCTTTCCCTGTCTTCCTCTCCTCACCATCTTGCCTCCTGGCCCCTCTCCTGGCTGCTGGGAGGGCAGAGTGTAGCAGAGAAAGGACAGGGGCTCTGACGTCTGATCTGATTTCAAATTCCGCCTCTGCCTTTTCCAAGTCGCGCGGCTCCCGGTCTCGTTGTCTAGAAATGGGGCCAGTCCGTGTGCCGCTGCTGCCCAGTTCTCGGGGATGGCGGGGTTCACGAGCCAGAGGAGGAGTGAGTGTCATGCCTGTGGGGGGGTCCTTTTACGGCTGTCAAGGGGAGGACTGTATTTTTTTTTTTTTTTTTTTTTTTTTTACAGAGACAGAGAGTCAGAGAGAGGGATAGACAGGGACAGACAGACAGGAACGGAGAGAGATGAGAAGCATCAATCATTAGTTTTTCATTGCACGATGCAACACCTTAGTTGTTCATTGATTGCTTTCTCATATGTGCCTTGACCGCGGGCCTTCAGCAGACCAAGTAACCCCCTGCTGGAGCCAGCAACCTTGGGTTCAAGCTGGTGGGCTTTTGCTCAAACCAGATGAGCCCGCGCTCAAGCTGGCGACCTCGGGGTCTTGAACCTGGGTCCTCTGCATCCCAGTCCGACGCTCTATCCACTGCGCCACCGCCTGGTCAGGCAAGGGGAGGACTGTATTGAAACAGGGACACAGAGTCAACGTGCTCGGGTTTGGAGAAGCACATTGGCTCACTTGACCTCAATTCAGAAGGTTCCGGAACTAGGTTTTGCCATCTCTCTTTTTTCTTCTTCTAACAACTTTTTAATTCGTTGCGGTATTCCCGAAGTCGTCCTATTGAATTTTCCTACTTCGTGTGCAGTGCTCACCACGGTTTTCTGCCGCACTTGGTCATGCCTGGCACACATTAGCATAGTAAGCTGGTGTCCGCATGTCCCTTCAATGCTTTCCTTGAAGTAGACACAGGGTTCCTTGGTCTTTTCAGAGTGGAGCAACAGATTGTCTGCAAATGGGAAATTGTTCTGTACACGTGACCTACAGTGCAAACCAGGGGCGAGCACACAGTGGCCCTGAAAGCTATCGCCTGTGGGCTGAATCTGGTCCACAGACTGTTTTTATAAATAAAGTTTTATTGGTCCTGGCCGGTTGGCTCAGCAGTATAGCATCGGCCTGGTATGTGGAAGTCCCAGGTTCAATTCCCGGCCAGGGCACACAGGAGAAGTGCCCATCTGCTTCTCCACCCTTCCCTCTCTCCTTTCTCTCCTTCCCTCTCTCTATCTCTCTCTTCCCCTTTTGCAGCCAAGGCTCCATTGGAGCAAAGTTGGCCCTAGCACTGGCGCTGAGGATGGCTGCATGGCCTCCACCTCAGGCACTAGAATGGTTCTGGTTGCAGCGGAGCAATGCCCTAGATGGGCAGAGCATCGCCCCCTGGTGGGCATGCTGGGTGGATCCCGGTACGGCGCATGCAGGAGTCTGCCTGCCCCATCAACCTCCCCACCTCCTGCTTCTCACTTTGGAAAAATTCAAAATAAATAAATAAATAAATAAAAGTTTTTTTAGAACACAGCCATGCTCACTTATTCACAGGTGATCTGTGGCTGCTTTTGGCTATAAGGGCAAAACTGAGTGGTTGGGACAGGGTGTGGCCCACAAAATCTTTACTATCTGCTCCTAAATGGATGAATTTTGCCAATCTCTGACTTAAACCCTACAAATTAAGCCACTCCTGTTGGGCAGTTTTATTTTAAGTGACATGGGTCACTTAGAGCAAACCTGACATCTTGCCTGTGGTGGGCTCCCCTGCAAAGATCTAGAGCACATGCCCTGAGTTTCCAGTGGATCCACTCCAGACGCATGTGAGGTGCACGTAGGAACTGGGGCCTGTTCTCTTCCAGAGGGGCACTGTCCCAGAGCACGGCTGGATTTGATGGTCGACTTGGGGAAGGGGGCACGAGGTCTGTGATCTTGCCGCTCGATGTAATAAGTTGGACAGTATTTTCTATGTTTATTTACCAGAAAACCCTACACAGCAACGTTCAGGAGCTTCAGTTCAGAAACAGTGGATTGAAGGTAAGAGCTTTATTTTCTTTTGCTGCCGGGGGGGGGGGGGGTCTTGTCACAGAAGCACACACAGATTTTCCGAAGTGTTGGTTTTGAGGCACTTTACATTTTGAGACCAGCCTTATTCATCCACCCATTTTCAATGGCAAACTGGGTTTTCCTACCATCCCCGTTCTGTGAGGAACCTCTGTCGGTGCAGACCTCCTCTCGGAGCCTCGTTAGGTGTGTGCACGGCGCAAACGTAGAGGGCGCGCGGGTCCCTCTTCCTGAGATAACGCGGCCTCACTGAAAGCCTTCCAGTCCCAGCCCCTCCCGACCACGACCTTGGTTCTCGCTGCTGCGTGGGCTGCAGGCTTGGCCGACCTTGGTTCTCGCTGCTGCGTGGGCTGCAGGCTTGGCCGACCTTGGTTCTCGCTGCTGCGTGGGCTGCAGGCTTGGCCACAGACCGTCCTCCCTGGAGACCCTGCCTGGAGGAGCAGTTTCTGTCTGGGTCACCTCGTGTCCTGCGGGTGGGGGACAGGAAATCAGAAGCTGAATGGGGACACCGGTCGCCCTTTAAGCCACCTCTTAGAACCAGCACACAGCCACTTCCTCTACGTCCTGTTAGCCAAAGCAAGTCCCATGACAAAGGCCGTCACCGTCGGGGTGGGGAGGCACACCCAGCCCTGGGTGGCCATGCCTGGGAACGTGTCAGTGAGGACACACAGCTGACACAGTCCACTGCAGGGCCCCCTCGGGTCGGAAACATCCCCACAACGCAAACTGAGCTCCTGGCTGCGTTGTGCTTGGCTTGTATTCATGGCGCCAACAGGCGACTCAGACCTGTGTCTCACTGAACGGAACAGCTGCCCGTGGGAGGTTTCAGAGACCAGCCCACGACAGAAAACCGCATGTCCTTCCCTGAGCTCTGCTCAGGGCTCCCTGGGCTCACCTGCACCGCCAGGACTTTCGCCACACTCAGCCGGGTCCCAGCCCCGCCAGTGAACCGTGAGTTCCTTAGGTTACAGCTGGTCCTTGCCCAGGCAGCCCTGAGCCTGCCTCTCGGCTCGTGTGCCAGGGTCCTGCTCAGCTCCTCTGAGCACTGTTCAGTTAACTCGTCGCCACAACCGTCCCTGCACCATTAGTCACGGTTGCCATTTCACAAGTGCGTGAGCCATGCCAAGGGAACCCGGAGACAGACTGGTGACCACACGCAGGCCCCGTGCCGCCGCAGTGCACGCGGCATTCGGCCAGCTCTGCGTTGCCCTTCCCGAGGGCCGAGCAGGAGCAGAAGTCAGCTCTCGGCCCACTGGCCAGGCTGTGTGCCCTGAGCTCTCTGGGCACCTCTTCTAATTGGCACCCAGCTGCCACGTGGGTTGGCAGTGGCCTTATCCTTGTCCTTGTGAGAGTGCAAAGTGGGTGGGGTGTGGAGTGGAAAGAAACTAGGTTCCAATTCCAGGCTTCATGCTTCCCCAGCCTGGTGACTCTGGGCAGGGTCAGCCCTCTGACCTGGACGGTGTGACAGTGCCTCCCTTTCAGCCTTGGGGGCACTGTGAGGATGTGATGTGATGCAGGGGAGGGACCCAGCCCAGGGTCCGGTACAAAGGAAGCGCCCGCCCTGCGCTCGTCCCCTGCCCCCCCGAGGGCTGGCTGGCCCGCGTCTCCGTGTCCAGCGAGCTGTGGGGGTGTGGGGATGAGCTCACCGCACTCCTGCCCATTCACACAGTGTCCAGGGCCCTTGTCCTTTGTCACCCGATACCGTGTCAGCCATCGCTGTGTTTTCCAGGTGAAAGTGGCCAATATCATTTACTCTTTGGATTCTGCTCAGAACTTCATCACGAACAGTATCTCCTCCATCATTATTCAAGTAAGTTGTTGTCTTTTGTGTTGTTTTTTTAAATCAGGGTGTCAGTGTGCAGGTATGTGACCACCATTATTTGACTCTGGAGAGCAGGGTGTGGTGGCTCTCACGGTCTTCCAACGTGTCGATTTCCTTCCAGGAGAGTAAGAAGTATGCGAACATGATCCTTGGATATTTTGAACATTACATTCAGTGGGTCAGGACTGCTGTAAGTCGTTTCTCCTTTATGAACATAAGGGGGCGTGTGAGGGTCATCACTTTCTAGGATAAAATCAGAAGGAAATGAGATGAAATTCCCAGGAATTCGGTAGGAAGTACGTAAGAGAACCTTCCACCTGGGGACTCTACCTACAGCCTCCTGGTGTGTCCGGTTCTCGTGGACTCTCGGGGCTCCGGCTCAGAATGTGCCTATTTCCCCCGCAGATCACCGAGAAGGTTGCAGCCTGCAAACCCGTGGCCACCGCGTTAGATTCTGCCGTTGACGTCATTCTGTGCGACTCCATCGTCAAACCCATGGTAAGGAGTTCAGCTTTCCAAAGAAGGACAGGCAGGAAACTCATGGCCTCGACCTCCCCCCCCCCCCCCCGCAAGATTGTACTACACACTGTAATATAGAATAGCTTCCTGCTTCGGTCTGTTACATTTAGACCTAATATCTCAAATGCAAATGAATGTGTTCTGTTACCTAATTCACTAGGAAAACCAGAGACCTAGCTGCGTATCTTTGCTCCATATTGGAATTCTATTTACAGAAGTAGGAGACGCTCATGCAGAAAACTATGTGTCCAGAATAATCAGAACGGAATGATCATTGATGTGCACATGGCCAATATTCAGAAGTTATTCTTAATGGCACCATAGATATATGATATATATATATACACACACACACACACACGTATATATCCTCATATATATACATATATATGTATATGTACATACACAGGTATATATATGTACACATGCATATATATATGTGTGTGTGTATATAAATATAAACTCATGGCTATAGCAAACTTAATCTGTGATTGTAAAGCCTGTTGAGATGTTACTTCTGGGACGTTCAGTTCCAGTGAACCCAGTTCATCCCTCAGCTCTGTTCACTCCGCGTCTCCACTGACCGTCTCCCCGAGCCAGTCTTCTCACTTCCCCTCGGGCTCCCAGTTGCTATCAAAATAAAGATCAGGATCCTGAGTAGAATGCTCTAGGTGCTGCGTGACTGGGTCCCTGCCCATCTGGGCCACGTTTTGCACTATTTGATCACCTTTCTTGCTGTGTTCTAGACATACTTTATTTTCCCTACTCTTTAAATACATCTCAAGTTCCTGACCTCAGGGCCTTTACATATGCCTTGTTCTCTGCCAGGACTGGGAACTAGATACATGCTCTCCTCTCTCTCTCTCTCTCTCTCTCTCTCTCTCTCTCATTCTTCCTTTCTATACCCACACTCCACCCAGCTGACTCCTTTAGGTCTTGTAACACAATGTTTGAGAACAGACTCTGAATTCATATGTCACTTTCTGAACTCTGTGACTCTGAAAAACTATGAAAACCTTCTGAGCTTTACCACCTAAATGGTGAGATTACATGGAAAGTCCTCAACACCGTTTCTGATACATTAACACTTAAGAAACATTCGCCACTATGTTAGCTATTGTCTTAGCTCAGGTCTGAGCCCAAACATAACTTTTTTCCCCCCAGGAAGCCTTTTCTGCTTTTCCCATTCCCAACTGGATAGGGCTCCTTTTTCTACACTGCCACAGACCTCTCTGCTTCTCCTTTAGAGATGTTATTGCTGTTTGAATTGCGCGTTTGTGCGGTTCTTTGATTGAGACTTGTCCCCGGCAGCAAAGTAGCCTGTCCACTCTATGAGCACAGGGCCGGTGTGCTCACTGTTGTGTCTCTGTCATCTGGCTGATTGCTGGCCCAGGAATCGAATGAAGGAAGGATAATCAGATAACAGCTGTCCATCACATTACATCCATATCTCTCCATTCTGTCCATCTCCCTGTCCCATGTCCCCGTGTCCATCTGTTGGTGGGAGGGACGTTTGCCCCTGACTGGAAGTGGTCCTGACATTCTCCATCATGCAGACCCCAGTCCTTGGCTTCCTGGCTCTTGGTGGCCCTGCTGATGGCTCTGCTTGCAGCCCTTGCCAGGGGTCCTGGCTTAGCCCGGCTGACCCAGGCCAGCTAGCCAATAACGGGAGCCACAGGAGGGGAGTCCTGGCGGCCGCCCAGGAAGGCTGTGGGCTGCAGCTCACAGCGGGCGGTTTACACGGTAATAAGGACGAGCTCTGGGCATTAACTTCGCTGGAGAAATCGACTCCAGGATGACTAACATGTTCTCCTTATATCTTGACTGTTCCCCAGAGGACTGAGGCAGCTTCCAGTTAAAGGATACAGTGGCCATAAAGCTCTAAAGCCTCTCAAAACAAGGTTGGAAGCAGAGAGATCAGCCAATAAAAGAGTGTGAGGGGAAGGGGCGCAAACTTGCTGCAGGTCCTGAGCCAGTGGGCGCTGCTGCCGTTCCGCACCAACCCCGACCAGAGCAAAGCCGAGACACAGGGCCGAGCTGGGAGGCCTGGGGTGGTTGGCACTGGACCCAGGCTGCCTGGGGCCGCACGGGGGCTGGGAGGGGGCTCTGGGGTGCCTTCAGCACTCGCGGAGGCCCAGGACGGAGGCTTGAACCCCTCCTGAACCCGGGCTGCCTGGGGCCGCACGGGGGATGGGAGGGCTGCTCTGGGGTGCCTTCAGCACTCGCGGAGGCCCAGGACGGAGGCTTGAACCCCTCCTGAACCCAGGCTGCCTGGGGCCGCACGGGGGCTGGGAGGGGGCTCTGGGGTGCCTTCAGCACTCGCGGAGGCCCAGGACGGAGGCTTGAACCCCTCCTGAACCCAGGCTGCCTGGGGCCGCACGGGGGCTGGGAGGGGGCTCTGGGGTGCCTTCAGCACTCGCGGAGGCCCAGGACGGAGGCTTGAACCCCTCCTGAACCCAGGCTGCCTGGGGCCGCACGGGGGCTGGGAGGGGGCTCTGGGGTGCCTTCAGCACTCGCGGAGGCCCAGGACGGAGGCTTGAACCTCTCCTGAAACCAGACGGTTGTAGATTCACAACCAGACCCTGGCTGGTGTCGGGTCCCCACGGGGTCACGCAGGTCAGGCATAGCTGTGTCCCCTCTGCTTGGTGAGTAAGTTTAAATAATGATGGCTGTCACCCCTGCAAAAGTTAGAGGTGGGGCTGTGTCACTCTGAGGACAAATGCCCCTCCTGAAGGAGGCGCCACCGCTCGGGGACAGCTGATGCTGCCCGTGGGAGGAAGGACTGGCGTCAGGAGATGGAACTTGAGACCTTTCAAGAAAAGACATCAGTCCAGGTTTCTGCATGAAATTCGACTTGAGGATATTGGCAGCTATTTTAAAAAAAACACTTTAACATTGCTTTTTAGACAAAACAGGACTGAATCCAGCCTAAGAGCTCCCGTAGAGATCGGTTCAAGTAAACAGGGAACGTTTGCTGAGAGCCCGGGGGCACTAAGCATGCTGTGCTGCACACATGGCCTCATGGGGGAGAATTCTGCTGTCCCCTGTTCAGACGCAGAGCACAGCCGGAAGGCCCCGGAAGGCCGAAACAACTCAGCAAGGGGATCTGAACCCAGGCCAGCCGGCTGTCTGTGCCTTCATCATTGGCAACACCAGGGGGTGGTTCCCACTTACTTTAGAGCGTCCTAGAAGCAAATCCTGACTTCCCTACTTGCTGTTGCTCTTACTCGCTTATAAAATAAAAATACAGTAATGGCATCTCTTTGAGGATTTTTAAAAGAGTTAATGAGTTATAATCATTTTTTTTTTTTTTCATTTTTCTGAAGCTGGAAACAGGGAGAGACAGTCAGACAGACTCCCGCATGCGCCCGACCGGAATCCACCCGGCACGCCCACCAGGGGCGATGCTCTGCCCACCAGGGGGCGATGGTCTGCCCATCCTGGGCGTCGCCATGTTGCGACCAGAGCCACTCTAGTGCCTGAGGCAGAGGCCACAGAGCCATCCCCAGCGCCCGGGCCATCTTTGCTCCAGTGGAGCCTTGGCTGCGGGAGGGGAAGAGAGAGACAGAGAGGAAAGCGCGGCGGAGGGGTGGAGAAGCAAATGAGCGCTTCTCCTGTGTGCCCTGGCCGGGAATCGAACCCGGGTCCTCCGCACGCTAGGCCGACGAGTTATAATCATTTGTAGCACTTCACCCAGGGACTGGCTCCTATGAAGTTCACCTGTGGTTTAAAATTAGAACTCAGGGTCTGGCCTGTGGTGGCGCAGTGGATAAAGCGTCAACCTGGAAACACTGAGGTTGCCGGTTCAAAACCCTGGGCTTGCCTGGTCAAGGCACATATGGGAGTTGATGCTTCCTGCTCCTCCCCCTTCTCTCTCTCTCTCTCTCTCTCTCCTCTCTATAATGAATAAATAAAATCTTAAAAAAAAAATTAGAACTCAGCCCTGGCCTGTTGGCTCAGCGGTAAAGTGTCAGTGCGGCATGTGGAAGTCCTGGGTTCAATTCCCGGTCAGGGCACACAGGAGAAGCGCCCATCTGCTTCTCCACCCCTCCCCCTCTCCTTCCTCTCTGTCTCTCTCTTCCCCTCCTGCAGCCGAGGCTCCATTGGAGCAAATTTGGCCCGGGTGCTGAGGATGGCTCTGTGGCCTCTGTCTCAGGTGTTAGAGTGGCCCTGGTTGCAACAGAGCAACGACCCAGAGGGGGGCCGAGCATCGCCCCCTGGTGGCCATGCCAGGTGAATCCCGGTCGGGCGCATGCAGGAGGAGTCTGTCTCTCTGCCTCCCTGCTTCTCACTTCAGAAAAATACCAAAAAAAAATAAAAAATAAAAAATAAATTTTAAATTAGAACTCATTTAAAAAAAATGAAAAAACCCTACAAAACAAAATTATTTTCCCCAAGCAATGGTTGCTTCCCATTTCCCATCTTCATGCATTTAATCCTGTTTTTTTTTCTCCCTAGAATTTGTTCTGGTTTGGCATAGGAACAGCTACCGTGCTTTTACTTCCGGCTCTGATTTTCGCTGTCAAGCTGGCCAAGTACTATCGGCGCATGGATTCGGAAGACGTGTATGAGGAGTAAGTAGGGGTGGCCGGCTCTCCGGAGGCCAAGGTCGTTTTCCATGTGGCCGCCCACAGAGCGTGCTAAAGACAGCTCTGACGAGATGAAACTCCATTTTATTTTATTCTTGAAAAACGACTGGGCCATCTCTGTTCAGATGTTTTCTTTGTGCCAATGGTCTTAGGCTTGTTTTAACTATTTCCCCCGCCAGCTTCATCTCCTCAGCTTGCGTAACCAGCCTTCTCATTTCTTGTTTGCAGTTCCTCTGTCTCGGGGACTTGGCACTTGACCTTGTAGCGGTGCTGGCTAGTGTGTCCTCTGATTCTGTAGTCTGCCTCCACTCCTCTCCTTCTCGGCACCTGTTTCTCGCGAACTGGTTCCGCCAGCATCGTGTTAGGGGAAGAATGCGGGGGATGAGGCTGTTGAGCTGTGATAGTATTTTTTTTTAAAAATTGTATCTTTTTTTTTTTGTAGTTTATAGTGTTGAAACTATACCCATAAAAAAGTAAGCCTTTTCTCTTTTAAACCATGTTCATAGGATGAGACCGGGGTAGGGAGCTCTTTATTATAATGCAATGGACTTTTTACACTAAGTAACATCTTAAAATGACATAACAACAGTAGGTATGTGCAGGTAAAAATATAAATGCTGATGCCTCTTACAATGTGGACTGGCACATGGGTGCTGAAGAAGAAATACTTGTTGAGCTAATGAAAATTGTGTATGTGAAATTTACTCATAGATAACATGGTTGTCCTGCTCTTTGGTTATTAAAGGGAGCACTTTTTGCCTTCTTTGTGGCTCTAACAACTTGTCATGTGACCGTTTACATTGTCTTTGAAATAATCCACGATGTCCAATGCTCGTCTTCGGTATAATGTGGTGTTTTTGGTATATTTATTTCTGTTGCAGTATGCAAAAGGGTGGTCTTGGTTTTCCTAGACATCAGACCACTCAGACTCTATGAACAAAGTTGCTCAACAGCTCCAGCTGCAGCGTCTCCGCGCACCGGGCGAGAAGCCTGTCCTCCGGAGTTCATAGATTCTGTGACACCGCGTGACACACACACTGATGGGCGCAAGAGGAAAAGCGTGCACACCTGTGTTCCACTGTTGGGAGTTTGGCTTTAATCATCTGAGCTTCGTATAAAAGTTTAAATACATGTCATGCTCGTTCATTTTCAGTTTAGCCTTAGGACCAGACATGAACTTGGTCACATTTCATCCCATGGGAAGTTAGACTTGTAGTTGGAGGGAAGAATCAGCAGATAGCAGATATGTGTATGAACAATAAAAGAATGTTGTCAGAACGATGACTCCGATCTTCTTATTAACAAACACGTCTACACTGTAGTTACTGTTTGTGACACTGGATTATTTCCTCAGGGTGACCATAACAAAGACCACAAACAGAGTGGTTCAATGTATCCTCTCACAGTTACGGAGGCCGGAAATCAACATGTCCTCAGGGTTGATTTCTCCCAGAGGGCCACGCGGGAGTCTGTGCCATGCCGGCCCCCTGGATTCTGGTGGCACCTGGCAGTCCGTGGGGTGCCTCGGCCTGTAGACTCATCGCTCCAGGTTCTGCCCCTGTCCTCACACCTGTCTGATGAAGGCCATGTGCCTCTCACTTGGCCCTCCCATGAAATCCTCACCCCATCCCTAGGAGGTCAGCAGCTTGACTCCTAATTATAAACTAAGTGGCCTGAAGCTGCCAGAGGCGAGTGATCCAACGTCTTCAGTACTCAGACCAGAAGAGGAGCCAGGTCCTCCAATCCTACAGCTCCTGGTTCTAGGTACACAGACATCAGAGGCTAGGGTGGGCTTGGCACAGACCATTTCCTGACAATTCAAACTAATGCCACCATATAGGCGTCCCAAGGTTTTCTACCGATGAAATGCGATGTAAATCAGCACCGCTCAGTGTGCCCTGAGAGCCCAGAGCAGCTGGGTCCCCTGGGGAGCTGTAGACCTGCCCATTCTCAGACTCCAGCCCAGACACACTGAGGGCGAGGCCCAGAATGTGCATTTTTAAGCTTTCCAGATGAGTCCAAAACAATACCGCAAATCCCTGTGAAGGAAAGGTCTCGATTCACTTAGAAAACAGCGTCAGCCCCCAAAATGTAGCTCTCCGCCATTGCGGACGATATATTGTTGACAAAGCAGTTCGTGCCTCTGTCCCCTCTGCAGGAGGAAAGGAAGCAGGCAGGGCCAGTCCTGAGCGTGAGGTCATGGTGGAGCTTCACAGGGTCACCTCCAGGCCCGAAGCCCGCCATCGGTCTGAAGTGTCCGTCTCCACTCCCGTCTTCCCCGTGTCGGGGCTCCTGCGTGCTTTCAGGCCTCCCCTGAGCTGTTCTCTTCTAAAGGAGCATTTATTTCATTGCTCTCTGCCTGCAAGATCTCAAACGCTCGTGCACAAAGCTCAGGTCTTCAGTTCCTTTGATCCCCCACCATGCGTTAGAGGAGGGGTCCCCAAACTACGGCCCTGCGGGCTGCATGCGGCCCCCTGAGGCCATTTATCCGGCCCCACCGCACTTCCGGAAGGGGCACCTCTTTCATTGGTGGTCAGTGAGAGGAGCACAGGATACATCTGCATCCTGTGCTCCTGGAGTATTGTATGTGGCGGCGCCATAATGCGCAGTGTTGCTCACGTACAGTATTACTTCCGTTTTGTTTTTTTACTTTAAAATAAGATATGTGCAGTGTGCATAGGGATTTGTTCGTAGTTTTTTTATAGTCCGGCCCTCCAACGGTCTGAGGGACAGTGAACTGGCCCCCTGTGTAAAAAGTTTGGGGACCCCTGCGTTAGAGGAGGAAGGGATGGGTCTCAGACTCGGAAGACCTCCGTTTCAAGGCGGCTCTCCCTTGAGAAGCAACAGGAGCTCCCTTAGCCTTCATCCCCTCTGTTAAGTGGGGGAGGGGGTTGCTCCCGCCTCTTTGGGTGGATGTGATTGGTGATCAGCATGATGCCCGCCCTGAGTAGGCTCAAAGTGGAGCCAAAGTCACCCGCCCACAGCAGGCTTCCGGTAAACAGCAGATCCAGTTTCTCTGTGAGGCGGTGAGCCCCTTGTCACTGGGGCTTCAGGCAAAGGCTCGTCAGTTTACATGGACGATGTAGAGGAGTCTCCATTGGACGCCAGAAAAAAAGGGAAGAGGAGGTGGTAGAGCAGGAAGCATCACTGTCTCGCACGTGAACAAGAATGGCACTGGCAGGATCTGTCGCGTGTCCCTATATTTGGAACTCTGGTGTTTACCGAAGGTTTGCAAATTCCAAGGGAAAGCTTGGATGGTAAATTGTTAGCTTCGGTCAATTTTAACTCTGAGCTCTGCTGCCCCTAACCATCCCTCACCCCGTCCAGGTGTTCTCAGAGCAGCTTGTACACAGACTTTGATTGCCACGACAGGCAGTGAGGACCGGATCAACCCCTCACATATGAGACAGCTGTGCTCTGATCGCTGGTTGCTGCTTCTGATCACAGCGGTGCAGACACAGAAGCGGGCGGCCATTGTCGCGGTCCCTCTGAGGGCCAGCGGCACCACTGCTCACCTGTCAGCTATGGAGACAGTCCACAATGCTGGTGACACAGTCTATCCAGCAAATAGACCAGCAGCATGATCTATTCCAGTCAAGTTTTTAAACCTCCTTCCCACCTCTTGCTGATGTCACTAGCTGAGAAGGAGAAGGCACATGAAGTGTCTGTTGAATGCTACGTTCATTAGCCCTTTGCCAGGAACGGTGTGGCATCACAGGACCATAACCGATTCAGATATCCCCCACAGTATGCCAGAGCTCTGTCCCAAGTGCCACACCTGCTACCCAGGCAAATTTGGAAGGTTTTCTGGTCAATGTATAACAGGGCTCAACGAAACACCTACCTGAGGCACATGCCTGTCCCCGAACAGTCCAACTCAGCGTGCGCCTCCCTTTCCGGTCATGCGACTTTTCCTGTGCTGTCTCAGGCACCAGTCTTTGAGCCTTCGTACCCCAAAGAGCTGACCTAGATGGCTGACCCCGGACCCGCCCAAGATGAAGGAACCCCCACACTCCTGCTTTCACGGGAGTCAGACCCGCCTCTACGCTGCTGCCGCCTGCTCTGCATTGGAGCCCTCAGCAGGCATCCTCAGTGTCGTCACCCCCGGGAAAGGGAGAGGCTGTGTCATTACCTCGGTGGCATCCCCTGGTGGCAAATAGGAGAATCCAGGTGCCCCCGTGAAAGCGTTTTGGAAGCCCCAGTGATCTTGCAGGCAAACTGACCTTTAATACTTAGGGCAGAGGCAGATTAAGTGCGGTTGAGGCCTGGGGCGCAGAAGAAAATATTGGGCCCCTTACATTAGAAAAAAGTGTCAAGTTTGGGGTTTTGCAAGGCGCTTTGGAAGTCGGGGCCCAGAGTGCGTGCCTGGTGCGGCCACCGGTAAATCCGCCTCTGTACTTAGTACCAAAGCGACTGAGAGAAAAGCATTAGCCGTGCCCGGAGCAGAATACTGTCAAAACGGGTCATCCGTGCAGCTGCAGTCCCGGAGTCTGACGGGACCCGGGTTAGAGGCAACAACTGAATTGTGTGGGTGATAATCCACGGTGGAAACATCCATTTTGGATTTCAGGTGAAGCAGAAATAACTTCCCAGTGTGTTCAAGCCACGAGCTGGGGCTTTGTTATCATAGCAGCTGGCATTTCCCAGATAACTGACCCTGCTACTTCGTGGGCTTGAAGACCTCACCAGTGACACATACCTGTGTGAGCTTCAGGAGACATTCGTCAAATTAATTGAACTGATAAATGTAAACCGATGGCCTTGAACGCTATCATCTTTAATACATACCTTCCTCTCACGTTCAATGGCCAAAAGAGTATTAGAATGTTGGGCCAGTTGGAGCCCGGGGCCAATGACATTTTCAACAACCCAATGTCCTCAGGAAGGATTTAGGAAATGCCTGAGCGATGCCTAAATTGTGGCTGGGGTCACACTGCTTTCAATAAAGTGGCTAAGAAAATATGAGTATGAAAAAGCTCTTGCTGTGTGTCTAGTTGCAAATACATCCAGGTCTCTGAGCTCCTGAATGATTGCAGTTCATCATCAGCATAGAGAAACCCTTTAAAGGGCCTTCCTCTGCTGTCCAGTTCAAGTCCATTGCCATGCTAGGGGCCGTGGGCAGTCTGTGCCTGCTCCTTTAACAACATATTTTTACCTTTCCCCAAGTCAGGTCGGAAAAGACGTCTGAACCACTGAAGGCCGTGACTAGTTTTATGCAAAGGCTTATTCCCCATTCCTCGCCAGCCTTTGTACTTCTCATCGTCCCCTACAGACCTCCCAGGGGTCCTCTGTTCTCTCCTCCTCCTCCTCCTCTTCCTCCTCCTCCTCCTCCTCCTCCTCCTCCTCCTCCTCCTCACCTGCCTTCCTCAGGCCCCTCTGCATTCGACAGCCAAGCCAGACCAGTCTGTGGGCTGACGTCTTAGCAGGGTTTGTCCTCCTGGACTCTTTCAGAATCCTGGGCGGGGTTGCTCGCAGGCCTTGGTTTTGAGTTGTGGTGTCAGTTCCATCTTGTTCTATCGGAGCAGAGAGGATACTGTGCCCGGAGTAGGAGATCTGGGTGCAGTGGAAACCATGAGTCCTGTCTGTGACTTTGTTGAAGTCACTTAAGTCAGCTTTCTCTTCAGGCATAGAAACAGCTACTTCCTGGCGTTTTTTATAGAAGTCTACTGTAATAATATGCAAGGAAGGCTTTGGCCATAAAATCGTACTGTGAGGCTTAGAGTATGATCCAACGGAGTAAAAAAGAAATGAAAATATTCAAAGGGGAATTAAAAAAACTCTTCATATCCCTATCAGATCCTTCGGGATAAGATCACCACATGGTGGTGGTATGGAGTCACCAATGCTCCTGAGAACTGGAGACAGCATCTCCCAATCACACACACCTCGGGGGACCTAGGGCTGAACTGGCCTGAGCACTGTAACCCTCAACTGTGAAAATCTGTCCTAAAACATGGGTCATGCCAGTTTGAGTCTGACACATTAAATCACTGAATTCACCCAGAAGATTGTTTTAAAGGGAAACGGAGAAAAGCTGAATGACCCTTTTTTCTGCTTTTAGATCATTTGAAGTGAAAATAAGAGGGGAGCAGACATTAACCCAAACCTGGCCCCCTGGTACGGGGAGAAGGAGAGGTTGGCGGGGGAGGTCACAGAGGCTTGGGGCTCATTGGCACAGGGGCGCCTCCTGGAGAGAGTGGGAATTGGGGAGGGCTCCCCTCTCAGTGCTTTGAGGGCATCAAGGGTCATCCCGTCTGGCAGCACCAGCAAGGGTGGGCGCTACGGAGGGCACGGAGCTGGGCTGTGAGCCCCAGGGGTGCTCCCTTTTATCACACACCTTCTCTTACTCTGGTGGACACACCACCTCCAGCAAACGAGGGCCCCCTCCACAGTCCATTGACTTGCCTCCTCCTCTTCCAGCTTCCCAGGGGGGCAACTGACGTTCTTGTTAATGAACAGGTTAGAGACTGCAAACTCCAAAAGGAGACGCTTTAGTGCCTTCTTCAGCCCAGATAAGGAGGTGGTGGGCAGGCGCGGGTGTGCACGCCCATGAGTGACGTGCCCGCATGACAGTGTGTGTATGTAAGTGCACGGGTGTGTGTGCTTTGAGAAATGTGTCCAGAAGGAGAGCAGATATCTTTAAAGCATGTTTAACCTATTTTACAATGATTGTCTTGGAAAAAAAAAAGATAAAAAACCTGGAAATGATCAATGAACTTAACTTTTATGGAGTTTGTTATAAAACACTGAAAAAAAATTTTAAAGAACATATAGGGCCTGTCCTGTGGTGGCGCAGTGGATAAAGCGTCGACTTGGAGTGCTGAGGTCGCTGGTTCAAAATCCTGCACTTGCCTGGTCAAGGCACATGTGGGAGCTGATGTTTCCTGCTTCTTCTCTCTCTCTCTCTCTCTCTCTCTCTCTCTCTCTCTCTCTTTCTCTTTCTCTCTTTCCTCTCTAAAATGAATAAATAAAAAACATTTAAAAAAAAAAAGAACATATAGGGCTTTGAGGCAGTTCTGTTTATTGAGAAAAATAATCCTAATAATTATCATTAGATCATCCATTCAAAATTGCTGACATTCCTCCATTCTAACTGCCAGAAACAGCAGTTTTATTTGGTTTAATTAAATACAAAAGCTGTGAATGACTTTTTAGCTGGATTCAGAATCCAGATCAAGTGTTGCACATGGCTGTGTAAAAATTGGATCAGTATCAAGGGGCTTGAGACAGGACAAGCCTTTCAGGTAAATAGACTTCGGTGGGTTATCATATGCATCCACTCTGCGCGCTGTACCATCAACCCCATGACGGGCTAAACTGGAATTCTGAACTCGCATGACGAACAAGCACTTTCAATGTTGAATGCCAATACCGTTCAGTAGGTCTATGAATGCTTTTGCCACCTGAATAGGGTTTAGCTGATGTTTGTTTACACTTTTCTCACTTTCTAACAATGAATATGTTTTTAATGCACATGATTCTACCCAACAAATTAACACCACTTTGATGCAGCAGCTCAGCATGTTGTCTGTATACTAGGTTACTTTTGAAGGAAAGAAGAAGGATTTTTGAGCAAATTTGACCCAATAAAAATGCATTGTTAAGGCTCACCTCAGAATAACATTGTATCTACTGATATAATCTCCGGTGAGCATGCCCAGAGGTGGCAACCCTCTAGGTCATTGAACCATATGACAGCAATACACATAACAGTAGAATGAGCTTTTTGAACTTGAAATCACCTGCTGTGACCAGACGGCATGAGACATGCATTCACCTATCAGACTTAATCTGTGGGGGGCTACCAGTTGTGTTCAGATTTTCTTTGGAACCCCTGGACGGGAGCAAGATGGAGAACAAGGTTCTATAAGGTGGTGGTCAGGACAGTGGGGATGAAGCTCTTTATAAGAGCTGGGAGAAATGGCCACCTCTAATGACAGACGCTTTGAGCCTCTGAGTAAACTATTCACTATCTATAGCTTTGTGAGCTTGGAACTCTCAACAAATGGATGGTGAGTAAAATCCAACCACAGTGATGACTTTGGTGTCCTCATTGTGGGCCAGGACAGCATTTTTAGGACATTTTAGCTAGATGCCAGCCCGCTTCCTGATGCACACATCTGGATGTGGGGGGCATTTCTTAAAAGTTCAAGAACTCTCCATTTTTATCAACAACAAAAAAATGTATATGCAAAATAAATCACGAAGCCTGAAAATCCTGACCTCCATGCCACACGGCCTCAGTCAGCTGGAGCCGAGGGCTGACCCTTCGATGGCCACAGTCCCCACCACTTCCTCATTTTCCCTGTCCCAAAGGCACGGTCGGCTGCCATTCATTAATATTTATGTACTGTTGCTTTCCTTATGGCTGAGTTAGGGAAAAAAAGTACAACTTCTTCTGCCAAGAAATGAAAAGGGAGATGAAGCCTACGCCTTCTCTGTGGAAGGGATTCTCCTCTGTGTTCGACATGAAAACAAAATACGTCTGTTTCTAAAGACTACACCTTGAGTCCCCGTTATGAACCAAATCTGTCCTGCTTGGCCCCATGAAGACTTTAGTACACGGCGCTACAGGAAGTGCTGTTCCTGCCAGCAGTCTGTGGATTAACAGATAGAGGTTCAGAGAGGTGATGTGACAGCTATGACAGGCGTTAGGTGAACGCTGTGTCCAGGATTTCACCTATGTCATGCTGGTACAAGGCTGCCTATTGAAGGCTGACCAAAGTGAGGCTCCTCTGTATGCCCCGAAGGGGAATATTTTCAGCAGGGATTCCCAGATCAAGAACTCTCTGTCAGGCCCTGGCCGGTTGGCTCAGCGGTAGAGCGTCGGCCTGGTGTGCGGGGGACCTGGGTTCGATTCCCGGCCAGGGCACATAGGAGAAGCGCCCATTTGCTTCTCCACCCTCCCCTCCTTCCTCTCTGTCTCTCTCTTCCCCTCCCACAGCCAAGGCTCCATTGGAGCAAAGATGGCCCGGGCACTGGGGATGGCTCCTTGGCCTCTGCCCCAGGTGCTAGAGTGGCTCTGGTCGTGGCAGAGCGATGCCCCGGAGGGGCAGAGCATTGCCCCCTGGTGGGCAGAGCGTCGCCCCTGGTGGGTGTGCCGGGTGGATCCCGGTCGGGCGCATGCGGGAGTCTGTCTGACTGTCTCTCCCCGTTTCCAGCTTCAAAAAAAAAAAAAAAAGAACTCTCTGTCTGTTCCTCCATCCATAGGGTAACTTCTGGTGCCTCAGGAAAAACAAGGACTCAGAAACTGAGCTAAGGTCCCCAGCTCATCTGCTCATTCCCCAAACATTTGTTGAGAGTGGCAGGTGGGAAAAGATCAGACAATGGATGCAGGGAGTTCCTGGTTTAAACTCTGGTCTCCTCATCCTCCTAGCTCTGTGACCTTGGACAAACCCTGAATATCTATCTCCACAACTCAATTTTCCATCTGCAACATGGGGTGAATCCCAGCTCACCGTTTCATGGCGTGAATGTGATGAGAATGAATGAAGACCTTTAGGTAACATGGACCTAGCACAGTATTTGGCAGCTCTGATTATTTTTGTTACCGTATATCTTTCCCCAGAATTGCTGCGGGGGTCCCCATCCACCAAGGCAGATCCCTGCAAGGTTGAGCTGTCTTCCCACATGGGCCCCTAGGACAAAGGGAAGGGCTTGGAGAAAGCAGGTCTAAAGCCCCGTGTCTAACCCCCGCCCCCCGGATTGCACCAACCACTTTCCCTGCAGGCACTGGCTCTGAAGGGGTGTGGCTGGGAAGAGTGTGAATAGACACAGGTATGTGCTTGCGAACAAGCCCGGCTGCCTGGGCTCCTATAAAAAGGGCCTTCCTGCCTCGCACGGCAGAGGAGACAGCTGCAAGCTTGCACGCTTGCTGGGGCAGCCGGACCTGCATGCTCAGGACAAGGTAAGAGCCGACTCTCTTAAGAGAGTAGTTGTCTACCCCACTTGCAGCTTCCCTGAGGACCTCAGGCTCCTGGGGGCTGAGTCCCAGCGCCGTGAGGAAGGAACCGTCTGCCTAGCTTCCCCTCTCCCCTTCCTGAGGGAGCCCACGTGCCTATGACTATCTTCCCCTTTCTCAATCCTAACCGCAGGTCAAATGCCCACGGTGGGGATGAGACTGGCACCATTTCCTAAGCTCACCTCTTTTTAAACAACATTCAATTTCCTTTTTTAAATGGAGCACTGATAAGGTGAAGGGATTAGTGAAATTATATATATATATATATATATATATATATATATATATATATATATATATATATATATATATAACACAAAGATACAGATAACAGGACAGCAAATCCCGGGGGGAGGGAGGGAGTCGGGGGAGGGGGACAAGTGGGGTGTAATGAGAGGCATGTTGTTGGGGGCAGGGGTGTTATATTGAATGGGACACTTGAGTCCTTGTTAACACAATAAATTAAAAAATTAAATTAAAAAAAATAGAGCACTGATAATACGAATCATCTTGCAATCATGAATTAGGCCAAATCAAGTCCTGAGTTGGTCATGATGGCTATTTCTTTATTTATTTATTGCTATTATTTTTGACAAGCAGAGTAAGGTAAAGGCAAGACAGAGTGATATAAAGGACCAGAGAGAGTTCTGGCTGCCTGTCCCAGCTTTGTCCCTTGCCTTTCCTGGGATATTCTTTGCCGGTCTGAGCTTTTACTGCCTCATCTGTTACCGGGAGAGATTTATTCCGACCTGCCCAGGAGGGCTCCTGTGTGGATTCACAAGGCAAGAATCAGACCCTGGTCAGGTGCATAGGAATGCAATTTCTTTCTCTTTTTAAGTGTGGTTTTGTTGTTTCCATGACAAAATCATGTAGGTGAGTGTACATTTAAGGTCATCCTATTTATTCAATGACTGATTTTTAAAAGCCTGGATTAAGAGCATTCTATATACCCCGCTCTGTGCTGCAACAGTCCAGACGCTCTGGTGGAAATTCACCCCCATCTTCCCCGGTTCACTTTGCCGAGTCAAATGAAATGACCTCCCTCCCTCCTGCCTTTCCCTGGTTCTCACTTCATCCCAAAGGCCCCTCTTCACAGCCTCACTCATCTCAGAGTGCACAGATCTCCTGCATGTAAACCATGGGTCAAACAGCATCTGTTATGTCACTTGTCACGCCCTTTCTCACAGCGCTGTCATCCGAGTCCCTGAGGACTGTGAGGTGGGAAGCCAGCACACTGGAGCTGGAGGAGAGTGGGCAATGATCCCTCGATTTCCAGAGAAAAGAACTGAGACCCAGAGGGGGGACAGTGACTTGCCCAAGGTCAAGTTGGGGACACAGTTGGGACAGACTCCCAGTCAATACTTCTGAGAATCTCTAGAGAGTTGCCTCTTAAATTCTTAAGATGTGAGACTCTCTTACTCACCTTGATAAATTCAACATCTAGTCTAGTTCATGGCGTACAGCAGGTGCTACGTAAACCCGTGAGTGAGGGAGAAAATGCAGGAGGAAGTGGGTGAGTGAAGGAGGGAGGGAGAGTGGATGAGGCTCAGAGAGTAGCGAAGGAAGGAATGAAGAGTAGGAAGTGTTGGCACTCAAGATCCCAGTCAGGCAGAGAGGTGAATAGACAGGCTGCTTGTCGAGTGATCCCAGAGCCAGAAGGGGCCTTGGTCTCGCCCCTCAGCAGGCAGGCAGGTGGCAGGGTGGAGGGAGGGTCCGCTTGCAGCCCTGCACGGCTGAACTGCTGCCCGGCGCTGACTCACCTGCCTTCCGTCAAACAGGTTCCGACCACACTGAAGACATGAGGATCCACAGCCTCACCCTGCTGTCCTTCCTCCTTCTGGCCACTCAGGTGCTCCTGATGGAAGGCAAAAAGGAAGGAAAGAACAGACGTGTCAGCAAAGCCACCAACACGAAAACGGATACTGGCAAGCCCGAGGTGGAGCAGAGAAGTCAGCCGCCCAAACACCTGACCAAAGGCAAATTTGTCACCCAAGACCAGGCTGACTGCAGATGGGTGGTGACCGAGAAGGAGGAGGGCATTGTCCTGAAGGTCGATTGCAGCCGGCAGGATGACAAATTCTCCTGTTCTTACGCCGGCAATCCAACCTCATGCCTGGAGATGAACAAGCACAGTGCCTACTGGAAACAGATCGGCCGGAGCCTGCGCTCTCAGAAGGTCATCTGTGGGGACCCCAAGAGCCTCCTGAAGACCAGGGTGTGCAGAAAGAAGTTCCCGGAATCCAACCTCCAGCTGGTGAGCTCTACTCTATTTATGAAGGAGCCCACCCAGGAGCCAATGGAGCCCTCTGCCAGGGAGCAGAGCGTAGCCAATGAGGTGTCCCTCATGGAGCCTAACAAGGTCAAAGAGGTCACCATCTCCAGCCCAGCTGAGTCCAAGGCCACGGGCTCCAACGATCCCGAGTGTGACGACCCAGACGTGATGACCCAGAAGAAGGCAGCCCTGGACTTCTGTGGGGAGACCTGGAGCTCTGTATGCAAATTCTTTCTCACCATGATGCAGGGTGACTCCTGCGACTGAGGTCCCGAGAGAACGGGGTCCGTTAGGAGGAGTCGTGTCCAAGCCCCCCGGGATGTCGTGAAACTCCCCAGGTTCCCTGTGAGATGAACATTGGTGCTACGAGTGTGCAGGCATTTGAATAGATTTTTTGATCATTTGAACAGATTTTTGTAATACTTGTGTTTGTATTTTGGAATTTGCTCTGTATGCATTTCTTTAGGCGCGGTTTTCAGAGCTGGTTTCCCTCGATGTCTCCTTGGCCCACGAAGCTGGGTGTTCCTGAGCGGCAACAACCAGTCTTCGACCTGAATAAGTCGGAGGGATGATTTCAGTGTGATGCACTTTCTGCCGAATTAACAAAAATAATAAAGCTCCGTGCATTTTCCAGAACTCCGTTGCGCCCCGGTTTGGTTTCTCTCTGTCTAGTTCCAATGAACTCACCAGCAGGCCCCCAGGTATCAGTGCAAAAAACATCTAAAAACTGACTTCCTGTTCCCCACCCATCCCCATCCCAAGTCATGCTGCAGGCGGTGTGTTTCAACCGCTCTGCCAGGGCACGCCGGCTTGCCACAAGAATTTTTAAAGCATGCAATACCTGACAATTTAGACAAGGCATTGACCTCCTTTCCCTTCAATTGTCAAATAAAAAAAAAATGACCCTAACCAATACAACAATAGCCGTCCGGTGTGAACGAATCAAACTTATACCTATTTTTTTTGTCAGGTCAGCAAAATATATATTTTTGGTTGTGTTGTAGAATTTTAATAAAAACGTTGAAAACTGTTGCCATAAGGTGCCCTACGTCACACCCCTTCTTTACACTTGCGTCCCCGGGTCTGTGGAGCCTGGTGCTCACTGTAGGGTTTCAAGTGGGACACTGAGACACCTGGGCAGGAAGGAGGGAGACACCTTGCCGGTCTCACAGATACAGGAGGGGAGGCAAGATCTGAAGCTAGGAGCTCGGCACACCAAGTTCACAGGCTGGATCAACACCCTCTGCTGGCTCAAGTCAGAGCTGCCAATACCAGCCACCGGACACAGGACCCCTGACCCCTGAGGAGCTCATTTCCGGCAGGTGGGGGGTAGGGGGGTGGGAGGTCTGAGTAAGAGCAGCGCTCTGGGATGAAGACTGCAGTGGAAGGTGGGGGAGGGTGGCGCAAAAACCCGGAGAGCGGAGGACGGTCTCAGGTTGAGCTTCACAGAGGAGGTGATGCTGGAGCAGGACTTTGGGGACAGTGTCTGCAGGGAGGAAACGGGGTGGGATGGAGGCACTTCAGGTAGGTACCAGCATGTGCACAAGCGAAGATAGGAGAAAACCATAGAAGATGGGAGAGGCCGCAGGACTGGAGGGTGGTGGGACGCAGGGATGACACTGCTGTTAGTAGTCATTGACACGTTAGTATGAAGGATCTGACAGTGTTCTGATGCAGTAGCTGGGGAGACAGAAGAGACTGTCCCCAAAGCTTTGTCACAACTCTACAATAAAACAACAAGTGAGGAGCCAAAGTTGGTAAAAAGCACTGTTCTTTAGAGCTTCTTTAGAGTCGGTGGTGCGGAGCAATGGCCAGTGGCGTGGAAGAGCGGCATTTTATGCTCACCCTCCCACCAGGACCTACACTGAGTATTGTCCGTGGCCAATCCAGAGCGCGACAGCCGCAGAGTACAATCGAATGTCCTCATCAACATCATCAACACAACATTCTTCTCTCCCTTTCTATGTCCCGGCACCACGCTAACCTTTTCCTGTGGAGAATACCTGTATTTATCCGTTCACTCATTCACTGAACGCTTAATTTGTTGAGCACAGACTCCATCAGGCTCTCTTAGGAGCTGGGGATACGGCAGTCGGCAAAAGATGGATGCTCTGCCCCCCAGAGGAAGTACCAGTGGGGAAACTAGTGACAAACGCACAAATACCCGAGTGTCAAAGAGAAAAGCTCAAGGAGGACGAGGAGGGCGAGAAGTGACAGCAGATAGAGGGAGTTAGGGGAGTAGAGGCGACTTTTGAGTCTAGATCTAAATGCAGTGAGAAGTCACCCCAGGGGACTCTCTTGGGTAAGGATGCTTTAAACAGAGGGGCAGTCAGAGTACACGCCTGGAGATTAACTAATACGCTGTGAGCCCCTACAATGCGCCAGGCATGGTTCTAGGGGAAGGAAATAACAGCAAATAAAAAAGAGGGGAAAATCCCTCTTTTATGGTGTTTATATTCCAATAGCTGGGTCATGCTTGACTTGTTCAAAAATACTAAAGATGGCACAGTCATTGTGGACAGACCTGACCTGTGAACCTTACCCCCATTCCCAAGAGAATGGACCCAACATCCCAGATGCTCCCCATGGTCTTCCTGGTCACACCACAGAGCCTTCTTCCATAAAGCCTACACAGACTGTCAGCTCTTTGACCCTGCCCACACAAGGCTACATAGTCCTGAAACAAGAAAACACTTCCATGCCCTTGCTCTGGTCTGGATGAACCAACCAGACCAGACCAAACGGGGAGCCTTCTTAAGGTCCCTTCCAGCCTATCAAGTTGATGGTTCTTCTAAGTCACTCAGGGCTCTGGCCGCTGGCAGAACTGGAAGGAGGCTTGTTTCTAAGATGACGAGGTCAGCAGGACCTCGGTTAGAGATTTGCTTCTGTGGCTTCCCAGCCAAAGTCTCTGGAGCAGTGGTTTAACTCTTCTGAGCTCCGATGAGCTCATCTTCACAATGGGGATAATAAAACCATCCTTAAGGGTTGTTGTGAGACACACATTAGTCAATAAATCTTGAGCAGGGAGAGCCTCACCTAGAGCTCACATAGTAAGCACTCAACACAAGTCACAGTCTGAAGTCCAGAGCACAAGACTGGTTGTGGAGGGAGGTCAGAACATTTTTATGTAAACTCTTTAAAAGTGTGAATTATTTTTTTCTTCTCTTCCATTTTTCATTTTTTTAAAGTAACTCCATACTGTTTTCTACAGTGGTCACACCAGGCTGCATTCCCACCAACAGTGCAGGAGGGTTCCCTTTCCTCCACACGCTCACCAACACTTGTTGTGTGTTGATTTATTGAGGATAGCCATTCTGACAGGTGAGAGGTGATATCTCCTTGTGGCTTTAAACCGTGTTTTCTCTCTGAGGACCTTCTGGATATGAAGTGGAGGAGCCAGCGTGTGTGTGTGCGCGTGTGTGTGTGTGTGTGTGTGTGTGCGCGCGCACGCGCGCGCACGCACGCGCATGTATTCTTAAGATATGACCCCTCGCTAACAAGAGATGTGAACCTTTCAGGTAGGCGACAAGAACTTCAGGACGGCCACTCACTAGTGGGAACGTCTCACATTCCTTATAAAACGACAGCAGAAAAAGGGCCTCTTGCGCCTGGCAGCCCGGGCTCAGTGTCAGTGTCGTAACTCACGCCCACATGGGCGCTGACAGTCTCCGGAGGCACTCCCCCTCCCCCTTTGGCCTGCCACCAGCCCCCTCGCTCCCCGCCATCCTCCCTTGTGTTCTTGGCAGCTGGAGCAAAAGCACTGTAAGCACCTGGGGCTGACAGCTCCCATTCAAATGCAGGGCCGCCCCTCATGCCAGGTGCTGATTTTTATAACACCACAGGATTATGCTGACCTTGAAATCTCTCACTCAAAGTCATTTCATGAACGTTATGCAAAAAAACCTTTGTTAGGAGCCCTACTGAGTGAGGAATCAGGATGGAGCATGGGAAGAAGATTCTAGAGAGAGGCTGTTTGGGAAGCCGGTGAGTTGGAGGTGGGTTATTCAAGGGGAGTTTCATCAAGTATTGGACACATGGATAATAACACAGAGAAGATGGTCCCCACTGTGTCAGCCATAGCCCCAGCACTTGAGGGAACAGCCCAGCACATAAGAGAACCTCAGGATGTTGGTTGAGTGAATCAAACAGAGGAGAGAGGTCAGGGCAAAGGCAAAGATGACGGCTTCAGAGTAAAGAAAAACTGTGTGTGTGAGCTTCTACTTCTCCGACCTGAGACAAGTTATTGTTTCTGACTGAGACCTGGGCTCCCCTTCTAAAAGTGGACCTAAGAGTATCCATCCAGTGAGAATTAAACTGATTTGATTGTAGTCTAAAGCATGGTTCTTACACAGTGGAGTCTCATTAAGAGTCTGTTATAAGTGAATGAATGGGTAAATGAATAAACCAATTAGCTAAGAGAGAGCAGACAAGGTGATTTTCTAGAAAGGCAACATGAGACTCAAGACACATCATGCCAAGGACCTCAGTGTTACCTGGAGCCAGAGGTAGATTAAGGTCAGTTGAGGCCCCGGATGCAGAAGAAAATACTGGGCCCCCGCCTTTTTTTTTCTGAAGTTGGAAACAGGGAGGCAGTCAGACAGACTCCCACATGCACCCCACCGGGATCCACCCAGCATGCCCACCAGGAGGCGATGCTCTGCCCATCTGGGGTGTTCCTCTGTTGCAACCAGAGCCATTCTAGCACCTGAGGCAGAGGCCATAGAGCCATCCTCAGTGCCCGGGCCAACTTTGCTCCAATGGAGCCTTGGCCGTGGGAGGGGAAGAGAGACAGAGAGGAAGGAGAGGGGGAGGGGTGGAGAAGCAGATGGGCGCTTCTCCTGTGTGCCCTGGCCGGGAATCGAACCCGGGACTCCTGCACTCCAGGCCAACACTCTACCACTGAGCCAACCGGCCAGAGCCGGACCCCTTAAAAAAAGAGAGAGAGGGAAAATAAAAGTACATGTTAACCATATTTTTTAAATAAATAAAAAATATGACGTACTATTAATGTTAAAATTGCATATATGAAACCAAACTTGGTGTCACTAGAAAAAAGTGTCAAGTTGGGGTTTTGCGGGGCCCTTCAGAAGTCGGGGCCCAGGGCGCACGCCCGGTGCACCTGCCGTTAAATCCGCCTCTGCCTGGAGCCCAGCTGTTGCTAATCACCTACCAAAGACTGGCCTGAACCTAGTGACCCTTCAGGCCTCCTCCCACACGTGTGGCCTGAACATGAACTCCCCACAGAGTAGGGGAAAGGTGAGGACAAGCTGGTTCTTCAGAGCCACCGTTAAGGTTTTGTAACCTGCCTCCCAGTTTTACTTCCCGTGGCTCCTCCTCCTTATCATCCTCACAGTCACAGCTTGAGTGCGCCGGGGGCTGGGGGAGGGTGGGGTTTGGCAAAAGCAAGAGTCCAAGAACCCAGAAGTGTCACCAGGATAGACAGCACTGCCGGCGGGGGTGCTTGAAGCTGGACTGAGGGAGGGGTCAGCTCCAGAGCAGAAGCCGGGGTGAGGGCCAAGCAGCACGAAAGGCCCTCAGTAGGTGCTTCCTGCAGGCCAGGGGCAATGACTCCCAGGCCTGGCTGCAAGCTACAGACACCTGGTGGGGCTTTAGAACACCCCAGTGCCCAGGCTGCCCCAGACCTACGACATCAGGACCACAAGAGTGGACAGCGCAGGGATTTTTCAAGCTCCAGGGTGATTGACTACAACGTGCAGCCAAGTTTGAAACCCCAGCGTGACCTCATTTCATCCTCAGGACCGTCCTGTTGTCAAGACCGTCCTGCAGATAAGGAACTGCGGGTGCCAGGAGGTGCGAGAAGTGTCAGGTCCGGGTTAGTCAGAGGCAGAGCCGGGACCCTCCCCAGGCCGCCCCCCTCCAGAGCGCACACCCCCAGACAGAAATGCAGACGCGAAGGCACTAGCCGTGTAGCAGACAAACACCAGGGACCTGGTTTGAAACCATTGCCGCCCAGCGTCCAAGGGGCCTGGGCAGGACATTTCCTGCCTCTGACTCATCCAGTCCACGTCTGTAGTATGGGGGGACGTTACCATTGTCGAGAGCTGTGGGCATTTCATGCCCCACTGCTGATGAATGTACTTATAGGGTTTCTGGTCCTAGTTCAGTGCTTGGTTATTTATCCTCATTATGAAGCCACGTGACCAGCAATAGGTCAGTGGCTGGGAGTGGCAGGTGTCAAGAAGGGAGCAGCCTAGGTTATGGTGCAAACACCCAACTGTTGGAAAATTAGATTGTTGTTAGTTGTTATTATAAACTATGCTAGGAACCATTCTTAAAGGTCAATCTTTATATTTTAACATTAGGATTTTTTTTTTTTATTTAGAAAAAATTCCTAAAAAGTAGAAGCCAGGTTCAGCATTGTACTTCTAAAAGAAGCTTTATATTATTTTAAAACTTGAACATTCGTAAGTAAAAGGATGAGTGTAGAAAACATCTTAAGTATCCTTTAGCCAGTTTACACAACCATCAACTTGTGGCCGATGTTGTTTCACCTATAAAAGGGGCTGATTGTCCTCTCCCGGGGACTGTTCCGAAACAAATCCTGGACACATGTCATTTCATTCATAAGCACTTCAACTTGTATCTCTGGAAGACAGGGCAAGAGCACGCGAGTGTCTGAAGCTCTTGGAATGTATCCCAAACTGCCTGCCAAAAGAAATTCCGCAACAGTTTCTATTCCTGCCAAAAGTACAGGACTGTGGCTGCGTTTCCTGGCCTTCGTCAACCCCAGGTGTGGGGTTCAGTGTCCAGGTAAGGCGGTGGGGTAAGTGGTGGGAAGTAAACACAGAAAGCTACAGCACAGAGTTCAATAGTGTGATTAAAGATGGGGAACCAGTCACAATGATATTGGAAAAGCTAACAGGGAGAGCAAGGCACAAGGAGGCAGCCCCACAGCCGACAGCTTCCTGCTAACAGCCTCAGGGCTAGAGGGACAAAGGCAGCAGCAGGTGGAGTGACCAAGCCCAGCAGCCCGGGCACTGGAGCTGGGAGAGTGGAGGGAGGGGCACCCCACTGCAGCTGGGAGAGAGGAGGGAGGGACCCTCTGAGAGGAACTAGAGTCAATGCTCTGGAAAGGCCATGAGAGGCAGAGAGAGAGAGAATGCCCAGACGTCTTCCTTTCCTCTGGCCAGACTTCACCCGGAGCCCTTGGCCAGGGGAACCTGGGAAACGAGTTTGCATCAGCTCCCCACCCGCATGCCAAGCACAGTGACCCTGTGGGTGGGGGAGGAGCACGATGAGCCAGGCCGCCCTCCTTTAGCTTTGTTAATCAATATTTATGGCCCCAAAATGTCTGCAAGTCATGAGCAAAGGCATGAGACTGATAAGTAAATACTACAGACTATAGAGCACGGAGAACGTGTTGTTGGAGAAAATGCAATTAGTGCAACCCATTTGGAGGGAAATGTGTCACTGTTTCTCAAATTTTAAAAGCACGAGCCCTTTAGCTTAATTGTTTCCTTTCCAGAAATTTATGTACACGTGTCCGCACGTAACAAAGATGTGTGGTGAGGATGCTCGTCTGGCATTATCTACAATTGCAAACCACTGGAAACAGCAGACAGACCCACAGGGACTGGCTGAAAACCATAGATGGATTAGCTGGAATGATTCTAAGGGAGGCGGCTAGAAAAATAAAAATTAAAAAGTGTGCATAGCATGCTTCCGTGCTATGTCTCAAATTGTATACAATCGTTTTTCAAGTCTCTGGCAGCACAGAGGATTGGAATAGGAGGGAGAGACCTGTGACCTTTGAACCTTTGTATTTGTTGACTCTGCGGGGATTGCGTCAGGATGAACTGTGTGAAGCTGCCAACATGGTGTCACACTTCTGACCCACAGAACAGCCATTTGAGATGGTCCAAACCAACACTTCTCTATCACCGGGAGAAGGAACTAACTTCTGCGAGATCAGCCAGGGAGCTACATCACAACGGAACGTGAAGTTGGAGTTGACGTTTTCGGTAAAGTAAAAAAGGTGACGCATGATACTAGATGTCCCCCACGCAGTGGGTGTCAAGGTGATTTCACGTCTTCTCAGAATTAAACTAGAGAAGCCAGAGTGATGTCTCACAAGCTCGAATCTTGCAGAAGAGTTTACAAAAATGGTTCCTTGATTCTCAAGACAGTATCGACTTTCCACGAGGGTCGACGTGAAGGCAGGTCGAGGGGCAGTCTGGGGCTGGGTGTGCTTCTCCAGCGCCTCCGAATGCTGCCAGAGACAAACGGAATTAGCCAATTATATCCCTTGGCCATCGTTGGAGGAGCTGTGTGCCTCCCTGTTCCCAGAGCTTAAGTACAAATTTCTTCACTTTGAAACATAAAAAGCAGCTTAAGCAATCTTGACAGCCTCTGATGGAAAACCTCCCAAAGCCCTTCACGTTCCAGAGCCTGCCGGGGACCTGGAGGCCTTTCAGCAGATGACTGCACTGGTTCTGATTCACCGGGAGCATGTCACGGCGGGGGTGGGGGGTGCAGGGGAGCAGGTGCTGCTGTCAGGACGGAGAGGCGCCGCAGGGGTGACACCACCACACCCCCAGGAAGAGCAGGGGCTTAACTGGAGCACCAAGAGCTTTAACTGCATTCTCATACCCTCCCAGGAAGGTGGGGTTCCTTGTGCCCATTTTACAGGCGAGAAAAATGAAACGTCAGGAGGTTCAATCACTTAGAAATCAGGTCTCACTAACTGCAAAGCGCGTTCTCCCAACGGTCATCCTGGTTATGACCGATGTTAAAGACGACAGCTCGTGACAGATGAGGCCAACAAGGGAAGGCCCCCGTTGGGCTGGTGCCCTCTCCTGGGCACGAGCTGCTCTGGGGTGGGAGGGGGCAGTCGGCAGCATACCCGGTCACGTGACTCTCCTGCTTCAAACCCCAGCGGCTCCCTGTGGCCTTCAGAGTACAACCCAACTTCAGTGCAGAGAACCGGAGTGCTCTGGGCTCCGGCTGCCCTGCCCGTCGCCCCTCTTCCCACCACCTCCGCCCCCTGCCAGACTCTGCTGCCCAGAGAACCCAGCCCGTTCCCTTTCCGGAGTGCTCTGTGCCCTCTCCAACCTCCTGCCTTTGCCCACCGCACACGCTCTGTTCCTGCCTGGGTCGCCCTTGCCCACACTGTGCACGTGGCCGGCTGGAGGACTTACTCCTTCTCAGTGCTCTGTCCCCCGCCCTCTGCTCCATCCCCACCCCCGGCTGAACAGGACTTTCCTTGGATTCCTACGTGTTCCCTTAAAATCTGGTATCTCCTCTCTTCTTCCCTCTCTTCTTATTTCCTCCTTCTCTCTTCTTCCTGCCATCTTTCATTTCCCTTTCTTTCTAAACCTTTTCATTGAGCGCCTACTCCATACCAAACTGCATTTGGGGAATAAACACTGAATAGGAAAAGGTCCTTTTCTTCATGGAACTCATTGTCAAGAGCACGAGGCGGACAGAGACCAAGAGCACGGGTTTGCCAGATGTTTCCATATGCCCGCCTCTGGGCGATACATCCAGCATACACTATTTCACTTTACAAAGGCTGCAGTCCTACAACGTAGGGCCTTCTGTTTATCAGAGAGGGGGAAATGGAGGCAGGATCAGGGCTTAAACCCAAGCCAGCGGTGTTCCGTAACAACGCCCCTTCTTCAGAATGTTCTAAGACGTAGATGAAGTAATGTATATATGTAGAATTACCTGGTGACAATCCATGGGAGGCACTGAATTCGAGGTACCTGTAATGATGATGGTGCTTCTCGTACGTGCGTGGACTAGAATGACACGAGAATGTGCCGAGGAGGAAGGTTGACAGAATGACCCTTGAATGTCTGTCACGTCAGCTGGGCTGTGAGCTGTATGAAACCAGGGATGAGGCCAACCTTGACTCTGGCCCCCTTAGTACAGTCCCTCTCACATACATACTTGGTTATTAATTAGAGATCATTCTCAGCCTACTATTGCCCATTGAGCTACTGAATCAACTCCAAAGAACACCCCGTGTCCCAGGGTCCTGACCGCTAGAGAAAGTGCAAGGCACTGAACACAACGCGGTCCGTAGAGGTGCTCAGCAGACCCAAGCGGTCCTCGCGGGTCACTTCCTGTCTGCAGCTGCATCCGTTCACCTGGTGTTCGCGATGGGAGAGCTCTTCCAGCGATGGCCCCCAGAGGAACTAGGCACAGTGAGGTGAAGGGACGTGTCAATAAGAGACAGGCAGCACCGAGGCTGGGCCGAGCTCAGGGAAGGGTGCTAGAGGCATGAGGCTGGTCAACGCCCTCTCGTTGTCTAGTGTGACAAGCACCGGCCAGAGAAACAGTTGAAAGCAGGTGGCTAGTTAAATGTCAAGTCCTGGTGGGATTCCAGGGCTGGGAGAAAGAATGTGAGCAGGATGCAGGCAGCAGGAGGCCGGGTGCAAATGCCGGGTTTTGGGAATGGCGAGAGGAGGAGATGGAGAGGCGTTTGTAGTCAGCGTGAGTGTGGGTGTGGTCAATCCCGGGGCCAAGAAGGAGAGCCAGTCCCTACTGCAGGTCTGCTAGGCCTCTCCACCTTCCTCATACACTGCCAAGGCAGGCTTTTTTCCCTCTTCTTCTTTACCAAGTGAGAGGAGAGGAGAGGAGATACAGAGACAGACCCCCGCATGCGCCCTGACCAGGAGCTACTCAGCAGCCCCTGTCTGGAGCCAATGCTCTGCCCATCTGGGACCCTGCTCACAACTGAGCTATTTCTACCACCTAAGGTGGAGGCTCCATGGAACCATCCTCAGTGCCTGGGGCCAATGCGCTCAAATCAATGAAGCCATGGCTGCAAGAGGGGAAGAGAAGGACAGAGAGAGAGAGAAAGGAGAGTGGGGGGGGGGGGGTGGAGAAGCAGATGATCGCTTCTCCTGTGTGCCTTGGCCGGGAATCAAAACTGGGACTTCCACATGCGGGACCAATGCTCTATGCTGAGGCAACCAGCCAGGGCCAATAGGTTGCCATTTTATTGGTGGGGAAGTTGGGAGTCATCTGAGTCAGGTCTGACAACAAAGCTCTTGTGCTTTCTTCACTCTGCCTCTGTCTTCCTGGAGGAGCCAAGTGGGCCTGCACTGGTGACAAGGGTTCCCACTGGAACGGGAGAGACCTCCACTCTACCCCCCAAAACCAGCGTAACTTGGGCAAGTGATCTGACCTCTCGCCCTCCTCCTCGCCTCTGTCACGTGACGTGGTAATGGGCACCTCAGTTCTTACCAGGCACCTGTCTATGACTAGTCCAGGGGGTTTCCTCTGCGGGCTGGGTTGCAGAAGTGTTATTGTTACTTTATTCATGAAAAAGAAGAAGCATGGCAAACCGGGCATAGCTCTTCCAAGGTTCCACCCGGTGACACACACTCATCTCCAGTTCTTTGGTAAGTACAGATCCAGTCTGCGCACCCAAGCTTAAGGGCGCAGGAAAATGCCCTCTTACCAGGTGTGCCCGGGTGGCAGAGAACTGGGAAGAGTCGTGACTACCGTAGGTGACTCAGAACTGCGTCACTGTGAATATTCTGCCAGAGCTTTTTACAAACCCGAGTTCTCTTAACCCTTAGAATCTGCGTGACTTGGATCTCGGGATGAAGCGTGGAGACGTGACTCTAGGCAGCGGGCAGCCCTGTAAGGTTTCCAGGGCGGGAAGAATAGAAGTGTGAACGTTTGGTAAGTCAATGCAAGCTACAGTTCGAGTGCTGCTGGGGGTCAGTGGTGACCGTGGTCGAATGCAGGGCGCATGTGCAATGGAAAAGAACGGGGAGCCGTGGAGATGATACTGGAATAGCCCAAGGACAGTCTGGACTTAGGTGATGGAAAGATAAGGCAAATCTACAGAGACACTTCTATGCGACACACACTAACTGGGCACCCTCTCTGTGCCAAGCACTGTGCAGGGCACTCGAGGCACCACAATGGATAAGAACCACACGGCGGTGGAGGCACTCCGGTCCTCAGCGGTGTGACAGACAGGAACAACTCTTCCTGGAGCTTGGACGTGGCCACTGGTCTCAGTTTGGCCAAAGGAAGAGAAATGGACATGTCTGGGCAGCCTCTGTCCTCACCCTGTGCCCACCTCAGAGGAACTCAGGCCTTAGCTGTATGCCCAGAAAAGTAAACCTGCAACGTCCCGTTCAGGAGGGCCCACATTTAACGAGGGTACCACCGAGCATCATGGCATCGTGTGTCACACAGTAACATGCGTCACCGGTCCCCATTCCCTGACAGCTCTTCCCTCTGCCTGGCGCTGGGACCACAGTCTGGGCCACCACTTTGTTCCATGGCTCTGACGCCTCCCCTGCACCCCACCCCGAATTCCTAAAACTTTCTCTTTCCTCTTTCTTTCTTTCTTTCTTTCTTTCTTTCTTTCTTTCTTTCTTTCTTTCTTTCTTTCTTTCTTTCTTTCTTTCTTTCTTTCTTTCTTTCTTTCTTTCTTTCTTTCTTTCTTTCTTTCTTTCTTCTATCTTTCTTTCTTTCTTTCTTTCTTTTTTTTTTTTTTTTTTTTACAAGAGAGGGATAGACAGACAGGAATGGAGAGAGATGAGAAGCATCAATTATTAGTTTTTCGTTGCAACACCTTAGCTGTTTGTTGATTGCTTTCTCGTATGTTCTTTGACTGCGGGCCTTCAGCAGACCAAGTAACCCCTTGCTCAAGCCAGCGACCTTGGGTCCAAGCTGTTGAGCTTTGCTCAAACCAGATGAGCCCGTGCTCAAGCTGGAGACCTTGGGGTCTCGAACCTGGGTCCTCCGCATCCCAGTCCAACACTCTATCCACTGCACCACCGCCTGGTCAGGCTCCCTTTCCTTTCATGCAAAGCAATTCAGTTCTCTCCCTTAGGCTTGGCTAGTTTGCAGTCTGGCACCCATCACGGCTCTAGGCAGATGGTCCCCCCCTCCCCTTAGAAACCCCCCTCGTTCAGAGAGGACGCAGGTGGTGAAAATAAGCATCGGTTTTTTCTGTCTCAGTCCGTTACCTCTCCTGACACCTTTCACAAGTGGGTACTTGTGGCTTCAGCCAGTGCATTACCTGACCTTCTCTCAGAGGGCTCCCAGGGAACAAAGCAGACGTTCACTCCTTGTCAGGCCCCCTTCCCCCTTCCAGGTGGCTCTGCTCTGTCAGTCAGGGCAGAGGTACGTTTGCCTGTTCTCCCGCCGGGGCCAGGCCAGCCTCTGCAAGGTCCGCGGCGTCTGTAGTGAACTTGTCAGTCTCGGGGACTTGTACTCTCTCCCTTCCACAGACCTGTCCTGGGGGTCCAAGGTGCTGGGGGGCGGACAGGCGCTCCTCCCGGGCTCCGACGGCCTCTCTCCCCACGGAGGCTCTGTAGGAACTCGCCTCATGAGGCCACAACCATACAGGTAGAAAAATGAAAATTAAGTAGTGCATACTGTATTTATACTCTTTCTAGCAATGTTAAAGCAAGTATTCGATATTATGCATATTTTTAAATATATAAATGAACAAAGCAATGCTGAACAAGTGGCATACCCTACCACTGACTAGTGTCCACTCACCAAATGAGGTCAGGACGCACTTCTACCACATGCCCCAGGCTGGACTCCGCCTCCGCCCCGCACCTCCCGGGGAAGGAGAGGGTCCACCTGTCTAAACCTGGAACAGGGTTCCTGTGCTCACTTCACTATCTTCATGTTTCCCCAGACTCTAGACCAGGGGTCCCCAAACTACGGCCCTCGGGCCACATGCGGCCCCCTGAGGCCATCTATCCGGCCCCCGCTGCACTTCCGGAAGGGGCACCTCTTTCATTGGTGGTCAGTGAGAGGAGCCTAGTTCCTATTGAAATACTGGTCAGTTTGTTGATTTAAATTTACTTGGTCTTTATTTTAAATATTGTATTTGTTCCCGTTTTTTTGTTTTTTGTTTTTTTTTTTACTTTAAAATAAGATATGTGCATAGGGATTTATTCATAGTTTTTTTTTTTATAGTCCCGCCCTCCAACAGTCTGAGGGACAGTGAACTGGCCCCCTGTGTAAAAAGTTTGGGGACCCCTGCTCTAGACCAGGGCCTGCGACAAAGCTCTTTCCGCCAGAAGGGGGCGTGTGTGCGCAAGTCTCTGCCCGCCTGGCCTAGCCCCATTCCGGGTAGGGATCCGGGTTAGAAGGGGGTGTGGGGGCATTGCGGCGGTGGAGATGGTGCCCAGAACAGGACCGGCGATGGCACTGGTGACAGTTCCTCTTCTCAGGAACCAGGTGGAGTTAACAAACCTTGAAGCAAGACCATCAGCCTGCATTGTTGCTTGGTGTCCTTTTTCTGGGAAACAAACAAACGAACGAACGAACACCAGACGGGTTGTGAGGAAGGAGGAGGCGCAGCACCTGCAGGCGTTCTCACACCCAGCCTTCCTGAGCGGCCGCCCTGCTGAGCGCTGCGTCCCTGCTAGAGAACGGAGTAAACCCGTCACTGCCCCACTGTACTACTCAGGTGGCTTATTTTCTATATTGTCTGATGCTTTGACATCTTGGGGCCTTGCAGACCCAGGACAGACTGCCACTCTCAGGGCAGGCCAACGCCTAGAGAGAGTACAGGCCCACCTGTGGGTGCTCCTCTTGCATGCAAACAGCCAGTGGGATCCCACACCCTGCACACCTCCCTCCCTGGCCCTCAAAGGACTCACACTCCCGGCCCTATTCCCACACCTCCATCAGCCCAGGGTCAGGTACCAGACAACCGCAGGGTCCAGATACCTCAGAGCTGTGACATCATCCAGACTCGCCAATTCTGCTGACATCATTCAGATTCGCCAATTCTGCTGACATCATTCAGATTCGCCACTTCTGCTGACATCATCCAGACTCGCCACTTCTACTGACATCATCCAGACTCACCAATTCTGCTAACATCATTCAGATTAGCCACTTCTACTGACATCATCCAGAATCGCCAATTCTGCTGACATCATCCAGACTCGCCAATTCTGCTAACATCATCCAGACTCGCCACTTCTGCTGACATCATCCAGACTCGCCACTTCTGCTGATATCCAGACTCGCCAATTCTGCTGACATCATTCAGATTCGCCACTTCTGCTGACATCATCCAGACTCGCCACTTCTGCTGACATCATCCAGACTCGCCAATTCTTCTGACATCATCCAGACTCGCCACTTCTACTGACATCATCCAGACTCGCCAATTCTGCTGACATCATTCAGATTTGCCACTACTACTGACATCATACAGACTTGCCACTTTTGCTGACATCATTCAGATTCGCCACTTCTGCTGACATCATCCAGACTCGCCACTTCTACTGACATCATCCAGACTCACCAATTCTGCTAACATCATTCAGATTAGCCACTTCTGCTGACATCATCCAGACTCGCCACTTCTGCTGACATCATCCAGACTCGCCAATTCTGCTGACATCATTCAGATTCGCCACTTCTGCTGACATCATCCAGACTCGCCACTTCTGCTGACATCATCCAGACTCGCCAATTCTGCTGACATCATTCAGATTCACCACTTCTGCTGACATCATCCAGACTCGCCACTTCTGCTGACATCATCCAGACTCGCCAATTCTGCTGACATCATTCAGATTTGCCACTTCTACTGACATCATCCAGACTCGCCACTTCTGCTGACATCATCCAGACTCACCAATTCTGCTGACATCATTCAGATTCACCACTTCTGCTGACATCATCCAGACTCGCCACTTCTACTGACATCATCCAGACTCGCCAATTCTACTGACATCATCTAGACTCGCCACTTCTACTGACATCATCCAGACTCGCCAATTCTGCTGACATCATTCAGATTTGCCACTTCTACTGACATCATCCAGACTTGCCACTTTTGCTGACATCATTCAGATTTGCCACTACTACTGACATCATACAGACTTGCCACTTTTGCTGACATCATTCAGACTCACCCATTCTACACCTTTTAGCCAGCCTCACGCATTGTTTCCTGCAGAATTCAGGCTCTTGCTATGTTTTCCTCCCACTCTCCCTGCTCCTGACCGACCCTGGTGCTTCCTCTTGGGACCCTTCCTGGTGGGCTGTGTTCCCTCCTCCTGGGCAACATGAGTAACAAACTACAGTATTTTCCAATGGCAGACTCTCCTGGTCTATGGGCCCCACCATACCCCCCCCAAATAATAAAGTCTACATTTTAAACACCAGCCCTGGGCAGAGGGCTGGACATGCTGTGGATAACATGTGAATGCTGTTTAGTTTTGTCTTCGATGGGGACAAACAGTCTCTAACTAGTCTCAGTCTCTGGGTCTGCTGAAAGCACTGTCTCACTGGGATTAACAGAGTCACAGTGAGGCCCAGCGCAGAGTGGTGAGTCACTGACAGTTTTACAGGTCCTACTAAACAGGAGGAACTAGGAAGGGTTTCTCATGCGTCCTAGTTCTGCAGGGAGCTTGTTAGAACCCAGAGCATATGCGTGTTCTTTGCCTGAAGTCCCACAGCCCCACTCTGCCTCCTGCGTGTCACCTGTATGCTCCCACTGCCACCGCACTCACACACCAAGCAGTCCCGTGACGCCAGCTGGGTGTCCTACAGTGAAACTCGGTGGAGGTCACATCAGATCCCACAGGTGTAGGGCTCAGTCCCGTGAGTCGCCCCCCCCCACTTTGATGCCAATGGCAAGCAGTAGGTCCCCAGGTTAGCCATGCTTCTGTCCACCTCGGCTACAAATCAGAGCTTCCCACGACCCCTTCCTCAGGCCTCGTTCATGTGCTCGCACGTCTCATAGAACACACGGAAACACTCGCTTCCATTTGCCAGTTTATTAAAGGGTACACTAAAGGACAGGGTGCACGGCCAGTTAAAGGGGTACATATAGCACCTGCTCAGGAGCCCTGTGCCAGGAACCGGGGTCAAAGACCCAATATTAGAACAGAAGATGCCCCTAGTTTCCCTCTCACTTAGAATCTACATGGGTCTCAGGGGTTCTGTGCCAGGAACTGAGGGCAGAGACCCGATATTAGAACAGAAGATGCCCCTAGTTCCCTCTCACTTAGAATCTACATGGGTCTCAGGAGCCCTGTGCCAGGAACTGAGGGCAGAGACCCGATATTCGAACAGAAGATGCCCCTAGTTCCCTCTCACTTAGAATCTACATGGGTCTCAGGAGCCCTGTGCCAGGAACTGGGGGTAGAGACCCGATATGAGAACAGAAGATGCCCCTAGTTCCCTCTCACTTAGAATCTACATGGGTCTCAGGGGCCCTGTGCCAGGAACTGAGGGCAGAGACCAGTATACATTGTTCCTATTATTTCACAAGATACAGTCTATGACCTGGGAATCCACTCGAATACATGAATCTGAACAGAGATTGCACACACCCCTGCTTCCTTAAGTGAAGTGGATCCAAAGGGGGCCCTTGGGCCATAAGCTAGGCAAGCAAAACAGGGGTACGTGTTTAAGCGTTCGGCGAAGGCTGGAAGCATGGACACATCTGTCCATAGAACCGACAGCAACTTAGCGTCCAGATGATACTTATTTGGTGGTTTAAGAGGCATTTGCTTGCTTTCTTTCTAGCTTTTTGGAAACTTGGAGTGACAGTAATTTTTATTGCTATAATGAAGTCACATGGCCTTACTGACTCTTTCCTTCCTCGCTGACAGATGCGTCAGATGCTGTCCCAAGAGGCTCAGGGCCCCAAGACGGATGGCTGGGAAACAAGAGAGCTGGGACTTAAAACGACCTGTCAGAGCCCAGAAGCCTGATTTCTTCACCTCGTGTCTGTGCTGAACAATGGACGCCGTCAGGCTAGCGACCTGTGGTGACTTGTGTCGCTGAGTTTCACCTCAGGCGGGGATCATTAGTAATGCTGTTGGAATAAAGGGAAACATAAAACTCAGGGAGGGGCAGAGAGCCCAGCTGCAGCGGGTGGGCGCCGCGACCACTTCCTGCGGCAACGCCAGACTGCATCGGGCTCGTTAGGGAGAATTTCCACGGACACCTCTGTGCAGGAATCCCAGGGTTTCTCTGACTCTGGAGGGTGTTTACCCTGCTTTTTATTGTTGTTGTTCTTGTTGTTTTCCCCAAACAGCATGACTATCAGTTTTCCCCAGTGCGACCCAATTACGAGCTTGTCTCGGTACGAGCCCGGTGCCCGCCCTGGTCCCAGTTGTGAAGTTGAGTGACCCGGAGCCCTGCAAGCCTTGGCTTGCCTCAGCGCTTCTGCCTCCTGCAAAGTCTGATGGGTGATTGACCTTGGACTCGGGTCTGCTCTTCGGTGTGGCAAGTTTGGTTCAGGGTCCACATCGCTAGTGAGCCCTCCCCACTTTCTAGTGAGCTGAGATTTGGTGCGGGGCTGGAAGACTTGGTTCTAATTCCACCCAGCCTGCTGAGGACGAGCCGTGTGACCCTGGGCAAGTCATTCAACCTGTGTGCACATTTCAGTCAACTCACTTGCAAATCATCCTTTGAAGTTCTACTAAATCCCTGGGTCCGGTCACCCAGCGCAGATGTTTGGAGCACAGGTCTGGGGCCAGACAGATCTGGGTTCACAATTGAGCCCATTATCTTCTTTCCTGTGTCATCTTGGGACACTCCTGTGCCTTCTGTAATCTGAGATTAGCCAGTGTGCTGGGCCACACGCCTCCTTGTCACCCCACCACAATGCACTAGGCATGTATCATGCAGCATGCGGCCAGCCTGTGGAAACAATGAACCTAGCAGACTCACGTGCAGGACAGTGCTGACCACACGCAGACACTGTCACAAGCTGTGACACACATAAACCCAATTAACCCTCACTCTAATCTATGAGGTAGACACGCTCATTATCCCTGTCCCACAGCAAGGAAATTGGGCCACAGAGAGGTTAAACAACTGGCCTGAGGTCACACAGCTACTAAGAGGCTGAGTCAGGATTCAAACCCAGGCGGTCTGACTCCAAAGTCCCTGTCCACCACCTGACTCGAGTTCAGGCTCTCAGCGCCTCTCCCGGAACCTCAGTGACAGACTCCTGTCTGGTTTTCTGCCACCACTTCTGTCCTGTTCACTGGTGGATCACACAACGGTCGGCCCATGTCCTCCCTGCAGAAAACCCTCCCACAGTGTCCCCACCACCCTCAGGATTAAGACCAAGCTCCCTGCTAGAACCAAGAGCCCACAAGCCCTGCCCTTGAATAACTTCTGCAGACTCGGGTCTCATTGAGAGACTGTCCCCGCAGCCACTGTCCCTGACTGCTCCTGCCAGGGAAGTACTCGGGGACCTTGAGCTTCTGTGCTTCCCCTTACCCTGCTTCCTCTCTTCTCCTCCCCTCCCCCCAACCCATGCCCAACTCACTGTTCTACATAATACTGAAGAGAATGTTTCTAAAATACAGAGATGTTAAAAAGCAACAGCCCTCCCCTGACTTTCTGTTGGGTCTCAGGGGCTCTGTGCCAGGAGCTGAGGGCAGAGACCCGATATTCGAACAGAAGATGCCCCTAGTTCCCTCTCACTTAGAATCTACATGGGTCTCAGGGGCTCTGTGCCAGGAACTGAGGGCAGAGACCAGTATACATTGTTCCTATTATTTCACAAGATACAGTCTATGACCTGGGAATCCACTCGAATACATGAATCTGAACAGAGATTGCACACACCCCTGCTTCCTTAAGTGAAGTGGATCCAAAGGGGGCCCTGTATGAGTTTGCTCGGACTGCCATAGCAAAGTGCCGCAGACTGGGTGGCTTCAACAATAGAAACTTATTTGTTCAGCGTTCTAGAGGCTAGAAGTCCAAGACAAGGTGTTGGCAGGGTTGGCCGCCTCTCCCTGTGTCTACCGTGTGTGTCTGTGGCCACATTTCCACCTCTTATAAAGAAGAGAGTCATACTGACTTAAGGCCTTAATCACCTCTGTGAAGACCCTACCTCTGAACACAGTCACATTTTGAGGTGCTGGGGATTAGGACTTCAACATATGGAATTTGGGGGATGAGTATAATTTAGCTTATAACACACAGTTGGAGAATTCCAGCAGAACAGAAGATACACATAATAATGGGAGGCCTTTTTTTCTCTTCCCCGCGGCTCTCCCCATAGCAAACCACTATGGGATGTTTCTTGGGGTTCCCACCCACCTAATTCATATGCACAGACCAGCACCCCCAGCCACCATTGAAACTGTCTAGAGAAACGGGGTTATAATTTCCGCAGTTTGGCCACCTGTGCGTCCCCACGCTGCTGCCTCCCTCTACGGGCCACAGAGCTTCCGGCTCAGGGTCCTCCTTTCTTCTATCCGGCCCCGAGGGTGAACGCTTTGGTTGTTTCCTGTGCTTTCCCCGTTATACACAATGGCAGTGGACACCATTTCCTGTGTATCTGTGCAAACATTTGCAGATAAATCCACAGGCCAACTTCTCATAGTGTGAATTGCTGGGCCAAAGGATATTTGCAGGCTTCGTTTGGATGGGCTGTGACAAATCTCTACCTTTGAAATGAGCCTCAGCTGATGCTCCCACCAAGACTGTATGAGGGAGCCCACTCTGCTGGGGGTCAACTCACCTCAGAGACAGTGTCAAGCTTTTGTGATCCGTCCAGGTGAGTTGGTCATTGACTCTCTTCAGGTCCCCAAAACCCCCCTCTGTCTTTGTTACGCTGCCACCCCAGCTTCCTGCCCGCTTTGACCCAGCTTTAGGTTCTTACTCTCTGTGCCCCATACCTGGATCATAGTAGGTGCTCATTAAACTTTCCTGAATGGCTCACTGACTCCTGGGGTCCCTTCATGATCTTACAATCCAACGAGTCTAAGTTGAGAATAGTGTTTTAGTCAGCTCTGTCCCAGCAATGGACAGGGATTGGGTATTCCTGAAAGAATTCCCAGGAAGCCAGGTCACCCATAACAGACTGGCTGCGCTTGTTCTTGCAGCTGTTCCCTCTGCCCCCAGAGGGAGACAGAGAGAGGCAGGGGCCCAGAGGGAGGCAGGGCGCAGACAGCGTGCTCTCACCCCCGGGTGGGTGCGTTCATGCCTAGAAAACAGCTGAAGCACACACCAGCCTATTTCTGGATATTTCCTGAGTCCAGACATACTCTACGTATTTAATTCGAGATATTCGCCCTATTCCAAGATTCTAACTTATATTATTACATCTGCGAAGTCCTTTTTGCCATGTAAAGTGACCTATTCACATGTTCCAGGCGTGAGAATCTGGGCATCTGGGGTGAGGGGCGTTATTCTGTCCGCCCCACGCGGAGGCCCCCCCCCCCCCGCCTCACAGAAGGTGGGTGCTATGTGTCCTCAGGTGTTAACAGTGACTCTCCTCGGGCAGAAGAGATTATGGGTCTTCACTGTCCTCTCTTTTCATGGCAGGTGAGCAGATACTGAATCGAAGTAAGAAAATAAATTTTGTTTAAATGGCTCTGTTTGGTTTGAGTTGGGGAGTTACCTATGTTCTTCTATTGTTGGCTATCTGAGCCGCTTGCGACATCTATCTATACCAGCCATCTCAGGGCAGAAACAACCGGCGGAGAATGAATTAGAACAGGGAGACAGCTAGTGCCCGGCAGAGCAAAACCGGCCAGAAATTCTAAAACCGGCCAGCTGTTTTCACTGTTGTCTGGGGACTCCTGGGAAGTCCCTGAGACCCTTTCAGGGCCCATAAAGTCAAAACTATTGGCCAAATACACTAAGAAGGCATTTGCCTTTTCGTTCATTCCCTCTGGAGAGCAGTGGAAGTTTCCAGAGGCGACAGGAATATCATACCAGATGGCACGGAACAGCAGGGACCACGCCCGGCTGGCTCCCATCCAGCCAGACGACCAAATAGATCTGCAAACATGTAAAACAATTTCACTCTTTTAATGATTCTGTTTTGGAATTTACAGTTTTGTTTTCTGTTTTTTAATAAAAAAAAAAAAATTCTGTTCGCATGTAATGGGTTTACTATTGTTTTAAAAATAATAGTTTTTAATTTTCTCGGTTTTAATTTCTACTCCAGTAAATAGTAATAGCTATTGCTCACAGAAACAAAATCTTTTTGGAGCTCTCAGTAATTTTTTAGAGTGTAAAAAGGGGTCCTGAGGCCAAAATGTCTAGGACCACTGAGCCTGGCAGTCACAGGGCAGGGTCACACCCCGTCCGGAGGGACCCGGTGAGGATTGGTGGGTCCTGGCTTGTTCGGCAGGACTGGAGTTGGGACTGGGGGGAGCGGAGGGGGACCCCAGCCCACCGAGGAAATCCCCAAGGCATTTTAGAGAAGGGTTTTATAGACCCCAGTCTGTCTGCGCCCAGAACAGTCTGGAGGAGGTGGGCTGCGGCAACTTCTGACGTGCTGACCTGGTGACATAAGGAACTCAAGAGAAGCAGCTTTGGGTAGGAGGGCCCACAATGGATGTGGGGGGTGGAGATGTGTGGGGACTCCCTTGTCTCTACCTGCAGTGAGGGAAATTGGTTTCAATCCCCCAGCAAATCTGGGATAAACGAGAAGATGCCCAAGAGAGGAGACCTGAAGGGTTCTCAGCCCGAGAAAAAAGTATGTGACGCCCTGGCCGGTTGGCTCAGCGGTAGAGCATTGGCCTAGCGTGCGGAGGACCCAGGTTCAATTCCCGGCCAGGGCACACAGGAGAAGCGCCCATTTGCTTCTCCACCCCTCCACCGCGCCTTCCTCTCTGTCTCTCTCTTCCCCTCCCGCAGCCAAGGCTCCATTGGAGCAAAGATGGCCCGGGCGCTGGGGATGGCTCTGTGGCCTCTGCCTCAGGCGCTAGAGTGGCTCTGGTCGCAACATGGCGACACCCAGGATGGGCAAAGCATCTCCCCCTGGTGGGCAGAGCGTCGCCCCATGGTGGGCGTGCCGGGTGGATCCCGGTCAGGCGCATGCGGGAGTCTGTCTGACTGTCTCTCCCTGTATCCAGCTTCAGAAAAATGCAAAAAAAAAAAAAAAAAAAAAAAAAAAGTATGTGACGATGTGCAGTGAGGAACGTTAACTAGACGTGTTATGACCGTTTCACAATACACACAAATACCGAGTCGCGTTGTGCCCCTGAAACAAAGACGATGTTCTATGTCAGTTATATTTCTCTTTTTTTTTTTAATTGTGCTTCATTAACGAAAATGTATAGTCCTTCAGAAATCTATATAGTGGAGTGGTTTGCCCTCTTCAAAGCCAAGTGCTTGGATTGGAGTCAGACTGTGCCACTGGCTGGCTGTAGTGCGCGGGCAGTTCGCGGCCTCTGGTCCTCAGTGTCCCATCTATAACATGGGAACAACAAGCAGCCCCTACTTACGGCTGTTGTGGGAATGGAGCAGGCGGTGTGGGGGGTGGGGAAACCTTTTTATCATTCTTTCTAAATTCCCTTTCTCTCTCTTGCCCCGGGCTGACTTAGTCACGCAGCTGGCAGCGGACAGGGCTCAGAAGTTCACAGGCTTGCCTAACTCACACTGGGAACGGAAGGCCAGCCGCCGGCCCCGCCCGGTCCCGCCCTAGGCCCCGCGCCACCGCCTCGCCTCGCCCCGCCCCGCCCCGCCCCAGGCCCCCGCGCCACCGCCAGCCTGATGTCGCCCCATTTGCTCCCACCAATCAGCACAGCCTCTGCCCCGGCCAGGTGCCGGGCTCTCACCTGCTCCAGCGAGGGTGGGGTGGGCAGGAGAGAGCACTGTCGCCCTCACCTCCTCTGCGTGCACCGTCACCATGCTTCCCTGACTCCTGGTCTCCCCCCTTTGCAGTGTCTCCCCCATCTCATTCCCACTGAGGCCCCCTCCCCTTAAAGACAGGCTCCTTAATTCCTAAAGAAGGGGAGGGGTGGCGAAGGGAACTACCAGCAAGAGGGCACATCTTAATGCTGGCCTTGAGCACAGCCTTTTTTTTTTTTTTCTACCCTAAGACCCAAACTGGTTTTTTCTGCTTTGCTGGCAGGCAAAGATGGTCACCGGGAGGCAAGTGCCCAGAAGAGGGGCTGGAAAGGTGGGGAAAGTGCTGGCTAGGTCTGGGCAGGGACGGGGCGACTGCCAGCCCCCCTCCCACCCCCCACCCCCATCCCCACCAGTGCCACCCTGGTTTCCTTAGGGCCAGGAGCCTCCCTGACCTGGAGTGCTCCCTGACCATTCTAGGGAAAACCCTGGTGGTTCTGTTGAGTACCGGCAGTAATTACTTCCAGGTGTCCCCAAACTACGGCCCGCAGGCCTCAATGCGGCCCCCTGAGGCCATTTATCCAGCCCCTACTGCACTTCTGGAAGGGGCACCTCTTTCATTGGTGGTCAGTGAGAGGACCACTGTATTTGGCAGCCCTCCAATGGTCTGAGGGACAGTGAACTGGCCCCCTGTGTAAAAAGTTTGGGGACCCCTGAAAACTGTCCAGAGTGCTTACAAAATGGCAGCCACCCTGCCTTCCACACTGTTAGCACATTGAATCTTCTCTCCTGGGAGGTGGGTATCTTCGCCCTGAATTTTTTCTAACAAGAAAATCTAGATCTAGGGAGAGAGATTTACACACAAGGTAAGCAACGGAGACAGAGAGCAAAGCCCCTCGGTAACCACTCTGAGTTTCCACCTCTCCTGCTCCGTAACAGATGGGTGGACATCAGCTCAGAGTCAAACAGAACATTCTCGTTTTCTTGACAGGGGACAAAACAAGACCAAGGGAAATGCCCGTTTGATAATAACTGTCTAGCCCATTTTATCTTCATAGCAGCTCATCGGAAAGTCCTATGATTCATTTTTTTATTCCTTTCTGCCTTCATTCATTCATTCATTCCTTCAACAAATACATGCTGAATCCCTTGTTGGGCAAATGAGTGTAAAATATGATTTTTGAGTTTACTCACTTTTATTGTTAAAAATGGCGCTGCCCAGCTGAAACTGCTAATTACCTTCTTGCTGGGGAAGAGCCATTGTTATGCTGAAGTTGCTGGAGGAGAGGTTTTTGGTGCCAGAGAAGCTTTAAAAGGAAGGAGCAGAAGAGAAGGAGAGAGAAGCCATTTTAAGGAGGAAAGGAAGAGAAGCCCAGATGGAAGGGAAGGAGAGAGAAGCCAGTTTTGCCGACTAAGAAGCCATGTTGGCAGATGGGGAACCAGAGGTGACTGAGACTGGTGGGGGCCTTTGATTCTAGGAGAAACCGAATGAGTCAGTGGCTCTGGGAGCCCTGAGTGGAAAGGGAAGTGTTTTCCCACTGTGTGTTTACTTGCCGGCCAGTTGCGAGGCGAAAATAAAGAAATGGCCCACCATTTTTTGGCTCCACTGTTTCTTTACCGTCTGTCCGAATCCAATGAGAACCTGCATGTGCACGGCCACGACAGCCACGGCTACTGTCCCTCCATCCATCTGTGAGATGGGCACCATATTAAGGTGCAATGACCATGCATAAAACTCCTATCCCCATGGAGCTGACATTCTAGTGGGGTGGGAGGTAGGGGAGACAGGCAATAAACAACAAATGTAAGGAAATGATTTCACTGGATAATAAAGTAGGTGCTAAGAGAAAAAGCAGAGCAGGATAAGGAGGACGGAGAGCACAGGGACAGAGAGCAGCTTGCGGGTATAACAGGGTTTTCCGGGTAAGATTCATCGAGGAGACAGCAGGGGCACGAGCTTGCTGCTGTCTTAGGAAAGAATGTTCTAGGAAGAGGAAGTGGCCAGTGCAGTGGTTCTGAGGCTGGAGTCCACCTGGCGCAGCTGGGAAGCCAGTGGGCTGGAGGGAAGGGAGGGAGGGAGGGAGGGAGGGAGGGAGAGAATGACAAGGTCTGAGGTCTGAAGGAGGTGGGGGACAGGTCACGTTCTGTAGGATCTAACAGGTCATTAGAGAGGCCCACTCTCATCTAGGTGCCATGGGAGGCCAGTGGAGGAGTGACCCGCCTGAACTTTCACCTTGTCAGGGTCGCCCTCCCCTGCGCTGAGCACAGCATCCAGGGGCTCACGGGCGGAGGCCTCGCACCAGGCAAGAGGCGCTCGTGGTCATCCAGTGGACAGATGGTGGCAACCAAGGACCAAAGCGAGAGCAGGGAAGGCGGGGAGAAGGACATGGGTTTGGATCTCTTTTGAAGATAGAGAGTCAATAGGATTTGGTGGTGAACTGGCTCCGGGTCATGCACAAGAGGGGTCAAAGGCGATCAGAAGGTATGATCACACCAAAAGAATAGAGTTGCCATTCCCTGAGACAGGAAAGGAACGCTGGTAGCGGGGACCAGGGGTTCACATTTGTTTCTCAGCAGTTGTGCAAACAAGCGATAAAGCGCCACCACATTGGGTGTGGGGGCGTTTCCCGTGTCCCAGAGTGCTGTTCCATTGTGTCAGTTGGCTTGAGCCAACCCCTATGCCCCAACTTCCCTTCTAGCACCACTGCCTGGTAAATTTCTACGTATCTTTAAAATCTTAGGTAAATGGCACAAAGTGCATAGTCAGGCCTCCCTCCTCTGAACAATCTGAGCTCCTATAGTCTGTGGCACCCAGTGTGACACTTGACTATATGCTGTCACTGTGGTTTACTGCTTCCTTGAGGTTTGCTGGTTATCACTCTTAAGAGGTCAAGTATCACATTTTATTTATCCTTTTTATCTCACTGGGTACCCACCTAACACACAGAGCTTGGCTATGTATGGGACTTCATCAACCCTTGTTGATTGGGTTGCTTTCATACAGATGGGGTGGAATCACAGATTGGGATCGTGGAGTCAGCACTTCTCCAGTTCAAAGGCGTTGTCATCAGATGAGAATCTTGGGTCCCACAGAGGAGAAGTGACTGGTCAGTGGTGCTCTGATCTTTAGACTGGTGTTCTTTCTCCCACACTCATCAGCTGGGCCTTGGGCAACCAGCGTCTCCTAAAACAGACTCCAAATGAGACTCTCACTGCTTCTGAGTAGATACAGAAGAAGATGCTTTCAAGCAGACATTCTCACACTGGTGGTTATCGTAGCCACAGCAATGTAGCAATATCTTATCAAACTGGTAAATGAACAAACCCTTGAACTCAGCCAACCCATTTCTAGATACTTGCCGGCCTTATAATAGACACAGATGTGTGGGAAACAACATTTACCCAAGATTAGTCATTTCACCAAGGTAAGGAATGACTGCTGTTGTAGCAAAATCTAGAAAACCCTGAAGGAACATTAACAGGAAAGAGACAAGATAAGTCATAGACACCTGTAGCAAGGTGTGTGTTGTGAAAGGGAATGCAATCGATCTTACCAGCTAATGTGAGATCAGGTCTGAGGCAGAAAGGCAATTGTGCAACAATGTGTGTACAAGGGGTCTCATCTGCAAAAGAGAAACATATGGACATGTCTAAATAAATATGTTTGTATATATGTAATACATCTACGCGAGGGGCACACAAGAAAATGATAATAGCAGTTGTATCTGGGGAGGGAAGCTTACCTATTTATACATGTTTGAATTTATTCTATTACCACCTTAATTAATAAAATTAGTCAACAAAATATATTCATATAATTTAAATACTAAATACTGCAAAGAAAGACAATTGCAAGGAAGTCTTGTCCCCTGCTTTTTCTGGCAGATGACTTGGGTGAGTAAGTCCACTCACTGTGCCCCAGGAAGGAAGTGAGATGGGGACCATTTCCCCAGGAAGCTCCCCCATTCTGACTGCTGCCTTCATGTTCATTCTTGCTGGTGACTGTTGACAAATTAGGAAATGACTCCACCACCGAGGTGTCCTTGAGAGGCCAGACCTCAGAAGGGGAATCAAGAAGACAAGCTTCCACCTCTTCTCTCCCGCCTGTTTCCCGAAGGGCTGAGTCCCAGACATGTGCAAGTGTGATGCCCTCACTTCTCCATGCAGCAAGGGGATCTGACATGACAGCCACCAGCTCCTCGCCGAATGAACCGGGGTCGGTGGGGTGAAGCTCCGGCAGCGACATTTTTAGCTCCCCCCTCCACGCACACCCAGGTCATTCGGAGGCACATGTAGCTTTGTTCACTGCTTCTCTCTCTAATCCACATCTAAAAACCCCTGGATTTTAGCTTCACTGTTAGAGGGATGGTCCCCTAGAGGGACTGTCATTCACATGATGACACACAAAATACTATAAAATTGTAGTAGATAGAACACTCCCCCTCCCCAACCCCAGTGTCCATGCTAGAATTTCTGGAATCTGTGCATGGGTTGTTTTACGTGCCAGGAGGAATTCTGCAGGTGAAGTGACAGAATGTGAGATGGGGATGGTACCCTTCTATCCAGAGTGGCCTTATCTAGTCATATGACCCCTTCAAAGAGAAGAGGAACTTCAGGGGGAGACGTGACCTCAGGAGACTGTCAGAGAGTCAGCACAGCTGGCTTTGAGAATGGAGGAGGGGGCCCAACCAAGGAAAGAGGGTGTCTTCTAGAAGATGAACAACAACAAAGGCAGGGTCTCCCCTAGGGCTTCCAGAAAGGAAGGCAGCCAACACCTTGATTTGAGATCCCAGAGACCTATGTTGAACTCCTGACCTCCAGCAAGGTGAAGGAATACAGTTGTGTAGCTTCCGGCCACTACACTTGTGATCATTTGTTACGGCAGCAATAGGAGGCTGAGACGTACGTATTCTGGGAGAAGTGTTTAATGCGAATCCAGTCGAGTGGCTGACCTCCATCTAGGTTGCAGGAGATACAGGGTCTGAGGGCACCACTTAAATGACTGCAGGAGGAAACACTGAACTTCGAAGGTGGCATGCTCCTGGAGACAACTGGCCTCGGTTATTTAAAAAGCAACGATAGCGGCAGAGCGACGCCCTGGAGGGGCAGAGCATCGCCCCCTGGTGGGCAGAGCGTCGCCCCTGGTGGGCGTGCCGGGTGGATCCCGGTCGGGTGCATGCGGGAGTCTGTCTGACTGTCTCTCCCCGTTTCCAGCTTCAGAAAAATACAAAAAAAAAAAAAAAAAAAAAAAAAAAAAAGGCAACGATAAAGGTAACATATCTGGGAGGGGATGCTTTGGATTAAAATAGAAGAAAAAGACATAACCAAAAGCAATGTGCCATATTTGTTGATATCAATTAAAAAAAAAAAAGAAGTGAGGAAAAGTTATAAAAGCTATTTCTGGCACACATAGAGACGTTTTATCACAGGTTAACTACTAGATTAGATTATAGAATCATTATCAATAGTCTTAGGTGTGCTAATGGAATATGCTTAGAAAGAGAAGGTTATTGTTACCGGGAAGCACTTGCCAGAATATTTGGGGGTAAAGTATCAGAGTGTCTGCAACTTAATTTCCAACAGTTCTGAAAGGAAGAACAGTCTCAGAGTCCACCACTTTCTTCCTTACCTCTGGCTGCATCGCTCATGGAGCATAACCCGGGAGAACACTCTTGAATTCCTGGGATCTGACACAAGCCCGGTTCCATCTCAGTTGGTCTGTATGTAAGGTCTTCCTTTTAGCCCACCAGGTACTTGAGATGTTCTGGGTGCAGAGGAGAAAGCCTGTTCTATACAGGGAAGCCCCGAGGGTGGAAGCCATGTTGAAGCAGTTTAAATTGCCGTTGTATTGAATACATACACTGGAACAGCACCACGCTAGGCACCTTACATGTTCCCTCACTTAATCCACGCAACAGCTCTATGAGATAGAAAGTTTTATTACCATTTTGCAGGCGAGAACATCAGCCATGAGTGGCTAAATATGCCCAACGTTGCCTAATTAGGAAACAAGGCTTTGCTATGCTCATCTCTCCATATAGTTTTAACCATTGAATAATGTAGATGCCCTCCTTGTTCCAAGGGGGGAAGTCCCATCATCCAACAGCAAACTAAATTTCGAAAATCAAATAGAAGCTCCATGTCATTACCTGTGTCATAAATGGAAATGTCAGGAGTGTTAGTATCCACCTCAGAGAATTATTTCTAGGACCAGATGAGTTGGAATGTAGAACGCACTTTTGATTCTGCCGGGGCCTTCTCCAGTTCAATTGTGAGCACTAAGTGGAAGGTGTGAGTGAGTATGTTGGTCGTGAGCCAACTAGGATCTGATGCTTACTACTGGGAGTACCATGATAGCATGGGAGGTTAATTTCATTTATCCATTTAACCAAGGCTCACTGAGCACCTGCTTTGTGCCCTGCCCTGTTCCATAAGTTGGGGTACATTAGAGAATTAAACAGGTGACAGTCACTACTTTTGAAGAGCTTCATTCCAGTGGGGGGAGGAGTTGACAATATATAACAGACACCAAAAATAAACAAATTATACTATCCTGATAAGTACATAAAAAACAAAAATAAAGCCCTGGCCGGTCGGCTCAATGGTAGAGTATCAGCCCAGGGTTCAATTCCAGGTCAGTGCACACAGGAAAAGTGACTATCTGCTTCTTCTTCCCACCCCTTCCCTCCTTTTCTCCTCCCACAGCCATGGCTCAATTGCTTTGAGCATATCAGCCCTGGGCACTAAGATTGGCTTTGTCAAGCCTCCACCTCAGGTACTAAAAATAGTTCGGTGAATGGGCAGAACATCGGCCCCAAATGGGGGATGCCAGATGGATCCCAGTTGGGGTGCATGTGGGATTCTGTCTCTGTATCTCCCCTACTCTCATTTAAAAGAGAGGGGGGGAAGAAAAGAAAACATAACATTGAATAACTGGGTAAGAAAGATGAAGGCTTGAGTTGCAATTCTAGAAAGAGTCATCAGGGTAAGCCTCCAAGGGAAGGTGACATTTGGGGAAAACTTGAAAAGGGAGGGGTGTAACTGGGAGAAAGGATTGCAGGCAGAGGGAAGCGCTGGTGCCAAGGTCCTGAGGCCGCTTGGCCCGGTATGCTAAGGACTCACAGGGGGCTCAGTGAGACTGGAAGAAGAGCAGAAGTAGGGAAGTAGGAGACGAGGTCCAAGAGAACATGGGGCCTTGAGACCACGGTGAGGCCCCAAGCTCCTACCTCAGAGTGAGGAGGGTTATTGGAGAGTGTTGCACAGAGGAGTGCCCTGCTCCAACGTGTGTTTTGAGAGGACATCTTTGGTTGCTTTGGAGAAGATATATATACTATCAAGCAGCAAGGGCAGATGTGGGACCAGGTCAGAGATTATTGCCAGGATCCAAATAAGGGGTGAGAGTGTCTTGGATCACAAGGACAACAGGTAAAATGACAATGTACATGCAAATGCTATATGTAGTTTAAAGTGCAACTGATTGGCTGCCTGATATGGGGTGTAGTATATAAAGACTAAGTCAAAGGTTTGAGCCCAACCCACAAGAAGGAGAACGTTGCCAATAACTGAGAGAGGTGAAGCCTGAATCCATTTGGAATACATCACATTTTGAAATCCTTCTTAAATAGCCAAGCGGAGATTACACTAGATAGCTGCATACTCGTGTCTCAAGTTCAGGGACGAGATCTGGGAAGGAGGTCTAATGGTGGGACTCATCGGTATGTGGAGGGTGTCCAAACCTTGAGGTTAGAGGCAGACAGGGGCAGATGGAGTCCCAGGACTGAGACCCAGACCTCCAACATGACAAGGTCTGTGTGGAAAATAGGAAGTGGCAAAGGAGTCAGAGAAGGTGGGGGCAATACGGTCCAACATAACCCTGGAGAGCAGGGAGCCCTGGGGGCCAGTGAGGAAGGTATACTGGCTGAGAACGCAGTGATCGGCGTGTCCAATGCTGAGGAAGGTGACGACTGGTGGATTTAGCAACACGTGGGTTGTTACAACCTTGGCAAGAGCTCTGTTGGTAGAGAGATGAGCCACACACATACAAACACACAAATCCATAAAAACAAACAAACGAAAAACCAGAAACAAAAACAGATGGAGTGAGTTCAAGAGAGAATGTGGGGAAAAAGAATAGGAATCAGTCCATTTTCCCTTCCTTGGAATTTTGTTGCGAAGGGGAATTGAGAAGTGCGGTCACCAATGCAAGGGTCCTGTTTGTTAGTTTTTTATTAAATAGCAAAAATAAATAAAAAGACGTTAGAGAGAGTAGATGGGAATTGGGGGAAGGTGCACTTGCCTAGGCTGAGGAGCAGGATCTGGTCCACAGGGCCAGCGGTTTCGACACCGTGTGTGGCAGTGGCTGGGAAGACAGAGTGGTTGCCGGGGAGACGGACAGCCTCTCGGGATCTCATCTCCTTCCCCGTAACTGGGGCTTGTAACGCTCCTCTGAGATCTCCTCTCCTTACCTGTAACTGGGGCTTACAACGCTCCTCTGAGATCTCCTCTCCTTCCCCGTAACTGGGGCTTACAACGCTCCTCTGAGATTTCCTCTCCTTACCCGTAACTGGGGCTTACAACGCTCCTCTGAGATCTCCTCTCCTTCCCCGTAACTGGGGCTTACAACGCTCCTCTGAGATCTCCTCTCCTTCCCCGTAACTGGGGCTTACAACGCTCCTCTGAGATTTCCTCTCCTTCCCTGTAACTGGGGCTTGTAACGCTCCGCTGGCCTAGGCCTTGTAGAGGCTACATGACTTCACCTGGGGGGAGTGCTTAGTTCCCGACAGTTCTCAGAAAATGACACCCCCTGACTTGTCTCCTGGTCCCCTACTTAGAACTTCCAGCTCTCAGAAACCTCTCCAGGGAGAGGTGGCCCTTCTCTTAGATTAAATTTGAGAAGCCAGTGAGGTTTGCTCTATCCATAAATGCTCATCAGATTTTTAAAACATTATATTCTTAATAAAGTGCCTCAGGCACTGCGTGAAATGCCTCCTATTAAAATATTACATCAAAGGCAACTTCAACATCTGGCAGGTCTTTGCCATCCTGTTGGATACATGAATTTGAAACCTGAAGGTCTGTTTACGTGTCCCACGGCCTTTACACCAGACAGGAGGCACAGGGGCCGCTGCAGGCTGTAGGTCAGAATCCGTGAGGAACCACCTTCCCTGCTGGACTTCGGATCTGGGACCAGCCAAGGGGACGAGCCAAAAGTTTGCAGTAGCCAAGTGGCATGGTTGCACTCCCCCGAAACGGAGGTAAAGGTCAGTTCCCGAGGAATCAGGGACCCTGGGCGCTAGCCCTCAAGTTCGCTTGTCCTACGGGACTTGACCGCCAGAAAGACCGTGAGCCTGCTGGGCCTCTGTTTCCCAATCTATAAAACAAAGGGCTTGGGCCTGATGGCACCTCTCAGCTTTCCGGACCGGGACCCGGAGAGTGGGAGGCCGTGTGCGGCTCCGTGGGCAGTGGAAGGGGATTGGTTGGGTTCTACCATCCCACGGTGGAACCTGGACGGGTCGTTCAGCATTTTCCCCGCCTCAGCTTCCTCGTTTCTCCGCTGTGTTGTGAGAACGGAGTCCAGTCCTGTAGGAGAACCTCTTCTCTCAGGGCCCCGGGTGGTCCCCAAGCTCAGGGGCTAACGGTGGCCTCAGCGGGAGAGGGCAGGGGGTCCAGGATCCACCTGGGGCGTGTGGTCTATACGGCCCGTCTCCCCTCGCCCTCGGCAGTGGAGCCCGTGTGGGCAGCAGGGTTCCTCTCTTTTCCGAGCTACCAGATTGGCGACGGTCACCTGGGGCCATGTCGGGAGGAGCACTGGGGACGTGAGCGGCCTCGGTTAGAGAGCTCTGGGTTGACGGATCCGGATGCCGTCTGCGATGGATACGGGATTAGGCACAGGCTGCCTGGCTGTCCGCAAAAATGGTCACCAGGCCCCTCGTCCCGTCGGGACAGGAGTCAGCTTACCCAGCCTGAAACCGGGGCTGGCCCTGGGACCTGGTTCCACCAACTGAAGGCAGCCACCGCGGCGCCCTGGGACTCGTGCGCCGGGACCCTGAGAAGCCACGTGGATTCTTCTGTCTCCGAGGGGAACCCAGCGGGCCAGGCGAAGACGCCCGAGTTTTCCCTGTGGACAGACAAGACCACGTGGAGGAGAATCTGGATTTCGGACGCATGCGTGATTACAGCTGACACCGCAAGAAGGGGGTCTAGTCACCCTAACCGTCCCAGGACGTCCCAGCCGTTCCATTTAAGGCTCGGAACCTGTGAATGATGGTCCAGTCCCAGACGAGCCAGCCCAGCTGAGACCACATGGGGGCAGACATAAGCTGTTCCACCGACCGACCGACCGTGCTTCGAGTCCCAGCCTGCAGAATTCTGCCCAGGAAAACGGTTATTTTTCTGAGGCACTAAATGTTGGGGGTGGAAGGGAAACACCCAGGCTCACAGAAAAAGTGTGGAGCAGAGGTTAGAACACAATTCTAGGCTCTCCCAGGTTGATAATGAACTTCTCTTTTCTTTCACTTCATAGTCCATTCGGGGTGCATAAAGAACTTGAAGATTTTACTTACAGAGTGACAAGCTTCAGAGCACAACCGTGGTTAGCTGGAGACACACAATTCAGCTCTCAGCTGTGTACCAACTTCCTCTGCTCCCTAGTGACTCGATCAGACATATTTCACTTTATGATTTCTCAAAAGTCAGCCAAAGGGAATGTGCTTCCTGACAGAGGTTGTAGTATATTCATTAGATTTATGATAGGCTGGCCTTGCTTTTCACATTAGTGCCCGTCTTTTAGAAGTCTGTGTAAATAAAACCTGTGCAAATCAAATCTTATTTTAATGAAATAGAAGTCTCCACTTCAAGAAAATCAGCGGTGAACATTTTATAGAGCTTAAATCATTTTTAAAAAGATGAATCACTGTAGGGTGATTTTTTATCCTGGAAGCTGAGATTTTTACGCTATATTTTCTTACACGTTGGCACAACTTTCAAAGAAGAAATACGTGCAGTGCAGAGAATAGTCCTTGACTCAAAGTAAGTTCTAGGGGGGGAATGGTAACTATTACCTGCATGCTATGAGTGCAACTGTGTTCCCTCCAAGATGTTGAGGTTTGAATCCCCTGTACTTATGAATGTGGTCATATCTGGAAATGGGGTCTTTGCAGATGTTATTAAATTGAGATGAGTTCAGTAGCGTGAGCTCTAATCCAATATGACTGATGGTCTTATAAGAAGAGGAACATACCATGTGATGACAGGGACAGATTTGGAGAGCTGAAGTCGAGCAAAGGAAAGCTAAGGAGCAACAACCATTGCCGGAAACGGGGAAGAGGCAGGAAGGATTCACTCTGCGTCCGAAGGGAGCACGGCTCTGCCGACACCCTGATCTCAGACGTCCGGCCTGCAGAACATCTGTATGTGTCTGGGAATCGAGCCTGCAACCTTGGCATATGGGGACAATGCTCCAACGTCGAGCTACACAGCTGGGGCCGGGCTATTAACTCTGTAAGGCTTTCTTAATATATACCTCAATTCATCCAATTTAAGATACTATACATTGTAAGATACAGCAAAAGAGCTGAACAAGTTTGGTTTTTTTTGAAAAGAGGAGGATTGGGGGATCAGTGAAGTCAAGAGACTGGATTTTGACAAGTCTCTTAAAACATTTTGACTATAACTATGTACATCTATGAAACCTGAGAGAAATAAAAACAAAGGGAAAAGTAACCCCCCAAATTATGTCTACAATGTGACCTGGGTTATTTAAAACCAATTTAAAAATTCATAGGAAAACAAATAAGGATCAACAGATAAGTTTATGAGTGAGTTCTATTTTTATTTAATTTTTGTATTTTTCAAAATTGTTTGAGGTGAATAGTTTCTAAAAAAAAGATTTACTTTTTATTTTTTTATTTTTTATTTTTTTTAGAAATTTTTAACTTTTTCTTTTTTAAAAAAAAAATTTTATTTATTCATTTTTAGAGAGGAGAGAGAGAGGGAGAGAGAGAAACAGATAGAGAGAAGGGGGAGGAGCTGGAAGCATCAACTCCCATATGTGCCTTGACCAGGCAAGCCCAGGGTTTCGAACCGGCAACCTCAGCATTTCCAGGTCGACGCTTTATCCACTGTGCCACCACAGGTCAGGCAAAGATTTACTTTTTATTTCTCTTTATTTTAAAAAGAAAATTTTGCAGAAGGAAATATACCAACTGTAGTCCTTGCCTGGTGAAATGGTGAATGTTACTTCTCTTTACAATTCTCAGAAGTTTCCAATTTTTCCCTAATAAACATGTCTTAAGACTTTAAGGAACCAAGAAATTACATCCTGATTAAGAAGCATCTAAAAATTAAGGCGGATGAATAACCCATCATCCTTATAACTGGTAGACACTAGGTTAAGGACTTGCTTTAAAACCAGATGTCTTCCTTTCCTGTGGCTGAGGAGTTTTCTTAGCTCTCCTTCTCTCTACCTTAGTCCCGAGTCTTCTGCTTCCCTCCTGAACTACTGATCCCGAAAGCACCCCGATGAACTTTCTGCTCTCAATCTCCTTCTCAAAGTCTATTTCCTGGGGACCCTGACCTACAACACACGTATTCCCTAGGCTGGTTCAGAGAAAAACATCCACCAACTTGTTTTAACTCATGAAAATATTTCCAAGGGCTCTGTTTTGAAACAGAAAACTCATTTTACCTTGTAATTTTGAGTTGTATATTAACTAGCTGGTTACAAAACAGTTCACACGCTGTGGTTGCAATTAAAAACATATTCATAATAAAAACTTGAGGACATAGCCAATGAACTAATACTTTGGATATATCTACTTTTTATCAGACGTTAAGTCAGTATTACACCAAAAATTTGAAAATGGAGATTAAGTCTGGGTGATGGAATTAGAAGTGATTTTTATATTCTTCTTCCTCTTTTAGAATATTTGAAAAATTTTTTGGTGATTCTATATACAAAGTTATGAAAATTATTTTATAAATAAACCTTACATAAATAAATGTTCATTATATTAAGCATTTCAACAAACATTTGCTGTGATATTTATATTACATATAACCTCGAATTCTGCTCTCCACTCTGAAAAGCCTGAGACATACAAAAATAAGATGTGAAAGTTCAACAGAAGTTGAAGAATAAGCTTGGAATTTCAAGATTTGGGATATACAAACTTGTCATTAATTCTTTAGTATGCAAAAAAATAGCTTGACTATTTTATGAATCATTTCCATTTTGAAACTAAGAAAAAAGAACTCTTAAGTACTTCCCACTGACCTCAGACAAATTCTGTAAGAAAAGGAATAAAATGTTTTCCTGGAATTTCGTCTCTGACAGAATCATCATGGACATCAAGAAAGGCAGAACCTGGACTTGAGAGTTTGGGACCAAATCCTATTGTGTTTATTACTCCGACCTAGAATCTGTCATCCAAAGATTATATCCATTTTTTTTTTCTTTTCCACATGTTTATTTAGAATTTACTCTTAACTGACTATATTTGATCCTAAACTCAGGAAAAATCAACATATTGTCACTTTCACATTAAAAGGACAAAATATTTCACAAAATTATTGCTTCCTCTCTCCCAAGCATATTTGTTTGGCTTTTTACTTTGTTGCCTCAAATAAATACATTTTATTATTTTGTCAAAAGCTTTTCTTTTTTTTTTTTTTTTTTTTGTAATTTTCTGAAGCTGGAAACAGGGAGGCAGTCAGACAGACTCCTGCATGCGCCCTACCAGGATCCACCCGGCATGCCCACCAGGGGGCGATGCTCTGCCCATCCGGGGCGTCACTCTGCCGCAATCAGAGCCATTCTAGTGCCTGAGGCAGAGGCTACAGAGCCATCCTCAGTGCCCGGGCCAACTTTGCTCCAGTGGAGCCTTGAACTTTCTGCTCTCAATCTCCTTCTCAAAGGGGAAGAGAAAGACAGAGAGGAAGGAGAGGGGGAGGAGTGGAGAAGCAGATGGGCACTTCTCCTGTGTGCCCTGGCCGGGAATCGAACCCAGGATTCCTGCACGCCAGGCTGACGCTCTACCACTGAGCCAACCGGCCAGGGCCTATTTTGTCAAAAACTTTTGACTGAATTCAAATAAGGGTACTCAAAAGTTCATTGAAACGTGGACATTTTTGTGTAACCTTTTCTAGTTGCTCATGAAGTTCTGTTAAGCCAGGATAAAAGGTGAGGATGCAAAGATCAGCTGATAACTTCCAAACTATGAGTCTGGCCATTGCAGTGATGCCACGCCAAGTCACACCCAGAGTGGCACTGTCTGATCTAAATGAACTTGATATAACTAGGGAGATGGGTCACGAGAAGCCAGGAGGGTTGATAACCTTAAACAGTGCACCCAACTTCCTATGGTCTTGGAAAAAACAAAAGCATCGCAAAGGCTTCCGGGAAATAGCAATGTTCAATATTTTCAAGGAAATCATAGAGTATTCGTTAGAAAATTGCTTAAGTTGGGCATCCCTTAGTAAGAAAGGTGGAAGTACTTGCTATGAACCGCTGGGAGCTAGCTGGGTATCAGATAGCCTGTGGTGGGGAAGGGGAGGCCTTGGGTACTTTAGTCCCTCGGGTTGGGAACAAAAGCAGAGGCCAGGATCCCTGATTCTATTGGGTATCTCCATGGTTTTCTCTTTACAGGGTCTCTTAGATTCCTCAGTCTGCTCTACAAGCTACTGCTATACTAATCTCCTTAAAGCAATTCCTTTCCACGCATGGACGATTTATTGACTCTGTGGTTTGAGGATCATAGACCATTAGAGCAAGAGTGATCTTAACACCCATCCTGTCCGGCTCTCTCATTATACGGATGAGAAGATGGAAGTCTAGAGAAGTGAAGTGACTCACCCAAGGCCACACGGCAATTTCCCGCCATATCTCCATGCCTTTGTGGAGGTAAGCTGCCTCCATGCAGAGATGCTTAGAGCATAAGAAACATTCTTCTTAAAAACTGGAAACATTTCTACCACTGACGAGGAAATATGAGAAATATTGAAGAAAGCCAGTGGCCCGGAAGAGTCCTGACGGCCCAAGGGGAGGGCTGGGCACTAGTTACACAGAGAGTTGGCCTTTTCCAGGTAGAACTAACTTGGCTGATCTCTCAACAAAATGTGCTTCGGGGAAAAAGCGGGGGAAAAGCCAGTGAACGGGAGAGAAAGGCTGCCCTGCTCTGTCCCTTCAAGCTTGAAGAGCGCTCGAATTCGTCCTTCGCTGACCTTTCTCTTCAGTGTAAAGACTACACCAGGGGTCCCCAAACTTTTTACACAGGGGGCCAGTTCACTGTCCCTCAGACCATTGGAGGGCCAGACTATAAAAAAAACTATGAACAAATCCCTATGCACACTGCACATATCTTATTTTAAAGTAAAAAAACAAAAAGGGGACAAATACAATATTTAAAATAAAGAACAAGTAAATTTAAATCAACAAACTGATCAGTATTTCAATGGGAAATACTCCTCTCACTGACCACCAATGAAAGAGGTGCCCCTTCCGGAAGTGCAGCGGGGGGCCGGATAAATGGCCTCAGGGGGCCGCATGTGGCCCGCGGGCCGTAGTTTGGGGACCCCTGGACTAGACTCTAACCAGGAAGAAGAGCAACTACAATTGGTGATGGACTGAAGACTCAGTAAGTTGGTTATTTCAGAGTGAGGCTGCAGTGACCAGCAAAGCCAAGTCCAGAGGAGGGAACTGAGAGGCAGAGGCCAGAACACAACGGGGCGTCATGGAAACAGAGGCTCGGAGAGCAAATACACCTCTGGAGTTTCTACTGTGTGCCCGGGGTTAAGGATAAAGGCGTGCACAAAACAGACCAAGTCTCGCAGGCGTGAAGCTGAGATTCCGGGAGAAAGTGACTCAGGATGGGGACGTTTCCTCTGTGACGGTCAGACTCGCTGTCACAGTGTGGCTGCATCTCCGGGCCTCAGGATGTTTCAGGAGTCTCCTGTCCTTCCGCAAAGGGAAGGGGAAGGGAAGGCGGGGCAGTGCTTGGCCCTGAAGATCACTAGACATTTCCACTAATCATGTCCGCTCGCATCCCTGTGGCCTAACTTCACTGTAGAGCTGAGAATGTATTCTGTGGCCTGGAAACCAGGTTTCTAGTTTATAAAATGGAGAGTTAACAAGTGCCATTTATTAAGAAAAACAAGAAAATGATAAATACGAAGCCATAGTCACTCACCTCTGCAGCTCGTGATCGTGTTTGTGGGTCTTAGGCTCTGTGATGGGAAATAGAGACAGTGAGGGAGGAAAACCTGGATTCCTGAATACTGTGGGCAACGCCACACCACCTTCCAGGACCCCCGGGGGAGGATAGACACCCACCCTCCAGGACCCCCAGGGGAGAATAGACACCCACCCTCCAGGACCCCCAGGGGAGAATAGACACCCACCCTCCAGGACCCCCGGGGGAGACTCAACACCCACCCTCCAGGACCCCCGGGGGAGGATAGACACCCACCCTCCAGGACCCCCAGGGGAGAATAGACACCCACCCTCCAGGACCCCCAGGGGAGAATAGACACCCACCCTCCAGGACCCCCGGGGGAGACTCAACACCCACCCTCCAGGACCCCCAGGGAGAATAGACACCCACCCTCCAGGACCCCCAGGGGGAGAATAGACACCCACCCTCCAGGACCCCCAGGGAGAATAGACACCCACCCTCCAGGACCCCCAGGGGAGAATAGACACCCACCCTCCAGGACCCCCAGGGGAGAATAGACACCCACCCTCCAGGACCCCCGGGGGAGAATAGACACCCACCCTCCAGGACCCCCAGGGGAGGCTAGACACCCACCCTCCAGGACCCCCGGGGGAGAATAGACACCCACCCTCCAGGACCCCCAGAGGAGACTCGACACCCACCCTCCAGGACCCCCGGGGGAGAATAGACACCCACCCTCCAGGACCCCCAGGGGGAGAATAGACACCCACCCTCCAGGACCCCCAGGGGAGAATAGACACCCACCCTCCAGGACCCCCGGGGGAGACTCGACACCCACCCTCCAGCATCCCCGGGGGAGAATAGACACCCACCCTCCAGGACCCCCAGGGGGAGAATAGACACCCACCCTCCAGGACCCCCAGGGGGAGAATAGACACCCACCCTCCAGGACCCCCAGGGGAGAATAGACATCCACCCTCCAGGACCCCCGGGGAGACTCGACACCCACCTTCCAGGACTCCTGGGGGAAAATAGACACCCACCCTCCAGGATCCCCAGGGGAGACTTGACACCCACCCACCAGGACCCCCGGGGGGGTCTGTTTCCTCACTCCTCTGGTGAAGAGGTTAGGTCACTGTTCTGCAGCCACAAGGCTGTTATTCTCTCATCAATCTGTAATAAAGTATTACAGAAATGTCTTTTTTGTTCACTTCATTGTGAAAGTATTTGTGATGTTAATGGTCACAGGTGACACTTGACCACAGGTCTATAAAATAATCCAGTCTGACTCAGTGACGCCTCCCCACCTTCTGGGAGCAGGAAGGACTACAGCCGCTCCCTCCCACCCCATTGGTCCAAGCAAGCTGTGCCTGGAGAAGCTCTGGGGTCTGCCCCTATGGCCCAGGGCCAGACAAGGTCATTAACTCTGAGCGAGCGAGAGTGATCTGAGACTAAGTGGCTCCCAGAGGGCCTTTCTCCGAACAGCAGTCAACTTGGATCTGATGACTCGCCATTCAGGTAAAATTCCCTGGAGGGCAGCTCTGGAAACTGAACTGATTATGAAGTGGCCTTTACAGAGGGGGATTTGTTCTGGCACCTAAACGCTGGGCTGATTACATCGGGCAACTGTGTTCTGATTTCATTCTACTCAGGAGAGCTGCTCGCATTTGTTTACTGTCACCACAGGGCTGTGCCCTGGTCACGGAGCAGGGCTTGGATTGGCAATGCCAGGGGAAGTTGCTGAACTCACGGTGGGCTGAAGAATGACAATTATAAATGTTAAATTCTTAGATTTGGTATGTGTGTGGGGGGGGCGTGGGCATCGTCGTCCTGATACCATTTAACTTCCAGTTTGGGGTGGGCACCAGCTCATAGTGGAAGGTCTCAGGAGGGTCCCCACCTAGTCCTCTCATGTGGACACGTCCTAGCCGTCAAAGACCGTGGAAACCTTGTGTGGCTGACCGTGCTGATGGTCAGAGGGCCATACCTTACCTCCTTCTCCATTTCTCCCAGGTCTCAGCTTCTCAACCAAGCAGGTTGGCAAGGAATTTCCTCTGGAATAAAAACAGGTTCCAACCTTTTTTTTTTTAATTGATAAAACTAACCTAATTGAGCAAAGTTTTCCCGGGCGCTGAGGATGGCTCTGTGGCCTCTGCCTCAGGCGCTAGAATGGCTCTGATTGTGGCAGAGCAATGCCCCAGATGGGCATTCTTTCTAAGTATCAACCATATTCTAAGAGATATCTTTCTATCATCTTGCTTAATACTCAGAACAACCCAGAGATAGGTACTATTATCACCCTATTTTACAGGTTAAAAAACTGAGCTCTGTTCAGCGGTGGGAATCAAATAATTTAACAACCCATTCTCTGCCCTCATGACCATTTTAAGTATAAAAATATATATAAAAGGTAGTTTATTATTTCATGCATTTAATACTGAAATAAGAACAAAGAGGTACACACAACTAGATTATAAGAAAGAGTTTTAAAGTATTAACAAAAAATCAAATAATACCTGATTAAAAAACATTATAAAACTGTTATTTAATATATTTCTATATTACTTCTTGATTGGCATCCTCATTGGCTATTTCTTTCACCTATGGATGGAATGAACATGACTACAGGCACTTAGAATACACTATTGTGCAGAAGAACGTTAAAAAAGAGTAAGAAATGTAAAATTGTGATTTCCACTTTGGGCGGGTGTCCAGGTCCCCACCTTAGAGAGAACCCTGATGACAAGTGCCCTTTTAACAACTGGTTCGCCAGATTCAACAAAAAATTAGGTACTGATTCTGTCAAACCAGTGCAAACCGGCTGAATCCCACCACTGGCTCTGTTTAAGCACGTTCCTGTCTCAGGGCGGGTGCGTCAGGAGGCTCGGTGTAGCTGTGAGCCCGGGCAGGGTGCCAGGGCAGGTGCCAGGCTTTGTGTGCCATCTCCCATAAACCATGCACCAACTACTTTGTTACTTCCATTCCCAGAAACAGCAGTGGCCACGTCTCACAGTGACCAAGTGACAGCCAAGAGTCCTTGGGACAAGAAAGACTTCTCTGCCTGACCAGTCTTTGGAGTAATTTCTTGTGTAGTTCTTGACTGGGTGGCTTCCAAACCTATTCTGGCCTCCCAGAGAACTTGGAAGTTCCTGATTACCTCAGAAAAATTGATTTCTGGCCCAAGTGGTGCTTGATCGTTGCAGTGGAGCTCACTGGGGGACACAGTCGTGAAATGCCTGGTAAGATGCGTGTTAGTATCTCTGAGTAGGTTCACTTTTGGCATCAAGACTTTAAACATGGCCCTGGCCGGTTGGCTCAGTGGTAGAGCGTCAGCCTGGCGTGCAGGAGTCCCGGGTTCGATTCATGGCCAGGGCACACAGGAGAAGCGCCCATCTGCTTCTCCACCCCTCCTCCTCTCTTTCCTCTCTGTCTCTCTCTTCCCCTCCCACAGCCAAGGCTCTACTGGAGCAAAGTTTTCCCGGGCGCTGAGGATGGCTCTGTGGCCTCTGCCTCAGGCGCTAGAATGGCTCTGATTGTGGCAGAGCAATGCCCCAGATGGGCAGAGCATCGCCCCCTGGTGGGCATGCCGGTGGATCCTGGTCGGGCGCATGCGGGAGTCTATCTGACTGCCTCCCCGTTTTCAGCTTCGCAAAAATACAAGGAAAGACAAAAAAAAGACTTTAAACATTTCACATGTGTGCACCTTGCTAAGTATACTACATTTCACCATGCCATCCCATAGACTCCAGGAAAGCTCAGGGCGAGGTTTCTTAATACAGAACAGGACTGTTGTGTGATTCTCAATAAAAAGCAAACAGCACTAATCCTCCATTGATGTCTCAAGGGATAAAGAGGAGTTAGTGAGAATTCTGGGGTCTTCCACAGACAGTAAGTTTGGACTCTTTGGGGCCACCTCCCTCACCCACAACACATGCCCAGGACAACGGTCCATGGTCTGTCCAGCTGCCCGTCTCACTTGACCATGGCGGGGGAGAGGACCCGCTGCCTTGGGCAGCTCATCGCCCACTTATTCAATTCTTCCTTCAATGCCCGCTGTCCAGGCCGTCCTGTTAACCTCATCATGGTTCTTCGACACAGAAACGGGAGTGATAACCCCTGAGCAAGATTGACCAAGAGAATAAGAGAAATGGACAATCTGAACTGCCAGTATTAGGAGTGACACCAGTTTCACTTCATCCTCCTTCTGTGGGACACTGAGCACCAGGACCAGGACCAAGCGGAAGAGGAGGAACAAATGTATCTGTTTTGAAGCCATCCAGAAAAAAACACATTCTAGATTCAGTTGCATTCAATTTAATCCAACAGGCAACATCAACATCACAGAGATGTTGGTTAGAGGTAAACTGCCAAGTGAACGGGTAACTTATACCCTACAGAGTATCTTCCCGAGATGACCCATAACCACAGTAGATAAACAGGATAGCTTATCTGGAGAAAGGGCACAGAAATGTATCCTGAGATGTGGTGATTCATCTGGAAATGTCCCATTTTCTGAAGACCGTGGGCATCTGCCTTTCTTTACTGGCCTGTCCCAATAAGAGAGCTCGATGTGCTCACTCTTCAATGGAAAGGGTGCTGACAACATATAGACAACACAGAAGTATCATGTGAACATTAAAATGAGGTAACATAAGAGAGCATTCAAGATTGAGCTCTCAACATATGTCATCAGTTTGGCTCAAATCAACTCTTACAAAATTAAAAAAAATTAATTAATAAAAATTGCCATTCTGTTAGATAATAATCTTTTCTTGAATATTAAGAAATGAAAATAAAAACTGTGCCAGTAGCTTGAGATACTATAAAGACTCTGGGAGGTAAAGCTTCCATTTCCGATGCTGACATGATGACGGAGGATCCCCCAGGCCTTCAGGTCCCCTCCAGCGCATCCCTGCATCACAGCCAGGTCGCCGAGGGCTAGCGGACCTGAAACCTCCGTGCAGGTGGCTCATGCTGGAGAACTGCAGAGCGCATGCTCAGGGCTCTTCACACACTGAAGAAGCTTGATGGGCCTGTGACAAGAAAGCAAAGATGGATATCAAGAGGACGTCCAATTCATCGATGGTTCAGTTTTCCTCCCCTGCAGGACAATATGGAGAAAGAGCCAGGCACCCAGGACTGAATGACTTCAAGGGCGGCCAGTGTAGTTTCATTTGACCCGCAGAGCCATAGAAGTAAATACTGAGAAGAACTGTCTGATGCTCAGATGTGGGATGGAAATGAATGTCTGGCTCTAACAGGGCAGAGATATGGGCTATGGATGTCGCTGATGACCAAGAAGCAGCACCCTGAGAAAGGACCCCCATATTTTCTTCAGAAGGCCACTGGCTGGGAACACCTCTGGGTCAGGTAGTGGGTGGGAAGGAGAGGGAACAGAGATCGCCATAGGTCACATCCCAGATCACCATCAGGGCCCACGGGAAAATGGCTGCAGAAGGTGACATGGCTATTTCTTCTTCAAGAACAAATTGACTCTGGCCAGTGGCTTAGTGAATAGAGTATCAGCCCAGCATATGAATGTCCCAAGTACGATATCCAGTCAGGACACATGGAGGTAGTGACCATCTGTTTCTCACCCCCTTGCTTTCTCCATTCCCTTCCTCTTCCCCTCTTGCAGCCAGAGGATGAGTTGGTTTGAGCATGTCCCTGGGCACTGAGGATGGCTCCTTTGGAGTACATCAGTCTCAGGCACTGGAAATAGCTCGGTACTCGAGCATTGGCCCCAGATGGAGCTGCCAGGTAGATCCCCATCGGGATACATGTGGGAGTCTGTCTATCTCCCCTTCTATCTCTAAAAACAAACAAACAAACAAAAAAACAAAAGGAAATCAAGTCGATTACCAGTAGTCATCCTGGCAGGTAAATGTAATATTCCTTCTGTTTAAAATCAATTTCAGATCATTTATGGAGAGACTTGAGCAGGAGTGACTGGGAAAGAAAGGAAAAGGTGTTAACATAACAGGGTCATGCAATCATTTTCTGAGTCAATCTATTCACTAGGTAGCAGGCCTTACACTAAGCACTGGGATAAGGGGGGGGGGGTGGAGCACAGGTCACTTCTAAGAATTCATAGGCCAGCAGGGAAGTGGAAGGTGCGTGCTAGGTGGATACCTTATGGGAAAATAAAATTGAGAGGCCATTGGGATGGGCTGAATGTAGAGTAAGAGCCCACTCATTTTCTGAGCCAGTCTTTCCTCACTGCATTCTTGTGACTGTGGGTTCTCTTGTGGACTCTCCTACAGTGACCCTAAGAACATATGGTGCACAGTGGTAACACGTACTTGTGTGCTCCGTCAAGGTTATGCATCACCCAGGCTTGTAATACAGGAACCCTCAGGGGATTCAAGTTGTGGATTTCCACACGTCCAAGAATGCTAAGATGGAAGAGACAAGAAACATTGTCAGCCACAAACTAAATCGTTCAGGCACCCCGGCCCCTTTGAAAAGGCAGGGTGCCATCTGGTAGAACCCACCCTCTGGAACTGACGCCATCTCTCCTCTTTCAGCGTGACCCTCATTGAATAAGATCCTCAAAAGAAGACCCTTAATCTGTACTTTGTTGTTGATCCTTTAAGTATTTGTTTGTCCAAGAGTGGGCCTTGGACCAACATAACAACATTGGCTGGGGGCTCGTGGAATAGCAGCCCCAGAGTCCGCACCCCCCGCGGAGCCAGGCTCTGCAGTCGGGCAAGCCAGGTGACCCACAGGCTCAGCAAGCGGGACATGACTCTGACAGACCCTGATGTGCTGCTCTGACCCCACACTGAGCTCTTCCCCATTGGTCTCTGACACCTGCCACTCCACAGCAGGAACTTAGGTCCCTCCCACCAGATTATGAAATCCACCTTCTCCCCAAAACCCACAAGGGTGAGGTCAAAAGAGGAAGACAAGAGGACACGTGATTCTTCGTAGAGTTAGATATTAAAACAAGACAAAAGGAAATTTAATTTGGGGCACCTGGACTGTTTCTTCCTCTCAGTCCTGCCCTACCCAGGGAAGGATTGAGGAACAAGGACAGAATAGGTCGTCCACATGGCAAACACTGAACACAGAAGGCAGCAGAGACGGAAGGCATTGGTGTGCCCAAGGGTGTGGATTAAATGAGAGAATAGCTGAGACTCACTGAGCTCTTTCTCTTTCTCAGGCACAGAGCTCAGCACTTTTCATACATTATCTCAATTAACCTTCATTACCCTGCACATGCTCACTAAAGGACTCAACGAGGTTAAGGTCTCCGCCTGATAAAGCATCGACCTGGATCACGGCAGTAACCGGTTTGAAATCATGGGTTTGCCCGGTAAAAGCACATACAGCAAGCAATCAATGAACAGCTAACGAGAAACAACTATGAGTTGATGCTTCTCACTCCACCCTCTTCTCTCTCTCCTCTTTCTGTAAAATCACTAAATAAAATCTTTAAAAAGAGAGAGAGAGAGAGAGGTTAAATACCCTGCCTAGAGTCACGTATGTCATGTGAGGACCTCTGCAGTGTTGGTTTTAACTAAATTGCTGACAACACCTGCAAAAAAATAATGGAGGTCAAGAGCCAGCACAGGTCCTGATGTCCCCATAGCAGCTGTAGCGCTGGACTGGGACTCACGTGTCCACGGAGGAGAGAGGGGTCCAAGGACAGACCTTCGTGGGTGGTGAAGATTTGTACAGACAGGAAGGAGAGGCAGGACAGATGAGGGGACAGCCGGAACAAAGGCAGGAAACAGCCAGTGTGGAATGTACTGGAGGCCCGAGCTGAGAAAATGCCTCCAGGCCTCGAAAAGTCTAGACGGAGCTGGACACAGTGTGGGCACCATTAGGACCCTCAGAGAATTGCACGCAGCGGAGAAGACGGACAAAAACATTCACTTAGAAAGACAAATCTCTCCAAAGAATACAAAAATACTATCTTTTCTAACCCAAATTTTCCGTACTGACCTCAAACATGAGAATTCTGTTTCTGTAGATGAAATATGCAATAGGAGGCAAATAGAACACAAAGAAATCAGTACCTGCTTTTATCAAAGGTGTTACTGATGGACCCATTGAGCACCACCTGGACCACACCACAGGCATTTTCTGCAAACTTAAAACAAAAAGAGAAAGGCAACAATATGTCAGCACACAAACTTCATCGGCACACCCCAGCGGCGGCCCCCAAAGCAGCTCTCAGCACGAGCTGGGGGAGGGGACAGACTGTGTGGTTCCAGCTCAGGACGCCGGGAGGATGTGCTTCCAGCACAAACCCTGGAGGGTTCCACTTCACAGGAGAGTTCTGGAAGCAGGTGCTCTGCCCTGTGTCTGCACAAGGAAGTTCAACACCACTGCTACTCAACTGCTGCTCAGAAGTCAGCGTGCAGACGAGGAAGAGCAGCATCGCAGCAGGGGGAAGATGAAGGGGCTTCTTTAGTGTCATGAACTATAGACACCGCACATTTCATCTAGGGCGCAGGACAGAGGATTCAGGGGTCAGGGAAATGGGGACACCATGAAAGGGACACTGAGGCCTGCACAGACACAAGGAGAAATGGGGAATGAATGAATCAATGAATGAATATTAAGCAAGCAGACATTCAGCCGGACCCTTTGCTAGGCGCTGGAGAAGACACAGTGAACAGAACAACGGAATCTACATGTTTCCGCCAGGACGCCCGTCCGCGGGGACCAGCCCAGGTCCCCTTCTCACTCTGTCCGGCCATCTCACAAGGGAGGATGAGCTTCCTGCGGGTGTGGCCACCGACACGAGAGCTCCTTGAGAGCAGTGAGCCCGGCTGTCCTGCTGCCACTCAGCCCTGGAGCCTGGACACCAACACATGGCACAGAGTGGGCGCCCCTGGAAACCTGTGAAGGGAGGAAGGACGGGAAAGAGGAAGCAAGAAGCCCAAACCCTCCGTGATGCAGGTGAGGAAAGAAATAGAGCAAATGCAAGCTGAAAGGCGGGTAGGATTTCCCCTGGTAGAGGCTGAGGGAGCCAAGAACAGAAGGCCTAGCGGCTTTTGTGTTTAGTTTAGAAGCACACTTCAGCAGCTTCTGAAGTTGGGTAGGGAAGTTAGTTCACGGAGGGCCATGAATGCTTTGCTAAGAAACCTGGCCTTGGCCCTGGCCGGTTGGCTCAGCGGTAGAGCGTCGGCCTAGCGTGCGGAGGACCCGGGTTCGATTCCCGGCCAGGGCACACAGGAGAAGCGCCCATTTGCTTCTCCACCCCTCCGCCGCGCTTTCCCTCTCTGTCTCTCTCTTCCCCTCCCGCAGCCAAGGCTCCATTGGAGCAAAGATGGCCCGGGCGCTGGGGATGGCTCTGTGGCCTCTGCCCCAGGCGCTAGAGTGGCTCTGGTCGCAACATGGCAACCCCCAGGATGGGCAGAGCATCGCCCCCTGGTGGGCAGAGCGTCGCCCCTGGTGGGCGTGCCGGGTGGATCCCGGTCGGGCGCATGCGGGAGTCTGTCTGACTGTCTCTCCCTGTTTCTAGCTTCAGAAAAATGAAAAAAAAAAAAAAAAAAAAAAAGAAACCTGGCCTTTAGTCTGTCTGCAGGTGATGAAACAGCATGAAGAACTTGAAATGGAATTGGGAAAATGCAGTGTGGCCTCTGTCGTTCTGCTGGGGGTGATGAGCGGAGGCCGGAGGCCCTAAAAGTATCACTCACAGGTGCTAACTCAGCCGAGAGCCTACTGGGTGCCAAGCCCTGAGCCTGCAACACCTCTCAAGCCCTGAGCCTGCAATACCGTGTAATCTTCAAGTAGCCCTGTGAAGGGAGCGCTGGCTCCATCTACCCCCAGGTGATTTGGAAGTGACAAAGTAGAATGGGGATTTAAACCCCAAGAGGCACTGCTTCTATTGTCAGAAAAACAAAGGTTCTAGTCTGATAAAAGAAGGTTGTCTGCACGCGTCTGTGAGTGAGCACTTGGCTGAGACAACGGTTCAGTCCCAGCGTAGCTCACAGAGGTAGGGTGCACCTGCGATCACCTCACCGCTGAGCTCCTAGGACCCAGGACAGTGTGGGGAACACATACAGGTGCTTGCCATATAGAAGGTTTATAGCACTTGCACAGCCTAGAACATATCATAGAGTGATGAAACAGACACTTTTTTCAGAAAGAGCAATACATTTTTCTAAAATAAAAAAAAAAACTATACCATCCCTCTGATTTTTCACAGCATATATTATGTACTCAACAAGCATTTGCTAAAAATAAATGCATTCTTAGTGAACAGGATAGCGGTGTCTTGTTTAAACTTTGAGGTAACCCTACGGGACAGGCATTAATTTTATCCCCACGTGACAAATGAGGACTCTGAGGGTCAGACGGTGATTAAAGACTCTGTCCGAGTCGGAATGGTCTCCTTATGTCCAATCACAGGCGACCACCTTAACCCTACAGGGTTTTCCTGAATCTCCTTACGGTGGGTGGGGCTCTCTCTCCTTCCTACCCCACTGACCCTGGATGAGTCCCTTAACCTCTGGGTCTCATATCTTTACTCATAACCCTCCCTCAATAACCATTGTGAGAACAAATGGGTGACACAGGTAAGGACATATGACAAGGCCCAGGACTTGTCATAAATGTGCACTTGTCCCTGCTTCTGTGTCTACATTTTAATTTGGAGAATTTTAAGTAGTGTTGTTTCACTTTCTCCCTCATTTTCTTTTTTTCACGTCTTTTTTTTTCTTTTCTTTCCCTAGTCCACTTGCGTGCATAGTAGTGACTTATAAGAAAAATAAAAACACACAACGGCAGCTTAGACTGAAGTCAGGAACAGAGGGGGGCGAGGAAGACAATGAGTATTTCCCGGCCGGAACTGCGGACTGCTGAGGGACAGCGTGGGGCCGGCTCCCTGACCGCCGTGCACTGCGTGCACCCAGCAGGCTGCGTACTTCCCTGCAGTCCGCTCTGTCACCTGTACATCCCTGTGACAGCACGGTGCCTACTTCAAGGGTTCCTGTGAGGATGAAAGATGTTAATCATGAGCAGACCTGAGGACCGGGCCTGCTCACAGGGAGTGGGCTGCACTTGCAGCTTACTAGGACTCCTCCAAGAATCACAGACTGTGCAACGCCGGGGCCGGAGGGCAAACCAAGCAGCAGATTCCTGGACGCCAGAGCCAAAAACTGGGTAAGAGCAAGGATTCTCCAGCCGCAGCCCCGGGCCCTCCATGCTGCCCTAAAAGTCTCTGTGAAAAACTCTGGGATGTACTCAGGAACATATTCCTCAGGGTAGAATCCCAGAAAGAGTTCCAACCAACCACTGACTAGATGACCACTTTCTGCTTTGGTCTCCAAAAGTCTAGAATGTCACATTTTGAACATACCTTTTTGGATATGGTATATGGTATCCCGGAATACAGAAACGGTATTGTTTCTGCAGTCTTTCTTCCAGTGTGGACAAGACTCATAGTTCATTTCTAAAAGACACAGTTTATAGAAAATAAAGTGGAAAATAAAATCAGTAATTAAGCTCCGTTCTTCCCTGACTAATCACAGTGGAGCCATTTTCCAATGACATCACTGCCAAGATGGAGGACAGAGAATGGACATGTTTCGACCCAATTTAACTGAGTGCCCCTGAGTCCCATCCAAGTCCTTAGCTTGTCTTCCACATCCCAGACAGGAACACTGTGACCAGCTTTGAGTCACATTTCTGGGAAACTGCAGAAAACTCATCAGACATAGACAAGACCCCAACAGTATCCCCTGTACAGGAGAAACCAGAGATCACACTGGGCCCCTCTGCTTCCTGCCAACCCTCTCCTGTTGACAGCGCCCCTCCTCCCTCAGCCCCACACGGTGGGCTCAGAGGGCTCGGAGTCTCCACACCCTCCCATCGAGACAGGCTCAGGCCCCGTGAGACACAGCAGCACAGAGCGTGCGTGCCTGTGCCTAATTTCCATGTCACCTCTCCCAAGGACACTGCCTTAACACACTCTTTTTAGTTATTTTTGACATATCATTGGCAAATTAGATTGTAAAATATTTAAGATGCACAATGTCATGATTTGATGTACATATATTCACTGTGAAAAGTTGTCCCCATGTGCGGATAATTAGCACACCCACCACCTCACAGATTTCTCTTGTGTGCGTGTGCGCATGTCTGTGAGAGAGCACACGGGTCCTACTCTCAGATCATTCCCGTCACGCTCCTACGGTGCGTCCGCTACAGTCACCGCGCTGTGCACAAGCTCAGACCTCACTCATCTTCTCAGTGAAAGTGTTGCCTCTACAGCCTGGCCCTGTCTCACCCACCCCTGCACCTGCAAACTCTTTCCTACTTTGTTTCTATGAGTTCATTTATTTCATTTTACATTTTTGGATTTCACGTATCAGGGACATCATGCAGCACTTTCCTTCTCTGTCTGGCTTCTTTCACTCACCAAAATGCCCCTCCTATCCATCTCTGTCGTTGGAAATAACAGGATTGTTATTTTTCTTTTAAGGCTGAATGATCTTTTATTTTTTATTTTTTTATTTTTTTTGTATTTTTCTGAAGCTGGAAACGGGGAGAGACAGTCAGACAGACTCCCGCATGCGCTCAACCGGGATCCGCCCGGCACGCCCACCAGGGGCGATGCTCTGCCCACCAGGGGGCGATGCTCTGCCCCTCCAGGGTGTCGCTCTGCCTCGACCAGAGCCATCCCCAGCGCCCGGGCCATCTTTGCTCCAATGGAGCCTTGGCTGTGGGAGGGGAAGAGAGAAACAGAGAGGGAGGAGGGGCGGGTGGAGAAGCAAATGGGCGCTTCTTCTATGTGCCCTGGCCGGGAATCAAACCCGGGTCCCCCGCACACCAGGCCGACGCTCTACTGCTGAGCCAACCGGCCAGGGCTGATCTTTTATTTTATATGCATATACCTGTGCCTCATTTTCTCTATCCAGTGAACCTGACTGCACAAACACCTCAGTGTTAAGTTCTGGGGACCGAGAGATCAATTAGACGGAAGCCCTGCCCTCAGAGACCACGTGATTCAATGTGATCGAATAAACCGGAGACAGATCAGCTGGGATTGGGGCGCTGGCAGCACCACTGGGAAGGTGGATGTTGAAGTTGATTTTGAAGGATGAAGAAGAGCCTGCAGACAGAGACAGAGGAAGGTGCTCCATGCAGAGAGCGCGTGTGCAAAGGCACAGAGGTGTGGTAAAAGGTGTGGTAAACAGTATGCACATGAGCTGGTCTTAAGAATAGATGGCGTCAGGTGGGTACAGGGGCTCTGTCCTCCACACTGATCTTTCTGGGCCCCTGGGCAAGCTCAGAGCCCCTTCACATTGATGGACAGTCCCATCGGGCCCAGGTCCTCACCAGAGGAGCTCTCGTCCCCGCACCATGTGAGGCTGTCAGCGATGTACCCCAGCAGCGTGTCCTCCAGCGTGAACATGTCCCTCAGGATCCCTGTGTACTGATGTGCCAGCTCGCTGGATTTGCTCCACAGGACAGTCTAAGAACAAATAAGCACAAGCTGTTATTGAGATCAACTTAGTAAGCTGGGAAAACATCCACATCTCTTAAATGAAAGACAAACAGATAACAGAGTAAGTCAGATATAGTCGGAGTGAGTGTTGTTGAGTGCATGGCTGTTGTATGTGTGTTCTAGGTCACAATGTAAAATGAGCTTATTATTTTGAGTTTAGGTAAAAAACAAAACAAAACATAAAAATCACAGAACAAAATTTTTTACTAAACACAGCATTGGAACAACACATCTGGAGGAGCTATTAGGAAGTTACACAATTCCTAAAGTTATTTGCAAAATAATTTTGCTTACGTGCTACTTCTTTTTATGTAGAAGTGCTGTTTCTTAAACAGCTCTATACCCCTTGTTTCCTTTACCAAATCTCCCCTATCCCCACACACAAAAAAATTATAATAATAAAATAAATAAAAAATGAAAAGAAAAAAAAAGAAGCCCTTGCTAGTTGGGTCACCAGTAGAGCATTGGCAGGTGTGTGGAAGTCCTGGGTTCAAATTCTGGTCAGGGCACACACGAGGAGCACCCACCTGCTTCTCCTCCCCTTATTTATTTATTTATTTATTCTTTCTTTCTTTCTCTCTCTCTCTCTCTTTCTCTCATCCTCCCAAAGCCATGGCTCAATTGGCTCAAAGGCGCTGGCCTGGACTCTGAGGAGGCTCCATGCCTCCACCTCAGGCCCTAGAATGGCTCCAGTTGCAACCGAGCAACGGCCCAGACGGGCAGAGCATCACCCCTTACTGGGAATGCCGGATGGATCCCGGTTGGCACATGTGGGAGTCTGTCTCTGCCTCCCCTCTTCTAATGAAAAAAATAAGAAAAGAGCAAATACGGTGAGTTTTTCCAGGTTGCTTTTCAAAGGCACAAAAAACCAAATTTCAGAACACGCCTCAGCTCCATGGACCTTCTCTTCTGAATCAGAGGCCGTGGGATTTTGGTCGAAAGCCCGAGCCCCTGAGTCACGTGTCCTCATGAAGCCTGGCGTCACTGTTTTGAGCTGCCTGACCTGGGACAGCCACGGCATCGCAGAGCCCCACTGTCCCCGGCTGTAAAATGGTAGCAGGAAGAACTGTAGGAAACTCCCGGGATGCAGAGATTCAATGAGACACTGTGAGTAAAGTGCCAGGTCCCGTGTGGGGCTCAGCCCCTCCCTCGCAGTGTCGCCCAGATGTTTATTACCCAGGGCTCTTCACCGAGGGCCCTGTGCTTGTGCGCCCAGCAGGGGCCCCACGATAACCCCAGCTCTCTCCCGGTGGGAAGACAGTGAGTTGGGGCATGGTGCACTGTCCCTGTCTTGCCGACTTCAGAAAAGATTCACTCCAGGACAGACTCTCCCAGTATAATCAGTGCATTAGAACCCAGGCCTGTCTGGCTCCAAATCCTGTGCCATTTCAACCGGTCACTTTCAGGATGGTCCAACCTGAGGAGGTGCTGGTTCCCTAAACTCCCCAGGGTGCCCTCTTCTCTCTGGTGGGATGGGCACGGAGTCACTGCCCTGCTTCTTCCACAGGACGGCAAATGCAAGCAGGAGTCATTGTGGTTGTGGTTGCCGTTGTATCACCGGAGGTCAGGGGAGGGCATTGTAATTACTGAGGTTGGGCTGGATTTGTTTGGGTTGGATTGGTTTCCTGTTAGGTTTGTTTTGCCTGATTTTTAACCAAGAGTCCTTCTCTGCTGTGTGCTCCCGTTTCTCTCTCTTACTCCCCTCTCCCGTCCTAAATCCCAATCACATCTCGGTCTCCTGTTCACCCCACAGACTCACCCCTCCAACCACAATTACTCCTCTTCCTTCATCCTGGTCAACATTTGGTCCTGTGACCGCTTCTCTCTGACTTTCAGCCTCCGTGGACAAACCAAGAACCTGACCCGGTTACCTTGTGGCAGGGAACGCTTTGATTGGTCAGCTCCATCAGCGGCTGGTAGTCTTGTTCCGTAGAGCCACAGGGATCCTTGGAAAGGAATGCATTCATGAACGCCTTCCCTATCTTGTGGCAGTCTTTATGTCTGTGAGATGAAACATGAAAAATAAAATAAATCATGATTAATGAGGTTGCAAACATGTTCTTGGAGCATAATTACCCCTTCCCCCAAACACTCTCATGTAGGAAGCATTTACTGACTACCATGTGTTTCCTTATGTACAATCTCGCCTAATCTGTACAACACATTTATGGGTGAGCATTACCTTTCCTGCCCTACAAAGTCCCTGCCCGCATGGAGTTCACCCTCTGGTTAGAGAGACAGATAGAATAGAGACAAGCTGGTAAGTTACCAAAATAAGCACAGGTGACTGTGAGTACGCAGGAAATCGACAGGGCTGTGTGACGGACCGCTGTGGGGAGGCGGGTCAGGAGCGCTCTCCCTGAGAGACCGTGTAAGCTGCAGCTAAATGATGAGGAAAAGTGCATTCCAGACCAAGGGTACTGCACATGCAGATGCCCTGAGACAGAGAAGAACTGGCTGATTTGGTGGAATAAGAGACAAACAGCATCACTGTGGTGTAAAGAAACCAGGGTGGGGCAGTGTGCTGAGAAGTCAAGTCAGGGAAGAATTGAGAGGGAGATCACTTGAAACTTTTGGACCAAAGAAAAGATTGCAAATTTTACTCTAGTTACAATGAGAGGCCATTCGATGCTTTTAAGCATGGAAGTGACCTCATTTGAATTTGTGTTTGAATAATCTCTCTGGAAAAACTCTGAACTGGCCCCACAGTGGAAGAAACATGTCAGAAATGAAAATTCTAACAGCAGGTCCCCTTCAAACATCTCCTGGTGGCTAGAAGGCCGGCAGGCCAGGAGGAACTAACGGGGATTGTACAGGGTGCTGGAGAAGACAGCAGGTGGAACTTCCTTTGTGTACGTGTGTTAACACGTGAACAGAGCCCAGCACTCCCTCAGGGCAACGACGTGGGTTTCCACTGGGACAGTCCAGTCATCAGGGTCAGGACAAGCCCCAGCCTTTGCAGCAGGCTGTTCCTCAGAGAAACGAGGACCTCAGACCCCGGAGGGGTGGCCGTTTCCCTACGTCACATGACAAGTTGAAGACCAGGACAGGGCACAGGTTTTCCCAGATGACAGGTACAGTGAATGGGGTAAGAAGGGATGGGACAGAAAGCCTTAGGCTGTGACAGCTATGGCAATGGTGAAGGACCAGATATCCTTGGCGGCTAGACCCATCCTGTATGCCGTCAGCCTACGTCAGGGTCATAACACCATGCTGTCATCTCTCTCCAAACCTACACCCTTCCCACGAGTAATTGTACTTCAGTCCCGTCACTAACGCGACATCACCATTATTACTGTACTGCTCGCCAGAGAGAGCTCAGAGACCTTCAGTCCTGTTTCTAAAGCACGTAGATCTCCAGGGTGATTACACTCACTTGGTGAATTTTCCTGCTGACAAGTCCTGCAGGACAGGTTGTCTTGGCCCAAAGAAAACAAGCAGGTTCATTCAGTTATTTCTCAAATTTGGTTACTGGAGTCAGCATTGTAGGCCAAGACTGCCACCTTGTGATGAGGTGATTAGTGAGACTCCTGATTTTCTCAGCAGTCTTCAAATTAGAAGACTCTTCAAGCCAAAGGAAAGCTTAGAGCTCATCAATTCATTAAACTGGAAGATATTCATTGTGATAGGTACATTTTTAAACATGTAGGATATACCTGTAAGCAAGCAAAGATCCTGTCCTTGTGGGAGTTTGCATTCAATCAGAGGCAGACTCCGGCAAACAATAAATAAGTTATAGAGTACCCTAGAGATATGTAAGTGCCATGGGAAAAAAATTAAAAATAGAGTAGGATAAGTGTGTCAGGAGCAACCCAGAGGGTGGTGGCAGTGTTTACAATTGAACAGGGTTGACAGTAGATGACATTTGAGTAAACAACTGGAGGAAGTGCAGGACTCAGTCATACAGACAGCTAAGGGAACAGCATTCTGGCCAGAAGGAACAGCCATAGCATAAGTCATGATGTCTAATATGTTCAAGGAATGCCAAAGAAGCCAGTGTGGCTGCAACAGAGTGAGCCAGGCGGAGAGTGGGAGCAAATGGACTCAGAAGGATAAGGATGGCAGCCTGAGCAGGACCTCATAAGCCACTGTAAGGAACCTGTCCTCTACTCGTGGTGAACTGTGAACTGTGGAGCCGTGGAGAATTCTGTCACAGGAGGTATAGGAAGTCACTGACATGACAAAGGATTTCTCTGGTTGCTTTGTTGAGTGTGGTCTGAAAGAGGGAAAGGACAGGGGCAGGCAGACAAGTCATCTGGGCAGGTGCTGATGGTCATTCGGACCAGTGTGGTAGCAGTGACGATGGTCAGAACTGGTAGATTCTTGATTCACTGTAAATATCCTAATGGACTGGATGTTGGATGTTAAGGAGTCAATGATAATTCCAAGGGTGGGGACCAGAAACAACGGAAGGATGGAGTTGCTGTTTAGATGAAGTAGGCTTTAGGTGGAGGTGGCATTGATCACGCGTTCAGTTTGGGACACAATGAGTTTTAAGCATCTATTACACATGCAAGTGAAGCTGTGGAACAAATAGATGGGTATATGAGCCTGATGTTCTGGAGAAATAAAGCCATGAAACTACCCAAACCTTCAAAAAGACCAAGAAAACAAGATGACAAAGAACTAAGTCTTGATACCAATCTAAGCGGCTGGGAGAAGAAACCAGGAGAGACTGAAAAGGGACTTCTAGGGACACAGGACAAGAACAGAGAAGATTGAGTTATGCTGGACACCAGGCGAAGAAAGTACATTAGGCAGGAAGACGTGATTGACGGTGTCAGACGCTCTTGCTTAGTCAAGGAATATGAAGACTGAGAACAGACCGTCTGAATTCTCACCAAGGAAGTCGTGTCGGGAGCTGTTTTCATTTGCAAATGCAAGGCCTATCTTTTTGTTATTGAATCCTAGATTGTTGATTTTTCCTTTACACTTAATAATGTATTTTATAAATTTATTTTGGGGAAAGATCCTGGGAAAAACATACCTCAATGAGTGTATCACTAAGAAAGCAATATCCTGGGTAATATTCTCATGCCCCTCCTCTCATCCCCATTTTAAGCCGGAACACATCTTCTCCTACAATGTTAAGCAAGCCCGTTCCTTACTAATTATCATCTATTGGAGTGGAAATTATCTTAAATCTGCAAAGCAAAACAAGTTAGCAAAAGAAATTAAACATCAAAGTCTGAATCATTCTATGACAGTCACTTGTAACCTTTTACTTAACTTCTTATATTCATGAAAATTTATTTACCATTATTACACTATATGATTGCTATAACCATAAGCTTCTAAAGTAAATTTATATTAATAAACACAATTTTATTTATTTTATATTTCCATTCTTTTGTTCAATAAATACAGAGTGCTTGTGAAGCACCAGGCAGGCTACCAGGAATCTAACTGGAAAAAGTAAAATTTATTCTATAGGGAAAAACACAAAATAAAGGTAAATTAAAATGCAACTTCAGTAACATCTTCTTTTATCATGCTGGCAAAAATAAAAAAGTCAAAAAATCCCCCCAAATTTCAAAACAACCTATGTAGCAAAGTTATGGAGAAATAGAAACTCTCATTGCCCCAGGAAGGGAATCATCTCATACAAAGAAATTGGCTATGTTTTCTAAATTAAAATGGTGATTATAGTCTTTAAACTAGTGATTCCACTTCCAAGATTCTGTCTTCAACGCACAGGATTTCAATGAAGCACGTTCTGTAATGTACCGCCAATGTTTAAAAACAATCTAATTGTCCATCCCTATCAGTCTAGACATGGTTTTTAAAAAGTCCATAAAATGGATTACTATGTAACCTAGAAGGAGACTACACCAATTATCCAGGTACAGTGGTAATGGGGGGGGGGTGAGACACAGAAGAGAGGATGTGTGTGTGAGTTGGGAGTGAATATAAACGTATATACTCAGAGAACATTTCTGGAAAGACACAGGGAAAACAAATAGCATTGTTTGCCTCAGAGAAAGAAGAAAAGGAAATTGAGGGAAGAGATATTTTTATTTTCTTCTGTAATATTTTATTTCTTTAAAAGCTGGAAAAAGGATCTGTAAAGAATATGGGAAAAAATTGTTAACACGGCATAAGGACTAAGTAGATATTTGTAATATTATCCATAGGTGTTTTAGCATATTTGATACTTTCATAATTGAACAGTTTTTAATTTTAAAGTAGAAAAAATGAGAGAGAATACTGACAGGGGAAGAAGGAATATGGAAGAGGGAGAAAAGGTCCCCTGAGTGGAAAGAACGAGGAAGACTAGACCTGGAGGAAACAGAAGTCCGTTCCCAGCCATAAATTGGTATGTTTATACCCTGGGGTTAAAAGGTTCCTTTAAAACATTATACTCAGAGTATTAAAATATGAAACCAAGTCCCCGAAATGAGATCACTTGATCAGCTGGATTTTGCTCTATGTCTTAAACATTCCTTTTGGAATTCTAAATCTCTATGTCTTGGCCAAGTCCAATATGCCTTGGGTTCATTTCAAATGTCCCTTAAAACCAAGCTTTTCGCCTGACCAAGCGGTGGCGCAGTGGATAGAGCGTAGGACTGGGATGGGGAGGACCCAGGTTCGAGACCCCGAGGTTACCAGCTTGAGCGCGGGCTCATCTGGTTTGAGCAAAGCTCACCAGCTTGGACCCAAGGTCACTGGCTGAAGCAAGGGGTTACTCAGTCTGCTGAAGGCCTGCGGTCAGGCACATACGAGAAAGCAATCAATGAACAACTAAGGTGGCGCAATGCGCAACGAAAAACTAATGATTGATGCTTCTCATCTCTCTGTTCCTGTCTGTCTGTCCCTGTCTGTCCCTCTCTATCCCTCTCTCTGACTCTCTCTGTCTCTGTAAAAAAACAAACAAAAAAAAAAAAAACAAGCTTTACTAACTCCTTTAAAACATCCAAACACCAAATAGGTAGATAACTTCTTACCATGTGGGTGTATCATGTTTACTGCTTTCTAGTAGGAAGTGAAAAACTGAGCTTAGCAAATTTTTAAGGGTTAGAATATAGAAGAAATTGGAATTATGTTTATAAATGGAGTGTGTCATCATTTCTCATGGCTGAGTAGTAGTCCATTGTCTATCCGCACCACATCTTCTTTATCTAATCCTCTCCTCAGGATGAGGCCATGAGGTAGTGACTAATGACCAAGCAGGGGCTGTCCAGGTAAGTGTGAGTGGGGGACTGCAAACAGGCCTGATGCTGAGGGTCAAGCAGAGGAATGCTATCAGTCAAGATTCCTGCAGGAAGTGTTAGGGGAACTCCCCTGGCGCCAGGTCACCTAAAGTTCGACCTGGCTAATGGATACCCAAACCTGACAGAAACGAACCCTTAGCTCCAGGGGAGGCGGGGAGCATAGAGGCGGGAAGCAGGAAATGGGGTGCAGGTGCGGCTCACCGCGCCCAGTCCTGGAACTGCAGGGTTTAGGCGCGAATTGTGCAATCTCAAACTCACAGCATAAAATCGCAGCTCTTCCTGCGGCCTTCGGCAGCCTGAGAAGCAGCTTTCTCCTTCCCTGCGCGAACTACTTCATGTACAACTGCAAAGATGTGTTCTCAGCTGCAGTCAAGCCCTGGGAATGGCAGCCAAGACAGCGGGTCCCTTGGGGTAGTGGGGGTGGGGTGGGGGTCGGAGATCAGTAGCCAGCAGGGAGGGTGCAGGAGGAACCATCTGTTAAGATCCCACAACCTCCTGTGGATGGTGTTCCCAGGGTTTGGACAGATTCATCAAGCTGATTCCCGCTACCGTGTTAGTTACAGCTCAATTGTTACAGTTATTTCTTTGTCTGGTTAATGAGTTTTCTGGCCACATTCATTTCACGACGCGCAGGAGGAGTCGGGCGCTGTTTTCTGTTAGAGAGTGCAACTCCGTGCAGAGGTCTGGCTCTGACGCCATCCCTCCCCTCAAGCTCCGCAAACCACTTAAGCAGGTGTCCTCTGTAACCGTGGGGCACTTTCAGTCAGAAACGGTGAACGGAAACCCAGTGCAAAGTAGAAATCTCCACCAAACCGCACCCCACCTCTGCGCGCGGCCGCGGAGAGTCTGGTTCCCGCAGCGGGGCCGTGAGCGCCCAGGGCGGCTGCGGGTCAGGAGGTGCTTTGCCCAGAGGGCTGCCTTCCCCACCAAGTGGTCTCAGCGGACCAAGGCCCGCGCGCTCCGGGGCACCGCTGCCCGCCGCGCCGAACTGCGAGTCGGGTACTGGGAACACAGCACTGCCCGGCGGCTCTCAGCTGTCCCGAAACAGGACCTGCTTTGTTCCGGCAATCCGGACAGCTCCCCGCTGCGCCGTGCCCGCCGAGCCCACCGCGCGCTGTACCCACCGGGTCGTGCAGAGCAGCGAGTCCTCGCCACCCACTCACCTCAGCTCCGGCCGCAAGACTTGAGTGTAGGTGTAGCACCGTCCCAGGACGATCTCGGAAAAATGGGGTGTAGACCCCATGCCCTTCCACTCCTTGTGCTTGGGCGCCTGGGGCCACAGGACTCGGACCACCGCTGTGGTGACCACCACCAGCACGACACCAAGAATGGTGATGCCAAGACAGACCTTGGTTTTCGTGGAGAGGCCGAGTTTGCCGCAGCGTTCGTCCCCGGGCACGGGGCTGAATCCGTGGCTGTGGTTGGGCATGGGGTCCATGCAGGGTAGGGCCCGACGAAGTCCGAGGAGAGGCTAGACTGGAGGCTGGGCTGCAAGGGTGGAGAGTGCTGCCTCTTAATGTGCCTCCTCGTTATCTTTCACTTGCCTTTTCTCAGCTTCCTTTCCCACCCCCACGCCATCCTTCAGAGCTCTCCCGCTGGCTGCAACAGTAAAGACTGAAAGAACTTAAAAAGAGTTTAAGGAAAGAGGGGTAGCAGCTACCCTAATCTTATCCTTCAGATGGCTGAATAACATACTGTGTCTTCTTTTATTTTACTCATTTTACCGGGGTCGGGGGAGGGGAGTGGAACTGGAAGCATCAACTCTCATATGTGCCCTGACCAAGCAAGCCTGTGGTTTCCAACCCATGAATTCAGCGTTCCAGGTCCACGCTCTCCACTGCGGCAGTGGTTGGTTCCAAACCCTTGACTATGCCTACATATGAACACACAGGGAGCAACTATGAGTTGATGCTTCTGGTTTCTTCCCTTTCTCTTCCTCCCCTCGCCTCCCCTCCCCTCCCCTCCCCTCCCCTCCCCTCGCCTCCCCTCCCCTCCCCACTCCTCCCCTCCCTTCACCTCTCTAAAAATCAATGAATAAAATCTAAAAACAAAGAAAGAGGAAACCATTCCACACTGTGTGTTCTTGCACCTGTCAGTTGGTTCCCTCAATCAGCCTTGGACTTTACACTTTAGCAGTACTTCTCCCTGGAAAAGAGGAAGGCAGGCCACCCGCCCCTGTACCTGTGCACAAGCAATCCTTTCTCCTGCAGAGCAAAGCTCTACCTCTGCTCTGTGCACTGACAAGTTCCTGCTCAGCCCCTGTAAAGGCTCTGCCTAAGCCTTACCCCTTCTGGCAAGTGCCATGCTGGTAAAGCTCTGGATTCAAACTGTGTTCCATCACTCAGTGCTGGGTGAGGCCAGGTATGTTACCTGACCTCCCTGTGCTCCAGATGTAAAGTGGGGCCGATGGGGAGATTGGGACCCAGGGTGACCTACCCAAGTCCACCCAGCTAGTAGGTGGTGGAACTGGGGAACTGACACTCAAACCCAAGTGGTGGGCTCGGGAACACATGCTCTGCTGAGCCACGCCACCTGTAGGCTAAGCAAACACTCTCAGGCGCACCCTACAGAATATCAGTCACTTAGGAAAATCTTTTCCATTAGCTCTGAGCCCATCACTGTGGCCTGGGATGTCTTGCTCTGATCAGATTAGGTCTCAACCTTCTGCTGCCTGAACTGGGGGGTGGAGCCACACCTGGGCTTAGAAGGGCACAGGGGAAGTTTTCAGGAGGAAAACCAGGATATTGTCACCCAAACAAGGGCAAATAGGTGCTGAATTTCAAGAACAGCAGACAAGCCCTCTTACTGGCATCAAATTTAGCCCACTCTTAGCAACTCGGGTAAAGTTTATCTATTAGTCATTTCACATATACATTTCAGACTACCCGGAACACTCCAAAATTCATGCCAAGATTTTCTCAACAGCTTTTCTTATGAGAATTTTACTTGATTCCTCGGAACGCTTGTGTTTTCCGTTCTTATATTCCAACACAAAGATCTCAGCTGGGGGAGGAACACATACTTGAATATCTAAGAGGCGACTGTTCAATGTGTTTGCAGCCTAGCATTCTTCAGAGCAGGCTAACGACAAAACAAAGAGAAACTCAAAAGAAAGCCCCAAGTAGAATTCGTGCAAAGCAAGTATACTAAATATTATTTACTGATTTTATTTTGCTTTATAATTTTTATTTTAATGAACTTAAATTTTTAGAGCAGTTTGAGGCTGATGGCTAAATAGAAGTAAGCAGGGTGTTTCCAGGACCACACATGATGGCTTCCCTCACTGTTGAAGTCCTAGATAACTACATGCATTGCCTTTGATCCAGTCAATAAACCTATCATAATCAATTAACATATCATAGTCAACTAAAATTTATAGTTTCCATCACAGCTCACTCTTGGCGTTGTAGGCTGTATAAGCTTGGACAAATCTGGAACTGGGTGTATCCACCGCTGTGGTAGAATACAGGATAGTTCCCTGCCCCGGGCATCCGCTGGGCTCTACTTATCACCCCTCCTTTCCCCTGACTTCTGGCAGCCACTGACCTACTTCCTTCCTTCCTGGTTTTGCTTCTCCAGAGTGTCAGACAGTCACAATCACACAGTGGTAGCCCTTTCAGATTGGCTTCTTTCACTGGGTAATCGGTGTGTGTCTCCTCCATGTGTTTTCATGGTTGATTGCTCCTTTTAGCACTGAATACCATTCCCCTGTCTGACTGCACACAGTGCCTTTATCCGTTCTCTCTGAAGGACATTTTGACTATTTTGTGTTGTTTCTGAGACTAAATTTCTTTCAATCTAATAATTTTTTTTAATTCTGCTTATTTTGCTAATTAATTAGTAGTCAAGCAAAGTTCAAATTTATATTTTGAAAGATTTCTCTTATTCAAAGGAACTGCCCTACAATAATGTTTTCAAGTTATAATAGCAATTTCATGATCATATGTAATTTTAAAAATTAAGAAGATGGCAAAGAAAAAAATGAAATTACTCAGAACTTCATTGCTTAGAAATAAATGTCATACACATTAATAATTTAGTATAATATATGAGTATATCATTTTCCCAGAATGCAGATTCTTCGATTTTAACATTATTTTGCATGATAGATATTTTACTTGCCTTTAAATATTCTTAATCCATAGCATTTTAATAATGCATAATATTCCATGGTGTCATCATACATAGTTTATTTCATCATAATTCTGATTTCAAATATTTCCAATCTTTTGCTATGCTGTGATAACCTATTAAAAATTCTCTGCCATATCTCTAATAAAATTTTCTTACAATAAGTTTCTGGAATTTGAGTGAAAATATTATTCATTTTAGAAGAAAAAAGACAAAAATCAAAGGAAATTTGAAGTTGAAACACTCTAAAGCTATAATCATGAAAACGCATGCAAACCAAAGGAGTCGGTGTAGGAAAAAGGCCAAGTAGACTGCTGTCCTGAAACCAATCTTGGGTGCAGACTTTGAACCCATGGCAAGCACGGGTAATTTTGTTTAGGAAGCAGCGGATCCCTGCACACCTGAAAGGTGTAATTAATCATCCTCTCTGCACCTGAACCCAGGCTCTGCTAATTTGCTTGATGATTAAAGAAACGAATAAATACAACGAGGCTGCAGAGATCTGGCTCTCAGTCCTAGAGACTGGGAGTCCCCTGTACCCACCTTTTCCTACACTGTGTCTTGTGTTTTTTTTTCTTAAGTCCTGCAGCACCTTCCTCTCGTGCACACCATTGCCAAGCTCATCTATGCAAGTCAGCTCACAGCTGCATTAATTACTGAGAATGTTACTAAGAACCTAGAAATAAGTTATTTTCTTTCTTTTTAAAAAGACATTTATTACATTGTTTTTTCCTATCGAAAGTATAATGCATGCCTTTTGCAAAATAATTTGAAGATATGCACAATTTACGAATTTGTACTTACGTTTATTCTTCTAATCACATATATACATGTATTTATGTCATAACAATATATAGTTGCATACACACATTATATAAATGCATAGCTTAGATTTAAGTTCTTAAAATCATTCACGAAAAAAGAAAATGGCCTATCAGCACCAAAATAATGTCACAGGAGTTGACTCATTCATTCTCATACTCATTCCAAAACTGCCTTGAGCCTGTGCTACGTGCCCTGCTGTGGGCCAGATTCCAGGAATATAAAAGGCCTTCCAGACAAAGTGTCTGCCCCGTACAGGCCTATGGTCTATTCTGGAGAAGGAATTCCTGTTAACTGAGTATAGCTGATTGCTATGCACGCCAGGATACACGCTCATGGGCGGAAGTGTGACCGTACGAGTGAGGGAATGGGGAATGAATTAAGTTAGGACTCAAATCCTTGTTCTCATGTTTTAGATAGGGTCCTTTTTTATTTTAAGTGGGTGGAGCTGGGATAGACAGACTCACAGGCACCATGACTGGAATCAACCTGGCAACCTCAGTCTTGAGCCGATGTGGAATCCATTGAGCTGTATTCAGTACCTGAGGAAGAGAAAGAAGGGGAAGAGGGAGAGGAAGAGAAGCAGATGCCCATTTCTCATGTGTTCCTTGACTGGGGATTGAACCAGTGACGTCCACACTCCGGGCTGATGCTCTGTCCACTGAGCCATCCTGTTAGGGTCCTAGATACAGTCTTAAAGTGTGGTTTTCAGCTGCCAACCAATAAACAGCCTAGAAGAGTAAAGAAATTACTTTCATATTTTTTTTCGTTCTCTAATGCATAATTGTTTTATGTTAACTGAGTATTAGCATATGTGTTATTATCTCATTTGAATTTCACACTCAGTTAATTGATTTTTGTTTCAGTCTGTGAGGGTGGCACACAGGACATCACTAACTCTGAGAATTACACAAGCCAGAGTGGAATTTTCAAAATCTCATTTTCAATAAGCATCCGTTACAAAAAAAAAGAAAAACAACTGTATTTCATATTTATTGTTCAAACAAAATTTCTCTGCATGTTTGTATATAAAAAATATGTATTCACCAGAGAACTATATTCATTTATTCTTTTTGTTTAATTAATATTTATGTTGAGTTCACCATATGCCATCATTGTAGCAGCAGTGAACAACCCAGATGAAAATCCTTGCCCTCACCCGGGCAGTTCTTCAGTGTTGGAGCTGATATACAACTAGGCCTTCTAATTCTATGCACCTGCCCAGGAGAGATGAAACATACATCCACACAGAAATGTACGTGAATGTTCATAGCGGCAGTGTCATAATCACCAAAACCTGGTAAGAACCCAAATGTTCATGAACAGTGAATGAATAAGCAAAATATTGTAAGGTCGGTGGATAATGGGGGATGGTCACGTGGGGAACCCAGACCCGCAAACTTTGGCTAGGACCGCCCACAACCAAGCGCGCCAAAAGAAGCTTCACAGGAACCGTTTGGAAAAAAATGACCGTCTGCCAGCCAGTGGGATTTCACCACATCATATTGCCGGACTTCCCTAGAGGACCCTTTAAATATCTCCCACATGGTATAATCCTTGCAACCTCCCTGGCCTCCATCTCCTCTATCTTTCTTTCTTCAGGGCCAGGGAACCTTGCTGGGCGGGATGCTTGCTCTGTACTCAATAAAGCCTTTTGTTATTCCACACTTGGTGGCTCTAGCCCCTTCCTTCCTTCTCAGTGGGGAAAAATACCTTACATTTTGGTGCCGAAACCCAGGATTGAACCAGGGACTTCTCTCTAGTTCCTCTCCTGCACCAAAATGTAAGGTATTTTTCCCTGCCAAGAAGGAAGGAAGGGGCCAGAGCCACGAAATACGGAATAACAAAAGGCTTTATTGAGTACAGAGCACGCAACCTATCCGGCAAGGTTCCCTGGCCCCCAAAAAAGAAAGATGGAGGCCAGGGAAGTTGCAAGGATTATACTGTGTGGGAGATATTTAAAGGGTCCTCTAGGGAAGTCCGGCAATATGATGTGGTGAAATCCCACTGGCTGGCAGACGGTCGCTTTTTTCCAAAGGGTTCCTGCGAAGCTTCTTTTGGCGCGCTTGGTTGTGGGCAGTCCTAGCCAAAGTTCATGGGTCTGGGTTCCCCGCATGACCATCCCCTATTATCCACCGACCTTACAAATATGACCTCCACACACATAGTGGGATATTATCCAGCCACAGGGAAGAGATGTATGATTGCCTCAGGCTGCATGGAGGGAGGGAGATATGACTGTCAGTGGAAACACGGTTTCTTTTTAGGGTGATGAGAATGTTCTGAACTTAGATTACATGACGGTTGCAAATTGTAAACATACTATAAACCATTGAATTGTATTCTTCAAAAGGATGAATTTTACGGTACGTGAATTCTCTACCTGTATGTGTATAGATGTATGGTACATTGTTCATGGCATGGGAATTGTATAGATTTAAAGAACAAAGATGTGCTCTAACACCCTGGCCCTCATGTAGCTCCCATCTCCAGCACAGCTCCCTCCCCCATCTCCTGGCTCTGGTGTGAAGAAAGCCCATTTCCTATGTGATGCCACTGGGGCAGGTGGGGGTAGATGCAAAAGGAAGAGGTAGGTGTGCTGCAGGTTTGTTAGTTCATGCTGCTATCCAGTGACATGATGGCCGCTTCGTCTCCCTGTCTGTAACTCCTCTGGGCCCAGGAACATTATGTCATAGGCTGAGTGATTATATGCTGCTTCTTGTCCCTAAGGAGGAGGAAGAGCAACAAAGGGGTTGGGGAACAGAGAGGGAAGGAACAAGAAAGAAAATAAAAGAGGAGGAGAAAGAAGGAAATAAAGGAGAAGCAAAGGAAGGAGGAAGAGAAGGAACTAAAGACGTAGCATTAACTGAGAATTGTGTGTGTGTAAATTATACTGACCTCTATGGATATCATGTTATTAAATCCTCTAAATATGCCCAGTCTATGGTGGCGCAGTGGGTAAAGTGTCAACCTGGAACACTGAGGTCGCTACTTTGAATCCCCGTGCTTACCTGGCCAAGGCTCATAAGGGAGTTGATGCTTCCTGCTCCTCCTTCCTTCTCGCTCTCCCTCTCTTCTCTCTTTAAAAATGATTAAATAAAATTTAAAAATCCTCAAAATAACCTCATGAGGTAGGTACTGTTATGATACACATTTTACAGATTTAGAAACTGAGTGATGGGCACGGAATTTTCAGAAGTAGCAGTGGTGAGGATTCTATCTGTTAGATCTCAGACTGCACATCTATGGTGAAGTCTTCAGTTCTTTGCCTAGACACCTGGGCAAGCCACTGGACAAATAGTGTAATTTGCATGTTATTTCTGGCTCTTTTCGAATTCCTTTGCCCTCCCAGAGATTTGGAGCTTCCTCATGTCCTGCATTACACTAGTGCAGTGATGGGCAATCTTTTGAGCTTGGTGTGTCAAAATTCACCAAAAAACCAAGCATAACTTGGGTAGTGTGTCACTTCAAGAAAAAAAAACATAATTTCGCGATATTTATAGTATAAATAACAAAAAATATATAATTGCAATATATAACTGTATTTAATAAACCAAAAACTAATTATTTAACTTACCTGCTTAGTGACTTCTTTGTTCATCTGTAGGTCGGTTTCTTTTGTTGGTCTTGATATTATTTAACTTGTGTGGGGTGTCGTGAACTAAGATCAGTGAGGGAGAGGGGAATTCTTTAACTAACCTGCCTATTAGTGACTTTTTTGTTGCTGAATTTCATTGGCTAAATCTTCAATTGAAGGTTGGTATTTTGTACACTTCAAGCCCAAGCAAGCACTACTAACTCATCTGTCAATCTGTTTCTTTTGTTGGTTTTGATATTATTTAACACACTGAGAATAAGGTCTCACAAAAGTACATAGAGGGAAAAATTGTGAGTAAAGCCATTGCTATATTTTTCAGGGTGCTAAAAGTGTCTGGTAATCAGTTCCAGGCACTCCAAATTTCCTGTTCGTAGTAGCACCCCTCTTGATTCTCCAAGCGGTACCTTTCCAGATTCTCAAGCTTTGACCTCAAGTTGACAAACACCTGAGCCCAGATGCTGTCTTGAAATTCTGCAAGTAGCATCTTATGTAAATTAAGATGGCTGCTGCTATTTCTAATGGTGGGAAACGGCACCCATAGCACAGGCCCTCGCCTCTCCCAGCCTCCCCCTCACTTATCTCAGTAATGATGGTCAATTAGAAATCACGACACCCCAGAACAGTAGATTGGATGATGGTTGCTGTGGTTATGTGGTTGCTGGTAGTGGCGATCACAGGGCCCCCAGAGATGCGTCCCCCGTGGCATTCTGCTGCTCCCTGCTCCACTGGCCAGAAGAGAGGTCAAAGATCCCCTAACCACCTAACCGGAAGTCCCAGAACTAGACACTCTGTGCCGGAGTTCTGTTGTTTTGGCCTACAGACCTCCGGCACAGTGTCTACACTACAGCAAATGTTTTATCCCCGCCTACTGCACCTGGCCGTGTAGGAGCCCAGGATGAAACGTCCTTCTTGGCATGCAGCCACATACTTCTCCGGTGTCTCATTGAAAATGGCTACGTGTGTCAGTGCTGACATGCATGTCATAAGTTTGCCATCACGGCACTAGTGGCAGACAGTTCTGTTGTACATAACTAAGAATCCTAACAGTGACAGAGAGAAGTCAATTAACTAAAGACCCACTGGTTATGTGTGGTTGGCATGGATTTCAGTCCCTGTCCACCTACTTCCAGGCACAGACTCTTGGCCACAATACCCTACAAAAGGCATTGAGCTATGTGACAGCTACCCACAGTGAAAAGGATGCCAGCATGTAAGTTGTGATGAGCACATGGCTCAGGTGGGAACTGTTTATTCTGTTTCTTTATGGGAATATAGAAGTATTGACAACAAATAGTTTATACATAACTTCACTAATTGATATTAAATCTTATTAATCAAAATGCTGATGTTATTTGACCTTTTAAAATTACACATCTATTCTCTAATGAATGCCCTATAAATGAATCTGTCAGTCTGTACCATGTATCAATGCTTTTTCTATTTTGTTAGTTATTGTCTTCATTCAATTCCACATATAAGTGGAATCAGATGGCATTTCTCTTTCTCTGACTGCCTTATTTCACTTAGCATAATAATTTCCAGATCTATCCATGAAGCCACAAAAGGTAAGAGTCCCCATTTTTAATGACCAAGTATAGTGTTCCATTGTGTAAATGTACCACAACTTTTTATCCACTCTGCTACTGATGGGCACTTGCAGTGTTTCTAAATCCTGGCTATTGTAAATAACACTGCAATGAACTTAGGGGTGCACATATTCTTTCCAATTATTTTGGGGGATTTCTAAATATATTCTCAGAAGTAGGGTTGTTGGGTCAAAAGGCAGTTCCTTTTTTAATTTTCTGAGATAACTCCATACTGTTTTCCACAGTGACAGCACCAGTCTGCATTCCCACCACCAGTGCGGGAGGGTTCCCACATCCTTTCCAGCTCTTGTTCTTTGTTCATTTATTGATAGTAGCCATTATTGCAGGTGTGAGGTGACATCTCATTATGGTTTTAATTTGCATTTCTCTGATGATTAGTGATGTTGAGCATTTTTTCATGTCTATTGGCCATCTGTATGTCCTCTTTGGAGAAGTGTCTATTTAGGTCCTTTGCCCATTTTTTTTTATAAATAAATTTTTATTAATTTTAATGGGGTGACATCAATAAATCAGGGTACATATGTTCAAAGAAAACATGTCCAGGTTATCTTGTCATTCAATTATGTTGCATACCCATCACCCAAAGTCAGATTGTCCTCCATCACCTTCTATCTAGTTTTCTTTGTGCCCCTCCTCCTCCCCCTTCCCTCTCCCTCTTTTCCTCCCCTCCCCCATAGCCACCACATTCTTGTCTATGTCTCTTAGTCTCGTTTTTATGTCCCACCAATGTATGGAATCATGAAGTTCTTGGTTTTTTCTGATTTACTTAGTTCACTCCATATAATGTTATCAAGATCCCACCATTTTGTTGTAAATAATCCAATGTCATCATTTCTTATGGCTGAGTAGCATACCCTGCAGGGGTCCCCAAACTTTTTACACAGGGGGCCAGTTCACTGTCCCACAGATCGTTGGAGGGCCACCACATACAGTGCTCCTCTCACTGACCACGAATGAAAGAGGTGCCCCTTCCAGAAGTGCAGCAAGGGGCCAGATAAATGGCCTCAAGGGGCTGCATGCAGCCCACGGGCCGTAGTTTGGGGACGCCTGGATGTGCCACATCTTCTTTATCCAGTCTTCTATTTTTTTTTCAGTGATTAAAGCCTTTAAGAAAACTCTTGGCCAATACAACAACAATCCATAAAAGAGTAGTGTCCTTAACATGTTCACCAAGTCCAAGTTCTTTGCCCATTTTTTAATTGGATGGTTTGTCTTCCTGATGTTGTAGAAGTATGTAAGTTCTTTATATATTTTGGAAATCAAGCTCTTATAAGATGTATCATTGGTAAATATGTTCTACCATTCAGTGGGTTCCCTTTTTATTTTGTTGATGTTTTCTTTTGCTTTGTGAAAACTTTTTAGTTGGATTTTATCCCATTTTTACATTTTTTCCTTTGTTTCCCTTGCCCAAGGAGATGGATAGCAAAAATATTGCTATCAGAGATGTCTGAGATTTTACTGCTTATATTTCCTTCTAGATGCTTATGGCTTTGAGACTTACATTTAATCTATTGTATGCATTTTGAGTTTATTCATGTATATGATATAAGTTGTTGGTCTACTTTTCTTTTATAAGCATATAACTCTCCAATTTTCCCAACACCATTTAAGGAACTGTCTTTACTGTATGCCCTTGCTTCCTTTGCCAAATATTAATTGACCATAAAGGCATGGATTTATTTCTAGATTCCCTGTTATGTCCAATAGATCTGTATGCCTTTTCTTATGCCAATACCATGCTGTTTTGATTACAATGGCCTTGTAGTATAGTCTGATATCAGCTAGAGTGATACCTCCTGCTTTATTCTTCTTTCTCAAGATTGCTGAGGCTACTGGGGGTCTTTTGTGGTTCTGTATAAATTTTTGGAATATTTGTGCTATATCTGAGATAGACACAGCTTTGAAAGAGGCTGTAACATTTGTAATCTGACATTCTAGAAGAGAACGCTGTGATGTATTTCGGATACGACATTACGTTAAAGACATAGAGGCAAAAGGTGACACACTGCCTGACGGAACTACCAGGTCGGCACTTTGCTTTCTTAGTGATTTCTGTTTGGTTGATATGCTCACCCAGAGTGTGGGGCATCTACTGCTGTGGCCAGAGGCTCTTTCCAGTGGGACTCTAATGGCTCTTCCTCTCATTCAGAGAAAATGAATGAGATGCATCAACCATGTTAATGTGAGTTATAGATAGCTTAAGAGAAAAAAATAAAAATGTTTTGTTTTGTTTTGTTTTGTTTTAATTTGTAAAACAAGACATTGAAGAACAAGCAACATCATTCAGAGGCAGAAAAAGACCACACGTCTGTGGTGGCCTGGATGACCCACCCAGCCTCCCTTCCCTGACACTGGTCCCCCGTCCCAGGTCCTTGCTGGTCCTGGACATGCAGGGCCTTTGCTTCCACTGCTCCTCCTGCCCAAAGTGCTCTGCCCACGATGTCAGCTTGGCAGGTCCCTCCACAGTGTCCTCTTCCCCGGGACTCCTATCTAGTTCTCCCTATTTAATACCATAGCCCCCAGCTCAGCATTCTATACCCCTTCCTTGCTATATTTTTTCTCTAAAACCTGCAATTTCCTTTTTTTCCATAAACTCTTGATTGTTAAATTAGAATGTGCACTCCAACAAGGCATGGAATTTTGTCTATTTGCTGAAAGATTCTTGTACCTAGAATACTGCCTGGAACACACACACAGTAATATCTGTGGAACCAATTAATGATTGAAGTATATATTTGATCATACATCTCTTGTCAAAGTTTTATTATTCTTCACTTAATCCCCATTGCTTTAAGGACAAAATTGAAGCTCCTTAGCACCTTTAAAAATGGAAGCAATTTGCTTTCTTGTCTTACAGAAGCCACCTTCCCCCCACTGCCACATTGCCATAAGTCTTTACGATTGTTATAAGAGGTACTACTATGATTGGTGAAAAATAAGAAATGCCGGATTTTATGTGTTGTGATGAGAAAAGAGAGACAAGAAAACCAGCGTAACGTTACTACAGAAATAGTGAGTCTTGGCCCTGGCCAGTTGCCTCAGTGGTAGAGCGATGGCCCCGTGTGTGGATAGCCCAGGTTCAACTTTCAGTGTGGGCACACAGGAGAAGTGAGAATGTGCTCTGTCCCTCTCCCCCTTTCTCTTCTCTATCTCTCTTCCCCTCCTGCATCCATGAATCAATTTGTTCCAACAATTTGCTCCCACCTTCACCCCACTGAGGATGGTTCCCTGGAGCCTTCACCCCAGGCACTAAAAATAGCTCAGTTGCAGAGCAGCAACCCTAGATTGGCAGAGCATCACCAGCAGAAATCTTGCCAGGTATCCACATCCAAGCTCATGAGGGAGTCTGTCTCTCTGTCTCTCCTCCTCTCACTTAAAAACAAAAAAAGAAATAGAATGTTGTGTTCATGTATTGTTCATTCTATCTAACATTCCCCCCTTTCTGCACCAGCATGGCCTTTCTTTTGAGGAATTGCTTCTCTTCTAATGAATAGAAAAAAATGCTGAGTGAGAAAGGGGAAGAATCACTGTTGGAAATAAAAGGAATCGAGTAATTTCAAGGGAAATAGAGATAGTCAACAGGATCTTAGAGAGAAAGGAAAAGAGTACTTGCAGACATTACAGGTGTCAATGGAAACTGGAACTGGTGAGAAGTTCCCGGGAAGGCTACTCTGGAAACTGAACTGATTATGAAGTAGCGTTCAGAAAGGGGGATTTGTTCTTACACAGAATCGCTGATCACAACTGGAGGGAACAGGTACATCCAGCACATCGTGTCATCTGATTTCATGCTACTAAAGTGAGCTGCACACATTTGTTCACTGTCACCACAGTGCTATGCTCTGGTCACTAGGCAGGGCTTGGATTTACAGTGCCAATTTGAGGGGAAGTTGCTGAGCTTACGGTGGGCTGAAGGTTGACAATTGTGTTTAATTCTTAGATTTTGTGAGAGGGGGCATGTGGGCATCATCCAGATACCATTTAACATCCAATTTCAGATCGGATACAGCTGTAATGGAAGGTCTCAGGAGGGTCCCTACCCAGTCCTCTCACGTGGACACGTCCTAGCCGTCCAAGACCATGGAAACCTTGTGTGGCTGACCGTGCTGATGGTCAGAGGGCCATACCTTACCTCCTTCTCCATTTCTCCCAGGTCTCAGCTTCTCAACCAAGTAGGTTGGCAAGGAATTTCCTCTGAAATAAAAACAGGTTCCAACTTTTTTTTTAAGTTAAAAAACCCAACCTTAATGGATTTTTTCTTTTTTATTATTAATTTATTGTTTACATAGATTCTAGAATAGATTTCTTCTTAAGAATCAACCATTAGTATAAAATATATCTATCATCTTAATTAATGCTTAAAACAATGCAGAGATAGGCACTACCATCATCCCATTTCACAGAAAGGAAAACCGAGCTCTGTACTGGTACGTTTCCTGTGTCATGTCCGGTGCTTCAGGAGGCTCTGTGCAGTCATGAGCCAGGGCTGGGTGCAAGGGGCAGGTACCACGCTTCATGCACCATCTACCATGAACTGTGTGCCAACCGCTTTATTACTTCCATTCCCAGAAATAGCAGTAGCCATCCATGTCTCACAGTGACAACGTAACAGCTGAGAATCCTTAGGGCAAGAATGACGTCTCTGCTTGACCAGTCCATGGAGAAATTTTAGATGTTGTTCTTGACTGGGAGGCTTTCAAACCTTTATTCGGCTCCTGGAGAACCAGGAAGCTCTTGTTAATCTCAGGAAAACTGATTTCTGGCCTAAGTGGTACTCTGTGATGGCCCAGAGGTCACTGGCAGACACACAAGTGAAATGCCTGGTACAATGTGTGACAGTATCTCTCAGCAGGTCCACTTTTGGCATCAAGACTTTAAACATTTCACACGTGTGCACCTTGCTAATAATTTCACGTTTCACCGTTCCATCCCATAGACTCTGGAAAGGCTCAGAGCAAGGTTTCTTAATACAGAACAGGTGTGTTGTGTGATTCTCAATAAAAGCAAACAGCACTGATCCTCCATTGATGTCTCAAGGGATAAAGTGGAGTTAGTGAGAATTTTGGGTTCTTCCACAGACTGTAAGTGTGGACTCTTTTGGGCCACCTCCCCCACCCACAACACATGCCTAGGACGCTGGTCCATGGTTCATCCAGCTGCCCATCTCACTCGACTCTGGGAGGGGAGTGGAGAGGACCACCTGCCTTGGGCAGCTCATTGCCCACTTATTCAATTCTTCCATCAATGCCAGAGGTGACTGCTGTAGGTTTTTCCAGCTTTATTGAGGTATGATGGACAAATAAATATATCTTAAGGTATACAATGTAATATTTTAGTATCTGTACACACTGTGAAATGGTTATCACAATTTAGATACTTAACACACCCAGCACCTCACATGGTTACCTCCCCGTGTGTGCAATGAGGACACCGAGACAGCTTCTCCTAGCAGAACCTGCTGTCCAGTGCCATCCTGTTAACTGTCATCATCATGGTTCTTCGAGAGAAACGGGAGTGATAACCCCCGAGCAAGACTGACCAAGAGAATAAGAGAAATGGACAATCTGAACTGCCAGTGTCAGGAGCGACACATGTTTGCCATCCTCCTCCTTCTGTGGGACACTGAGCACCAGGAGCAGGACCATGATGAAGAGGAGCAAGAAATGTATCTGTTTTGACATCATCAAGGAAAAGCACATTCTAGGTTCAGTTGCATTCAGTTTAACTCAACAGACACTTATTGGAAGAGAGCGTAAGGCACTGTTGGCTGGTGTTATAGGAATAGAAAGAGAAAGCGCATGACCTTGAGAGTCAAACAAAGCTGAGTTCAAACTCAGCCTCTGCCTTGATCTCTACATATGACTTTAGCCAAATTATATAACCTCTCTTCCATCTTCTCCTCTATCAAACGGGGGAATCATGATGTCAACCTCACAGAGATGTTAGAGGGTTAAAGGTAAGCCACCAAGTGAACGGGTAGCTTATATCCTACAGAATATCTTCCCAAGATGACCCATAACCACAGCAGGATAGTTTTTACTGGGGAACAATTTTTTTTCATTTTCTGTTGCATGAGGTTTTATAACTTTTTTCTATATATTTCTGCATCGCTGATTCCAAATCTGAAATCCGATTTTTGGTGCATGCTCTAGTTTTTATGCAATTTTAATCTCTTTTTGTTACTGTTAATGGCATGCATTGGTTTTTAAATTGGAGTTAAACGGCAACGACTCTTGGATTGAACATAACCACAAGGCAATTAATGTTTTACAAGCATCACTTTTACATAATTGTAGTTGTTTTTAAATGTAAAAAATTATTATCTGATAAAAAACACCCTCTTATTTTGTTTTAGGATTCAATCATGGCTTCTTCAAGTAGGCGTAAATATAAGAATAGTCCTGACACCCTCTGTTATATATGTGGCTGTTACACACTTCAACGTCAAAGGCACAATATTTCATCATTTGTGACACGTGCATATATTGCCTATTTTCAAGTTTCCTTTGGTGATCAAGACAAGAATTGGGCACCTCATATAGTGTGTCATAATTGTGAGGAAATGCTTTATGACTGGACAGAAGGAAAACACAAAGGAATGCCTTTTGGTATTCCCATGGTTTGGTGTGAACCTACGGACCACAGCAGTGACTGTTATTTCTGTCTGACCCATACAAAGGGCATCAGCAAGAAAAAAAGGCATATGATCTCATATCCTAATATTCTTTCAGCAATACGACCTATCCCACACTCTGAGACACTCCCAGTTCTAGTTCTCAATGGTTTCATTTCTTCTAAGAATGAAGAAAGTGAACATGGTGATCAAGTGTATTTTGATAAGATGTATGAGGAAATGGTTGTAGAATCTGAAGGGTCTTCTTCTGATGCCAAGCAGTCATTAACCCCTCAGCAGTTTAGCCAACCCGAATGGAATGACTTAGTAAGAGATTTGGGCCTATCAAAGAAAGCAGCTGAGTTATTAGCCTCCAGGCTTCAAGAAAAGAATGTACTTCACTGGTCAGCTAAAGTATCCCATTTCAGGAAGCGTGAACAAATTTTTGTGGACTTTTTTTCCGAAGACAAACACTTTGTTTACTGTCATGATATCAGTAGTCTTCTCAGCCAGCTAGGTGTTACCACTTACAGTCCAACAGAATGGCAGCTATTTCTTGACAGCTCTAAATGAAGTCTGAAATGTGTTCTCTTACACAACGGTAATGTTTATGCAGCAATCCCAATTGGTTATTCAACTCATCCACGAGAAGATTATAATGACATAAAAACTGTCCTCGACTTACGGAAGTATGAGGAGCATAACTGGATCATTTTTGTGGATCTTAAAATGGTAAATTTCCTGCTAGGACAACAGAGAGGTTTCACAAAGTATCCTTGCTTTCTGTGTTTGTGGGACAGCCGAGCTCGGGAGAAACACTGGACACAGAAGGAGTGGCCGAAACGTGAAGCTCTGGAAGTAGGGATGCAAAATATTGTGAATGAACCTGTAGTTAATCGAGACAGGATCATGTTCCCCCCACTTCACATCAAACCTGGCTTAATGAAGCAGTTTGTTCAGGCTTTGAATAGAGAAAATGAATGCTTTCAACATATTATTTCTGCTTTTCCTGCCTTGTCTTTCAAGAAGATAAAAGCAAGTGTATTCAATGGACCTCCAATTCGAACCCTCATACATGACGAAGAATTTGCCAGGAAAATGAATAAGGAGGAGAAAGCAGCATGGCAGACTTTTGTGGCAGTTACAAAGAACTTCCTTGGCAACAAAAAAGCAGAAAACTATGAACTTCTGGTTCAAAGGGTGCTGTTGGCTGTCCGTGACATTCAATGTAACAGGAGCATTATGATTCACTTCCTGAACAGTCACCTTGATAAGTTTCCCAAAAATCTTGGAGCTGTTAGTGATGAGCAGGGAGAACGCTTTCATCAAAATCTGAAGACGATGGAAGAGCTTTATCAGGGGTGATGGGACAAATATGATGGCAACTACTGCTGGGGCATCAAACAAGATCGTCCTCAACAAGTACACAAACTCAAGAGCTACAAACGCAATTTTTTCCTGAATAGAATTTAAATAAGTTTTGCACAAATTTTATGATTAAAATAAGAGTTTTAATATGTTCTATTTTGAAATTGTAGACAACTTCTGATGCAATCATATCTTTTAGTGTATTTACTGCATTATATAAATTATTATATTTTCACAAAGATGATGCCCAAGAAGACATTCTACTTCATTATGTTAAACCAGGGGTCCCTAAACTTTTTACATAGGGGGCCAGTTCTCTGTCCCTCAGACCGTTGGAGGGCCAGAGTATAAAAAAAAACTATGGACAAATCCCTATGCATACTGCACATATCTTATTTTTAAGTAAAAAAACAAAACGGGAACAAATACAATATTTAAAATAAATAACAAGTAAATTTAAATCAACAAACTGACCAGTATTTCAATGGGAACTATGCTCCTCTCACTGACCACCAATGAAACAGGTGCCCCTTCCAGAAGTGCGGTGGGGGCCGGATAAATGGCCTCAGGGGGCCACATGTGGCCCGCGGGCCGTAGTTTGGGGACCCCTGTGTTAAACTAAATGTTGATAATTTTACAATCAGGTGAAGACGTAAAATCCTGAATTGCAAAAAAAACTGTAGCTTACAGAGAAAAAGTAATGTCAGATTTGAGATCAGCACACTTGAATTAGGTAAGAACAAGTGTTTTTGTGGATGCAACAAAAATTTTGTTTCCCAATGTTATCTGTAGAAAGGGCACAGAAATATATCTGGGCGCAGTGATTCATCTGGAAATGTAACATTTTCTGAAGACCATGGGCATCTGCCTTTCTTTACTGGCCTGTTCCAATAAGAGAGCTCGATGTGCTCATTCCTCAATGGAAGGGTGCTGACAACATATAAATAATACAGAAGTATGTGAACATTAAAACGAGATAACGTAAGAGAGCATTTAAGATCTAGCTCTCAGCATATGTCAGTTTGGCTCAAATCAACTCATAAAAAATTTTTAAAAACAGTTAACAAGAAATTGCCATTCTGTTACATAATACTCTTTTCTTGAATATTAAGAAATGAAAATTAAAACTATGCCACTAGCTCGAAATATTATAAAGACTCTGGGGGGAAAAGCTCCCATTTCCGATGCTGACATGATGACGGAGGGTCCCCCGGGCCCTCAGGTCCCCTCCAGCACATCCCTGCATCACAGCCAGGTCGCCGAGGGCTCGCGGACCTGAAACCTCCGTGCAGGTGGCTCACGCTGCAGAACTGCAGAGCGCATGCTCAGGGCTCTTCACACACTGAAGCAGCTTGATGGGCCTGTGACAAGAAAGTAAAGAAAGGGATCGAGAGGTTAAGTTATCCACGGTTCAGTTTCCTCCCCTGCAGGACAGCATGGAGAAGAAGCCAGGCACCTAAGACTGAATAACTTCAAGGGAGGCCCTGTGAAGTTTCATTTGACCCACAGAGTAAATACTGAGGAGAACTGTCTGATGCTCAGATGTGGGATGGAAATGAATGTCTGGCTCTAACAGGGCAGAGATAGGGGCTATGGATGTCGCTGATGACCAAGAAGCAGCACCCTGAGAAAGGACCCCCATATTTTCTTCAGAAGGCCACTGGCTGGGAGCACCTCTGGGTCAGGAAGTGGGTGGGAAGGAGAGCGAACAGAGATCTCCATAGGTCACCATCCCAGATCACCATCAGGGCCCAAGGGAAAATGGCTGCAGATGGAGACATGGCTATTTCTTCTTCAAGAACAAATCAACTCTAGCTAGTTGCTCAATGGGTAGAGCATCAGCCTGGCATATGGATGTCCAAATTATGATATCAAGTCAGAGCACATGGGGGTAGTGACCATCTGCTTCTCCCCACCTCCCTTTCCTCATTCTCTCTCTCTTCCCCTCCTGCAGCAAGTGGTTCAGTTGGTCTGAGTGCGGCCCTGGGAGCTGAGGATGGCTCCTCTGGGGCACATCAGTCTCAGGCACTGAAAATAGCTCAGTACTCAAGCACTGGCCCCATCCAGGGTTGCTGGGTGGATCCTGGTCAAGGCTGATGCAAGCGTCTGCCTCTCTATCTCCCCTCCTATCACCTAAAAAAAAAAAAAAAAAAAGAACAACAACAAATTGATTGATTGATTACCAGTAGTCATCCTGGCAGGTGAATGTAATATTCCTTCTGTTTAAAATCAATTTCAGATCATTTATGGAGGGACTCGAGCAGGAGTGACTGGGAAAGAAAGGAGAAAGTGTTAGTATTACAGGGTCGTGCAATTATTCTCTGAGTCAGTCTATCCCTTGCACTAAGCCTGGGATGGGGAGGGGAGCACAGGTCACTTCTAAGAATTCATAGGACAGCAGGAAAGCAGAAGGTGTGCCCTAGGTTGATACCTACTTGGGAAGTACAATTGAGAGGATGTTGGGATGGGCTGAATGTAGAGTAGGGGCCCACTCATTTCCTGAGCCAGTCTTTCCTCACTGCATTCTTGTGACTGTGGGTTCTCTTGTGGACTGATCCTACAGTGACCCTAAGAACATGTGGTGCACAGTGGTAACACGTACCTGTGTGCTCCGTCAAGGTTATGCATCACCCAGGCTTGTAATTTTGAAACCCTCAGGGGATTCAAGTGGTGGATTTCTACAAGTCCAAAAGTGCTAAAAATCGAACAGAGAGGAAACATTGTCAGCGCCAAACTAAGTCATTCAGGCACCCCGGCCCCTTTTGAAAAGGGGTAGAACCCACCCTCTGAAACTGACAGCATCTCTATTCATTCAACGTGACCCTCATTGAATAAGATCCTCAAAAGAAGATTCTTAATTGTACCTTGATGTTGATCGCTTAAGTACTTGTTTGTCCAAGAGTGGGCCTTTGGACCAACATAACGACATTGGCTGGGGGCTCATGGAATCGCAGCCCTGCCTGGCTTGTGGGGGTGTGGTGGATAAAGCATCAATCTGGAACACTGAGGTTGCCCCTTTGAAATTCTGGACTTGCCAGATAAAGAAATATATGACAACCAATCAATGAATAGCTAAAGAGAAGCAACTATGAGTTGAAACTTCTCACTGCATTCTCCTCTCTCTCCTCTCTCTCCTCTCTCTCCTCTCTCCATGAATCACTAAATAAAACTTTTTAACAAAGTAGAGGTTAAGTGCCTTGCCTAGAATCACATATGCCAAACGTGAGGGCCTCAGCAATCCCACTTCAACTAAACTGCTGACAACACCTGCAAAGAGATAATGGAGGTCAAGAGCCAGCACAGGTCCTGATGTCCCCATAGCAGCTGTAGTGCTGGACTGGGACGCAGGTGTCCACAGAGGAGAGAGGGGTCCAAGGACAGACCTTTGTGATGGTGAAGACTTATATAGGCAGAAGAGGGGAGGGAGCAGGTTATGGGAGGGGCAAGAACGTGAACAAAGGCAGGAAACAGGCATCATGGAGTGTAATAGAGGCCAGAGCTGAGAAAATGCCTCCAGGCCTCAAAAAGTCTAGACAGGAGCTGGTCAGAGTGTGGGACCATTAGGACCCTTAAAGGGTTATAAGCAACAGAGAGAACAGACAAAACATTCACTTAGAAAGACAAATCTCTCCATGGAATACAAAAGATTTACCTTTCTTAGCCTAAATTTGCAGTACTGTTCCTAAACATAAGAAATATATGTGTTCATAGACAAAATACACAATGGAGGCTAACTAACGCTTACAAATAGAACGCAGAGAAATAGGTACCTGTTTTTATCAAAGGTGTTACTGATGGACCCATTGAGCACCAACTGGACCACACCACAGGCATTTTCCACAAACTTAAAATAAAAAGAAAGCCCACAATCAATCAGCATGCAAACTTCATCGGCACACCCCAGCGGCGGCCCCCAAAGCAGCTCTCAGCACGAGCTGGGGGAGGGGACAGACTGTGTGGTTCCAGCTCAGGACGCCGGGAGGATGTGCTTCCAGCACAAACCCTGGAGGGTTCTGCTTCACATGATAGTGCTGGAAGCAGGTGCTCTGCCCTGTGTCTGCACAAGGAAGTTCAACACCACTGCTACTCAACCGCTGCTCAGAAGTCAGAGTGCAGACGAGGAAGAGGAGCATCGCAGCAGGAGGGAGATGAAGGGGCTTCTTTAGTGTCATAAACTGTAGACACCGCACATTTAATGTAGGGCGCAGGACAGAGGATTCAGGAGTAAGGGAAATGGGGACACCACGAAAGGGACACTGAGGCCTGCACAGACACAAGGAGAAATGGGAAATGAATGAATGAATGAATGAATATTAAGCAAGCCGGACCCTTTGCTAGGCGCTGGAGAAGACACAGTGAACAGAACAACGGCATCTACATGTTTCCGCAGGACGACCGTCCGCGGGGACCAGCCCAGGTCCCCTTCTCACTTTGTCGGGCCATCTCACAAGGGAGGATGAGCTTCCTGCGGGTGTGGCCACGACACGAGAGCTCCTTGAGAGCCCGGCTGTCCTGCTGCCACTCAGCCCTGGGGCCTGGACACCAACACGTGGCACAGAGTGGGCGCCCCTGGAAACCTGTGAAGGGAGGAAGGACGGGAAAGAGGAAGCAAGAGGCCCAAACCCTCCGTGATGCAGGTGAGGAAAGAAATAGAGTGAACACAGCAGAGGGCAACACAAGCTGGAGGGTGGGTAGGACTCCCCTAGTAGAGGCGGAGGGAGCCACGAACAGAAGGCTGAGGGGCTCAGAAGAACACTGACTGGTGTTTAGGGGTAACTAGGGCAGTCTCTGAGGCTGGAAAGCTTAGTTCATGGAGGGCCATGAAGGCTTTGCTTAGAAACCTGACCTTTAGTCTGTCTGCAGGTGATGAAACACCATGACCAATATGAAAAAGGATGGGGAGAATCCAATGTGGCCTCTGTCGTTCTGCTGGGGGTGATGAGCACAGGACAGAGGCCCTAAAAGTATCGCTCACAGGAGCTAACTGACCCAAGAGCTGACTGGGTGCCAAGCCCTGAGCCTGCAATACTATGTAATCTTCAACAGCCCCTGCAAAGGAAATACTGGGTCCATTTACCCCAAGGACATTTGGAAGAAACAAAGTGGAATGGGATTCAAACCCAAGAGGCACTGTCTCTCTGGTCAGAAAAAGACAGGATCTAGTCTGATAAAAGAAGGCTGTCTGCATACATCCATGAGCGAGCATTTGGCCAAGACAAAGGTTCGGTCCGGCATAGCTCTCAATGGTAGGGTGCACCTGCGATCGCCTCACCTGAGCTCCTACGACCCAGGATGATATGGAAAACACATGCAGGTGCTTGCCAGGTAAAATGTGGCTTGGCTTTAAAAGTTTACATCAACTGCACGGTCCCAGAACATATCATAGAGTGATAAAATAGACACATTTCTCAGAAAGAACAGAAACTTTTCTCAATAACAAAACAAAACAAACATAAAACTATACTGTCCCTCTGATTTTTTGCAGCACTTAGTATGTGCCCCACAATTATTTGCTAAAGAAACGCATTCTTACTGAACGGGGCAGTGGTGTCTTGTTTAAACATTGTGGTAGTGCTATGGGACAAGTATTAGTTTCACTCCCACGTGACAAATCAGACTCTGAAGGTCAGATGGAGGTTAAAGATGCTTTGTCTGAGTTGGAATGGTCTCCTTATGGCCCTTAGCAGGCTATTATCTTGATTCCATCAGGCTTTACCTGAATCTCTTTAGCAGGAGTTGGGCTCTGTCTCCTTCTTACCCCACTGACCCTGGATGAGTCCCTTAACCTCTGAGTCTTCATTTCATCATAACCTTCCGTCAGCACCCACTGTGAGGACTAACTAGGATGACGTAGATAAGGACCTGGCCCAGGACTTGTCTGAAATGTGCACTTGCCCCTGCTCCTCAGTGTCTACATTTAATACAGGACAATTGGTACAGATTCACTTTCTCCCTCGTTTCCTTTCCTCCTTTCTTCCTTCTTTACTTTCCTGTTTTTCTTTACCCCAGGTCCACTTGTGTGCAAAGCAGTGACTTATAAGAAAAATTAAAACACACATTTCGAGTGAAGTGAGAAAGAGAAGGGTGCGAGGAAGAAGGCATTTCCCAGCCGGGATTGCGGGCTGCAGTGGGACAGGGTGAGGCTAGCTCCCAGACTGCCACACAATGCGCACATCCAGCAGGCTGTGTACTTCCCCGCAGCCTGCTCTGTCACCTGTACATCCTTGTGACAGCACGGTGACTGTCACAGGGGCTCCTGTGAGGATGAAAGATGTTAATCATGAGCAGACCTGAGGACCGGGCCTGCTCACAGGGAGTGGGCTGCACTTGCAGCTTACTAGGACTCCTCCAGGAATCACAGACTCTGCAACGCCGGGGCCGGAGGGTAAACCAAGCAGCAGATTCCTGGACGCCAGAGCCAAAAACTGGGTAAGAGCAAGGATTCTCCAGCCGCAGGCCCGGGCCCTCCATGCTGCCCTAAATGATGTGGGAAGGTCTTCTGGAATGTATCCAGAACATTGTCCACAGGAAATAATCCCCAAAATAATTCAGACCAACCACTGACTAGATGACCACTTGCTGCTTTGGTCTCCTGAAGTCTAGAATGTCACATTTTATACTTACTGGTTTAGACACCGTATCCCAGAATACAGAAATGATATTTCTTCTGCAGTTTTCCCTCACTTGCAGACAAGACTGATGCTTCATTTCTAAAAGACACAGTTTATAGAAAATAATCAAAGTGGAAAATAAAAGCAGTAATTAAGCTCCGTTCTTCCCTGACTAGTCACAGTGGAGCCATTTTCCAATGACATCACTGCCAAGATGGAGGACAGAGAATGGACATGTTTCGACCCAATTTAACTGAGTGCCCCTGAGTCCCATCCAAGTCCTTAGCTTGTCTTCCACATCCCACACAGGAACACTGTGACCAGCTTTGAGTCACATTTCTGAGAAATTGCAGAAAGATCATCAGACATAAACAAGACCACAACAGTATCCCCTGTGCAGGAGAAACCAGAGACCACACTGGGCCCCTCTGCTTCCTGCCAACCCTCTCCTGTTGACAGCGCCCCTCCTCCCTCAGCCCCACACGGTGGGCTCAGAGGGCTCGGAGTCTCCACACCCTCCCATCAAGACAGGCTCAGGCCCCGTGAGACACAGCAGCACAGAGCATGCGTGCCTGTGCCTAATTTCCATGTCACCTCTCCCAAAGACACTCACTGCCTTAACACACTGTTTTTAGTTATTTTTGACATATCATTAGCAAATGAGATTGTAAAATATATATTTAAGATGCACAGTGTGATGATTTGATACACATATATTCACTGTAAAAAGTTTTCCCAGTATGGTGGTTCCTCAAAAAACTGCAAATAGAACTACCTTATGACCCAGCAATCCCTCTACTGGGTATATACCCCAAAACCTCAGAATCATTGATACGTAAAGACACATGTAGCCCCATGTTCATTGCAGCACTGTTCACAGTGGCCAAGACATGGAAACAACCAAAAAGCCCTTCAATAGAAGACTGGATAAAGAAGATGTGGCACATATACACTATGGAATACTACTCAGCCATAAGAAATGATGACATCAGATCATTTACAGCAAAATGGTGGGATCTTGATAACATTATACGGAGTGAAATAAGTAAATCAGAAAAAAACAAGAACTACATGATTCCATACATTGGTGGAACATAAAAACGAGACTAAGAGACATGGACAAGAGAGTGGTGGTTACCAGGGGTGGGGGGAGGGAGGACGCAGGAGGGAGGGAGGGAGAGTTAGGGGGAGGGGGAGGGGCACAGAGAAAACTAGACAGAGGATGACGGAGGACAATCTGACTCTGGGTGAGGGGTATGCAACATAATTTAATGACAAAATAACCTAGACATGTTTTCTTTGAATATATGTACCCTAAATTATTAATGTCATCCCATTAACATCAATAAAAATTTATTTAAAAAAAAAAAAAAAAAAAAAGTTTTCCCCATGTGCGGATAATTAGCACACCCACCACCTCACAGATTTCTCTTGTGTGCGTGTGCGCATGTCTGTGAGAGAGCACACGGGTCCTACTCTCAGATCATTCCCGTCACGCTCCTACGGTGCGTCCGCTACAGTCACCGCGCTGTGCACAAGCTCAGACCTCACTCATCTTCTCAGTGAAAGTGTGTGCCCCTTCAGCCTGGCCCTGTCTCACCCACCCCTGCGCCTGCAAACTCTTTCCTACTTTCTTTCTATGAGTTCATTCATTTCATTTTAAATTTTTAGATTTTACGTATAAGGGACATCTTGTGGTATTTTCCTTCTCTGTTTTATTTCACTCAGCAAAATGCCCCTCCTATCCATCTGTGTCGATGGAAATGACAGGGTTGCTTTTTTTACTTTTAAGGCTGAATGGTCTTTTATGGTATATGCATATACCTGTGCCTCATTTTCTCTGTCCATTGAACCTGACTGCACAAACACCTCAGTGTTAAGTTCTGGGGACCGAAAGGTCAATTAGACGGAAGCCCTGCCCTCAGAGACCACGTGATTCAATGTGATCGAATAAACCGGAGACAGATCAGCTGGGATTGGGGCGCTGGCAGCACCACTTGGAAGGTGGATGTTGAAGTTGATTTTGAAGGATGAATAAGAGCCTGCAGACAGAGACAGAGGATGGTGCTCCATGCAGAGAGCGCGTGTGCAAAGGCACAGAGGTGTGGTAAAAGGTGTGCACATGAGCTGGTCTTAAGTATAGATGGCGTCAGGTGGGTACAGGGGCTCTGTCCTCCACACTGATCTTTCTGGGCCCCTAGGTGAGCTCAGAGCCCCTTCATCCCGCACATTGATGGACAGTCCCATCGGGCCCAGGTCCTCACCAGAGGAGCTCTCGTCCCCACACCACGTGAGGCCGTCAGCGATGTACCCCAGCAGCGTGTCCTCCAGCGTGAACATGTCCCTCAGGATCCCTGTGTACTGATGTGCCAGCTCGCTGGATTTGCTCCACAAGACAGTCTAGGAACAAATAAGCACAAGCTGTTATTGAGATCAACTTAGTAAGCTGGGAAAACATCCACATCTTCTAAATGAAAGACAAACAGATAACAGAGTAAGTCACATATAGTCAGAGTGAGTGTTGTTGAGTGCATGGTTGGTGTGTGTGTGTGTATGTGTGTGTGTGTGTGTGTGTGTGTTCTAGGTCACAATGTAAAATGAGCTTATTATTTTGGGTTTAAGTAAAAAAAAACCTCTGAAAGCCACTGAACAAAATCCTTTATTAAATGCAAGATTGGAACACATCTGGAGGAGGCATTAGCAAGTTACAGAATTCCTAAAGTTATTTGCAAAATAATTTTGCCTACGTGCTACTTCTTTTTTTGGAGAAGTTCTCTCTGTTTCTTAAAGAGCTCTATACCCCCTGCTTCCTCTCCCAAATCTCCCATATCACCCCCAAAGAAATAAAAAAAGAAAAAATGAAAAGAAATAAGAGGCCCTTGCATTTTGGCTCAGCAGTAGAACATCAGCAGGCATGTGTAAGTCCCGAGTTTGAATACTGGTCAGGGCACACAAGAGAAGCACCCATCTGCTTCTCCACCCCTCCCCCTCCCCCTCCGCCTTCTCTCTCTCTCTCTCTCTCTCTCTCCCTCCCCCTTTCTCTCTCTCGTCCTCCCACAGGCATAGCTCAGTTGGCTCAAGCGCATTGGCCTGGGCGCTGAGGATGGCTTCATGGCCTCCACCTCATGCACTAGAATGTCTCCAGTTGCCAAGTAGCAACGCCCCAAATGGGCAGAGCATCGCCTCCTGGTGAGCATGCCAGGTGGATCCGAGTTGGTGCATGTGGGAATCTGTCTCTGCCTCCCTTCCTCTCACTGAAAAAAAACTAAGAAGAAAAGAGCAAATTCAGAGAGTTTTCCAGGGTTCTTTTCAAAGGCACGAAAAACCAAATTTCAGAACATGCCTCAGCTCCATGGACCTTCTCTTCTGAATCGGAGGCTATGGTGCTGTGGTTGGAAGCCCAGGCCCCCTAGTCACGTGGCTTCATGAAGCCCAGTGTCACTGCTTTGAGCTGCCTGACCTGGGACAACCACGGCATCGCAGAGCCCCACTGTCCCCGGCTATAAAATGGTAACAGGAACAATTGAAAGAAACTGTCAGGATGTGGAGGAGATTAAATGAGACACTGCGAGTGAAGTGCAAGGTCCCATGTGGGGGCACAGCCCCTCCACGCAGTGGCCCCTGGATGTTTATTGCCACGCGGCTCTTCTGTGAGAGCCCTGTGCTTGTGCGTCCTGCTCGTTCCCAATGGGACTACGAGCTGTCCATGGCTTAGGGCCTCACAAGGGTGACTTGGGGCATGGTGCATTTTCCCTTTTATACAGAGTTCAGAAAAGATTCACTCCAGGACAGACTCTCCCGGTATAATCAGTGTATTAGAACCCAGGCCTGTCTGGCTCCAAATCCTGTGCCATTTCAACCAGTCACTTTCAAGGTCATCTAACCTGAGGAGGTGCTGGTCCCCTAAGCTCCCCAAGGTGCCCTCTTCTCTCTGGTGGGATGGGCACGGAGTCACTGCCCTGCTTCTTCCACAGGACGGCAAATGCAAACGGGAGTCGTTGTGGTTGTGGTTGCTATTGTATCACCGGAGGTCAGGGGAGGGCATTGTAATTACTGAGGTTGGGCTGGATTTGTTTGGGGTTGGATTGGTTTCCTGTTAGGTTTGTTTTGCCTGATTTTTAACCAAGAGTCCTTCTCTGCTTGTGTGCTCCCGTTTCTCTCTCTTACTCCCCTCTCCCGTCCTAAATCCCAATCACATCTCGGTCTCCTGTTCGCCCCACAGACTCACCCCTCCAACCACACCTACTCCTCTTCCTTCATCCTGGTCTACATTTGGTCCTGTGACCGCTTCTCTCTGACTTTCAGCCTCCGTGGACAAACCAAGAACCTGACCCGGTTACCTTGTGGCAGGGAACGCTTTGATTGGTCAGCTCCATCAGCGGCTGGTAGTCTTGCTCCGTAGAGCCACAGGGATCCTTGGAAAGGAATGCATTCAGGAACGCCTCCCCTATCTTCTGGCAGTCTTTATGTCTGTGAGATGAAACATGAAAAATAAAATAAATTATGAATAATGAGGTTGCAAACATGTCCTTGGAGAATAATTACCCTCTCCCACAAACACTGTCCTGTAGGAAATATTTACTGACTACCATGTGGTACCTTATATACAATCTCGCCTAATCTGTACAACACATTTATGGGTGAGTATTAACCTTCCTGCCCTACAAAGTCCCTGCCCGCATGGAGCTCATCCTCTGGTTAGAGAGACAGATAGAATAGAGACAAGCTGGTAAGTTACCAAAATAAGCACAGGTGACTGTGAGTACGCAGGAAATCGACAGGGCTGTGTGACAGCAGAAACCGAAGGACTGACCGCTGTGGGGAGGCGGGTCAGGAGCGCTCTCCCTGAGAGACCGTGTAAGCTGCAGCTAAATGATGAGGAAAAGTGCATTCCAGACCAAGGGTACTGCACATGCAAAGGCCCTGAGACGGAGAAGAACTGGCTGATTTGGTGGAACTGAGACAAACGGCATCACTGTGGTGTAACGAAATCAGGGTGGGGCAGTGTGCTGAGAAGTCAAGTCAGGAAAGAATTGAGAGGGAGATCACTTAGACTTTTTGGACCAAAAAAAAAAAAGATTGCAAATTTTAGTCTAATTACCGTGGGTGGCCATTCGATGCTTTTAAGCATGGATTTGATCTCATTTGAATTTGTGTTTGAATAATCTCTCTGGAAAATTCTGAAGTGGCCCCCCAGTAGAAGAAACATGTCTGAAATGGAAATTCTAACAGCAGGTCCCCTTCAAACATCTCCTGGTGGCTAGAAGGCCGGCAGCCCAGGAGGAACTGATGGAGATTGTACAGGGTGCTGGAGAAGACAGCAGGTGGAACTTCCTTTGTGTACGTGTGTTAACACGTGAACAGAGCCCAGCACTCCCTCAGGGCAACGACGTGGGTTTCCACTGGGACAGTCTAGTCATCAGGGTCAGGACAAGCTCCAGCCTTTGCAGCAGGCTGTTCCTCAGAGAAACGAGGACCTCAGACCCCGGAGGGGTGGCTGTTTCCCTACGTCACATGACAAGTTGAAGACCAGGACAGGGCACAGGTTTTCCCAGATGACAGGTACAGTGAATGGGTAAGAAGGGATGGGACAGAAAGCCTTAGGCTGTGACAGCTATGGCAATGGTGAAAGAGTGATATCCTTGGCGGCTAGACCCAAAGGTCTTGGCTCAGTGGTAGAGTGTCGGCCTGGCGTGCAGAAGTCCCAGGTTCGATTCCCGGCCAGGGCACAAGGGGAAGCACCCATCTGCTTCTCCACCCCTCCCCCTCTCCTTCCTCTCTGTCTCTCTCTTCCCCTCCCGCAGCCGAGGCTCCATTGGAGCAGAGATGGCCCGGGCGCTGGGAATGGCTCCTTGGCCTCTGCCCCAGGCGCTAGAGTGGCTCTGGTCGCAACAGAGCGACGCCCCAGAGGGGCAGAGCATCGCCCCCTGGTGAGCAGAGCATCGCCCCTGGTGGACGTGCCGGGTGGATCCCAGTCGGGCGCATGCGGGAGTCTATCTGACTGTCTCTCCCCATTTCCAGCTACAGAAAAATACAATAAATAAATAAATAAACAAATACATGCAAGTGACGCTGTGGAATAAACAGATGGATATATGAGCCTGAGGTTCAGGAGAAATAAAGCCATGAAACTACCCAAAGCGTCAAAAGACAAAGAAAACAAGATAACCAAGAACTGAGTCTTGAAACCAACATAAGAGGTTGGGAGAAGAAACCTACAAAGACTGAAACGGTACTTCCAGGGATACAGGACATAAAAATAGAAGATTGGTTTACACTGGACACTGGTTAAAGAAAGTACATTAGGCAGGTAGATGTTTGATGGTGTCAGATGCTCTTGCTTGTCAAGGTGTATGAAGACTGAGAGCTGACCGTCTGAAGTATCAGCAAGGAAGTCGTGTCAGGAGCTGTTTTCATTTGCAAATGCAATGGCTATCTTTTTATTATTGAATCCTAAATTGTTGGTTTTTCTTTTACACTTAATAATGTATTTTGTGAATTTAATTGGAGAAACATCCTGGGAAAAACATACCTTAATGAGTGTATCACTAAGAATGCAATATCCTGGAATTTATGCTCACATGTCGCCTCCTCTCATACCCATTTTAGGCTGGAACACATCTTCTCCTACAATGTTAAGCAAGCCAGTTCCTTACTAATTATCTGTTGGAATGGAAATTATCTTAAACCTGTAAAGGAAAAAAATTAGCAAAGGAAATTTAATGTTGAGGTCCAAATCATTTTGTGACAGTCACTTGTAACCTTTCACTTCAATTTCTTATATTCATTAAAATCTATTTATCGTTGCTATAATATCCTACTGATATAAACATGAACTTATAAAGTATATTTATATTAGTAAAACACAATTTTATCTATTTTATAGTTCCCTTTTTTTTTTTTTTTTTTTGTATTTTTCTGAAGCTGGAAACGGGGAGAGACAGCCAGACAGACTCCCGCATGCGCCCGACCAGGATCCACCCGGCACGCCCACCAGGGGCGACGCTCTGCCCACCAGGGGGCGATGCTTTGCCCCTCCGGGGTGTCGCTCTGCCGAGACCAGAGCCACTCTAGCGCCTGGGGCAGAGGTCAAGGAGCCATCCCCAGCACCCGGGCCATCTTTGCTCCAATGGAGCCTTGGCTGCGGGAGGGGAAGAGAGAGACAGAGAGGAAGGAGAGGGGGCGGGGTGGAGAACCAAATGGGCGCTTCTCCTATGTGCCCTGGTCGGGAATCGAACCTGGGTCCCCCCTCACGCCAGGCCGACGCTCTACCGCTGAGCCAACCGGCCAGGGCTAGTTCCATTTTTTTGTTCAATAAATACAGAGTGCTTATGAAGCGCCAGATGGAGAATTAGGAATCTAACTGGGAAAAGCAAATTTTATTCTATAGGGAAAAACACAAAATGAAGACAAATTAAAATAAAACTGCAATAACATTTCCCTTTGTCATACTGATAAAAATCAGAAAGCCAGAAAATCTCTCCCTCAAATATCAAAACAACATAGTTATGAGGAAATAGAAACTCTCATTGCCACAAGAGAATCACCTCATACGGAGAAATTGGCTATGTTTTCTAAATTAAAATGGTGATTACAGTCTTTAAATTAGCGATTCCACTTCCAGGATTCCATCTTAAACACACAATGTGTAATTGGGGGCGGGGGGGAGGGAGACACAGAAGAGAGGAGTATGTGTGGAGGTCATGAATATAAACATATGTATTCAGAGAACATTTCTGGAAAGATACAGGGAAAAAACTATCATTATTTACCTCGGAGAAAGAAAAAAAAAAGAAATTGAGGGGAAGGTAGTTTGATTCTCTTCTCTAACATTTTATTTCTTTATAAACTAGAAAAAAAATATGTAGCAAATATGGTAAAAAAAAACTTGTCTGTTAACACACAATGAATAAATAAATACATGTAATATTCTGTGGGCATGTTAGTGTGTTAGCAATTTTCAAAATTAAACATGTTAGTGTGTTTGCAATTTTCAAAATTAAATATTTTTTTATTTTAAAGTAGAAAAACTAAGAGAAGATATTGACTGGGGAAGACGAAATATGCAAGAGGGAGAAAGTTCCCTTGAGTGGAAAGAACGAGGAAGACTAGACCTGGAGGAAACAAAAGTCCGTTCTCAGCCATAAACTGATATGTTCATATCCTGGGGTTCAAAGGTACCTTTAAAATATTATATTCAGAGTATTAAAATATGAAACCAAGTCCCCAAAATGAGATCAATTGATCTATTAGACTTTGATCTAAGTCTCAAACATTCCTTTGGGATTCTAAATGTTTCCCGCATTTTAACTGCATGTTTTCAGTCTTTCTTTGCTATTGAAGAATTCCCAAGGTGGTTTCATGATTGCCAACTTTGCTGCTCTAGATGAGTTAGTTCATAAATAAACTCTGACTCCTAGGAACCAAGATAATGAAGAAACCAACCTTATCATGAATTCCAGAATATTGAAACCATGAGGTGTCAAAGGCAGAAAAGGTTTTATATTTGCTTGATAGTCATAATCGGGGTGGGGGGAGAATTTGAACAATATCAAGGCAAATGCAGATCATGGCCAAGTCCAATATGCCTTTGGGGAATTTCGAATGTTCCGTAAGGTCACGCTTTAATAACTGTTTTAAAACATCCAAACACCAAAGATGTAAATAACTTCATACCATGTGGGTGAATCATGTTTGCTACATTCCAGTAGGAAGTGAAAAACTGAGCTTAGCAAATTATCAAAGGTCAGGTTGTAGAAGAAATGTGAATTATGTCTATAACACTGTGTATGTTGAGGCCATCACTTTAAGCAGGTACATAGATTCCTTTTGTGAATCTTTTTACTTTTTTTGATATTGTGACATTCCCCACTATTTAGAATTCTACTTCAGGGTTAAGTGATTCTGTATTATTTCCTTTTTCTTTCTTTTTTTTTTTTTTTACTTCCCCCAGTGTCCTACACTGTTTCACTTTTAAAATTAGAAAAAAATAAGAGTCATTGAAAGGAAACAGAATGGTATCCTCTTGTTACATCTGTTCTTCAGATTTATGACCTCAGTTTTTACTTTCTTTATTGCCTTCTAAAACAAAGTTCTTGTCTGACCAGGCGGTTGCATAGTGGATAGAGCAATAGCATGGGACACAGAGGACCCAGGTTCGAAACCCCAACGTCACCAACTTAAACATGGGCTCATGGTTTGAGTGCAGGATCACCAGCTTGAGTGCAGGGTCACTGGCTTGAGTGTGAGATCATAGACATGACTCCATAGTTGCTGGCTTGAGCCCAAAGGTTGCTAACTTGAAGCCCAAGGTTGCTGGCTTGAGCCCAGGGTGACTGGCTTCAGTAAGGGGTCAATAATTTGGCTGAAGTCTGCCAGTCAAGGCACATAGGAGAAAGCAATCAATGAACAACTAAGATGCTTCTCGTCTCTCTCCCTTACTGTCTGTCCCTATCTCTTTCTCTCCCTCCCTCCCACGCAAAAAAAAAAAAAAAAAAAAAAAAAAAAAAAAAAAAAAAAGGTTTTTATCATTTCCTTGTTCCAGAGTGAATATTTACCAGTGATATTTTGTTGAAAAACATAACCCTTATCCACCACTCAGATTACCTACAAAATTTCTTGAATTTTACCACTCCTCTTCTTCCACATACTTAAACTCTGACTCCTTCCAAATACTTAGTATTTGAAACACACATGTAGACATCTAAACACACACACACGAAATCCTTTTTTAATTTCATCTATCGTTCAGTTTCCGGTTTTGTTCTCAGAAATCTATATCCATTCTTTCCACCATCTTTTATTTAAAGAAAACTTTGTGTTGGTAATTTTCTGGCATTTCTAAGAGGTTCCTTTAATGACACAAAAAAACAAAACAAAACAAAACAAAAATCCTGACCACATCTAAATTTATTTATGGCAAAAATACTCTTATTGGACCCCTATTTAACTGAGTCGCTGAATAAACGGACACTCCATTCTCTCTGTGCATTTCCACCACCGTCCATCACTGTCCAGATGACATCAGCTCCCATCTGAATAATACAGGAACCTCTACGGGGATTTCGTGCTTCTTTCCTTGTCCCATTTTAAAGAAAACCATGGAAAATTGAACATAGGTGGTCATTGGATAAGATTAAAGAATTAAATACTCTTTATTCTGTGAAGTATTGTAATGATATTCTAGCTATTTTTCTGTTTTTGAGAGACAGGGTGAGAAGCATGAACTTGTAGTTGTTTCCACTTTAGATATGCACTAATTGCTTTTTGTGTGTGTGTGTGACAGAGACAGAGAGAGGGACAGATAGGGACAGACAGACAGGAAGGGAGAGAGATTAGAAGCACCAAGTCTTTGTTGTAGTACCTTATTTGTTCATTGATTGCTTTCTCGTATGTGCCTTGACTGGGGGAACTATAACAGAGTGAGTGACCCCTTGTTCAAGCCAGTGACCTTTGGTCTCAATCCAGTGACCAGGGGGTCATGTCTATGATCCCACACTCCAGCCAGCGACCCCATGCTCAAGCTGGTGAGTCCGCACTCAAGCCGGCAACCTCAAGGTTTCGAACTGGGGTCCTCCGGGACCCAGTTCTACGCTTCATCCACTGGGCCATTACGCCACCACCCTGTCAGGTTGATTGCTTTTTGTATGTGCCTTGAGCTGGGCCAATTCACTGTTCCTTTGTTCAAGCCAGAGACCTTGGTCTTTTCACACCAGTGACCTTTAGGCTGAAGCTGGTGAGATTTGAGACTTTGTAGACGACTTTCCCACTCAAGCCAGTGAACCTTTGCTGACTAGTTGGCAGCAATAGGCACCAGAAGAGTTGTGGCACCTGCAGTGAGGTGCTACGTAACAAGAACCTGAAACATGTGTATGATGGTTCATTTTCTGTGTCAGCTTGGCTGGGCCATGGTACCCAGATATGTGGTCAAACACATCTGAATGTCTCTGTGAAGGTACTGTCTAGATGAGATTAACATTTAAACAATAAGCTTTGAGTAAAGCGAATAACTCTCCATAATGTGGATGGACCTTATTCAGTCACCTCATGGCATTAAGAATAAGACTGACCCTAGCGGCGTCCACAGCGAGAGGATGAAAAGCCCCTTCCTCTATCGGACTGAGAGTGGCTGTGTTTCTGGCTGCAGGGGAAACTTGCGTTACCTGCGAGGGCAAACAATGGGGAGGTAGTGACTAATGACCAAGCAAGGGAATGTCCAGATAAGTGTAAGTGGGGAATGGCTAACTGGCCAGAAGTTTAAGGTTCAGGGAGCTGTAAGCTAGCAACTGAAATTGTTTACATGGAGAGTTAGGGAACTGCCTTGGCTCCAGGTCACCCAAAGTTCAACCTGGCTAGTTGACATTTTCCCTAAGAGTCCCTGGACCCAAATCTTACAGAGCCTCACCCTTGAGCCCCCAGGGAGGCGAGGAGCTTGGAGGCTGAGAGCATAAAGGCTGGAAGATGGAGATGGGGTGGAGGGGCATCTTACAACTTCTGTCTAGAAACTGCAGGTGTTTGGGCCTTGAAATTGTGCAGTCTCAAACTGATAGCATAAAGTCACGGCTCTTCCTGCCGCTTTCAGCAGCCTGAGAAGCAGCTTTCTCCTCCCCAGCACGATCTACTTCATGTACAACTTCAAAAATGTGTTCTCGGGCTGCAGCCAAGCCCTGGGAATGGCATCCAGGACAGCGGTTCCCTTCAGGGGGAGATCAGTAGCCAGCAGGAAGGGTGCATGAGGAACCATCTGTTAAGATCCCACAGTCTCCTGTGGATGGTGTTCCCAGGGTTTGGACAGATTCATCAAGCTGATTCCCGCTACCGTGTTAGTTACAGCTCAATTGTTACAGTTATTGCTTTGTTTTGTCTGGTTAATGAGCTTTCTGGCCACATTCATTTCAGGACGCGCAAGAGGAATCGGGTGCTGTTTTCTGTTAGAGAGTGAAACTCCGTGCAGAGGTCTGGCTCTGACGCCATCCCTCCACCTCAAGCTGCGCAAACCACTTAAGCAGGTGTCCTCTGTAACAGTCGGGACACTTGCAAGTCTTAAACGGTGAACGGAAACCCAGTGCAAAGTACAGATCTCCACCAAACCCCACCCACCTCTGCGCGCATCCTGGAAGGTCCCCGCAGTGGCACGAGGCAGGAGGCGCCTTGCCCAGAGGGCTGCCGTCCCAGCCAAGTGGTCCCAGCGGGCAGCGGTCTGCGCGGTTGCGCGCGCTCTCCTCCGCGCGCGCCGCTCCAGGGCACCGCTGCCCGCCGCGCAGTCGTGTACTCGGACCGCAGCGCTGCCCAGCGGCTCGTAGCTGTCACGGAACAGGAGCTGCTTTGTTTCGGCAATCCGACAGCTCCCCCGCGCGCTCTGCCTGCCGTGCCCGCCGAGCGCAGTATCCACCGCACCATGTCCGCCGAGCCCACCACGCGCAGAAACTACCGTTCCGTGACCGCGGTACGCCCTGCGCGCAGTACCCGCCGAGCCTGTCGCACTCAGTAACCACCGCCCCGTGCCCGCAATGCCCACGCTGCGCAGTAGCCACCGTGCGCCCCCGCCGCGCCCCCGCCACCCACTCACCTCAGCTCCGGCCGCAGGACTTGAGTGTAGGTGTAACACCTTCCCAGGACGAGCTCGGAAAAATTGGAGGTGGATCCTGTCCCCTTCCACTCCTTGTGCTTGGGCGCCTGGGGCCACAGGATTCCGACCACCACTGCGGTGACCACCAGCACGACACAAAGAATGGTGATAATGGTAATGCCAAGACAGACCTTCCTTTTCGTGGAGAGGCTGAGTTTCCTGCGGGGTTCAACCCCGTGCCCGGTTTTCGTGGAGAGGCTGAGTTTCCTGCGGGGTTCGACCCCGGGCACGGGGCTGAATCTGTAGTTGGGCATGGAATCCATGCAGGGTCAGGCCCAACGAATTCGGAGGAGAGGCTAGACTGGAGGCTGGGCAGGAAGGGTGGAGAGCGCTGCCCCTTTCTGAAAATGTTTCTCCCCCTTGGGATCTTTCTCTTGCCTTTTCTTGTCTTCCTTTCCCACCCCCACCTCCTAGTACTTCACAGTCCCCCCGCCCCAGCCTCCTGGACAAATAAGGATTGAAAGGACATTAAAAGAGTTCAACAAAAGGGGAGAGGCAGCCACCCTGATCCTACCCTTCAGATGCCTGAATAAACACAGTGTGTATTCTTGAATCTGTCAACAGGTTCCCTTAATCAGCCTTGGACTTTACACTGTAGCAGTACTTCTCCCTGGAAAAGAGGAAGGCAGGCCACCCGCCCCTGTACCTGTGCACAAGCAATCCTTTCTCCTGCAGAGCAAAGCTCTACCTCTGCTCTGTGGCACTGACAAGTTCCTGCTCAGCCCCTGTAAAGGCTCTGCCTAAGCCTTACCCCTTCTGGCAAGTGCCATGCTGGTAAAGCTCTGGATTCAAACTGTGTTCCATCACTCAGTGCTGGGTGAGGCCAGGTATGTTACCTGACCTCCCTGTGCTCCAGATGTAAAGTGGGGCCGATGGCAGTACCCACTTCATGGGTGATTATGAGGACTGAGTTCGTATTTACAGCATGTTGAGCGTAGTGCCTGGCACACGGAAAGCACTCAGTAAATGTCTGCTCTTCCTGCATGCTCTGTGAGCACGTGGGCGGGGTGCCATTCTGCCTTCCGTGGGTTGTGCCTAGAAGACTGTCTGGCATGCAGGGAGCACTCTAAGTGGTGGGTCAATAAATATTCGAATGGCTTTTCCCAGACATCTCCTACCTCGCTTCTCTCAGGATTCCTCAGCACTGGGAACCCCAGATACAAGGGCTGTGCTTGATGACTGAATAAACGAACAGATGACCAACCAGAGTTCTATTTTAACACCCACTAGTCCATACATTCCAAACTGGATTCATGGGGTTGTTCTCACAATTCCAGATCTGAACAAAATAATATGGAAATGGGATACAATGTTGGGTTTGCCTTGGAGTTCCTCTTCCTGAACTTTGACCTTTCATGTTCTCCACCTTCATCTCCACCCTGTCCTGAGCCTGAACTTCCTTCTGTATTGAATAATGTGCAAGAACCAAAGTCACTTACTGTGTAACAGAGCTTGTCACAAACTGCTTATTGAACTGAGCCATCTGATATTAATAGTTTTCTGTCTTGTAGAATGAATGAAACATTTTTTTAAGACCGGACAGAAAAGCAACCCTTTTAGAAAGAGTATTTGCTTTTGATAATAAATATAATAAATACACATGGAGTAAAAGTCAAATAGAACAAAATGAATCTGTGGAACATTCTTTCTCCTGCCTGGACACCCTCTTACCGTGTTAACGAACAGGCAGCCTTCTCTGTGCACACATGAACACAGAGAGAAGGCTTCACTGTTTCACTACATTTATGGCACATGGCACTCTCTGTTGTGCACCTGGTCTAGCTCAATTCATGACGTGTTTAGCATTTATTGTTCCACCTAAATCCTGACCCACAGAACCTCCCTTGTATGTGCCATGGATTATTTAACAAGCCCCATATCGATGACAGCTCGGTTTCCACCCCTTTGTTAGAACATTAAATACTGGAATAAATATTCTTGTGTCCACATGGTTTTCTACATGTCCACATTCATACACTCCTCAAAGTAGACTTTCTGAGTCAAAGGGCACGACCATTTATATTTTGCAAGTCACAGACAATCAGCTACAAATGCCAAGCATCCTGGTAAATTCTTGGGGAATAAGATTGCAAATGTGCAGATAAGTAACCACCTGCCTGTACTCTGTCTGGCTGGGGTATAATTTGGGGTAAGTTACATTTTTTAATTTGTCTTTTCATCAGTCAAATGGATACAATAGAATGCTTCCTCAACAGGTTAAAGTAGGGATTAATGGGGATAATATACACACTTAGGACAGGATAAGCCCTGGACACTTGATAATACTGTTATTATGGACTTATTTGCATATAGTTACAGCACACTGAAGTTCTAAAAATGGTATATTCTGGTGTGACCACGCAGTGGTGCAGTGGATAAAGCATTATTAGTCTGAGATGCTGAGGACCCAGGTTCAAAACCCCAAAATCGCCAGCTTGAACGCGGGTTCACCAGCTCGAGCATGGAGTCTTCAGCTTGACCATGGGATCATAGACATGACCTCATGGTCACTGGCTTGAACCCCAAAGTCACTGGCTTGAACAAGAGGTTACTGGTTTGGCTGGAGCCCCCCCCCCCCCCCATCAAGGCACATATGAGAAAGCAATCAATGAACAACTAAGGTTTGACAACTATAAGTTGGCACTTCTCATCTTTCTCCTTTCCTGCCTGTCTCCCTCTCTTTCTCTCTTCCTCTCTCACTAAAATAAATAAAATAAAAATGGCATATTCTGGTATTCATTCATTTGACACATATTAAGGAACAGCGTGTGGCAGGCGCCATGCAGCTTGCTGCGGACACAGGAGCAGACTGGCCTGGATGAAACCAGTATAGGGCAGTTAGGTCAGGTAGACCAGAGTGGGCTCTGCTGCTCGTGCAAGGAACCAAACTCCTCTGAAAGACAAGTTTCTCTTCTGTAAAGCGGCTGAAAAATTTCTGCCGGCGTCACTGAATCACTCTGAGGATTGAATCAGGAGAAGCACGTGGAGAACCTAGCTGAGTGTCTGAGGTCTGCAGAGAGCACTAGCAAGTGTCCATCAAATAAACACCAATACGGGGACAGCTGTGTACAGGCAGGAGATCGAATATGTCCCAATAGGTAACAGGAAGTCTTAGCAAAGATGGTGACACTAGATCAGGCTGCTGACAGGCAAGCAAGGACTGCAAAAAGGGGGGAAAGGCACGTAAGCAGACCAGGAAGAATTGCAGTGTGGATGTTGGAACGTCTGGGACTCCAGAGAAGTAATGTCTTCTCAGCCACGCAGCCAGGCAGTGGAAGTGCTGGCTCTAGAATGACCTTTCTTTGGTCAACTTCATTAGTCATTTTCAGTCACGCAAGTATTATAATATCATCACATTCTAAATATTGGAAATAGACAAAAGAAGAAAAATGTTCCCCTGTTCCAAAACCCAAAATTAACTACCATTAACATCTTGTTATCTATCCTATCGTCTTTATTCTAAGCTTTGACAGTTTTAAAAGTTGTCAAAACAGCCCTGGCCAAATAGTTCAGTTGGTTAGAATGTCGTCCAGATACGCCAAATAAGGGTAAATAGATGCTGAATTTCAAAAACAGAAGATAAGCACACTTATTGATGAAAAATTTAGCCCTGTCAAAGCAACTTGGGCAAAGTTTATCTATTAGTCATTTCACATATACATTTCAGACCACCCGGAACACTCCAAAATTCATGCCAAGATTTTCTCAACTGCTTTTCTTATGAGAAGTTTACTTGATTCCTCGGGACGCTTGTGTTTTCTGTTCTTATATTCCAACACAAAGAGACTGAAGGTCAAGTATCTCAGCTGGGGGAGGAACACATACCTGAGTATCTAAGAGGCAACTCTTCCATGTTTTCCGAGCCTAGCGTTCTTCAGAGCAGGCAAACGACAAAACAAAGAGAAACTTAAAGGAAAGCCCCAAGTAGAATTCATGAAAAGTAAGGATATTAAATATCATTCCCTGATTTTATTTTGCTTTATTATTTTTTACTTTAATGAATTTAAATTATTAGAGCAGTTTGAGGCTGATGGCAAAACAGAAGTAAGCAGGGAGTCTCCAAGACCCTGCCCCCACACATGTATGGCTTCCCTCACTGTTGAGGTCCTAGATAACTACATTCATTACTTTTGATTCAGTCAATGAACCTATCATAATCAAGTAATATAGCATAGTCAACCAAAGTCCATAGCTCACATTAGGGCTCACTCTTGGCGTTGTAGGCTGTATGAGCTTGGACAAATCTGGAACTGGGAGTATCCACTGCTGTGGTGGAATACAGGACAGTTCCCTGCCCCGGGCATCCGCTGGGCTCTACCTATCACCTCTCCTTTCCCCTGACTTCTGGCAGCCACTGATCTACTTCCTTCCTCCCTGGTTTTGCTTCTCCAGAGTGTCAGACAGTCACAATCACACAGTGGTAGCCCTTTCAGATTGGTTTCTTTCACTGGGTAATCGGTGTGCGATTCCTCCATGTGTTTTCATGGTTGATTGCTCCTTTTAGTACTGAATACCATTCCCCTGTCTGACTGCACACAGTGCCTTTATCCGTTCTCTCTGAGGGACATTTTGACTATTTTGTGTCATTTCTGAGACTACGTTTCTTCCACCTGATAAATTTTAAAATCCTGCTTATTTTTGCTAATTAGTAGTCAAAGCAAAGTTCAAAGTTATGTTAGAAAAAAGTATCCCTTTTTGCAAATAACATCTCTACAAATAATTTTTATGTTAGAACAATTTTGTGCTCATCTGTAATTTTGAAAATTACTAATAAATCCATCACTCAGAAACAAATGTCATAAATATGAATAATTTGATGTGATAGATCATTTTCTCAGATTTTATATTCTAGGATTTTAACTACGTTACATGATAAATATCTTACATGCCTTTAAACATTCTTAATAGATAGTATTTCTAATAATGCATCATCTTCCATACCACAGTTTATTGCATCATTATTCTGATTTCAAATATTTCCAATATTTTGCTATGCTATAACATACTAAAAAATGCTCTGGGCACATTTTTTATAATCTTCTTACAATAAATTTCTAGAATTTGGGTGAAAATATTATTACTGATATTATAAGAAATGATGAAAATTTTAAAAAATTTAAAATGGAAACAATCTAAAGCTCTAATCATTAAAACTCATGCACACAAAAGTAGCTCAGCTCTTTATTGCATTAATTACTGAGAATATTACCAAGAATGTAGAGATAAGTTATTCCTTTTTTAAAAAAATGCATTTATTAAATTGTTTTTTCAGATCAAAAATATAATGCATGGCTTTTGTGAAATAATTTGAAAATATGCACAATTTACAAATTTTTAAATATCTTTATCTTTTCAATCACATATATACATGCTTATATACATATAATATATAGTTGCATACACACACATATAAATGTACAGTTTATGTTTAAGTTCTTGAAATAATTCACAAAAAAAGCAAATTACTTTTTAGTTTGATTTTATCCCATGTTTACATTTTTTCCTTTGTTTCCCTTGCCCAGGGAAATGGATAGCAAAAATATTGCTATCAGAGATGTCTGAGATTTTACTGCTTATATTTCCTTCTAGATGCTTATGGTTTTGAGACTTACATTTAATCTATTGTATCTATTTTGAGTTTATTATTGTATATGGTATAAGTTGTTGGTCTACTCTCCTTTTTTTGCACGTAACTCTCCAATTTTCCCAACACCACTTATTGAAGAGACTGTCTTTACTCTGTTGTATGCCTTTGCTTCCTGTGTCAGATATTAATTGACCATAAATGCATGGGTTTATTTCTAGGTTCTCTGTTCTGTCCAATAGATCTGTATGCCTTTTCTTATGCCAATACCATGCTGTTTTGATTACAATGGCCTTGTAGTATATATAGTCTGATATCACCCAGTGGGATGGGTCCTACTTTGTTCTTCTTTCCCAAGATAGCTGAGTTTATTGGGGGTCTTTTGTGGTTCTGTATAAATTTTTGGAGTATTTCTACTAGATCTGAGATAGACACAGCTTTGACGAAAGCTGTAACATCTGTAATCTGACTTTCTAGAAGAGAACACTGTGATGTATTTAGGAAACGAAATTACATTAAAGACATAGAGGTGGAAGGTGACACACTGCCAGACGGAACAACCAGGTTGGCAATTTGCCTCTTAGAGATTTCTATTTGGTTGATATCCTCACCCAGAGTGTGGGGCATCTACTGCTGTGGCCAGAGGCTCTTTCCAGTGGGACTCTAATGGCTCTTCCTCTCATTCAGAGAAAATGAGTGAGATATATTTATCATGTTCATGTGAGTTGTAGATAGCTTAAGAGAAAAAAAAATGTATTCTTGTTTTTTTTTTAATTTGGAAAACAAGACATTGAAGAAAAAGCAACATCGTTCAGAAGTAGAAAAATACCACAGGTCTGTGGTGGCCTGGACGACCCACCCAGCCGGGCCCCCTCCCTTCCCTGACACTGGTCCCCCGTCCCGGGTCCTCGCTGGTCCTGGACATGCAGGGCCTTTGCTTCCACTGCTCCTTCTGCCCGAAGTGCTCTGCCCACGATGTCAGCTCGGCTGGTCCCTCCACAGTGTCCCCTTCCCTGTGACTCCTATTGGGACCTTCCTATTTAAAACAATAAACCCCAGCCCAGCATTCTGTATTTCTTCCCTGCTATATTTTTTTCTAGAATCTGCCATTTCCTTCTTTATGTAAACTTTTGATTGTTTACTTAGAATGTGCACTTCAATAAGGCATGGAGTTTTGTCTATTTGCTGAAAGATTCTTGTACCTAGAGTACTGCCTGGAACACACACACAATAATATCTGTGGAACCAATTAATGATTGAAGTGTATATTTGATCATACATCTCTTGTCAAAGTTTTATTATCCTTCACTTAATCCCCATTGCTCTAAGGACAAAATTGAAGCTCCTTAGCACCTTTAAAAATGGAAGCAATTTGCTTTCTGGTCTTACAGAAGCTACCTCCCCCCCACTGCCACACTGCCATAAGTTTTTACGATTGTTATAAGAGGTACTAGTATGATTGGTGAAAAATAAGAAATGCCGATTTTATGTGTTGTGATGAGAAAAGAGAGACAAGAAAACCAGCGTAACGTTACTACAGAAATAGTGAGTATTGGCCCTGGCCAGTTGCCTCAGTGGTAGAGCGATGGCCCCGTGTGTGGATAGCCCAGGTTCAACTTTCAGTGTGGGCACACAGGAGAAGTGAGAATGTGCTCTGTCTCTCTCCCCCTCTCTTATCTATCTCTCTTCCCCTCCTGCATCCATGGATCAATTTGTTCCAGCAATTTGCCATCCTGCACATCCCACTGAGAATGGTTCCCTGGAGCCTTTGCCTCAGGCACTAGAAACAGCTCGGTTGCAGAGCAATGACCCTCGATTGGCAGAGCATCACCAGCAGAAATCTTGCCAGGTGGATGCATATCCGAGCTCATGCGGGAGTCTGTCTCTCTGTATCTCCTCTTCTCACTTAAAAACAAAAAAGAGATAGAATGTCATATACATGTATTGTTCATTCTGCCTAACATTCCTCCCTTTCTGCACTAGCATGGCCTCTTTTGAAGAATTGTTTCTCTTCTACTGAATAGAAAAAAATTGCCAACTGAGAAAGGGGAAGAATCACCGTTGGAAATAAAAGGAATTGAATGAATAATTTCAAGGGAAATAGAGATAGTCAACAGGATCTCAGAGAGAAAGGAAAAGAGTACTTGCAGACATTACAAGTGTCAATGGAAACCGGAACTGGTGAGAAGTTCCCGGGAAGGCTACTCTGGAAACTGAACTGACTATGAAGTAGCGTTCAGAAAGGGGGATTTGTTCTCGCACAGAATCACTGATCACAACTGGAGGGAACAGGTACACCCAGCACATTGTGGCTTCTGATTTCATGCTACTAAAGCGAGCTGCACACATTTGTTCACTGTCACCACAGTGCTGTGCTCTGGTCATGAGGCAGGGCTTGGATTTACAGTGCCAATTCAAGGGTTAGTTACTGAACTTACAGGGGGCTGAAGAATGACAATTTTAATTCTTAGGTTTTGTGTGGGTGGGCATGTGGATATCATCCAGATACCATTTAACATCCAATTTGAGATGGGATTCAGCTGTAATGGAAGGTCTCAGGAGGGTCCCTACCCAGTCCTCTCACATGGACATGTCCTAGCCGTCCAAGACCATGGAAACCTTGTGTGGCTGACCATGCTGATGGTCAGAGGGCCATACCTTACCTCCTTCTCCATTTCTCCCAGGTCTCAGCTTCTCAACCAAGTAGGTTGGCAAGGAATTTCCTCTGAAATAAAAACAGGTTCCAATCTTTTTTTTTTTTAATTTAGAAACCCAACGTTAATAGAGTTCTTCTTAAGACTCAACTATTAGTCTGAGATACATCTTTCTATCATCTTAATTAATGCTCAAAACAACGCAGAGATAGGCACTACCATTACCCCATTTCACAGGAAGAAGAACAGAGCTCTGTTCTGGTATGTTCCCTGTGCATCAGGAGTCTCTGGGCAGCCGTGAGCCCGGGCTGGGCACAGGGGCAGGTGCCACGCTTCATTCACTATCTACTATGACAGGTGCCCCAACTACTTAGTTCCTTCCGCTCCCTGAAACAGCAGTGGCCACTTCTCACAAGACAAAGTAACAGCTGAGAATCCTTAGAACAAGAACAATTTCTCTGCCTGACCAGTCCATGAAATAGTTTTAAATGTTGTTCTTGACTGGGAGGCTTCCAAACTTTTATTGGGCTTATTGGGAACCTGGAAGTTTTTGATAATCCCAGAAAAATTGATTTCTGGCTTGAGTGGTCCTCTGTGCTGCCCCGGAGTTCACTGGGGGACACACAGTGAAGTGCCTGGTACCATGTATGATAGTATCTCTCAGCAGGTCCACTTTTGGCATCAAGACTTTAAACATTTCACATGTGTGCACCTTGCTAAGAATCTCACGTTTCACCGTGCCATCCGATAGACTCCGGGAAGGCTCAGGGCAATGTTTCTTAATACAGAACAAAGGTGTGTTCTGTAATTATCAATTAAAAGCAAAAAGCATTGATCCTCTATTGATGACTCAAGGGATTAAGAGGAGTTAAGTGAGAATTTTGGGGTCTTCCACGACTATAAATTTACTCTTTTGGGTGATCTCCTCCACCCACAACACGTGCTCAGGACAACATCCCATGGTCCGTCCAGCTGCCTGTGTCACTTGATCCTGGGGTAGGGGGAGGGGAAAGGACCCTCTGTCTTGGGCAACCCATCACCCACTTATTCAATTCTTCCATCAATGCCAGAGGCGACTGCTGTAGGATTTTCCAGCTGTATTGAGGTCTGATTGACGTACAAATATACATTTAAGGTGTACGATGTGATATTTTAGTATCCGTACGCACTGTGAAATGGTTACCACAATTTAGATACATAACACGTCCACCACCTCACATGGTTACCTCCCTGTGTGTGTGGTAAGGACACCGAGACCGCCTCTCCTAGCAGAACCCGCTGTCCAGTGCTATCCTGTTAACTGTCATCATCATGGTTCTTTGAGAGAAAAATGGGAGTGATAACCCCCAAGCAAGACTGACCAAGAGAATAAGAGAAGTGGACAATCTGAACTGCCAGTGTCAGGAGCGACACCAGTTTCACAGCCCCCTCCTTCTGTGGGACACTGAGCAGCAGGACCAGGACCAAGAGGAAGAGGAGGAACAAATGTATCTGTTTTGAAGCCATCCAGAAAAAAACACATTCTAGATTCAGTTGCATTCAATTTAATCCAACAGGCACTCATTGGAAGAGAGCATAAGGCAGTGTTGGCTGGTGTTATAGGAATAGAAAGAGAAAGCGCATGACCTTGAGAGTCAGACAAAGCTGAGTTCAAACTCAGCCTCTACCTTAAACTCTATGTATGACTTTAGTCGAATTATATACGCTCTCTTCCATCTTCTCCTCTATCAAGTGGGGGATCAAAACATCAACCCATTGAGATGTTAGACGTAAGCAAACAAGTGAAAGGATAACTTATATCCTACAGAGTATCTTCCCGAGATGACCCATAACCACAGCACATAAACAGGGTAGCTTATCTGTAGAAAGGGCACAAAGATAAATCCTGAGATGCGGTGATTCATCTGGAAATGAATCACGTTTTCTGAAGACCGTGGGCATCTGCCTTTCTTTACTGGCCTGTTCCAATAAGAGAGCTCGATGTGCTCATTCCTCAATGGAAGGGTGCTGGCAACATATAGACAACACAGAAGTATCATGTGAACATTAAAATGAGGTAACATAAGAGAGCATTTAAGATCTAGCTCTCCAGCATATATCTTTATTTTGCCTGAAATCCACTCTTACAAAAAAATTTTTAAAAACAGGTTAATAAAAAATTGCCATTCTGTTAGATAATAATCTTTTCTTGAATATTAACAAATGAAAATAAAAACTGTGCCAGTAGCTCGAGTTATTGTAAAGACTTTGAGAGGAAAAGCTCCCGTTTCCGGTACCGACGTGATGACGGAGGGTCCCCGGGGCCCTCAGGTCCCCTCCAGCGCATCCCTGCATCACAGCCAGGTCGCCGAGGGCTCGCGGACCTGAAACCTCTGTGCAGGTGGCTCACGCTGGAGAACTGCAGAGCGCGTGCTCAGGGCTCTTCACACACTGAAGCAGCTTGATGGGCCTGTGACAAGAAAGCAAAGAAGGGGATTGAGAGGCCGTCCAAGTCATCGACGGTTCAGTTTTCCTCCCCTGCAGGACAGCATGGAGAAGGAGCCCAGCACCCAGGACTGAATGACTTCAAGGGCGGCCCCGTGTAGTTTCATTTGACCCGCAGAGTAAATACTGAGGAGAACTGGCTGATGCTCAGATGTGGGATGGAAATGAATGTCTGGCTCTAACAGGGCAGAGATATGGGCTATGGATGTCGCTGATGACCAAGAAGCAGCACCCTGAGAAAGGACCCCCATATTTTCTTCAGAAGGCCACTGGCTGGGAATACCTCTGGGTCAGGCAGTGGGTGGGAAGGAGAGGGAACAGAGATCGCCATAGGTCACCATCCCAGATCACCATCAGGGCCCAAGGGAAAATGGCTGCAGAAGGTAACATGGCTATTTCTTCTCCAAGAACAAATCGACTTTGGCCAGTGGCTCAGTGATGCAGGGGTCCCCAAACTTTTACACAGGGGGCCAGTTCACTGTCCCTCAGACCGTTGGAGGGCCACCACATGCAGTGCTCCTCTCACTGACCACCAATGAAAGAGGTGTCCCTTCCGGAAGTGCAGCGGGGGCCAGATAAATGGCCTCAGGAGGCCGTATGTGGCCCACAGGCTGTAGTTTGGGGACACCTGAAATAGAGTATCAGCCCGGTATATGGATGTCCTAAGTATGATATCCTGTCAGGGCACCTAGAGGTAGCCACCATCTGCTTCTCACCCCCTTCTTTGCTCCATTCTCTCCCTCTTCCCCTCTTGCAGCCAGAGGATCAGTTGGTTTGAGCGTGTCCCTGGGCACTGAGGATGGCTCCTGTGGAGCACATCAGTCTCAGGCACTGAAAATAACTCCATACTTGAGCATTAGCCCCAGATGGAGCTGCCGGGTAGATCCCGGTGGGGATACACATGGGAATCTGTCTATCTCTCCTCCTCTCACCTAAAAACAAACAAAAACAAAAGAAAATCTAATCGATTACCAGTAGTCATCCTGGCAGGTAAATGTAATATTCCTTCTGCTTAAAATCAATTTCAGATCATTTATGGAGGGACTCGAGCAGGAGTGACTGGGAAAGAAAGGAGAAAGAGTTAGCATAACAAGGCGTGCGATCATTCTCTGAGTCAGTCTGTGCGCTAGGTAGCAGGCCTTGCTCTAAGCCCTGGGATAAAGGGAGCACTGGTCATTTCTGAGAGTTCACAGGCCAGCAGGGAAGTGGAAGGTGCTGACTAGGTGGATACCTTCTAGGGAAATACAATTGATAGGCCGTTGGGATGAGCTGAATGTAGAGTAAGAGCCCACTCATTTCCTGAGCCAGTCTTTCCTCACTGCATTCTTGTGACTGTGGGTTCTCTTGTGGACTCTCCTACAGTGACCCTAAGAACATATGGGTGCGAGGCAGGAACACGTACCTGTGTGCTCCGTCAAGGTTATGCATCACCCAGGCTTGTAATATAGGAACCCTCAGGGGATTCAAGTTGTGGGTTTCCACACCTCCGAAAGTGCTAAGATGGAAGAGACAAGGAACACTGTCAGCCACAAACTAAATCGTTCAGGCAACCCCACCCCTTTGAAAAGGAAGCAGGCAGGGTGCCATCAGATAGAACCCACCCTCTGGAACTGACGCCACCTCTCCTCATTCGGCATGACCCTCATTGAATAAGATCCTCAAAATAAAACTCTGAATCTGAACCTTGATGTTGAGTTTAATTCATTGCTTTTCCAAGAGTGGGCCTTTGATCAACATAATGACATTGGCTGGGAGCTGGTGGAATGACAGCACCAGAGTCCCCAACCGCCGCTGAGCCAGACTCTGCGGTCATACAAGCCCAGGTGACCCACACACTCAGCAAGCGGGACACAGCTCTTCCAGACCCTGGTGTCCTGCTCTGACCCCACACTGACCTCTTCCCCATTGGCCTTCACACCTGCCACTCCTGCAGCCGGTACTTAGGTCCCTCCCACCAGATGATGAAATCCACAATGTTAGCACCTTCAACCCAAAGCCCACAAGGTTGTGGTCAAAGAAGAAGGCGAAAGAACACATGTATCCTCGCAGAGTTAAATATTAAAACAAGAGAAAGGGAAACTGAATTTGGAGCACGTGGAGTGTCCTTCCTCTCAGTCCTGCCCTGCCTAGGGAAGGATTGAGGAACAAGGACGGAAAAGGTCACCCACGTGGCAAACACTGAGTACAGAGATGCAGTTTCCTTCCTCCAATAGTGACATAACCCCAATTTTGATTTAACTTGAAACACACCCTTGCTTAAGTCACTTACCTACCTTAACACAGTTCTAAAATCATAATCTGGAACATAAAAGCACAATTAAGCCAAAGAAAAAGGACACAAACATACTGTACTGCACACTGTACGGTGTATCCTTCCACCGCGGGAAACCATAGTTCGCCCACGTAGACTGTAAGGGCGACAATAACAGCGTAAGCCGAAACACTCACGTCTCAATTTTTTAAAGTTTTCATGGCAGTGAGCATCATAAACTCTGAACGTCCTATGTCGAGGCTGTTGTACCTCGAGGACACCCTGCGTAGACGGCAGCAGAGACCAAAGGCGTTGGTGTTCCCGGGGTGTGGATTAAATGAGAGGAAAATAGCTGAGACTCACCGAGCACTTACTGTTTGTCACGCACAGAGCTCAGCATCTGTCACACCTTATCTCAGTTAATCTTCATTACCTACCACCCTGCATGTGCTCAGTAAAGGGTTCAAGGAGGTTAGGGACTCCACCTGGCTTGTAGGGGTGCAGTGGATAAAGCGTCCACCTGGAACACTGAGGTTGCCAGTTAGAAATCCTGGGCTTCCCCGGTCAAGGCACGTTGGACGAGCAATCAATGAACAGCTGAAGAGGAGCAATTAGGAGTTGATACTTCTCACTCCACCCTCTTCTCTCTCTCCCCTTTCTCTGTAAAATCACTAAATAAAATATTTGTATATGTGTGTGAGACAGAGTCAGAAAGAGACATAGAGAGGGACATATGGGGACAGACAGGAAGAAAGAGAGATGAGAAACATCAATTCTTCATTGCAGCACCTTAGTTGTTCATTGATTGCTTTCCGTATGTGCCTTAACTGGGAAGCTACAGCAGACCGAGTGACCCCTTCCTCGAGCCAGCAACCTTGGGCTCACATTGGTGAGCCTTGCTCAAACCAGATGAGCCCGCACTCAAGCTGGCGACCTCAGGGTTTCAAACCTGTGTCCTTTGTGTCCCAGTCCAACGCTCTATCCACTGCGCCACCACCTGGTCAGGCTAAATAAAATCTTAAAAAAAACAAGAAGTTAAATACCCTGCATAGAGTCACATATGTCATATGTGAGGACCTCTGCAGTGTTGGTTTTAACTAAATTGCTGACAACACCTGCAAAGAGATAATGAAGGTCAAGAGCCAGCACAGGTCCTGATGTCCCCATAGCAGCTGTAGTGCTGGACTGGGACTCACATGTCCACGGAGGAGAGAGGGGTCCAAGGACAGACCTCTTATACAGACAGAAGGAGGGAGGGGGCAGGACAGATGGGGGGACAGCCGGAACAAAGGCAGGAAACAGCCAGTGTGGATTGTACTGGAGGCCCGAGCTGAGAAAATGCCTCAAGGCCTCGAAAAGTCTAGATCAGTGTTTCCCAACGTGGGGCCCACACCCCACAGGGGGCAATTTGATAGTTAAGGGGGGCAATTTGAAAATGGACTCGACATGACTTTAACTCTTTCGCCCCAGGCCCTTTAAATGCAATGCTAGGTATCGGTGCCAAATTTAACAAAAAATGCAATTCTTAAATAATTGCGGTAAATAATTATTAAGTATAATTTCATTTGACGAGACCAAAATATCAACTGGATGATTGGTGTCATCAAGTAAACTTTGTCCTGGGTTCACCGCAAAGCGTGCCATCTGCCGCGGGGAACCCCAGACGTTTTAAAAATTCGCTAAACAACGCAGTTATTCTCACCTAATTGGCCCATCGCAACTTCTGTAGTGTTTCACATCATTCAGTTGGTGTTAATTTGAAATAAGTGTCAGTCAAAACTGTTGTAAAAGCTCGTTGATTTAATAAATATACATATATATATTGTATAGATATAATTGGTAAGTATTTGATTTTATTTTTATCAATATTAAACTCTTTATTAAGTACTTCTTGCATCGGGGCAAGAAAGCACTAATATTTTATAAATATTATTGGGGCTATAATAGTGCATGCATGACAATTTTAATTTTAGAAGCATAACTTTCCAGAAAATTTTGTCAAGTGGAAAAAATATAGATACCTTTTGATTTGTGGTGGTAGTGTAGTAAATGTGTTATATACATTTAAATAAATATGAATTTTTAGTATACGTTTACTCTATGTCACATTGAATATATTTTAACACATATTTTAATATTAGTTTTTAATTGATCTTATTTTTATTATAGCCCATAGTAAAATGAGTGGTGCAAGCAAGAAAAAAACTCGTCAATATTCGGAGGAATATTTAAAATTTGGGTTCATACCCGCTGTTCATGATGAGCGGATTCCTTTTTGTCTTTTATGCCAGCAATGCTTGACCAATGAATCAATGAAACGAGGTCGTCTTGAGGTGCATTTGAAGGCGAAACATAGTGCTCATATTAATTCAGATTTCAGTTATTTTAAAACTTTAAAGAAAAATTTTGAAAAAAATAAAACATTAAAGTCTCTATTTACTGCTCGTACTTCAACTAATGATCGTGTTCTTGATGCTAGTTATCAAATTTCTTTATTCATCGCTAAAACTGGAGAAAATCACACTATTGGAGAGAATTTAATAAAACCGTCGATATCAGCATTTCTTAAAACGGTTCTTGAAAAATATGACAAAGATGTAAAAGCTATGCCACTCAGTATCAATTCTGTTAGCAGAAGAATAGACAAAATGAGTGAGGATATTGAAAAACAACTTATTGAAAAGCTGAAAACAAGAAAATTCTCCTTGCAAATGGATGAATCAACTTTGAGAGACAGTGAGGCAGTATTGATAACTTACATAAGATATATTGACAAAGGACAGTTTGCTGAAGAAATGTTGTTCTGTAAAAGATTAGAAAGCACCACTACCTCCAAAGATATATATATATATAATAAGCTAAAAAACTACTTAGATGTCAATGATATACCAATGAAAAATATAACATCTTGTGCTGCAGATGGTGCTCCCAATATGATGGGCAAAAAAATGGCTGCTTAAAATTGACGAAAGATGCGAATCCAGAAATGATTCTTGTGCATTGTGTTATTCATAGGGAAAACTTGGTAGCTAAAAACATCTCGCCTGTTATGAATGAAGTATTACATACAGTAATAAAGTGTGTTAATGCTATTAGAGCTAGTGCCAAATGTGAGCGTCTTTTCAAGCTATTTTGTGAAGAACAAAATGAAGACCAAGTGCGACTTTTACTTCATACTGAAGTAAGATGGCTATCTAAAGGAAACTGTTTGAAAAGATTTATGGAACTGTTTGATACTCTTAGTGATTTTTTAAGCGACAAACCTGAAATGAAGTATCTGTTAACAATAGATGGTAAAGCATTGGTGAGTTATTTAGCTGATATCTTTGAAAAACTAAATATATTAAATAAGCAACTTCAAGGAACAAATAAAACTCTTGTTGATGCAAAAGCAAAGATATTTGGTTTCATTACCAATATTGAGTTATGTCAGAAACATATTAACAACAAAAACTTTAAACAGTTTCATTGGCTCCAAAAATGTGAAGTAACTGATACTGCTTTACTTGTTATTGTCAATCATTTGAATATTCTATCGGCTGATTTAAAAGAAAGATTTTCTGATTTAAAACAAATTGATTTCCCAACATGGATGATGCAGCCAATGTTAGTGGATTTGTCTGATATATCAAATATGCAGTATCAAGAAGAACTCGCAGAATTACAAAATGATGAGTCAGTTAAAGCTTTATTTAATGTCAAAGGAGCGATGGCATGGCTTTGTGAGGAAACAGAAATCAAATACCCAAATTCAACCAAATGTGCAAGAAAACTATTGCTACTGTTTCCATCTTCATTTTTAGCTGAATGTGGATTTAGTGCTGTAAATGATTTACTGATAAAAAAAGAAATTGGCTGGATATAACACAACGTGGAGACTTGAGACTAAAGCTAACCAAATTGGAACCTAATATAAAATCTCTGTGCAGCAAGCATCAAGCGCAAGGATCACACTAAATTAAAATAATAAATTAATATAGAAAAATCTGTATTAAAATTATTTGGAATTTAAATTTCTGTTTTTCATTATATGTTTTGAAATTTTACTTACTGTGTTTTGTTAACAATTTCATAGTGATTTCTTCCTAGAACCTATCATTTATGTTTATTAAGTGAACAAATCAATTTTTTAATGTTAAAAATTATGTATGTTACATAGGGGGGGACATAAAAATTTTAGAAAGGTTAAGGTGGGGCATGGAACAAAAAAGGTTGGGAAACACTGTTAGCGCCTGAGGCAGAGGCCACAGAGCCATCCTCAGTGCCCAGGTAAACTTTGCTCCAATGGAGCCTTGGCTGCAGGAGGGGAAGAGAGAGACAGAGAGGAAGGAGAGGGGGAGGGGTGGAGAAGCAGATGGGCGCTTCTCCTGTGTGCCCTGGCAGGAAATCGAACCCGGGACTCCTGCACGCCAGGCCGACACTCTACCACTGAACCAACCAGCCAGGGCCTCTTTGCCCATTTTTTAATTGGATGGTTTGTCTTCCTGATGTTGTAGAAGTATGTAAGTTCTTTATATATTTTGGAAATCAAGCTCTTATAAGATGTTCTCCCACTCAGTGGGTTCCCTTTTTATTTTGTTGATGTTTTCTTTTGCTTTCTGAAAACTTTTTAGTTGGATTTTATCCCATTTTTACAGTTTTTCCTTTGTTTCCCTTGCCCAAGAAGATGGATAGCAAAAATATTGCTATCAGAGATGTCTGAGATTTTACTGCTTATATTTCCTTATAGGATACTCATGGCTTTGAGACTTACGTTTAATCTATTGTATGCATTTTGAGTTTATTCATGTATATAATATAAGTTGTTGGTCTACTTTTCTTTTTTAAGCACATAACTCTCCAATATTCCCAACACCATTAAAGGGACTGTCTTTACTCTGCTGTATGCCCTTGCTTCCTTTGTCAAATATTAATTGACCATAAAGGCATGGGTTTATTTCTAGATTCCCTGTTATGTCCAATAGATCTGTATGCCTTTTCTTATGCCAATACCATGCTGTTTTGATTACAATGGCCTTATAGTATAGTCTGATATCAGCTAGAGTGATACCTCCTGCTTTATTGTTCTTTCTCAAGATTGCTGAGGCTACTGGGGGTCTTTTGTGGTTCTGTATAAAATTTTGGAACATTTGTGTTAGATCTGAGATAGACACAGCTTTGACAGAAGCTGTAACATTTGTAATCTGACATTCTAGAAGAGAACGCTGTGATGTATTTCGGATACGACATTACGTTAAAGACATAGAGGCGAAAGGTGACACACTGCCTGACGGAACTACCAGGTCGGCACTTTCCCTCTTAGTGATTTCTGTTTGGTTGATATCCTCACCCAGAGTGTGGGGCATCTACCTGCTGTGGCCAGAGGCTCTTTCCAGTGGGACTCTAATGGCTCTTCCTCTCATTCAGAGAAAATGAATGAGAGATATTTATCATGTTAATGTGAGTTATAGATAGCTTAAGAGTGAAGAAAGAAAAATGTTTTCTTCAGTTTGAAAAACAAAACATTAAAGAACAAGCAACATCAACATCGTTCAGAGGCAGAAAAAGACCACAGGTCTGTGGTGGCCTGGACGACCCACCCAGCGGGACCTCCTCCCTTCCCTGACACTGGTCCCCCGTCCTGGGTCCTCGCTGGTCCTGGACATGCAGGGCCTTTGCTTCCACTGCTCCTTCTGCCCGAAGTGCTCTGCCCACGATGTCAGCTCGGCTGGTCCCTCCACGGTGTCCTCTTCCCCGGGACTCCTATCTAGTTCTCCCTATTTAATACCATAGCCCCCAGCCCAGCATTCTATACCCCTTCCTTGCTATATTTTTTCTCTAAAACCTGCAATTTCCTTTTTTCCATAAACTCTTGATTGTTAAGTTAGAATGTGCACTACAACAAGGCACAAAATTTTGTCTATTTGCTGAAAGATTCTTGTACCTAGAGTACTGCCTGGAACACACACACAGTAAATAATATTTGTTGAAGCAATTAATGATTGAAGTATATATTTGATCATACATCTCTCTTGTCAAAGGTTTTTAATTCTTCACTTAATCCCCATTGCTCTAAGGACAAAATTGAAGCTCCTTAGCACCTTTAAAAATGGAAGCAATTTGCTTTCTGGTCTTACAGAAGCTACCTTCCCCCGACTGCCACACTGCCATAAGTGTTTACGATTGTTATAAGAGGTACTAGTATGATTAGTGAAAAATAAGAAATGCCGAATTTTATGTGTTGTGATGAGAAAAGAGAGACAAGAAAACCAGCATAATGTTACTACAGAAATAGTGAGTCTTGGCCCTGGCCAGTTGCCTCAGTGGTAGAGCGATGGCCCCGTGTGTGGATAGCCCAGGTTCAACTTTCAGTGTGGGCACACAGGAGAAGTGAGAATGTGCTCTGTCCCTCTCCCCCTCTCTCTTCTCTATCTCTCTTCCTGTCCTGCATGCATGAATCAATTTGTTCCAGCAATTTGCCCCTACCTTCACCCCACTGAGGATGGTTCCCTGGAGCCTTCACCCCAGGCACTAAAAATAGCTCAGTTGCAGAGCAGCAACCCTAGATTGGCAGAGCATCACCAGCAGAAATCTTGCCAGGTATCCACATCCAAGCTCATGAGGGAGTCTGTCTCTCTGTCTCTCCTCCTCTCACTTAAAAACAAAAAAGAGATAGAATGTCATATACATGTATTGTTCATTCCATCTAACATTCCCCCCTTTTTGTATCAGCATGGCCTTTCTTTGGAGGAATTGCTTCTCTTCTACTGAATAGAAAAAAAAAAATGCTGAGTGAGAAAGGGGAAGAATCACCATTGGAAATAAAAGAAATTGAGTAATTTCAAGGGAAATAGAGATAGTCAACAGGATCTCAGAGAGAAAGGAAAAGAGTACTTGCAGACATTACAAGTGTCAATGGAAACCGGAACTGGTGAGAAGTTCCCGGGAAGGCTACTCTGGAAACTGAACTGACTATGAAGTAGCGTTCAGAAAGGGGGATTTGTTCTTACACAGAATCGCTGATCACAACTGGAGGGAACAGGTACACCCAGCACATTGTGGCTTCTGATTTCATGCTACTAAAGCGAGCTGCACACATTTGTTCACTGTCACCACAGTGCTGTGCTCTGGTCATGAGGCAGGGCTTGGATTTACAGTGCCAATTCGAGGGGAAGTTGCTGAGCTCACGGTGGGCTGAAGAATGACAATTTTAATTCTTAGGTTTTGTGTGGGTGGGCATGTGGATATCATCCAGATACCATTTAACATCCAACTTCAGGTCGGATTCAGCTGTATTGGAAGGTCTCAGGAGGGTCCCTACCCAGTCCTCTCATGTGGACACGTCCTAGCTGTCCAAGTCCGTGGAAACCTTGTGTGGCTGACCGTGCTGATGGTCAGAGGGCCATACCTTATCTCCATTTCTCCCAGGTCTCAGCTTCTCAACCAAGTAGGTTGGCAAGGAATTTCCTCAGAATAAAAACAGGTTCCAACCTTTTTTTTTTTAAGTTAAAAAACCCAACCTTAATGGATTTTTTCTTTTTTATTATTAATTTATTGTTTACATAGATTCTAGAATAGATTTCTTCTTAAGAATCAACCATTAGTATAAAATATATCTATCATCTTAATTAATGCTTAAAACAATGCAGAGATAGGCACTACCATCATCCCATTTCACAGGAAGAAAAACCGAGCTCTGTACTGGTACGTTTCCTGTGTCATGTCCGGTGCTTCAGGAGGCTCTGTGCAGTCATGAGCCAGGGCTGGGTGCAAGGGGCAGGTACCACGCTTCATGCACCATCTACCATGAACTGTGTGCCAACCGCTTTATTACTTCTATTCCCAGAAACAACAGTGGCCATGTCTCACAGTGACAACGTAACAGCTGAGAATCCTTAGGACAAGAATGACGTCTCTGCTTGACCAGTCCATGGAGAAATTTTAGATGTCTTTCTTGACTGGGAGGCTTTCAAACCTTTATTCGGCTCCTGGAGAACCAGGAAGCTCTTGTTAATCTCAGGAAAACTGATTTCTGGCCTAAGTGGTACTCTGTGATGGCCCAGAGGTCACTGGCAGACACACAAGTGAAATGCCTGGTACAATGTGTGACAGTATCTCTCAGCAGGTCCATATTTGGCATCAAGACTTTAAACATTTCACATGTGTGCACCTTGCTAATAATCTCACGTTTCACCGTTCCATCCCATAGACTCCGGAAAAGCTCAGGGCGGGGTTTCTTAATACAGAACAGGAGTGTTGTGTGGCTCTCAATAAAAAGCAAACAGCACTGATCCTCCATTGATGTCTCAAGGGATAAAGAGGAGTTAGTGAGAATTCTGGGTTCTTCCACAGACTGTAAGTGTGGACTCTTTGGGGCCACCTCCCCCTCCCACAACACATGCCCAGGACAACGGTCCATGGTTCGTCTATCTGCCCATGTCACTCGACCCTGGGAGGGGAGTGGAGAGGACCAGCTGCCTTGGGCAGCTCATTGCCCACTTATTCAATTCTTCCATCAGTGCCAGAGGTGATTGCTATAGGTTTTTCCAGCTTTATTGAGGTATGATGGACAAATAAATATATCTTAAGGTATACAACAGGGGTCCCCAAACTTTTTACACAGGGGGCCAGTTCACTGTCACTCAGACCATTGGAGGGCCGGACTATAAAAAAAAACTATGAACAAATCCCTATGCACACTGCACATATCTTATTTTAGAGTAAAAAAACAAAACGGGAACAAATATAATATTTAAAATAAAGAACAAGTAAATTTAAATCAACAAACTGACCAGTATTTCAATGGGGACTATGCTCCTTTCACTGACCACCAATGAAGGAGGTGCGTGCCCCTTCCAGAAGTGTGGTGGGGGCCGGATAAATGGCCTCAGGGGGCCGCATGTGGCCCGTGGGCCGTAGTTTGGGGACCCCTGGTATACAATGTAATATTTTAGTATCTGTACACACTGTGAAATGGTTATCACAATTTAGATACTTAACACACCCAGCACCTCACATGGTTACCTCCCCGTGTGTGCAATGAGGACACCGAGACCGCCTCTCCTAGCAGAACCTGCTGTCCAGTGCCATCCTGTTAACTGTCATCATCATGGTTCTTCGAGAGAAACGGGAGTGATAACCCCCGAGCAAGACTGACCAAGAGAATAAGAGAAATGGACAATCTGAACTGCCAGTGTCAGGAGCGACACATGTTTGCCATCCTCCTCCTTCTGTGGGACACTGAGCACCAGGAGCAGGACCATGAGGAAGAGGAGCAAGAAATGTATCTGTTTTGACATCATCGAGGAAAAGCACATTCTAGGTTCAGTTGCATTCAGTTTAACTCAACAGGCACTTATTGGAAGAGAGCGTAAGGCAGTGTTGGCTGGTGTTATAGGACTAGAAGGAGAAAGCACATGACCTGGAGAGTTAGACAAAGCTGAGTTCAAACTCAGCCTCTACCTTGAACTCTATGTATGACTTTAGCCAAATTATATAACCTCTCTTCCATCTTCTCCTCTATCAAACGGGGGAATCATGATGTCAACCTCACAGAGATGTTAGAGGGTTAAAGGTAAGCCACCAAGTGAACGGGTAGCTTATATCCTACAGAATATCTTCCCAAGATGACCCATAACCACAGCAGGATAGTTTTTACTGGGGAACAATTTTTTTTCATTTTCTGTTGCATGAGGTTTTATAACTTTTTTCTATATATTTCTGCATTGCTGATTCCAAGTCTGAAATTCGATTTTTGGTGCATGCTCTAGTTTTTATTCAATTTTAATCTCTTTTTGTTACTGTTAATGGCATGCATTGGTTTTTAAATTGGAGTTAAACGGCAACAACTCTTGGATTGAACATAACCACAAGGCAATTAATGTTTTACAAGCATCACTTTTACATAATTGTAGTTGTTTTTAAATGTAAAAAATTATTATCTGATAAAAAACACCCTCTTATTTTGTTTTAGGATTCAATCATGGCTTCTTCAAGTAGGCGTAAATATAAGAATAGTCCTGACACCCTCTGTTATATATGTGGCTGTTACACACTTCAATGTCAAAGGCACAATATTTCATCATTTGTGACACGTGCATATATTGCCTATTTTCAAGTTTCCTTTGGCGATCAAGACAAGAATTGGGCTCCTCATATAGTATGTCATAATTGTGAGGAAATGCTTTGTGACTGGACAAAAGGAAAACATAAAGGAATGCCTTTTGGTATTCCCATGGTTTGGTGTGAACCTACGGACCACAGCAGTGACTGTTATTTCTGTCTGACCCATACAAAGGGCATCAGCAAGAAAAAACGGCATATGATCGAATATCTTAATATTCTTTCAGCAATACGACCTATCCCACACTCTGAGACACTCCCAGTTCTAGTTCTCAATGGTTTCATTTCTTCTAAGAATGAAGAAAGTGAACATGGTGATCAAGTGCATTTTGATAAGATGTAGAAGGAAATGGTTTTAGAATCTGAAGGGTCTTCTTCTGATACCAAGCAGTCATTAACCCCTCAGCAGTTTAGCCAACCCGAATGGAATGACTTAGTAAGAGATTTGGGCCTATCAAAGAAAGCAGCTGAGTTATTAGCCTCCAGGCTTCAAGAAAAGAATGTACTTCACTGGTCAGCTAAAGTATCCCATTTCAGGAAGCGTGAACAAATTTTTGTGGACTTTTTTTCCGAAGACAAACACTTTGTTTACTGTCATGATATCAGTAGTCTTCTCAGCCAGCTAGGTGTTACCACTTACAGTCCAACAGAATGGCAGCTATTTCTTGACAGCTCTAAATGAAGTCTGAAATGTGTTCTCCTACACAATGGTAATGTTTATGCAGCAATTCCAATTGGTTATTCAACTCATCTACGAGAAGATTATAATGACATAAAAACTGTCTTCAACTGATGAAAGTATGAGGAGCATAACTGGATCACTTGTGTGGATCTTAAAATGGTAAATTTCCTTCATGAAACAGAGAGGTTTCACGAAGTATCCTTGCTTTCTGTGTTTGTGGGACAGCCGAGCTCGGGAGAAACACTGGACACAGAAGGAGTGGCCGAAACGTGAAGCTCTGGAAGTAGGGATGCAAAATATTGTGAATGAACCTGTAGTTAATCGAGACAGGATCATTTTCCCCCCACTTCACATCAAACTTGGCTTAATGAAGCAGTTTTGTTCAGGCTTTGAATAGAGAAAATGAATGCTTTCAACATATTATTTCTGCTTTTCCTGCCTTGTCTTTCAAGAAGATAAAAGCAAGTGTATTCAATGGACCTCCAATTCGAACCCTCATACATGACGAAGAATTTGCCAGGAAAATGAATAAGGAGGAGAAAGCAGCATGGCAGTGTTTTGTGGCAGTTACAAAGAACTTCCTTGGCAACAAAAAAGCAGAAAACTATGAACTTCTGGTTCAAAGGGTGCTGTTGGCTGTCCGTGACATTCAATGTAACAGGAGCATTATGATTCACTTCCTGAACAGTCACCTTGATAAGTTTCCCAAAAATCTTGGAGCTGTTAGTGATGAGCAGGGAGAACGCTTTCATCAAAATCTGAAGACGATGGAAGAGCTTTATCAGGGATGATGGGAAAGAAATATGATGGCTGACTACTGCTGGGGCATCAAACAAGATCGTCCTCAACAAGTACACAAACTCAAGAGCTACAAACGCAATTTTTTCCTGAATAGAATTTAAATAAGTTTTGCGCAAATTTTATGATTAAAATAAGTGTTTTAATATGTTCTATTTTGAAATTGTAGACAACTTCTGATGCAATCATATCTTTTATTGTATTTACTGCATTATATAAATTATTATATTTTCACAAATATGATGCCCAAGAAGACATTCTACTTCATTATGTTAAACCAGAGGTCCCCAAACTTTTTACATAGGGGACCAGTTCTCTGTCCCTCAGACCGTTGGAGGGCCGGACTATAAAAAAACAACAACTATGAACAAATCCCTATGCACACTGCACATATCTTATTTTAAAGTAAAAAAACAAAACGGGAACAAATACAATATTTAAAATAAATAACAAGTAAATTTAAATCAACAAACTGACCAGTATTTCAATGGGAACTATGCTCCTCTTACTGACCACCAATGAAACAGGTGCTCCTTCCAGAAGTGCAGCGGGGCTGGATAAATGGCCTCAGGGGGCCACATGTGGCCCGCGGGCCGTAGTTTGGGGACCCCTGTGTTAAACTAAATGTTGATAATTTTACAATCAGGTGAAGACGTAAAATCCTGAATTGCAAAAAAAACTGTAGCTTACAGAGAAAAAGTAATGTCAGATTTGAGATCAGCACACTTGAATTAGGTAAGAACAAGTGTTTTTGTGGATGCAACAAAAATTTTGTTTCCCAATGTTATCTGTAGAAAGGGCACAGAAATATATCTGGGCGCAGTGATTCATCTGGAAATGTAACATTTTCTGAAGACCATGGGCATCTGCCTTTCTTTACTGGCCTGTTCCAATAAGAGAGCTCGATGTGCTCATTCCTCAATGGAAGGGTGCTGACAACATATAAATAATACAGAAGTATGTGAACATTAAAACGAGATAACGTAAGAGAGCATTTAAGATCTAGCTCTCAGCATATGTCAGTTTGGCTCAAATCAACTCATAAAAAATTTTTAAAAACAGTTAACAAGAAATTGCCATTCTGTTACATAATACTCTTTTCTTGAATATTAAGAAATGAAAATTAAAACTATGCCACTAGCTCGAGATATTGTAAAGACTCTGGGGGGGGAAAGCTCCCATTTCCGATGCTGACATGATGACGGAGGGTCCCCCGGGCCCTCAGGTCCCCTCTAGTGCATCCCTGCATCACAGCCAGGTCGCCAAGGGCTCGAGGACCTGAAACCTCCGTGCAGGTGGCTTATGCTGCAGAACTGCAGAGCGCATGCTCAGGGCTCTTCACACACTGAAGCAGCTTGATGGGCCTGTGACAAGAAAGTAAAGAAGAGGATCGAGAGGTTAAGTTATCCACGGTTCAGTTTCCTCCCCTGCAGGACAGCATGGAGAAGAAGCCAGGCACCTAAGACTGAATAACTTCAAGGGAGGCCCTGTGAAGTTTCATTTGACCCACAGAGTAAATACTGAGGAGAACTGTCTGATGCTCAGATGTGGGATGGAAATGAATGTCTGGCTCTAACAGGGCAGAGATATGGGCTATGGATGTCGCTGATGACCAAGAAGCAGCACCCTGAGAAAGGACCCCCATATTTTCTTCAGAAGGCCACTGGCTGGGAGCACCTCTGGGTCAGGTAGTGGGTGGGAAGGAGAGGGAACAGAGATCGCCATAGGTCACATCCCAGATCACCATCAGGGCCCAAGGGAAAATGGCTGCAGATGGAGACATGGCTATTTCTTCTTCAAGAACAAATCAACTCTAGCTAGTTGCTCAATGGGTAGAGCATCAGCCTGGCATATGGATGTCCAAATTATGATATCAAGTCAGAGCACATGGGGGTAGTGACCATCTGCTTCTCTCCACCTTCCTTTCCTCATTCTCTCTCTCTTCCCCTCCTGCAGCAAGTGGTTCAGTTGGTCTGAGTGTGGCCCTGGGAGCTGAGGATGGCTCCTCTGGAGCACATCAGTCTTAGTCACTGAAAATAGCTCAGTACTCAAGCACTGGCCCCATACAGGGTTGCTGGGTGGATCCTGGTCAAGGCTGATGCAAGCGTCTGCCTCTCTATCTCCCCTCCTATCACCTAAAAAAAAAAAAAAAAAAAGAACAACAACAACAGATTGATTGATTGATTGATTACCAGTAGTCATCCTGGCAGGTGAATGTAATATTCCTTCTGTTTAAAATCAATTTCAGATCATTTATGGAGGGACTCGAGCAGGAGTGACTGGGAAAGAAAGGAGAAAGTGTTAGCATAACAGGGTCGTGCAATTATTCTCTGAGTCAGTCTATCCCTTGCACTAAGGCTGGAATAAAGGGGGGGGGGGAGCACAGGTCACTTCTAAGAATTCATAGGGCAGCAGGAAAGCAGAAGGTGTGCCCTAGGTGGATACCTACTTGGGAAGTACAATTGAGAGGCCGTTGGGATGGGCTGAATGTAGAGTAAGACCCTACTCATTTCCTGAGCCAGTCTTTCCTCACTGCATTCTTGTGACTGTGGGTTCTCTTGTGGACTCTCCAACAGTGACCCTAAGAACATGTGGGTGCGAGGCAGGAACACGTACCTATGTGCTCCGTCAAGGTCATGCATCACCCAGGCTTGTAATATAGGAACCCTCAGGGGATTCAAGTGGTGGATTTCTACAAGTCCAAATGTGCTAAAATCGAACAGAGAGGAAACATTGTCAGCACCAAACTAAGTCGTTCAGGTACCCCGGCCTCTTTTGAAAAGGGGTAGAACCCACCCTCTGAAACTGACACCATCTCTACTCATTCAGCATGACCCTCATTGAATAAGATCCTCAAAAGAAGATTCTTAATTGTACTTTGATGTTGATCGTTTAAGTACTTGTTTGTCCAAGAGTGGGCCTTTGGACCAACATAACGACATTGGCTGGGGGCTCATGGAATAGCAGCCCCAGGGTCCCCACTCCCAACTGAGCCACCCTCTGCAGTCTGGCAAGCCCAGGGGACCCACACGCTCAGCAAGTGGGACACGACTCTGCCCAACCCTGTGTCCTGCTCTGACCCCACACTGAGCTCTTCCCCATTGGCCTCTCACACCTGCCACTCCACAGCAGGTACTTAGGTCCCTCCCACCAGATTATGAAATGCAGAATGTTAGCACTTTCTCCACAAATCCCACAAGGTTGAGGTCGAAAGAAGAAGACAAAAGGACATGTGATTCTTCATAGAGTTAGATATAAAAACAAGACAGAAGGAAATTTAATTTGGGGCACCTGGACTGTTCCTTCCTCTCAGTCCTGCCCTGCCCAGGGAAGGGCTGAGGAACAAGGATGGAAAAGGTCATCCTCGTGGCAAACACTGAGCATAGAAGGCAGCAGTAATTGAAGGCATAGGTGTGGCCAGGGACATGGATTAAATGAGAGGAGAATACCTGAGACTCACTGAGCACTTTCTCTTTCTCAGGCACAGAGCTCAGCATCTGTCACACCTTATCTCAATCTTCAATACCCACCATCCTGCACGTGCTCACTAAAGGACTCAAAGAGGTTAGGGGCCCTGCCTGGCCTGTGGGGGTGCGGTGGACAAAGCGTCAACCTGGAACACTGAGGTTGCCCCTTTGAAATCCTGGACTTGCCAGGTAAAGAAATACATGACAACCAATCAATGAACAGCTAAAGAGAAGCAACTAGGAGTTGAAACTTCTCACTCCATTCTCCTCTCTCTTCTCTCTCCATGAATCACTAAATAAAACTTTTTAACAAAGTAGAGGTTAAGTGCCTTGCCTAGAATCACATATGCCAAACGTGAGGGCCTCAGCAATCCCACTTCAACTAAACTGCTGACAACACCTGCAAAGAGATAATGGAGGTCAAGAGCCAGCACAGGTCCTGATGTCCCCATAGCAGCTGTAGTGCTGGACTGGGACTCACGTGTTCAAGGAGGAGAGACAGGTCCTAAGACAGACCTTTGTGATGGTGAAGACTTATATAGGCAGAAGAGGGGAGGGAGCAGGTTATGGGAGGGGCAAGAACGTGAACAAAGGCAGGAAACAGGCATCATGGAGTGTACTGGAGGCCAGAGCTGAGAAAATACCTCCAGGCCTCGAAAAGTCTAGACAGGAGCTGGTCAGAGTGTGGGACCATTAGGACCCTTAAAGGATTATAAGCAACAGAGAGAACAGACAAAACATTCACTTAGAAAGACAAATCTCTCCATGGAATACAAAAGATTTACCTTTCTTAGCAAAAATTTGCAGTACTGTTCCTAAAGATAAGAAATATATGTGTTCATAGACAAAATACACAATGGAGGCTAACTAACGCTTACAAATAGAACGCAGAGAAATAGGTACCTGTTTTTATCAAAGGTGTTACTGATGGACCCATTGAGCACCAACTGGACCACACCACAGGCATTTTCCACAAACTTAAAATAAAAAGAAAGCCCACAATCAATCAGCATGCAAACTTCATCGGCACACCCCAGCGGCGGCCCCCAAAGCAGCTCTCAGCACGAGCTGGGGGAGGGGACAGACTGTGTGGTTCCAGCTCAGGACGCCGGGAGGATGTGCTTCCAGCACAAACCCTGGAAGGTTCCGCTTCACAGGAGAGTTCTGGAAGCAGGTGCTCTGCCCTGTGTCTGCACAAGGAAGCTCAACATCACTGCTACTCAACCGCTGCTCAGAAGTCAGCGTGCAGACGAGGAAGAGGAGCATCGCAGCAGGAGGGAGATGAAGGGGCTTCTTTAGTGTCATAAACTGTAGACACCGCACATTTAATGTAGGGCGCAGGACAGAGGATTCAGGGGTAAGGGAAATGGGGACACCACGAAAGGGACACTGAGGCCTGCACAGACACAAGGAGAAATGGGAAATGAATGAATGAATGAATGAATATTAAGCAAGCCGGACCCTTTGCTAGGCGCTGGAGAAGACACAGTGAACAGAACAACGGCATCTACATGTTTCCGCAGGACGACCGTCCGCGGGGACCAGCCCAGGTCCCCTTCTCACTTTGTCGGGCCATCTCACAAGGGAGGATGAGCTTCCTGCGGGTGTGGCCACGACACGAGAGCTCCTTGAGAGCAGTGAGCCCGGCTGTCCTGCTGCCACTCAGCCCTGGGGCCTGGACACCAACACGTGGCACAGAGTGGGCGCCCCTGGAAACCTGTGAAGGGAGGAAGGACGGGAAAGAGGAAGCAAGAGGCCCAAACCCTCCGTGATGCAGGTGAGGAAAGAAATAGAGTGAACACAGCAGAGGGCAACACAAGCTGGAGGGTGGGTAGGACTCCCCTAGTAGAGGCGGAGGGAGCCGCAAACAGAAGGCCGAGGGGCTCAGAAGAACACTGACTGGTGTTTAGGGGTAACTAGGGCAGTCTCTGAGGCTGGAAAGCTTAGTTCATGGAGGGCCATGAAGGCTTTGCTTAGAAACCTGACCTTTAGTCTGTCTGCAGGTGATGAAACACCATGACCAATATGAAAAAGGATGGGGAAAATCCAATGTGGCCTCTGTCGTTCTGCTGGGGGTGATGAGCAGAGGACAGAGGCCCTAAAAGTATCACTCACAGGAGCTAACTGACCCAAGAGCTGACTGGGTGCCAAGCCCTGAGCCTGCAATACTATGTAATCTTCAACAGCCCCTGCAAAGGAAATACTGGGTCCATTTACCCCAAGGACATTTGGAAGAAACAAAGTGGAATGGGATTCAAACCCAAGAGGCACTGTCTCTCTGGTCAGAAAAAGACAGGATCTAGTCTGATAAAAGAAGGCTGTCTGCATACATCCATGAGCGAGCATTTGGCCAAGACAAAGGTTCGGTCCGGCATAGCTCTCAATGGTAGGGTGCACCTGCGATCGCCTCACCTGAGCTCCTACGACCCAGGATGATATGGAAAACACATGCAGGTGCTTGCCAGGTAAAATGTGGCTTGGCTTTAAAAGTTTACATCAACTGCACGGTCCCAGAACATATCATAGAGTGATAAAATAGACACATTTCTCAGAAAGAACAGAAACTTTTCTCAATAACAAAACAAAACAAACATAAAACTATACTGTCCCTCTGATTTTTTGCAGCACTTAGTATGTGCCCCACAATTATTTGCTAAAGAAACGCATTCTTACTGAACGGGGCAGTGGTGTCTTGTTTAAACATTGTGGTAGCGCTATGGGACAAGCATTAGTTTCACTCCCACAATGAGGACTCTGACAAATGAGGACCCTGTAGGTCAGATGGTGGTTAAAGATCTCTTTGAGTTGGAATGGTCTCCTTATGGCCCTTAGCAGGCTATTATCTTGATTCCATCAGGCTTTACCTGAATCTCTTTAGCAGGAGTTGGGCTCTGTCTCCTTCCTACCCCACTGACCCTGGATGAGCCCCTTAACCTCTGAGTCTTCATTTCATCATAACCTTCCGTCAGCACCCACTGTGAGGACTAACTAGGATGACGTAGAGTTAGGACCCGGCTCAGGACTTGTCTGAAATATGCACTTGCCCCTGCTCCTCAGTGTCTACATTTAATACGGGACAATTGGTACAGATTCACTTTCTCCCTCGTTTCCTTTCCTCCTTTCTTCCTTCTTTACTTTCCTGTTTTTCTTTACTCCAGGTCCACTTGTGTGCAAAGCAGTGACTTATAAGAAAAATTAAAACACACATTTCGAGTGAAGTCAGAAAGAGAAGGGTGCGAGGAAGAAGGTATTTCCCAGCCGGGATTGCGGACTGCAGTGGGACAGGGTGAGGCCAGCTTCCAGACCACCACACAGTGCGCACACCCAGCAGGCTGCATACTTCCCCGCAGCCTGCTCTGTCACCTGTACATCCTTGTGACAGCACGGTGACTGTCACAGGGGCTCCTGTGAGGATGAAAGATGTTAATCCATGAGCAGACCTGAGGACCGGGCCTGCTCACAGGGAGTGGGCTGCACTTGCAGCTTACTAGGACTCCTCCAGGAATCACAGACTGTGCAACGCCGGGGCCAGAGGGTAAACCAAGCAGCAGATTCCTGGACGCCAGAGCCAAAAACTGGGTAAGAGCAAGGATTCTCCAGCCGCAGCCAGGGGCCCTCCATGCTGCCCTAAATGATGTGGGAAGGTCTTCTGGAATGTATCCAGAACATTGTCCACAGGAAATAATCCCCAAAATAATTCAGACCAACCACTGACTAGATGACCACTTGCTGCTTTGGTCTCCTGAAGTCTAGAATGTCACATTTTATACTTACTGGTTTAGACACCGTATCCCAGAATACAGAAATGATATTTCTTCTGCAGTTTTCCCTCACTTGCAGACAAGACTGATGCTTCATTTCTAAAAGACACAGTTTATAGAAAATAATCAAAGTGGAAAATAAAAGCAGTAATTAAGCTCCGTTCTTCCCTGACTAGTCACAGTGGAGCCATTTTCCAATGACATCACTGCCAAGATGGAGGATGGAGAATGGACATGTTTCGACCCAATTTAACTGAGTGCCCCTGAGTCCCATCCAAGTCCTTAGCTTGTCCTCCACATCCCACACAGGAACACTGTGACCAGCTTTGAGTCACATTTCTGGGAAACTGCAGAAAGATCATCAGACATAGACAAGACCACAACAGTATCCCCTGTGCAGGAGAAACCAGAGACCACACTGGGCCCCTCTGCTTCCTGCCAACCCTCTCCTGTTGACAGCGCCCCTCCTCCCTCAGCCCCACACGGTGGGCTCAGAGGGCTCGGAGTCTCCACACCCTCCCATCGAGACAGGCTCAAGCCCCGTGAGACACAGCAGCACAGAGCATGCGTGTCTGTGCCTAATTTCCATGTCACCTCTCCCAAGGACACTGCCTTAACACACTGTTTTTAGTTATTTTTGACATATCATTAGCAAATGAGATTGTAAAATATATATTTAAGATGCACAGTGTGATGATTTGATACACATATATTCACTGTAAAAAGTTTTCCCCATGTGCGGATAATTAGCACACCCACCACCTCACAGATTTCTCTTGTGTGCATGTGCGCGTGTCTGTGAGAGAGCACACGGGTCCTACGCTCAGATCATTCCCGTCACGCTCCTACGGTGCGTCCGCTACAGTCACCGCGCTGTGCACAAGCTCAGACCTCACTCATCTTCTCAGTGAAAGTGTGTGCCCCTTCAGCCTGGCCCTGTCTCACCCACCCCTGCGCCTGCAAACTCTTTCCTACTTTCTTTCTATGAGTTCATTCATTTCATTTTAAATTTTTAGATTTTACGTATAAGGGACATCTTGTGGTATTTTCCTTCTCTGTTTTATTTCACTCAGCAAAATGCCCCTCCTATCCATCTGTGTCGATGGAAATGACAGGGTTGCTTTTTTTACTTTTAAGGCTGAATGGTCTTTTATGGTATATGCATATACCTGTGCCTCATTTTCTCTGTCCATTGAACCTGACTGCACAAACACCTCAGTGTTAAATTAAGTTCTGGGGACCGAGAGATCAATTAGAGACAGAAGCCCTGCCCACAGAGACCACGTGATTCAACATAATGGAATAAACTGAAGACAGATCAGCTGGGGCTGGGGCGCTGGCAGCACCACTGGGAAGGTGGACGTTGAAGTTGATTTTGAAGGATGAAGAAGAGCCTGCAGACAGAGACAGAGGAAGGTGCTCCATGCAAAGGCACAGAGGTGTGGTAAAAGGTGTGCACATGAGCTGGGTCTAAGAATAGATGGTGTCAGGTGGGTACAGGGGCTCTGTCCTCCACACTGATCTTTCTGGGCCCCTGGGCGAGCTCAGAGCCCCTTCATCCCGCACATTGATGGACAGTCCCATCGGGCCCAGGTCCTCACCAGAGGAGCTCTCGTCCCCGCACCACCTGAGGCCGTCAGCGATGTACCCCAGCAGCGTGTCCTCCAGCGTGAACATGTCCCTCAGGATCCCTGTGTACTGATGTGCCAGCTCGCTGGATTTGCTCCACAAGACAGTCTAGGAACAAATAAGCATAAGCTGTTATTGAGATCAACTTAGTAAGCTGGGAAAGCATCCACATCTTTTAAATGAAAGACCAATAGATAACAGAGTAAGTCACATATAGTCTGAGTGAGTGTTGTTGAGTGCATGGCTGGTGTGTGTGTGTGTGGGTGTGTGTGTGTGTGTGTGTGTGTGTGTGTGTGTGTTCTAGGTCACAATGTAAAATGAGCTTATTATTTTGGGTTTAAGTAAAAAAAAACCTCTGAAAGCCACTGAACAAAATCCTTTATTAAATGCAAGATTGGAACACATCTGGAGGAGGCATTAGCAAGTTACAGAATTCCTAAAGTTATTTGCAAAATAATTTTGCCTACGTGCTACTTCTTTTTTTGGAGAAGTTCTCTCTGTTTCTTAAAGAGCTCTATACCCCCTGCTTCCTCTCCCAAATCTCCCATATCACCCCCAAAGAAATAAAAAAAGAAAAAATGAAAAGAAATAAGAGGCCCTTGCATTTTGGCTCAGCAGTAGAACATCAGCAGGCATGTGTAAGTCCCGAGTTTGAATACTGGTCAGGGCACACAAGAGAAGCACCCATCTGCTTCTCCACCCCTCCCCCTCCCCCTCCGCCTTCTCTCTCTCTCTCTCTCTCTCTCTCTCTCCCCCTTTCTCTCTCTCGTCCTCCCACAGGCATGGCTCAGTTGGCTCAAGTGCATTGGCCTGGGTGCTGAGGATGGCTTCATGGCTTCCACCTCATGCACTAGAATGTCTCCAGTTGCAAAATAGCAACGCCCCAAATGGGCAGAGCATCGCCTCCTGGTGAGCATGCCAGGTGGATCCGAGTTGGTGCATGTGGGAATCTGTCTCTGCCTCCCTTCCTCTCACTGAAAAAAAACTAAGAAGAAAAGAGCAAATTCAGAGAGTTTTCCAGGGTTCTTTTCAAAGGCACGAAAAACCAAATTTCAGAACATGCCTCAGCTCCATGGACCTTCTCTTCTGAATCGGAGGCTATGGTGCTGTGGTTGGAAGCCCAGGCCCCCTAGTCACGTGGCTTCATGAAGCCCAGTGTCACTGCTTTGAGCTGCCTGACCTGGGACAACCACGGCATCGCAGAGCCCCACTGTCCCCGGCTATAAAATGGTAACAGGAACAATTGAAAGAAACTGTCAGGATGTGGAGGAGATTAAATGAGACACTGCGAGTGAAGTGCAAGGTCCCATGTGGGGGCACAGCCCCTCCACGCAGTGGCCCCTGGATGTTTATTGCCACGCGGCTCTTCTGTGAGAGCCCTGTGCTTGTGCGCCCTGCTCGCTCCCAATGGGACTACAGGCTGTCCATGGCTTAGGGCCTCACAAGGGTGACTTGGGGCATGGTGCATTTTCCCTTTTATACAGAGTTCAGAAAAGATTCACTCCAGGACAGACTCTCCCGGTATAATCAGTGTATTAGAAGCCAGGCCTGTCTGGCTCCAAATCCTGTGCTATTTCAACCAGTCACTTTCAAGATGGTCCAACCGGAGGAGGTGCTGGTCCCCTAAGCTCCCCAGGGTGCCCCCTTCTCTCTGGTGGGATGGGCACGGAGTCACTGCCCTGCTTCTTCCACAGGACGGCAAATGCAAACGGGTGTCATTGTGGTTGTGGTTGCTATTGTATCACCGGAGGTCAGGGGAGGGCATTGTAATTACTGAGGTTGGGCTGGATTTGTTTGGGGTTGGATTGGTTTCCTGTTAGGTTTGTTTTGCCTTATTTTTAACCAAGAGTCCTTCTCCGCTTGTGTGCTCCCGTTTCTCTCTCTTACTCCCCTCTCCCGTCCTAAATCCCAATCACATCTCGGTCTCCTGTTCACCCCACAGACTCACCCCTCCAACCACACCTACTCCTCTTCCTTCATCCTGGTCTACATTTGGTCCTGTGACCGCTTCTCTCTGGCTCTCAGTTTCTGTGGACAAACCAAGAACCTGACCCAGTTACCTTGTGGCAGGGAACGCTTTGATTGGTCAGCTCCATCAGCGGCTGGTAGTCTTGTTCCGTAGAGCCACAGGGATCCTTGGAAAGGAATGCATTCATGAACGCCTTCCCTATCTTGTGGCAGTCTTTATGTCTGTGAGATGAAACATGAAAAATAAAATAAATCATGAATAATGAGGTTGCAAACATGTCCTTGGAGAATAATTACCCTCTCCCACAAACACTGTCCTGTAGGACGCATTTACTGAGTACTGTGTAATCCCTATATACAATCTCACCTAATCTGTACAACACACTTATGGGTGAGTATTAACCTTCCTGCCCTACCAAGTCCCTGCCCACATGGAGCTCATCCTCTGGTTAGAGAGAAGAACAGAACAGAGACAAGCTGATAAGTTACCAAAAAAAGCACAGGTGACTGTGAGTACGCAGGAAATCGACAGGGCTGTGTGACAGCAGAAACCGAAGGACGGACCGCTGTGGGGAGGCTGGTCAGGAGCGCTCTCCCTGAGAGACCGTGTAAGCTGCAGCTAAATGATGAGGAAAAGTGCATTCCAGACCAAGGGTACTGCACATGCAGATGCCCTGAGACGGAGAAGAACTGGCTGATTTGGTGGAACTGAGACAAACGGCATCACTGTGGTGTAACGAAATCAGGGTGGGGCAGTATGGTAAGAAGTCAAGTCAGGGAAGAATTGAGAGGGAGATCCCTTAGACCTTTTGGACCAAAAAAAAAAGATTGCAAATTTTAGTCTAATTACCGTGGGTGGCCATTCGACGCTTTTAAGCATGGATTTGATCTCATTTGAATTTATATTTGAATAATCTCTCTGGAAAATTCTGAAGTGGCCCCCCAGTAGAAGAAATATGTCTGAAATGGAAATTCTAACAGCAGGTCCCCTTCAAACATCTCCTGGTGGCTAGAAGGCCGGCAGCCCAGGAGGAACTGATAGGATTGTACAGGGTGCTGGAGAAGACAGCAGGTGGAACTTCCTTTGTGTACGTGTGTTAACACGTGAACAGAGCCCAGCACTCCCTCAGGGCAACGACGTGGGTTTCCACTGGGACAGTCCAGTCATCAGGGTCAGGACAAGCCCCAGCCTTTGTAACAGGCTGTTCCTCAGAGAAACGAGGACCTCAGACCCCGGAGGGGTGGCCGTTTCCCTACGTCACATGACAAGTTGAAGACCAGAACAGGCACAGGTTTTCCCAGATGACAGGTACAGTGAATGGGGTAAGAAGGGATGGGACAGAAAGCCTTAGGCTGTGACAGCTATGGCAATGGTGAAAGAGTGATATCCTTGGCGGCTAGACCCAAAGGTCTTGGCTCAGTGGTAGAGTGTCGGCCTGGCGTGCAGAAGTCCCGGGTTCGATTCCCGGCCAGGGCACAAGGGGAAGCACCCATCTGCTTCTCCACCCCTCCCCCTCTCCTTCCTCTCTGTCTCTCTCTTCCCCTCCCGCAGCCGAGGCTCCATTGGAGCAGAGATGGCCCGGGCGCTGGGAATGGCTCCTTGGCCTCTGCCCCAGGCGCTAGAGTGGCTCTGGTCGCAACAGAGCGACGCCCCAGAGGGGCAGAGCATCGCCCCCTGGTGAGCAGAGCATCGCCCCTGGTGGACGTGCCGGGTGGATCCCAGTCGGGCACATGCGGGAGTCTATCTGACTGTCTCTCCCCATTTCCAGCTACAGAAAAATACAATAAATAAATAAATAAACAAATACATGCAAGTGACGCTGTGGAATAAACAGATGGATATATGAGCCTGAGGTTCAGGAGAAATAAAGCCATGAAACTACCCAAAGCGTCAAAAGACAAAGAAAACAAGATAACCAAGAACTGAGTCTTGAAACCAACATAAGAGGTTGGGAGAAGAAACCTACAAAGACTGAAACGGTACTTCCAGGGATACAGGACATAAAAATAGAAGATTGGTTTACACTGGACACTGGTTAAAGAAAGTACATTAGGCAGGTAGATGTTTGATGGTGTCAGATGCTCTTGCTTAGTCAAGGAATATGAAGACTGAGAACTGACCGTCTGAATTATCACCAAGGAAGTCGTGTCAGGAGCCGTTTTCATTTGCAAATGCAATGGCTATCTTTTTATTATTGAATCCTAAATTGTTGGTTTTTCTTTTACACTTAATAATGTATTTTGTGAATTTAATTGGAGAAACATCCTGGGAAAAACATACCTTAACTGGTGTATCACTAAGAATGCAATATCCTGGAATGTATGCTCTCACGCTCCCTCCTCTCATCCCCATTTTAGGCTGGAACACATCTTCTCCTACAATGTTAAGCAAGCTCGTTCCTTACTAATTATCTGTTGGAATGGAAATTATCTTAAACCTGTAAAGGAAAAAAATTAGCAAAGGAAATTTAATGTTGAGGTCCAAATCATTTTGTGACAGTCACTTGTAACCTTTTACTTCAATTTCTTATATTCATTAAAATCTATTTATCGTTGCTATAATATCCTACTGATATAAACATGAACTTATAAAGTATATTTATATTAGTAAAACACAACTTTATCTATTTTATAGTTCCTTTTTTTTTTTTTTTTTTTTTTTTTTTGTATTTTTCTGAAGCTAGAAACGGGGAGAGACAGCCAGACAGACTCCCGCATGCGCCCGACCAGGATCCACCCGGCACGCCCACCAGGGGCTACGCTCTGCCCACCAGGAGGCGATGCTCTGCTCCTCCGGGGTGTCGCTCTGCCGAGACCAGAGCCACTCTAGCGCCTGAGGCAGAGGCCAAGGAGCCATCCCCAGCGCCCGGGCCATCTTTGCTCCAATGGAGCCTTGGCTGCGGGAGGGGAAGAGAGAGACAGAGAGGAAGGAGAGGGGGCGGGGTGGAGAACCAAATGGGCGCTTCTCCTATGTGCCCTGGTTGGGAATCGAACCTGGGTCCCCCCGCACACCAGGCCGACGCTCTACCGCTGAGCCAACCGGCCAGGGCTAGTTCCATTTTGTTGTTCAATAAATACAGAGTGCTTATGAAGTGCCAGGTGGAGAATTAGGAATCTAACTGGGAAAAGCAAATTTTATTCTATAGGGAAAAACACAAAATGAAGACAAATTAAAATAAAACTGCAATAACATTTCCCTTTGTCATACTGATAAAAATCAGAAAGCCAGAAAATCTCTCCCTCAAATATCAAAACAACATAGTTATGAGGAAATAGAAACTCTCATTGCCACAAGAGAATCACCTCATACGGAGAAATTGGTTGTTTTCTAAATTAAAACAGTGATTATTGTCTTTAAATTAGCGATTCCACTTCCAGGATTCTATCTTAAACACATAAGGATTTCAATGCAGCAGGTTCTGTAATGTGTAGTTGGGGGGGGACGGGGGGAGTGAGACACAGAAGAAAGGAGTATGTGTGGAAGTCATGAATATAAACATATGTATTCAGAGAACATTTCTGGAAAGATACAGGGAAAAAACTATCATTATTTACCTCGGAGAAAGAAAAAAAAAAGAAATTGAGGGGAAGGTAGTTTGATTCTCTTCTCTAACATTTTATTTCTTTATAAACTAGAAAAAAAATATGTAGCAAATATGGTAAAAAAAAAACTTGTCTGTTAACACACAATGAATAAATAAATACATGTAATATTCTGTGGGCATGTTAATGTGTTAGCAATTTTCAAAATTAAACATGTTAGTGTGTTTGCAATTTTCAAAATTAAACATTTTTTTATTTTAAAGTAGAAAAACTAAGAGAAGATATTGACTGGGGAAGACGAAATATGCAAGAGGGAGAAAGTTCCCTTGAGTGGAAAGAACGAGGAAGACTAGACCTGGAGGAAACAAAAGTCCGTTCTCAGCCATAAACTGATATGTTCATATCCTGGGGTTCAAAGGTACCTTTAAAATATTATATTCAGAGTATTAAAATATGAAACCAAGTCCCCAAAATGAGATCAATTGATCTATTAGACTTTGATCTAAGTCTCAAACATTCCTTTGGGATTCTAAATGTTTCCCGCATTTTAACTGCATGTTTTCAGTCTTTCTTTGCTATTGAAGAATTCCCAAGGTGGTTTCATGATTGCCAACTTTGCTGCTCTAGATGAGTTAGTTCATAAATAAACTCTGACTCCTAGGAACCAAGATAATGAAGAAACCAACCTTATCATGAATTCCAGAATATTGAAACCATGAGGTGTCAAAGGCAGAAAAGGTTTTATATTTGCTTGATAGTCCCAATCAGGAAAAAAAAATCATTTGAACAATATCAAGGCAAATGCAGATCATGGCCAAGTCCAATATGCCTTTGGGGAATTTCGAATGTTCCGTAAGGTCACGCTTTAATAACTGTTTTAAAACATCCAAACACCAAAGATATAGATAACTTCCTATCCTGTGGGTGTATCATGTTTGCTACATTCCAATAGGAAGTGAAAAACTGAGCTTAGCAAATTATCATAGGTCAGGTTGTTGAAGAAATTTGAGTTATGTCTATAACACTGTGTATGGTGAGGCCATCACTTTAAGCAGATACATAGATTCATTTTGTGAATCTTTTTACTTTTTTTGATATTGTGACATTCCCCACTATTTAGAATTCTACTTCAGGGTTAAGTGATTCTGTATTATTTCCTTTTTTTTTTTTTTTTTACTTCCCCCAGTGTCCTACACTGTTTCACTTTTAAAATTAGAAAAAAAAATGAGAATCATTGAAAGGAAACAGAACGTTATCCTTTTGTTCCATCTGTTCTTCAGATTTATGACCTCAGTTTTTACTTTCTTTATTGCCTTCTAAAACAAAGTTCTTGTCTGACCAGGCGGTTGCATAGTGGATAGAGCAATAGCATGGGACACAGAGGACCCAGGTTCGAAACCCCAACGTCACCAACTTAAACATGGGCTCATGGTTTGAGTGCAGGATCACCAGCTTGAGTGTAGGGTCACTGGCTTGAGTGTAGGATCATAGACATGACTCCATGGTTGCTGGTTTGAGCCCAAGGTCGCTGGCTTGCGCCCAGGGTCACTGGCTTCGGTAAGGGGGTCACTGACTTGACTGAAGTCTGCCAGTCAAGACACATATGAGAAAGCAATCAATGAACAACTAAGATGCTTCTCATCTCTCTTCCTTCCTGTCTGTCTGTCCTTCTCTCTCTTTCTCTCTCTCTCTCTCTCTCAAAAAAAGGTTTTTATCATTTCCTTGTTCCAGAGTGAATATTTACCAGTGATATTTTGTTGAAAAACATAACCCTTATCCACCACTCAGATTACCTACAAAATTTCTTGAATTTTACCACTCCTCTTCTTCCACATACTTAAACTCTGACTCCTTCCAAATACTTAGTATTTGAAACACACACATAGACATCTAAACACACACAAAAAATCCTTTCTTTATTTCATCTATCGTTCAGTTTCCTGTTTTGTTCTCAGAAATCTATATCCATTCTTTCCACTATCCATTATTTAAAGAAAACTTTGTGTTGGTAATTTTCTGACATTTCTAAGAGGTGCCTTTAATGACACACACAAAAAAACAAACAAACAAACAAAAAATTCTGACCACATATAAATTTATTTATGGTAAAAATACTTTTACTGGACCCCTATTTAACTGAGTCACTGAATAAACGGACACTCCATTCTCTCTGTGCATTTCCACCACCGTCCATCACTGTCCAGATGACATCAGCTCCGTCTGAATAATACAGGAACCTCTACAGGGATTTCGTGTTTCTTTCCTTGTCCCATTTTAAAGAAAAACGTGGAAAATTGAACATAGGTGGTCATTGGATAAGATTAAAGAATTAAATACTCTGCCTGACCTGTGGTGGCGCAGTGGATAAAGCATCGACCTGGAATGCTGAGGTTGCCGGTTCAAAACCTTGGCCTTGCCCGGTCAAGGCACATATGGGAGTTGAAGCGTCCTGCTCCTCCCCCCTTCTCTCTCTCTCTCTCTCTCTCTCTCCCCCCTCTAAAATGAATAAATAAATAAAAAATAATTAAAAAAAAAAGAAAGAAACTTTAAAAAAAAAGAATTAAATACTCTTAAAGCTGTGAAGTATTGTAATGATATTCTACTATTTTTCTTTTTTTGAGAGACAGGGTGAGAAGCATCAATTTGTAGTTGTTTCCACTTTACATGTGCACTAATTGCTTTTTGTGTGTGTGTGTGTGACAGAGACAGAGAGAGGGACAGATAGGGACAGACAGACAGGAAGGGAGAGAGATGAGAAGCATCAAGTCTTTGTTGTAGTACCTTATTTGTTCATTGATTGCTTTCTCATAGGTGCCTTGACTGGGGGGACTATAACAGAGTGAGTGACCCCTTGTTCAAGCCAGTGACCTTTGGAATCAAGCCAGTGACCAGGGGGTCATGTCTATATCCCACACTCCAGCCAGTGACCCCATGCTCAAGCTGGTGAGCCCGCACTCAAGCCAGTGACCTCAAGGTTTCGAACCGGGGCCCTCTGGGTCCCAGTTCTACGCTTCATCCACTGGGCCATTACGCCACCACCCTGTCAGGTTGATTGCTTTTTGTATGTGCCTTGAGCTGGGCCAATTCACTGTTCCTTTGTTCAAGCCTAAGATGTTGGTCTTTTCATGTTAATGACTTCTAGGCTGAAGCTGGTGAGATTTGAGACTTTGTAGACGACTTTCCCACTCAAGCCAGTGAACCTTTGCTGACTAGTTGGCAGCAATAGGCACCAGAAGGGGAGTGGCACCTGCAGTGAGGTGCTACGTAACAAGAACCTGAAACATGTGTATGATGGTTCATTTTCTGTGTCAGCTTGGCTGGGCCATGGTACCCAGATATGTGGTCAAACACATCTGAATGTCTCTGTGAAGGTACTGTCTAGATGAGATTAACATTTAAACAATAAGCTTTGAGTAAAGCGAATAACTCTCCATAATGTGGATGGACCTTATTCAGTCACCTCATGGCATTAAGAATAAGACTGACCCTAGCGGCGTCCACAGCGAGAGGATGAAAAGCCCCTTCCTCTATCGGACTGAGAGTGGCTGTGTTTCTGGCTGCAGGGGAAACTTGCGTTACCTGCGAGGGCAAACAATGGGGAGGTAGTGACTAATGACCAAGCAAGGGAATGTCCAGATAAGTGTAAGTGGGGAATGGCTAACCGGCATGAAGTTTAAGGTTCAGGGAGCTGTAAGCTAGCAACTGAAATTGTTTACATGGAGAGTTAAGGGACTGCCTTGGCTCCATGTCACCCAAAGTTCAACCTGGCTAGTTGACATTTTCCCTAAGAGTCCCTGGACCCAAATCTTACAGAGCCTCACCCTTGAGCCCCCAGGGAGGCGAGGAGCTTGGAGGCTGAGAGCATAAAGGCTGGAAGATGGAGATGGGGTGGAGGGGCATCTTACAACTTCTGTCTAGAAACTGCAGGTGTTTGGGCCTTGAAATTGTGCAGTCTCAAACTGATAGCATAAAGTTACGGCTATTCCTGCCGCTTTCAGCAGCCTGAGAAGCAGCTTTCTCCTCCCCAGCACGATCTACTTCATGTACAACTTCAAAAATGTGTTCTCGGGCTGCAGCCAAGCCCTGGGAATGGCATCCAGGACAGCGGTTCCCTTCAGGGGGAGATCAGTAGCCAGCAGGAAGGGTGCATGAGGAACCATCTGTTAAGATCCCACAGCCTGGTGCGGATGGTGTTCCCAGGGTTTGGACAGATTCATCAAGCTGATTCCCGCTACCGTGTTAGTTACAGCTCAATTGTTACTTGTTATTGGTTTGTTTTGTCTGGTTAATGAGCTTTCTGGCCACGTTCATTTCACGACGCGCAGGAGGAATCGGGTGCTGTTTTCTGTTAGAGAGTGCAACTCCGTGCAGAGGTCTGGCTCTGACGCCATCCCTCCACCTCAAGCTGCGCAAACCACTTAAGCAGGTGTCCTCTGTAACAGTCGGGACACTTGCAAGTCTTAAACGGTGAACGGAAACCCAGTGCAAAGTACAGATCTCCACCAAACCCCACCCACCTCTGCGCGCATCCTGGAAGGTCCCCGCAGTGGCACGAGGCAGGAGGCGCCTTGCCCAGAGGGCTGCCGTCCCAGCCAAGTGGTCCCAGCGGGCAGCGGTCTGCGCGGTTGCGCGCGCTCTCCTCCGCGCGCGCCGCTCCAGGGCACCGCTGCCCGCCGCGCAGTCGTGTACTCGGACCGCAGCGCTGCCCAGCGGCTCGTAGCTGTCACGGAACAGGAGCTGCTTTGTTTCGGCAATCCGACAGCTCCCCCGCGCGCTCTGCCTGCCGTGCCCGCCGAGCGCAGTATCCACCGCACCATGTCCGCCGAGCCCACCACGCGCAGAAACTACCGTTCCGTGACCGCGGTACGCCCTGCGCGCAGTACCCGCCGAGCCTGTCGCACTCAGTAACCACCGCCCCGTGCCCGCAATGCCCACGCTGCGCAGTAGCCACCGTGCGCCCCCGCCGCGCCCCCGCCACCCACTCACCTCAGCTCCGGCCGCAGGACTTGAGTGTAGGTGTAACACCTTCCCAGGACGAGCTCGGAAAAATTGGAGGTGGATCCTGTCCCCTTCCACTCCTTGTGCTTGGGCGCCTGGGGCCACAGGATTCCGACCACCACTGCGGTGACCACCAGCACGACACAAAGAATGGTGATAATGGTAATGCCAAGACAGACCTTCCTTTTCGTGGAGAGGCTGAGTTTCCTGCGGGGTTCAACCCCGTGCCCGGTTTTCGTGGAGAGGCTGAGTTTCCTGCGGGGTTCGACCCCGGGCACGGGGCTGAATCTGTAGTTGGGCATGGAATCCATGCAGGGTCAGGCCCAACGAATTCGGAGGAGAGGCTAGACTGGAGGCTGGGCAGGAAGGGTGGAGAGCGCTGCCCCTTTCTGAAAATGTTTCTCCCCCTTGGGATCTTTCTCTTGCCTTTTCTTGTCTTCCTTTCCCACCCCCACCTCCTAGTACTTCACAGTCCCCCCGCCCCAGCCTCCTGGACAAATAAGGATTGAAAGGACATTAAAAGAGTTCAACAAAAGGGGAGAGGCAGCCACCCTGATCCTACCCTTCAGATGCCTGAATAAACACAGTGTGTATTCTTGAATCTGTCAACAGGTTCCCTTAATCAGCCTTGGACTTTACACTGTAGCAGTACTTCTCCCTGGAAAAGAGGAAGGCAGGCCACCCGCCCCTGTACCTGTGCACAAGCAATCCTTTCTCCTGCAGAGCAAAGCTCTACCTCTGCTCTGTGGCACTGACAAGTTCCTGCTCAGCCCCTGTAAAGGCTCTGCCTAAGCCTTACCCCTTCTGGCAAGTGCCATGCTGGTAAAGCTCTGGATTCAAACTGTGTTCCATCACTCAGTGCTGGGTGAGGCCAGGTATGTTACCTGACCTCCCTGTGCTCCAGATGTAAAGTGGGGCCGATGGCAGTACCCACTTCATGGGTGATTATGAGGACTGAGTTCGTATTTACAGCATGTTGAGCGTAGTGCCTGGCACACGGAAAGCACTCAGTCAGTGTCTGCTCTTCCTGCATGCTCTGTGAGCACGTGGGCGGGGTGCCATTCTGCCTTCCGTGGGTTGTGCCTAGAAGACTGTCTGGCATGCAGGGAACACTCTAAGTGGTGGGTCAATAAAGAATCAAATGACTTTTCCCAGACATCTCCTACCTCGCTTCTCTCAGGATTCCTCAGCACTGGGAACCGCAGACACAAGGGGTGTGCTTGATGACTGAATAAACAAACAGATGACCAACCAGAGTTCTATTTTAACACCCACTATTCCATTCATTCCAAACTGGTTTCATAGGGCTGTTCTCACAATCCCAGATCTGAACAAAATAATATGGAAATGGGATAAAATGTTGGGTTTTCCTTGAGGTTCATCACCCTGACCTCTGACCTTTCATGTTCTCCACCTTTGTCTCCACCTTGTCTTGGGCCTGAACTTCCTTCTATATTGAATAATGTGCAAGATCCAAAGTCACTTACAGTGTAACAGAGCTTGTCACCCACTGCTTATTGAACTGAGCCATCTGATATTAATAGTTTTCTGTCTGTAGAATGAATGAAACATATAAGACTGGACAGAAAAGCAACCTCTTTAGAAAGAGAATTTGCTTTTGATAATAAATTTAATAAATACACATGGAGTAAAAATCAAATAGAACAAAATGAATATACAGAATATTCTTTCTCCTGCCTGGACACCCTCTTACCGTGTTAACGAACAGGCAGCCTTTCTATGTGCACACATGAACACAGAGAGAAGCCTTCACTGTTTCACTACATTTATGGCACATGGCGCTCTCTGTTGTGCACCTGATCTATCTCAATTTGTGACGTGTTTAGCATTTATGGTTCCACCTAATTCCTGACCCACCGAACTTCCCTTGTATGAGCCATGGATTATTTAACGAGCCCCATATCGATGACAGCTAGGTTTCTACTCATTTGTTAGAACACTAAATACTGGAATAAATATTCTTGTGTCCACATGGTTTTCTACATGTCCACATTCATACACTCTTCAAAGTTGACTTTCTGAATCAAAGGGCACGACCATTTAAATTTAGCAAATCACAGACAATCAGCTACAAATGCCAAGCATCCTGGTAAATTCTTGGGGAATAAGATTGCAAATGTGCAGATAAGTAACCACCTGCCTGTACTCTGTCTGGCTGGGGTATAATTTGGGGTAAGTTACATTTTTTAATTTGTCTTTTCATCAGTCAAATGGATATAATAGAATGCTTCCTCAACAGGTTAAAGCGGGGATTAATAGGGACAATATACACACTTAGGACAGGCTAGGCACTGGACACTTGATAATACTGTTATTATGAACTTATTTGTATAGTTACAGCACACTGAAGTTCTAAAAATGGTATATTCTGGTGTGACCACGCAGTGGTGCAGTGGATAAAGCATTATTAGTCTGAGATGCTGAGGACCCAGGTTCAAAACCCCAAAATCGCCAGCTTGAACGCGGGTTCACCAGCTCGAGCATGGAGTCTTCAGCTTGACCATGGGATCATAGACATGACCTCATGGTCACTGGCTTGAACCCCAAAGTCGTTGGCTTGAGCAAGAGGTTACTGGTTTGGCTGGAGCCCCCCCCCCCCATCAAGGCACATATGAGAAAGCAATCAATGAACAACTAAGGTTTGACAACTATAAGTTGGCACTCCTCATCTTTTTCCCTTTCTGCCTGTCCTCATCTCTCTCTCTTTCCCTCTCTCACTAAAATAAATAAAATAAAAATGGCATATTCTGGTATTCACTCATTCGACACAAATTAAGGACCAGCGCCTGGCAGGCGCCGTGGCAGCTTACTAGAGACACAGGAGGGGACTGGCCTGGACGAAGCCAGTATAGGGCAGTTAAGTGCACGGGCTTTCTGGTCAGGTAGACCGCAGTGGGTTCTGTTGCTCGTGCAAGGAACCAAACTCCTCTGAACAAGTTTCTCTCTGTAGAGCGGGCTGAAAAATTTCTGCCGGCGTCACTGAATTACTTTCACGATTGAATCAAGAGAAGCATGTGGAGAACCTAGCTGAGTGTCTGAGGTCTGTAGAGAGCGCTAGCAAGTGTCCATCAAATAAGCACCAATACGGAGACAGCTGTGTACAGGCAGGAGATCAAATATGTCCCAGTAAGTTACAGGAAGTCTTAGCAAAGATGATGACATTAGATCAGGCTGCTGACAGGCAAGCAAGGACTGCAAAAAGGGGGGAAAGGCACGTAAGCAGACCAGGAAGAATTGCAGTGTGGATGTTGGAACGTCTGGGACTCCAGAGAAGTAATGTCTTCTCAGCCACGCAGCCAGGCAGTGGAAGTGCTGGCTCTAGAATGACCTTTCTTTGGTCAACTTCATTAGTCATTTTCAGTCACGCAAGTATTATAATATCATCACATTCTAAATATTGGAAATAGACAAAAGAAGAAAAATGCTTCCTTTTTCCAAAACCCAAAACCAACTACAATTAGCATTATGTTATCTTTCCTATCTTTTTTCTAAGCTTTGACTGTTTTAAAAGTTGTCAACACAGCCCTGGCCAAATAGTGCAGTTGGTTAGAATGTCCAGATATGCCAAAGAAGGGTAAAGAGATGTTGAATTTCAGAAACAGCAGACAAGCACACTTATTGATGAAAACTTTATCCCACTCTTAGCAACTCGGGCAAAGTTTATCTATTAGTCATTTCACATATACATTTCAGACCACCCAGAACACTCCAAAATTCATGCCAAGATTTTCTCAACTGCTTTTCTTATGAAATGTTTACTTGATTCCTTGGGATGCTTGTGTTTTCCGTTCTTATATTCCAACACAGAGAGACTGAAGGTCAAATATCTCAGCTGGGGGAGGAACACATACCTGAGTATCTAAGAGGCAACTCTTCCATGTTTTCCGAGCCTAGCGTTCTTCAGAGCAGGCAAACGACAAAACAAAGAGAAACTTAAAGGAAAGCCCCAAGTAGAATTCATGGAAAATAAGGATTCTAAATATCATTCCCTGATTTTATTTTGCTTTATTATTTTTTACTTTAATGAATTTAAATTATTAGAGCAGTTTGAGGCTGATGGCAAAACAGAAGTAAGCAGGGAGTCTCCAAGACCCTGCCCCCACACATGTATGGCTTCCCTCACTGTTGAGGTCCTAGATAACTACATTCATTACCTTTGATCCATTCAATAAACCTGTTATAAGCAATTAACATATCATAGTCAACCAAAGTCCATAGCTCACATTAGGGCTCACTCTTGGCGTTGTAGGCTGTATGAGCTTGGACAAATCTGGAACTGGGAGTATCCGCTGCTGTGGTGGAATACAGGACAGTTCCCTGCCCCGGGCATCCGCTGGGCTCTACCTATCACCTCTCCTTTCCCCTGACTTCTGGCAGCCACTGATCTATGCACTTCCTTCCTACCTGGTTTTGCTTCTGCAGAATGTCATAGAGTCAAAATCACACAGTAGTAGCCCTTTCAGATTGGTTTCTTTCACTGGGTAATTGGTGTGTTTCCTCCATGTGTTTTCATGGTTGATTGCTCCTTTTAGCACTGAATACCATTCCCCTGTCTGACTGCACACAGTGCCTTTATCCGTTCTCTCTGAGGGACATTTTGACTATTTTGTGTCATTTCTGAGACTACGTTTCTTCCACCTGATAAATTTTAAAATCCTGCTTATTTTTGCTAATTAGTAGTCAAAGCAAAGTTCAAAGTTATGTTAGAAAAAAGTATCCCTTTTTGCAAATAACATCTCTACAAATAATTTTTATGTTAGAACAATTTTGTGCTCATCTGTAATTTTGAAAATTACTAATAAATCCATCACTCAGAAACAAATGTCATAAATATGAATAATTTGATGTGATAGATCATTTTCTCAGATTTTATATTCTAGGATTTTAACTACGTTACATGATAAATATCTTACATGCCTTTAAACATTCTTAATAGATAGTATTTCTAATAATGCATCATCTTCCATACCACAGTTTATTGCATCATTATTCTGACTTTAAATATTTTCAATCTTTTTGCTATGCTATGATGTCATACTAAAAAAATTTCTGGGCACATCTTTTATAACTTTCTTACAATAAATTTCTAAAATTTGGATGAAAATATTATTACTGATGTTAAAAGAAATGATGAAAATAAAAAAATTAAAAATTGAAACATTCTAAAGCTATAGTCATTAAATTTCATGCACACAAAAGTAGCTCAGTTCTTTACTGCATTAATTACTGAAAACATTACCAGAATGTAGAGATAAGTGATTCCTTTTTTTAAAAAATGCATTTATTTAATTGCTTCTTTCAGATCAAAAATATAATGCATGACTTCTGTGAGATAATTTAAAAATATGCAGTTTACAAATTTTTACATATTTTTATCTTTTCAATCACATATATACATGCCTATATACATATAATATATAGTTGCATACACACACATATATAAATGCATAGTTTAGATTTAAGTTCTTGAAATCATTCACAAAAAAAGCAAATTACTTTTTAGTTTGATTTTATCCCATGTTTACATTTTTTCCTTTGTTTCCCTTGCCCAGGGAAATGGATAGCAAAAATATTGCTATCAGAGATGTCTGAGATTTTACTGCTTATATTTCCTTCTAGATGCTTATGGTTTTGAGACTTACATTTAATCTATTGTATCTATTTTGAGTTTATTATTGTATATGGTATAAGTTGTTGGTCTACTCTCCTTTTTTTGCACGTAACTCTCCAATTTTCCCAACACCACTTATTGAAGAGACTGTCTTTACTCTGTTGTATGCCTTTGCTTCCTGTGTCAGATATTAATTGACCATAAATGCATGGGTTTATTTCTAGGTTCTCTGTTCTGTCCAATAGATCTGTATGCCTTTTCTTATGCCAATACCATGCTGTTTTGATTACAATGGCCTTGTAGTATAGTCTGATATCACCCAGTGGGATGGGTCCTACTTTGTTCTTCTTTCCCAAGATAGCTGAGTTTATTGGGGGTCTTTTGTGGTTCTGTATAAATTTTTGGAGTATTTCTACTAGATCTGAGATAGACACAGCTTTGACGAAAGCTGTAACATCTGTAATCTGACTTTCTAGAAGAGAACACTGTGATGTATTTAGGAAACGAAATTACATTAAAGACATAGAGGTGGAAGGTGACACACTGCCAGACGGAACAACCAGGTTGGCAATTTGCCTCTTAGAGATTTCTATTTGGTTGATATCCTCACCCAGAGTGTGGGGCATCTACTGCTGTGGCCAGAGGCTCTTTCCAGTGGGACTCTAATGGCTCTTCCTCTCATTCAGAGAAAATGAGTGAGATATATTTATCATGTTCATGTGAGTTGTAGATAGCTTAAGAGAAAAAAAAATGTATTCTTGTTTTTTTTTTAATTTGGAAAACAAGACATTGAAAAAAAAAGCAACATCGTTCAGAGGCAGAAAAAGACCACAGGTCTGTGGTGGCCTGGACGACCCACCCAGCCAGGCCCCCTCCCTTCCCTGACACTGGTACCCCGTCCCGGGTCCTCACTGGCCCTGGACATGCAGGGCCTTTGCTTCCACTGCTCCTTCTGCCCGAAGTGCTCTGCCCACGATGTCAGCTCGGCTGGTCCCTCCACAGTGTCCTCTTCCCCGGGACTCCTATTGGGACCTTCCTATTTAAAACAATAAACCCCAGCCCAGCATTCTGTATTTCTTCCCTGCTATATTTTTTTCTAGAATCTGCCATTTCCTTCTTTATGTAAACTTTTGATTGTTTACTTAGAATGTGCACTTCAATAAGGCATGGAGTTTTGTCTATTTGCTGAAAGATTCTTGTACCTAGAATACTGCCTGGAACACACACACAATAATATCTGTGGAACCAATTAATGATTGAAGTGTATATTTGATCATACATCTCTTGTCAAAGTTTTATTATCCTTCACTTAATCCCCATTGCTCTAAGGACAAAATTGAAGCTCCTTAGCACCTTTAAAAATGGAAGCAATTTGCTTTCTGGTCTTACAGAAACCACCTCCCCCCCACTGCCACATTGCCATAAGTTTTTACGATTGTTATAAGAGGTACTAGTATGATTGGTGAAAAATAAGAAATGCCGATTTTATGTGTTGTGATGAGAAAAGAGAGACAAGAAAACCATCGTAACGTTACTACAGAAATAGTGAGTCTTGGTCCTGGCCAGTTGCCTCAGTGGTAGAGCGATGGCCCCGTGTCTGGATAGCCCAGGTTCAACTTTCAGTGTGGGCACACAGGAGAAGTGAGAATGTGCTCTGTCTCTCTCCCCCTCTCTTATCTATCTCTCTTCCCCTCCTGCATCCATGGATCAATTTGTTCCAGCAATTTGCCATCCTGCACATCCCACTGAGAATGGTTCCCTGGAGCCTTTGTCTCAGGCACTAGAAACAGCTCGGTTGCAGAGCAATGACCCTCGATTGGCAGAGCATCACCAGCAGGGGGCTTGACAAGTGGATGCACATCTAAGCTCATGAGGGAGTCTGTCTCTCTGTATCTCCTCTTCTCACTTAAAAACAAAAAAGAGATAGAATGTCATATACATGTATTGTTCATTCTGCCTAACATTCCTCCCTTTCTGCACTAGCATGGCCTTTCTTTTGAAGAATTGTTTCTCTTCTACTGAATAGAAAAAAAAATTGCCAACTGAGAAAGGGGAAGAATCACCGTTGGAAATAAAAGGAATTGAATGAATAATTTCAAGGGAAATAGAGATAGTCAACAGGATCTCAGAGAGAAAGGAAAAGAGTACTTGCAGACATTACAAGTGTCAATGGAAACCGGAACTGGTGAGAAGTTCCCGGGAAGGCTACTCTGGAAACTGAACTGACTATGAAGTAGCGTTCAGAAAGGGGGATTTGTTCTTGCACAGAATCACTGATCACAACTGGAGGGAACAGGTACATCCAGCACATCGTGGCTTCTGATTTCATGCTACTAAAGTTATCTGCACACATTTGTTCACTGTCACCACAGTGCTGTGCTCTGGTCATGAGGCAGGGCTTGGATTTACAGTGCCAATTCAAGGGTTAGTTACTGAACTTACAGGGGGCTGAAGAATGACAATTTTAATTCTTAGATTTTATGGTGGGGGGCATGTGGACATTATTCTGATACCATTTAACATCCAATTTCAGATCGGATTCAGCTGTAATGGAAGGTCTCAGGAGGGTCCCTACCCAGTCCTCTCACATGGACACGTCCTAGCCGTCCAAGACCATGGAAACCTTGAGTGGCTGACCGTGCTGATGGTCAGAGGGCCATACCTTACCTCCTTCTCCATTTCTCCCAGGACTCAGATTCTCAACCAAGTAGGTTGGCAAGGAATTTCCTCTGAAATAAAAACAGGTTCCAATCTTTTTTTTTTAAATTTAGAAACCCAACGTTAATAGAGTTCTTCTTAAGAATCAACTATTAGTCTGAGATACATCTTTCTATCATCTTAATTAATGCTCAAAACAATGCAGAGATAGGCACTACCATTACCCCATTTCACAGGAAGAAGAACAGAGCTCTGTTCTGGTATGTTCCCTGTGCATCAGGAGTCTCTGGGCAGCCGTGAGCCCGGGCTGGGCACAGGGGCAGGTGCCATGCTTCATTCGCCATCTACTATGACAGGTGCACCAACTACTTAGTTACTTCCGCTCCCTGAAACAGCAGTGGCCACTTCTCACAAGACAAAGTAACAGCTGAGAATCCTTAGAACAAGAACAACTTTTCTGCCTGACAAGTCCATGAAATAGTTTTAAATGTTGTTCTTGACTGGGAGGCTTCCAAACTTTTATTGGGCTTATGGGGAACCTGGAAGCTTTTGATTATCCCAGGAAAATTGATTTCTGGCTTGAGTGGTCCTCTGTGCTTCCCCGGAGGTCACTGGGGGACACACAAGTGAAGTGCCTGGTACCATGTATGATAGTATCTCTCAGCAGGTCCACTTTTGGCATCAAGACTTTAAACATTTCACATGTGTGCACCTTGCTAAGAATCTCACGTTTCACCGTGCCATCCGATAGACTCCGGGAAGGCTCAGGGCGAGGTTTCTTAATACAGAACAAAGGTGTGTTCTGTAATTATCAATTAAAAGCAAAAAGCATTGATCCTCTATTGATGACTCAAGGGATTAAGAGGAGTTAAGTGAGAATTTTGGGGTCTTCCACAGACTATAAATTTACTCTTTTGGGTGATCTCCTCCACCCACAACACGTGCTCAGGACAACATCCCATGGTCCGTCCAGCTGCCTGTGTCACTTGATCCTGGGGTAGGGGGAGGGGAAAGGACCCTCTGCCTTGGGCAACCCATCACCCACTTATTCAATTCTTTCATCAATGCCAGAGGCGACTGCTGTAGGATTTTCCAGCTGTATTGAGGTCTGATTGACGTACAAATATACATTTAAGGTGTACGATGTGATATTTTAGTATCTGTACGCACTGTGAAATGGTTACCACAATTTAGATACATAACACGTCCACCACCTCACATGGTTACCTCCCTGTGTGTGTGGTAAGGACACCGAGACCGCCTCTCCTAGCAGAACCCGCTGTCCAGTGCTATCCTGTTAACTGTCATCATCATGGTTCTTTGAGAGAAAAATGGGAGTGATAACCCCCAAGCAAGACTGACCAAGAGAATAAGAGAAGTGGACAATCTGAACTGCCAGTGTCAGGAGCGACACCAGTTTTACAGCCCCCTCCTTCTGTGGGACAGTGAGCAGCAGGACCAGGACCAAGAGGAAGAGGAGGAACAAATGTATCTGTTTTGAAGCCATCCAGAAAAAAACACATTCTAGATTCAGTTGCATTCAATTTAATCCAACAGGCACTCATTGGAAGAGAGCATAAGGCAGTGTTGGCTGGTGTTATAGGAATAGAAAGAGAAAGCGCATGACCTTGAGAGTCAGACAAAGCTGAGTTCAAACTCAGCCTCTACCTTAAACTCTATGTATGACTTTAGTCGAATTATATACGCTCTCTTCCATCTTCTCCTCTATCAAGTGGGGGATCAAAACATCAACCCATTGAGATGTTAGACGTAAGCAAACAAGTGAAAGGATAACTTATATCCTACAGAGTATCTTCCCGAGATGACCCATAACCACAGCAGGATAGCTTATCTGTAGAAAGGGCACAAAGATAAATCCTGAGATGCGGTGATTCATCTGGAAATGAATCACGTTTTCTGAAGACCGTGGGCATCTGCCTTTCTTTACTGGCCTGTTCCAATAAGAGAGCTCGATGTGCTCATTCCTCAATGGAAGGGTGCTGGCAACATATAGACAACACAGAAGTATCATGTGAACATTAAAATGAGGTAACATAAGAGAGCATTTAAGATCTAGCTCTCCAGCATATATCTTTATTTTGCCTGAAATCCACTCTTACAAAAAAATTTTTAAAAACAGGTTAATAAAAAATTGCCATTCTGTTAGATAATAATCTTTTCTTGAATATTAACAAATGAAAATAAAAACTGTGCCAGTAGCTCGAGTTATTGTAAAGACTTTGAGAGGAAAAGCTCCCGTTTCCGGTACCGACGTGATGACGGAGGGTCCCCGGGGCCCTCAGGTCCCCTCCAGCGCATCCCTGCATCACAGCCAGGTCGCCGAGGGCTCGCGGACCTGAAACCTCCGTGCAGGTGGCTCACGCTGCAGAACTGCAGAGCGCGTGCTCAGGGCTCTTCACACACTGAAGCAGCTTGATGGGCCTGTGACAAGAAAGCAAAGAAGGGGATTGAGAGGCCGTCCAAGTCATCGACAGTTCAGTTTCCTCCCCTGCAGGACAGCATGGAGAAGGAGCCAGGCACCCAGGACTGAATGACTTCAAGGGCGGCCCCGTGTAGTTTCATTTGACCCGCAGAGTAAATACTGAGGAGAACTGGCTGATGCTCAGATGTGGGATGGAAATGAATGTCTGGCTCTAACAGGGCAGAGATAGGGGCTATGGATGTCGCTGATGACCAAGAAGCAGCACCCTGAGAAAGGACCCCCACATTTTCTTCAGAAGGCCACTGGCTGAGAACACCTCTGGGTCAGGCAGTGGGTGGGAAGGAGAGGGAACAGAGATCGCCATAGGTCACCATCCCAGATCACCATCAGGGCCCAAGGGAAAATGGCTGCAGATGGACACATGGCTATTTCTTCTCCAAGAACAAATCGACTTTGGCCAGTGGCTCAGTGATGCAGGGGTCCCCAAACTTTTTACACAGGGGGCCAGTTCACTGTCCCTCAGACCGTTGGAGGGCCACCACATGCAGTGCTCCTCTCACTGACCACCAATGAAAGAGGTGCCCCTTCCGGAAGTGCGGCGGGAGCCGGATAACTGGCCTCAGGGGGCTGCATGCGGCCCACGGGCCATAGTTTGGGGACGCTTGGAATAGAGTATCAGCCCGGTATATGGATGCCCTAAGTATGGTATCCTGTCAGGGCACCTAGAGGTAGCCACCATCTGCTTCTCACCCCTTCTTTGCTCCATTCCCTCCCTCTTCCCCTGTCACAGCCAGAGGATGAGTTGGTTTGAGCGTGTCCCTGGGCACCGAGGATGGCTCCTGTGGAGCACATCAGTCTCAGGCACTGGAAATAGCTCGGTACTCGAGCATTGGCCCCAGATGGAGCTGCCGGGTAGATCCCGGTGGGGATGCACATGGGAATCTGTCTATCTCCCCTCCTCTCACCTAAAAACAAACAAAAACAAAAGAAAATCTAATCGATTACCAGTAGTCATCCTGGCAGGTAAATGTAATATTCCTTCTGTTTAAAATCAATTTCAGATCATTTATGGAGGGACTCGAGCAGGAATGACTGGGAAAGAAAGGAGAAGGTGTTAGTATAACAGGGCGTGCGATCATTCTCTGAGTCAGTCTGTGCGCTAGGTAGCAGGCCTTGCTCTAAGCCCTGGGATAAAGGGAGCACTGGTCATTTCTGAGAGTTCACAGGCCAGCAGGGAAGTGGAAGGTGCTGACTAGGTGGATACCTTCTAGGGAAATACAATTGAGAGGCCGTTGGAATGGGCTGAATGTAGAGTAAGACCCTACTCATTTCCTGAGCCAGTCTTTCCTCACTGCATTCTTGTGACTGTGGGTTCTCTTGTGGACTCTCCTACAGTGACCCTAAGAACATATGGGTGCGAGGCAGGAACACGTACCTATGTGCTCCGTCAAGGTTATGCATCACCCAGGCTTGTAATATAGGAACCCTCAGGGGATTCAAGTTGTGGGTTTCCACACCTCCGAAAGTGCTAAGATGGAAGAGACAAGGAACACTGTCAGCCACAAACTAAATCGTTCAGGCAACCCCACCCCTTTGAAAAGGAAGCAGGCAGGGTGCCATCAGATAGAACCCACCCTCTGGAACTGATGCCACCTCTCCTCATTCGGCATGACCCTCATTGAATAAGATCCTCAAAATAAAACTCTGAATCTGAACCTTGATGTTGAGTTTAATTCATTGCTTTTCCAAGAGTGGGCCTTTGATCAACATAATGACATTGGCTGGGAGCTGGTGGAATGACAGCACCAGAGTCCCCAACCGCCGCTGAGCCAGACTCTGCAGCCATACAAGCCCAGGTGACCCACACACTCAGCAAGCGGGACACAGCTCTTCCAGACCCTGGTGTCCTGCTCTGACCCCACACTGACCTCTTCCCCATTGGCCTTCACACCTGCCACTCCTGCAGCCGGTACTTAGGTCCCTCCCACCAGATGATGAAATCCACAATGTTAGCACCTTCAACCCAAAGCCCACAAGGTTGTGGTCAAAGAAGAAGGCGAAAGAACACATGTATCCTCGCAGAGTTAAATATTAAAACAAGAGAAAGGGAAACTGAATTTGGAGCACGTGGAGTGTCCTTCCTCTCAGTCCTGCCCTGCCCAGGGAAGGATTCAGGAACAAGGACGAAAAAGGTCACCCACGTGGCAAACACTGAGTACAGTACAGAGATGCAGTTTCCTTCCTCCAATAGTGACATAACCCCAATTTTGATTTAACTTGAAACACACCCTTGCTTAAGTCACTTACCTACCTTAACACAGTTCTAAAATCATAATCTGGAACATAAAAGCACAATTAAGCCAAAGAAAAAGGACACAAACATACTGTACTGCACACTGTACGGTGTATCCTTCCACCGCGGGAAACCATAGTTCGCCCACGTAGTCTGTAAGGACGACGCTAACAGCGTAAGCCGAAACACTCGCGTCTCAATTTTTTAAAGCTTTTATGGCAGTGAGCATCAGAAACTCCCAACGTCCTATGTCGAGGCTGTTGTACCTCGAGGACACCCTGCGTAGACGGCAGCAGAGACCAAAGGCGTTGGTGTTCCCGGGGTGTGGATTAAATGAGAGGAAAATAGCTGAGACTCACCGAGCACTTACTGTTTGTCACGCACAGAGCTCAGCATCTGTCACACCTTATCTCAGTTAATCTTCATTACCTACCACCCTGCACGTGCTCAGTAAAGGGTTCAAGGAGGTTAGGGACTCCGCCTGGCTTGTGGGGGTGCAGTGGATAAAGCGTCCACCTGGAACACTGAGGTTGCCAGTTAGAAATCCTGGGCTTCCCTGGTCAAGGCACATTGGACGAGCAATCAATGAACAGCTAAAGAGAAGCAACTAGGAGTTGATACTTCTCACTCCACCCTCTTCTCTCTCTCCTTTCTCTGTAAAATCACTAAATAAAATATTTGTGTATGTGTGTGAGAGTCAGAAAGAGACATAGAGAGGGACATATGGGGACAGACAGGAAGAAAGAGAGATGAGAAACATCAATTCTTCATTGCAGCAACCTTAGTTGTTCATTGATTGCTTTCCATATGTGCCTTAACTGGGAAGCTACAGCAGACCGAGTGACCCCTTCCTCGAGCCAGCAACCTTGGGCTCACATTGGTGAGCCTTGCTCAAACCAGATGAGCCCGCACTCAAGCTGGCAACCTCAGGGTTTCAAACCTGTGTCCTTTGTGTCCCAGTCCAATGCTCTATCCACTGCGCCACCACCTGGTCAGGCTAAATAAAATCTTAAAAAAAACAAGAAGTTAAATACCCTGCATAGAGTCACATATGTCATATGTGAGGACCTCTGCAGTGTTGGTTTTAACTAAATTGCTGACAACACCTGCAAAGAGATAATGAAGGTCAAGAGCCAGCACAGGTCCTGATGTCCCCATAGCAGCTGTAGTGCTGGACTGGGACTCACATGTCCACGGAGGAGAGAGGGGTCCAAGGACAGACCTCTTATACAGACAGAAGGAGGGAGGGGGCAGGACAGATGGGGGGACAGCCGGAACAAAGGCAGGAAACAGCCAGTGTGGAATGTACTGGAGGCCTGAGCTGAGAAAATGCCTCCAGGCCTCGAAAAGTCTAGATCAGTGTTTCCCAACATGGGGCCCACGCCCCACAGGGGGGCAATTCAATAGTTAAGGAGGAAATTTGAAAATGGACTCTACACGATTTTAACTCTTTCACCCTGGGGCCATTTAAATGCAATGCTAGGTATCGGTGCCAAATTTAACAAAAAATGCAATTCTTAAATAGTTGCGGTAAATAATTATTAAGTATAATTTCGTTTGACGAGACCAAAATATCAACTGGGTGATTGGCGTCGTCAAGTAAACTTCGTCCTGGGTTCACCGTGGAGCATGCCGTCTGCCGCGGGGAACCCCGGATGTTTTAAAAACTCGCTAAACAACGCAGTTATTCTCATCTAATTGGCCCATCGCAACTTCTGTAGTGTTTCACATCATTCAGTTGGTGTTAATGTGAAATAAGTGTCAGTCAAAACTGTTGTAAAAGCTCGTTGATTTAATAAATATACATATATATATTGTATAGATATAATTGGTAAGTATTTTATTTTATTTTTATCAATATTAAACTCTTTATTAAGTACTTCTTGCATTGGGGCTAGAAAGCAATAATATTTTATAAATATTATTGGGCTATAATAGTGCATGCACGACAATTTTAATTTTAGAAGCATAACTTTCCAGAAAATTTTGTCAAGTGGAAAAATATAGATACCTTTTGATTTGCGGTGGTAGTGTAGTAAATGTGTTATATACATTTAAATAAATATGAATTTTTAGTATACGTTTACTCTATGTCACATTGAATATATTTTAACACATATTTTAATATTAGTTTTTAATTGATCTTATTTTTATTTCTTATAGCCCATAGTAAAATGAGTGGTGCAAGCAAGAAAAAAACTCGTCAATATTTGGAGGAATATTTAAAATTTGGGTTCATACTCGCTGTTCACGATGAGCGGATTCCTTTTTGTCTTTTATGCCAGCAATGCTTGACCAACGAATCAATGAAACGAGGTAGTCTTGAGGCGCATTTGAAGGCGAAACATAGTGCTCATATTAATTCAGATTTGAGTTACTTTAAAACTTTAAAGAAAAATTTTGAAAAAAGAACAACATTAAAGTCTCTATTTACTGCTCATACTTCAACTAATAATCGTGTTCTTGAGGCTAGTTATCAAATTTCTTTATTCGTCACTAAAACTGGAGAAAATCACACTATAGGAGAGAATTTAATAAAACCGTCAATATCAGCATTTCTTAAAACGGTTCTTGAAAAAGATGACAAAGATGTAAAAGCTATGCCACTCAGTAACAATTCTGTTAGCAGAAGAATAGACGAAATGAGTGAGGATATTGAAAAACAACTTATTGAAAAGCTGAAAACAAGAAAATTCTCCTTGCAAATGGATGAATCAACTTTGAGAGTGAGGCAGTATTGATAACTTACGTAAGATATATTGATAAAGGACATTTTGCTGAAGAAATGTTGTTCTCTAAAAGATCAGAAAGCACCACTACCTCCAAAGATATATATATAATAAGCTAAAAAAACTACTTAGATGTCAATGATATACCAATGAAAAATATAACATCTTGTGCTGTAGATGGTGCTCCCAATATGTTGGGCAAGAAAAATGGCTGCTTAAAATTGATGAAAGATGCGAATCCAGAAATGATTCTTGTGCATTGTATTATTCATAGGGAAAACTTGGTAGCTAAAAACATCTCGCCTGTTCTGAATGAAGTATTACATACAGTAATAAAGTGTGTTAATGCTATTAAAGCTAGTGCCAAATGTGAGCGTCTTTTCAAGCTATTTTGTGAAGAACAAAATGAAGACCATGTGAGACTTTTACTTCATACTGAAGTAAGATGGCTATCTAAAGGAAACTGTTTGAAAAGATTTATGGAACTGTTTGATACTCTTAGTGATTTTTTAAGCGACAAACCTGAAATGAAGTATCTGTTAACAATAGATGGTAAAGCATTTGTGAGTTATAGCTGATATCTTTGAAAAACTAAATATATTAAATAAGCAACTTCAAGGAACAAATAAAACTCTTGTCGATGCAAAAGCAAAGAGATTTGGTTTCATTACCAATATTGAGTTATGTCAGAAACATATGAACAACAAAAACTTTAAACAGTTTCATTGGCTCCAAAAATGTGAAGTAACTGATACCACTTTACTTGTTATTGTCAATCATTTGAATATTCTATCGGCTGATTTAAAAGAAAGATTTTCTGATTTAAAACAAATTGATTTCCCAACATGGATGATGCAGCCAATGTTAGTGGATTTGTCTGATATATCAAATATGCAGTATCAAGAAGAACTCGCAGAATTGCAAAATGATGAGTCAGTTAAAGCTTTATTTAATATCAAAGGAGCAATGGCATGGCTTTGTGAGGAAACAGAAATCAAATACCCAAATTCAACCAAATGTGCAAGAAAACTATTGCTACCGTTTCCATCTTCATTTTTAGCTGAATGTGGATTTAGTGCTGTAAATGATTTACTGGTAAAAAAAAGAAATCGGCTGGATATAACACAACGTGGAGACTTGAGACTAAAGCTAACCAAATTGGAACCTAATATAAAATCTCTGTGCAGCAAGCATCAAGCTCAAGGATCACACTAAATTAAAATAATCAATTAATATAGAAAAATCTGTATTAAAATTATTTGGAATTTAGATTTCTGTTTTTCATTATATGTTTTGAAATTTTACTTACTGTGTTTTGTTAACAATTTCATAGTGATTTCTTCCTAGAACCTATCATTTATGTTTACTAAGTGAACAAATCAATTTTTTAATGTTAAAAATTATGTATGTTACATAGGTGGGGACATAAAAATTTTAGAAAGGTTAAGGTGGGGCATGGCACAAAAAAGGTTGGGAAACACTGGTCTAGACGGAGCTGGACACAGCATGAGCACCATTAGGACCCTCAGAGAATTGCACGCAGCGGAGAAAACGGACAAAAACATTCACTTAGAAAGACAAATCTCTCCAAAGAATACAAAAATACTATCTTTTTTAACCCAAATTTTCTGTACTGACCTCAAACATGAGAATTCTGTTTCTGTAGATGAAATATGCAATAGGAGGCAAATAGAACACAAAGAAATCAGTACCTGTTTTTATCAAAGGTGTTACTGATGGACCCATTGAGCACCACCTGGACCACACCACAGGCATTTTCTGCAAACTTAAAACAAAAAGAGAAAGGCAACAATATGTCAGCACACAAACTTCATCGGCACACCCCAGCGGCGGCCCCCAAAGCAGCTCTCAGCACGAGCTGGGGGAGGGGACAGACTGTGTGGTTCCAGCTCAGGACGCCGGGAGGATGTGCTTCCAGCACAAACCCTGGAGGTTCCGCTTCACAAGAGAGTTCTGGAAGCAGGTGCTCTGCCCTGTGTCTGCACAAGGAAGTTCAACACCACTGCTACTCAACCGCTGCTCAGAAGTCAGCGTGCAGACGAGGAAGAGGAGCATCGCAGCAGGAGGGAGATGAAGGGGCTTCTTTAGTGTCATAAACTGTAGACACCGCACATTTAATGTAGGGTGCAGGACAGAGGATTCAGGGGTAAGGGAAATGGGGACACCACGAAAGGGACACTGAGGCCTGCACAGACACAAGGAGAAATGGGGAATGAATGAATGAATACATGAATGAATGAATATTAAGCAAGCAGACATTCAGCCGGACCCTTTGCTAGGCGCTGCAGAAGACACAGTGAACAGAACAACGGAATCTACATGTTTCCGCCAGGATGCCCGTCCGCGGGGATCAACTCAGGTCCCCTTCTCACTCTGTCCGGCCATCTCACAAGGGAGGATGAGCTTCCTGCGGGTGTGGCCACGACACGAGAGCTCCTTGAGAGCAGTGAGCCCGGCTGTCCTGCTGCCACTCAGCCCTGGGGCCTGGACACCAATGCGTGGCACAGAGTGGGCGCCCCTGGAAACCTGTGAAGGGAGGAAGGACGGGAAAGAGGAAGCAAGAAGCCCAAACCCTCCGTGATGCAGGTGAGGAAAGAAATAGCGTGAACACAGCAGAGGGCAACACAAGCTGAAGGGTGGGTAGGATTCCCCTGGTAGAGGCTTTCCCCTGGCTCAGACCAAGGTCCAGTCCGGCGTAGCTCACAGTGGTAGGGTGCACCTGCGATCACCTCACCACTGAGCTCCTACGACCTAGGACAGTGTGGGGAACACACACAGGTGCTTGTCATATAAAATATGGCTCGGCTTTAAAAGCTATAGGCAACAACACTGCCCCAAAACATATCATAGAGCAGGGGTCCCCAAACTTTTTACACAGGGGGCCAGTTCACTGTCCCTCAGACCGTTGGAGGGCCGGACTATAAAAAAAACAACAACTATGAACAAATCCCTATGCACACTGCACATATCTTATTTTAAAGTAAAAAAACAAAACGGGAACAAATACAATATTTAAAATAAAGAACAAGTAAATTTAAATCAACAAACTGACCAGTATTTCAGTGGGAACTATGGGCCTGCTTTTGGCTAATGGGATGGTCAATGTGCTCCTCTCACTGACCACCAATGAAAGAGGTGCCCCTTCCGGAAGTGCAGTAGGGGCCGGATAAATGGCCTCAGGGGGCCGCATGCGGCCCGCAGGCCGTAGTTTGGGGACCCCTATCATAGAGTGATAAAACACACTTTTCTCAGAAAGAGCAAGAAACTTTTCTCAAAAACAAAACTAAACCATCCCTCTGATTGTTAGCAGTGCGTAGTAGGTGCTCAACAAGTATTGGCTAAAGCAGCGGTTCTCAACCTGTGGGTCGTGACCCACAGGTTGAGAACCGCTGGGCTAAAGAAACGCATTCTCAGTGAACATGATAGTGGTGTCTTGTTTAAACATGGAGGTAGCCCTAGGGGACAGGTGTTAATTTCATCCCCACGTGACAAATGAGGACTCTGAGGGTCAGACGGTGATTAAAGACTCTGTCCGAGTTGGAATGGTCTCCTTATGTCCAATAACAGGCGACCACCTTGACCCTACAGGGTTTTCCTGAGTCTCCTTACGGAGGGTGGGGCTCTCTCTCCTTCCTACCCCACTGACCCTGGATGAGACCCTTAACCTCTGGGTCTTCCTTTCTTCACTAGTAGCCTTTCCTCAGCACCCATTGTGAGGACTAAATAGGATGACGTAGGTGAAGACCCAGCCCAGGACTTGTCATAAATGGGCAATTGCTGCTGCTCCTCAGTGTCTACATTTAATCTGGAGAATTATAAGAAGTGTAGTTCCACCTCCCCCCTCATTTTCCTCTTTTCACTTCTTTTTTCTTCTTTTCTTTTCTTTCCCTAGTCCACTTGCATGCAAAAGAGTGACATAAGAAAAATTAAAACACACTATAGCCGCTTAGAGTGAAGTCAGGAACAGAGGGGGGCGAGGAAGACGGTGAGTATTTCCCAGCCGGGACTGCGGACTGCTGAGGGACAGCGTGGGGCCGGCTCCCTGACCGCCGTGCACTGCGCGCACCCAGCACGCTGCGTACTTCCCTGCAGCCCGCTCTGTCACCTGGACATCGCTGTGACAGCACGGTGCCTACTTCAGGGGCTCCGGTGAGGATGAAAGATGTTAATCCATGAGCAGACCTGAGGACCGGGCCTGCTCACAGGGAGTGGGCTGCACTTGCAGCTGACTAGGACTCCTCAGGAATCACAGACAGTGCAATGCTGGGGCCAGAGGGTAAACCAAGCAGCAGATTCCTGGACGCCAGAGCCAAAAACTGGGTAAGAGCAAGGATTCTCCAGCCGCAGCCAGGGGCCCTCCATGCTGCCCTAAAAGTCTCTGTGAAAAACTTTGGAATGTACTCAGGAACATATTCCTCAGGACAGAATCCCAGAAAGAGTTCAAACCAACCACTGACTAGATGACCACTTGTTGCTTCGGTCTCCAAAAGTCTCGAATGTCACTTTTGGTACTTACCCTTTTGGACACCGTGTTCCAGAATACAGAAACGGTATTGTTTCTGCAGTCTTTCTTCCAGTGTGGACAAGACTCATAGTTCATTTCTAAAAGACACAGTTTATAGAAAATAATCAAAGTGGAAAATAAAAGCAGTAATTAAGCTCCGTTCTTCTCTGACAATTTAATTACAGTGGAGCCATTTTCCAATGACATCACTGCCAAGATGGAGGATGGAGAATGGAGAGGTCTTGACCCAATTTAACTGAGTGCCCTCTGATTCCCATCCAAGATCTTAGCTTGTCTTCCACATCCCTGTGGGAGACAGGCTGTAAGCTGACAAAGTCCTTACAGCCTAGAGTTTAGTTTTAAGACTAAGATCTTCCCACCCCCTTGACTGTAGTATGGTGGGAACTGGTGCACTCTTACGAGGATTCCCGTTTATGCCTCAGATGTGTGACTTTGTATCAAAGACTTCCTTATTTGCATAATAAAGCAGACCGGGACTTTGCTTTAGCTCTTACAAGCTATGGGCTGTGCAGAGACCTCCCGATCTCATCCCTTTTCTCTTTGAGTCTATTTCTTCATTCTGCACCGTTCTCACTCAGGACCTGGACAAGGACTAGACACGCTGGTTCACAGTACATCCCAGACAGGAACACTGTGACCAGCTTTGAGTCACATTTCTGGGAAATTGCAGAAAACTCATCAGACACAGACAGGACCCCAAAGGTATCCCCTGTGCAGGAAAAACCAGAGATCACACTGGGCCCCTCTAATCCTACCTCTCTCCTGTTAACGGCTCCCCCTCCTCCCTCAGCCCCACACGGTGGGCTCAGAGGGCTCGGAGTCTCCACACTCTCCCATCGAGACAGGCTCAGGCTGCCTGAGACACAGCAGCACAGAGCGTGCGTGCCTGTGCCTAATTTCCATGTCACTTCTCTCAGGGACACTGCCTTAACAAACAGTTTTTAGTTATTTTTGACATATCATTGGCAAATGAGATTTTAAATATTTAAGATGCACAATGTGATGACTTGATGTACGTATATTCACTGTGAAAAGTTTTCCCCATGTGCAGTTAATTAGCACACCCACCACCTCACAGATTTCTCTTGTGTGCATGTGCGCGTGTCTGTGAGAGAGCACACGGGTCCTACGCTCAGATCATTCCCGTCACGCTCCTACGGTGCGTCCGCTACAGTCACCGCGCTGTGCACAAGCTCAGACCTCACTCATCTTCTCAGTGAAAGTGTTGCCTCTACAGCCTGGCCCTGTCTCACCCACCCCTGCACCTGGCAAACTCTTTCCTACTTTCTTTCTATGAGTTTATTTATTTCATTTTACATTTTTAAATTTCACATACAAGTGACATTGTGCAGTATTTTCTTTCTCTGTCTGGCTTATTTCACTCAGCAAAATGCCCCCCCTATACACCTGTGTCTTTGGAAATAACAGGATTGCATTGCTTTTAAGGCTGAATGGTCTTTATTGTATATGCATATACCTATGCCTTATTTTCTACACTCACTGCATTTGACTGCCCAAACACCTGAGTGTTAAGTTCTGGGATAGAGAGATCAATTAGAAGCCCCGCATTCTGAGACCACGTGATTCAATGAATGGAATAAACTGGAGACAGATCAGCTGGGGCTGGGGCACTGGCAGCACCACTGGGAAGTTGGATGTTGAAGTTGATTTTGAAGGATGAAGAAGAGCCTGCAGACAGAGACAGAGGAAGGTGCTCCATGCAGAGAGCGCATGTGCAAAGGCACAGAGGTGTGGTAAAAGGTGTGGCAAAAGGTGTGCACATGAGGCCCTGGCCGGTTGGCTCAGCGGTAAAGCGTCCGCCTGGCGTGCAGGAGTCCTGGGTTCGATTCCCGGCCAGGGCACACAGGAGAAGTGCCCATCTGCTTCTCCCCCTCTCCTTCCTCTCTGTCTCTCTCTTCCCCTCCCGCAGCCGAGGCTCCATTGGAGCAAAGATGGCCCGGGCGCTGGGGATGGCTCTGTGGCCTCTGCCTCAGGTGCTAGAATGGCTCTGGATGAAACAGAGCAATGCCCCAGAGGGGCAGAACTTTCTTTCTATGCCGGGTGGATCCTGGTCGGGCTAATGCAGGAGTCTGTCTGACTGCCTCCCCGTTTCCAGCTTCAGAAAAATGAAAAAACAAAAAAGGTGTGCACATGAGCTGGGTCTAAGAATAGATGGCGTCAGGTGGGTACAGGGGCTCTGTCCTCCACACTGATCTTTCTGGGCCCCTAGGCGAGCTCAGAGCCCCTTCATCCCGCACATTGATGGACAGTCCCATCGGGCCCAGGTCCTCACCAGAGGAGCTCTCGTCCCCGCACCACGTGAGGCCGTCAGCGATGTACCCCAGCAGCGTGTCCTCCAGCGTGAACATGTCCCTCAGGATCCCTGTGTACTGATGTGCCAGCTCGCTGGATTTGCTCCACAAGACAGTCTAAGAACAAATAAGCACAAGCTGTTATTGAGATCAACTTAGTAAGCTGGGAAAACATCCACATCTCTTAAATGAAAGACAAACAGATAACAGAGTAAGTCACATATAGTCAGAGTGAGTGTTGTTCAGTGCATGGTTGGTGTGTGTGTGTGAGTGTGTGTGTGTTCTACGTCACAATGTAAAATGAGCTTATTATTGTGGGTGGCAGAAAAATAAAAAAACTCTGAAAGCTACAGATCAAAATGTTTTACTAAAGGCAGGATTGAAACACATCTGGAGGAGGCATGAGGAAGTAAAAAAATGTCTAAAGTTATTTGCAAGATAATTTTGTCTACATGCTACATCTTTTTTTGGAGAAGTGCTCTGTTTTAAAGAGAGCTCCATAGCCCCTGCTTCCTTTTCCAAAATTCCCATATCCCCACAAAAAAAATAAGGAAAGAAAGAGGGAGGGAGGGAGGAAGTGAGGGAGGGAAGGAGGGTGTGAGGGAGGGACGGATGGAGTGAGGGAGGGAGGAAAGAAGGAAGAAAAGAAAGAAAAGAAAGGAAAGAAGGAAGGAAGGGAGGAAGGGAGGGAGGGAGGGAAGGAGGAAGGAAAGAAAGTAAAGAAAAAGAAAGAAAGAAAGAGAGAGAAAGAAAGAGAAAGAGAGAAATAAAGAAAGAAAAGAAAAGAAAAAAAAGGAAAGAGAAATGAGGCTCTGTTCCATTGGTTCAGTGACATAGCATCCACCTGGTATGTGAAAGTCCCAGGCTCAATTCTTGATTAGGGCACACAAGAGAAGTGCCCATCTGCTTCTCCACTCCTCTCCTTTCTCTCTCTCTCTCTCTTTCCTCCCACAGCCATGGCCTGATTGGCTCAAGCAAGTTGGCTCCAGGCACTAAGGATGGCTCCATGGCCTCCACCTCAGGCGCTAAAAAATTACTCTGGTTGCAAATGGAGCAAAGGCCCCAGATGGGCAGAGCATCACCCCCTGGTGGGCTTGCTTGGTGGATCCAGATCGGGCACATGCAGGAGTCTGTCTCTGGCTCCCACTTCTCACTGAAAAAAAAAAGAAGAAAAGAGCAAATACAATGAGTTTTCTTCAGGGTGTTTTGCAAAGGCACAAAAAGCCAAATTTCAGTACACCCTTCAGCTCCATGGACCTTCTCATTTTGAATTGGAGGCCATGGTGCTGTGGTTGGAAGCCCAGGCCCCCGAGTCACGTGACCTCATGAAGTCCGGCGTCACTGCTTTGAGCTGCCTGACCTGGGACAACCACGGCATCGCAGAGCCCCACTGTCCCCGGCTGTAAAATGGTAACAGGAAGAACTGTAGGAAACTCCCGGGATGCGGAGATGCAATGAGACACTGTGAGTAAAGTGCCAGGTCCCGTGTGGGGGCTCAGCCCCTCCCTCGCACTGTACCCGGGAGTTCATTACACGGGGCTCTTCGCCGAGGGCCCTGTGCTTGTGCGCCCTGCAGGGGCCCCACGATAATCCCAGCTCTCTCCCGGTGGGAAGTCGGTGACTTGGGGCATGGTGCACTGTCCCTGTCTTGCCAACTTCAGAAAAGATTCACTCCAGGACAGACTCTCCCAGTATAATCAGTGCATTAGAACCCCGGCCTGTCTGGCTCCAAACCCTGTGCCATTTAACCAGTCACTTTCAAGATGGTCCAACCGGAGGATGCGCTGGTCCCTAAACTCCCCAGGGTGCCCTCTTCTCTCTGGTGGGATGGGCACGGAGTCACTGCCCTGCTTCTTCCACAGGACGGCAAACGCAAACGGGGTGTCATTGTGGTTGTGGTTGTTGTTGTATCACCGGAGGTCAGAGGAGGGCATTGTAATTATTGAGGTTGGGCTGGATTTGTTTGGGTTGGATTGGTTTCCTATTAAGTTTGTTTTGCCTGACTTGTTTTTTAGGGCTTTTTTTTTTGTATTTTTCTGAAATGAAAGTGGGTGGCAGGCAGACAGACAGACTCCTCCATGCCTACTGGGATCCACCCAGCAAGCCCACCAAGGGGCGATGCTCTGCCCATCTGGGGCATTGCTCCCTTGCAACTGGAGCCATTCTAGCGCCTGAGGCGGAGGCCATAAAGATGTCTTCAGCACCCGGATCAACACTGCTTTAATGGATCCTTGGCTGCGGGAAGAGAAGAGAGAGGCAGAGAGAAAGGAGAGGGGGAAGGGTGGAGAAGCAGATGGGCGCTTCTCCTGTGTGCCCTGGCCGGGAATCGAACCTGAACTTCCACATGCCTGGCTGACGCTCTACCCCTGAACCAGCCAGCTAGGGCTTGTTTTGCCTGATTTTTAACCAAGAGTCCTTCTCTGCTGTGTGCTCCCGTTTCTCTCTCTTACTCCCCTCTCCCGTCCTAAATCCCAGTCACATCTCGGTCTCCTGTTCACCCCACAGACTCACCCCTCCAACCACACCTACTCCTCTTCCTTCATCCTGGTCTACATTTGGTCCTGTGACCGCTTCTCTCTGACTTTCAGCCTCCGTGGACAAACCAAGAACCTGACCCGGTTACCTTGTGGCAGGGAACGCTTTGGTTGGTCAGCTCCATCAGCGGCTGGTAGTCTTGCTCCGTAGAGCCACAGGGATCCTTGGAAAGGAATGCATTCATGAACGCCTTCCTTATCTTGTGGCAGTCTTTATGTCTGTGAGATGAAACACGAGAAACAAAATAAATCATAAATAATGGGATTTCAAATCTATTCTTGGAGCATAATCACCCCCTCTCCCAAACACTCTCATGTAGGAAGCATTTACTGACTACCACGTAGTCCATGTATACAATCTCGCCTAATCTGTACAACACTTTTATTGGTGAGTATTACCGTTCCTGCCCTACAAAGTCCCTGCCCGCATGGAGCTCACCCTCTGGTTAGACAAACAGATAGAACACAGAGAAGCTGATAAGTTAAAAAATCAGCACAGATGACTGAGTCCACAGAAAATCGACAGGGCTGTGTGACAGCAGAAACCGAAGGACGGACCGCTGTGGGGAGGCGGGTCAGGAGCGCTCTCCCTGAGAGATCGTGTAAGCTGAGACCAAATGATGAGGAAAAGTGCACTCCAGACCAGGGTACTGCACATGCAAAGGCCCTGAGACGGAGAAGAACTGGCTGATTTGGTGGAATAAGGGACAAACCGCATCACTGTGGTGTAAAGAAACAAGGGTGGGGCAGTGTGCTGAGAAGTCAAGTCAGGGAAGAATCGAGAGGGAGATCATGTGGGCCTTTTGGACCAAAGAAAAGATTTCAAATTTTACTCTAGTTACAGTGGGAGGCCATTCGATGCTTTTAAGCATGAAAGTGACCTCATTTGAATTTGTGTTTGAATAATCTCTCTGGAAAATTCTGAACTGGCCCCACAGTGGAAGAAACATGTCTGAAATGGAAATTCTAACAGCAGGTCCCCTTCAAACATCTCCTGGTGGCTAGAAGGCCGGCAGGCCAGGAGGAACTGATAGGATTGTACAGGGTGCTGGAGAAGACAGCAGGTGGAACTTCCTTTGTGTACGTGTGTTAACACGTGAACAGAGCCCAGCACTCCCTCAGGGCAACGACGTGGGTTTCCACTGGGACAGTCCAGTCATCAGGGTCAGGACAAGCCCCAGCCTTTGCAGCAGGCTGTTCCTCAGAGAAACGAGGACCTCAGACCCCGGAGGGGTGACCGTTTCCCTACGTCACATGACAAGTTGAAGACCAGGACAGGGCACAGGTTTTCCCAGATGACAGGTACAGTGAATGGGTAAGAAGGGATGGGACAGAAAGCCTTAGGCTGTGACAGCTATGGCAATGGTGAAGGACCAGATATCCTTGGCAGCTAGTCCCATCTTGTATGCCGTCAGCTTACCTCAGGGTCATAACACCATGCTGTCATCTCTCTCCAAACCTACACCCTTCCCACAAGTAATTGTATCTCAGTTCCGTCAATAACGCGACATCACCATTACTGTGCTGCTCACCAGAGAGAGCTCAGAGACCTTCAGTCCTGTTTCTAAAGCACGAAGATCTCGAGGGTGATTACACTCACTCGGTGAATTTTCCTGCTGACAAGTCCTGCAGGACAGGTTGTCTTGTCCCAAAGAAAACAAGCAGGTTCATTCAGTTATTTCTCAAATTTGGTTACTGGAGTCAGCAGTGAAGGCCAAGACTGCCACCTTGTGATAGAGGTGAGTAATTAGTTTGACTCCCTGATTTTCTCAGCAGTCTTCAAATGAGAACACTCAGGCCAAAGGAAAGCTTAGAGCTCATCAATTCATTAAACTGGAAAATATTCACTGAGACTCTAGTATGTGCTAGGCACAGTTATTAACATGTGGGATACACCAGTAAACAAGCAGACAAAGATCCCTGTCCTTGTGGGAGTTTACATTCAATCAGAGTAAGGCTCAAACAAACAATAAATATGTTATAAAGTACCCTAGAGATATTTAAGTTCCATGGAAATAACTAAAAATAGAATAGGATAACTGTATCAAGAGCGACCAGTGGGTGGGGGTGGTGGTGGCCGTGTTTAGCATTAAACAGGGTGGACAGTAGACGACATGTGAGAAAAGAACTGGAGAAAGAGTAATTCTCAGTCATACAGACAGCTAAGGGAACAGCATTCTGGCCAGAAGGAACAGCCACAGCATAAGTCATGATGTCTAATATGTCCAAGGAAAGTTCAAGAGGCCAATGTGGCTGCAACAGAGTGAGCAAGGCGGAGAGTGGGAGCAAATGGACTCAGAAGGATAAGGATGGCAGCCTGAGCAGGACCTCATAAGCCTCTGTAAGGAACCTGTCCTCTACTCGTGGTGAACTGCGAACTGTGGAGCCGTGGAGAATTCTGTCACAGGAGGTATAGGAAGTCACTGACATGACAAAGGACTTCTCTGGTTGCTTTGTTGAGTGTGGTCTGAAAGAGGGAAAGGACAGGGGCAGGCAGAGCAGTCATCTGGGCAGGTGCTGATGGTCATTCGGACCAGTGTGGTAGCAGTGACGATGGTCAGAACTGGTAGATTCTAGATTCATTGTGAATTTCCTAAATGACTGGATGTTGGATGTTAGAGAACTAAGGAGTCAATGTAATTCCAAGGGGGATGAGGACCAGAGACGATGGAAGGATAGAATTGTTAACTGAAAGGAAGAGGGCATTAGGTGGAGGTGGCATTGATCAGGAGTTCAATTTGGGACACACTGAGATTTAAATGTCTGTTACACATGCAAGTGACACTGTGGAACAAACAGATGGGTATATGGAGCCTGATGTTCAGGAGATACAAAGCCATGAAACTACCCAAAGCGTCAAAAAGACAAAGAAAAAAAAGATGACACCAAGAACTGAGCCTTGAGACTTTCAACGTAAGAGGTTGGGAAAAGAAACCAGGAAAGACTGGAAAGGTACTTCCAGGGACACAGGACAAGAACAGAGAAGACTGAGTTACAGTGGGCACCAGGTGAAGAAAGTACATTAGGCAGGAAGACGTGATTGATGGTGTCAGATGCTCTTGTCTGGTCAAGAACGTGAAGACTGAGAACAGACCCTCTGAATTCTCACCAAGGAAGTCGTGTCGGGAGCTGTTTTCATTTGCAGATGCAAGGCCTATCTTTTTATCATTGAATCTGAGATTGTTGATTTTTCTTTTACACTTAATAATGTATATTGAGAATTTATTTGGGAAAGATCCTGGGAAAAACATACCTTAGTGAGTGTATCACTAAGAATGCAATATCCTGGAATGTATGCTCTCACGCTCCCTCCTCTCATCCCCATTTTAAGCCGGAACACATCTTCTCCTACAATATTAAGCAAGCCCGTTCCTTACTAATTATCTATTGGAATGGAGATTATCCTAAAACTACAAAGCAAACAAATTAGCAAAAGAAATTTAATGTCAAAGTCTGAATCATTCTGTGACAGTCATTTGTAACTCTTTACTTAATTTCTTATATTCATTAAAATCTATTTCCCATTATTAATAATATATGATTGTTACAACCATAAGCTTCTAAAGTACATTTATATTAATAAAATACAAGTTTATCTATTTTATATTTCCATCCTTTTGTTCAATAAATACAGCGTGCTTGCAAAGCACCAGAGTATTAGGTATCTAACTGAAAAAGTATAATTTACTTTATAGGAAAAAAAAACACAAGATAAAGATAAATTAAAATAAAACTTCAGTAACTTCTCCTTTTATTGTATTGGTAAAAATAAAAAAGTCAGAAAATTCCCCGAAATTTCAAAACAGCCTGTGTAGCAAAGTTATGGGGAAACAGAAACTCTCTTTGCCACAAGGAGAGAATTGTCTCATAAGGGGAAATTGGCTATGTTTTCTAAATTAAAAATGACTATTATAGTCTTTAAATTACCGATTCTACTTCCAGGATTCTATATTAAATGCACAGGATTTTAATGAAGCACGTTCTGTAATGTATTGCCAATGGTTTAAAACAATCTAAATGTCCATCACTATCAGTCTAGACATGGTTAAAAAAAAAGTCCATAAAATGGAATACTATGTAACCTAGAAGGAGACTACACCAATTATCCAGGTACATTGGTAATGGGGGGGGGGGGGTGAGACACAGAAGAGAGGATGTGTGTGTGAGTTGGGAGTGAATATAAACATATATATTCAGTCTGACCTGTGGTGGCACAGTGGATAAAGCATTGACCTGGAAATGCTGAGGTCGCTGGTTCAAAACCCTGGGCTTGCCTGGCCAAGGCACATATGGGAGTTGATGCTTCCAGCTCCTCCCCACCTTCTCTCTTTCTCTCTCCCTCTCTGTCTCTCTGTCTCTCCCTTTCTCTCTCCTCTCTAAAAAAAAATGAATAAATAAAATTAAAAAAAAAAAAAAGACTAAACCTTAAAAAAAAAAAAAACATATATATTCAAAGAACATTTCTGGAAAGATACAGGGAAAACAGATAGCATTATTTGCCTCGGAGAAAGAAGAAAAGGAAATTGAGGGAAGAGATATTTTTTTCATAACACTTTATTTCTTTAAAACTAGAAAAAGGATCTGTAATGAATATGGGAAAAAATTGTCTGTTAACACTGCATAAGGACTAGGTAGATATTTGTAATATTATCCATAGGTATTTTAGCATATTTGATACTTTCATCATTGAACAGTTTTTAATTTTAAAGTAGAAAAAAAAAAATGAGAGAGGATACTGACTGGGGAAGAAGGAATATGGAAGAGGGAGAAAAGGTCCCTTGAGTGGAAAGAACGAGGAAGACTAGACCTGGAGGAAACAGAAGTCCGTTCCCAGCCATAAATTGGTATGTTTATACCCTGGGGTTAAAAGGTTCCTTTAAAATATTATACTCAGAGTATTAAAATATGAAACCAAGTCCCCAAAATGAGATCACTTGATCAGCTGGAGTTTGTTCTATGTCTCAAACATTCCTTTTGGAATTCTAAATCTCTATGTCTTGGCCAAGTCCAATATGCCTTGGGTTCGTTTCAAATGTCCCTTAAAACCAAGCTTTACTAACTCCTTTAAAACATCCAAACACCAAATAGGTAGATAAGTTCTTACCATGCGAGTGTATCATGTTTGTTGCGTTCTAGTAGGAAGGGATAAACTGAGTTTAGCAATTGTTTTTCAAGAGGTAGATTATAGAAGAAATTGGAATTATGTTTATAAATGGCAATAGGTCGTCATATCTCATGGCTGAGTAGTAGTTCATTGTCTATCCGCACCACATCTTCTTTATCCAGTCCTCTACTCAGGGTGAGGCCGTCGCTGTAAGTGGGTACATACACTCCCTTTTTGTGAATCTCTTTACTTTTTTTAATATCGTGACATTCCCCACTATTTAGAATTTCACTTTGGGGTTATGTGGTCACTTTCTTCATTGACTTCAAAAACAAGGTTCTCGGCCCTGGCCAGTTGGCTCAGCGGTAGAGTGTTGGCCTGGCGTGTGGGGGACCCGGGCTTGATTCCCGGCCAGGGCACATAGGAGAAGCGCCCATTTGCTTCTCCACCCCCCCCCCTCTCCTTCCTCTCTGTCTCTCTCTTCCCCTCCCGCAGCCAAGGCTCCATTGGAGCAAAGATGGCCCGGGCACTGGGGATGGCTCCCTGGCCTCTGCCCCAGGCGCTAGAGTGGCTCTGGTCGCGGCAGAGCGACGCCCCGGAGGGGCAGAGCATCCCCCCTGGTGGGCGTGCCGGGTGGATTCCGGTCAGGCGCATGCGGGAGTCTATCTGACTGTCTCTCCCCGTTTCCAGCTTCAGAAAGAAAGAGAAAAAAAAACAAAAAAAACAAGGTTCTCATCATCTCCTTGTTCCAGAGTGAACATTTTCCAGTGATATTTTGTTGAAAAAGATGATCCCCAACTCCCCACTCAGATCTACATAATGCCATAGATTTTATCACCTCTCTCCTTCCAAACCCTTAGTCTTTGAAACACACAAACATACAAATACACAAAATCAATTTTTTTAAAACTTTTTAAAAATATTTTATTTAGAAAATGAAATTTAAAGGGGTGACATTGAACAATAAGAGTACATAGGTTTTGGGCAAACATTTTTAAATAATCTGAACTGTTGATTGTGTTGTCTGCACACAACCCAAAGTCAAATTATTTGCTCTCACCATATATTTGCTCTTCTTTACTCCAATCCCTTCTACTTCCTTCCTCCAACCCCTTTTCCCTGGTAACCACTTTTATCTATGTCCATGAGTCCCACTTATACATCCCACATATGTGTGAAATCATAGTTCTTAGCTTTTTCTGATTTACTTATTTCACTCAGTATAATGTTCTCAGGTTTCATTCATGTTGTCATAAATGGCGATATGTCATCATTTCTTATGGCTGAATACTAGTCCATTGTATATATGCACCACATTTTCCTTATCAAATCCTTTATCGAGGGACACTGGTTGTTTCTATGTCTTGGCCGCTGTGAATAATGCTGCAATGAACATAAATTAATTCTTGATTTCATCTATCCTTCAGTTCCTGTATCTATTCTTTCCACCATCTTTTGTTTAAAGGAAACCTTATCTTGGTAATTTCCTGATATTTCTAAGGCAATAATAAAAATGCCTGACCACATCTAAATTTATTTATCGCAAAAATACTCTTAACTAACCCATATTTAACTGAGTCACTGTATAAATTGACACTCCATTCTCTGTCTTTTACATAATCAAAAGGCTACTACTATTCTCTATACACCCAAGAACTTTCGTCTCTACTAACATGGCTTTTATTTACCTATTTGTTATGCTTGTTTTTTTATTTATTTATTTTAATTAACATGTACATAAGCAAACTGGATAACTGGAAAAAAGAAAAATCATTTTTGCTAAGCTGAATGTCTTATAAAAATGACCATAAGTGGGTTACTGAATTTGATATTAATAAACTGAATGACACGTACAGGTAATTGTAGAAATTTAGACATATTCTTTGCTTAGATGACTTCTCAGCCTGTCAAATGAGCCCAATGGCTTCCATCTTGAACCCCTTCCCATCCATCCCACCACTATCCCATTTTTAATCACCTTTCCAGAAAAACCCTTTGCAGGTGTCTATGTATTTAGTCTAATTCCCCTCCTCTTATTTTTGTTTCTTGAATGCATTCTGGACAGACTTGCATCACTACCACTCTGCCAGAAATGATCTTGTCAAAGTCATCCATCCATTGGTCAATTTCCAGTCTTCATCTTACTTAACTGCTTGAAATCGCTTGAACAAGCTGATTGTTTTTCCTCCTTCTGAAACAGCTTGGCTTGAATTACTACACTACTGACTTCCACACTCTGTCTCCAGCCAGGCAGACCTCTCCTTAGTACTCTAGGGTCATAGGGACCAACTTCTTATCCAACATCTCTACTTGGAATGGCAATCAACATTGCAAAACCAATAGAAAGAAAACCAAACCACACATTCATTTCCCAACTTACTTCCCCCAGGTCTAAAGATTTTTTATAAATGACAGTCCATTTTTCTTGTATATCAGCCCCCAAATCACCGAGTCATGACTGTTTCTTCTTTTTGTCTCCCATCCTGTATACAAGCCCTTAAGGGTCTACTTTGAAAATGTATCCAGAATCCATCCACTTGTCATCACCGTCCATCACTGTCCACATGACAGCAGCCCCCCTCCGAATTAAAACAAGAACTTCTACAGCACTTCCGTGCACCTTTGCTTGACCCGTTTTTAAGAACATCAAGGAAAATTAAACGTAAGGTGAACGTTGGATAAGATTTAAAAATTCATCCATCTTAATTCTGTGAAGTATGATCACGGTATTCTAGCTATGTTTCTAAGTGTTGTTTTTGTTGTTAGAAATACAAACTGAAACATCTAGAGACACAATAAAATGAAGTCTGAAATGTGTTTCAAAGCACTTTAGGGGAGAAAAAGGGAAGAGAGGTAAAATAAGGATAACACAGCCTGACCAGGCGGTGGCGCAGTGGATAGAGCATCGGACTGGGATGCAGGAGACCCAGGTTCGAGACCCCAAGGTCGCCAGTTTGAGCTTGAGCTCATCTGGTTTGAGCAAAGCTCACCATCTTGGACCCAAGATCTCTGGCTGAGCAAGGGGTTACTCAGCCTGCTGAAGGCCCACATCAAAGGTGTCACAACGAAAAACTAATGGTTAATGCTCCTCCTCTCTCTCTGTTCCTGTCTGTCCCTATCTATCCCTCTCTCTGACTCTCTCTGTAAAAAAAAAAAAAAAAAAAAAGGATAGCACAACATTGATTATTATTGAGACAAATGGGGGTTACTTTATTTTCTCAAGTTTTATGTATGTTTGCAAATTTCCATAACAGAAAGTTTTCACCGTACTGGCGATCCCGCTGTTCAGCATCCCCTTTGCCCAGCCTCTTGCTTTTGTCCAGAATGCTCTTCCCCCAGCATTTCTAGGTCTTGTTCTCCTTCTGTATTCAGGTCTTTGCTACAACGTTGCCTTTCAGGGAAGCCCTCCTTATTCTATTTCCCTATTTAAAACTCTAGCGCTGCCAGCACTTCCCGCCATCTGCCCGACTGCGTGTCTTCCAGCTTCCTTTATTCCCGCCCCTCCCCCACCTAGAATATGAGTTCCATGTGAGCAAGAATTCAGTCTCTTTTGTTCACGGCTAGCTCTGTAGAATCTAGAAGAGTTTGTGGGACAAAATATGAGCTCAACAAATACTTACTGAACAAGCATGTTACCAAAATATTTGAAACTTGGAAATAAGGCAAGAAGATGGGCACCATGTCCTTTCAACGTCATATGGGGACATTATTTGACTGGCTTATCCAAGGATTCCTTATCTAGCAGAATGTATCTCTGTGTTCTCTTTTTGACTATAAAACTTGACTGGGTCAGATGGTAACTTGGAAGTCTCATTTGTTAGAGATGCAAATACTTACTGTCCAATAAAAGGATATCCCCAAAGGTCATAGTATTTTACTGTCTTGTAGAACAGTAACCATTTTTCTATCTAATCTATACATATAATTATAATATTCCCTATTAAATGCTTATCAATACTTCAGTGCCTCCAAATGTTCTTTGAACTGAGTTTAGCATTTATTGGTTCATAAATCTTTGACATGTTTTGATTTTGTATGTTATGAAGTCATGTTGATAACTTTTTTGTAACTTCTACTTCAACAAGTGAAATCAAATTGTGATGAGCTGTGAAAATGTGGCTGTTATTCTTGACCCTTTGCTATTTGGGGCTATGATTCTAAACCCCTTGAAACAAGGGTTTTCCCTCCAAAGAGTAAAAGGGGAACCCAAGTTGCCACCAGGTGTCCCTTGATAAAGAACAAAAGTTTTCTCTGGGGAGCACCTCACCACTCCCTTCAGCTATTAATAATGATACTGGAGCGAGGCGTGGGGGTTGGACTTCAGCAGGAAACACCACGGAGCTTTCTAGGAATACCACCTGCTGTAAAATATGAGACCAACAGCACAGAAATAGCATCTCTCCTTCCTTCTCTCCGGTCATCTCTGCCACCTCTAATTAATTACCCATTTGACGTGCTTGGTCCAGGGCTTTCCAGCTAACCCCTTCTTCCAGAAGATTCCATCTCCAGTTTACATTAGGCCAGATGTCCTGGTAGTACCATAAGCCTAATAGGCCCTAAACTCAGTTAATTTGCATATGCACTTCCTCCACTGTTCCTTCCACAAATAACTCAGCTCTGGGGCCGACTTCCCTCCCATAACCACCGCAGCACCAAGCCCCACAGGCGGAGCCCTGTTTCACTTGCCCTGTGTTACTTTCACATTCATTCAGGGGCATCTGAGGCTCTCTGGCCTCTGTCTCTGACCCCCAGCATGTGAGGGGACGCTGAGGGAAGCCTGAAGCTCGCACAACTGAGCATTGAGGATTCCGAGGTGAACCCGAGGCCTGTGACGCTCTGTGACGTTCAGGGTCGACCTGGGAGCAGACGTCGGGCAGGTGGCCATTCAATCACCTCCCAAGAGAAAACATGCTGGAATTTTGTCCTGTGCAAGTACGCTCGCTCTCTCTCTGTCTCCCGTGTGCTGAGAAAGTCCAGGCTGTGAACGGGACCCCACGAGGTCCAGCCTTTCCATCTTTCCAAGGTCCCACCGCCTTTAAGGAGTTTTGGTCCATCGAGTGCCCCAGTTTTCCCTTCCCACACACATCCCCCCAGGACCAGCATCTTATCTGTGCCCCAGGTTTCATTCCACAGGGTAACCTTCACCACTCAGAGCACACCTTAGCCGAGTTTTGTCTTAGAAGGAAGAGCGCAGATGCTACCTCTTTCGTGAAGTCCTTCCTGACTCTGGGCCACCTGCTGACGATGCATCCGGCTGGCACTGGGCTCACAGCTGTTCACGTATCTCCTTGTTCGATTGCCACCTGACTGTCTCTGACACAGGCCTACAGGATCCTGCACAGAGCCAGCAGCACAGGGGCACCCCACCTCCCCACCCCGGGGGCCCGCCTTGTCTCTATCCGAGCCTGTCTGCTGTTAGAAATCGCGCTGACCCACAGGTTTTCAGTTCCCAGGCCAGTCCTCCCCACCCCCCCTACAGCGCCCTGGAGAGCAGGCCAGTCCTCCCCACCACCCCTGCAGCGCCCTGGAGAGCAGGCCAGTCCTCCCCACCCCCCTGCAGTGCCCTGGAGAGCAGGCCAGTCCTCCCCACCACCCCTGAGCACCCTGGACAGCAGGCCAGTCCTCCTCACCCCCCTGCAGCACCCTGGAGAGCAGGCCAGTCCTCCTCACCCCCCTGCAGCGCCCTGGAGAGCAGGCCAGTCCTCCCCACCCCCCCTGCAGCACCCGGGACAGCAGGCCAGTCCTCCTCACCCCCCTGCAGCGCCCTGGAGAGCAGGCCAGTCCTCCTCACCACCCCTGCAGCGCCCTGGAGAGCAGGCCAGTCCTCCTCACCCCCCTACAGCGCCCTGGAGAGCAGGCCAGTCCTCCTCACCACCCCTGCAGCGCCCTGGAGAGCAGGCCAGTCCTCCTCACCACCCCTGCAGCGCCCTGGAGAGCAGGCCAGTCCTCCTCACCACCCCTGCAGCGCCCTGGAGAGCAGGCCAGTCCTCCCCACGCAGCGCCCTGGACAGCAGGCCAGTCCTCCCCACCCCCCTGCAGCGCCCTGGAGAGCAGGCCAGTCCTCCTCACCACCCCTGCAGCGCCCTGGAGAGCAGGCCAGTCCTCCCCACGCAGCGCCCTGGACAGCAGGCCAGTCCTCCCCACCCCCCTGCAGCGCCCTGGAGAGCAGGCCAGTCCTCCCCACCCCCCTGCAGTGCCCTGGAGAGCAGGCCAGTCCTCCTCACCCCCCTGCAGCACCCTGGAGAGCAGGCCAGTCCTCCTCACCCCCCTGCAGCGCCCTGGAGAGCAGGCCAGTCCTCCTCACCCCCCTGCAGCGCCCTGGACAGCAGGCCAGTCCTCCCCACGCAGCGCCCTGGACAGCAGGCCAGTCCTCCCCCCCCCCCCCTGCAGCGCCCTGGAGAGCAGGCCAGTCCTCCCCACGCAGCGCCCTGGACAGCAGGCCAGTCCTCCCCACCCCCCTGCAGCGCCCTGGAGAGCAGACCAGTCCTCCCCACGCAGCGCCCTGGACAGCAGGCCAGTCCTCCCCACCCCCCTGCAGCGCCCTGGAGAGCAGACCAGTCCTCCCCACGCAGCGCCCTGGAGAGCAGCCCCAGTCCTCCCCACCCCCCTGCAGCGCCCTGGAGAGCAGCCCCAGTCCTCCCCACCCCTCCTGCAGCGCCCTGGAGAGCAGGCCAGTCCTCCCCACCCCCCTGCAGCGCCCTGGAGAGCAGACCAGTCCTCCCCACGCAGCGCCCTGGACAGCAGGCCAGTCCTCCCCACCCCCCTGCAGTGCCCTGGACAGCAGGCCAGTCCTCCCCACCCCCCTGCAGCGCCCTGGAGAGCAGGCCAGTCCTCCCCACCCCCCTGCAGCGCCCTGGACAGCAGGGCCTGTGATCGTCCCTCTCGGAAGCCCCCACAGCTGGACCCTGCACCAGGCACCCAGTAAGTCTGCACTGAATGTTTACTGAGTGTTCACTTTTTGGTAAATCTTGCACGAATGCATTTTACTGAGTAGAAGTTAACAAAATGTTAAGGTCCTTAAAATGAGAGACACGGGAAATTAAAAATGAAGAACTGACCCCAAGAAGTCTTGTGAGAAACTTTAAAGATGAAAAAGAAACAAGAAGAAACTGTGAAATGAAAATGAAAGAACCAGAAAGACAGTCACTGTGAGCACAGAAATGGTCACTAACAGACCAAGTGAGATGGATGAAGACTTCTCTGTATTTTAAGTGTCTCACTATACATTTGTTCCAACCAGCACGGTGTGGACTCCAGTTCAATGGCGCGAGCACCTATGAAGAGACTCAGATGTGACGAGCAATGTGCCAGACAGCAAAGGACACAGATACGAACAGAACAGTCCCCGCCCTCCAGGGCCCCAGCATCTCCGGGAGCACGGACGAGGAGAGCTGTCAGAGAGGGGCTTGCTCGTGTCCCTAGACAGGGAGCCTCTGTCCCTAGAACACAGATGCCTGGTTTTCTCCAGGCTTCCATGATCCTTGGCGAGAAGACTCACGGAAACAAAGCTCTATCATCGGGGGGCCTCCCTGGAAGCTGATCTTACGCTGGATGCTGGCTCCCCGTTTCTTCCTGCAGGCTCTGCCTCACTCTTCCAATCCCCCGGGTCCTGACTATTGCCTGGATATCTGACACTCCCCACGGTATCCATGTCTCCTGACATATGCTCAGAGCCATCTTGGCCAGAGGGTTGCTCCTGTGTGTGAACTTTCGGACAGGAGAGCCTGGTGTGTTCTGTTCGGGAGTTTTCTGCATTTAATATTCTTGGTTTGACACACAAAGGGCTCCGCTTGATGACCAGAGACAAGTTTCCATGCTAAGAGGCTGGCAGAACGTGAGTTATGTGGGAGGAAGAGATACTGAGAAAGGAAACCAAGGAAAAGAAACAAGTGTAGCAGATAAAGTCCTACCACCTACACAGAAACACCAAGAAGTTACTGACAAGAAAGCAACAACAATAATCCAGCAACAACAATAATCCAAGTGCCCCAAACTAAAACTCCTGGATGTTAGAAGTGATGGTATTGAAATGTTTATTGGGGAGATACAGTAATTATGGCTTTCCTTGTTTCTATTACTCATGATATACTAGCTGGTATATATACCATTCACTTAATTCAACCCAATATTTCTGCTCATACATTCCAGGCATTACTATAGGTCACCCAGATATATCACTCAAGACAAAGTCCCTAGACTCAAAGAGCTTATATTCCAGGCCGCATGCAGTAGATTTTTGTCAGCAAAATTATGAATAGCACCCTGGCCAGTTGGCTCAGTGGTAGAGCATCGGGCTGGCGTGCAGGAGTCCCAGGTTCGATTCCCAGCCAGGGCACACAGGAGAAGCACCCATCTGCTTCTCCACCCCTCCCCCTCTCCTTCCTCTCTGTCTCTCTCTTCCCTTCCTGCAACCATTGGAGCGAAGTTGGCCCGGGCACTGAGGATGGCTCCATGGCCTCTGCCTCAGGTGCTAGAATGGCTCTGGTTGCAACAGAGCGACGCCCCAGATGGGCAGAGCATTGCTCCCTGGTGGGCATGCCAGGTGGATCCCAGTCGGGCGCATGTGGGAGTCTGTCTGACTGCCTCCCCATTTCCAATTTAAGAAGAATACAAAAAAAATTATGAATAGCGTCCTCTTTCTTCTCAAAATGTCTCCACAAGGACAATACATTTTATAGTCACCCTACCATAGCAGTGACTGAGTTCAGGCTACAGAGCCAATTTTGAGCAATGCACTCAAACTTCCTACTTCAGCCTGCTCACAGGAAAATGGGATAGCAGAGAGGCGGGCAGCAGAGAGGCGGGCAGCGGGAAGTGGGGTGCAGGGTGGGTCACGGCACCCAGTCCCGGGACTGCAGGGTTTGGGGCGAGATTGTGCAATCTCAAACTCTGCCTGGTATAGTTGTTAAAGATAAATGATGTGGCCCTGGCTGGTTGGCTCAGTGGTAGAGCGTCGGCCTGGCGTGCGGAAGTCCCGGGATCAATTCCGGCCAGGGCACACAGGAGAAGCGCCCATCTGCTTCTCCACCCCTCCCGCTCTCCTTCCTCTCTGTCTCTCTCTTCCCCTCCCGCAGCCGAGGCTCCATTGGAGCAAAAGATGGTCCGGGCGCTGGGGATGGCTCCTTGGCCTCTGCCTCAGGCGCTAGAGTGGCTCTGGTTGCGACAGAGCGACGCCCTGGATGGGCAGAGCATCGCCCCCTGGTGGGCGTGCCGGGTGGATCCCGGTCGGGCGCATGCGGGAGTCTGTCTGACTTCCTCCCTGTTTCCAGCTTCAGAAAAAAAAAAAAAAAGTAAATAAAAAAAAAAAGATAAATGATGTGATATTTTTAAGTGCCTGGTCTCATTAATTACTAACCCACGTTAGAGTGTCTGCATGCATTGTGAGATACCTACATGTTCAAAAAGCACTAACGGAAGAGATCCCCTGTTAATATTTTGTATGTATGTCCATGCATACACATGAAGAAGTTGTGTTTAGTAGTGAGCAAGCCTTTTGGAAAATATTATTTAAAAGCCATGTGGTTACTATGGTGCATCTGCTTGCCATATGTATGTGCTAACCAGATAGGACTGAAAAACAACCACTATTTAAGTGTTAAATGAAGGTGAAAATAAGAAAGATCGCTTTTATCATGAGCAATTTGGATTGGATATCACTTGATTTAACTGGTACTGTCACAACCTGAAGAAACAGCTCGAGTTCTAGTTTCTTAAGTTCTATAAACAAAACTGAAGGGACCCTGGCAATCTTTGGGCTTGAACAATTTGCTAATGTCAGGTACACAGAAGGCCTGAGGAGTTTCCTAAGAAGTTTGTTTACACGTCTGTGAACAGATGGGCTGAGACCCCACTGGCCTTAGCAGCAAGAGGATGAAAAGCCTCCTCCTCTACAAGACTGAGAGCGGCTGCATTTCTCGCCACAGGGGGAAAACTTCTGTTGCCTGTGGGGTTAAACAATGAGGAGGTAGTGACTAATGACCAAGCAAGGGGATGTCCAGGTAAGTGTGAGCTGGGGAAGGCTAACCGGCCTGATGCAGGTGGTCAAGCAGAGGAATGCAATCAATCAAGATTCCATGCAGGAAGTGTTAGGGGAACTCCCCTGGCGCCAGGTCACCTAAAATTCGACCTGGCTAATTGAGACCCAAACCTGACAGGACCGAACCCTTAGCCCCAGGGGAGGCGGGGAGCATAGAGGCGGGAAGCAGGAAATGGGGTGCAGGGGCGGCTCACCGCGCCCAGTCCCGGGACTGCAGGTGTTTAGGCGCGAAATTGTGCAATCTCAAATTCACAGCATAAAATCGCGGCTCTTCCTGCGGCCTTCGGCAGCCTGAGAAGCAGCTTTCTCCTTCCCTGCGCGATCTACTTCATGTACAATTGCAAAGATGTGTTCTCAGCTGCAGCCAAGGCCTGCAGATTGCAGCCAAGACAGCGGGTCCCTTGGGGTAGTGGGGGTGGGGGTGGGGGGTGGGAGATCAGTAGCCAGCAGGGAGGGTGCGGGAAGAACCATCTGTTAAGATCCCACAACCTCCTGTGGATGGTGTTCCCAGGGTTTGGACAGATTCATCAAGCTGATTCCCGCTACCGTGTTAGTTACAGCTCAATTGTTACAGTTATTTCTTTGTCTGGTTAATGAGTTTTCTGGCCACATTCATTTCACGACGCGCAGGAGGAGTCGGGCGCTGTTTTCTGTTAGAGAGTGCAACTCCGTGCAGAGGTCTGGCTCTGACGCCATCCCTCCACCTCAAGCTGCGCAAACCACTTAAGCAGGTGTCCTCTGTAACCGTGGGGCACTTTCAGTCAGAAACGGTGAACGGAAATCCACTGCAAAGTAGAAATCTCCACCAAACCGCACCCCACCCCACCTCTGCGCGCGACCGCGGAGGGTCTGGTCCCCGTAGCGGGGCCGTGAGCGCCCAGGGCGGCTGCGAGTCGGGAGGCGCCTTGCCCAAGGACTGCAGTCCCGGCCAAGTGGTCCCCGCGGGCAGCGGTCCGCGCGCTCTCCTCCGCGCGCTCCGGGGCACCGCTGCCCATCGCGCGAAACTGCTAGGCGAGTACTCGGACCGCCATGCTGCCCGGCGGCTCTCAGCTGTCCCGAAACAGGACCTGCTTTGTTACGGCAATCCGGACAGCTCCCCGCTGCGCCCTGCCCGCCGAGCCCACCGGGTCGTGCAGAGCAGCGAGTCCTCGCCACCCACTCACCTCAGCTCCGGCCGCAGGACTTGAGTGTAGGTGTAGCACCGTCCCAGGACGATCTCGGAAAAATGGGGTGTAGACCCCATGCCCTTCCATTCCTTGTGCTTGGGCGCCTGGGGCCACAGGACTCCGATCAACACTGCGGTGACCACCAGCACGACACAAAGAATAGTGATGCCAAGACAGACCTTGTTTTTCGTGGAGAGGCTGAGTTTGCCGCAGCGTTCGTCCCCGGGCACGGGGCTGAATCCGTGGCTGTGGTTGGGCATGGGGTCCATGCAGGGTAGGGCCCCACGAAGTCCGAGGAGAGGCTAGACTGGAGGCTGGGCTGGAAGGGTGGAGAGCGCTGCCCCTTCCTGAAAATGTTCCTCCCCCTTGTTATCTTTCACTTGCCTTTTCTCAGCTTCCTTTCCCACCCCCACATAGTCCTTCAGAGCTCTCTCGCTGGCTGCAACAGTAAAGATTGAAAGCACTTAAAAAGAGTTTAAGGAAAGAGGGGTAGCAGCTACCCTGATCTTATCCTTCAGATGGCTGAATAACATACTGTGTCTTCTTTTATTTTACTCATTTTACCGGGGGGGGGGGGGGGGGGGGGGGGGGGGAGGCGGTGGAACAGGAAGCATCAACTCTCATATGTGCCCTGACCAAGCAAGCCTGTGGTTTCCAACCCATGAATTCAGCGTTCCAGGTCCACGCTCTCCACTGCGGCAGTGGTTGGTTCCAAACCCTTGACTATGCCTACATATGAACACACAGGGAGCAACTATGAGTTGATGCTTCTGGTTTCTTCCCTTTCTCTTCCTCCCCTCCCCTCCCTTCCCCTCTCCTCCCCTCCCCTCCCCTCCCCTCCCCTCCCTTCCCCTCTCCTCCCCTCCCCTCCCCTCCCCTCCCCTCCCTTCCCCTCTCCTCCCCTCCCCTCCCCTCCCTTCCCCTCTCCTCCCCTCCCCTCCCCTCCCCTCCCTTCCCCTCCCCACTCCTCCCCTCCCTTCCCCTCTCTAAAAATCAATGAATAAAATCTAAAAACAAAGAAAGAGGAAACCATTCCACACTGTGTGTTCTTGCACCTGTCAGTTGGTTCCCTTAATCAGCCTTGGACTTTACACTGTAGCAGTACTTCTCCCTGGAAAAGAGGAAGGCAGGCCGCCCGCCCCTGTACCTGTGCACAAGCAATCCTTTCTCCTGCAGAGCAAAGCTCTACCTCTGCTCTGTGCACTGACAGGTTCCTGCTCAGCCCCTGTAAAGGTTCTGCCTAAGCCTTACCCCTTCTGGCAAGTGCCATGCTGGTAAAGCTCTGGATTCAAACTGTGTTCCATCACTCAGTGCTGGGTGAGGCCAGGTATGTTACCTGACCTCCCTGTGCTCCAGATGTAAAGTGGGGCCGATGGCAGTACCCACATCATGGGTGATTATGAGGACGGAGTTCATATTTACAGCATGTGTAGCGTAGTGCCTGGCACACGGAAAGCGCTCAGTAAATGTCCGCTCTTCCTGCCTGCTCTGTGAGCACGTGGACAGGATGCCATTCCGCCTTCCGTGGGTTGTGCTTAGAAAAGGGTCTGGCGTGCGGGGAGCACTCATGAACCATTTAAGACCGGACAGAAAAACAACCCCTTTAAAAAGAGTATTTGCTTTTGATAATAAATATAATAAACACACATGGAGTAAAAGTCAAATAGAACAAAATGAACCTGTGGAACATTTTTCTTTCTCCTGCCTGGACACCCTCTTACCGTGTTAACGAACAGGCAGCCTTTCTCTGTGCACACATGAACACAGAGATAAGGCTTCACTGTTTCACTACATTTATGGCACATGGCACTCTCTGTTGTGCACCTGGTCTAGCTCAATTCGTGACGTGTTTAGCATTTATTGTTCCACCTAATTCCTGACCCACAGAACCTCTCTTGTATGTGCCATGGATTATTTAATGAGACCCATATTGATGACAGCTCAGTTTCCACCCCTTTGTTAGAACATTAAATACTGGAATAAATATTCTGTGTCCACATGGTTTTCTACATGTCCACATTCATACACACCTCAAAGTAGACTTTCTGAGTCAAACGGCACGACCTTTAAATTTTGTATGGTATGGCCAATCAAAGAGGTCGCACCAGTTCCTACTCGCACCAACAGACTTACACTTTCAGATTTGTTTTGTCTTAATTTCTGGGTATGAACCAGCAGTGACTTGGGAGCACTTCAGCTTTTAGTCTCTCTTTCTGTTCAGTGTAACAAAGACTTGGGAAAATACATTTTCAGAGAACCATGTCACCCTTTGCCTGGCAAAGTCACATGGGTGGTGAACCCTCTCATTGTGTCCTGTTTTCTGCAAGTAAAGTGTTCAGCTACAAATGCCGAGTCCTTGTAAGCCCTTGGGGAGTGAGACTGCACATGCACAGAGACGTCGCCACCTCCCTGCACTCACCCTGGCCGGGCCATGATTTGGGGTAAGTTACACTTTTTCAGTATTCTTCTCATCAGTCAAATGGATACAGTAGAATGCTTCCTCAACAGGTTCAAGTGGGGACTAATTGGGATAATATTCACACCTAGGACAGGTTGGACACTCGACTCGAAGTAATATTGTTATATGGAGCTATTTGGACATAGTTAAAATACACTGAGGCTCTAAAAATGACATATTCTGATATTCACTCATTCGATACATATTAAGGACCAGCGCTTGGCAGGCGCCATGTCAGCTTACTGGGGACACAGGAGCAGACTGGCCTGGATGAAACCAGTATAGGGCAGTTAGGTCAGGTAGACCAGAGTGGGCTCTGCTGCTCATGCAAGGAACCAAACTCCTCTGAACGACAAGTTTCTCTTCTGTAGAGCGGGCTGAAAAATTTCACCAGTATGGGGACAGCTGTGTACAGGCAGGGGATCGAATATGTCCCAGTAAGTTACAGGAAGTCTTAGCAAAGATGGAGACACTAGATCAGGCTGCTGACAGGCAAGCAAGGATTTCCAAAACTGGGGAAAGACACTTAAGCAGAAAAATTAAGGAAGAAAAATTGCAGTGTGGATATTGGGACATCTGAACACCAGAGAAGTCATTTCCCGGCCACACAGCCAGGTAGCAGAAGTGCTGGCTCTGGAATGACATTTCCTTGCTTAACTTCATTAGTCATTTTCAAATCATTCAGATAATATCATCACATTTTAAAAATTGGAAATAGGGAATAAAGAAGACTACTGTCCTTATATAAAAACCCAAATCCAGCCCTGGCCAGTTGGCTCAGTGGTAGAGCATCGGCCTGGCGTGCAGGAGTCCCGGGTTCGATTCCCAGCCAGGGCACACAGGAGAAGCACCCATCTGCTTCTCCACCCCTCCCCCTCTCCTTCCTCTCTGTCTCTCTCTTCCCCTCTCGCAGCCAAGGCTCCATTGGAGCAAAGTTTGCCCGGGCGCTGAGGATGGCTCTATGGATGCCTCAGGTGCTAGAAAGGCTCTGGTTCCAACAGAGCAACGCCCCAGATGGGCAGAGCATCGCCCCCTGGTGGGCATGCTGGGTGGATCTCGGTCGGGCGCATGTGGGAGTCTGTCTGACTGCCTCTCCATTTCCAACTTCAGAAAAATACAAACAAACAAATCCAAATCTAACTACCATTAACATTTTGGTGTTTTATCTTGACCATCCTTTTTCTAAACTTTGACAGTTTGAAAAGTAGTTACAATAGCCCTGGCCAGGTGCTTAGTTGGTCACAATGTTGTCCAGATCCACTAAGGTTGTGGGTTCGATCCCTGATCACAACACATTCAAGAATCAACCAATGAGACCAGGCGGTGGCGCAGTAGATAGAGCGTCGGACTGGGATGCGGAGGACCCAGGTTCGAGACTCCAAGGTTGCCAGCTTGATAGCGAGCTCATCTGGTTTGAGCAAAAGCTCACCATCTTGGACCCAAGGTTGCTGGCTCAAGCAAGGAGTTACTCAGTCTGCTGAAGGCCCATGGTCAAGGAACATATGAGAGAGCAATCAATGAAAAACTAAGGTGTCACAACAAAAAACTAATGATTGAAGAATCAACCAATGAATGCATAAATACATGGAAAAACAAAGCAATGTCTCCCCCCCCCCTTTCTTTAGGTCCAAAATAAATAAATTAAAAAAATTTTAAAGTACTTATAAACATATACTATTTGGTAATAGATACATCTTTCATATATATGTATATCTAAATATATAAATTACGCTCTTTCCACTTCAGTCTGCATACATGATCCTGACCAACCACGTCTCCTCTCCCAGAACAGAGAACCCAGGCTCCAATCCTAACTCTCCGTGCCTTGGTAGCTCTTTGAGCATCTTATCCTGTGATCTCCCGCGTCTCAGGTTTGCTGTTAGCACCCGTGAGTGTACTTATAAAACAAAGAGCCAACAACTTCCCTTGTAAAACCCTAAAAATAAAGTCCTCTGTCTTCACACCTCCCACTAGAAAGTCAGCTTTACGAGAATAAGGCCACTGCCCGTGTTTGTCCACCACTGAGCCCCTGGCACTGGCACCATGCCTGGTATGCAGTTAGCGCTCAAGTCAGGCGTGCAGATTGAACAACTCCGTCTGCCACAGTTCAGAGCCAATGACTGCAGACCGAGTACCCACCAGGGATAGAGAAACTTATAGGTCCTGGGTCTACGTCAGACTCAGCAGCTAAAAGCCAACCATCAGCAAGCATCTGTTGTCCATCTGCTGAGTAGTGAACCACGGTGTTCAAGGGAGAAGAGGACAGAGGCTACAATTAATCACGTAATTCTTTCTCCGCTTTCCACAAAGGTTGCGAGCATACTGAGTGTCAACGGCTTGTGCACGATACCCTACAACACTGTCATCATGTACACGCTTTCTGATTCCCATGTTCCAGATGAAGAATCAGAGGCTCAGATTGGCCAAAGTTACTTCACCAAGGGGGTTTTGAGCCCTGACAATCTTATTTCAAACCTGTCCAACGAACCCAACCTCTGTGACATTAGGAAATGGATACTTAATGGGCACCCACTATGCCTGGGTCCAGGGGTTGACAAGCTCAAACTTTTTTTAAAATTTTTTTTATTCATTTTAGAGAGGAGAGAGAAAGGGAGAGAGAGGGACAGAGAGGGAGAGAGAGAGGAGAGAGAGACAGAGAGAGAAGGTGGGGAGGAGCTGGAAGCATCAACTCCCATATGTGCCTTGACCAGGCAAGCCCAGGGTTTCGAACCGGTGACCTCAGCATTTCCAGGTCAACGCTTTATCCACTGCACCACCAAAGATCAGGCAGGCTCAAACTTTTTACACAGGATTTATGGTTCAAAGTGGAAACTTTTAGAAACATGTTCTTGGCTGTGAGTCCATGACAGCTGTGAGCAGAGCATCTCTGGAACCTAGGGGTGGACCCGTTTGCTTGGAAACATGTTTTGTTCTCACATCAGAGTACCATGACCAGCGGAAGGGCGGATAGATGTCAAATCTCAACAACCACAGAAAGTGTGCTCACTGATGTCAAACCCGCCACAGTCTGCGATCTGTTTTTTCTTTTTTCCTAGCAGTCTTGAAAAAAGGGAAGCTGTGTGATCTCTCCTCCCACATCCCGAAACTGAGCTTGCAGAATCCTGTATTCACTCTGTGGGCTGTATGGTCAATGAGACAGGGACTAACAGGACTTGAAGATTGCCTTGGAGTGCTTTAAGTCACTTGGGCTGCGGACCCTTCCCTGCAGTGCATGGCTTGCTGGTGTAGTCAGTCTGGGTAGAGACCTCAGTTCAGAAGAACTCGACTTCTCAGCCACATCCTCCGTGATGACTAACCTAGCCTACACATTGGTTACCTTTCAGTTCTGTCCACTGTCACTACCTTCATCCAGGTATTCACTCTCCCTCAGCCTTCAGGTGACAGCCTAGATACCCTACGTCTTGGACCTCTTTCACAAACTTTCATGGTTGGTTACAAGCTTTTATCATGGGTCCCCATATGCATCCTCTGCTTCCTGAGTTCTTTGGGGGGACAGGTTCTGCATTCCCCTGTGCCCCACGCTAGACTGTGAATGGACACTGAAATGTACTGATGAATATCATACTGTAATGCAAGCCTTTTTCATTCTTTCATTCATGAATTATTTATCCATTCATGCATTAAATATTTGTTGAGGCCCTGGCCGGTTGGCTCAACGGTACAGCGTCGGCCCACCGTGCAGGAGTCTGGGTTCAATTCCCGGCCAGGGCACACAGGAGAGGCACCCATTTGGTTCTCCACCCTCCCCCTCTCCTTCCTCTCTGTCTCTCTCTTCCCCTCCTGCAGCGAGGCTCCATTGGAGCAAAGATGGCCCGGGCGCTGAGGATGGCTCTGTGGCCTCTGCCTCGGGCGCTGGAATGGCTCTGGATGCGACAGAGCGATGCCCCAGATGGGCAGAGCATTGCCCCCTGGTGGGCATGCCGGGTAGATCCAGTCGGGCGCATGCAGGAGTCTGTCTGACTGCCTCCCTGTTTCCAGCTTCGGAGAGATGAAAAAAAAAAAAATTTGTTGAGCGCCTACTTCGTTCCATGAACTGTGTTAGGACCTGGATAAACAGCAATTAAAACAACAATCAGTACTTCTGGAGCCCATGTTCTAATGGGGAATATTATCTAATAGACGAGATAAATAAGGAAACCCTCGCGTATACGAAGTGATGATAAAGCCTAAGAAACAAAATGGAATAAGGACTGGGGAGAGGATTGCCACGTTGGAATGAGGTCTAGGAAGGTCCCACTGAGAAGGTGGCACTTGAGTAAAGATCTGAGGCAGCCACATGACATCAGGGTAGAATGGGCTCCAGTAGAGGGGAGAAAAGAGCAAGTGTTGGACATCTGGTGTGTTGACAGAAGGGCAGAGGCCACATCAGAGGTGTCTGGTGCAGAAGCAGCAAGGAGGAAGGAGGCTAGTGCTGTCACTGCATGTGTTGGGGGCAGTGAGATTGGTGGGCAATCCTATTGCAGAAGAGTGACATTTCCTGGCTTGGCTTTGCCAGGATCGCTCTGGCTGCTTGTTGAGAATAAACTGAAGTGGGCTGAGGGCAGGGGCAGGGAAACCATTTAGGAAGCTATGGGCCGTAATCCAGACAAAAGAGGATGGTGGCTTGAACCACGTTGGCACCAGGAGAAGTTGGTTAAATTCTAGATATATTTTCAAGGTAGAACTGAATGAATTCCTTTATTGGGTGAAGAGAAAGTCAAAGACAAACCTGAAGATTTTAGCTTGAGCAACTACAAGGTTGGAGATGTCATTAATTGAGCTGATGAAGACTATGAAAGAAGGATTATTGGAAGCACAGAAAGTTTGAGATGCTCATTACATATCTAAAGGGAGACATCAAGGAGAAAAGACATCATGTCAGGCTTTACAAATACAAACTCCTTCAATCCCCATAACAACCCCATGAGGTAGGGAGTATTCTTGGCCCCATTTTACATGGGGAGATTGGAACCCAGAGCGACCTACCCAAGTCCACCCAGCTAGTAGGTGGTGGAACTGGGGAACTGAGACTCAAACCCAAGCGGTGGGCTTGGGAACACATGCTCTGCTGAGCCACGCCACCTGTAGGCTGAGCAAACACACTCAGGCACACCCTACAGAATATCAGTCACTTAGGAAAATCTTTTCCATTAGCTCTGAGCCCATCACTGTGGCCTGGGCTGTCTTGCTCTGATCAGATTAGGTCTCAACCTCCTGCTGCCTGAACTGGGGGGTGGAGCCACACCAGGATCTTGTCACCCAAATAAGGGCAAATAGGTGCTGAATTTCAAGACTAGCAGACAATCCCTCTTACTGGCGTCAAATTTAGCCCATTCTTAGCAACTCAGGCAAAGTTTATCTATTAGTCATTTCACAATATACATTTCAGACCACCCGGAACACTCCAAAATTCATGCCAAGATTTTCTTATGAAATGTTTACTTGATTCCTCGGGACGCTTGTGTTTTCTGTTCTTATATTCCAACACAAAGAGACTGAAGGTCAAATATCTCAGCTGGGGGAGGAACACATACTTGAATATCTAAGAGGCGACTGTTCAATGTGTTCCCAGCCTAGCGTTCTTCAGGGCAGGCTAACGACAAAACACAGAGAAACTCAAAAGAAAGCCCCAAGTAGAATTCGTGCAAAGTAAGGATACTAAATATCATTCCCTGTTTTTATTTTGCTTTGTTTTTTCAAATCAACTTACATTTTTAAAACAGTTTGGGTTTTTTTTTAGATTTTATTTATTGATTTCACAGAGAAAAGAGGTGGGCAAGTGAGAAGTATCAACCACAGTAGCTTCACTTTAGTCGTTCATTCATTGCTTGACCGGGCAAACCCAGGGTTTTGAACTGGTGACTTCAGCGCTCCAGGTCGACACTCTAACCACTGCGCCATCACAGGTCAGGCTAGAGCAGTTTTAGAGCAGAAAGTAGAGTTCCCATGTCCCCTGCCCCCAGGCATGGGTCACCTCCCTCGTTATTGATGTTCTAGACCACAGCAGTACATTTGATACAATCGATGAACCTACATTGTCACATCACTGTCACCCAGAGTTTATAGTTAACATTAGGGCTCACCCTTGCAGTTGAATGTTGTATGAGCTTGGACAAATCTGGAACTGGGTGTATCCACCGCTGTGGTGGAATACAGGATAGTTCCCTGCCCCGGGCGGGCATCCGCTGGGCTCTACCTCTCCCCCCTCCTTTCCCCTGACTTCTGGCAGCCACTGATCTATGCACTTCCTTCCTGGTTTTGCTTCTCCAGAGTGTCAGACAGTCACAATCACACAGTGGTAGCCCTTTCAGATTGGCTTCTTTCACTCGGTAATCGGTGTGTGTCTCCTCCAGGTCTTTTCATGGTTGATTGCTCCTTTTAACGCTGAATACCATTCCCCTGTCTGACTGCACACAGTGCCTTTATCCGTTCTCTCTGAAGGACATTTTGACTATTTTGTGTCGTTTCTGTGACTAAATTTCTTCCACCTGATAAATCTTAAAAATCTGCTTATTTTGCTAACTAATTAGTAGTCAAAGCAAAGTTCAAAGTTATGTTTTAGAAAAAAGTATCCCTTTTTGCAAATAACAGCTCTACAAATAATTTTTAAGTTATAATAACAATTTTGTGCTCATATGTAATTTTGAAAAGAAGACTGCGAAGAAGAAAATAAAATTACTGAGAAATCACTCAGAAAAAATGTCATAAATATTAATAATTTGGTGTGATAGATCATTTTCTCAGAATTTATATTCTAGGATTTTAACTTTATGTTACATGATAAATATCTTACATGCCTTTAAACATTACTAATAGATAGTATTTCTAATAATGCATCATCTTCCATAGTATCAGCATGCCACAGTTTATTGCATCATTATTCTGATTTCAAATATTTCCAATATTTTGCTATACTATGATGACATACTAAAAAACCCTCTGGGTACATCTTTTATAACTTTCTTAAAATAAATTTCTGGAATTTGGATGAAAATATTATTACTAAAGTTAGAAGAAACAGGATGAAAATAAAAAAATTAAAATGGCAACATTCTAAAGCTATAATCATTAAAACTCATGCACACAAAAGTAGCTCAGCTCTTTATTGCATTAATTACTGAGAACATTACCAAGAATGTAGAGGTAAGTTATTCCTTTTTCTTTTTAAAAATTCATTTATTAAATTTTTTTTCAGATCAAAAATGTAATGCATGTCTTTTGTGAAATAATTTGAAAATATGGACCATTTACAAATTTTTACATATCTTTATCCTTTCAATCACATATATACCCATATAGTATATAGTTGCATTCACGCACACACATAGAAATGCCTAGTTTATGTTTAAGTTCTTGAACTCATTCACAGAAAAGCAAATGGCCTATGACCACCAAAATAATGTCACAGGAGTTGACTCATTTGTTCTCGTACACATTTCAAAACTGCCTTGAGCCTGTGCTACGTGCCCTGCTGTGGGCCAGATTCCAGGAATATAAAAGGCCTTCCAGACAAAGTGTCTGCCCCGTACAGGCCTATGGTCTATTCTGGAGGAGGAATTCCTGTTAACTGAAGATTGTTGATTGCTATGCACGCCTGGGTACACGTTCATAGGCAAAGAAGAGTGGCAGCAGGAGTGAGGGAATGGGGAATGAATTGAGTGAGGACCCGGTCAGGTCCTTGTTGTCAGGTGTGTGGTTGCCTCGGGCTGCATGGAGGGAGTGAGGCGTGACTGCAGGTGGGAATAGGGTTTCTTTTTAAAGTAATGAGAATCTTCTAAACTTAGATTACATGGTAGTTGCAAACCTGTAAATATACTAAAAACTACTAAATTGTATTCTTCAAAAGAACGAATATTATGATATGTGAATTCTATACCTGTATGTATGTAGATGTATGGTACATGAGTTTATGGCATGTGAATTATATAGATTTAAACAACGAAGTTTTTTAAACCCTGTCCTCATGTAGTTCCCATTCCCAGCACAGCTCCCTCCCCCATCTCCTGGCTATGATGTGAAGACAGCCCATTTCCTATGTGATTTATTAAATAATAGCCACTTTGTCTGTGTATTTGTAACTCCTTCTGGGCCCAGGAACATTGTGTCCATAGGCTGAACTGTGTATATGCTGCTTGTTATCCCTTAGGAGGAGGAAGAGCAACAAAAAGAAAAACAAAGAAAGAGAAAGAAAGGGAGGGAGGGAGGTAGGGAGGGAGGGAGGGAGGAAGGAAGGAAGGAAGGAAGGAAGGAAGGAAGGAAGGAAGGAAGGAAGGAAGGAAGGAAGGAAGGAAGGAAGGAAGGAAGGAAGGAAGGAAGGAAGGAGGAAGGAAGGAAGAAGGAAGGAAGGAAAGAGGAGGAAAGAACAAGAAAGGAAAAAGGAAGAAAAGGTGAAGCAAAGAAAGAGGAGGAAAAAAAGAGGAAACATTAACAGAGCATTAGTATGTGTCAAAAATACTGGGCTCTATATATATCATGTCATTAAATACTCAAAATAACCACCCATGATATAAATACTTGTAGATACTGTTATGATACCCATTTTACAGATTTAGAAACTGAGAATGATGGGCACGGAATTTTCAGAAGTAGCAGTGGTGAGGATTCTATCTGTTAGATCTTAGACTGCACATCCATGGGGCAGGCTTGAGTTCTTTGCCTAGACACCTGGGCAAGCCACTGGACCAGTGATGTAATTTGCATATTATTTCTGGCTCCTTTGCCCTCCCAGAGATTTGGAGCTTCCTCGTGTCCTGGAATGCACTAGTGGCAGACAGTTCTGTTGTACATAACTAAGAATCCTGACTGTGGCAGAGAGAAGTCAATTAACTAAAGACCCACAGGTAATGTGTGGTGAGTATGGGATTCACTTCCTGTCCACCTACTTCCAGGCACAGACTCTTGGCCACAATACCCTACAAAAGGCATTGAGCTATGTGGCAACCCTAGGGCTTTTCATATTGTTTTTATTTTTGACCCATGTGTATGTACTGCCTTTCAGAAATAACATAAATACCGGCAAATATAACCTAAATCAAAAATAAATACTTATATTATAATAAGAGACCATTGAGAACAATACATGTGTCACACAGTGTCAGGCACACTTATCAAATCATCTTCCAGTTCAGAAATAACAGAATTACTCGCATGTTCACCTGCATCCTTTGCCGTTTTTCCGTGTGATTTAAACCCACACAGTGTGATGACAACATCCTTCCTCCTTCACTGGCCTCTTTGCAGCCCCCCCAGGGGCCTTGAGAATGCAGGAAGTGCAAATGTTTATCTTATGACCCACATCAGACCCACAGACATTATTTGGAAATTCAGAAATATTTCCAAGGTAAACATAGCCATTTCCCTGGGTCCCTTAAGGACAGAGTTCACAGTGGGGACACAGGAACACCAACAACCTCAAATTCAGTGGCTCTTGAAACCTTTTTTCTGTTTCTGTGTGTCCTCATGGGAGTGTTACATCTCTCTGTGCAGACTTCCCGAGACCCTGTGGCATCTGTCAGGGTTCTTCTTCCTTGTTCAGTTCCCACTGGTGATTTAACTTGAAGAAGCCCCACCTCCTAATACCGCCATCTTTGGGGGGTCAGGATTTCAGTCTGTGAGCTAGGAAGGGGCGATGCACAAACTGTTCGGACCACAGTATTTTCCTAGCTGGCTCCCTCCTGGCTCGGTTGCCTCACACCTGCTTGATCCACTGACTAAAGGTCACTGCTCCCCTCGGGGTGACTTTTCCGGGAGACTCTTTCCTTTCAGATTCCAGTAGCCACTTCATCTGTTTGTCTCCTCAGGCTTTAGTACATTCTTGCATATTATCACCTTGTTAAACCCTCTTGAACCGATCCTAATTTGAGTGTGTCCACTGGCCCTGCTTACAGGGCAGTTAGATTTTGTTTTATGAAAATTAATGAACATAAATCTCATTTAAAAGGGAGTCAGAAGGCCCGAAGGGGGCGCTCTCCTCACAGCTTCCTGCGGGCTGGCCAGATGACGGTGCCTACCCCAGATTTTCTCCTTGCCCCGCAACAACCTCTGCCAATGAGAAACTGCTACATTCCAGCCAATGAGAAGTCACCACAACTCTAAACTCTCCGCCTTCTAATAGACTTTTATTCAAAATAATATTGATTATCAACTGTAATGGGGGGGGGGACGGTTCCGACTTCCTCCTTTCCTCTTTAAAAGAAAGTTCCACTTGTTTGTTCTCCAGACTCCCCGTGGTTCACCATAGTTTGCATACTCTGGTTTGCAACTCCTCTGCTATTCCAGAATAACCTCTTTTTCCTGATAAAGTAACTGGCTACTTTATTTTTAAGGTTGACATCATTGTTTTCCGTGACCACATCGGTGGAACTCCCCAGCTGTGCTGTGGCTGGTCACTCTGTGATGGCTGGTCACTCTGTGATAGCTGGTCACTCTGTGATGGCTGGTCACTCTGTGATGGCTGGTCACTCTGTGATAGCTGGTCACTCTGTGATGGCTGGGTGCCCCCACGAAGCTCTGTGTGACTCTGGCTCTCACGGTGCTCTTTCTCTTTAAAAGCTTTGCCCAGCAGAGGAAGATGCTGTTAATAATTATACAGGGACAAAGGATACCAACTGGCACTGGCACTGGCACAGGCCAACCAAGATGTTTGGTCTCTACACATAAACGTCTGTCCACACATGACCAATCTCCACTACACATATGACAACGACCATCGAATTCTTCTCCACTTCCTAGAACCCTTTTGTTATCTATCAGTTTCTCCTCCAGATAGACTTCCGTAGCCCCGTGGCATCAGCCCAGAGGTATCTGAACCCCAGAGAGAGACATTGCTTTCTTTTTAATTGAATGTATTACGGTTACGCTGGTTTGCAAAACCATACAGGTGTCAAGTATGCAACTCAATGAAACTTCATCTGCTTTGGCACCCATTGTCCGGAGCAGCGTCTCCTCCCGTCCTCACTTCCACACCCCTTTTGCCCGCCTCCACCTACTCTCCAGCAAAGATACCACACACATACACACACACACACACACACACCCCGTGTTCTTCTTTCTCAAGATTGCTGAGGCTGTTGGGGGCCTTGTGTGGTTCTGTATAAATTTTTGGAACATTTGTACTAGATCTGAGATAGACACAGCTTTGAGAAAAGCTGTAACATCTGTAATCTGACATTCTAGAAGAGAACGCTGTGATGTGCTTTGGAGACGACATTACATTAAAGACATAGAGGTGGAAGGTGACACACTTCTGCCAGACGGAACTACCAGGTCGGCACTTTGCCTCTTAGTGATTTCTATTTGGTTGATATCCTCACCCAGAGTGTGGGGCATCTACTGCTGTGGCCAGAGGCTCTTTCCAGTGGGACTCTAATGGCTCTTCTTCTCATTCAGAGAAAATGAGTGAGATATATTTATCATGTTAATGTGAGTTATAGATAGCTTAAGAGTGAAGAAAGAAAAATGTTTTCTTCAGTTTGAAAAACAAAACATTAAAGAACAAGCAACATTGTTCAGAGGCAGAAAAAGACCACAGGTCTGTGGTGGCCTGGACGACCCACCCAGCCGGGCCCCCTCCCTTCCCTGACACTGGTTCCCCGTCCCGGGTCCTCGCTGGTCCTGGACATGCAGGGCCTTTGCTTCCACTGCTCCTTCTGCCCGCAGTGCTCTGCCCACGATGTCAGCTCGGCTGGTCCCTCCACAGTGTCCTCTTCCCCGGGACTCCTGTCTGGACCTCCTTATTTAATACCAGAGCCCCAGCCCAGAAACTACCAGAAGGAACTGGTCTTAGAGGAGCTAGTTTGGGTGGATCTTACATTTCCTCAAGAAGCCAAAGATGTTCCAAATTACCCTTGGCAAGGCTGTGCCAACAGGGAGGAGGTGAACCGGCTGGCAGGGCAGAGAGTAAGTGGGACTCTGAGGAGGGGTCTCGGGGAGGTTCCCGTGGGAAGGCAGGGTCGCTCTGAGCAGAGAGGCCTCAAAAGCAGCTGCTCCCAGCCCCCGACATCAGCTTCCAATCAGACCAACTTCTCCAGAAACCCGGACTGGGGATCAAGTGCTGCACTGCAGCCCGGGGGGGACTCCTTCCTGCTGGGGGGTGTGGGAGGGGTTGGGGTGGGGGCAGGAAGAGCAGTCTCAGGGCCCTGCAGACCCTCTCGGAACCCGGGAGACCCAGCACCCACCTGTCCTCGACCTCAGAGCCCCGATTTCAGGCGCTTCCTTCCCGGCAGCGGGACTGGTCTACACTAGGGGAATAACTCACCTGTGAAACCGCATCAACCCTACGTCTCTTTTTTAAACAACCTTTAAAGATAGTAAATATTCCTGGCAGTATTAAACTTTTATTTAAATCCTTTTCTTCTTCTTTTTATTATTATTATTATTAATTTTGAGACAGGAGAGAGAGAGAGAGAAGGGGGAGGGAGGAGCAGGAAGCATCAACTCCCATATGTGCCTTGACCAGGAAAGCCCAGGATTTTGAACCGGCGACCTCAGCGTTTCCAGGTCGATGCTTTATCCACTGCGCCACCACAGGTCAGGCTAAATCCTTTTCTTCTTAAACCAAATGTTTTCTTCCTGTACAGCGGAGATTCCCTTGATCACGTCCACTTCCCTTACGGAAGGGTAACTAATGCCAGTTTTCTGAGCTTCTCCGTGCCTGCTGTTCCTCTGAGATAATGGTTAAGATAGCAAATTTTATGCTGTGTATATTTTATTATAATAAATATAAGAAAAAGACAATAATCAGCTCAAGGTCATCCTTGTGCCACCCAGGCCTATTTGGCGTCTATCAAGGGTGGGGATTTCTTCTGAGCTGACCCAGCAGGATTCTGTGTTAGGACTAGACTAAACAGAAGCAGGACAGAGCCCCAGGCTGGGGCCTCGAGAGCTGACCATGCGGTTTCACAAGCGAGTTATTCCCCTAGTGTAGACCGGTGCCACTACCTGGAAGGAAGCGCCTGAAATCGGGGCTCTGAGGTTGAGGACAGGTGGGTGAGGAGCCACTGAGCCACTTCACCCGCAGGTGTTGTAAAGTACCAAAGGCTACAGAATTGATATTAATATTTTGGGAGGCTTGAAGAACATTTTATTAATTTGGGTTAAGGTGTGCAGAGAAATTGTGAGAATAGTCTCTGTACTGTGTGATTGGCATGACCAGGATGGCCCTTGGCATTGTATTGTAAATGCAAAGGAGAGGAAAACATGGATCCCCAGACATTCCACCACACCTGTGGGGAAAGGGGTGAATGGCCAGCCAGGTGCAGGGAGAGAAAAGCCAAAAATAAACCTTTTCTTATAACTATGAGCCATTTGCGGGCATTTGTCCCCACGGAAACTACCTCTCTATGTAAATGCGTGTAGTTAACACGTGTGACTCTGGACAGAGAGATAGCAGATGAACACTAGATAATATAGGAATGCCTGTAATATGTAAAGATATCTTTCTGCCGTTGTGTTGACTTGTAAATTTTGTTTTCTCCAAAAGGATGTATGGCTTGCAAATTGAACATGGTCCTATCATGTTAAAGGACATATGACTATAACCAATAGTGGTAAAGGGCTCCTAATTACAATTTTTGCTTCTGTACTTCCCACTTACAAAACTATAAAAACTAGGTAGAACAAAGGGCTGGCGTGCTCTCCTGTCGGAGTTGCCGCCGCTTGGCCAAGCTAGACAATAAAGGTTTGATGTGTAACCGATGGACCTTGTTCGTGTCTTCTATGTTTCGGGTCCCTCCGGATTAGGCTTAACAGTGGGTGCTTGGTCTCCCGGGTTCCAAGAGGGTCTGCAGGGCCCTGAGACTGCTCTCCCTGCCCCCACCCCACCCCCCTCCCTAAGCCCCCAGCAGGGAGACCTCCGGGTTGCAGCGCAGCACTTGAACCCCAGTCCAGGTTTCTGGAGGCTACAGCCAGGATTCACGTTGACTGGCCAGTAATGAAAATCTCTGCCTTCAGCCCTGCAATCAACATATGTTGCCGGTGATTCAATGAGTGCATACATGTAAACAACTCTCTACCCAGCGCCTGGTAACCACTCTAAAATAGACCATGAATAAATAATATAAACCATGAGAGAGCAATAGAAGCCATCTGGAAGCACCACAATGAGACCGCTCACCTCTAAGGAACAAAATTTGGCAAGAAACTTTCACTGATTATATTCCTTACTGTTTTGTAGTTAAAGAAGATACATTAATTAGAGCTTTCACCTAGAAAGAGGAGGAGGAGGAGCAGCTACAACTGAGGGTGATGATCCTGGTGGATAGTCACTGTCTGGTAGTCTGGTAGGCAGTCAGACAAGAGGCACCGGACACAGAAAGTCACCACTTCAGGTGCCTAGCAACCGGGAAACCCGGGAAAACAAGGATCTTGTCCCCGGAGTAACCCTTCTTCCCCGAGCATGTCACTGGTCATGCGGTTCAGACCAGGTCATTTGCCTCCGCTGACCTTCCGTCCCCTGGCATGCCACTGGCTGTGCAGTAGACCCCCTTGGAAAAGGAACGAGGCACCGAAGCATGCCTCCTGCGACTCCCACATGGGTTCTTGCACAACTGCCCCCTCAAGCATTAACCCCTAAAGGTAACATCTGGGTCTTGGTTGTATTTCAGCTCTAGACTCAGAAAAGCAACAAAACCAGACAAGCGATTCCCTAGCTGACCTCAGGACCCACTGCGATGACGAGTGACTTGGGGTTGACCAATCACTGGAGACTACAGCCCCAGAAGTACAGCCTGGAAAGCTGGTGAATAGTCTACTGCGATCCTGCCCTGGACCTCCCTGCCTTCAAAACCCCTCCAGACCAAGGACTCAGTATCTCTCTCTCTCTCTCTCTCTCTCTCTCACCTGTGCCTTCCCCACCACCACCCTCAGGTACATTTTTCTTATCTTTCTCTTTCTCCTAAGCTCCAAGAGCCTTTCTTTTGCCTCTGTGACTTGTTTGTTGAGACCATTTTTTCTATGACTCACTTTTTCTACCTCTGTGACTTTTTTTTATTGATTTTAGAGAGACAGGAGGGGAGAGAGAGAGACAGGAGGGGAGAGAGAGAGAGAGAGACAGGAGGGGAGAGAGAGAGAGACAGGAGGGGAGAGAGAGAGAGAGGGAGGGAGGGAGGAGAGTGAGAAGCATCAACTATTGGTTGCTTCACTTTACTTGTTTATTGATTGCTTCTTGTATGTGCTTTGATGGGGGGCTCAAGTCGAACCAGTGACCCCTTGCTCAAGCCAGAGGCCTTGGGCTCAAGCCAGTAACCTTTAGACTCAAACCAGCACCTTAGGATCATGTTAATGATCCCACACTCAAGCTGATGAGCCAGAGCTCAGGGTTTCAAGCCTGAGACCTCAGCGTTTCGAACCAAGAACCTCCTCATTCCAGGTCAACACTCTATCCACTACACCACCACCAGTCAGGCAGCCTCTGTGACCTCCTAATTAAATTTTCTCTTATAGTGTGAGTCTTGGCTCTGAATTCTTTCTTAGCCAGAACCCAAGGACCAAGGTTGCTGAACTGAGAGCCAGTGTGACTCCACCAGTTGAACACCTGGTGCCATTTTGCTGCCAACAGAGGGTCCTGCATGGTGGTGAAGGATACAAGCTCTAGTGTCACTTCTGAGGGTTTCAGTCCTGGCTCCCTAATTTCCTAGACGTGATAGCTTGGTGAATTATTTTCCCACTTCCTGTCCCTGAATTTTCTCATTCTAAAGTGGGGGTGGGATATTATTATAACTTGTAAATTATGTTGTGAGGCTCAAATGAGGGAATGCGTAGAGGTGCCACAGTAAACACTCTGTCACTGCTGGCCAACACTGTCATCTCTGATCTCTTAGCACAGGGGTCCCGAAACTTTTTACACAGGGGGCCAGTTCACTGTCCCTCAGACCATTGGAGGGCCGGACTATAAAAAAAACTATGAACAAATCTCTATGCACACTGCACATATCTTATTTTAAAGTAAAAAAACAAAACGGGAACAAATACAATATTTAAAATAAAGAACAAGTAAATTTAAATCAACAAACTGACCAGTATTTAAATGGGAACTATGCTCCTCTCACTGACCACCAATGAAAGAGGTGCCCCTTCCAGAAGTGCGGCAGGGGCCGGATAAATGGCCTCAGGGGGCCGCATGTGGCCCGCGGGCCATAGTTTGGGGACCCCTGTCTTAGCACATGCACAAGACCAGGAGGTGGATGTTTTAAATACGAGGGCTGGGATTTTTATACCAATAAAACTGGGATCATAAGACTGCGATTAATATTCAGCTAGGTTTGTTGTGTTGTTTCACTGTGTTTTGGTGTTTGGGTTTTTGTTTATTTTTTTGCTTGCTTGCTTGCTTCTTTATAGTTTTTGGTTGGTTTTTCAAATGCATGCAAAAGTAGAGAGATTCGTTGCCTTTAATCCTGCTTAAACAGTTACCAATATGTGACCAACCTTTAAAATTGAATTTTGTTCCCTCTAAATTAGGAAATAGATGTGGTGAGATGACATGACTTGCCCTAATTGGTGAGTGAAATAATTGATTGTGACAAGTCAATAATTTATTGTGACAAGTCACTTGGCGAGAAGTACACATGGTTTTATTTTTTAATTTATCACTTCTTTAAGAAATCTGAAATAGCTCAACTGTCCTGAGAGTTAGCGTGTGTGGACTTTTGACTCATACTGTAGTTCATGGTGGACTACATGATAATTCTCTCTGGATCTTCACTGTCCGATGCAAATGTAGTGTGAGCCATGTAAATTTACATGCAGGATGTAATTTTATATCTAAGATGTAATTTGCAATATTTCTAGTAGCCACATTATTTTAGAAGCAAAAAGAAACAGGTGCAAATAATTTTAATAACGTATTTCTTTTCAATCAACCTATCCAAAACATGACTTCAACATATAATGAATATAAACATTATTCATCTAATAGTTTACATTCTTTTTTCCTTGTAGTAAGTTCTTGACGTGTGGTGTTTATTTTACACTTAGAGCACATCTCCACTGGGACTAGTTAGTCACTAGGCACTACCATACCGAACAGCACAGCTCCGGATAGAAGTTCCGTGAGGTTAACATCTATAGCTCCTGCTTCCTGTCCTCTCATATACAATGGCCAAACATCCCTCTAGTTCTGAGCAGAGACACACGTTTAAAGTCTTCTGCCGCATCCTGCGCTACTAGTCTATTCCAGGGTCCTGAGCGGGAAATGGTACGAAATTGAGTTAAAGATAGAGACTTAAAGATATATACATATGGGTTCAGGAGGAAACCATAGCTCCTTGCCAACAGTCACTACTGTTTTTGAGCCACAGAAACATGGCTGCCCCCAGAAAAACATCCGTCTTTATTCCTGGGTAATGTGGCCCATTAGCAATTCAATTAAGTTTCCAAGGCAACTCAAAGACAACCCCCACCATAGTGGTCAGTCTAACTTTACACCAAGAAGAAACTCGATTCCAGTCCTTCCGGAAACGTGGATGGGCAGAACAAGCAGAGAAGCACAGCCCTTTGTTAATTTAATTAGGCAGGTGAGGTGGGTGGACGGACCCAACACTTCTGTCCCCTAGATATCCAAACTGCAAAATACCCTGTTTATTTTTTGGTCTCCAATAGTCTTCCATTGGAAAGGGGGGAGGAGGTACATTGTTACATATTTTTTTTGCTAGTAAACACCACCACATCTGATACATTTTTTTTTTTTTTTTTTTTTTTGGTCAGCAAAAAATATATATACCTTTTGGTGTGCCACAGAATTTTAGTAATTAGTTTATGTGTGCTGGGAAGAAGGTGAAAAAGCTGGGCTGAGGGAAGGAGGGTGCATTGTTGTAAAGTGCCCAAAGCTACAGAATTAATATTAATATTTTAGGAAATGTAAAGAACATTTGATTAATTTGGGCTAGGCGTGCAGAAAGATTTGGTAAGTGTGATCTCTATGCTTGTGTGATTAGCATAAGACCAAGATGGCATTGCGTTGTAAATGCAGAAAGAGGAAGGAGACTTGGATTCCCTGACCTTCCCCTATACCTATGGGGAAGGGTCAATGTCTAGCCAGGTGTAGGGAGAAAAGAATTAAATCTTTTCTTGGGCTAATGGATCATTTGCAGGCATTTGTTCCTGTGGAAACCACCCTTCCGCTCCTGAAAGCATATAGTTAATAATTATATAGTATCTCTAAACAAAAGGTATAAACTTACGCCATGATGTCAGGTTTTCTTCCCTCCCATGTATAACTAGGAGTATATAAACTTGAACTGTTTTTGGGGTCTGCACAATTTGGATCTGTTGCCCTGTGTCAGCCATATGCAGCCAGCATATTTAATCAATTTCCTCCTGTTGGGCAGATAAAATGTATTATGCTCACTTTGTTAAAGTGGCGCTGCCCACGTGGAGGCCGTTGCCCAGGTGATATTAATGTGTTTGTAGCCTGGGGCTTGTTTTGGGATTAAGCCTTTTCCACCAGTTTTGATGTGGAGTGGTACAATCCAATCATGCCTCAGAGAAGTGACTTTGTATTAGAGACTTCCCATTTTGTATATTGGATTAAGGGTTTGGATTTCTACACTATAAAATAGGGGCAGAATAGGAGCTTGCTCTCTTGGTTCCTGAGATTCATTAGAGGAGAGAGCAGAAAGAGGCCATGTGGCCAGGAGAAGCAGCCAAGATGGCGGAGTGTTGATTGAGAGGCCAGTTTGTGCAGTTTGACACTGGAGAAGGAAGGAGATGGGGAACAGAGGTGAATAAGTCTGGTGAGCTAGAAACCTTTGATTCTAGGAAACTCGGATAAGTCAGTAGCTTTGTGAGCACTGAATGTGAGTGGGTTTTGGAGGCCAGTGTGTGTTTTTACTTGCCCGCTGGGTGCAAGCTAGGATTAAAGGCTATGGCCCACCAGTTTGTGGCTCCATTGTTTCTTTACCGACTGTCCGAATCCAATGCGAACCTGCATGGGCCAGGAGGCTGCTGTGATGGTGGCCCTGGCCATGGCTCCTGGCTTTACACCTCCTTTAATAAAACTTTTCAAAAACTTATTTGGACTATGTGCCTCTACGAATACCCGCGGATTTGTGAATTTAGTTACTTTACAACATTTGGCGCCCACACTGGGCCTACGGTGTTTCGTGTCACTGGGGAGAGGCACCCCGAATCGGACGGACTCTCCAGGGAGCTGCCCGGGGCCCACTTGAGAGCCCAGGAGAGGCGCCACCTGAGACTTCCAGGGCTCCTAGACCTCCTGTGGGGTTCGGACAGTTCCCTGGTAGACACCCCCGCTTCCCAAATTTGACAATTTGGACTATTCGGCAGAGAAATAAAGGAGGTAAGAAAAACAACTCTTTCTGCTTTGCTGAATTTTTCTGGCTTTCCTCTGAATACTTGCTTTCACTTTTTGTCTGAGACTGGTACTGGTCAAATTTGTTTGGGACTAGAATGTAGGCAATTTGGGAGGCCTCGCGGAGTTGTGACTCCGGGAATGTAGAACCCCGGTGATGTAAGTAGGGCCTTCAAAGCTGCTTTGCTGAGATGTAGGTGAAGTCAGCTTTCTGACATTACCAAGTTGAATCTAGTCCCATTGTGGACTCTCCAAAGACCGAGACGTCGGTCGGAGATCCGTTGGTCTTGATTAGGATTCTCTGAGATGCATTTAGTTATACTCTGGAAGGACAGTTAGTAGGCGCTGAAAGTGACCGGGTCCATCAGCTTCTATCACGATTTTGTGCTTGCACATGTATATATTTCTCGAGAAAGATAATTAAAGGGGATTGAGTAGAGACCCCGAACTTCCAGAGGCAGCCAGTTGTGTTATGCTCTCAGAGAAACCTGAGTAAAGACACCTTTGTATTTGTCGAGATCTCATTCTTCTTTGTTCTCCTTCCTTTTGTCTAAAATACCTGGGTTTAAAGTTTAAAGTCCCTGCAGAATGCGGCCTGAGTACACCTGAGAGGCCACGAGGGAAGCCCTTCCCTCGTCTATGAAAGCCTGCTTGTGTGTGGTTGTGTGTAAGTCTTTTGTTTAATGTCTAAACATGTCTGTTTTAAGGCCTGTTTGAGTCTTTTGTGTTAACATTGGAAGCTTCTAATGCTTCTAACTAAAAAAGCAGTCTTAAGTAGCAAACTATTCTCTTTGTTCTCAAAGTAGCTTTGGGGCGCCCTGCTAGGTTCCTCCCCTTGTCTTGTGTAGTAATTAATATCTCTATGGTCAAACCCTCTTATTCCGGGTGCTGGTTAATTATCTCTTTTATCTTTCTTGATAGTGCACTAATTCTTAGATTCTCCTGAAACAAGTTTCAGTTTTGTAATAAGTAATAGCAACCGGGAATTCTAATCCCCGGATAATAAGGACAGTCTGGAACATAGTAATTGGGAACCCAGGTTGTCCTGATCAGTTTCCATATATTGATCAGTGGCTAAATTCAATAATGAATCCACCACAGTGGCTTAAAGCATACTCAATACAAAACGAGTGCCATGTTCTCTTGGTCATGCAAAATTTGAGTGAAAAAACAGGAAGAAAGAATAACTAAAGCAATAGTAGCAGCATTCGAAGAGACAAACTCTTCTTCTAAGGATAAAGGACCCTCGGAGGGTGAAGGAGAGTTCTCCGAGGCACGTGAGGACATAGCTACCATGGAGAAGAATTATGAGAAAATCAATGTAAATCCTGGAAAAAGAAAGAATTCAAAAAAGAATAGGACTAAGCTAGAAAAGAATCAATGCGCATATAGTAAGGAAAATGGCCATTGGAAAATTAAATATCCCATATTACAAGCAGCCGAGGGCCGAGAGGGTGTTGGGTCTTCTGTAACAGTGGTCCCCAACCTTTTTGAGGCCATGGACTGGTTTAATGTCAGAAAATATTTTCACGGACCGGCCTTTAGGGTGGGACGGATAAATGTATCACGTGACCGAGACAAGTGTCAAGAGTGAGTCTTAGATGGATGTAACAGGGAATCTGGTCATTTTTTAAAAATAAAACATCGTTCAGACTTAAATATAAATAAAACGAAAATAATGTAAATTATTTATTCTTTCTCTGTGGACCGTTACCAAATGACCCACGGACCAGTACTGGTCCGCGGCCCGGGGGTTGGGGACCACTGCACTATAAGACTCTCAGTTACCTAGAAAACATGGAGTTCATAAGGAAGACCCACAGCACTAACTATAATGGTAAAAACTGTAAAAAGAATTTTCAGGGAATTGCGGGAAAAAATGGAAACCTCATCTAGGCTAAAAGCAGCCCATTATTAGAAAGGTAAATTTATAAAAATTGTATTTTATTTGCTGCTTTTATTATAAGAAATTAAGCTAAAGAGATGCCGGGGAGGGAATAAAAGTCCATTTGGCTTTTGGAAAAGCTAGTTCTAAACACCCGCCTGTCCGTGCCGCCTCTCCCGTGACAACCAGGTCCCTAATTTGGCAACAAAGGAGAAGGGAACGGAAGTCCTGAGAAGATGCTGTTTTAGGACTGAGCCCGGAGCCTCGCCGCTGGGCCAGGCTGGGGTTCAAGTCAGCCCTTGAGTTGTGCAAAGAGGGACAAACACATCGAATGTCTCTTCCTTTTCCCCTGTCCTAAGAACTCCGGCCGGCAAGCTGCCACACGCAAACAGCTTGCGGGCCACAAAAGGCTTTTTTTTGCCCTCTTAGGTATAGCTCTCCAACGAAATGCCAAGTGTGGGCGATGCCTCAATAGGGAAGGTGCCTACATATATAGTTTAAACTTAAAATTTGGCTCTTAAAAGAAAATTCAGTTATTGTACTGTTAGTAATTGGCTCTATTAACTATTCAATAATAGGTTTTTCGACCACTGAGTTAGGAGTAGTGACTTATTGTTTCCCCACTGTTGTGTAAAGAAGGAAAAAAAAGGGGGGGTGAAAGTGGCAAGCTCTCAGTTCTTGGAGTCTGCTTCCCCCTCAGGCATCCCCCCCCCTCATGATTGAAATTACTGTAAGTCAAAAGAATGTTAATATCTCTTTGCCAGCTGGGTAGTTTATACCAAGAATCCCTATTGTGTAAAAAAGTATTTTCCATGTTAAAATGTATGTGTTATTTTAAAGGCCTTTTGTTAATTCTTTATTTGCTGTTTTATGGCCCTATAATATTAGAATCTTAGTTTAAATATTAGAAATTTTAATAATGTCTTTTTATGTAATGTTTAGTTTATTATCATTTCACAAAAATATTGTTTTATACTAGGTAATATAAGAAAAAGAAGTCATATATCGGAACTCCTGCAAATCTATTTTATCATGCTTTTGTTGAAATTTATTTTGAATACTAATGTACTGAGTTATTCAGCAGTGAAGAGACTCTGGAGCTCTAAAGGAGGCACCAAAACCTTGTTTTTCTTGATTTAATCTAGCTACTAATGCTGTTTTGTCCTTTTCCAAGAGTTTATACAGACAAGGACCCTCAAGCCCCTCAGCGAGATCTTCTGAGCATGGCTTTTAAGGTCTGTGATGACCAAGGTAGCAACAGAAAAGGCAGATAAGGCCCAAAAGAGGTCAGGAAATACCAGCTTTTGGCATATACTCTTAAAGGCTCCAGAGCCCAAAGGGCTTCATAGGATTTCATCAGGGCCTTGCATCAAGAGTGGAAAGAAAGGTCATTGAGCTGAGGACTGCCAGGCTTCCCAGCCCCACCAGGGACATGTCTTTGCTGTATAAAAAGGGACACAAGAAGGTAAGCTGCCCCCTTGCTCCATGGAGGGAGGGTTCAGTCTCTTCTAGCCCTGCTCCAGCTACCTGTGACCTGACCTTGTCCAGCTTTTTGGGACCTGCCACTGAAGGCCATTTACAAGCCTAAGGGAGTTTCTTCCAAGAAGCAGGTAAAACTGATCTCATTTCTTGTAAATATGAGGGCCATTTACTATGCCTTGCCTGAATATTTAAGTTTTATTTATCCCTCGAAGATCTCTACTGTGAGTATTGACAGTCTGATTTTGTAGCTTCATTTAATGTATAGTGACTCCTTTATTCCTCTTGTCTCAATGCCCCATGCCTATTGTAGCCTGGGACCAGCTCCTAATTCCAACTAGAAGCAGTGGTCACTAGGACTTAAACTCTAGCTACAAAGTGTAGAAGGTAACCACAACTCCAATGACTTGTGGACTTTTCCTGAATATGTAAAACTCCTGCTCTTTAGGACATTTCTCAAGCTGAAATATAAATTGTTGGAATCCATGGGAGTCCAAAAGACCAGAGTAACAGGCTTTATTGAAAGGAAGAAAGGAACCCTGCCGAGCACTTCTTCTGGGGAGAAGTGCCAGTTACAGACTAAGGGCGAGTTATATAGTGTTTGGGAGAGCCTGAGGGGATACTGAGGCAAAAGTCCTGGTATGTCTGGAATGCTCCTTCTTGGGGGGCTTTCCAGATTCTTGGAATTCCTCTGTCTCAGGGGCGATAGTCCAGTAAGAGTGAGGTCTGACAGATAAGCGGAACATCAAGAGGGCAGTTTGGAATTCATGTATCTATCATTTCTCAACTCTGTGGTTACATATAAAAGAAAGGCAGTTATTAATTTTATAATATACAGTGAGGGGTGATGAGGAGAAAGAGGAGAAAAAATTGGAAAATATTGCTTCTGGAGAGAACTCAAGAAGGGAATCTTGCTAAGCCAAGTTTCATGCTGTGAGGTCTGAACCAGGCGATGTCCTCGGAAAACCTGAGTGAGGAAGTGAAAAAATTTTGCGAGGTAATAATTGTTAGTTGCTTGCTGTGAGTGCCAAGTGGACAGAGTGACATGGTGATACATGGTCTCCTGGATGAGCCTCATGAGACGTGCTGGTCTGGCTCCTCTCGAATGGGAGGACATGTGGAGATTTTTAGAGACAGGGAACCTGTTGGTGTAAGTTTTAGAAGGACTGAGTATGTGTGGTTTAAAAGGAAGAGGGTTTGGAGAACATTCAGGAGGGAACTTCTCGGGCTGAGGGGCAGCTTCTTCCTGCTGTCATCCCTACCTATTTGATATTTCCCTTGTGAAGTTCTCCTTGGGGTACTGGGGAATAGGAGTGTAGGAGCATTTGATTGTAGGTAATCCTAGAGATTTCTCTCATCTGGGCCTGTAGGAACTTGATAAAGAAGGGGACAAGTATTTGGAGATCAGGAATGCAGAGATAAGGAGGGTTGTATAGCGGGGAGTGAAAGTTCTTCCATGGTAAAGTTAGAGATATTCTTTCCTGGCAGCCCTGGAGAGAGCAGTTAGTTTGAGCTTAAAGAAATGTTTTATGTCCATTTGTAGGCTCTTCTTCAGCTAAGAAGACCCAGCGATCTTGTCCCCTTACTATGTGAAGGGTAAAAAGACTGAGAAGCATTAAGAGGTGAATGCTATTCATTCTCCTAGTTCTTCAGGGATACGGGAGAGCTTTAGGGTTTGGGGACCTGTAGGGGTTGAAAGATAGGATTTAGGAGGTTTGCTGATATAAGGTTTCATATTTTTCTGTTTCGCAAGGACAGGTTTCAGGGTTGGTGTGTAGGGTTAGGTAGATTTTTCCAATTTTCTGATTGGTGAAGGTATGCATGCGGTTCTGTAAGAAACTAGTGAACAAATGTAAGAGGCAGGGTCCAAAAGTTAGAAAAATAAATAGGAGAGTGAGTGGACCAGTGAAAGGCAGTAGTCAAGACACCCAGTTTGTGTGAAACCACTGATTCCATGTTTACAAATTCGCTGGGCTTCAGAGAGAGAGAGAGAGAGAGAGAGAGAGAGAGGAAATAAGGCAGGGAAGTGTGGCCAGTCCCCCTGTCCCTAGACCTACTTTTATAGAGATTTCTAAAGCAATAAGAAGAGAAATTACTTGTACAGCTCGTTTGGTTCTTAGATTGATGGGTAGTGTATTAGGAACTGGAAGAGGCTCATGGGGTGGGATTAGGTTGATATTTGGGGTGAGATAAATTAGGGTACAGGTTTCTGTTCAATTAGTAGGGAGACACATATAGGTGTTGGTCCCACACAAGTAAAAAGCCCCTGATTGGGTGAGGCAGGCTGAGAGGTGAATGGAGAATAGAAGGACAAGGGGTCGATTTTGTTTCTCTGTTTCTGAGCTCCAGATGGTCAGGGTGGAGGAAAGAGTCGACCCAATAAGTGGGGAGAGTAGAGGAGAGTTAGGTTGACTAATTAAACTTTCTTTGAAAACCCGTTTTCTGATTGTTCAAATTCTTTTTTCTCGGTACAAATCTCCTACAACCTGCACAAACCTTCTACAACTTACATAAACCTTCAGCTTTCATGCACTTTCTTACCCAGAAATAACTGGCCTTCATAACAACTTGCTTTTTCTTTTTCTTTCAAAGGTATTTCCATATCTTATACATTCTATTATCAAAACCATATAATTCTTTTCTAGTCAGAACTCTTGATTTAAAAATCTTTAACTTTAGTGATAATTAAGTTGACTTTCTTTTCACCCTAGTTTCCCTTTTCCAAAAGTTTGATTAAAAGAGTCCTTAGTTTTTTCATATATTCGCCATAGGTAGACTAACCAGCTTCAGGTTTGTGGTTGGAGTAAGGCATGCCATTTTTCTATTTTAGCAGCAGTGGGAGTTGTCAGGATCACGGTGTGTGGACCTGTCCATGTGAAAGTCAGTCCTTGGGTGATGTAATGCTGGAAGTGCCTCTTAGACAGTCTTTGAACAGTTTGCTGAGTAACCTGTAAATCCTGCAAGTACTTAGGGAAAGGGTGGTTACATTTCTACACTTTGCAGTTAGAGTTTAAGTCCTAGTGACCACTGCTTCTAGCTGGAATTACCAGCAGGTCCCAGCCTACAGTAGGCATGGGGCATTGAGACGAGGAATAACGTAGATACTATACATTAAATAAAGCAAGAAAATCAAACTGTCAATACCCACAGTAGAGATCTTCGAGGGATTAATAAAACTCAAATATTCAAGCAAGGCATAGTAGATGGCCCTTGTGTTTACAAGAAATGAGATTAGTTTATCTGCTACTTGGAAGAAACACCTTAGGCTCGTGAACGATGTCCTTGGGCCTTCAGTGGCAACTCCTAGCATGCTGGGCAAGGTCAGGTCACAGGTAGCTGGAGCAGGGCTAGAAGAGACTGAACCCTCCCTCCATGGAGCAAGGGGGCAGCTTACCTTCTCGTGTCCCTCTTTCTACAGCAGAGGTGTGTCCCTTGATGGGGCCGGGAAGTCTGGCAGGATTCAGTTCATTGACCTTTCTTTACGCTCTGGAGCAGGGCCCTGATGGAATCCAATGAAACCCTTTAGGGCACTGGAGCCTTTAAGAGCATATACCAAAAGCTGGTATTTCCTGACTTCTTTTGGGCCTTATTTGCCTTTTCTGTTATTTCCTTGGCCGTTATAGACCTTAAAAGCCATGCTCAGAAGATCTCACTGAGGGGTTTGACTAAGAGAGCAAAATTGGGAATCCAGTGTCTAAAAAAGCCTATTAGACTGTGGAAAAAAAGGATTTGATTTGCGGTGGTAGATGGTTGGAAATTGTGGAGGGTCTGAGTTCGATCTCAGGTGAGACCTCAGGTGGTGGGGGTAAAGGTGATGCCCAGATAGACTATGGACTAAGAGTGAAGTTGAGCCTTAGCAGAAAAGACACTATATCCCTTCACAGTGAGGAAGTTAAGAAGGGTGGCTGCCTTGAGGCAGGCAGGGAGGGGCTGCAAAGGAGTAGGTCATCTACATATTGTAAGAGAGTACTAGTTTTGAGATTGCATGCTGCTAAATCCTGAGCTAGTGCTTGCCAAAACAGGTATGGGCTGTTTTTGATCCCCTGGGGTAAGACAGTCCATGTAAATTGCTGGGCTGCATTAGTGTCTGGGTCAGTTTAAATAAAGGTAAATTCAAACAGAAAGTAAGAGTCAGGGTGTAGAGGAATGATAAAGAAGGCATTCTTGAGGTCTAGGACCTCAAAGTGAGTTTTTGAGGGAATGTGTGACAGTAAATTGTAGAGATTAGAGACTACTGGATGGAGGGAAACTACTGCCTCATTGATTAGGTGTAAATCTTGTATGAGGCGATAAGCCCCTGAAGTTTTTTGAACAGGAAGGGTGGGGGTATTGCAGGGAGAGTCCATGGGGATGAGTAAGCTTCGGTTTATGAGGTGGGTAATTGCTGGTTTAAGGCCTTAGAAACAGACACAGTTACACATTAAACAAAGATTTTACAAATTATGAATTAAGGAATTTAAATGAGCGTGCTTTACTTATTTCAATTAAAATTATACTAGAGATATTTTCTGACAAAGAGACAAGACGGATTACTTACTCACATAGCTTAATATACAATTCTGCTTTTTTAAGTTTTTCGAGATGACAGGGAGTTGTCAGCATAGGGAGGAAGATAGAAAGCAGACGGATGGACAGTGTGAGCAGCTCTATGGAAAAGAAGGAGGGTCAGAATCTGCAGGAGGAGGAGGAGGAGGGTAAAGTACTGGTGTGGCACCATGTGGTCAGAGGAGTCAAAAAAGATTTAGAGCTCTAAGGAGAGGGGGAGGGGTGAGGAGGGAAGAGGCACAGTCAGTCTCTGAGGAGGGTAAGGATGGGTGGAAGAAGAAAAAAAACAGCTGAAGCCGCTGGGGTTGGGGGTTGGGTCAAAGAAGAAAAAGAGACAAAGTTGCTAGTCTGTAAGGAGGGAGGAGGAGTTTAAGAACACAGTGGAGAAAGGAGAGGCCCCCTGCCAGCAGGGGAGGAGAAAGAGAGACTGGTGAAATGAGAAAACAGGATTTAGTGAAGGGAGGGGGCTTTCTGGAGGGAAGAGACTCCAGCAAAAGAGATTTGCTGAGGGACTAGAGAGGGGTCCCGAGAGAAGGGTGCCCCCGGGGGTCAGGCAGGAAGGGGAGAGAGTTGGGAGTCAGCGGAGAAGGAAAGATTAGCAGCGAAGGTTTTAGGTGAGGTTTCTTTGGCCAAAACGGCCTGCGTGTAGAACAGAAGGCACAGAAATTAAGGACAGGAGAGAAGGGAGAAGAAAAACCTACATGTAAGGAATTTCTAATGCCCTCCCCATATGATGGCAGAAATTGTCAAGAACTCTTAGGATATTGTAATCGAATGTCCCGTTTTCAGGCCAATGGGAGTCATTGTTTAGTCTGTACTGAGGCCATGCCGTGTTACAGAAGAAGATTAATTTCTTCGGTTTGAGGTCTGAGAGACTAAGTTTGGTGAGGATTTTTATGAGACATGCTAGAGGGATCTGGTCGGAAGGCTTAGACTCTGAAGAGCCGTGGAGACAGGTGAGTAAGAGGGGGCGTCCCTGCCTTTTGTCACTGTCTTAAGAGGAGAAAATCTCCGTGTGGGGGAGTCATCCCTGATAGAGGTCGTCACCATCTGTCAGGGAGCTCCAAGGACAAGAAGTCCGAGAGAGTGGAGAGGTTTGGCTAGGCACCTAGTCTTCGGTGCAGTCCACTGAGACTGAAAGTCAAACCCCTCAAAACGTTAGAGAAAACCGTCCAACCAGAGAAAATTTTTGTGGAAAAGAGAAGCCAACTAGGGAAGGGGAAGGGAGAAACTCCTTACCTTCTGGTCTGGCAGGGGTTCAGGACAGGGTTAGTTAGACTGCCGGCCAATCAACCTACAATTACACGTCCAAACAGAATCAGGGAGTAAGCCCGGGGCCAAGCTGCTGCTGCCCGTTGCTTCCCTGGTTGTAAGTTTGGACGGCAAAGAAGGATCGTCCAGGCAGTTAGTACCTTGTCCCGAGTTTCGGCACCAAATGTTGGAATCCATAGGAGTACAAAAGACCAGAGTAACAGGCTTTATTGAAAGGAAGAAACCCTGCTGGGCACTTCTCTCAGGGAGAAGAGCGCCGGTTACAGACTAAGGGCGAATTATATAGTGTTTGAGAGAGCCTGAGGGGATACTGAGGCAAAAGTTCTGGTATGTTCGGAATGCTCCTTTTTGGGGGGCTTGCCAGCTTCTTGGAATTCTTCTGTCTCAGGGGCGATAGTCCAGTAAGGGTGAGGTCTGACAGATAAGCAGAACATCAAGAGGGCAGTTTGGAATTCACATATCATAAATTAGGTTACATTTGTGAATAAAAAGCTGCAATAGTGTCAACATAGATTTAGTGAAATTACGTTAACATGCTAAGGACATTTGTGACTATAAGAATTTTATTTTAAATCCTGTTATATTAGTTAGAATTTTATTTTTGTTTAATAATCTAGTAGGCTTTAGTCACTTTATTGTATTAAGATGCTTGTTATAGTATTTGTTAACATTAGCTATTTGAATTTTATTGTTAATTGTATATTCTTCCAGTCTGCCTCAAAATCGGAACATAGTAATTCAAATGAATAGATGCCACTCAGAACCAGTGAGGTTTTGGGACCCTTATTGCCAAAGGTTTATTCAAAACCAATTAGAAAAGATTTAAAAACAGGAAAGAAAGGAATTTTCTCAGGTAAACATTTAGAAATAGACTTTAATAAATTAATTGACAATTGTTAGGAAATTGCTATATATGGTTCTTCCAAAATAAGCTGGCCCATTCTAGTATTGGACCTGCATTCGTGTCCACAGTCTCAAAGCTGGTAGGAAAGGAACTCAATATTAATCAGAAGCTAATTTGAAGTTACATTGTGCCTACAGGCACCCAAAAGGTTCAGGACAAATAAAATGCATGAATTAAATAGTAAAAAGAAACATACCCACTCTTTTCCTAAATACTTGCAGGATTTACAGGTTATTCAGCAAACTGTTCAAAGGACTGTCCAAAGGTGCTTCCAGCAGCTACAGTACATCACCCAAGGACTGACTCCCATGCAGACAGGGCCACATATGTGATCCTGACGACTCCCACTACTGCCAAAAATAGAAGGCATCAACCACAAACAGGAAACTGGTTGGTTTACGTATGGAGAACATATAAAGAAACTAAGGACTCTTTTTAATCTGACTTTGGGGAATGGGAAAACTAGGGTAATAAAAAAAGCCAAATTTAATTGTCATTAAAGGTTAAGAGTTTTAAAATGAAGAGTTCTGACTAAAAGTAAATTGTTATAAAGGCCAGTTAGTTCTATGCAAGTTGCAAAAGGTTTGTACAGTTTATAAGAAATTCATCAATAACATTTGTTTCTTTAGTGAACTGTATTGCTATTAATGCTGTCTGTTAAATACCTGTTACATGTTATAAGTTAATATTCCTAGACAACAGCCTTATGCTCATCAGTAAACTAAGTCAAAGATTTGACTTAGGAAATAGAATCAGTGGGAATGTTGTAAGTGCCAAATGCTACAGAATTAATATTAATATTTTAGGAAATGTAAAGAACATTTGATTAATTTGGGCTAGGCGTGTAGAAACATTTGGTAAGTGTGATCTCTATGCTTGTGTGATTAGCATAAGACCAAGGTGGCATTGTGTTGTTAATGCAGAAAGAGGAAGGGAAGGGTCAATGGCTAGCCAGATGTAGGAAGAAAAGAATTAAATCTTTTTGGGGGATGATGGATCATTTGCAGGCATTTGTTCCCATGGAAACCATCTCTCCCCTCCTGAAAGCATGTAGTTAATGTATGTATCTCTAAACAAAAGGTATAAACTTGCACCGTGATGTCAGGTTTTCTTCCCTCCCATGTATAATTAGGAGTATACAAACAGCCCCTGAACTGTTTTTGGGGGTCTGCACAATTTGGATCTGTTGCCCTGTGTCAGCCATATGCGGCCGGCATATTTAATCAATTTCCTCCTTTAATAAAACTTTTCAAAAACTTATTTGGACTATGTGCCTCTACAAATACTCATGATTTATGGATTTAGTTACTTTACAACACATGATTTCCGGACAGCCTGAGAGATGTAAGTACAGTGTAAACGGCAGAGAACGTGGAGTTTGTCGCCCTCCACCACCATCCCCGTGTCTAGAGAAGACACGAAGAGAATCCCTTCAGTCGGCTGTCTGCTGGGGCATGGTGTGGAGGCAGAGACCTCTGTGGCACATTGAAGGAGACGCTCGCCTCCGGTAGCCACGGGGAAGACCGCTGAACATCATCTGAGCCCAGCATGTACATTGTGAGCAGAGCAGAGTGACAAGAAGTCCACAGCCTGGCCTGATAGGTGTCCTTCCCTATCAAGACCCTAAGGCTCAGCATGGGGACATCTTTGTATGTGTGACTGAAAGCCTGAACTCCCCAGATTCTCATGAACCCCCAGAGTTGGCTGAGTGGCTTTCTCCCCTTGCTGGAGGATACCAGGCCCTTTTGTCAGGAGACCTGCTCACAATGCAAGGTGACTCTTGTCCCCTCAGGACCTGCTTCCCCTGTGCTGGTTCTAGACTGATATCTCAGTTCATGGACAAGCACCATACATCTGGGGAAACACTTTTCCTCCTTCAGAGAAGGAACTATTATTATTGCCTGGCCAGTTGGTGGCAGTGGATAAAGTGTTGCCCTGGGACACTAAGGTACCTTTGAAACCCCGAAAGGTCGCTGGCTTGAGCACAGGCTCACCAGTTTGAGCATGGGGTTGCTGGCTTGAGTGTGTAATCATAGACATGACCCCATGGTTGCTGGCTTGAGCAAGAGGTCACTGGCTCAACTGGAGTCCCTTCCACCACCAAGGCACATATGAAAAAGCAATCCAATGAACAACTAAGGTGCCACAACAAAGAACTGATGCTTCTCATCTCTCTCCCTTCCTGATATATATATATGCGGCTTAAGTGTCTGTTTGTCGCCGATAGCTTATTGGTTGCTTGCGTAACTGTACTAGCCAATGGGGTGAAGTTGCCACAGCTGAACGCAAATTGAGCGGGTCAGGGGGAAGGTGAACATTTGTTTGCATTGGCAATCATCTGCTTTTGAAACAATTTAAGGCTGAACACAAATTGAGCGTGTCAGGGGGAAGGTGAACATTTGTATGCATTGGCAATCATCTGTTTTACATAAAAACTACGTCTTAATGTAATTTCTTTTAAGAATGCCTCCTAGAAAATACAGCACTGAAGAGGAGAGAAAATGAGCTAAAGCTGCACAAAAACAGCTTTCTCGACAAAAAGAAACCACTGAACAGAGAAAGACAAGGCTTGCTTCAGTCGCAGAGCAAATGCGTCTTTCTCGGCAAAATGAGACTGATGAGCATAGAGAAACAAGGCTTGCCTCAGATGCAAGACAAAAAAGCCTGTCTCGACAAAATGAGTCCCTTGAACAAAGGCAGGAGAGAAATGCAAAAAAAACGACAAAGTAATGCTGACCGAAACGCAAAAAGGATTAAAACAGTTTCAAACGGAGAAACTTTAATTTTTGAGCATTCCTCTGGTGACATGAATATTAAATGTGAACACTGTCAGTCCTTAAACTTCAAGTTAGAAACTAATTGATTTGACCGTGGCGAGAAAGGATTTTCTCAATGTTGCAAGTACAGAATCATTGTAGTTCCACTAATTGAGAATTATCCACTTAGACAATTTCCTGTAAAACTTGCCTTTGCTATGACCATCAATAAGTCTCAGGGCCAAACGCTTAAGCGTGTTGGCATTTTTTTACCTGAGCCTGCATTTGGACAAGGTCAACTTTATGTTGCCTGTTCAAGAGTTCGTGAAAGAACGGACGTAAAATTAAAAATAATTGATGGTTCTCTGCAAGGCGAGCTTAAAAATGATGGAAAGATCTACACAAGAAATGTTGTGTACAAAGAGATTTTGACATGTGAATTAACATTTTATTATTTAAATCACCTTTATTTATTGAGCTAGCGGTGGCTCTTAAGAAATGTACCGCCAGTGGTTTCCTTCATTGCACTCTACTTTAAGCAATTAAGCAAGTAGAAGGGGGAAACCCCGTGGGACACTAAGCAAAGGGGCGTCCTCGCTGCCTGCCCTGGGTAATTCAGTTTGAATTAGCAGACACCTTTGCACAAATCATTTTAATTACAGTTTATAATATCTAGAACAGCGGTCCTTTCGTATGACTGCTGGGCTTTCTAGTATATATATATATATATATATGAAGAAGAAGAGAAGAAGAAAGGAATTATTAACCAAATGAATGCAAACATCTGCCTAATAGATATGCCAGGAACCAAGAAAATATACCCGAGGACAGTACTGAACAGGGGTTGGGAGGTGAAGGGGTGTTGGAGGGATGAAACACCCAGGCTGGGTACAAAAAAGGCACTGAATGAGGGCGCTCTCTCTCCCATGGCGGACTGGCTGTCTCAAGCCGTCCCTCATCACACTGTTGGAACGGTTCACTGAACCCTGGAGAAAAGATACCCTGAAGCACGTGAGATAAGATTTATTACTCTATTTGTCAGAGTAGCAAGAAGTGGGGTAAGGTCTCAGAGTAATGGGCATGCTGGGGAGACCCTGGGAACCAGAGCGCTGGCTGTGCCCCCAGGGTGGCCAGCAAGATGTTTTTTTATTAAAGCAGTAAATGCACAAGTGAGCTTAGAGTGAGCCAGTGGTCTGCACATGGCAGGACTCACCCCACCAAAGAAAGAAATGAAGAACACATTAATATATCTTGTACCTGCTGCCGCTATGAAGAAGCATGACCCTCAGAAGGCGTCACTGGATTTCAAAGAGAGCACAAGCCACACTTGAGAATACAGATATGATTCATTAATTGTATAACTGTTAATTAATTGTATGAGATTTCAGGGGGGACAAAGGAGGTGAAGAGTGGGGTTTTTTTGCACCAGCTCTTTCTCAAGTACCTTTCATTCAAAATACAGGGGTCCTCAGTTTACGAGAGTCTCGACATACAATGATTTGAGTTTAAAACGCTCACTCCCATAAAAACTTTTTTTTAAATAATTGAGACGTGAGTGTTTTGGTTTACACCATTAGCGTCGTATGTTTTTGTACTCATTTTACTTTTTGTCATTTTTTCCTGTTACTACAATACAGTGTATTTATGTCTGTAAGGCCAGGAGCTGCCATCGTGGCCATTCACATGCAGGTTCTCATTGAATTCAGGAAGACGGTAAAGAAATGACGGAGTCGGAGGATGGTGGGCCTTTCAATTTATTGGTGTCTCACCAAGACAGGCAAGCCACAAGAGAAGCCATGGAGGGCAAGGAATCAGGGGTGCCCCTACAATGGTGATAACAGGAACCGAGAGAGCGAGCCCCTGGTCTGTCCCCATTTTATAGTGTAGAAATCAAAACCTTTAATCCAATATACAAACAAGGAAGTCTCTGATACAAAGTCACTTATCTGAGGCTTAAATGGGATTCCTCATAAGAGTGCACCACCCCCTATCATGCAACAGTCAAGGGTGTGGGGAAAAGCTTAGTCTTAAAACTAAGCCTTAGGCTATAAATGACTTTGCCAGCTTACAGCCTGTCTCCCACACCCAAAGCGAGCAAACATATATGCCATATTTAAAAACTTATTTGACCAACAATGTCCTTTTCCTTATTCTGTGACTTAGTTGTGTTTTTATGTTCTAGGTTATGATTTTACAACTGTGTTAGGATAGGTAAGTGACTTAGGCTAGGGTGTGTTTCAACTTACACCAAAATGTGGGTTACATCATTGTCATGGGAACAGAATTGTGTCCTAACCCAAAAATCCCCTGTATTTCATAGATGATATACGTGTCAGTCTTGACTGTCAGACTGGGGGTGTTGCAATAGACCCTGATAACTTAGCTGCAAATCTCTATTTCCCTTCTCCCCAAATAAATAATGAGTGTGTATCTTTCCCTCGCTGCTGGTTAGCTAAAGTACAACCCAGGAACGGAGGGAAGGCGCTGGAGCCTCCGTGACTGGACTTCTCCGTCTGGTACCTCTGGTGTAAGGATTGGAGAAGAGTGGAACTTCCTTTGCTGAAGGAGAATATTCTATCTTCTGAGATGCTTGGTTCTTCAATGGCTATTCAGGTTTTTACTGTATCTTGAATAAAATTTGACAGTTTCTCTTAGAAAAAAATTAATATGCCAAAGTGAGATATTTTGGGGTAGCGAATTCCAGCCCCCTTTGGGCACAAAATGCAGAGAGATTCTGGACTTCGTTGACATTTCAGCTCTAGGACCCACAAGAGACCATGGTTCTAGTGGCAGGGCCAGCGACATAATTTGTGCAAATGCGGAAAGTTCAAACATCAGGGGGGAAAATTGCAGCTAAAGTTACTAAAATATAAAGCTTTTTTCCTCTAAAAGTATTTCATTGATAATAAAATGTGACAATGAATAATTACATAAAACTTGCAAATTGCAAGAATGTAATATTTTGATATAATAATTTTATAACTATTTTATCTAATACAATTCATAATTTTATGTAATATAGTAAATAATACTTAGTGTAATATCTAGTATTATAATAATAATTTTATAACTATTTTATGTAATATAATACATAATTTTATATAATATAGTAAATACTTAGTGTAATATTTAGGTTGATCACAAGATTTCTCTGCTTGCTCTTCTGTGAATTCATTTGTTAGGTCATCAAAATTCATACTTGTGGCAACTTCATTTTTAAGCGACAGAGTTGATGTTTGCCCTTCACTCTCCACAAATGCAAGATCGCAAATAATTTTTGATGATTTATGTTTTGAGAAGGGTTTTCTGCTGATATAACTCTTACCAGAACTGTGAAATACACTTTGTAGACTTTGACAGCACTGAAATAAATATGATAAATTACATTCTAATATAAATTATAGTCCATCTAGAACTGATGACTTGTAGAACAATTTTTCTAAAAAGACGTGACTCTTCAAACAAGTCAAGTCTAAATGTAGTTTTAAATGAAAAGTTATACAATAATGTCTCTATGTCACCTCTGATATCTTCTGTAACATGTGGAGATCATGCGACAAGCCAGAAGTGGCTTCATGATTTTTATATAATTCAAAATATTTCTTTAAACATTCTTTTCACTGTACCTTCAATTACAAGGGACACTTAATGTTAAAGCCATCTTCCTTGTTAATAATTGGTTCATCTAAAACTCCACATGAAAATATCATTTCTTTTCTGTCCACTATAGCAATCTTTAAATTTAGTTTTAGGGCTAAACCCAGGGAATATTTGCTTTGCAATTTTGCAGCAGTTTTCAAAACCAGAGATTCTAAACTCTTTGAACTGTTTAATAACTCCCCGACATGCTGTGTGGCAATGTCTATGTGTATGTATTGGTTTTGCAATAATTTACTGACAAAACTGAGTGCTGGCCATTTCTGGGGCAGATCTCAGGTCAGGGTTAATATTTATGGAGATGCCATAAACACAGGCATGGGGAAAAGAGCAACTGATGTCCCATTGCAGCTGTCATCACCCCATGTCCACTGCTGTTGTCGGAGCCACTAGAGTGTAGACCAGATGTCCTCGTGGGCGCGGTCCTCAGCCTGTGACTGATGGGTGAATAAATACATCAACCCCTCCTGTCTCAGGGGCAACAGCTTGACGTGTGCTCTAGGTTGCCTGCAGGATTAAGCTGCCTTTGCCTTCACCTGTTCACCCCAGACTGGCTTCCTGCCCTCCGGGTCTCACTTCCCAGTCCCTCACCAGTGTTTCCTGGGATCACCTCCTAAATCAACCCCCTGGACTTATTCTCTGTCTTGGGGTTTGCCTCTGAGGGAAGTCAGAACACCGTCTAAATTGCTAACTCAATCAACAGTTTAATCCGGCTGTTTGGTACAACAATTTGTAAGTAATAAACGCGATTCCTTGACTCTGAACTTCTCAAGGGAAAACAGCTCCACAAACACCTGGAGGAAACAAAGACCTCCTCCTCCTCCTCCTTCTCCCCGAGAAACTGCTTCTCTGGCGTGTTCATAGCTGTGGCCGCAGAGCTGAGGACAGTAGAAGAAAATGGAATGTTATTTACTTGTGTTGGGCATCAGTGAAGGAAGTGTCCATTATTGTCCCAGTGTAGCCACCAGCTTTGGTGAACTTTTAAGTCGTAGATCACACGCATTTTCTGTAAAGGGCCAGATAATAAACGATCTCAGTGTTCCTGAGATGCAGACTCTCCCTGTTGTAGACTGCAAGTGGCAAAAGCCTTTGTAAATTCGAGGTTTTGGCAAAAGGCTAAGTTCTCCTTCCTCCACCTCCATATTGGCTATGAAGCTGAGTATTTGCACCCACTTCACTTGCTTGCTTAAGTTGCTGGAAGCAATTCATATGCACTTCCTCTCACTCTTGGTTTGTTCAGATGTTGGTTGATTTCACTTATGCATGGTGGGGGGATTCCTGTTTATGCCTTGGGAGAGTTCCTTTTGCCTCAGATGTGTAACTTTGTATCAAGGACTTCCTTGATTTGCATATGGCTATATAATAAAGCAAACTGGGGCTATGGGGCACTGGGATATTGCCATCAGCATTGAAGAGGCCTCCCGATCCCAAACTTTTTTCTTAATGAGTCTGTTTTCTGAATTCCGCACCGTTCTCACTCAAGACCCAGAATTACGAACCGCACTGGTCCTCAGCGTGTCCCAACTCTTCCACCCTGCCCACCGTGGCTGGGAGCAGCCACAGCTACACGAGTGAGTATGGCTGAGTTTCAATAAAGCTTTATTGATAGATACTGACACTTGAATTCCCTATGTGTCTGCCTGGACGCCCCTCTCTTCACGTCCTGGCGCCCCATCAATACCTGCAGGAAGGGAGAGCTCCTGATATGACTGCTCCAAGCAAGGAATTCTCGGGCCACCTTCCTTCTGGGCAAGGTTCCCACATTCGGATGTGATGTCCTCTTGGGCCCCTCCACCTCCACCTGCACAGGCCCCTGGTGGGAAGCCGGACAAGCTAACTGTGAAGTGACGGTAGCTGATTTCCAGCTTGTGCGTGTGCTGATCCACAGCAGCCTTGTACGACGGCTCCCTCGGAGGCGGGGGCAGCCGCGGTGCCAAATTCAGCCTTGTGTCCTTCGCTGCAACACGTTAAACAGTCAGTACGTCTCCTAAGCAAGGTAACCAATAACTATATAAATTTGTTAAATAAACAAAATGCAAATATTTAAGACAAACTCAGTAGCTGAGAACATAAACTTTTTTTTTTTTTTTTTTTTTTAGAGAGAGAGAGAAACGTTGATTTGGTGTTCTACTTACTTATGTATTCATCGGTTGATGCTTGTGTGTACCCTGACCTGGATCCAACCTGCAATGTTGGCATATCGGGACAGTACTCTAAGCAACCAAGGGACCCAGCCAAGGCTGGGAACATCAACCTCCGTACATAACAGTCTCCCTGCCTGGAAATCCTTCCAACCCAGCCCTTCATGCCCCTACCTCTCCTCTGGCTACACAGCCCTTGTCTGTCTGGTCTCCACTTTTTGTTCCCTGGGCTAGGCTGCATTGGACTCCTCACGCTAATCCGAAAGCACCCCGTGCATCCGTCACCTCCTACGAACAGAAAACATTTACTGGTTTATTTATTAGTCAGTGATGGTCAGAAGTGGGTCTCTCCCTCCTTCCTCCTCCCCTCCCTCCCACATTCTGTTAACAACAGCCATTGGAAACAAAAACTTCCTTCCGATTATAATTCTGTGCACACCTCTGTGTCACGGAAACCAAACAAGTTTCGTGTGTCCTCCTGAGAGCTTTTAACCACGTGCTTGCTATTCCCAAATAGTAAACTCTTGCAAGCACCGTCTCAGAGGGATGTCACATTTCTGTGACAAAATCACACGCGTGCAGCTGGTACAAGTCGAGTGAACCCTCCCCTTCTGCACAGGATGGAAACACACACTCACACTGGCTGGCCAACACACCTTTTTCTCACATGAGACAGCTCAGTGAAGAGTGTGGGTAATTTCAACAGCTATCCTGTGACTTACTCGCTCAGCAGAGAGGCAATAAGTACCCACTGAGTGCCAGGCACGTCGCTGGGACTGTACAATTCAGGAGGTGAGGACACAGAGCTGGTGTGTCGCTGCTTCTGCTAAGATGAATGCCACCCTCACTGCCTGGACCGGGAAGAACTCTCAGGGGCCCCACAGTTGACCTTGGCCAAGTCATGACAGCTCTCTACTCGGGTGCTCTCTCCTCTGTAAACAGGGTAATGGTGGAACTGATCTCACGGAGCTGGGCGGGGCTCACAGGGCCCGTGTGAAAGCACATAGCCCAGAGCCAACCGCACAGTCATCTCTTGTCCTATAGTTAGAAAGCACGGTGTCCGTAGAGCATGTTCTGATAGTTATCAAACAACTCCTGCAGTCATAACAACACCTGGAAGTAACACCCACACAGGGCCGACTGCCCATGTGCCTGGCATGTTCAGGGTTTTTTATACCCATGAACTCGCTTCTTTCCATGCAAATTCAGTGTGGACTCCTCCACGTATCAAAAGTTCACCGGGCCATTGTTGATTGAGGTGGAGCACTATAACAGACACAACACAAAGGAATAAAGTCCCTGTCCTCAAAAGAGACACAAAGACTCATGCATCTGGAACTGAGACAACGTGGGGTTTCCCGGAGAAAGTGAGTAAAGGGATAAACAGGCCGATGCTGAGAACGGGGACCTGACGAAGGCCCCGGGCAGCTGGGGGTCTCGGGGGACCTGCTAGGAAGGAAGGTCTGGGGCAGACAGAACAATCCTGAATGCTAGATTTTATTTTGCACTGATGATTTTGACCTGGGGGTTGGGGGGAGCAGGAGACCAGTTAGGAGGCAGGTTGATGTTTGCAAACAGCGTTTTCTCTGTGTAAAAAGCCCAGAACCTGCAGCTTCGTGATTCTCCTCTCAATTGCACTGCAGATGTCAATCAAACACGGGCTCCGGTGTTTCCAAATATAAATATGTGTTCGAACAGACGTGGGAAAAAGCCTGCCTCTTCGCCTGTAGTATGCCAGAGGGTATTTATTTGTTCTGTGTGTTGTTTTAAGTTTTTCAAGGGAGCAGGTGTTAGTGCTTTTATATTCAAATAAAAGTATTTTATATATTCAAGTAAAAGTCATTATTTTATTCTTTAAAAAATAAAGGATTTTGTTGTTCGTGGAACTCAAAAGGACAGCGTCTAATTAAGTCAGAGGCCAGTGTGCTGTGAGTGACTCGGTTGACTGGTAACCAGGCAACCGGAGGGCAGTGGACACGGTGTTCTCGGCACCCGGCCTCAGAGCACCCTTGGCGGAGGCTTCGGTGGGGTCGGCCTCGGACAAACTGCGAATTGGAAATAAGTCGGGACCTCTCCGCTTCCTCTCTAGGTCCCGCGGTCTTATTCCACCTGTCACCCTCACTGCTTACCCACACGAGTGATGTACCACCCGTGTCGTACGTTCCATTGAAATAGCACAAACACGGAAAAGTACGCTCCGTGACGTTTTCCATCTTCTCTCGCATCGTCCCGGACCTCCTCCAATGAAACTTCCATCAAAAGAAAATTAAAGTGTCGCCCACCCGGGGCTTTCTTCCCTGAAGTTTATTCACATATCCCTTCTCTCATTGACACCACATGTCGAATGTGGCCTTTCTGCAGACATGGCTAGGCCAGGGGTGTCTTCAAAGAAGCCACAGTCCCAAATGCTGACCAGATAGTGCAGGTGGACCTCAGGGGGATTCGCAGATAGCTGGGGGGGGGGGGCAAGAGAGCGAAGGACAGCCAAGGAGGCGATGCCACCTGGCATTCGTGCCCTGGGCATGGGCACCCGGCGAGTCTTAGGGGGATTAACAGATTTGGTCCAGAAGAGCAGTGGAGCCAATCTAGGATCTAAAGAAAAAGTCGACAACAGAGAACAGTCATCTATTCAGCAGGTATTTATTGAGCATCTTTTATACACCAAGCACTGGGTCAGGGGCCGAGGGCACAACAATGAGCAGGGTTAGTCCCACCCCTGCTGCGGCTGCCTCGCTGCCCACCACATGTCTGGCTAGTTGCTAAGGCCCCTGATGAGGCCACTGGGTGTCTGCTCTGCTCTGATTGGTCAGGTCTCTGCCACACAGAGGGTCACCCTTTTTGCTGAAGGCATCTCCATCAACCCACAAATTTGTACCAGGGCTCCTCCTACGGGACATTTTTTACAATTGCATGTTGGATTCGATAAATGTCCCAAACTTGATTCGTTCAAAATTAATTATTTTTTTTGTTTTTAGATAATGAACTAATTTATATGAGGATACATTTATTTTTATTTCTTAAATATATAATACCAAATGAAACATAGTCATACTAAGAATTTCCTTTTATCTTTTCCAGTTCTCTCTCCCTTCCCTAGAAGGTCTTGGAGCAGGGGTGAGACGGTGGGCGTCATTTTCCGGTGAAAAGGGCCGGGTCCACCTCCTGTGAGTGGACTCCAAAACAACGCATGCCATATTCACGGGACGAGAACAGCAGCGCGTGGGAGAGGACTCTGAGTCACCAGCCACTCTGGAGTGTTGGCTCCAGCTATCCATGCTGGTGACGATGGCTCTGTCATCCCAACTGCCAGTCAACAGAGCAGCACGGTTGCAGGACGGTTGCCACGGTGAATTCTGGAGACCCTGCAGATTCGCTTCAGATGCATTCACTCACTGCTGGGTGGTCTCGGCCAGTTCTTCATCGGCTTCCCTGAGCCAGACTTTCTCCTCCTCTGAAATAAGCCCAACAGGACCTACCCACACCAGCTCCAATACAAGTGTGGTTGCTGTGGAAACGACCCCAGCTCCCCAAGGCTTAGACAGGATGGAGGCTTCTTTCCCCCTCGGTGACTGTGCAGGTGGCCCCGGCCCCATCCAGGGGGCGCGCAGCCAGGCCCAGCTGCGGGTGGCTCAGCACCACATCTTCCGGGTCCGTGCCCCGGCCAGTAGGAAAGGGTTCCTCCTTTCTGGGAATGAGTGTTCCTTCCTTTCAAGCGTCTAACCCCACCAAAGTTGTCTGCATCACGCAGCCAATGAAAAGGGAGGCTAGGAAGTACTCGGGATCCTTGGCAGCCATGAGCCCGGTTAAAATGAAAAAGTTCTGCTACTAAATTAAGGAAGGAGTTATCTGGAGCTGAGGAGCAGTCTCTGTCCGGTGGACTGGTTGTAAGGAAGGACGAACAAAACATTCTGCGTAACGCACGCGGATCAACTCTAAGCATGCAGGTGCTGTCCTGTGGGTGGGCAGCAGGATCCCACACTCATTCATGGAGCACCTACTACGTGCAACTGTGATGAGACACACAAAGAAGAAGTTGATGCGATCTCCAAGTCCAGAGAGGCAGAGGGGAGGTGTGGAGTGAGAGGACGTGGCTAGGAAGAGGAGAGCACTCCCCTCAAGCTGTGTACGCAGTGCTGGGAGCACAGAGAGGGGAGTTCTTCAACCCCCTGTAGGATCGGGGGAGCCCTGTCGAGGAGGGACCTTTGGAGTTGGGTGCTCAAGGACAAGTATGATTTTAGCAGACAGAAAGAAAGGGAAGGGAATCCTTCCTGCCAACACAAAAGGAAATAACAAAAAAGCACCATGTTTTCCCCATAAGACTGCCTCAAATTAGGATTAGATATGGGAACAAGCACCTGTGCAGACACAGGGAATACCCATGTTTTGTGCGGGACTCAGCCTCCCAATGACCAGTGCTTGTGGCTCTTCTCATGGCCGCGAGCTGTCCTTCAGCATAACCATCAGGGGCCACACAGCGAGGTTGTGGGTAAAGAGAAAACACACACAAGCCTGGGGTTCTGCATTTACCTGGGTCGGGGGTAGGGGCCTGTGGCTTGGGGAGTTCACATTTTGTGGGTGAATTTAAAACATAAGAATGGAAACAAGACAAAGTGTTGTGATAAACTGCTTAGTTGGTTATAATTTTTTAACTTTTTTAAAAAATTTATTCTTTTTAGAGAGGACAGAGAGAGAGAAAGGGGAAAGGAACAGGAAGCATCAGCTCCCATATGTGCCTTGACCAGGCAAGTCCAGGGTTTTGTTTGTTTTTTTTGTGTGTGTTTTTTTTTTTTGCATTTTTGCATTTTTCCGAAGCTGGAAACGGGGAGGCAGTCAGACAGACTCCCGCATGCGCCCGACCGGGATCCACCCGGCATGCCCACCAGGGGGAGATGCTCTGCCCTTCTGGGGCGTCACTCTGTTGCATTCAGAGCCACTCTAGCACCTGGGGCAGAGGCCACAGAGCCATCCCCAGCGCCCGGGCCATCTTTGCTCCAATGGAGCCTCGGCTGTAAGAGGCGAAGAGAGAGACAGAGAGGAAGGAGAGGTGGAGAGGTGGAGAAGCAGATGGGCGCTTCTCCTGTGTGACCTGGCCAGGAATCGAACCTGGGACTCCTACACGCCAGGCCGACGCTTTACCACTGAGCCAATCGGCCAGGGCTAAGTCCAGGGTTTTGAACTGGCGACCTCACTGTTCTGGGTCAACACTTTACCCACTGCACCACCACAGGTCAGGCTTAGTCAGTTATAATTAACGTATAGCAGGGTTCTCTAGTTCGCGAAGTAAAATGAAAGTAATTAGGAGTCAATTGAATAGACAAAGGCACTCATAGCAAGCTAAATAGCATAGACTTTAATTCACTTATGGTTAGGACGAGCGGCCGGCTAAGACTAGATCCTCGCTTCACTGGGGCCCGGAACGAACTTGCTTGGAGAGGCAGAGTGCTTCGCGGCACTCTGTCCAATGGTCGTGGTGGGCGACGTGGAGTCGGCGTTGGAGTGTCAGGAGCCTGACGTGATCTGCACCCCAGCTACTTACATCTGGTTTGGCCACTCGTCACATCATAGAGTTGCATTATCACACTTCAAACATAAGTCACACATGGGCTTGATAGGGTTGACAGATGGAGTTATCAGACGAAGGAGTAAACCCGTTATACCTTGGTAATCGGGCCTTAACTTACCCTGTAGGCTTCTATGTAAGCTATAGTTAATCACCTTATTTTACACATGGTATTGGTACTCAGTTAAAACACGCGGAGTTATCTCCAAAGGGCATAAACTGGTTCCACCTAAATCACTTTTAGTTTTCTTTTTACCTTTTATATTAATTTGATTTTATGTTTACTATAACACAAAGGAAGAGAAAAAACAAGTAGCTAGTTACTGCATCAAGCAAGCTCTCTGAAACACCAAAGGCTCAAAGAGGAGCCGGCGGTTGGGTCTCCGTCTAGTCACGTGGCTGGTGACGTGGCGCTTTTCCTGGGGAGCCCGTCGTTGAGGTAGAAGCCTCCGAAATCAAAGCTGGAATTACAAAGCAAACGAAACAAAGAGTCAGGACTCACACCACAACCCAGTGGTGACAAAGAAGGGGAGAAAGGAGCCCCGACCTCAAACTCTGGCGGGAGTGCGCCCGGGGTACAGACTTTTAGGAACATCAGAAGTCCAGCTACACTCATCCGTGGACCCGGGAACGCCACTGCTGGTGGTCCAGCCTACGCAGATGCTTGCGCGAGAGCTCGAGGTGCAGAACCAAGGATTCTGTCTCAGCGTCGTTTATCACAACCGAACAACTACAACTACAAACCTACGACTCTGTCAGCCTGTGACGGGACGGGGATTAAGGGTGGAGCGGCCATCCTACAGAATCCTTGGCAGCCACGAAAATTCTGAGCAGACCTAACAGGACGCCCTTATAGTTTAAGTGGGAGAAGCCCGTGGTAGAACAGTATGTTGAACGTGATTGCTTTTTGTATAAAAACAAAGGAAAATAAATAAAAACAGGACCAAACCAAAACCAAACAAACTTACATCCGTGTCTGTCAACATATGTGTATGCTTCAGCACTGAGGATGTGTGGCGAGAGATGGACCGAAATGTTAAAAGAAATTACTCTGAGGAAATGGAGGAGAGGGGAAAGAAACCCTCGCATACATTGTGGATGACAGCTGAACACTGGAAACAATTTAAATGTCCACCTCTGAGTAATGGATTAAATAACAGAGCACAGAAGACCACAGAACTGTTAAAAAGAATGGGGCAGCTTTATCTATAGATATGAAAACAGCACCAAAACACGTTATTCTGTGAAAAAAAGCCAGTTGTAGAATCCTACATATACTATCCTTTGTATGTATAGTATAAGACAAATATGCCTCTGTGTGTATGCGTGTGTTGTTACGGGCACAGAATATTCTAGATATTCTATATACAAAAGAAAAACAACTAGAAGTAGTGGCAAAAATAATACTGAATGTAAACTGTAAATGAAAAAAAAATGATTTTTAAAGAAATAGCGGTTGCCTCCAGGTAAGGGCATTAGTGACTAGGAATAGAGGAAGGAAGGTTGTTTCTTTTCTCGACCCCTTTATAGTGATGAATTTCATCCCATGCCTGTGTGTTACCTTTTCAAACAGTTAATTTTAAAGCATATTAACATTGAGGAATTTTTAAAAGTCCCTGGCCGGTTGGCTCAGCCATAAAGCATCAGCCTGGTGTGTGGATGCCCGGGTTTGATTCCCAGTCAGGACACACAAGAGAAGTGACCATCTTCTTTTTCACCCCTACCCCTCTCCTCTCTCTCTCTCTCTCTATCTCTATCTCTCTCTTTTCCCCTCCTGGCTCTCGTTTGGTTCAAGCACATCAGCTTCGGGTGCTGAGGATAGCTCCATGGAGCCTCAACCTCAGGCACTAAAAGTAAATTGGTTGCAAGCATGGCCTCAAGATGGGCAGAGCATCAGCCCTAGATGGGGTTGCTAGGTGAATCCTGGTCAGGGCACATGCAGGAAGGAGTCTGTCTCTCTATCTCCTCTCCTCTCATTTGTTAAAAGAAAGGAAAAGATTTTTTAAATGGTCCTCCTGCCAACCCACTCCTAGAATCTCCACTGCATCGGAGCAAGTTCAGTTCCGCCGTCTCTGGCAGAGTTAGGCTCAGCCGCCCGTACCTGCACCCGTACCATCGTGCAGTGCAGGAGTCAACCTGACTCAGCAACCTGCTATTATGCAGAAAGTCACAACGTCATCCACCAGTGTTCTATAAAGAGCAAGGACTGGTTGTCTCGGGAAAGCAAAGAGGTTGGTTTAAGACACTTACTTTTGAATTCAGGGCACAGTCAGGATGAGCGCTGTGGTCCACGCACTTTAAGAGCTTCACTGGCCTACAGAAGGAAAAGGAACACTATTATGGGTTGGTTTAAGTGGCTTTCCCTCATCAGACGTTTATGGTGTGCCTGCAAGATCCTGAAGATACAAAGTCTTTGACCTCGAAAAACACAGTTTCTTTTTCAAAAAATATTAGTCAACATTTATTAAATGCTCACTCACTATTGCCAAGGTAAGAAACGTCCCAACCTGTAAGACTTCTTATGAAGTTTATTGGATCGAAATGTCGACAATTGTTGGGAAGCAAAATCTCAAGGGATTGAGAAAACGCTCCAGAAAATGGCGGTTTCACCACTTATTTTATACATCAGAATCAAAGGGGAAGATGCCAGGGGGTGACAGGAAACTGATAGGTGATAGATTAGAGAGGGAGACAGAGCAAAGTAGGGGAATCTCTGGGATTGGATAAAAAAGTAAAAATGCCCTGGAGTAGAAAGAAAGGAAGAGCAAACCTCAGGGCCGCACAACGTTGGGTTCAACACTCGGGTCTGTCTGCCAATGCGTGGTGATCTTGGGAAACGTACTCAACCTCTCTGATCTCTACCCATCCATAAAAGGGGCCACTTAGATAAAGCTTAAAAACAGACAAAACTAACCTATGACCTTACAAGTCAGTACGGTGGGCAGGAAGAGACTACCAGAGAGGCCATGGTTACCTGTGTACTGAACTTGTGAAACTTCATTCCACTGGGTAGCTATGGTTGTGCATTTTCTGTACATAGATTATATTAAAAAAAAAAAAAAAAAAGAAGTACTCACTTGCTTTTGTCTCTAAAAGAGGATGGTAACAACATCTGACTTTGAGCTTCCCGAAAGCATTAGCAATGACAGAGGAGCAACATGTGCAGCTTCCAGCCATGGGAAAAGAGAACAGCTTTGAGGGACTCATTCTCTTGAAGTGGCCTGAGCTGAGGGAGACCTACACTTCCGGGGCGGTGCTTTGCTCAGATGGGAAGATTATTCAACCCCCGGAGCTTTTGAGAAGGCAGAATGTGGCAGAGCCAGCTGGATAGCCACTGGGCACTGGGACGAGACTACACGTGTAATTGGCACCCTGCCATGCCCTCAACCGTTTGGGGAAGCCACCAAGTCCTTGAAGTGCTGGACTCCAGCTTCTGAGGAACCGAACAGGCCCACAGACCTAGGTGAGGAATTCCCAGCGAGGGTGGGGCTTTCAGCTGTCTCTGGTTTTGAGCCAAAGTTACATTTCCAAGAATCAGGAACGCCCTCAAACAGCATCTGATTTTAAGTATATAAAGTGCCTGGCCCACAGTGTGCTCACTAAATGGTAGCTGGTACTATTTCCTATTGGCCGACAGTCAAGATGCACCTTTTGTAAGTATCTCAAACTCCACCTTAGCACCTACCTCGGGTATGGATCCCACAGGTAGTGTGGCCCCCAAAGATACAGGCATCGTGCCTCCTGTTGACAAGTTACTCACGTGCCCTTAGCCAATGAAGAGCAACAACAGGCACGAATGATACGGGCTCTGGACAGAAGGGGTGGAGCCAGGCAGAACCCGAGCCAGAAGGCACTCTCAGTCCCCACACCCAGTGGCAACCCAGAAGGTACAGCCCCTTGGTCTTGAGAGCTGATTGCTGCAAAACCCTTTGGACACGCCATACTGTCCAGATGCACGACATATACACACTGACTACAGCACGCCACCTACAGGTGATCATTAATACAGGTGTACTGAAAACCCATTGTCTTCAGTCTCTCTTCCAGGATTTTCACACTGCCTTCTCCACAGGATTCCCTAAAGAACAGAAACAGAAGTGTAAGATAAAATAAGAGGATGGGAAAAGGTTTTTTTCTAGATTAATTAAAATTTATTTTGACCATGTGCTCCCAGAACAATCTCCTCTCTGGAGAAGTATTTGGGAAAGTCTCTGGACCCAAAAGTGTTGCTTGTCGTAAACCCACAGCACCCCAAAGTGTCCGCTCTGAGCACCCAACACTGAGTCGAAAGTTTGCAAGTCAAACACCCTGCAGGCGCATGCGCTGTGAGTCACGGGGAGTTTCATGGCCCCGCCCACCAACCCACTTCTGTGTTGTGGTGACTTCCAACTTGTTCAGCTTGTATAAAGTAGGACTTTAAATGGCAACAAAGATATACAAATAAAAGAACAACAGCAAATCGCACATCACTAAAGATAACTGCTGCTAACGTGTTGATGTACATCATTCAAGACTTATTAGATATATTTACTCCCACGAGACTTTTAAAATATAACCATGACGTTCTGTTGTCCAATGCATTTTTTTTTACTGTATTTGCCCATGTCTGTGTACATACATATACAGGGTGGAGCAAAATAGGTTTACAACTGCTCATATGAAAAATAATGCAATAATTAATAAATAATAATACAAGAATAGGTTCTGTGTTTCCCGTACTCAGAACTGTAAACTTACTTTTGCCCGACCCTGAATATCTGCCCTTGTATTTAATTCCTGTGTGCTCCCCCTTCCATAACTGGAACATAATTCACAAAACCAGCCCCCTCTATTAGAGACCAAGACTCCCTCATTCCTGTATTTCAGTGTCATTGGCAACTACAGCGAACCTTGATGAAGCTTCATTTTTACACACATCCTTAATTACGTTTCCCTTGCACGTAAATTCCTGAAGATAGGTTTTCTGGCACCAAGCTTTTGAAAGCATTTTAAGGCTCTTGATCGGCACTGCCCATCTGAACCCCATGCTGACCATCCCCCACAGAGTGTGAGCTGTGCCTTTTCCCGCATTCTCATCAGTAGGGGCCCTTGCTCCCCTCCTGGGTCATAATGAAGCAGAGGGAGAGATAGAGGCAAATAGGTGAATACAGTACTACCGGCTGGCTGGGGTCAATAGGGCTAGTGCTCAAATCACAGGCAGGGCCCCGCCTCAGTTTACTTGGAATGGGAAGGCAAACAGCCTCCCCACCTTAAGATGAATAGATAGGGAGTGTGCAGGGAAGAAATGAGCGATGGAAGGGAGCTTTCCCAGAAGAAGTGGAATTCCAGGCATGGCATGAGAGAAGAGGGCAAGGTGTTGAGTGACGTCATGTTTTAGAACCTGGCCAAAATCTGGGACAAGTCTTTCTCTGGGCCAAGCTCACTACTTAGAATTTTTAGTAAGCAATGAGATGGAGGTTTTAGGACACTAAGCTCTGTCGGTGGGTTATTTGACTATTTTTTTTTTAAATAAAGGCATAAACACAATCAGGTGTGAGCATACTGTCTCATTTGAGCTTTTTGTCCATGGTTTTTTCCTAAAGTCTCAGCAACGCCCCCCTTCTTAGCGCATGGCCTGCACCTCCGCCTTTCAGCCCAGATGTACAACCAGGTGTTCTGACCCCTTTACTGTCTCTCCTGCAGCAGAAGAGATGGTCTGGGGTGACACTCAATTGCAATTTCTTTTGTCTCCTTAAAGGTAGGTTCAAAGAACAAGCTTTCTCTGATAGATACATTAACACCACCAGCAAGCATAACTTTTAGACAAAGAGCAACTTCTCACAGGAATTAGGAAAACAACGCATATTGTTTTTCATGCAACGTGTATAATTCGTGTTCTGGAAAAAGGAAATGCAGGAGGGGAGATCACTCATGAGACGGCGGGTCTTAGAGGGTCCCGGGGGCCTGAGCGGGGAATTTGCTACGATTCTCCCAGAACACACTTTCAGTACCACAGCCCCTCGTCGGGTTGGCCGTGCCTTCCTCCCCGGGACCTCGATGCTCTGCAGACCAAGGTCAAGCTTGCCTCTGCAGCAGCTCCGTGGCTGCAGCGCCTAATGTAGGCTTGGCCACGTTGGCTTGTCCCTGAACCAATTGTATTTAAGCTTTTTATCTGCAGTTTTTGCCTTTAATGATGAGAAGGATGAATTCAAATTTGCATTTATATGAACTAAAGAAGTTTCCTTGGTGCCCTGGCCAGGTGGCTCAGGGAATAAAGTGTCATCCCAACTCAGTGAGGTCATGGGTTTGATCTTCAGTCAGGGAACGTACGAAAAACAATGAGTACATAACTAAATGGAACTAAATGGAACAATGAGTTGATGTTTCTCTCTCTCTCTCTCTCTCTCTCTCTCTCTCTCTCTCTCTTTCAACTCAAGAAAAAGAATTTAAAATTTTTTTCTTTAGTCTGACCAGGCAGTCACACAGAGGATAGAGTGTCAGACTGGGACATAGAGGACCCAGGTTCAAGACCCCGAGGTTACCGGCTTGAGAGCAAAGCTCACCAGCTTGAGCCCACGGTTGCTGATCACTTGGTCTGCAAGCAGTCACTTGATCTGCTGTAGCCCCCCGGTCAAGGCACATATGAGAAAGCAATCAATGAACAACTAAGGTGCCGCAATGAAGAACTGATGCTTCTCATCTCTCTCTCCCTTTCTGTCTGTCTGTCCCTATCTGTCTCTCTTTCTGTCTCTGTCACACACAAAAAACATTTCTTTGGCCAGTTATCTGAAACCTAATTGTGAGAACATCTTTATTACCTAGTCTTTGGGTCAATTCATAGAACTCCTGGTAAGAGTTTTGGGGATTCAAATGGTCAGAAAGAGAAACTGGGTTTATCCCACACAGACGCGTGAGAAGTTCTCTATCCAGGCTGCCCGGGGGCTCAGAACGGAACCTGACCCTCGTTGGCTGAGAGGAGTTTCTGGGTGGAGGGGGTTTTCTCTCGGGTTCAGGACTGGCTAATGGCATTTCCAGAGGTCAAGCCTTTGCCTTTCTCTTCCCACCACAATAGGAACACAGAAGATAATCGTTTCCCCCCAAATGACAATGTAGAACAGGCTTGGTCATATCACACCCGAGGAGAGCACGTTTGCACCATCACCCTCATCAGGAGCACCGGAACTTACAGGGTGGGTCCACCGATTTCATGCATGACCCAGATCTCAACTCGTGTGATTTTACCCCTCTGGAAGTAGGGAACTTCAAAATCTGCAAAAAACCTGAAAAACAGGAAAGGCATTTCCTAAAGTCCTAAAGCAATACGGTACTTTTCCCATTTCATTGTTAGTTGACTTACACATTAATTTTCCAGTTTCGGGAGGGGGACAATTTTTCAGCTTTGATTTTTAAGGTTACTTATTTTATTCATGCTTATTTCATCATTTTATTTAGGTTGCTTATTTCATCCTCTGCTCATGGTGTAACTGGGTAAACGTATCTCTGATCTCCAGGTCTTTGGGTTGGCTTTGCTCTACCTCAACTTTAACAAAAGCAAGCATTACCCTGGAGATTAGGACCGTTCTCTTAAGCCTCCATTCAGAACAACTAGATAACCATTTTGGCATCTCTGCTCTGTGTGTTGGTGCTGGTGTTCTTACCCTTTTACGGGGTAGGCTCCTGTTGGCTCTGAACCGTTCAGCATGACTTGGACCACCCCAGAGCTATCCTTTGCATACTGTAAGAAGAAACAAGAGTATCTATATATTTATTTATTTATTTTATTTATTTATTTTTTTTGCATTTTTCCAAAGCTGAAAACATTGAGGCAGTCAGACAGACTCCCGCATGCGCCCGACCGGAATCCACCCAGCATGCCCACCAGGGGGCGATGCTCTGACCCTCTGGGGCGTCGCTCTGTTGTATCCAGAGCCATTCTAGTGCCTGAGGCAGAGGCCACAGAGCCATCCTCAGCACCCGGGCCATCTTTGCTCCAATGGAGCCTCGGCTGCGGGAGGGGAAGAGAGAGACAGAGAGGAAGGAGAGGGGGAGAAGTGGAGAAGCAGATGGGCGCTTCTCCTGTGTGCCCTGGCCGGGAATCGAACCCGGGACTCCTGCACGCCAGGCCGATGTTCTACCACTGAGCCAACCGGCCAGGGCGAAACGAGTATTTTCATTAAATTGAGACATGTTCCTTTTTTTCAGCAATGAAATGGCTAGTGTTTTTTGTTTATTTAATTAACATTTCCCAGAACTGGCAAAGATGTGACAAATGTAATATTTCATAAAGCTAGAAAGGATGCAAACTGGTATGTATATCTTGGAAAGAAAATTGCTTTGAAATGCCACAAACTCATAGACTCAGTAATTCCATGCCTGGGAATCTATGCTAAGAAAATAATGCAAAATAGTATCAAGTTCCAGCTTTTCATCAGCTGTATTGTACTAAGTCATGTTGCCATGACAATCAACTTCTGAATCACAGTGGCTTTCAACAACAAACATTTGTTTCTTGCTCACACTACATATTTAGTACAGGTCTATTGAGGTTTTGTTCCGTGTCCTCAGTCTGGGACCCAAGGTGATGAAGTCTCCACATCTGCAAACCCACTGGTTATCAGGAACAAAGAACAGAACGCAGCGAATCACAGAGCAGTCGTTAAAGGCTTCCTTCCACACGTCACTCCTACTTATACCTCACTGGCCAGTGCCAGCCATACGTAAGTAATGTCAAGAGGCAGAGAAATGCAAACCACATGCTCAGAAGACAAGCCAGAAATATTTAGTGCACAGCTGTAAGGTCCACCTGGTGTACACAGATGTGTACTGCAGCATTGCTTGTGACCCATCTCAAATAGTCAACAGCAAGGAAATGGCAAGTAAATCACCGTACTCAGAGGTCTGCAATATTAGCCAGCTATTAATAAGAGTCTGCAAAAAGATTTGCCGTAGCACAGAAAATGAGAAAGTGCTTACATTCAAAGCACAGTGCAAGATTGGTGGATAGAGCGTGTCTACTATGTTAACAATAAACGGGCAGGAGTCTGGGCACATGAGTCAACCCTTGAAATTCCCGAGAGAGAGAGAGAGAGAGAGAGAGGTCCAGGGAAATTCCCAAGTCTCCAGTTCAGATCACTGCTGGAGCATATAACTGCCTGATACAATGTTTCCACTAGAGTGGGGGTACGAAGGGGAAGGGTGTTAGGAAGCATGTCTTATGGCTGGGCTTGTTCTCCAGCACAGAGACGGCCACACCAGCTGCGGAAGAGCAACCATAAACTTCCCGTCATGCGTGTGTCCCACTGCTTCCCGACAGCACTAACAGTCACGGTTAAATCCACAAATGTCAAAGTCGTTGCGTTGAAGGGGTTGCCCTTAGGCAGTAAAAATATGAGTGAATAATTTTATTTATATTTTCCATACTTTGTTATTTTCTATCATGAGCAGCCATCACATTGACAATAAGAAAAATAATAATTTAAAAAAATACAAAGAGGCAGTATGATGAGGTGGTTAAAAATTTGGTCTCTGGGTCCTCTAGCTACTAGGTCTGTAATAAGCTTGGTCACGTTTCTGGATATCCCTGTGCCCTATTTTTCTCATCTGTAAAACAAAGGGTAGTAAGGTTCCATACCTCACAGGACTGCTGTAAAGATCAAATCATTTTAAACAAGGTAATTAAAGTTTATTGAATACATCTCTGCTACAGCTCAGACCCTCTCCTCATGCTTAGACTACGCAGCAAATTCTAAGGGTTCATACAATGTGGGCCCAATGATTAGGGTCCCGTCACAGAACTGGAGGAAGGACAAGACGGTGGTTTGGAGGACAGGCTTTGAGGTCGGGCAGATCCGCCAGGTAGAATACACGGCTCCATCATGTGTCATGCTGACATCACCCGCGAGTTGCCGTTAGGCTCCACGTCCAGGTGGTGACACAGGCCTAGCCTCCCCATCCTCGGTGCGGGGCTCCGGCAGCCCACTGCCACCTGCCGGGGGGCTGCACTCAGCGCAGAGTCTCCGGGAAGTGGGTGCAAACGCAGGGCTCCCACCGGGGCCGGCAGGAGAGCACCGGATACACACAGTGTCATTTGCAGGAGCTGGCCCTCGCTTAGGTCCCCACTGCAGCCATGGTGGGGGAGTTGACCAAAGTCCCTCTTACCCCGATTAACAAAGTAACAAGGGGTCCGGTGGACACCTGGGGGTACAGAGCGGGAAATGGGACCACAAGAGACATGTGTAGCCCTGAAAGGAGGCTGGCAGCAATGGGTGGAAAGACCCTGAAGCCCGTGGGCCCCCTACTCAATACAGGGAACATTTCATAGTAGACAGTTCTTTGCCAAGCATGGAGCGAAAGACTTAACCCTCTTTATTTCTAATATTTGTTTTACCCTGGTGACAGGAAGTGTGAGCTGTACTCACGGGCATTTAATAGCAACCTTGATGACTTAATGTCATCAAGTCTGGTGACATTCTCTGAGGAAGAGACTTACCTCACGGGGACCATTTCTACGTCCCCAGCTTGTCCTCAGTCCTCTCTCCCCTCCTCTCCCAATGATGTCACTCTCAGCCATTTCTGACGCCCACACCTAGCTCTCGGGTGTTCCTGGGCCCTCCCGCCGAGCAGGAGCTAACCCATTTTATACAGCAGTCAAAACAGATTTGAAATAGCACCAACAACTGCGACATAACCGTAACAACGACTCTTTGATCTCCTCATCTGTGACTAACACTCACCGCAGGTGTCCTCTGTGCCAGACACCAACCACACGAAGCTCCTCACATCCCCAGAACTTTATGGAACAGAGAGGAAGAACCAGCATGTTGCAAAGGTGGAAAGTGAGACTCCGAGTAGTTAAGTAATGACCCGACGGCTCGGTCCCTGAGCCCTTCCATCCATCCCACGGCCGCGGGTCCCACCTGTGCTTGGCCACCCAGCCGTCCGCCCCAGGGTTACCTGCGTGGATGCCCTTTTCCAGAAGGAATCTACAGCGTTGTCTTCACAATCTGCTGATGTAGGGCACGATTGGTAGTCGAGTTCTAAGGGGGGGAAATGGGCAAGCATGTTTCATTTCAAAAGATTATACTGGGAAGAATGAATTTGAAATTACCTGCTGGCTCTACAAATTATATTTAGCCTGAGTTCTGCACAATGTGCTCAAGTGGAACGGTCACAGTTCTGCCGCCTAATCCACATGGAGCCTCGTGAGTGACCACCCACTCTGCAAGAGGAAGACATCTGTCACCTTGCTCGGCCACTGGGAGGGAGGCGGAGAGCTAAGCAGTTGGCTAATGAATAAGCCTAGGCGACCACCGGCATGCTAGCTTGCTTATTTCTCTGCTGGAATGCTAGTAAAGGGATTGAAAACAACAAAACAAAACTTTGCTTTACTGGAAGAGGCAGCTTCTCTGATTAGCCCTGGTCTTAGAAATAAATATAAAAACATAGAAAAAAATGATAGTCCTTAGCTAGGAGATAGATACTTTATAAAGTAAAATATAAATGTTCAAATGTATTAAATTTTATTAATTTTAAGGACATAATTCAGCAGCTATATATGGTACTTGTTCATACTTTATGTAAAAAGAAATATGCTAATTGACAAGTTGTCCCCGGGAGAACCTAGCCTGGCCAAACTATGCAGAAGTGGCCATGGCATTCTATTATTTTTAGGGAGTAGCCTTCTTCTGATGCAAGGCCCATTTGAATAAGCTAAGAGAGGCTCATTCCTTACCATTGTACACTGAGTGGTAATCACTTCTTTGCTTTACAAATTTAGACCTGGCAATAGTCTAAATAGTTGCAGACTGTCATCCTTGCAGGTTAATGGCCCAATTTCTCAGATGCCTACACAGTCAGAGAGCACATGACACGAAGGACCAGAATCTCAGTTCCTCACTTCCCACTGCTCCTTCCACCATTGTCATTTGTCCCCAAGCTCAACACTTGCCTGTTTGAAACTTTCTTGTTCTTAGATTATGAACAACTGGTGAGTTGTTCATTTACCCAGTTGAAGAAGTCTCTTTGTTAAAAATATTCTATTCTCAAAAAAAAAAAAATTCTATTCTCACCAGTAATCTATCTGAATTACAAAAGTGAGAACTATAGTAAATATGGATAAGAAATAAAAACTGTACGACCTCTAGTTCCTAGCAAGAACTGCAGTTAACAGTTTGGGTTTGTGATCTTCCTGACTTTTTTCACATGTATATTTCCATAGACGCGCACGTGTGTGTGTGTGTGTGTGTGTGTGTGTGTGTGTGTTTATTTGAATTAACTTGATTTTTCATTTATAAAAAAATCTGTCACAAACACCTTGTCAGAGCAACAGATACAAAGCCCAGCCATCTTTGTTCAAGCCCCACAAATACCACAATATGAACATCCCGTTATTTTGCTGATCCTAAGTTCTGGACCTCACTTTCTTTTTAAACAAAGACCCCTGTTAGGATAGCAGAGGTAGAGTCGGAGAGGTGGGAATCACCTTGTGGGGTTTTGGGCACTTCCTCTGAGCTGCTTTACTCACAGCACTTCTGACAACAGTTGATTCTCCGAGCTCCCCAGGCTCAGTGTCCTGCAGTTTAATTCAGTTCTGACTCCACGTAAGATGAGCACAGACACCACGGGTTAGGGGCTCCGTGCCACAAGACAGCCCCTTCTGCAGACACCAGCCGCAAGTGGACACCTTCTAACCAACCGACCATCCATTCAGGGATCTCCACAACACCCCTTCTCAGATTCCCTAACTTGCTAGAATGGCTCACAGAACTCAGGAAGGCACCTTATTTACAAACACTGGTTTATTTTAAAGACTACAACTCAGGAACAACCACATGGAAGAAATGCATGGGCCAGGTGTGGAGAGTGGCTGCGTGGAGCTTCGGTGCCCAGTCTGGGTGCACTACCACCCCAGGATCTCCACATGTTCACCCACTCAGAATCTCTGGACCCCATCATTTAGGGGTTTTTATGTCGGTTTCGTCATGTAGACATGGTTGATGAAAGAATTGGCTATTGGTGATTAACTCAACCTCTAGCCCCTCTCCCCTTCCCAGAGGACGGGGCTAAAAGTTCCACCGCTCTAGTCACACCTTGGTCTTTCTGGTGACCAGTCCCCTGACCTGAAGTCACCAAGGGGCCCCCAAGCACCAGTCATCTCATTGCCATACGAAAGATACTTCCCTCCCTTCTCAGATTTTAAAGGTTTTGAGAGCTGTGTGCCCAGAACTAGGGGACAACAACCAATATTAATTTTGTATTATACCAAATTTCCCCTCCCTTTTTACTCTTTAATCACATCCCTCTGCCATTCCCCACACCCTCTGCTGGATAATCAACCTGAGGCTCCCTCTTCACTGGTCACTCCCGGTCTATTAGAAGAACAGCTTTGTGCATTCGACCCGTACCTTGCAATGTGTCCCCTCTCACAGGGAAAGCCAGAGTCCTGACAATTTCCAGTGCCATCTGGGCCTCCTTAGTCCTCTAGCCTCACAGTCTATTACTTTTCTCTTTACTTACTGCCCTCCTTGTTGTTGTTTAAATATGCCAGACACAGGGCCTTTGCACCTGCTGTTTCTCTCCCCACAAGTGCTTTTCTTCATTTTCTCCAGGTCGTTGCTCAAATACCCACTTCTCAGTGAGGTTTCCCTGAGCCCATGTGACATTGCAACACTTCCCTCCCCCCTCCTCCCCAGCCCAGCACTTCTCATCTCTTTCTCTCTGTAGCCTTTATAATCCTAGGGAAGACTATCGATTTTACTTGCCTGTCTATTGTCTTATCTTTCCCTCCTCCCGCATTATATAAGGATGGGTATTATTTTCCTGTTTTAGCCTCTGCCGCGTTCCCAGTGCCTAGAAGAGGAGCACCTGGCACATAGTAGGCACTCTATGAATTTTAGTTGGATGAATGGAGGAAGGAAGGGAGGGAGGAAGGAAGGAAGGAAGGAAGGAAGGAAGGAAGGAAGGAAGGAAGGAAGGAAGGAAGGAAGGAAGGAAACAGAACTGAGCTTAGGTTAACATTTAAAGAGACTTCGACGCCCAGGGAGGAAGAGTCTCCAGCCTTCGAGAAGAGAACACCTTCCCACCACGTTCTGTCCCGGCTGGCCTTGCTCCTGCCCACCTTCAAGACTCATGCAGAGCCCAGAGCTTCCAGGGAGCTTCCCAGATGCCCTGGTCGAGGCTGGTGCCCCCTCTGCTCCTGCCTAGCACCCCGTCCTTGGCGGTGCCAGAGCTCACGGTGACGGGGCAAAGGCCCCTCTATCAGCTATAAGCTCCCTGAGGGTAGGGGGGTGCCTTACTGCCATCACCTAGCGTGGGAATTGCAGGAATGAGGACAGCTGTCACTACCAGAGGTCAGTCCTCGTGACTTGAACTTTCACCATGATTTTGATCTCGAAATATCTGCTGGAGGCCTAGAGGGGCACATAAGAGCCCAGGCTTCAGATCCGTCAGAAGGAGGCTGAATCCTGGCCCGTCCCTGTTCCAGTGACTTAACCACCCTAAGCCTCAGCTTCCCCCTGCGGAAAACGAGGACAGTGGGGGCCAAGTCGTGCAGGGTGGGGAGCACGTGCTCTGGAGCCGCACCGTCGACTCGGCTACTTCCTAGCCATGCACCCCTGAGCAAGGTTCCCGTCTTCGCTGTGCCTCCGTGTCCTCATTTGTCAAAAAGGAATTAGACTGGGACCCATGCCATGGGGATGTCTAAGGGATGAAATTAGTTAATATGTGCAAAGTGCTGAGAACTTAACTAACACCGGTAAGTGCTGTCTGTCACGGTTGTTATGAATTGTTATTACCGCCTACCTATTTCAGTGGGGGAGTTAAGTGAGGCAAATGCCTATGAAAGCATTTAGCACAAATGACAAATGCACGGTAAGCAGGAGCTTTTCTTTCCCTGTGGGCTGTGCAAGAGTCTCACCCGAGGCGTTCTTCTGCCGACACCAGCTCAGGAGGTCGCCAACCCTGCCGTACAGAACGTCGTTCACTGGCATAAAGCGACGGGCATTATCCGCGTAGCTGGTGACAAGGAGCTGGTTGTTTTCCCAGAACAGGGACTAAGGAAAAACAAATGCAACATTAAAACATAAACTAAAGTCTAAACACTATGTTTTCAGGCACATTATCATCAGGCTAAGTCAAGCAACCCACTTCTCACTCAACTCTGACTTGCTTCATAACAGACGCACTTGCCTTTCTTTGTCTCACTGACCGATTCAGAGAGGGCTACGGCCTGAATCAGCTGTAGTTCGAGGGTATCGTGCAAATGTTACTGAAGTATTTCCCGGTGGTACAATACGGTGTGTGTGTGTGTGTCTGCATGTGCATATGACAACCCTTTAATTTAAAAGAAGATCAAGGGACCTGGGTTTGAATCCTGACTGTGATATACTAGATATGTGATCTTGACCAAGGCATGTAATCTCCCTGTGCCCCAGTTTCCACATCTGGAAAATGGGGAGCATAAGCCCTTCCTCTTTTTCTATAGCTGTGCTGAAAATGATGTGTAGTCACAAAAAATCACTTCCAGCCTGACCAGGTGGTGGCACAGTGGAGATAGTTCAAAACCCCAAGGTTGCTGGCTTGAATGTGAGCTCATCCTGCTTGAGCACAGGCTCACCAGCTTGAGCGCAGGGTTGCTGGCTTGAGCGTGGGATCATAGACAGGACTTCACGGTCTCTGGCTTGAAGCCCAAGGTCGCTGGCTTGAGCAAGGGGTCACTCACTCTGCTATAGCCCCCCAGTCAAGGCACATAGGAGAAAGCAGTCAATGAACAACTAAGGTGCCGCAACGAAGAATTGATGCTTTTCATCTCTCTCCCTTCCTGTCTGTCTGTCCCTATCTGTCCCCCTCTCTGTCTCTCTCTCTGTCTCTGTCACCAAAAATAAAAAATAAAAATCACTTCCTAAAGTGTCAGATGCCTCACACACACACACACACACATATATATAACTTTTATATTATGCTTTATAGTTCCTGTAGCCAAACCCCTTGTGACTTTAATGCCCCTCGTATTTTTGGCAGTCAGAATGAGTTAATTTAGTTCTGGGTTAGGGCTCAGTTCACATGAGAATCACTCTTCTATTCTCACAAATGTAGCCATAAGTTGCTGAGGTTCTGTCTCTTTGTCAGGCGGGTAGAGAGAACTTCAGGGCTGTGAGCAGAATTTACACGTTTGTCTTGCAGAAGGGAAGAATGTCTCCAAGGTAGCTGTGACCACCTTCCGCCACCCAGAAGTCTAGTTGCAAAATAATGTTCTCTGTGACTAAAGAAACACGAACTTTTCTCTTAGTTTCCTAGAACTCCCCCTCCCCTTCTTCCTGGCTGCACAGAATACCCACACTTTGCTTTTGGAGACAGATAAGATTTAGGAGCTCTTTCTTTCCCTGATGCTCTGGCCAGACTGACTAAACCTTTCTCTAGCTCCACGCACCTGTGGCTCAAGGTTTGGGCTACTAGCGCGGTGGGTACACGTACCTGAATTGTGGATGGTGATTCTGCAACATTCTTGCTATAAAGTTATAGTGTTTTCTACCCAAAATTCCACTCTGGCTATACGTCCAAGGAAACCCAAAACATTAATTCAAAAAGACTTATACATTCCTATGTTTACTGCAGTATGATCTATAATAGCCAAGATATGGAAGTGATGCAAGTGCCCATCCATATATGAATGGATCAAGAAGACATGGTACATATAACTCGGCCATAAAAAATGAAATAGTACCATTTGCACCAACATGGACAAACATAGCGGGCATTATGCTAAGTGAAATAAGACAGACAGAGAAAGATAAATACCATACAATTTCAGTTATATGCACAATCTGAAGAGTCATAAAAATGAGCAAACCAACCACAAACAAACTCATAGATAGAGAGAACAAAGTGATGTTGACAGATGGGAAGGAGGTTGGGAAACTGGGTGAAAAAGGTAAAAGGATTAAGCAACACAAGTCAGTAGTTACAAAACAGTCACAGGAATGCCAAGTACAGCATAGAGAATTGTCAATAATAGTAGAGTAACTATGAATGATGTCTAGTGGGCACTGGAACTATCGAGGGCTCACTTTGTAAAGTGCATGATCGTCTAACCACTATAATATAAAATAATATGTCAACGGAATTTGAAGAACAAAAATTTAAATATAAAATAAAAAATAACGTGGTACCATTTCCACATGAAAATAAGACAAATAATACCTCTCTTGCTCATTATCTCACCAGATCCTCGGAGTCCGACAGCGCTCTGCCTAGATGGGACACTCCTCGAAGGGTGGGGGCTGTTTTATCCCTGGTCGCCTCCTCACCCTTAGCACAATGCCCAGCCCTGGAACTAGCTCAGTATGTATCTCCTGAGTTCATCAAGTAGAATCAAAATTATGAGGAAAGGGAACAAAATTCATGGCTTCCCTTTTGACTGTCAGGGAAGCAGCCAGGTTCAAAAGACACTTAAAAATCATGTTTGCAGTCTATTATGCCTCTGAACCTCCTAGCTTTTACCAGGAAAATATAAAAATGGGTGTTAAGACCTTTTCCTTTGTAAAGCATCAATATCACCTGCTTTTACAATTAGAAAGTCAAGTGAAGAATGATTATGTCGGAGAAATAAAAATACTCTCTAACATGTTTTAAACTCAAGGTACTGTTCTAAGAAAGCCATTGAAGGCAAATTTTCTCCTTGATTTCTACCATGTTAGAGCTTATAGTGCAGACAGGATTCAGGTATGCTGTTTTCTTAAACTGGTACTGAACATATATCACCCGAAGGCCCGTTAAAAAAAGAAACTGGTTTCTGGGAGGCTACCTGATGCTGACCACTTTGCTTTCCGAATGATGCGGTCAAGGTTCGGGCACTTTGGGGGCAGTGAGGATGGAGGTCACCGGCAGTGGCCAGGGGTAGAGGCTCCGGGGGGCAGTGTGGGCATCCGGAGGCCCGTGTGACTCTTGCACTGACTCGTTGGCTTAGGAAATTTCCTTCTGCCAGGTCAGGCAGGAGACCCGGGATCACTGGTGAAGAGAAAGTCACCTTCCCACAACAGAGCTGCACCAGGTCGAGTGACTTGTGAGTCTGTGGCCCAGTGTTTCAGTGAGACGGCAGGGTCTCTGGAGAGAGCGAGTCTCTGCCCGCTACCAAGACAGAGAGCCACGTGCTGCGGGCCTTAGCGCTACCTTGTCTCGGGGGATGGCGTGCCGGGACAGGGTTATAAAACGGTCGTAGTCGGAGGGAACCACGGAGCAGGGGTCCTTCTCCAGCGCCCCCTGAAAGGCTTCCCAGATGGCTGTGCAGTTCTTGTCCCTGCGCAAAAGCACAAAGTGTATGAGAGAAAAAAACCCACATCACAACGGGACCCGTTTCCCTTCCTCTCAGAGCACGCCAGGGGCTGTCCGAGCCGTTTTCTCACACATCAGCCCTGCCCAACGAAGCATACGGAAAAGAAGGGAAATTGTCCCAGCTCGTGCCTTCACCCTGGTTCAGAAGAAGGAAGGAAATATGACAGGGACGGGCTGAGAGATCCCACGGTGGAGTGTCTCCCAGAAGGCACACCCACGTTTCTCAGAGCTAAGGACTCCGGTCTGTCCCGCGGCTGCAGGAAAGGCACTGCGCCAGAAGGGGACAATTCCAGTAAGCCACACAGGCTGCCAGCTTCCTCGTTGAGACAATGAGGTCCATTGTGCGGTTGGGGCCAGGAGGCGTCAGGCCCAGGCGGAGGGCCTTGTAAAACCGGGAGTGAACCTGACCCGGTGCTGGCGCAGTGGATGAAGGTCGCTGGGTGGAATCCCTGGGCTTGCGCGGTCAAGACAAACTACACAATGGGAGAACATATTTGACAATACGTCTGGTAAGGGGTTAATAACCAGAATTTATAAAGAACTTGTAAATCTCAACACCAGGAAGACAAACAATCCAATCAAAAAATGGGAAAAAGAAATGAATAGACACTTCTCCAAAGAGGACATACAGATGGCCAATAGGCATATGAAAAAATGCTCAAGATCACTAATCATTAGAGAAATGCAAATTAAAACCACAATGAGATATCACCTCAGACCAATCAGAATGGCGTTCATCAACAAAACAACACAGAATAAGTCAGTGATTCTCAACCTGTGGGTTGCGACCCCAGCAGGGGTCGAACGACCAAAACACAGAGGTCGCCTAAAGTCATTGGAAAATACATATTTATTATACAATAAGTGCTGGCGAGGATGTGGAGAAAAAGGAACCCTCCTGCACTGCTGGTGGGAATGCAGACTCATGCAGCCACTGTGGAAAACCGTATGGAGATTCCTCAAAAAATTGAAAATCGAACTGCCTTTTGACCCAGCTATCCCACTTTTAGGAATATACCCCAAGAACACCATAGAACGGCTCCAAAAGGAGAAATGCACCCCCATGTTTGTGGCAACATTGTTCACAATAGCAAAGATCTGGAAACAGCCCAAGTGTCCGTCAGAGGACGAGTGGATTAAAAAGTTTTGGTACATATATACTATGGAATACTACTCAGCCATAAGAAATGATGACATCGGATCATTTACAATAACATGGATGGACTTTGATAACATTATACGGAGTGAAATAAGTAAATCAGAAAAAACTAAGAACTATATGAATCCATACATAGATGGGACATAGAAATGAGACTCAGAGACATGAACAAGAATGTGATGGTAACGGGGGTGGGGGGATCGGGGGAGGGGGGAGGGGCGAGGAAAGAGAGAGGGGGTGGGGGAGGGGTGGGGCACAAAGAAAACCAGATAGAAGGTGACGGAAGACAATTTGACTTTGGGTGAGGGGTATGCAGCATAATCAAATGTCAAAATAATCTGGAGATATTTTCTCTCAACATATGTACCCTGATTTATCAATGTCACTGCATTAAATTTAATTAAAAAAAAAAAAAAGACACAGGCAGGGAGCAACTCTGGGAGCTGGTGCTTCCGGCTCCTCCCCTCCCCCCTTTCTCTCTCTCTCTTTCTCTCCTCTCTCTAAAGATCAATAAATAAATTGTTAAAAAACAATACGATTGAGAATGTCGGTTGCACGGTCTTTTCAGGCAGAAGGTAAGACTACAGTACTTAGTTCCAAAAGCACTGCCCACTGCGCTTGTAACTATTTCTCCTGTTGGGAGGTAAGTAACCTAAACTTCCCTTAGGTATTATTGTGGGTTGGTTGGTTGGTTTTGTCTGAAATGTGTCGCTTTAAAAACAACTGGTGCAAGAAAGGGACTTTATGAAAACAGAAAAAGTGGGTCCAACAATAGAACAAAAATAAGAAGCACAGCGCTGGCAAAAAAAAAAAAGAGACTCAAACTTGAAAAGGCCCCTAAATTAGATCTGAAATTTGAATTCCCGAAGTCCCTGACCTCGTGGACTTCCTGGGTCTGTCACCCCAACTCCTGTGCAGAATGCTCATCTCTAGACCGACCCCTCTCAGTCTCCTTCATTTATATAAACACACACACCCCTCACCGGACCCTACACACCGGCCCCCTCACCCCTAGACTTCCCACCTTGGCTCCCCTGACTTTTAGACCCCCATCCTCCTCCCAGCACGCCTCCCACGTCAAGACCCCTTACTTCCCCCACACCCGGATCTTTAGACCCCATTTCTCCCTCCCCACAAGTGCCGTGCCTCCAGGGTGCCACCCCGTCTCCCCACACACACTTCTCCCCACTCCAGTCGTCTCCCCTCTGTCCCCTCTGCACCCCACGCCCGCCCGCCTGCCGAGCTCACCGCAGCTGCGGGCTCAGCAGCTCCAGGTACTCGGCGCAGCGGCCCAGGAAGATGCTTTGCAGATGCTGGGTGGTACCCTCCCCGCTCCACTGCGCGCACGCCGCGCCGGACCGCAGCAGCGGTGGCGGCGGCAGCAGCAGCAGCAGCAGGGACATCGCGGAGAGCGACAGCTGGGACAGTGTGCACCCCTGCGCAGCCATTGCGCGGACTCCGGGGAGCCTCCCGGACTCATTTCCTCTCTCACAGTAAGGTGCCCCACCCACCGCACCCCACCTCAGCTAACCTGGCCACGACTGGAAGGAGTACAACAAGTGGTCCCCCCCCCCCCCCCCCAGTGGCTCCTTAAGCATTTTACAGTTTGCCTGCCCTATTCACAGCAAGCAGAGGCCTTGGGTTTGGGATTCCCGCCCTAAGTTCCCTCTTTGCTTTCCTGAGACACTGTTTTAAAATACCCACTGAGAGTTAAACCCTTGATGGGTTAGTGACCTCCGCCCCAAGCACAGAATAGGTGCGTGCTGCCCTGCTGACTCTTGACCCGGGACGGAGAACTGCGTTTCTGGCTGCACCTGAGCCCCCCCACCGCTCCCGCTCCCCAGAATCTGTAAGTAATGAAACCCTCCCTCGTATGGGTGCATTGAAATTGAGCCTTCAATCAAAAGGGCCCCATGGGTGTCACTTGCTCAAAGTGGGAACTGGATGCTGAGGGAGCTACCTGCCCACGGTCTGGGTGGCAAGGTTCCCCTCGTTCAGCAGGTCATAATCTGCATGATAGTAATTCAATACGTCACCTGTCACCTGCTAGCTTCTCAAGACACCCTGGGCTTCTTTTCTGCTGCAGTTCCAGCACCGAGTTGGGATATGACCCACCTGGATAGGACAGTCGCTCCAGCCTAATCTTCCCCTGAGCCTAGAAGAAGGGAGCCCCAAAGAAGAAGAGAGGTCGGAAAATTAGAAAGAAAGATTCAATCACCAGAAGGAAGATTTTTCTGGCCCCAAACTAGGACCACTTGGACAGACACCCTCTTTTCCACTGACCAATGATAAGTAGGTTTTATTTTCAGCAAATAATGACTACAAAAACTAATGTGTATTGATCTATTCTGCATGCCCCAGAACTCTACAAAAAGTTTTCACTTGCTTTTCACAGCATCCTCTGTGTTAGGTTTATTATCCCCATTTAACAGATGAAGAAAGCCAGGGAACGAAGGGACGTGCTGAGGTCACGACTCCCTTCCCGACTGACGTGCTAGCCTATGGACAGTCAGGTGAGAAAACCAGGAAGCCAGCAGTAACAGAATTCCAAAAGGAGGGGCCATTACCTCAGTGTTTACAGTGAGGATGCTAATGGTTTCTGAGTGTCCGACAGGCATTTGACTGAAGTGGGGGGCAGCTGCGGGGTAGGTCTGGGCGGGTTCTACTTCATTTTATTTGAATCTCTTGTTTTCCGTGTTTAAAGTGTAGAAACAAACCCCATATTCTCTTGTCCAGTTCCTCCTGAGCTCAAGTCCACATTCCAGGAATAAGCATTTTTAATTCTTTTAATGTTTTTTTCCCCGGTATTTTACTCCCACATTTCTAAATAACATGCCCATATGCTTTTTCTTGGTGTTGCCACCTTGGATGTTACTCTAGAATGGAAAAGGAAAGTTGACCTTTAACCACACACGTCCTCAAAACTCATCCTTCACTACCCTTTATCATCTCAGCACAGTCGTATCATGAGCTTTAAATCAATAATCAGCATTTACATGATTATAATCTTATGAATATTAATCAGGGCTGAGCTTAGATCGTTCTGATTATGTTTTCTTTCTTGTAAACTTTATGCTTACCCTAAAGGTAATAATTGTCTCCTTTCTCCAACCCCTGGCTCATTTGTTTGTTTGCCTGGTGTTCTATGTAATGGTTATGGTCAAATTCTCTGCAGGACATTTCATCTCTCAATGCATTCAAGAGCAAGTCAATATTCCAGGTGCTGTGTGTGTGATTTCTCTCTCTCTGTTCATTCCTTGCAAACGTCCTTCCTAGAGCTGTCCCGTATACTGTCCCCATCTGAGCTGGCTGCTTTCCTGACGTGCTGCATAGTTGTCATCCAGGTAGCCCCCTTCCCATCCATCCAAAGTTGATTCCCTGGTTCCTAGATCCCATTTCTTCCTCTCTCGTTTTTTGGAGTACATCTTTCAATAGCCTCTCGAGAAGATGCCACAGTTGTTAATATTTTTGAGACTTTTGCGTGATGATGCAAAATGTTATTATTCTACCCTCACCCTTGATGAAGAGTTTGGTTGAGGAGTTTAAAGTTGGAAATCATTTTCCCACAGAATTTTGAAAACAGTGCTCCATCGTTTTCTGCTTTCTACGTTACTGTTGAACAATCTAAAGCCGTTTTTCCAATTCTTTTTTTTTTTTTTTTAGCCTTCTGGAAGTTTTTAGGATTTCTTTTTTATCTGTAAGAGTATGACATTTCAGAGATGCACTTTGGGATATATTCCATTCATTGTGCTGATAGCTCTAGAAAGGACATTTCCAAGAAAAAGAAGGGAGACAGTTATTACCACTAAGGTAAGCAAGAAGTTTAAGAAAGGAGACATAACAACAGACTACTGTAAGCTCAGCCACGAAGGTAATATTCACAAGTCATAGTCACATAAGTGCTTGTTGTTACTGACTTAAAGCTTATATCCAGAAAACAGGGAAAAAACTCAACAACTCAAAAAGAAGAAAACCCAAATTGTAAATGTGCAAAATAGTTGAAAAGATACCTTACCAAAGAAGATATTCCACTACTAGGTATTTATCAAAGAAAAAAATGAATGTATGTCTACCCAAAGATTTAGACATGAAATGTTCATAGCAGTTTAACTCATAGTAGCCCCTACACCAGGGGTAGTCAACCTTTTTATACCTACTGCCCACTTTTGTATCTCTGTTAGTAGTAAAATTTTCTAACCGCCCACCGGTTCCACAGTAATGGTGAGTTATAAAGTAGGGAAGAAACTTTACTTTATAAAATTTATAAAGCAGAGTTACAGTAAGTTAAAGCATATAATAATAATTACTTACCAAGTACTTTATGTCGGATTTTCACTAAGTTTGGCAGAATAAATCTTTATAAAACAACATACTATAGTTAAATCTATCTTTTTATTTATACTTTGGTTGCTCCGCTACTGCCCACCATGAAAGCTGGAGCGCCCCCTAGTGGGCGGTAGGGACCAGGTTGACTACCACTGCCCTACATCGTGTAAATGTCCACAATAAGGGAAGAATAAACAAACTGTGATATAGTCATACATACAGGGCACTACTAGTTAGCAATATAAAGGAACAAACTGTCGATACAATGAAAAATATTGAATGAAAGAAGCTAGACATTAAATACTTTATTTTTCTCCTTATATGAAGTTCTAGAAGGAATAGAGTGCTGACATACGGAGTTGGGGAAGAAGAGATTTCAGATGGAATCAATAGCCTGAGCAAAAGCAGAATAATGGAAAGTGTGGGGCTTCTCCTGAAAAAGGTCAAAAATTTATTATGACTGGTAAATAGAGTGCAGGTTGAGACTTGACAGGAAAGTTAAGGTCATAAATATTGTTAATTGAATGTATTGGGGTGACATTGGTTAAGAAAGTTACATAGGTTTCAGGTGTACAATTCTATACTACATCATTGTATATTGTATTGTGTTCACCACCCCCAGTCAAGTTCCTTCTGTCATCATTTATCCCCTTAGACCTTCTTCTACCACCCCCACTCCCTTTCCCTCTGGTAATCACCATGCTGTTTTCTGTGTCTACAAGTTGTTTTTTCCTTGGCTTAATCCCTTTGCCTTTTTCACCCAGCCCCCCCCCAACCCCTCCTTTCTGACAGCTGTCGGTCTGTTCACTGTCTCTATGAGTTTGTTTCTATTTTGTTTATTTTGTTCATTAGATTCCACAGAAAAGTGAAATCATATGGTATTAGTTTCTCTCTGACTGGCTTATTTCACTTAGCATAATGCTCCAGGTCCATTTATGTTGTTGCAAAGGGTAAGATTTCGTTCTTTCTTATGGCCAAGTAGTATTCCATTGTGTAACTGTATCATAGCTTTTTTATCCACTCATCTTCTGATGGGCACTTGAGCTGTTTCCAGATGTTGGCTACTGTAAATAACACTAAAATGAACATAGGGGTGCATGTATTCTTTCAAATTAGTGTTTCTTTAGATATATTCCCATAAGTGAATCACTGGATCATAAAGCAGTTCCATTTTTAATATTTTGAGGTAACTCCATATTGCTTCCCACAGTGGCACACCAATCTGCATTTCCACCATCAGTGCATGAGTGTTCCCTTTTCTTCACATCCTTGCCAACAGTTGTTGATTTATTGATGATATCCATTTGAAAACAATACTAACGTGGACTTTGTTCTCTTGAACATTAAGAGCTTTCAGCAATTCCTGAATGTTCTTACTGAAAACATTGTCTATTTTTTTGGTTGGAATTCCTGATTGCTAGATGAAGTGTGTTTCATAGTGTCCTCTCAATGAATGTTTTCAATACTTTGTATTATATATATCTATATATGTATAGAGCAGGGGCAGAGAGAAAACATCAAGTCTTTGTTCTATGTAGTTGTGCATTGGTTGATTGCCTCTCATATGTGCCTTGACCAGGGATCAAACCTGAAACCTCGGGCTCAAGCCCACGACTTCTGGATCCAGAAGAGGGAAACCCCAGGCTCAGTTCCTATATTTATTTTTAATCTTTAAAATTTGAGAGAGAAACACCATATTATTTCACTTATTCATTCATTGGTTGATTCTTGTATGTGCCCTGACTGGGGATTGAACTCACAACCTTGGCATATCAGGATGATGCTCTAACCAACTGAGCTACCTGGCTCAGTTTATTTTCTGTGTGGCAGGCTGAGTAATGGCCCCACAAAAATGTCCATGTTCTGGTCTCCTGGAACCTGTAAATAGTACATTACTTAATAGAGTAAGAAGGACATTGCAAATGTGATTGTTAATAATCTTGAAATGGAGAAATTATGATGGGTTGTCAGAATGGGCCCAATGTAATCATAGGGTCATTACAAGAGGGAAATGGATAAGTCAAAAACAGAATAGGCAATGTTATGATAGAAAATACAAATGGTTAGAGCATTCAAGTACACAGAAGGCTCTTTTAAGGGGTGTGTGACTCATAGGTCCTCTCAGCTATCTCAACAGAAGTCAAAAATAGAGACAAGATTGTTCAGAAAAAAATTGTGGAGTAGCCTCTTTTCTGAATGAATCTCTGTGCCCCACGAAGTTTTAGAGAATGCTTTACCAATGGAAACATTTCCAAGTTGAACTAAAAAGGACAGAGGGCAAAATGAAGGCCTTCAGACTCCAAAATTCTACAGACAGAAAACAGGCTGATAAAAATTGTTCCATTGCAGACACGTGCTACTATTCAAGGGTGGACTCACAGGCCAGAGGCAGAGGCATGAGCCACTTAAGAGTTAGTCCCAGGCTTTGAAACTCAATGGAGGTCGCCTAGGTGGACTGTAAAGGCATTGGCTGGTGACTAGTTTTTATCTTTCATTTTTACCCTTAATGGGAAAAGCTGCAAGTTATCCCTGTACCTGCCCCACCACTGTATTTCTGGAGCACAGAGCTTGCTTTCTAGTTTCACATTCCACAGAGGATTTCCTCCAGGATGGGTTATACCCAGAAATAAAACTTAGATGTGAAATTTGAGACTTTGAGCTGATGAGACATATTCTGAGATTGTGGATAGTGGGTTGAGACTTGGGGGGCCTTGGGATGGGTAAATGAATGTATTTCTCATGTGGGATAGAGTGAAATGAGGCTCTGGAGACCAAGGGGGTAGACTATGATAGGCTGAATAATGGTCGCTCCGCCCCCAATATGTAACCTTGCATAGTAAAGGGGATTTTGTAGAAGTGACATATACTGACAGAAAGACCAAGGCCTCTAGGTCACAGACACAATTTGTTACTAATAGCAGAAATAAAGCAACCAGGTCAGCATTGTGTATCAATTCTCCATGCCCCAATTCACAGAGCATCAGTGTGGGCCAGATGTTACCTCTGCATGAAGCAGGACACTCTAGGGTTTTATGGGGCTCCTGGTACTTCTCCCCATCCTCTGCTACAGAGAAATTACTCATTACTCCTGGAATGCAAGCAGACGTCTCTGGGAAAGGAGGGAGCTTTATCTTTACTTCCCTGGAATGTCTCTAGGGAGAGATGTCTCCTTATACACTAACCTAGATGCAAATAATTTCAGAGAATCCAGACTTTGCAGAAATGTGAGCTTCTCATGGAAAATTGTCTCCTGACACTTTATTTCAAGCACCAAAAACAGGGAGGGGGTTCATATACCTTTAATAGAATAGGAAACCTGAAAAATTAAAATATTGTAATAAAGGCTGATGGAAAGGAATTGCTCATCTATACAATTTTTAGAGAAAGACCATGCCAAAAGAAACATCACCCAATGGGCTCAGGGAATATGTAAAGAAAGGCAGAAGGTGAAATTAGTTTGAGGAAGTAAGCAGTTTATGTTGCTTAATTATCAGTAACAATGTGAGAAAGCATCATCAATCAATACTATTTCTAGATGCTTACAGAGACTGACAAAATGAGATTTTAAAATGTAAAAAAAAAGCAAAGAAATTTGCCACACCATTTAATAGTTGTTCCTGGGAATATACCCCAAGTTACAGATGTTAGATATGAATTCCCTTGTTCAAATGTATACTGAATACCCACTCTGCATCGTACGAGACAGACAGGATCTCTCCATCCAAGGGGCATTCATTCATTTCAGGGTGGCAGACTGACAGGACTAGTGCTCAAATAAGTAAAACTGTCACAAATAAGTAAAACTGCATACTACAAAGGAAACAAAAAAATAAAAGGCAGAATAATGGATGAGGTACCCAAACTAAGGTGGTTAGGAAAACCCTCTTTAGGGAAGCAAGGCTTAACTCAATCTCTTCTCAGAGCAGCAATGTCTTCTAACCCCTAATTCAGACCACGTCTCTCCTCTAGGTGACCCTTCAACTGCTCTCGACCGCACTGACAAACACCCAGAGGTCCTGTATAGTCTACTGAGCCCTTTAAGATTTGGACCCAAGTTTCCTGACCTCTTTATCTTATTTCTCTTTCTATCGCACTTACCATCTTCTAAATACGCTAAAGCCTATTTACTATAAGTTATTCTCTTTCTCCTTGCCAGAACATTAGCTCTCCTAGAGAATGATCTTCGTTTATATTTTGTATCCCAAATGTCTCTAGAATAGTTCCTGGCCTATAATAGAAGTTCATTAAGATTGGGTTCAATGAGTATATATAAAATTAATTATGATTTTATTAATATTTAAGCATAACAAAAATAGAAATGTAACAAAGTCATCACATATATTAACATTTAAGTACAACATAGAAAAATACCACAAGATGAGAAACACAGAAGCAGACACCGGGCCAGGGCTGTTCAGCGTGGTGGGTGGGCCTGCCTGCTCACCAGGGCGTGCCAGTCGGGCACACAGGAGGATAGTGCCACCCGCATGTCTGCGGCCCCGTGCCACCCACTCCTCTCCTTCGTCTTTAACTGGGTGAACACTGAAAACCCCACTTCGCACAAACTGGTTGTTGTGAAAGGTAGTAAGAGGAGGATGCTCTTTCTGCTTAGTACCGGGAAGTCTTCCTGTATCTTAATCCAGAAGGCTGGCAAACTCAACGTTTCGTAATCGTTCTTTAATGTGTACGAAGAACTGAGCTGCAGCAGTTCGTTCTCTTCTTCAGGCATCAAGTTTAACTCAACTATTGATCCTGGGTTTCGGAAAGCAAACGGGTCTTTTACCCAACAATTTTCTCGTAACGTTTCACATTTTTCTTCTGGAAAGAAATGATGGAAAGTTTGAGATAGAGAGGTGAGATGCAACAATATCTCTAATTTTATTTCTTTCAAATTGGTTTCAGTAATGATATTCTCTTCGATGTGTTGCAAAAACCTTGGAAACATGTAGTAGCTGGGCCGACTGCTTTTAAGCCTCGCTTGCCATAACAGTAATGCCTTTTGGAATCCTTGGATGCGTTCAACGTGTTGAAATATATCGCTGTTTTTCCCCTGTAGTTTTAAAGTCAGCTCATTAAGAATGCCAAAAATATCAGCTAAATATGCCAATTTCATTACCCAAATGTCATCTTCAAAAATACTTGCCAAGTGGGATTTTTTTTCACTGAGGAAAATGTGAATCTCGTTCCTGAGATCATAAACCCTGCTTAGTATTTTCCCTTGAGACAACCAACGAACTTTGGTATGATACAGTAAGTGGATATGATTACTTCCAATCTCTGAACAGAATGTTTCAAGAAGTCGGCTATTTAGTGAGCTTCCTTTAATAAAGTTAACAACTTTCACCGCATTTTTCAACACTTCCATGAGATTCTGTGGAATGTCTCTGGATGCTAACGCCTCGCGATGTATAAAACAATGATTCCACACAGCACCATTGTTAGTAACTTCTAGCAATTTCTTAATTACTCTGCTATGTTTTCCAGTTATGTTTGCTGTTCCATCACTTGTAATTCCTTTGCAGTTTTTCCAGCTTAATTTATATTGACCAACAATGCGCTTTTCTAATTCTGCAAAGGCGTCTAATCCACTTAGGTGTGAGGTTAAGTTTAAACAGCACAAGAAGTCCTCCACGAAGTCACCTTGCCACACGTACCTGACGTAAACCAGCAGCGTCGTGCAGCTGCCGATGTCGGTGCTCTCATCCAGCTGGACCGCGAAGTCCACCCCAGACTGTAACCGAGACAGGAGCGTTGTTTCCAGATGTTCCGCAATAGCACAAATTCGGAGAGCGATGGTGTTATCACTAGGTATCGTTTTCAGTTTGTCAGCTGATTTATCATCAAAAATTGTCCGCACCATATCCAAACATGCTGGGAGAATCACTTTGTCAGCAGCTGTGGGAGCCATCTTCTCTTTGGCCACACGGTATGCAACCAAGTATGATGCTAGTAAGGCTTTCTCACTGACCGTAGCAGAACAGCTAAGAAATGGTGTTGATAACTTCACATCTTGTTTCTTTTTTTGAAAATATTCAAGAGGTTTATCAATAAGTTCAGCATGCTGAGTTTCTAGGTGCCTTTTTAATTTTGAAGGTTTTAAGCTTTCATTGGCAAGAATATTATTACAAATAACACATTGAGGTCTGTCATTTTCAAAGGGTTTTTCACATTTGATAAAACCATATTTTAAGTAATCATCATTATATCGTCTTACACTTACTTTCTTCTTTTTGAAATGTGGCTCAAGTGAAGCTGAAGTTTGCAGATTAGAGTCAATATTTCTCTCCGTACTGTCACTACTCACACTTCCTGATCCAACAGCTGAACTTGAACACGCCTCTGCGTATTTCACTTCACTAGTGCTCTTTCTTTTAAAAAAGAAATGATCCATTTTAAAAGCAATTTTGCTTAAAATGTTATAATTGTCACAAACCCAAATATATCTATTTATAGCCTAGGCAACATCTTTTCACAAAAAATTGCACTTTGCTACTGAATCTCAACTGAACATCTCAGACTTCACGCATGGTTGCAACTCGAGGTAATATAAAACCACACTGCACATCGACCTTGTTATTATGAAAAGCAAACAAGACACCAGTGGACAGATGACAAAAAGCCATGTCTTAGCCAGTACACATTCTAATCATCATATCCCCCCACCAAGTACCTTCCATATATTGAAATTGACCTTACTATTCCTTGCAATGTGCACAATTCTGGCAAAGGATTTATACAAAGCACTCTGATAGTTTATATTTTATTTTGTCTTAAAAAAAATGTTCATTGTGATTCAAAGAACTGATTTCATGACCTACTAATGGGTCACACACAGGATGTGCAAAACATTGATATAGAGACATTTTCCACTGTTGTGTTGATAGCTTCAGTATGCCTGCTTGATGACCAGAGACAGTAGCTGACCCGTTAGACTGCTGGCTGCTACAGGAATTTTCTTGATGTGGTAGGTATCTGTCTTAGATTGTCATTCCCAATACTTTTTGATGGGAGAGTGTTTAAGAGTGCCAGCTACAGTCTGGTTTCATGAGGCTCCGTGGCTAGGTCAGCTATCAGATTGAAGCTGGTGATACATTATTAGTCCTCTCCTGGAATGCATCCTTGACCTGGGAATAAGAGCAGACATGGCATTAAAGCGTTACAATGCAGAGCAATAGTACTGTCAGCTATGGGGACTTTATAATATCCAAGGGCATAGGTGCTGAAGCAAAGAGCCTACAGCTCTTCTCATCACTGTTATGAAAGGTCAGGCCTATTTCTATAAAGCAAACCACTTCAACTCAGATTGGCAAATAGAAAAATGCTATCAGTAAAACCTGGAAGTTGGCATCAGGAGTTGTAAAGTACACGGATAAAGAATACAGTGAGCTATGATGGAGTATAGCTTATTCACCACATACATTCATCCCTTAGTATCCATGTCCCCCACAGATGCCAACATCCATGGATACTCAAGTATCTAACAGAAAAATGGCATAATATTTGCATATAACCTATATCTGTATTATAGGCTGCAGCAGAGAATGTCTACATATCACTTCATTCAAACAGACTGAGCATTGTGCTTAGTGCATGCCAAACTCAAATTTTGCTTTCTGGAACTTTCTGGGATTTCTATAAATATTGTTGATGCCCGGTTGGTTGAATCAGCAGATGTAAAATCTTTGGAAACAGAGGGCCAGATATATACTTCCTCTTAGCTCAGGGTGGCCAGCCCATCCTGGAAGTACTTACTGTACTGCTTTCTTTGATCTTACTTGGCTTTTGTAACATGGCACTTTCTTACACACCCTTCCATTAAGTCATGTTACATTTTGGGGGGAGAGAGGGCAAAGTCTTATATTTACTGTAGTGTTTATTAGAACTCAACATCTGAATAGTGTTAATACTTTTATTATGATTGCATTTTCTTATTTTCTGTATTCTTGATGCTTTGACAGTTGGGTTCTCACTGATTAGGGAGAAACTGATCCTCCCAGGGTTAGCTAATTCCTCAATAGCAAACACCACCACTGACAGCAAACGGCTCAACCCAGGAGCACACACTAACCAATCCAGAGCCCACCCTACCTGTACACCCTTCCTCCATCAGGCTCTTAACAGTCCACCAACAGTCCCCTGCCCTAATCATCCCAGGGCCAGGTACCAGGCAAATAGGACATCCCCCATGTTCTAGAGCCTGCCAAAACTACTTTAAAAAAACTAATCCTAAATCTGCTTATCCAGCCTCACCCATTCCTTCCCTAGAAAAGCACAATGTGGAGGACAAGAAAATCACAATAAGGGCCATTGTAGATTCTCTGTACTCCCACTGCCCCTGACCAATCCAGGTACTTCTCCCCTCCCTGTGCCCCACTGTGTGGCACTGCCATGCTCTACTCCCTGTTTCTAGGGATTTTGAGTATAAAAAGTTCCTATTTCATGACAGCCATTGCTGTGTCTGCACATTCTATACCTGATGAAAACAAATCTCAGGCATATTTTAAATCATTTTTATATTGTTATTGCTCTGGTTACAAAGTTTTATAGTTTGGCCCTCATCCTATTTTCCCTATAAGACATTATTTTTAGTATAAATTTTGCATTCCATGAATTCTTCTAGGAAGTTGTAATGTTAAAGCTGAAACAACCATACCTTGGATTACTTTTATTACTTGCCTGGTAAATTGATTCCTCCCATCACTTGAGAGGAAGACTAGATTCCACCAATTTGGAGGACATACTAGATATTTTCATTCTAGCTATCACCCATTTCTTATCTACGAGAGAGACAGTATATTACAGTACACAAAGTATAGGTTTCAGAAATGCCCAAAAGCACTCAAAAGCATGCTACAAGTGACCTGAATGCCATCAATGTTTATCAGTCTACACTGTATTTATGTGGGAGTCTAGTCTCTTAATAATAAAGCCAGCTTTGGTAGACGCATCACAGAGGATGGTGACCTTAAAACATGAAAGAACTTGCCAGAAAGCAGAAGGTTGTGAGACTTCACTAATTTTATCTATGTGGGTTTTACTCTTAACAAAGGAGTTAAAGCATGTCACATATTATGTATTTAAAATTTTTTTAATAAAACTTTATTTTTTTTTAATTCTTTTTTTTTTTGTGGCAGAGACAGAGAGAGTCAGAGAGAGGGACAAACAGACAGGAAGGGAGAGAGATGAGAGACATCAATTCTTTGTTGCAGTTCCTTAGTTGTTCATTGACTGCTTTCTCATATTGCCCTGACCGGAGGGGGGGGGGGGGGGCTACAGCAGACCAAGTGACCCCTTGCTCAAGCCAGAGACCTTGGGCTCAAGCTGGTGAGCTTTGCTCAAACCAGATGAGCCCGCACTCAAGCTGATGACCTTGGGGTCTCGAACCTGGGTCCTCAGCATCCCAGGCTGACACTCTATCCACTGCGCCACCACCTGGTCAAGCAATAAAACTTTATTTTTTAAGAGCAATTTCAGGTTCACAGCAAAACTGAAAAGGTAGAGGAAGTACATTTTCCATATACTCCCTGCTCCACATTATCAACATCCCCCACAGAGTGGTACATTTGTTACAGCTGAGAAACCTACACTGATATGTCATAATTACCCTACATCCGCAGTTTACATTCAGGTTCACTCTAGGTGTTGTAGGCTATGGGTCTGTACAACTATATGACATGATGTATCATTACGGCATCATACAGAGTATTTTCACTGCCCTAAAAATCCTGTTCTTTGCCTAGTCATCCTTCCAACCCCCAAATCCCCCAAACTGTCTCCATGACTTTATCTTTTCCAGAATGGCACATAGTTAAAACCATACAGTTATCTAGCCTTTTCAAATTGGCTTCTTCACTTAGTGATAGGCATTTAACATTCCTCCATGTATGTCCATGGCTTGATATTTTTTCTTTTTAGTACTGAGTAATAGCCCATTGTCTGGATATAACACAGTTTATTTATCTATTAACCTCTTGGTTGCTTCTAAATTTTGGCAATGCAATTATAAATAAAACTGCTAAGAATATCATTTGCAGGTTTTTGTATGAACACAGTTCTCAACTCCTTTGGGTATATACTAAGGAATCTGATGGCTAGATTGTATGCACAGTGCATTATTTTGTTTTGTTTTTAGCAAGGGGAGGGGAGACAAACAGGGACAGACAGACAGGAAAGAAGAGAGATGAGAAGTATCAATTCATTGCGGAACTTCAATTGTTCACTGATTGCTTTCTCATAGGTGCCTTGACTGGGAGCTCCAGCAGAGCTGGAGTGAGCGTTTGCTCAAGCCAGTGACCTTGGGCTCAAGCCAGCGACCTCAGGGCTCAAGCCAGCAACCATGAAGTCATGTCTATGATCCCATGCTCAAGTTGCTGAGTCCACACTCAAGCTGGATGAGCCTGTGCTCAAACTGGCAACCTTGGAGTTTCAAATCCCGGTCCTCAGCAATCCAGGCCAGCGCTCTATCCACTGCAGCACCACCTCATCAGGCTATAGTGCGTTGTTTTTTTTTGTTTGTTTTTTGTTTTAAGATTTTATTTATTCATTATAGAGAGGAGAGAGAGAGAGAGAGAGAGAGAGAGAGAGAGAAGGGGGAGGAGCAGGAAGCATCAACTCCCATATGTGCCTTGACCAGGTAAGCCCCGGGTTTTGAACCGGCAACCTCAGTGTTTCCAGGTTGACGCTTTATCCACTGCACCACCACAGGTCAGGCTATAGTGCGTTTTTAAATGAGGATCTGAGCAAAGATTTTTTTTGATTCTGGAGCACACCAAAATCATGGGCATTGATTATGCTTTAGAGACAAAGTATAGATGTTGCTCCATTTTTTTTTTGCAATGTTGCCAACTTTTGTTAAGGGAACTCATTCTATCTGTCATTACTGACAGACTTTAAATAATCCCAAAGGGCCTGTTCTAGGGTGCTTAGACCTTGTGATGGCTTAGCCTGCTACTAAGTTACTTTGTTGGTCTTTCTGATATGAACTGTCAGAAAACAGAACCAAGTCAGAACAGAGGATGGTACAGACCTAAATGTATAGGCGGGGTTAAGGTGGTTGGTGAGATGAGTCACACAATTTAGTATAATTCAGTGAGAAATGGTGATGTGGAGAAAACTCTCCTACTTGGTCAGTTTAGCTTTGAACAAATGATAAATCTCCCCAGATACTTTGTAGATATTTACCTTCTATAGCTAAAGAGAAATGGTGCTAAACAATACATGCCCAATGTCTCTTGTTTGCCCTCTCTTTTCTTTACCTAAATGTCTAAAAGGTACCTTAATGAGAAGTCATAGGTGTTTTGAGGGATGGGTTCAAACCTGAGAGTTTTGGCCTAACTATAAGTTTTGGAACTTTAAAGAGAGATTCTCAATTAGAACTCAATGTAAATCAGAACACATACCTATCATAACATGAGCAAGTACCCCAGTGATTCCATACCTCAGATGGGTTCTGCTGGGCCAGGTCCCTTCTGGCCAAAACTCCAAAGATCTATAAACAAGTGCACTAATGCTTAAGATGTGTATTCACTTTGTAGATCTATACCAAATTCAGAGCAATGATGCTCTTTAATCATCTGTGCATCTAGTTTAAGCATCCATTAGGAAAGAATTCCAATTAAGGTGAACAATGCTTGTAGCTGGAAGTTTCTTATATATCAAGGCACATTAACAGTCATATGATATGGCTTCAGGTTAGTGATTTTCCACTGATGAATCTTTGTATCTACTTGTGTTAGTGTTTATCACAAGGCAGGTACTCAATAATTGTATTTGAAAGACTGAGAGAATGAGCAACACCTGTAGTAAGCCATACAATGTACATTCTATTTTTTTTTTTTTTTTTTCATTTTTCTGAAGCTGGAAACGGGGAGAGACAGTCAGACAGACTCCCGCATGCGCCCGACCGGGATCCACCCGGCACGCCCACCATGGGGCGACGCTCTGCCCACCAGGGGGCGATGCTCTGCCCATCCTGGGCATCACCATATTGTGACCAGAGCCACTCTAGCGCCTGGGGCAGAGGCCACAGAGCCATCCCCAGCGCCCGGGCCATCTTTGCTCCAATGGAGCCTTGGCTGCGGGAGGGGAAGAGAGAGACAGAGAGGAAAGTGCGGCGGAGGGGTAGAGAAGCAAATGGGCGCTTCTCCTGTGTGCCCTGGCCGGGAATCGAACCCGGGTCCTCCGCACGCTAGGCCGACGCTCTACCGCTGAGCCAACCGGCCAGGGCCGTACATTCTATTTTTATCAGTTAGTGAACTAGTAAAACTCTATTTGGACAATTTGGCAATATGTAAGGAAAAGGCTAGTAAAATGTAGATTTTAAACTAGGATCATCGAACATATCTGATTCAAAATAAATTGTTTATAATGTTATGTAGTAAAAACAATGGTCTTATAAAAACAGAAATGTCAATTATATTTACTTAGCTTGTAAAGCTTAACATACAAATCTACCTGAAAATAAGAAACTCACATAAAAAAACTAGTATCTCATTTATATTACTATAGATATGGGTTATTTATTAGACAAAAACAATTATCTTTTAATCATTCTATTTTTTTTATATTTTTACCATTCCCTTTTCAACCCAGTGAGTTGAAAACTCCTTGTGAGTTTATAATTTGGCCATGCTTCAAACTGTTGTATTCAGAAAGTATTCTTAGAGTGTTTTCTCCCCTTGATTAGACAATTCACCTACAACAGTAGCAGAGGTAGTGCATCAGGGTATAGGCCTGGTAGATGTGGGGAGAAATGCTTGGGAAAGTCCTTTTCTAACTGAAATAAGATCTAATGTATCAGTTACATGGGAGGCAGGAGAAAATGTTGCAGGTTTGACAGAAGCTATGAAATAGTTGTCTAGGAAAGGGGTACCACGGGCTAGGAAATTGGTTTGGAACTGTGATTGACTTAAATGTTTACTGCAATGATCATTATTGTTATGAGGCTAGATGTGTGGTCTTTAACTACCTGCCACTAAATTTTACCTCATAGATAGATCTCCATGGTGCTATGAACACTGTCTTCTAAAAATACAGCTCTGATCCATTTCCTCATGGCTCTGAGCTAGTGTAATCTCCTCAGACAATATTCTTTAAGTCAAAGTCTCTTCCTGTCAAGTTTCCCCTTCATCACATATCTTCATCCAATTCTACAGTTTAAGCTCTAAGACTGTTCATGAAATACCTTGTACACTTTCGCACTTGCACTTTTGTTCTGACTAGTATTCCCTCTGCCTGGAAGACACACACTTCTTGCCTTCTAAAGTCATTTTAAATCCTATTCATTATTGAGGATTAGCTCAAATGCTACAGCATTCATCCAGTCAACTAAGAGTTCAGTACTGACTGTGTCAGGCACAGGAGATACAAAGCAAGAAAACAAACAGCAACATATTCATGTAAGGGAAGACCTGTTCAGTTGTTGCAATGAATGAAGGAGGATTATTTGACACTGATAAATCTTAAAAACCGTGAAGTAAAAACAAAGTTGCAAGAAAATATTTATATTATCGGTTATTAAAATTATGCAAAACAGCACTATATGTGTAATTAAGAATTAAAACATAAAGGTGCTTGGGAGAGTGATTACCTTGGGCAAGAGGAAACAGAATGGAATTGGGTGGAGCTGACAAAGGGCTTCAATTACTTCTTACACGATAATTTGTTTCTCCAGCTGGGTGGCAAGTACACGTGTATTAGTTACAGCTTTCTTGCTACCTTTGTCAGTCTAAAAGGATGCATAAAACTTGATTGCCTCCCGAAGGCACTGCAGGTCTTTCTCATAACCCATACTGGATACTCCTTCCATCCCTGTACTCCCCTCCCCTTTGTTTCCCGCAGTGTCATCAGGCACACATTAGGACACAGGCCTGAAGTGGAGGGCCTCCAGGTAGGAGCTATAGGTAGATCAGAATGTAACCCTCTCCCCAGGAGATTCCTGATGTTTCCGTCCAACCCTCTGGGGAGCCGAGGAGGCCTCTTGCATACCTGACTCTGATCCTTCCAGCCCACCTTAGAATGCCTCCCCCCAGCTCCCGACTGCTGCCTTCGTCCCCCGATAGACGTCAACTTGTCCTTTCAGCAAAACGAACCCTGGGAGTCCTCCCGTTGGCGGACTCCGGTCCATTCCCATCAGAGGTTGCCTTTCTTCCTTCTTATCTCCAGCTCAGCTCCGCGAATAGCACATCTCCCCGGCTGAGCGGTGATTTCGCTCACCTCTCATTCCCTGCGAAACACCACTTCCGGCGGCACCCCAGCGCCCATGGATACCCCACTTACCGCCGGAAGGGGCTGGCTCGGCTTTCTGCGCAAGCGCGAAACCGGGGCTGTCTTCCGCTCTCTCGCCTTCCGGCGCTCTCGCGGCAGTGTCGCGGTATTTCCGGCTCCTGCGTGAGGTCTTTGAACACTCTGGCGGTAACAGTTAAATGTCGGGAGAGTGGCACACGTGGCCTGTGGTCTGTCTGTCCGGCGGCAGGCGATCGCCGACAGGGCTCGTCCCCGCGGAGTCGCGCCACGATGGGGGTAGAGAAGAAGCTGCTGCGGATCAAGGAGGCCTTCCAGCTGGCGCAGCAGCCGCACCAGAACCAGGCGAAGCTGGTGGTGGCGCCGAACCGCACCTACCGCACGGTGAGCGCCCGGGACCCGACGCGCCACCCAGCTTCTGCCTCCACTCGCCCTCCGGGTCCAGCTACTACCACTGTGAGCGCCCTCTGAAGTCACTTGACAGTCTTTGCAAGAGAACTAAAGGGAATTATAATTTTAATATCATTTCACCTTGTTTCCTTATTTAGAGAACCATATTGTATTTCATAATCACAGTTGTCTGGTGTCTCTATACGTTTAGCAGTTCACTGGTTTTTAACATGCATTTCATTAAGGAGTCCTGGAGAGCCTGATGCTAACTGAAATAAGCCAGTGAGAGAGAGAAAAGTACCACGTGATTTCACTTGTATCTGCAATCTAATGAACGAAATGAACTAACAGACGAAATAGAAGCGGACTCATAGAGATGGAGAACAGACTAACAGCTATCAGAGTGGAGGGGAGTTCGGAGGATGGGTGAAAAAGGTGAAGGGATTAAGCAAAAATAAATAAATAGATAAATAAATAAATAAAGACCCTCAGACACAGACAACAGTATGGTGATTACCAGAGGGAATGGGGAGTGGGGGAGGTAGGAGAGGGTAAAGGCGGAAAAATGGTGATGCAAGGGTACTTGACTTGGGTACTTGACTTGGGTGGTGAACACACAATACAGTGTACAGATGGTGTAGTATAGAATTGTACACCTGCAACCTGTATAATTTTATTAACCAATGAAAAACTATATTAAATATGTATATTTCTGTTTCTGTCCTGTAATGATTTTATTAACACATTTCTTAATTACTAACAAAGTAAGTCAGTGCAAATAAGTGATCTTTGTTACAAGCCAACTATTTTTCAGGTTGATTACATTTATTGCCTTTTATTATAATCTGGTTTAAGAAATAGAAAAAAGTTAGAGACAGGAGTTACTTCATTTCAGCTCTAAGACATCACACGGCTTTGTCAGCATTTCTTGACCTCAAGCTACCACTTCTTTTACTAAAAAGATTGCACAGATATATATATATTTAAACTATTTGGTTAGCAAATATTTATTTTACATGGCTCAAACTACATAAATTTGAGCTACATGAAACTACAAAAAAACCCACAAAACACTACATACAGAGTACATAAAAATCAATGCACTGGGAAGACTCACTGCGTCCTGGTGCCCATCCCGTGCTGTTCCTCCTGGTCTCCTACAGGCAGCCACCTTCAGTAGGGAATTTCCTGTTTGTCCTGCTAGTCTTCCTGCAGATACAAGCCAGTGCGAATCTACATTCTCATTTCCCTCCATTCCTCCTTCAGTATTCTCTGCCTTTTTCAGCACTGCTTTTTTCACTTAACAGTGTATTCTAGATATTTGTTACTGCTAATTATCATTTCTTTTTCTGTTTGTTTTTTGGGTTGTTGTTTTATTTAGCAGCCACATATTCCATCCCCAAGCTACCTGCATGTCTACCTTGCATGTCTACCACCCGCCTTCTTCTCAAGGGTGATCATTCTTTAGTGTGACCATCAATTCAAGAAAGTGCTATACTTGCTATTATAGTTTTATTATAAAGGACACGGCTGAGGGACAACCATTTGGAAGAGGCACATAAGGCAAGTATAGAAGACAAAGGAGTACAGGATGTAAATGGCCTGTCTAGGTGTGCCACCCTCAGCACATTGGTGTGTTCACCAGCATGGTAGGATTTCCATATGTTCTGCTTAACTAACAATGCCAACATTTTCCTAAAGTAGTCGAAACAATACTGCTAGCAATGTATGGGAATTTTTCTTCTACATACTTGTCCAAAAATGATAATTATTAGATTCTACTTTTTCTAGTCTGATGGAAGAGGAATGGAATCTTGTTGTCATTTTAATTGCATTTTTATTGATAACTAAATGTTGAATATCTTCATATTTGTTTCCATATTAATAAAATGCCCGCTCATATCTTTGTATGCTTTTCTGCTGTGCTATTTTTTTTCTTACTGATGGATAGCAACTAAATAAAAGATATATCCTTTAATGGATTGTCTTTTTTTATATCTTAAGAAGTTTTTCCCAATCTCCAGAGTACAAGGGACATTCTTTTTTAAAATTTACTTATTGATTTTAGAGAGAGACTGAAATATTGATCTGTTTTTCTATGTGCGCTGACTAGGGATTGTACTAGTGTCCTCTGCATATCAGGATGACGCTCTACCAACCGAGGACTATTCTCTTCCTTTCTTTTCTTTCTTTCTTTTTTTCTTTCTTCTTTCTATTTTCTTAACATTGTATTTAGCTTAGATTCCCTTTCTTCATCAGGAATAGTGATATATCAGGTAATATGTACATAAAAATAGAATTGAAAGTCATATTTTTTTACTATTATGAAAATTTTCAAAGTAGAAAACAAATGAACCCTCCCCCCCACAAAAACATTTCATGTACCCCCACCCCACTCCCAGCCAGAATAATTTTAAAGAATCTTCGTCATCATAACATTCCATTTAATGCCAGCATTTAGATTTTTAAAATTTTCTTTTTTTAAAAATGACTTCACACTTGTTTCTTTGAAATAGAATCTAAGCTATGTCTATATATTTCATTTGATTGATATTTTTTGTGTCTTTTTTTTTTTTTTGTATTTTTCTGAAGCTAGAACCTGGGAGAGACAGACAGACTCCCGCATGCGCCCGACCGGGATCCACTCAGCATGCCCACCAGGGGGCGTCGCTTTACCGCGACCAGAGCCACTCGAGTGCCTGGGGCAGAGGCCAAGGAGCCATCCCCAGCGCCTGGGCCATCTTTGCTCCAATGGAGCCTCGGCTGCGGGAGGGGAAGAGACAGAGAGAGGAAGGAGAGGGGGTGGGGCGGAGAAGCAGATGGACGCTTCTCCTGTGTGCCCTGGCCGGGAATCGAACCCGGGACTCCTGCACGCCAGGCCGACGCTCTACCACTGAGCCAACCGGCCAGGGCCTAAGAATAGTTCTTATGTGATGGGTTACAAACACTATTGCATTCATATCAGGAGGTTAAAAGCTTCAATATCTTGAAAGAGTGTCCTAATATATATGAATTAAGAATTATAAAGCAATAATATAATTCCTGTAAGTTGTATTCCTCTGTAATCTGATCTCCAACCTCCCTGTTTTTACAGATGGGAAAACTAAGGCCCAGAGAGTTAAGCATTTGCCAAAGGCCAGACAACTCAGTTAATAGAAGTAGGGCTCTTTTTCACTTTTGACTACTTGTAAAATTTTGCCTCAGTTGTATATGCCATTATCTGAAGACATTTGTGTATCAGAATAAAGAGGTGGTCAAGATGGCTCTTCTGCCTGTCCAGCTAGTTTTGGTGACTGAGAAGGTAAGACTTGTATATGGTAAACTTTCAACGCCCTTGCGTAGTCTGTGTTGTGCACTACCAGTGTAATCACTAAGACTCGAGTTTGGAAGTAACGGAGAGAGGGGCCGTAGAGAATGACCTAAGCCTGAACCCTGGTCAACCCAGAATGAAAGAAAATCTTCAAAGGCTACAAGAATAGTTGCTTATTTCATCCTAAATACTTTTTATTTGTGGTAGTTGTTCACCTCACTTCTACTGGTAAGCTTTGTTTCCCATTTTAGTTCCTATTTGTCTTATAAATATTTAGTAAGTTAACATTAACTTGAAGAAGATGAATTACGTAACAATACGAGAAGTGAAAACTAGAGGGAAGTTACATTCCTCTACAACTTACATAACTGAACAGAGGCTGTAAACTCAGTGATGTGGAAAAGTCATCGACAAGCCTCGTTCCACCTCACTGCAATACCTCAGAGTGGCTCTATCTGGTGTGGAAAAGTCCATGGTGGCGGGCTCACTGCTCTCTTTTTAGTGACTCCCAGTGCACGGATGGGAACTAGCAAAAACAATGACTGTAGGTAGATGACAAAGTATCTTTAAAAGCTTTACCTTGATCACTTTCTAACAATAGAAATGAGTTACCCAAAGGCAGAAATTGTCTAAAAAGTTTTATGGCTGAAATAAAAGTTTCACAAAACCATACCTTTGTAAGAAAAAAAAAGTGACTATATATAATTTTACTAATATTTAAGTGCGACATAGAGAAATAATGCCAAATAAACACAATACAAATTAAAATTTAATGTGATTAGTGTGCTATCTATTTGTAAGTTCTTTCCAGTCTGGGATACACAAGGGCAGTTCTCACATAATATTTGATACACTATCAACCGTGTTTCTTTTGTTTTTAATTGAATTAAATATTAAAAGTACTAATAATTAGTGCTACATTCTACTTTGTAATGGGAAGTCTTATTTCATCCGAAAGAATGATAAACCTAATGTCTCACGATCATTCTTTATTGTTTGTGAAAAGTAAGTTGTAATTCATATTCTTTAATTACCAAGTATAAACTCCATTTTTGGTTCAGTTGTTTTAGAAAGCAAATTAATCTCTCCAGTTATTTTCTTTGAATGCATCAATATTTTTTTCTGGAATGTAATGGTTAAAAGTTTGAGACAGCTGAGAAACAATAATTTAAAAGAAAAAGACAAAAAATATAAAGCAATGTTTTTTAAAGGCATTGAGTATCACGTAATGAAGAACCAGAAATTAAGAATGTGAACTCTGAACGAGAGGAAACAAGGTGAGTTCTATGACTGCACCAGTTTTTGCCTTGAGAGTTTCCAGGCCACAGCACAGGGAACGGAGCACAGGGACAGCCAGATGGGATCCCTGATTTGCTGACACAGTCTGGTCAAACCACAGTGGCTAGAATTTGTAGCATGAGCACTACAGAGGGGGAGCAGCACAGAGGACTCTAGAAATCTCAAAAAAAATCACCCTTGGGTTTCAAGGTAAGTACTGATCAGTGTGTGCAAGTGGAGAAACTTTCGAGGCCAAGGAAAGATGCACCCCAAAAGTATGAAAAGTAACAGTCCAGCTTAGAGAGTACTGGGAATAACGGCCGTTCCCACAAGACAGGCTGGGAAACATTATTCACAACATTAGGTACAGAGGGTCTTGCCTCAGTGGGGGGGGGGGGGGGGATAATTAGCCCTGGGCTGAGCACTATTCTGTCATAACCTTGTGTTTAAAGCCAGATCTGAAATTATCTAATTGTTTCCAAGCAACTGTCCCAGAACAAAAATGTATAGGAACACGAAAGTAGCTAGTACTCAGAAAGGTAAAATTCTCAATGCCTGGCATCAAATCAAAGCTTACTAAAGATGCAAATAAGTAGGAAAATGACCCATTATGAGGAGACTATTGAAACTATAGAATGTACATCTATTGCCACTATTCCATTTATTTAAGAAATGGAGACATGGAAGATAAACCAAACTCTAGGGGTGAGAACTATAGTGTATGAAATATAAAATGTGGTAGGATTAATGGCAGGCTTGACACTGCAGAAGAAAAGTTTCAAGAGTTTGAAAACATGAATAAAAACTACCCAAAATCAAGCACAGAAAAAAAAAAAAGACCATCAGTGAGCTGTTCTTAACTTCAAACAGTTGAACATGCCTGTACTAGGAGACCAAAGGGGGGGAGAATCACTTTGGAAAGCTAAAAAGGTTTTAAATTATGGAAACTGTAAACCCCCTGACCGAAGGTCAATGAACCGGAAGCACCAGAAGCATGAAGAATACCACATGAAGGTACTCTGTAATCAAATCACTTAATACCAATGATAAAGATAGACTCAAATGAGACCACAGGAGAAAGGCACTGTTTCCAAGTAAGTTGAAAACAACAATTTTAGGAAACAATTGAATTGAGAAGTCAGTAGATAAATGTTTAGTATACTAGAAAGGATCCTGTTCATCTAAAATTCTATTTCCAGAGAAAATATCTTTTAAAGAGAGACAAAAGACTGTTTCAGACAAAAGCTGAAAATTCATTAGTAGCAGGAATGTAATACAAGAAATGTTAAAGCAAGTCAAGTATTTCAGGAAGATGGAAGTACACTAGGTTCCAGTGAATCAGGGTCTGCAACCTGTTACTTTACTATCTGCGACATAAGTACAATTTTTTACATTTTTAGAAGATTATTATTTTTTCTTTTTTTTTTTTTCCGAAGCTGGAAACGGGGAGGCAGTCAGACAGACTCCCACATGCACCCGACTGGGATCCACCCAGCATGCCCACCAGGGGGTGATGCTCTGCCCATCTGGGGCGTTGCTCTGTTGAAACCAGAGCCATTCTAGCGCCTGAGGCAGAGGCCACAGAGCCATCCTCAGCACCCGGGGCCAACTTTGCTCCAATGGAGCCTTGGCTGCTGGAGGGGAAGAGAGAGAGAGAGAGAGGAAGGAGAGGGGGAGGGGTAGAGAAGCAGATGGGCGCTTCTCCTGTGAGCCCCGGCTGGGAATCGAACCTGAGACTCCTGCACGCCAGGCCGACGCTCGACACTGAGCCAACTGGCCAGAGCTTACATTTTTAGAAGATTATTTTTAAAAGGGCCAAAAATATCTTCATTGACAAATATATCTTAAGGGATAAAACCACCTCCATCTGAGGACCACGGACTATCTGTACCCCAGTCAAAACAGGGACTGATGGATTAGATAGAAAAGCAAGACCCATTGATTTGCTGCTTAGACTACATAAAGAGGTTAAAAATAAAAGGATGAACAAAGATACCATAACACCAATTGAAAGAAAGCTGAAGGGACTATTGACAAAGTCAATTTCAGTATTTCAAAGAATATTACCAGGGATAAAGAATGTAAAATTGTACACCCACTTTGGAAAGTACTTTGGCAGTTTCTTGTAAAGTTAAACATTCATCTGTCATATGATCTAGCCATTCTAATCAGATATTTACGCAAGGGAAAAGAAAATATTTGTCCATGCAAAGACTTTCACACAAATGTTCATGGTAGCTCTATTATTTCATAATAACCAAAATTAGAAGTAAAGTGTCCAATCAACATGTAAATAAACTGATAAACAATAGAACACATACAATGAATACAACTCAACTATAAAAAAAATGAACTATTGATAAATACTCCAACAGACAAATTTCAAAAACTTACTGCTAAGCCAAAAAAAAGTTATATTCCATTTAAATAAAATCCTAAAAAATGCAAACTAATTTGCAGAGGCAGAAAGATCAGTAGTTACCTGGGATAGAGAGGCAGGGGGTTGGTGGTGGACAGAAAGAGGGAGGGTTTACCAAAGGCACTGTGACACTCGGGGATGGTGGTGATATCTTGATTCAGTTGATAGCTTCTTATATTTATGCCTTTGTCAAAACATTCAAATATTTGTTTTCATTGTATGTCATGTACACTCCCATAGAGCTTTATAAAAATTTGATATGAAAAAGTGAGATGTAGGCCCTGGCTGGTTGTCTCAGCGGTAGAGCGTCAGCCCGGTGTGTGGAAGGCCAGGGTTCAATTCCCAGTCAGGGCACATAGAAGAAGTGCCCATCTGCTTCTTCACCCTTCCCCCTCTCTTTTCTGTCTATCTCTCTCTTCCCCTCCGGCAGCCAAGGCTCCATTGGAGCCAAGTTGGCCCAGGCGCTGAGGACAGCTCCATGGCCTCCACCTCAGGCACTAGAATGGCTCTGGCTGCAAAGGAGCAATGCCCCAGAGGGGCCAAGCATCACCCCCTGGTGGGCATGCCAGATGGATCCCGGTCAGGCGCATGCAGGAGTCTGACTGCCTCCCAGCTTCTAACTTAAGAAACACACACACACACACGCGCACACACACACACACAAAGTGAAATGTAACAATAATCTTTAGTTTTATTTCTTTCAATATGTCTTAATGTTCTTTTCCATAGGCTGTGAAAATTTGGAGAGAATATAATAGCTAAAGCAATTAGTGCCGTGACAGTAGTGCCTTTTGGAATCCTTGGTTATGTTGGATGTTGAAATAAATCCCTCTAGTTGTAAAGGTGGTTCATCAGGAATGAAGAAAATATGTGACATTATTAGTTAGATATTGTCTTTGGAAAGGTTTGCCAAGCAATAGTTGCTTTTCAACTAGAAAAAATAGTTGACCAAATAGTGTTGAATATTTAGTGAAAATAATTTTCATTGAGTTTTTCAATACTTCACTGAAATCAGAAGACTGTCTTTGAGGGACATTATATTTTATGTTAGTTGATAATAATTGAAGCCAGGCATTGAGTACATGGTGGTGTTCATTATACCATTGTCTCTATTCTTTTGTTTGAAATTTTCCATTATAAAACATTTTAAAATTAATATTCCCCATCAATATAGTATCTTCTATAAATATATCTAATTCAGTTTTGTCTGGTTATATTTAAACATCAAAACATATCCTGTTATGTCCGATTCTGATCTTGCTACATATACCCAACAAACTGAAAGTATTATGTCCCTTGTCCTCATCAAATTGGATTTTGAAATCTCTATAGACTGTGTCATGTATTGCTTCTAAATGTCCTACAATAGTAAAAAACAGAGTTACTGTGGTCAGTCTGTACAATTTTTAATTACTTAGCTGAGGTTTAAAGTTATACACACCATCTCTAAACATGCTGAAAGAAAATGTGTGAGTTGTTTTCTGTTCCCCAATATGCCAAGTGAGAAGACAGAAGTCAAAATATCTTGGCCAACTTATGTTTTATTTATCGTGAATTAAGTTGCTCTGGCATTTTCTACCAAAAAGATTTGCAGGCCTCTCTACAACCATGATTAGCTGGTGACCTGCTGTTTACAAAAGCACTATACTTGCCATTTCATTTGTGTTTAGAGGCAAGATGAGACTTAGTTTAGACTTATTTGAATGTATGACAAGTCTTTGCAGATTTATGTGTCAAATAGAAGTACTCTGCCACTTAGTATGAAACTCATAAAGATATATACCATTTAATGTTTTTAAACTTCCATTTTAACCAATATTAAATGCCTATAAAATATGCCAAGTGTTGTGCTAGGAACTTTTACATCTGTTTTCTCATCAGTTGCCATAAAGGTGAAAGCACTTGCCCACTGTGATGGAGTTTTAATGAAGGACTGAGAGGATAGTGCCTCAGTACTGTGACTGCCTTTGCACTACACCATGACTCAAATCGTTAAGAGTGAGGTGAATGCCTGACCAGGCGGTGGCACAGTGGATAGAGAGTCGGACTGAGATGCAGAGGTCCCAGGTTCGAGATCCCGAGGTCGCCAGCTTGAGCACGGGCTCATCTGGATGGAGCAAAAATCCCACCAGCTTGAACCCAAGGTCGCTGGCTCCAGCAAGTGGTTACTCGGTCTGCTGAAGGCCCGCGGTCAAGGCACATATGAGAAAGCAATCAATGAACAACTAAGGTGTTGCAACGCGCAATGAAAAACTGATGATTGATGCTTCTCATCTCTTTCCGTTCCTGTCTCTGTCCCTGTCTATCCCTCTCTCTGACTCACTCTCTGTCTCTGCAAAAAAATTAAAAAAATAAAAATAAAATTAACTCAGCATTAAAATTGCTTTAAAAAAAAGTGAGGTGAAATTTTCATGATGAATAGCTGCAATTTGAAATGATACTAATATTTTTATAAGGTTCACATTAAACTAGAATAGTATTTGACATTTAAGTTTTTTCGAAACGAAGCTTATTTAATACTAGTGAACTGAAAACACTACCAATGTTTAAAACCTTGTTTAGCAATTGGATAAATTTTCCCCATTCATACCACATTGCCCAACAGGCTGACTTGCATTCATCAAAGGAACAACAAATATCTATTAAAAATCCGGAAAGTCAAACCAGCTTAAAAGATTTGCATTCATAAACCAGGTAATTAAATGGGTTTGGTGTTGTTTTTTTAAAGACTGTGTCAATAATATATTAGAGAGACTGGCCAGGCACTGGGTCCTCTCTAGAGTCCTCACTTCTCAGATGACCAAGAAAAGAAGGAACAGCAGTCGTGCCCAAAAAGGCCAGGCCACGTGCAGCCTATTATCTGCACGAACTGCACCCGCTGGTGCCCAAGGACAAAGGCCATGAAGAAGTTCGTCATCTGAAACACAGTCGAGGCCGCAGCAGCCATCAGGGACATTTCCACGGACGCCTGTGTGCTTCCCAAGCTGCACGTGGAACTCCATGGCTGCGTGAGCTGTGCCTCTCACAGCGAGGTAGTCAGGGGTCGTTCTCGGGAAGCCCAGAAGGACCGGACCCCCACACCCTGGCTGAGACCTGCGGGGGCTGCCTCCACCAAAGCCCACAGAGGGACTCACTCCTTAAGGGCTGAAGGAAAGTTCTTTGGAAAAAAAAATAAATAAAATGGAAATTGCACTTACAAAGAAAAAGAATGTGTCAGTGGAACATGAGGCAATGTGTCTGCAATTGTCCACAGGAGGGTGACTCAACTTCCTCCGGCCTCATTCCAAGGGTGTGGCTCATGGCCTCGAGCAGTTCACTGGGCCCCACGTTCCTTTGGGGAGCTCTGTTGGGGAACATGGGTGTATGGACAGCCCATGGGTTTTTTTGTTTGTTTTTTGTTTTCTTTCTATTTTTTCTTTAAATGTCAGGATTTCTACGTAGTTTTGAACTGAAGGCCAGGTAGCCTCATCCTGTTTGTATTCCTTTCTTCAGGTAAACTTTAACTCTCCTCAAGTGGCATGAAATTTTATTTTTTATTCATGTTTCCAACATTTATTGAGGCTCTAGGGTGCACAAAGCCCCACGCTAGGAAGCGGTTGGTGCGAGCCGTGGCAAGAGGGGACGGACAGCTTGGAGTGTGTACCGTGAGCATTCTCTGCCGGGACTCCGAGTTGGGGTAATTTTAGGCACCCTGGCATACAGGAAGGGCAGCCCCATACGCCTTTTACCACATTTCCTAAGGTAGCTTACACGAAACCGTGCCCTGAGGGAAAATGCAACGAGCTGGACCGATCCTGAAGCCACGGTTGGGGTGAACAATCGTGCTGGCTGTCTCTACCTCCCATTTCCCCTGGCTCAGACCCCAGAGCCTATCTGACACCCAGGGAGCTGCAGTGCTCTAAGCGAATACATTTGAACGCTATTCACAACACAGAGGAGGCTGAAGGGGCGCTCCTTGGGGACCCCGTAACAGTGTGTCACAGAGAAGGAAGCCATGCTTTCCTACCTTTGCACTGAAGCTCCTGACGGTGATCTGAGGATGCAGGGCCCACAGGAACACTAGAAGAGGCACAGTGGCTCACCTGTCATCTGGGGGAGCAGCATAGCCTCCGGGGAGTGAGTTTGTCACTGAGCACGCGCGAAGCATCCCTGAGGACTCAGATGTGCTTCCCAGCAATGGTCCGGAAGTTCTGCCGAAGCTACAGGTGCGGCCCTCGTGGGTGGGGCACTGAATTGTTTTTTAAGATCCACAGATTAATGATAGTGTGACCTCATTTGTATCCGGGGGCTGATGGAACCTGAAGAAATATGTGTTCTATAAAGATGAGCCGAACAGTGTCCTCATTTTCACAAAGGGCCCACTGTAATGGGGGAAAACGACTCCTTCATATCAATGAAAAAAAAAATGCAGGCCCTGGCCGGTTGGCTCAGCGGTAGAGCGTCGGCCTAGCGTGCAGAGGACCCGGGTTCGATTCCCGGCCAGGGCACATAGGAGAAGCGCCCATTTGCTTCTCCACCCCTCCGCCGCGCTTTCCTCTCTGTCTCTCTCTTCCCCTCCCGCAGCCAAGGCTCCATTGGAGCAAAGATGGCCCGGGCGCTGGGCATGGCTCTGTGGCCTCAGGCGCTAGAGTGGCTCTGGTCACAATATGGCGACGCCCAGGATGGGCAGAGCATCGCCCCCTGGTGGGCAGAGCGTTGCCCCTGGTGGGCGTGCCGGGTGGATCCCGGTCGGGCGCATGCGGGAGTCTGTCTGACTGTCTCTCCGTTTCCAGCTTCAGAAAAATGAAAGAAAAAAAAAAGAAAAATGCAACACATTCATTCATTGTAAGCTGAGGTGCTACACTAGGTGCCCCACTGCACTCCACATAAGCGTGTTTGGGTCTTATCCTAATGCTGCCTGTAGAAATTGGGGCACCGTTGAGTGTTTTTAACCAAAGGAGAGTCATTTATCAGATCTATGTTTTAGAAACATTTCCAACTAAACTGCTCACAAACATTAGGGGGTATTTTATAGCTCCATATTCATTTTGAAATATCCCCTAATTTTTGTGAGCAGTACAGTTGATGTGGCAGAAGACTGAATGGGAAGTTAAAATCAGGGGGACCAGGCCCTGGCCGGTTGGCTCAGCGGTAGAGCATCGGCCTGGCATGCGGGGGACCCGGGTTCGATTCCTGGCCAGGGCACATAGGAGAAGCGCCCATTTGCTTCTCTACCCCCCCTCCTTCCTCTCTGTCTCTCTCTTCCCCTCCCGCAGCCAAGGCTCCATTGGAGCAAAGATGGCCCGGGTGCTGGGGATGGCTCCTTGGCCTCTGCCCCAGGTGCTAGAGTGGCTCTGGTCGTGGCAGAGCAACGCCCCGGAAGGGCAGAGCATCGCCCCCTGGTGGGCAGAGTGTAGCCTCTGGTGGGCGTGCCTGGTGGATCCCGGTCGGGCGCATGCGAGAGTCTGTCTGACTGTCTCTCCCCGTTTCCAGCTCAGAAAAATACAAAAAAAAAAAAAAAAAAAAAATCAGGGGGACCAGCAGTTCAAGCAGAAGTCAGGCAGGCTCTGTACTAGGCCCGTATCAGTATGAGCAGTGAAGAGGGGATGGATTAGAGATGTTTTTGTTTTAAGAGGACTCTGTTTCTTATTAAATATTGAAGTGATGGAGAATGAAAGCTTTAAAAATAACTCTAATATCTCTAGAGGCAGTATCCTGTACATTAAAATATACCGACTCCGGGTCTAGTATCTCAGTTTGGATCTTGGCTCTGCTATTAATGGGACAGGCTTGTGCAAATGATGTGTCTTCTCCATCTCAGTCTTCCCATCTGTAAAGCAGGCCGGATGATAGTACTGACATTCCATACAGTCATTCTGTGAACAGACCTAAGTTACTACTCGAAACTACTGAGAAGAGTGCCTTGTCCTCCTGTTTCCGAGCTATCATTATTCCAGCTGGGGTGACTAGGGGGACTGTGATAAGAATCGGTGAGGGTAGAGGACGAGAAAATGGTGAGTTCACATCTAGACACACTGAATCTGCAGTTTCTGACACCCTCTAGTCACACAGTGTTTGCCGAATAATAACAGAAAGAAACAGGTTTGTTTTTTTAAAGCACTCCGATCATGTCCCAGGCACCATCGTAAACTCCTCATAATCTCATTTAACCCTCATGCATATAACCCTGTCAGGCTGTGTTGTTCCCATCTCACAATTCCTTTAGTAGAACAGTGAACAGGCTTGTGGCTGAGCAATGTTAACACAGGCCTCATTCCTAGAGAGTGAGAGCAGTCCCGATTCGCTCTGTAGGCTACTGGTAAGTGGGCAAGTTGGCCAGATGGATTTGAAACCTGGACAATATGGCTCCAGAGCTGGTGTGCGGAACCACTCTAATGGCTTGAACCACTTTGAAACCTCTGTCCCCTAACTCTTAATACTAGAGTCTATTAAGATATGGTGTCCTGGCCCTGGCTGGTTGGCTCAGCGGTAGAGCGTCGGCCTAGCGTGCGGAGGACCCGGGTTCGATTCCCGGCCAGGGCACACAGGAGAAGCGCCCATTTGCTTCTCCACCCCTCCGCCGCACTTTCCTCTCTGTCTCTCTCTTCCCCTCCCGCAGCCAAGGCTCCATTGGAGCAAAGATGGCCCCGGCGCTGGGGATGGCTCTGTGGCCTCTGCCCCAGGCGCTAGAGTGGCTCTGGTCGCAATATGGCGACGCCCAGGATGGGCAGAGCATCGCCCCCTGGTGGGCAGAGTGTAGCCCCTGGTGGGCGTGCTGGGTGGATCCCGGTCGGGCGCATGCGGGAGTCTGTCTGACTGTCTCTCCCCGTTTCCAGCTTCAGAAAAAAAAAAAAAAAAAAAAAAAAAAAAGATATGGTGTCCTGTCTTATACAGTGTTAGACATTAATAATAATAAAAAAAACTATCACTTATTGATGGCTACTAAGTACCAGGCGTTATACAAATATTATCTTCAGTCTTCACAATGACCCATCAAGGGATCGGAGTTGATGTTTCACAGCAGCGGAAACTGAGGCTGAGGGATGTTCAGGGTCTTGCTCAGACTGGCATACTTACCACGCAGCAGAGGAGAGATTTGAGCTCAGGTCTGTTTATTTCTGAATCAGTTTGAAAATAAATGATAAACAAACATTATTTTCTATAGTAATCTAGCTTCCAAATGTACTCTATTACAATGAGTGTACTGTGTCATTGTGCCTTGTGAGCTCCGTGAGGTTGACTTTACCAAGTTTGAAAACCAGTTTTAGTTAAGGAAGGAGTAGTAGTTTGGAACCAGAATAGTATCTGTCAAACTTTAGTTACATAAGAATCATGTATAGATTCGGAGACTTTGCCCCAAAGGTACTGAGCGAAGCTCCCAAGGGTGAGTCTCAGAAGTCAGCTCTGTCAAGGGACATGATGTGACTTTCAGCTGGTTCCCTGAGGACCCTATTTTGAAGAACACTGTACAAGACGGGGCTAGTCCAGGTCCCCTGGCCTCTGCCCTCTCCGGTTGAGGTCATATTGCACTTGCATTGTAGTCCATACAGTTTATTGACCCTTAATAATTATTCCTCATCTTCTGTCATTCATTTAGCTGACAGAAGCACATAGCACAGAACCTTAAAGCCGTGTGACCTCCGCCTCCTGTTTGGCCGTATGTTGTCGCCCTCCGCAGCCCTTTGCACGGACGAAGACCCCGCTTCACCGTGTTGTGAGATAATGTCTTGTAGGGTTGGTCTTTCAGTTACAGCAGCTGATGGCTCTCACCGCTGCATAGCTCACCCTTACGTTTGGAGAGGAAGACCATAGTCCTCTGCTGCACATGAAAGGGTTGTATCATTTCTCAGGAATGTTCAGTTAGAAACTGACAAGATTAAACGTGTAAATCTGTAACTCTCCATGAATATTAACATTTCTTTTATTTCAACCCACCCTAAAGCTGACTCGGGTTGGGTATTTACATTTGGTCCATATTTCACATCCGCCTCTCATTCCCTGCCGACGCGATTCACTCTCGCTTTGTGGGGCTTAGACTGCCAGCTTAGACTACCCGAGCTGGTAGGACTCCGCAAAGCCACTCCAGAATTCCTGATCCCCGGAAACTGTGACATAATTGGTGTATTAAGCCACTACGTGCCCTGGACCAGCGCGGCTTCTAATTCTGGGTTTTGAGTGAGAACGGTGCAGAATTAAGAAAACAGATTCATTAAGAAAAAAGGATGGGATTGAGAGGACTCTTCAATGCTGATGGCAATATCCGAGTGCCCCATAGCCCCAGTTTGCTTTATTATATAGCCATATGCAAATCAAGGAAGTTCTTGTTACAAAGTTACACATCTGAGGCTAAAACAGGAACTCTCCCAAAGCATAAACAGGAATCCCCCACCATGCATAAGTGAAATCAACCAACATCTGAACAAACAAAGAGTAAGAGGAAGGGCATGTCAATTGCTTCCAGCAACTTAAGCAAGCAAGTGAAGTGGGTGCAAATACTCAGCATCATAGGCAATATGGAATTGGAGGGGGGGAGAACTTACTCTTTTGCTAAGCCTCGAATCTATTGTAAAGGCTTTTTGCCATTTACGGTCCACAACAAATACATTTTGGGATAATTTGTTATGCAGCACTAGATGCCTAATATCATGAGAAGAAAAAACAAAAACAAAATGCTCCATCTTGTTTCAGCCAGTGTCATTTATGTTTCCTGTCACATAACAGCCAAATCTAACTCTGAGGCCCTCCCTTCTCCAGTTAATGTGTAGAATTAACCTAAAGGAGCAGGATTCCAGGGGCTGTGTTGGGCAGATAAAATATATTATGCTCACTTTGTTAAAGATGGCGCTGCCCACGTGGAAGCTGTCACCCAGGTGATATTAATGTGTATTGGGGGCAGGCTGTGGGCAGGCAGAATCCTTGTAGCCTGGGGCTTGGTTTTGGAATTAAGCCTTTCCCACCCTTTTTGATGTGGGGTGGTACAATCCCATCATGTCTCTGATAAGTGACTTTGTATTAGAGACTTCTCTATTTTGTATATTGGATTAAAGGTTTTGATTTCTACACTATAAAATAGGGGCAGAATGGGAGCTTGCACTCGGTTCCTGAGATTAGCAGAGAGGAGAGAGCAGAGAGCAGAGAAAGGCCACGTGGAGGAGGCCAGGAGAAGCAGCCAAGATGGTGGAGTGTTGAATGAGAAGCTGGTTTGTGCAGAGTTTGTGCAGGGAGAAGGAAGGAGATGGGGAACAGAGGTGAGTACGTCTGGTGAGCTAAAAACCTTTGATTCTAGGAAACTCAGATAAGTCAGTAGCTTTATGAGCACTGAATGTGAGTGGGTTTTGGAGCCCAGTGTGTGTTTTTACTTGCCCGCCGGGTGCAAGCTAGGATTAAAGATGATGGCTCATCAGTTTTTGGCTTCGTTTCCTTACCGACTGTCCGAATCCAATGCGAACCTGCATGGGCCAGGCTGCTCTGATGGTGGCCCTGGCCTTGGCTACTGGCTTTACAGTCCCAGACACTGAGAACCAGAAGGGGCCAGAGGGAACATCTTGCCCCATCTCCTTAGCTCACAGGTGAAATGAGAGCGAACGTTTAGTGCTTCCTGTGCCGAGCCCTCCACTACGTGCCCGACAACGTGCAATTCTCAGGACGTCCAGTGAGCAGGGCGCTCAGCTTCTTACCTTACAGATGAGCGGACCAGGCCAGCGCTCCGACCACTGTGCCTTACTGTCTCCCTACTGTTCCAGAACGCTTTTCACACATTACACGCACACAGCAAGGTTTTAAGACCATTAAAAGACATTTTAGTAGAGACATTTTTGGGAAAGTGAGTAGGCCAAATCATAGTTAAACTCATTACGCAAAGAAAATGATGGTTGGTTAAAGGTCAAGTACCTCTTGAAGGCCTTATCTGGAAGCTTGGTAACTGGTTTTCCATAATAGATAAGCACCTGACTGAGACAGTCCTTTTTAGAGCTGTAGATTAATTAATATGTATTAATTATTTATCATCCCTTATCACTCTCAGAGGTGCCCCAGACCTCATCTGGGCACGTGTGCACAAATGAGGAAACAGAAGCCCCAGAATGCACAGGTGAGTTGTCCAAGGTCCCCGTGGGTAGGTGAGTAGTGGTGGAGATGGAATTAAAACCCGAGACAGTGTTTTACGTAGTCAGCCTGTTCCCTCTACGACTCCTCTCAAAAGGCTATTGGCCAATGAATGGGAATCAAAGGTATGTAAGACCCTGCTGGTTCTGTCTACGTAGCTCGGAGCGTTTGAACATTTTCTGAGCGTGAGCTTGTGGAACCAGGGACGTTTTTTTGTACTGTGTTTTGGGTTTCTGAGGATTTTCTGGCTTACCGTCAGGGGCTGGGAGAAGGAAACAGAGCTGACACTTCCCTGAATACTTTTTTCCCCTTTCTGTAGGCAGGAATTAAGCAACCACCTGCCAGATTTCATCATAGCAATGAATGCGAGCCCGACACTTGACAGGAAGCTTATCGTTCATTTCTGTTCCAACTTGTGATAGTTTTCCTTGATACATGGTGCTAACAGCTGAGTCAAGCTGTCCTTGGGCCCAGCCACCTTTCCCTCTGGCCAGGTGCACCAACACTGTACCGTCCTGGTCCAGGTAAGCTGGCCTGTCACAGAGCCTTTGATTGCAAGTCAAGGAATTTGTACTGACTTGGCAATAACGTATTAAGAACAAGGTAAGTGACACTCAGGTATGTTTAGGAAATAAAGGCTCTCTTCTGTTTGGAATTTTTGCAAAGACACATTATAAAGCACTTTACACATTGTTCCTCCATATTTGTACTGAAGTAAACTACAGTCTTAGCATTTTCTACTCCTCGCAAGGTAATCTAAGGATTGGCACTACTCTGTATTTGGACACCAATGTAGTTTGTGGTGTTACCCACATTCTTCTTAGTCACCTTTGACTCCAGTTCAGAAGTTAATAGCTCATATTAGGTATTTAGCTTGTCAATATAAATTAATGACAAGGATTACTTTTCATTGTAAGGTTAAGTACATGGTCTAGGAAGAGAAAGACACAGATTTTTATCTCCTTGATTTTCCATTAACTAGCTCCAGGCCTTGGACAAATCAATGACTGTCTAAACATCATTTCCCTTTCTCGCCAAGTGAGAAAAACAGAACCTTCCACATCCAGCGGTTGTGAGGATTACACATGACACTTCCTGTAAAGCAGTTATAGTTCCTGGTGCAGGGTAAGACCTTAATACATTTTAATTGTTGTTTTCTTCTCTCTCCTTCCGCCTGTCTCGTTTTTCTTTCATTTATTACTCCCCCCGCCCTGCCCATGCTGCTTTTCCTCATCTCTTTATTTCTGTCTTATCTGTTCCTTTTTCTTTTATGTCTCTTCCTGTCTCAGTTCTTCTGTGACCCTATGCCTTTCTAGCTGTCCAAGCATTTCCTTTTTTCATGTATGAGGCATCAGTGAGCCACCTCTAGGGGCAAGAGCGTCACACCTTGAAAAAATAGCACAGTAAGTAGCACCTGTATTCCGATCCGATGGCCTATCATGTTCTTCTAAAATGGGATGCGTGGGGCCCTGGCCGGTTGACTCAGTGGTAGAGCGTCATACCAGCATGTGGATGTTCTGGGTTCAATGTCCAGTCAGGGCACACAGGAGAAGTGACCATCTGCTTCTCCACCTCTCTCCCTTCTCTCTCTTTCTCTCTCTTCTCCTCTCGCAGCCATGGCTCAATTGGTTTGAACACGTCGGCCCTGGGTGCTGAGGATGACTCTGTGGAGCCTCCACCTCAGGTACTAAAAATAGCTTGCTGGTGAGCATGGCCCCAGAAGGGCAAAGCATCAGCCCCAGATGGGGGTCCTGAGTGAGTCCTAGTCAGAGTGCATGCAAGAGTCTGTCTATCTCCCCTCCTCTCACTTGGAAAAAAGAAAACAGAAAAAAGAAAGAAAATAAATAAAATGGGAAGCACGAGTTCCAAAAATGGAAACATGAAATCTGGGAAGGGACACTGAACAGGAAGGAAGATGCCCATTGTGATAGACAGCCAACCCTTCCCCCCACCCCAACTTTGTAGCAACTATGGGGACTTTTAAAAGAGTTAGCAGCAACCTTGGCTGGCGCGGGAGGCCTAGGCATGGTGAAGAGGGTCCTGTGTGTGTCCCGTAGGAAGTGCCACAGGAGCTTGGTGGTCTCAGGAACAGAACCCAGCGAGAGCTCATTGGAATGGCCTCTTAGTGACCAGAAGAGAAAGTTCCATGCCAGAAGGATGGGACCAGGTGGCAGAGATGAAGGCAGAGGTCTCTAGGCACAGGTACAGGAAAACTTTTGTTAAAGAGACTGAGAAAAAAGTAGCTTCCCCTCCCCCTCCAAATCAGCCACAGTCCCACCACCCAAAACGGCCACTGTCAACATTTTAATATACTTCCTTTTATCTGCTTTTAAATGTATTTATCAAATATGGTTGTCATCAGGTGGTAATATATTCATTTCTGTATTTCTGACATTAAAAGTAAAACATGCTCAAAACATGGCAAAGAAGAGAAAACTATCACACAAAGGGACTCGTTAAGATTTTCCGTCATTCATTTCCAGTCCTCCGTGTGCGTTTTTTGCAAACTGGGTGTGGATTATGCTGGGTGAACGATTTTGATCTAGCCTTTTTTTTCAATTTACCGTCTACCACACCCATTTCTCCAATATTAAAAACACTGCGCCTACCCTCAAAGATGCTTCCGGTTCCAACGGGAATGTGGACGAGGACCAAATGGCACTGCAAACAGAAAAGCCAGAGGCAAAGCAGGTGCACAACACCGGTTTCGAAGACAACTCGGGGATAAACCTGAAACTGCCAAGTTCCGCTTGGCAATTAGCACGATTGCTCCTGATTGCATATAATCAAACGGTTTTTCCCTTTAATAGTGTTTTTAAAGTTTTAGAAAGTTATTGAACAAATTCTTTTAAAATGCATTCTTAAACATGAATTTTTATAACTATATGAGCATTAAATGAATGTATTTAATTACTAAAACTATACCAATGGACAACATATTTAAAAGGCATTTAACAGCTTTACATCCCAGAACCTCGGCTCACAAGTTTCTGCTGTTATTCTAGAAATATATATATATATATTTTAAAACACAAATGAAAGCATACTGAACCAAGTGTTTTCTACATTTTTTTTTTCATTTTTCCGAAGCTGGAAACAGGGAGACAGTCAGACAGACTCCTGCATGCGCCCGACTGGGATCCACCCGGCATGCCCACCAGGGGGCGATGCTTTGCCCCTCTGGGGTGTTGCTCTGTTGCGTCCAGAGCCATTCTAGCGCCTAAGGCAGAGGCCACACAGCCATCCCCAGCGCCTGGGCCATCTTTGCTCCAATGGAGCCTCGCTGAGGGAGGGGAAGAGAGAGACAGAGAGGAAGGAGAGGGGGAGGGGTGGAGAAGCAGATGGGCACTTCTCCTGTGTGCCCTGGCCGGGAATCGAACCCGGGACTCTTGCACACCAGGCCGACGCTCTACCGCTGAGCCAACCGGCCAGGGACTCTACATTTTTTTAAACTTAGTAAACCTTGGTTTCACAGCAAACACAGGTTTATCTTATGCTTTTTAACAGATGCGTATTTGTTCCTTGAATGACTGTGCTATAATTTATTTCTCTAATATCTTATTAATTTGTTTCCAAAAACGTTTCCAATATTTTTGGTCATTGTGTGAAAAACTTTATTATATTTTCACTATTTCAATGAAAAAAACCCCCAAGAAAGTAAGGATTTGGGGCAAACTGCAGGCTTGTATGTATTTCATATTCTGAGGTCATTTGCCTTTCAACTCAGTGCCTGTCTTTTTCATTTAATAATGCCATCATCCCTACTGAAAGCTTTATTGTTATTTCTGTAACAGTTGTGGTTATTTTGACTGACAGGGAAGAGCACTCTGGCAGGAGTTTGGACTGAATTCCAGATGTTTTACAATGGCGGCATTCTTTCCCTGCTTGTTTTCACAACTAAGCCCCTATCGGGGAAAGTGCTGTGTCACACGTGCAAACAAACAAAGCTAAACGACTGAGAGTTGCCTTTTCCTGACCAGGAACCTTTTCCACTGCCCTCAAACGAGGGTTGGTTGGAAAACACTAGGCCTAGTGTCGTATTTTTAGGTCACCAAGGAATGATTTGGCATTTTTTGTTTCCCTTGTAGCATGCAGTGTTTCAGACAGAATGAGAGTGGAAAAAAAACAAAACACGGATGCTCCAGGCATGACACAATGTGGATTTTCACTGCTCTGCTCACATGCCTTGTCCAGTCTCCTTGGGGGGGGGGGGGCAGTTGCTCCCGTGGTCAGCTAGAACTTCTTTGCTGCCCTGTACCAGCAGGAATCACAGAGGGGCGGCTACACCGACAACCTTGGCCTTAATAACAGTTCCTGATCTGCTGCCGGTGCAATAACCTACAATGACGATACTAAACTGATCAGTGTCTTCTTTCTGGGACTAAAGTTTAATGTAAATCAACCATTTAGCTGATACGTCAGGTTATTCACTGCTACATTACTCAGCGCACGGAGCTGATGTTAATGGCTTCTTTGGAAGGGAAGAATGACCCACAGGACTTCCATTCGTCGCTTGATTTCTTTCCTTTTTGTCATCTTAAACAAACTCCTTGAAATGGCCAGAGTCCAAAGTGGCTGTTATTACTGTGCAGCTGACTACACAGCTTTCAATTCTGGGTTACAGGGAAACTGTGCGGATAGGTTGTTTTTGAGATTCAGCGCCTATTTCATGTTCTAGGAGGTACACAGACAAACAACACAGACTGGCGCTGGAAAATAAAACATGGTGGTGTTAAATTTGTTAAAATTAGGAAATTACAAAATGCCATGAACTTTCCTCATTCCTCCTTTCTTTACTCAGCGAGGACTGAGTCGGGACTGTATGAAAGGCATTGTTCTAATGCTGAAGATAAAACAAAGTGCCCGTTCCCATGGAGCTCACTTCTCTACGTAACTGGTTCGGCTGAGGTGTGAGTCTACATTCCAAGACAGCGGGAGTGAAAGGTCAGAACGAAGGCAAGAAAGAGAGGGGAAATAAGGGAATGCCTTCTGGGGATATTAAAAAACATAGAGGCAAAGCCCTAGTGAAAGAGCAGCACATAAAAAGAAAGGAGAAAGGAGGAGAGGAGGAGAGAGAGAGAGTGCAAGATATTAAGGTCCATACCTCTATTCCATTACTTAAGCATTATTCCTGTGTCTTTAGAACAAATTGTATATAAATCACCATCTCTGTATCCCACCCAATTAGCACAGTGCCTAACCAGATTCATATGGCCAGATTATTCATTTATTATAAGCAGTTCAAATAGATACACTCTCTTAATCCTCACAACAATCCTATGGAGTAGGTATTAGTTTTCATTAGTTTAGACTGCTATCACAAAAAAAATATAGATTGGCAGGGGTGGAGGGAGACTATGAACAACTGAAATTATTTCTCATAATCCTGGAGGTGTAAAGTCCAAGATCAGGGTTCCAGCATGGGGAGGGCCCTCCTCAGGGTTCGTCCATAGCAGTATTACCCCCATTTTACATACGGGAAAACTGAGGCCTGGAGAAGCCGTGTAGCTTACTGAAGGTCATACAAGTACAGTAGTATGGAAAAACCAGAAGATTTATCAAACGCCGTTGGTGTCATGGAGCTTGATAGATAATAGGTATGGAATATACTTGGCTCTTACCTTCCTGGAGTTTATGGCCATTGTCAGTTTAGCACAAAGAGTCAGGAGGTTCTGGCTAGAAATACATGGCAAAGATTTATTCAAGGGTTTTAGGGTTTGCAGACCAGAAACACAGCTAGACAACAAACACTCAGAGTGTTCCAAAGGGGGAAAAAAAAAAAGTTGAGCTCTTACAGAGTTCTTAAGACAAAAAGAACATTCTTGAGAACTTCTTATCCTCTGGATTGGTCCAAGATGTTTCCTGCCTCAGCCCAATTGATTTTAGTAAGTTAGCAGGTTGATAGTAGTGACTGTGTTACTTCTTTACTCTTTCCTCGCCATGAAGCAAGTAACATACCCCTACCCAGGTTCTTAGCCTTCCCAGTTTTCTCCTGTTACTTTGTGTACATTAGCCCTCCAGCCAAGCAGCAGAGCTTTGATCAGCGTGACTGGTGCCCACAGCAGGGACTCCCTGGCCTCCTGGAGGGCTAGGGTCCAGACCAGGTGGCCTGTCAGGAAGGACATATTGACCTTTCTCTTGGCAGTGATCCCCTTAAGTCTCCTTCCTTTCTGAGCCCCTGCTCACCAGGGAGGGATATGTGGTCCTCAACCACATGAACCGTCTGTGATTATCCGCCTGTACCCCCACCATCCAAGGCCTGTCATCCCTGATCTGCCATTCCAGGGCTTGGCGGGCCTTCCCACCTCCTTGGTGCCCCAAATTATTCCCCTCCTTGGAGCCATCAGAATTCCCGCCGCCCCAGAGGAGCCTAACAAGGAGGATACCCAGCTCCTTGGTCTCTGCCCAGCCCCCCAGCCCCGGACGCAGGCGCTGGCCCCGAGAGGCCTGCTGGGGCCGCCAGTGTCCTCCTTGTCACGTGTCACCGTCGCCCTGTGGGTGGCCCGCTCCTGGAGCGCTCAGTCCAGGCTCACGCATCGCTGGGGCCTGGGACCAGCCGGTGGGAGGTCAGCCTTCGGCCTGGTGCCTGAGTGTGACGCCGGGAACCGCAGGGAGGCAGAGGGCGGCTCAAGAGGGCTGGGGTCACGCACAGCACAGTCACCCTGGAAGACTGGGCGACTTGCCCGACTGCGACCATTGTGTTCGGCTGCCTTGGCCTCAAGGTCTGATGGGCCACTTGGCAACAGCAGTCGAGCTGAGATCGCCCCTAAAATGACACTCTGACTCTTCAGATAACGTTTTATTTTGCAAAACAAACAGCAGAGGACTTGGTTTCTTTCTGCAACACGCGAAAAGGGCAAGGAATGATGACTGGAGGCGGGAGGTGGAAGCTCGAGCCTCCACCGCCCGCCGGGTCACGTGGGCCCGGGGGACCGCATGGCGGCGGCCCGCGCGGCCCCGCGTCCCGGCCGGCCCGGCCGCCCGGGCGCGCGCGCCGACGGGGCGGGCGCATGCGCAGGGGGGCGCGCCGCCTCTGCCCGGCGGCGAGGGTGTCTATGGAGAGGCGGCGGCCGCGGCTGCGGAGGCAGAGGCGCAGGCAGCCGCGATGGCGCCCTTTCCCGAAGAAGTGGACGTGTTCACCGCCCCGCACTGGCGGATGAAGCAGCTGGTGGGGCTGTACTGCGACAAGGTAACGGCGTGCGGGGCCTCTCACTCTGGGCGGCGCAGGCGGAGAGGCGGAGCGGGCCGCGTCCCCGGGCGGCCGGGCCTGCGCCGCGCCCGCAGCCCCCGGGGCCGCGCCGATCGCCGCCTGCGTCGCTGTCAGCGCCGCGCTCGCTGCCCCGCACGGGCCCCGGGAGCCCGCGCCGCCGCCCGCCCACCGCCTCCGACGTGCCCTCGGGGCTGGCGGCGCGGCCCTCCTGGCCGGGGGCTGGCTTCCCGCGGCCGCGCGGGGCCTCCCGCTCGTGCGCCTCCGGGGAGCGGGGCATCTTGGCTTCCCACCGACCTGCGGGGACATCGGGACTGCCACCTGCGGGGGGGCTTCCCAACGGTCAGGGGTTGCCGCTCCCGCAGCTGCGCCCGCCTCACCCATCACCACTTGCCCCAGCCCTGCGCCCGGCGGGTTGGGGGGCTCCAGGTCTCTGCAGACGCCCACCCACCCATCTTCTTCTGGGCTTGCTTCCCGGCACTACGGGAAGCCTCTCCCGAGTGGCCCCCAGTTCGTTTTCAGCCCCAGCTCTCCAGGGGTTTGATTTGGGAGAAAACCCAGGTTTCTTGGCTTAGGAACTAGCGAGCTTCCCTTCTTCGTTTGTGGTTATTACTATTATTTTTTCCTCGCAACTTGGTCTTGGGCATTGACGCCTTGTGGATCTTGTTCTAAGACAGCTATTTTCTGCTGGCATTCTTTACGTGGGCTGGAAGAAAAGGGGCCTCGGAAAAAAGTTGCTTTAAGCGGTCATCGGTGCATCATAAGCTGAACAGGCACTTTTGTGGAGATGGTTCAGGACCTTTCGCTAATAATTTTAAAGCAGTAATAACGCTCCGCGGTTTTTTGTTTGTTTGTTTTGTTTTGTTTTTTTTTTGTCAGTTGACGTTGGGGAAAGTCCATATGGATAGCCTGAAAACATTGGGTAGTTCTGTTTCATGTAGAAATGAACCAGATAAAAACAAAACAAAACATTTAAACAAGTCTGTTTTAAGCACAGAAATAAACTTTTGTGAATTGTCAGGAATTCCATGGCATTAAGCAGAACCACTGTTGAGAGAGAAGAAAGGCTGTCCTAGCCCAGTGAAGTGGGTGCAGGACTCCGGCAGGGTTCACTGCTGGGCCACACTCAAAACCAAGGGCCAGCCTTTCTCTCCCTGAAGTTGGAACATTAAAAAATACGTGGTTTAGATACAGATTTAAACACCAGGGTATTCTAGGACAGTGCTTCTCAACCTTGGTTGCTTGTTAGAATCACCCCCCCCCCCCAAATAAAATGATTAAAAATCCTGATGCCTAAACCACTGAAGTCAGGATCTCTGAGGGTGGGACCCAGGCATCAAGTGCAATCATGCACACGTAATGACTTTTTGTTGTAGGAGGAACTGTATTTACAACCTTGGTCCTGTAAAGATGATAATGAAACTGAAAAATTCCTACGTCCTAGTGACATTGTAGCCGATGTCCCCAGTGCATTACTCAGGCATTTGTGGTGGTGCTGGTGTAAACAAACCTATTGCACTGTCAAATTGAGTACAGTACATAGAGTTCTATACAGTACGTAGTACTTGGTAAGAAACTACTCTTACTGATTTCTATAGTTACTACACAATATAGCGTTATTTTGGAACATACTTTTTCTACTTACAAAAGTTTACTGTAAAACAGTATGTCGTGTCATGTCATGCATGGCACGTCTCTTGATTCTATTATTTCCTCTCGTGCTTGATTTAACCTTATGTTTTGTACAGTATCATGCTGTACAGGCTTGTAGCCTAGGAGCGGTATGTCGTGTCGTACAGCTCAGATGTGTAGCAGGCTCTACTTAGATGATGGTATCTAGCTTGGTGTAAGTGCTTTCTGATGTTTGCACAACAGTGAAATCGCTTCATCATGAATTTCTCTGGATGTGTCCCCATCGTTATGGGGCATGTGACTGTATAATTTAAAGCTCTGGGTGAGTCTAGTGTGCAGCCACGGGTGAGAATTGCTTATCCAGGAGAAGCATCAAGAATGGACGGGCCGTCAGTGAAGCTGAGGAACCCCGATTTCTTGAGTTAGCTTACTGGAGTGTTTTCAGCTCCTCTGGCTTTTGGACTTATTCTAACAGTATCCTTGAGTTGCAGCAAAGGAAAAAATGGGGAGGGTTTTTACTTTATCAAAATCAAAAAGGGAAAGTTAGTGAGGTCTAAGGAAATCTGAAGTCTCTCCATTTTAGATTTGGGGAGAGATAGCTTGGGGATCCCCTGAAATTTTTGTACATGTGAACATTTCCCTAGGAGATTTGTGGCTTTCGTAAGATTGCCAAATACTTGATATTCTACTAAAATAATTAAGACTCACCAGTTTCTTTAGTTATGTACTAGAGTAACCAGCCTTATTTTAAAATTTTGAAAAAGTTTTGTGTGTCATTACCTGGTGGTTGAGAACACTGGGACAAATTTCGAAAATACGACGCCATTTTTAAAAACAACATCTGGGTCAGATAAGATTCTTTTTAGTGGTTAAATGTTCCTCCTGCAATAACTAGAATGCAGATTTGGTTGACATGGTGTAAGTGAAAGTCCTTGCTAACTCAACTAATGAGTTGTAGTTAATGACATTGCTGTATACATTCATCGAGAAGATTAATAGTCCAATTTTCTGACCTGAGGATCAGAGACCAAAGTGATTTAGGGGGAAAAAAAACTGCATAAGAATTCTACATTCAAATTTTTTTTTGAGAGTAATAGCTAATTGAGTTCTCTCCTTTGTTGTTCTTTGGGACCTAGCCTGGAAAAATGAGTGTTTTATAATGGCTAAATAGACTTTCATTAGTTCGCTCTCTCTCTCTCTCTCTTACTGATTTGAGGGGCAGAGAGAGAGAGAGAGAGAGAGAAATCAGTTTGTTGCTCCACTTAATTACGCATTCGTAGGTTGATTCTTGTGTGCTCCTTGACCAGGGACCAAACCTGCAACCATGGCACGTATGAGGACAGTGCTGTAACCACCTGAGCTACGTGGCCAGGGCAGTGGCTGAGTAGTCTTAAGGATTATTTATTTTTATTCATTTGCTGTCCCAAGTCTTGCCTTCACCATATTTTGGTTGCATAGACCAGGGATATCTAACCCAAACAGCCTACAGCAAAACTACAAAATGAGAGCTAGTTTTTATACTCACACTAAAAAAATACAGAGTATGGTATTTTACTATATTCTGAATTTTGGCTCTAAATGCCCAGTAATTATAAAGAAGCAGTTTTATTTCTAGTACAATACATTTATTTCAAGTACAATATATTGTAGAAACCTCCATTTACTTACTAGCATCAACTAAAATCATTTAAATGCCTAGACTAGTTTAGTTGGAATAATTTATTCCGAAGTTGCAGGCCATTTTAAATATCGCTGTATAATACCTAATTTAATACTCTGCTCGTGGATTTCTTCTTTTGATAAGTGGCTTGTGGAAAGGTTTTTCCTTGTTACCCTGGTAATGGTCCTTGGAAGTAGGTTAAGGCAGGAGTATTTCTGTTTTCTAGCTGGGACGTGTAGGCCTGGGTTAGCTAGACCAAGTTTACACGAGCAATTAGTGGAAGATCCGGATGGAAACTCAAGTCAGGATCATGATTCTTGGTTTAATTTTCTTTGTATGAAACCAGAGGCCCTGGCCGGTTGGCTCAGCGGTAGAGCGTCGGCCTAGCGTGCGGAGGACCCGGGTTCGATTCCTGGCCGGGGCACACAGGAGAAGCGCCCATTTGCTTCTCCACCCCTCCACCGCGCTTTCCTCTCTGTCTCTCTCTTCCCCTCCCGCAGCCAAGGCTCCATTGGAGCAGGGATGGCCCGGGCACTGGGGATGGCTCTGTGGCCTCTGCCTCAGGCGCTAGAGTGGCTCTGGTCGCAACATGGCGACGCCCAGGATGGGCAGAGCATCGCCCCCTGGTGGGCAGAGCGTCGCCCCTGGTGGGTGTGCCGGGTGGATCCCGGTCGGGCGCATGCGGGAGTCTGTCTGACTGTCTCTCCCTGTTTCCAGCTTCAGAAAAATGAAAAAAAAAAAAAAAAAAAAAAAAAAAAAGAAACCAGAGTAGTTTCCGAAAAAATTTTTTGTTTCAAAAATTTCTTTTTCTAATTCTCAAAACTTAATATGAATTCTGTAATTGTGCATTGAGTTTCTTCTGTCAGTTGGTCTTTTTAAAAAAATTTAAAAAATTTTTTTCTGAAGTTGGAAACGGGGAGGCAGTCAGACAGACTCCCGCATACGCCCGACTGGGATCCACCTGGCACGCCCACCAGGGGGCGATGCTCTGCCCATCTGAGTCCCTTCTAGGGCCTGAGGCAGAGGCCACAGAGCCATCCTCAGCTCCTGGGCCAACTTTGCTCCAGTGGAGCCTTGGCTGCGGGAAGGGAAGAGAGAGACAGAGAGGAAGGAGAGGGGGAGGGGTGGAGAAACAGATGGGCGCTTCTCCTGTGTGCCCTGGCCGGGAATCGAACCCGGGACTCCTGCACGCCAGGCCGACACTCGACCACTGAGCCAACCGGCCAGGAGTCAGTTGATCTTATGATAGTAGCTTGTGTTGGTGATATGAGATGAGGTCCCTATTTTTAAGGAGTTTGCAGGTTAACATTGGTGGTTGGATGGAAAACCAAATACAGAGTCGTCGGAGCCAGGGGAGTCGTCTGTACATGGAAGTGTTGGACTGGTCCTAAGGTGCTCAGACTGGGTTCTGAGAACAAGGAAGGTGGGGTTGTAAGGGGAAGCATGGCACAGGGATCCCCAGACATACACATGAGCACGGACAGAAAACTCAAGTGGTGGAGGCTTGCTGGTGTGCCCAAGTTTTAGATAAGGCTATTAAAATCGCCATCTACTTTATCATTTTATAAAGAAAGGACATTTTTTTGACCAAACTAGCTAGGGAGGAAATAAGCTCAGGATGATTTGAGCAGATAATTTTTTAAAAATTGAACAAATATTGCTTTATGAGAATTCACTTTGTTTTTCTTGTTTTTTCTATTTCTTTACATATGTGTAAAAACTGTTATTGACTGGCATGGAGAAGACTGAGTGGTTTATTGGAGAGAACGATGAATTGAGAGCTAGGAGAGGAAGGAGAAGGGAATTTAATGGGTTCTTACTACATGCTTATGTTATTTCTCTAAATCTTCCCAAGAGCCCCGTGAGACAGGTATTATCCCTCATTTAAAGATGAAGAAACAGACTTAGTGGTTAAGGAACTTACCCAACTCACTCAACTAGTAATTAGAAGAGCCTGCATTTTAATCTTGGGACTTCCCCCTTCTGAGGACCATGCTTGCTACTTACTACTAGCTGTGGGGTTTTATGTGTTGCCTGTGGGTCACAGTTTTTCTGTCTGTAGACTTAGTTTGACCAGAGATAGTTGGGTTTTTTCATTAAGTGCAAATCTGCCTTGATTAAATGAAAGCATTGTCTGGCTGAGTAGACAAAAAGTACAAACTTATTTGGGGCAACAGTAGTGTTTGGGTTTTGTTATGCTATTTTCATATCTATTTTTGAACTTATCTAGTATTTAAGTGACACAACTTTTCAAATCAGTTTGATGCCAGGCTGTGTATGATTTTAGGTTGTAGAGTATCTGAGACAGAAAGCTATAAATTTTTTAAGTAGTGGAGATATCGTGTTACCGGTTGTTACTATTTGTTGATTATGTGTGTTCTGTTCTACATAGGTTTTTTGTTTAATTTGCCAGGCATTGGAGTATACAAGTTTATAGGTCACCTAGGAACTTTTATATCTTACTGTAGAATGTTGTTTTTCAAAATGTGTCCTATGATCCATTTGTGGGTCACTAAATCAATTTTGTGGGTCAGAAACAGCATTGAAAACAAAATGGAAAAGTTAATAGAATGCATCACAGGTTAGAGATGGAAATAATGTTTGCTGAAATCTGTTTGAAATGTTTGTGATGTGTGTGTGTGTCTGGATTGTGCTGCATTTCATACAGTGGTCATAGTTACTCGTGTTTGGAAAACACTTCTTCAGAGCAGCATTTCTCAACTACAACATCATTAACATTGTGGGCCAGGTGGTTTTTTGTTGTGGGGGCTGTCCTGTGCATTTGTAGGATGTTTAACTGGATCCCTGACTTGACTTTTTTACCCACTAGATGTCAGTAGCACTTCTGCAATACTGACGTCCAAACTGTCTCCAGACCTTGCCCATTAGTTCCTGGAGGCGCAAAGTCGACTCCTTTGGGAGAGCTGTTTTTGAGCGGCGTTCTCTCTGACAGTCGGATTGGAAGACAGGGCTTTGTGATTGGGACTAGCCTTGCGTCTTGTGGAAAGGACCTAGCTTTTAGAGGCATGGAGATTTGATTTTTGTTATTGTCTATTACTTGTCTGGTTTTGGCTGAGTTATTTTCTCTGAGCCTCAGGTTTTTCATGTGTAAAATGGGAATTAATACCTACTTTCTAGGATTGTGATAAGAATAATACCTAAAAGTACTTAGTATAATACTTAGCATATCATAGGCCACGGTGTGTTCCTGCTGTTATTAATGTATATAGGGTTATTTTTTCTTAATCGAGTCTGTATGCTTGAATAACTTTGCAAAGGCAAACAGTTTTGAAAAACCATTCATATAAACAGCTTTTATAAAAGTTAAATTGTGTATGCTCTGTTTTAGTTCTTTTTTTAACTGCTAAATTTACAGGCTTTAATACCAGGCGCTAGAGTGGCTCTGGTCGCGACAGAGCGACACCCTGGAGGGGCAGAGCATCGCCCCTGGTGGGCAGAGCATCGCCCCTGGTGGGCGTGCCAGGTGGATCCCCGTCGGGCGCATGCGGGAGTCTGTCTGACTGTCTCTCCCCGTTTCCAGCTTCAGAAAAAAAAAAAAAAAAAAAGGGTTACTCTTTTCAAGTGGAGAAAAACTAACTTGGGTAATATAAGTACTTTTTTAAATGATAGTTTTACCTGAGCTAAATATAGAAGTAACAGAAAAGCCCAAGTAAGGCTTATATATGTTACATTCTGTGTTCTTTAAATATGTTATTAAATTGCACAAAAACCCGATGTGGTAGTTAATACCATTAGCCTTATTTTACAGATGAAGAAACTGAGGTGCAGAGCAGCTTAATGGCTTTTGCTGAGAGAGACGGATTCATGCCTTAGCGATATGGCTCCACAGTCAGCACTGTTCACTCTGTGCTGGGTCGACCCTACAAAGAACACAGGGAACGTAGAGCCCTTCTGTGCATCTGATTGGGCTTCCAGTCCTTAACATGAACCTGAGTTTCACCTTAACTGAAAGATTTCCTAATAGTCCCTTGACAGTGTATGCAAAATTTCCTGCGTCTTTCCCTTAACTCGCATTTTTTACTTTTTTGCCTTGTTTTGTTTTTTAAAAATTTATAGCCGATATTAATGCTGTCTTGATTTATCTCTTATTTCTCTGATTTTTAATTTTTTTTTAAAATATAGTGACACATGATAATTTCAGTATTTGCTGAAATTAGACACTAGTGAATTTTGTTGTGATCTTATGTAGCATTCTTAGGATCAAAATCTATATTGGTTTAACCAAATCATCCTATGTTGTTGTTTTTTGGCTCAGTAGCTAGTTTGAAAGAATTAAAAGAATAATATTTTAGGATGTGAAAATTATTTGAAAATCAAATTTTAGTGTCCATTGTAAATAAAGATCTGTTGAAATAACCCACTCATTTGTATAACTACTTTTGTGCATCAACAGCTGAATTGCCTTGCACAACTGAAAATATTTACTTCCTGCCCCTCGAACAAAATAAGCTGCCAACCCTGTTCTAGATCACTTGTTTGTTGTGGTTACCATTCATTGTCTTATTTCCCCTCACCGGCATTAGAGAATGGAAGCTCTGTAAAGCAGAGATGTCTCTTTTGTAAATGGATGTATCGCAGGTATTAGAAACAGTGCTTGGCTCATACTAGCTGCCCGTTAAATATCTGAATAGAGTAAAAAAAATGCAGGAATTTATAAAACTGAATGATTAATTTTCAAAATGAGGATAGTTAACATTTACTAAGCACTAATTTATTTTAATCTCACAGGTACCGTGTGAAGTACAGGTGTTGTTATTCCCATTTAACACCATGAAGAAACTGAGACATAGAGGGAGAAATGAACTGAGCCACAGTTATACAGCCAACTAAGTGGTAGAGCTGGGATCTGAAGTCCCATCTTAGAGGACTGTTTTTTCCCCTTTTCTGATATTTTTAAAAATCTGTTTTACTTCCCTTTCTCTATTTTATTCATTTATTTATTTATTATCTTAGAAACTCTGACCATAGATCCGGTTTTCTTTTTCGTTGTTTAGCGAGAGAGAGAGAGACAGGAAGGGAGAGACATGAGAAGCATCAATTCTTCGTTGCAGCACCTTAGTTGTTCATTGATTGCTTCTCATATGTGACTTGACCGGGGGCTCCAGCCGAGCCAGTGACCCCTTGCTCAAGCCAGTGACCTTGGGCTCAAGCCCGCGACCATGGGGTCATGTCTATGATCCCATGCTCAAGCTGGCGACCCTGCGCTCAAGCTGGAGCTCAAGCCTGTGACCTTGGGGTTTCGAACCCAGGGTTCTCGCGCTGTGTCCCAGGTTGACGCTCTGTCCACTGTGCCACTACCTAGTCAGGCTAAATGACTTAATATGTAATCTATACTGCTTTTTACAGAAGCTAAATTAATTGTTCTGTGTATAGTAGAATAGTTTTGCTCTAGTCATCTTTTCTGATGCTTTATCAAGAGCCTACCATTCCTGCCGAGAGCAGGCAATGAAGACAGCTTATACCGGGCTCTGCTTTAGGAATACTAGATCAGCAAGTCTAGGAAGTATGCTGTTAGTTCCTCCTCGTCCATTTATACTCTGTTCTTTCTAACTAATCAGATTTTCCACTTTAAAATGCACTTTGAAACTGGAATTGATATAATTGAAGGTGGATTTAATATGACAGTAGAGGTAATGGAGGGTTTGAATATTTGAACTTTAACTTGGATCGGGTTGATGATCTGTATGCTTTTAACAAGAGAATTTAATGTCATTTAAATATAGAAAGTTAAAATTATGTCAGAATAGTCATTTTCTCTTGTTGAATAGTAGAATTAAAAAATGACAGTGTATATATTTCTTTACATGTTCATTGATTTGTTCTTTCCTTCAAGTGCATTTACCTTCTTATGCCCGAGGTTTCCACAGGGTACTTTTGTACTGCCTCCACTCCAGAAAAGTACGTGATTTCTAACAGAAGCTGCTGAGTGAATATTAGTTCCCCTCAAGTTATCTAATAATGTTCTAATAGCTCAATATTTTATAATTATTTTCTGAACAGAGCAAACTCATCTTGATATTAAAGTTTAAACAAGCTGTAATGAAATATTTTTGAATTGTTTACATTGTTAAAGTAGTATACTAGCATGCAGAACATTTTAAACAAAGAAAAAACACTCATCACATTCTAACAACTGTATTTTTACATTGTTATAACAATATTATTGACTATATTCGCTGTGCTATATTTTACACAGCTATTTTAATGTTTACATATAACTCTGTGGAGTATCCATATTTAGCCAGAGTATAGACTGATAGAATTTTAGGCTTGGAGGAAATCTGGTCTAATCTCTTTTATTTAAAGAAACCTTAAATTTAACCAAGTATAAGAGAGGTATTTTGCTACATATAAGATAAATAGGAACGATTTAAATATTTCTTATTGATGCATATTTACATGTATTTATTATACCTTTCTTTTTAAATTTTTATTCAGCTTTCTAAGACCAACTTTTCCAACAACAATGACTTCCGTGCTCTCCTGCAGTCTCTGTATGCTACTTTTAAGGAGTTCAAAATGCACGAGCAGATCGAAAACGAATACATAATTGGCTTGCTTCAACAACGCAGCCAGACCATTTATAATGTACATTCTGACAATAAACTTTCTGAGATGCTTAGCCTCTTTGAAAAGGGACTGAAGAATGTTAAGGTGAGTTGTAAAAATGGATATTTTTCTATCACAACTTGTGTCATCGTCTGGTATGTCATTGGCAAAATTTGTTAGCCTTCTACAATAAGCGATGTTCAAGAAGACTTGTTAATGATGGTAGGGCGGACTTTATTCAAGGGGTTACTGCTGTGGGGTTCAGCTCAGTATAACAGGGACACGTGGGGATGGCAGCTAAGGAGCAGGGAGGGGCAGGAAAATGACTAAGAGGAAACTTCGGGGCTAGAGAGATTCTTGGTAGGATTTTTCCTGAAGGCAGACCAGCCTGGTAAAATCTCAAGGGTGAATAGATAATGAGGGGTCACAAGATGCCAAGGTTGGGGGGATATTTTTTGTAGATGAGACAGACTCAGGATGATCTTTGCTAAGATTGAACTTAGTGAGCCGAGGTTGAGGTTGGACCCAGTTAGGAGGAGGGCTCAGTGCATCCTCAGTCAGGTTTGATAGAAGTCTCTCTGTTAGGTCTTTGTTACAGTGTATAAAATCCTATAATGAAGGCTACTCCCTAAATCTGAAAGCTTTTGAAGTTGACATTTTAATTACCGTAAATTTTTTACTTATAATATTTGCTGAACTCTTAAAGCAAAGATATAATAAATTTGGTTACTGGTGAGTGAATTGTTACATAGAATAAATGAACACTTTAATTTTTAAATTATATTTATTATAAAATTGATTGTTAGCTAAAATGTTTACTGTATTTTCTTTTCCCATATTTTAGGGCACAGGATTTTTTAAACGGTAATTTTTAAAGTTAAAGATAATTTGAGTGTAGTTTAGGATAGTGATAGAGATTTTTCTAGAATTGTATTTACAAATTACAGAATATTTGAAATTTGGTCTTTGTTTATTCCCTTGCCGGTGTGGTGAAGCATAGACTTAAATTTCAACTCTGTCAAAGCGCCATGCATCTGTCAGTTTCAGAGTCCTGTTCTCTCTAGTGAGACTGTTCTGCAGTGTGGAGACTCAAGCAGGAAGACTGTTACTAAACAATGTATTGTCATAGTTTCTGGAAGAAGACACAGTAGCCGCTTGGTGGGAAGGCAGGAGATGCGGTGGTGGTAGGGCACTGGGTAGTGATGATGAGAGGTTTACGTTTATTGAGTATTCCTTGTTTATACTCACCAAATTTTATACAGGGTGGGGCAAAAGTAGGTTTACAGTTGTGAATTCATGAAAGAGTTTATTCTTGTATTATTATTTTTAAATTGTTGTATTATTTTCCATATGAACAACTGTAAGCCTACCTTTTCCCCCACCCTGTATTATGTTCATGGATTACCTATTCTATAAAATGATTAGCTTTGGGCCCTGGCCGGTTGGCTCAGCGGTAGAGCGTCGGCCTGGCGTGCGGGGGACCCGGGTTCGATTCCCAGCCAGGGCACATAGGAGAAGCGCCCATTTTGCTTCTCCACCCCCCCCCCCCCCTTCCTCTCTGTCTCTCTCTTCCCCTCCCGCAGCCAAGGCTCCATTGGAGCAAAGATGGCCCGGGTGCTGGGGATGGCTCCTTGGCCTCTGCCCCAGGCGCTAGAGTGGCTCTGGTTGCGGCAGAGCGATGCCCCGGAGGGGCAGAGCATCGCCCCCTGGTGGGCAGAGCGTTGCCCCTGGTGGGCGTGCCGGGTGGATCCTGGTCGGGCGCATGCGGGAGTCTGTCTGACTGTCTCTCCCCGTTTCCAGCTTCAGAAAAATACAAAAAAAAAAAAAAAATGATTAGCTTTGAACTAACCTAGTGACTAGTGGGGACAGAAGGGAGGAGCCTGCCTTGAGAATTTTTTAGAACATATAAACTTGACAGGATGTAATGCTTACATAGAAAGGGAGGAGCAGAGGAGAAAGAAAAAGGAAATGAGAATGAGAATGGAGCCGGATTTCTAGGGAATAAAGAAGACACTTGCGGAATTAAATGATACATTATGGACAGGTTGGGTGTGAACTGCTTCTGCAGTCCAAATGGGCATTTATTAATAGGGAGCGGAGATGGGTTTCAGGTTTGGAGAAGCAAATTTGATCATTATTGGCATGTAAGAGAACATGGAAGCTACTTGAGTATGCTTATGGAGAATGTATAAAATTTTAAGAGAATAGGACATTGGGTAGAATATTGGGAAGTAGTTGAATAAATTTGTTGAAAGAAGAAGAGATTAGAGAGGATTCCACAGGGATGAAATATTCCCATATTTTAAAGTTCATTATTTTAATTTTCCACGTTTGAAGTTTGGAGGACTGGTATAAAAGTGATGGGTAAGTTGCAGGGAGATGTGATCTGGTTCATATGAGGAAGAACTGGTAGCAGTTGTCTGGGTTTAGAGTGATTTACTTCAAGATGTAGTGAACTTGTCTTAAGAAGTTGATATCTTGTCTTTAGAAATGTATGTGGTCTTCTGTAGGATAATGTAACAGATATTCTGAGTTGCTTAGTAGAAAGCGCTCTAGATTACCGTAAAGCGGCAATTTTCAACCTTTTCCATCCCCTGGCACGCAGAAACTACTAAAATTCTGCAGCACAGCAAATATATTTTTGCCAATCTGACAAAATAAATAGGTATAGTTTTGATTCATTCACACCAGATGGCTATTGTCGGTTTTTTGTTTTTTTTATTGGACAGTCTAAGGGACAGGAGATCAGTGCCCCTGACTTAAATAGTCACCTTTCATGTTGTAAAAATCCCTGCAGCTCACCAGTGTGCGATTGCTGCACACAGGTTGGAGACCGCCGCCTGGGGGGATGTTGTAATGATAGGGGCCTGTGGGCTCTGGACTGCTGGGGATACACTAAAACACTAGGGACACGGTGTCAATATATCACAGAGACATTAGGAGTCAGTAGAGTTTTGGAGCAAATACTTGATATTATTAGACTTTTTGTGACATTTTTTAAAAAGTATGTGATCCCATCACTAAAGGAATTCAAGGTTCAGATGTCCTTAGGGCATGTTTTAATCTTAGAAAAGTACAGAGACCAGTTTGCTATTTGTCTGCCTTTTTCTTTTTTTTTTAAGGTTTTATATTGCATTTTAAATTGATCTTTTAGGATCAGGTACAGTGTCAATAATGAAGCAGAACTTTTATAGAATACTTTTCTTTTTAGAATGAATATGAGCAGTTAAATTACGAGAAACAGCTGAAAGAGAGGTTGGAGGCTTTTACAAGAGATTTTCTCCCTCACATGAAAGAGGAAGAGGAGGTAAGCAAACTTTTTCCTCCGTGTGATTTTGATTTATCCAGTTTGACGTATAAACTCTCGGGAGCTCGCCCGCGCCCCCCCTCCCCCCCGCGGCCCCCCCCCTCCCCAGGCGCTGACCTTCGCCCTTCCCTCCCCAGCTCCAGGGGCCCTTCTGCCTCTGTGACTTGTTTCCTGAGTCTACACAGCCGGCTGGGCTGCCTCACTTCTGCTTTCTAACTGAGCCTTCTCTTATCATTTGAAAAAATGTTATTTTTGCCTTTGATTCTTTAAAATAAGTCATAGAAGGTAAGCCTCCAGTTCCTTTTAGGAAATTAAGAAAAACCATTTTTTTTTCTCAGGTTGTTGCTTTTCATTGGATGAATGATAAAATTCATTTGTTGAATATTTTCTTATTATGCAGTTGGCAGTATATTAATAACTTTCTGTGCCACCCTAATGCATTTTCAGAACCTTTAGAGCAGGGGTCTCAAACTCAACTCAGCATGTGGGCCGCAGAGCAAGATCACAGCCATTCGGCGGGCCGCACTAGATCTACAAAAGGCAACTGTTACGCAACACTTTTCTCACTGCAGTTGAAAACAAAAAAAAAATCAGTACAACAAGCACAATCGTACATGCAGTTTACTCAGTGTCACAAAACGACCAGAAACTGTAGTTCGCATCACAACTGCTGTTAACTAAGCTAATATCTAGCTAGGATGCTAGAGAAATGAAAAATACAAGTAGGCCCCTAGGCTTACTTAATTTTATCCAAAATATTTTGAACTTCGTGGATTAGTCTGCGGGCCGCACAAAATTGTTCGGCGGGCCGCGAGTTTGAGACCCCTGCTTTAGAGGATTCTTTAAACTTTTCTGTATTTTCATGCTAAGTGTAAAGAATTTTTAGTGTTCTTCTTTTAATAGTGGGTTTTAGTAATTAAATAATGATGTTAAACTTATCAATCTTGTTTTTTAAGAGAGAGAGGAAGGAGTGGGAGAGAGAGAGAGAAAGAAAGAAACATCGATTTGCTGCCCCATGTATTTATGCATTCACTGACTTTCCTGCATGTGCCTCGACCAGGCATCAAACCCGCAACACGGGCAGATCGGGGTGGCACGCTGCCCACCTGAGCTGCCCACCTGAGCTACCCACCTGAGCCACCCACCTGAGCCACCCACCTGAGCTGCCCACCTGAGCTACCCACCTGAGCCACCCACCTGAGCCACCCACCTGAGCCACCCAGCCAGGGCAGCTCTGCTCGGCTGAATGCCCAGTACACATGTATTAGGCTGTCACTGAGTGGATGAGCAAAATATTTGCTCATTCTGTTTTTATTTATTTATTTATTTTTCCTTTTTATTGAATGGATTGGGGTGACACACTAACAAAATTATACAGGTTTCGGGTGCACAATTCTGCAACGTATCATTTGCACACTGTATCTCTTTCCGGTTTTTCTCTAAGATGAGGTGAATATCAAGGTAAGGAATAGAGAAAATATTTTATAATGAATTGATTCTTGTTCAGCTATAAAGCACTTACTATAGTGATTCTCAACTATTGCTTCACCTTATAATCAGTTTGTATTTTAAAAATCAACACTTGTAATCGTTTTTCAGATGAGTTAAATAGATGGGAGATATTGGTATGTGTATACTTCATTTTGTTTTATTAAAAATATTTTTTATTGAATTTATTGGGGTGACATTGATTAATAAAGTTATGCAGGTTTCAGGTGTACAGTCCTACAACACATCATCTGTATATTGCACGGTGTGCCCATCACCCCAAGTCAAGTCTCCTTCCATCACCATCCATCCCCCTCCACCCTCTCCTACCTCCTTCACCCCCTTTCCCTCCTGCAGTCCCCACACTGTTGTCTGTTTTCTTTTCTTTACCTAAGCCCTTCACCTTTTGTATGGGTATATTTTAAAGGCTCCGCAAGTTATTGTTATAAGCAACTAGCATTGAAACCACTGAGTTACTAGAGCAGTGTGTCTTAACCTGTGGTGCACATCCAAATGATCTGAGGAACCATTAAAAAAAATACGCTCCACCTGTAAAGGTTCTGATTCTCTAAATTGGCAGTTGGAACTAAGCATCTATTTTGAAGAAGCAATCCGGTTAGTACTGAATAGCTGAAAGTCTCAGTAGAGCTCTGACTTCGGTGGTTCCCGTAGGCTGGGTGCCCTTCTCATGGGAGCTAGAAAGGCCCTGCTTGGGTCGAGGTCAGTTACTGTTGGTGCAGAAGGCAGTTAACTGACCGAACTGTCGAAAGGAGAGCTCTGGTTCTGATGCTTTCAAATCGGTTAGGGATTGACTTGTTAAGCAGAGAATTCATAGAGAGAAAGATCTTTTTGGTGATACTCTTCTCTGTAATTTTTGGGTAAACTAATTCAGTGGTAACTAAAATTTTTCTCTTCGAAATAGGTGGTCATAGTACTACCTTTGAGCCATTAATAATTTAAGTTATTGGTGTATCATAAAACAAAACCAATGAAGTATCTTCCTTATTACTGTTTTAATTTAGGTTTTTCAACCCATGTTGATGGAATATTTTACCTATGAAGAGCTTAAGGATATCAAAAAGAAAGTGATTGCACAGCATTGCTCTCAGAAGGATACGGCAGAACTCCTTCGAGGCCTCAGCCTGTGGAATCAGGCTGAAGAGCGACAGAAGGTTTTTAAGTACTCAGTGGATGAAAAGTCAGATAAAGGTGAGACTCGTTTAGGTAACAGATGATTTATTACCAAAGCCATTTGTTTTCTGTTGATAAGAACTTGAGATTTTGTCTGAGGAATAATTTAAGCCATTTTCAAGTATAATTTTTTTTTTTTTTTGTATTTTTCTGAAGCTGGAAACGGGGAGGCAGTCAGACAGACTCCCGCATGCGCCCGACCGGGATCCACCCGGCACGCCCACCAGGGGTGATGCTCTGCCCACCAGGGGGCGATGCTCTGCCCATCTGGGGCGTCGCTCTGTCAGGACCAGAGCCACTCTAGCGCCTGGGGCAGAGGCCAAGGAGCCATATCCAGTGTCCAGGCCATCTTTTGCTCCAATGGAGCCTTGGCTGCGGGAGGGGAAGAGAGAGACAGAGAGGAAGGAGAGGAGGAGGGGTGGAGAAGCAGATGGGCGCCTCTCCTGTGTGCCCTGGCCGGGAATCGAACCCGGGACTCCTGCACGCCAGGCCGACGCTCTACCACTGAGCCAACCGGCCAGGGCCTCAAGTATAAATTTAATTGAACACAGTAGTTTCTATGTTAGAATTGAGTGTCTGATAATTTCATATCTCATATGCTTGGGCCACGTGTAATGTAGTCTTTCTTAGAGGGATTTATATATACATCAAAGAATAAAAATTGTCCTATCAAATTTACTGAAAACTACCATATACAGAGCACTTTGCTGTCCAACTTTATGAGTTTCATTGACCATGGTGGCTGCTTTATCTTTTCCCTGTTGTTTCCATCAGTTTTCAGAATCATTTCTGCTTTTTCTCCGTCTTTTCTCACGTGTCCCTCTCTTAGCTTACGTCGGGTAACACAGGACAGTGAGTGTGAGAGGCAGACTTTTTCTGTGCGCACTTACTTTGAGAAAACAAGTGAGAAAGGCGAGCAAAACGTGCCCACTTTTTCCTGAGACTACGTTTTTATCCTTGTTTCTTCAATAGCTTTGCCTTCTCAGACATCATTTAGAAAATTGGCATCCTTAGGTTCGTAGAATTTCCTTTGATTCTTCTAGACAGACAAAAGCAATGATACTTCTAGTAAAATAGTTTAAAGTTTGTTGAAATTGGTCCTTTTCTGTTATTTTTATTTAATAAAGTAGGTGAGGTGCATGTTGAAACAAGAAAGGTTTTGTAGTTTGAGCTATAATTAAACCCATAAAGCTTGTATGCTTTGCTCTGAAATTCAGCTTGTGCCTTAGACACCAAGCCAAGACCTGTTGTGTCTGGTTTAATTGAAGTAGAACATGGGATTTAAAAGCATCACATGTAGTTTTCCCACCCCTTCAAAGAAGAATATAGCTGCATTATTTCTAAAACATTTGCCATTTGAAAGGGTTAGGTTCAGGTGATTTGATCATAGCATTTCTGTAGTTTTGTCAAGACAAATCAGATAGAGTCCTCAATTCTTCATAGTGCTTCAACGATAAACCTTTTATATTCTTTATTGTATGCCTTATTTGCATTTTTCCAGAAAATTGCTACTGAAACAACACATTATAGGAAATTAGACAACCAATGCCTAATAGTTGCTGACAAAGGATTCCTGATAAATGTAGGCCAACATTAGAAATATTTAGAGTATATTGTTTCAACTGGTTTATAAATAATGTGCGGATAAGTAGGTTAGGGCACCTGCAGCTTAAAGAATGCAGATTCCACAGACCTCTTATTATGAAACGTGAAAAGAGGGAACACTAGGAAGACACTGACAGGAGTCGTAATGCAGGGCTGGAAAGTGTGAGATTTGTGTATGTCATTAAAAATGCCTGGAGATCTCATAATCTGGCAGACTCTACCCTTGTTGATTTAAAGCTGTACAACCTGTTGGGTTCCTTTTTCAAATGATGCTGCTTAGGCTACAAAGTAAGTATTGTTTTTTTCTGTGACGCCTTTGTAAGAGGAAGTAGATTCTGTGTTCGCTATTGTAACTCCCACTGATGAAGTATGATTTGGGCCATGATAGTTTAACCCTGCGGATTCTTAACAAGTTGAACTTCCCCATGTTACCTCTAATCCATGTTACTTCCTTCTCATATCTTGCAAGCAGGAAGGAGTGGACTTTAGGCACTTGATTTTATTTGTAGAAATGTGACTGTAACCTCTACTGCATTTGTTCTTACAGCCTGTAGTGCTAAAGTTTTCTTTTTTGTTTCAGAAGCGGAAGTGTCAGGACGATCCACAGGTATAACTCATCTTCCTCCTGAGGTAATGCTGTCAATTTTCAGTTATCTTAATCCTCAAGAGTTATGTCGATGCAGTCAAGTGAGCACCAAATGGTCTCAGCTGGCAAAGACTGGATCGCTTTGGAAACATCTTTACCCTGTTCATTGGGCCAGAGGTAGGTAAATGGGACTGACTTTGTTTCAAAAATATTTGCCTTTTTTTTTTTTTTAAAGATGAATACTCATAGACATTAATAAGAAAGGCCAAGGAGGAAACTGAGAGGTGACTAAAAGGTAGATTTCCGAGTTACATTGTTTTCTTTTTATGCATTTTGGAGAAGCTAGCAAAGCTGAATGAAAAGTATTCATGGGTGAATTACGCGAGGTGTGCAATTTCCTTTAATTTAATCAGGAAAAAATAGTTGGAGAGAGAATGCAAAATAATTGGCAAGATGTAGCTGATTGCTGAAGATAGGTGATGAGTACATGGGTGTTCCTTATGCTACTTTGTCAAAGCAATTTTTCTTCCTCCTTTTGACTGTGTTTGGAATTTTCCACGACAGAAGTTAGAAATAAAATTAATAGGATGTCAGAACAGCTTTAAATCATTAGATTGAGTATTTAAAAAGTACAGAACACATTAATTACATGAAATATAGAGATGAGGTGCTGGTAGGCTCCCTTTTGGCAGTGGCTCAATATAACAATCTGGTTTTTGTTTCTAGCATATTTTTTTGTGATTAGTATTGCCTCATTCAGTCAAAATTAATTTTATGTGACAAGTTACTTTTTTACATGTGAACAATTAAAGAAAAATTTCATGAGCATACAGTACAGTCACAGGATATATGTAGCTAATATTGTGTATATATTTTTTGTCATTAAATTAAAATAATTTCTTCTAGGTGAGTATTAACCTCAAAATTTACATTAAGTTATTTTTAGTTTTCTATAATTTGTTACTTTGACATGGAAATCAATATTTCTCACATAATTAAATTATGAATCTGATTATTTTTTACATTAATAAAATATGCTGTCATTAGATATTTAACATTTTTTGAGTGCAGCTGTTTGGAGTAGCAGGTAGACTTATATGAGCCAGATCATTAGAATTACTATTTTTGTGTGGTGGAGTAATTTTTTCTATTAGTTGTAGGATACGAAAAGTCGAACAAGACAAATACGAATATTTCAAATATGTTTTTGCTTAGCTATATTTGTAATGATGACTAATTAGCAATTAATACCTAATGTAGGTACTATTTCATTAAAGCTCAAATGTGCTGATTCTGTGCTAGACTTCTGTGAAGTGGATCGTAATATGTTTCTTTATTTTGTTTTAGTATGCTTAAAAAGTTTCAATAAAAATGGTTTTTACTTATTTACAGTATTTGTTTCCAATGGCTCTCACTCAGAATTGATTTTACCCCCCTCCAGGGGAAGTTTTGAAGTGTCTGGAGACATTTTGGTTTGTTCCGACTGGGGGAATATGTGCACCTACCTGTCTTCAGCAGGCGAGCCAGGGGCTGCCGCTGAGCACCCTGTGTAGCACAGGACAAGCCCTAAGCCGAGCGTTCCCCAGCCTGGACAGCAGTGTCGAGGTTGAGAAAGCCAACCTTAAGTGTAATGTTGGGAGTTTAGTAAATTAATTCTGCATTTCTCTCACTTCACAATCATATCATTTGATTAAGTGGGGTATTCTCCAGAATCTTTAAATTTATGAAACCATAATCTTTCCTTTGTTTCCTTAGTTAACTAATTTTTGCCTTAATCTTTCCCTTTGACTTCGTTTCTGCCTACCTCTGAATTGCGGACTAGTTTACTGCCGGCAGAAAGTCCTGCTTTCTGTTGTTGATTAGGGACCTTGCTGGAGCCAGCGTGCAGCCACTGTAGGGGAAAGTTAGGTTGTTGTCAGTGATTGCCAAAATCGCCGGTAAGAGTATGGCTAATTATTTTTCATTGTTCTTTTTAGTATGTCTGAAATTGAATTCTTTGCTTATTTAAGTGTAATTTTTTAATCATACTATGTGTTTCTAACAATATCTGGCCTGGCCCATTGCCAGGGATCAAATATTTTCTCTGTGCAGAGATTTTATTACAGATAGTTGATTTTGGAGATGGTAGCCCGGCTGACCGTACTTTGTCCCTGTTTGTCTGTTGAGTAGGTGACTGGTACAGCGGTCCTGCCACTGAGCTTGATACGGAACCTGATGAGGAGTGGGTGAGAAATAGAAGGGACGAGAGCCGTGCTTTTCAGGAATGGGATGAAGATGCCGATGTCGATGAATCTGGTAAGCTGTGTTTGGAAATGAAATTATTACATGGCGCTTTAATAATTTATGTCAAACAAGGTAATACTTCGGTGTTGAGATTTATGTATTTCGTGTTTTCTAAAGAAATTTGTAAAAGAATTTTCTAAAGAACTTTTTGAAGCATATTTTTAAAATTTGAAGAAATAAGCAGCAAATTTACAATGTTTTCTGTTTGAAGTGATCTCTAGGTTGTTTTCCATATGTTTTTATATTTAAATACTTTAAAAATTAGGAAATGATGGCTGTTTTTCTTGAAATAATACACACTCACTGTAGTGCTTTGTAGTTAATAGTACGTTTTTTAAATGTGCTCATTTGATCATTGAATAGTATTTATTGAGTCATCGGTGGCCCAGAAGAAGGAGCATGATGCTGTTAAATCTGTTTTTCTTTTTTTTTAAAAAACATTTATTGAGGTGACATTGGTTAATAAAATGATACAGTTTGAGATGCACAGTTCTGTAACACATGATTTGTATGTTGTCAGTGTGTGTCACCACCCCAGGTCAAGGGTCCTTCCGTCACTGTTTATGCCCCCATATGAATCGTTTTTTCATTTGTGAACAGTCATACCACTTGCCTCACATGATTGTAGAATTGAGAAGTAATCTATTGAGAAGTCTTTGCAAGTGGTAAGGGACTAGTACAGCCATTCGTTGAGCACTAGGGAAGAATTCATGGGCAAATAAGACTTTATCTGGCCTTAAAATACTCACGGGCGAGAATTTAGAAGACATGATTCTTAATTCAAGATACATAATGAGAAATGCATGTTAATAGAGTGTAGAAAGATGCTGTTTTGGAATGGAGAAGAACATAAAGTTTGCTGTAGATATTATTCAGGTAATTTACTAAAGATGAAATAGTAAAAAAACAAATTAGCAGATAGAATATCCTTCTACTTGGTAAAACTGAACCTCTAGGAAATTTTTATTCTAAGTTGTGCACTTAAAAAATAGCAAGCTGGTCTGGCAAAAGAACTAAATGTGTGGAGCATAAGGACTGTAAATTTAAAGATCATTCTCTCAGTAGCAGGTTTATTTTATGAAATGAGAGTGCTACATTTTGATATAGTTTGAACGTGCTGCATAAGGAAGAAAGGTCTGTTCCAGTTAGAGGCACGTACTTTCTGAGCTTGGGGTCAATAGTGAACAGAAGGGGGGAAATCTCTGGCCTTGTTTAGCTGAAAATTTGGAGAGGGTAGGCAGTTAATAAACGCAGGCAAAATGTATAATTTATTCGATAGTGTCAGTGCTGTGGAGAAAAATTAAGAAGGGCAGGAACGCCAGGAAGAGGAAAGAAGTTAGGATTTTAAATAGAGTGATTAGGTAGGGTCCCCTGAGAAATTTGAGCAAAGACCTTAAGGAAGTAGGTCTTTACACAGGTGTCACCCTAGGGAAGACTTGGTTTATCCATTCTAGAAAATTAATTCATAATGCCCACGTTGAGTTTCAAAGGCTTTACCAAACTGTGTCTGTCTCCCTCCACACCTGAAGGTAGCTAAAGTGAAGGCTGTTGTTGTCCTTTGTATTGAAGGGGGCAAATTAAGGCTTTAAGGTTAAGGCCTTCAAAGATAATATGTCCGTTCAGTTGTTCAGTGGCTCGCAGACTAAACTTTGGATCTGCCCTCTGTGTTGGTGCTTTTTCAGCTTGGCTGTCTGTCCCCTTACTTCTGTGTTGTAGAGAAGTTAATGTTTTAAGATTTCATAGTAAATGATATACTTTCAGATACAGAGGGCCACAGAAAGAAGAATCATTTGGGAATAAAATTATAGGAGAATAAATAGTGTTAACTAAAAGTTATTTTTAACCCTACATTTTATATTTATATATCTATATAGATATATAAATATATCTGTCTGGCTAAAGGAAGAATTTTGGATAATATCCATAGACATGGAACCTTTAGTTACAATTCGGAATTTTTCTTTTTACTTATGTTCATTTTGTCAGCTATATTTTTTTTTATGAGATTTCATTAACTTATTCAATTAAACTGTTAAGTTATATCTTCAAAGCAGAGCAACAGTAGGGCCTTGAGAAAGGTGATAAAATTATTAGTTCATTCTTTTTAGTGTGGTGTATTTTTTTCCTTATATCAAGTTTGTAGTTTTGTTGCTGTGTTTGCTGTTACAGTAGTGTATCCTATTGTAAACATTCATGCCCTCCAGAACTTCCTAAACAAAAAGCAAAAGCCATGCTCGTTTTTGACTTCTTGAAAATCCTAAGGCCCTTTTCCTTTGCTTGATTCATTATGACCAGGCTAACTTAATTGTTTCAGACCTCTTCCAGCTCTGTGTCCCTTTTATTAGGTAAAATAACAAATGGTACTTTTATTATAGTTCTTTTTTTTTTTGATGTCTTGTATTCTCTTGAAGAACTCCCAATATTTTTCAAGTATTCAATTTTTTTCAGTTTCTGAAACTGGAGTTGTTTTTTCTTTTCTTCTGCTGCCTACCTTGAAACGAAAATCCACTTTCAAGCTTGAAGTATATGAAAAAATAAATTAAAAACTTCCCTTCGTCTCATTGTAAAGCTCCCTTTATTCCCCACTTCTTTTTAGTTGAAGCCAGACCTGTTACATATGTGCAGCCCCCGAGAGGGAGACCTTGTCCGTTTAACTTGCTTGGCATACGTACATAAATTAGTTTAAGGATAGCGAAAGTATTTCATATTGAATGATTTGGTGATTCCTTGAGTAGCCTAATTATAATTAGTGTATCAAGTTCTTAGACTTTTGAATTCATTTTACAGAAGAGTCTGCAGAGGAGTCGATTGCTATCAGCATTGCACAAATGGAAAAGCGTTTACTCCATGGCTTAATTCATAATGTTCTGCCATATGTTGGTACTTCTGTAAAAACTTTAGTATTAGCATACAGCTCTGCCGTTTCCAGCAAAATGGTATGTATGAATTAGCACTAGTTTGGGTATTAACAAAAACTAGCGATGATCTCAATTTGCTTTGCTTATTCCTGAGTTTAATTTACAAGAAAGAAACAAACAAACTGGACCCATGCGAGTCCTCCCAGGGGTAGGCGTACACTGCTGACTTTAATATTGTTCTGTCTGTTCTCACAGTAGTCTCTGTATGTAGATATCACTTTGTACACACTATAGAAAAGGGTACAGAGAGGAGAAGAGGTTAAACAGTTTGTTCAGCTTTACAGACATAGGTGAGGATGTGCGGTTTTGTATGAATCTTTACAGTATGTGAGGCACGGTAAGATGGGCAGGTGAAATCCAGTCTCAGTTCTATAAAAATCTGTCTTGTGACGTCTTAGGTCAGAATCTCCTTGGCTATTCCTTAGAAGTGTAAATTCCCTGGTTCTGATTTCACAATTACTAAAGTAGATTTTCCGGGGTTTGAGCCCAGAGTATATATTGACAATGAGGATTTGAAGCGATTTTTATACGCACGACTGTTTGAGAACCCTGGCTTATGTCATGTCCTAGAAGTTGCGTCTCGTGTGTAAGTCGTGTCTGTCGAGCTTCACGGTGACCCTTCCCCTCCAGGTCAGGCAGATTTTGGAGCTTTGCCCTAACCTGGAGCATCTGGACCTCACCCAAACTGACATTTCAGATTCTGCGTTTGACAGGTTAGTTCTTTTTGAATATTTAAATATGACTTCTAACTCTGAGTCTGTAGAATTGCATTGTAGTTCCTCATTTGCAAAATAGTAGTGCAATCATACTATTACTTTTTACTGTCAACTCTCAGCCACGTGTGACTTAACGTGATAGCACCTCCACTTCTCTGCCTCTTGCCTGGTCCGGTCTTAGCCGGCTCAACACCCAGTCTGTATCGTTCTACCGTTCTCACAGTCCTGTATTGTGTCTGGCCTTAGAGCCTTGCTGTGCACTGAGGTTTCTAAGTGTGTTCAGTTTTAGTTGGTTCCAAGTACCATTTGGCAAAGCTCCCTCTTGCATTCTCCGTGTTGATTCTGAAATGATAACACTTTCTTCAAGGTACACTCACTCTTGACAGTTTATTTCTTTGAGTGCCACCAGTTTCCTTTGTGGGAGACCTCCCTGTCCCCTCTGCACCGCAGCGTCTGTCCCAGCCCCTGTCCCGTGTCAGAGGGAGAGCTGGCCTCCGCCCTGGCCGAGGCTGTGCCCGGTCCTCGGGCGCGTGGCCTCTGAGCTTCCTGCGTTAGTCAGCGGTCACTCCTTTCCTCACGTGTGCACAGCCTTCCCTCGACTGGGGACTTGTCAGTAAAAAAACTAAGTTTTCTTTCCTGGCCTTCTGTTAGGTTAGCTGTACTCTTAGTTCCTAATTACTTTGATTGTGTTTTTGTATTTCTAGCATCTAAAATAGTGACTGACAATATATAAGGTCTACCGGAAAGTTCTGTCCGTTTTTGGAATAAAACAAAATACAAATTTTTCTTACCGTCAATAAACTTTATTAAATAATATAATTGCCATTATTATTAATTTCTTGCCAGCATGAGGGCAATTTGTATATCCCATTTTTGAAAAATGTTTTATCTTTTGATGCGAAAAATTGAACCAGTGCTTGTTTGATATCTTCTTCATTTTTGGATTTTTTGCCCTTCAAAAAATTTTGTAAGGACAAAAACAAGTGATAGTCAGTATTATTCCTTCACCAAACACTTTCAATAAATTTCTACATGCTTCTGTAGCTTTTCTTCCTTGTTGAAATTCGTAAAAATTACAGTGGCGTAAATGAACTTTATCAGTAGCCATGGGTACACTATCGCTTCACACATAAGACTAACGTGAACCAACTTTGTTTTAGTTAATTTGCTACGTCAGTATGTATACATTAAGTGATAAAAATAGAGAGGCAAACATGCGCCAAATAAACGTGCTTACGTGTTGAAACTTGTTGTGATAGAAACGGACAGAACTTTCCGGTAGACCTTATATATTCAGTAAATGTTTGATTGTAGTAGATTTAAAGTCTTCCTTTTATGTCTTACCTATTTTCATATAGTCAAGTGCTTTTGAAGACTTGCCACTGCCCACTAACAGTCTGTTCCCTCTTAACCACAGTTGGTCTTGGCTTGGGTGCTGCCAGAGTCTTCGGCACCTCGATCTGTCTGGGTGTGAGAAAATCACAGATGTGGCTCTAGAGAAGGTTTCTAGAGCTCTTGGGATCCTGACATCTTTTCAGAGTGGCCTTTCGGAAACTTCTGCAAGCAAAATTACTTCGACTGCATGGAAAAATAAAGACATTGCCGTGCAGTCCACCAAGCAGCATGCTCATGTGCAGGATTTAACTAACAAGGGCATTGGAGAAGAAATTGATAATGAACACCCCTGGACTAAGCCTGTGTCTTCTGAAAACTTCCCTTCTCCTTACGTGTGGATGTTAGATGCCGAAGACCTGGCCGATATTGAAGATGCTGTGGAGTGGCGACACAGAAACGTGGAAAGTCTCTGTGTCGTGGAGACAGCCCCCGAGCTGAGCTGCTCTTCCTCTGGTTGTTACAGTAAGGACATTGTCGGACTAAGGACGAGTGTCTGCTGGCAGCAGCATTGTGCATCGCCAGCCTTCGCATATTGCGGTCATTCATTCTGTTGTACAGGAATGGCTCTCAGAACTATGTCAGCACTCCCAGAGTCCTCTGGACTGTGCGGAAAGGCAGCAAGGACTAGACTGCTTAGGGACAAAGACCTGGTTTCCTCTGGGAGTGAAAAGTCTGATCAAGAGACTGGACGTGTGCTCCTGTTTCTCAGTCTGTCTGGTTGTTATCAGATCACAGACCATGGTCTCAGGTAAGTCATCGGTTGCAGTTTTAGGAAATGGACATGGTCTCATTCTCAAATGGAATAGAGAATTTTGAACTAGGTGTCACGCCTTTTAGCTGATTTATTTAACCAAAAGAGTTATTTGTCCTGCCTTTAAAGTGTTGGAATAAGATAACTTTAGCAAAAAGTTTCATTTCAGTTAGTTCAAATACTTTGTGACATGTGGAAGAACATAAATTGAAAAGTTTAATGAACACGTAGCAGATGCCTACAGCACATTTCCTGTGGTACTCTAGTGGATGTCACCTTGAATAACAGGACTTTCTACCCTCTAGCACTTGTAACAGAGAAGGAAGTATGTATACCTTATTCTGTAGCTGGGCATTATTTGTGTACATGCTTTAAGGGATTTTTGAATAAAGATTCAAAGAAGAGAGTAAATGATCAGAGAATGTAATGAAGAAATGGTACTGAATTGGACCTGGAGGGAAGACGGAGGATTTGACAGGTGGCAGTGGGAGAAGCGACAGTTCCAAGCAGTGGGGGTCACTGGAGCACACCGCAAAGCACTGTTGTGCCTTCTGATGGGTTATTTTGCTGTGGTTGTTCTCAGCATTAATAATGTGCAGTAATGATTCAATTATCTTTGATATGAGCCTTTGGAAATTATGTGTTTTATTGTTCTACCTTCTAACAGACTTGAATTTTACTAAGGCTCTTTAGTAATGTGGTTTCAGACATGTTAAACAATGAAAATTCATCCAGCATAGGGCTCAATGGTCTCTTTTTTAAATACAATTTTTAGCAGATTAAATTGAACTTGGTGGGGAATGTTTTGAGGAGACTGGCATTCCAGTTTGGTTGTAATGAAGGATATATATTTAGGGATTAGTGAGAGATAAGGCTCAGAGTTTGAATTCAGGGCAGAATTCATTTGGGGATAGGAGAAACTCAGAAACTATCCTATTTGCTCTTGTTTGGACTGGTAGCCAGTCAAAAGAGTCTGCAATCTTGAGTCCAAATGTTCTTTTTTTTTTTTTTTTTTCATTTTTCTGAAGCTGGAAACAGGGAGAGACAGTCAGACAGACTCCCGCATGCGCCCGACCGGGATCCACCCGGCACGCCCACCAGGGGCAACGCTCTGCCCATCCTGGGCGTCACCATGTTGCGACCAGAGCCACTCTAGCGCCTGAGGCAGAGGCCACAGAGCCATCCCCAGCGTCCGGGCCATCTTTGCTCCAATGGAGCCTTGGCTGCGGGAGGGGAAGAGAGAGACAGAGAGGAAAGCGCGGCGGAGGGGTGGAGAAGCAAATGGGCGCTTCTCCTGTGTGCCCTGGCCGGGAATCGAACCCGGGTCCTCTGCACAAATGTTCTCTTTTTAATCAGATTATCTTGAAGGAGTCTTAATCATTTAGATATTTATTGAGCATCTACTACATTACTTGCCCTGTTCTAATTGCTAGGGAGCCATCCAAATGTTCTTCTTTCGTACAGTTTATAATGTATTGGTAGAAATAAATAATAATCATAATATCAAACCAAATGTTCTGAAGAAAAGTAAAGTAGGTTCTAGGCTAGAGAATGTTGAGAATGCTTCTTCGTGATTGATGAACAGGAAAGCCTTTGAAAAGAAGTAGTTTTTGAGTACATATTGGAATGAAGTTAGAAAGTGAATTTTGTGTGCATTTTCTGTGAAAGAAACTAAGGAAATAGAAAATACAAATTGAATATTTAGAACCACTTTTTTGCATTCATTATGTTGGTTTAAAAAGTATTTCAATTCAATAATTGTAACAAGTACAGTTGGTGTCAGTGAGAGAACAAATATAATTCATGTAGGCTTTCAACTCAACTTATGGAAACAGAAGAGCTCAACTTATGGGAACGGAAGTGCTAGTTAGGAGAGCATACAGTGTATCCTTTTGCATTATTATGTTTTATTCAGAAATGAATGACATAAGTTTTGACAAGATGTTAAATGGTGCTTGTTACAAGAGCATTGTACAGTTGAACTGTTATTTAATTGATCTGTTTAAACCATTTACATTTAATGGAATTACTGATACAGGTAGATTTATTCCTGCCATCTTGCTGTTTGTTTTCCCTTGTTTCATCTTTTCTTTGTTCTTGTCTTGTTTCTTCCTGACTTCTTTTGGATTTATTTATTCAGTTTTGTTTTTTTTTTTCCCATTTTTCTGAAGCTGGAAACAGGGAGAGACAGTCAGACAGACTCCCACATGCGCCCAACTGGGATCCACCCAGCACGCCCACCATGGGGCGATGCTCTTCCCACCAGGGGGCGATGCTCTGCCCATCCTGGGCGTCGCCATGTTGCGACCAGAGCCACTCTAGCGCCTGAGGCAAAGGCCACAGAGCCATCCCCAGCGCCCGGGCCATCCCTGCTCCAATGGAGCCTTGGCTGCGGGAGGGGAAGAGAGAGACAGAGAGGAAAGCGCGGTGGAGGGGTGGAGAAGCAAATGGGCGCTTCTCCTGTGTGCCCTGGCCGGGAATCGAACCCGGGTCCTCTGCACGCTAGGCCGACGCTCCACCGCTGAGCCAACTGGCCAGGGCTATTCAGTTTTTTAGTATCTATTTTAACTGCAGTATTTGTTGGTACCTCATTTATTTAGTGTTTGCTTCAAGGTTTATATGCATCTTTAAAAAATCATGGTAAAATATATATCATAAAGGTTACCTACCATTTTAACTGTTTTAAGTGTACAACTCAGTGCATTAAAGTGCATTCACAATGTTGTGTAACCTTCACCACTATTTCTAAAACTTTTTCATCACCCAAGACAAAATCTGTTAACTAGCAAGCAGTAACTCCTATTCTCCCATTTCTCCCAGCCGCTGGTGAAGTCTACTTTACTTTCTGTCTATGTTATATACTTTCATTATATGTCATGAGTACATCATGGAAATATAACACTTGTCCTTGTGTTTGGCTTATTTCATTTAACAATATATTCAAGGTTTATCTATGTTTTAGCATGTATTAGAACTTCATTCCTTTTTATAACTGAGTAATATTCTGTATATACCACGTTTTGTTTATTCATCATTGATGGACACTTGGTTCGTTTCTACCTTTTATCTGCTGTGAATAATGCTGCTGTGAATATTGGCATACAAGTGTTTGAGCCATTGTTTTCATTTCTTTAATTTTTTAAACAATGTTTTGTAGTTTTCAGTGTATGTGTTTTGCCTTAATTAAATTCATTAAATATTTTCTTTTGATGCTATTGTAAATGGAATTAAAAATTCTTTTTAGATTGTTCATTGCTAGTATATAGAAATTTTTGCATGTTGATTTTGAATTCTTCTACTTGATTGAACTAATTTATTAACCTGTTTTTGTGACTTTAGCATTTTCTACATGTAAGGTCATGTCGTGTCATATACAAACAGATGATTTTACTTTTAATTCCAGTTTGGATGTTATTTATTGATTTATTTTTCTGGTCTCATTGCTTTTGCTGAACTTTCAGTACTGTATTAAATGGAAGCGTCCTTGTGGGCATCCTTATCTTGTTTCTAATCTTAGGGAAGAGCTTTCAGTCTTTCACTGTTGAGTATGTTAAATATCGGGTTTCCACATATGGCCTTACTATATTGAGGGAGTCTGTCCTGGTTCCAGTTTTCTGAGTGTCTTTATCATGAAAGAGTGTTTGATTTTGCAAATGGTTTTTCTACATCAATTGAGATGACTGTGTGCCCCGCCTTTCTTTCTGTTAACCTGGTGCATAGTGGTGTACTAAGTTGATTATTTTCATATGTTGAACCACCCATGCATTCCTGGATTGAAACCCATTTGGCAATGTTGTATAGTTCTTTTAAAATGCTCCTGGATTTAGTTTACTAGTATTTATTGAGGATTTTTGCATCTATATTTGTCAGGGATTTGGTCTGTAATTTCTTCTTCTTATGCCTTTTTCTGTCTTTAGTATCAAGGTAACACTGATTTTATAGAATGACTATGAAGCCTTCTTCTTTACTGTTTTGGAAGAAATTGAGAAAGATTTTAAAAAATTAATTCTTCAATTACATTGACATACAATATTTTGTTTCAGGTGTACAACATAGTGATTAGACATTTATACATACACCTTACAAAGTGATCACCCTGATAAATCTAGTATCCATCTGACACTAGAGGATTATGCTAATTCTTCTTTGAATGTTTAGGAGTATTCACCAGTGAAACTAGCTGATTTTGGCCTCTTAGTTTCGAGGTTTTCAATTACTAATTTGCGCTTCTTGCTTGTAATAGGTCTATTCTAATTTTTTTTTTATTCTCCTCCTCCTCCTTCTTTTAATTCTTTGTTTTTGAGTCAGTTTGGTAGTTCTTATATCTTTAGGGAATTTGTCCATTTCATCCAGGTTATACAGTTTTTTGGCACACAATTGTTTATGATACTATTATATAATCCTTTCTATTTCTGTATAATTGGTAGTAATGTCCCAACTCTCCTTTCTGACTTTGGTGATTTGAGCTCCCTTTCTTTTCTTAGGCAGTCTAGCAAAAAGAACCAATTTTTGGTCTCATTGATTTTTCTCTATGATTTTTATAGTCTCTGTTTTTAAAAAAATTCTACTCTATTATTACTTCCTTTTTCTAGCTTTTAGTTTGGTTTGCTCTTTTTCTAATTCTAGGTGTTCAATTAGCTTATTGATTTAAGATCTTCATTTTTAACGTTGGTGTTCTCAACTCTAAAGTTTCCTGTAGGCCCTATTTTTGCTGCAAACCAGCTTTGGTTTGTTGTGTTTTGTTTTCATTCATCTCAGTTTCTGTGTGTGTGTGTGTGTGTGTGTGTGTGTGTGTGTGTGTGTGTGTGTGTTTCTGTGATTTTTTTCGCTTTGGCTCATCGATTGTTTAATAGAATATTGTTTAACATCTACATGTTAACGATTTTCCAGTTTTCTTTCTTATTACTAATTGGTAGTTTGATTCCATTGTGATCAGAAAATATACTTTGTGTGAGTTTATCCTTTTTAAATTATTAAAACCAGTGGTGTTATGTGGTCTATCCTAGACAGATTGCATATTCTGCTGTTCTTAGGGTGTTTTATATATGTTTATTAGGTCTAATTGATTATGATGTGGTTCATGTTCTATATCTCTCTGTTGATCTTTTGTCTAATTGTTCTATTTATTTTGAAAATGGGGTATCAAAGTCTCCTTACTAGTTTTGCAGACCTATTTTTCTCTTCTTTTTGTTTCATATATTTTGGGGCTCAGTTGTTAGGTGTGTGTGTTTATAATTGCTTTATCGTATATTACTATATTTGTCTCTTGCAACCTCTTTGAAAAATTTAAAGTCTGTGTTGTTTGACAGCAGTGTAGCCACCCTGGCACTCTTGGTGACTTTTGGTGTGGAATATGTTTGCTCATGCTTTTATATTTAACCTCTTTGTGTCTTTGCATTGAAAGTGAGGTCTCTTATAGGTAGTGTTACAGATACATCATGTTTTTATTTTTAAATTCAGTCTGCTAATCTTTGCTTTGTAATAGGAGTACTTGATTTACATTTAAAGTTATCTATATAATATATTATTTGATTCCTTTTTTCCCGTTGTCGTATCTTTTTAAGAGTTATTTTCTTAATTGTTACCTTGAGGATACAGTTAACAGAAGTTAAAACAGCCAATTTAGTTTGACAGACAACTTAATTTCAATTATACAGAAATGCTTTGTTTTTTAAAAAGTCAAATGCATTCCTGCCCAAGGATGAGGTTAGTTACCATGTTTTATGGACATTCTTTTTTTTTTTTTTTTCATTTTTCTTAAGCTGGAAACAGGGAGAGACAGTCAGACAGACTCCCTCATGCGCCCGACCGGGATCCACCCGGCATGCCCACCAGGGGCAACGCTCTGCCCACCAGGGGGCGATGCTCTGCCCATCCTGGGCGTCGCCATGTTGCGACCAGAGCCACTCTAGCGCCTGAGGCAGAGGCCACAGAGCCATCCCCAGCGCCCGGGCCATCTTTGCTCCAATGGAGCCTTGGCTGCGGGAGGGGAAGAGAGAGACAGAGAGGAAAGCGTGGCGGAGGGGTGGAGAAGCAAATGGGCGCTTCTCCTGTGTGCCCTGGCCGGGAATCGAACCCGGGTCCTCCGCACGCTAGGCCGACGCTCTACCGCTGAGCCAACCGGCCAGGGCCTTTATGGACATTCTTAAATTTCCTCATTACCACATTGAAAGGTCTGTTACTAGCGGTCTGGTGGGCCACTGGAGAACGTGAGTCTTCCTGGATTAACGTGTTCTAACTGCTGAATTGCTTCTCTTACAGGGTTCTGGCTCTGGGCGGAGGGCTGCCTTACTTGGAGCACCTTAACCTCTCGGGTTGTCTTACTGTCACTGGCGCAGGCCTGCAGGACTTGGTGTCGGCATGTCCTTCTCTAAATGATGAATACTTTTACTACTGTGACAACATTAATGGTAATACCTTTTAACATTGAGATCCTGTTGAAGGAATTGGTTTAAAATTGTAACAATTCAGATCATTCTCAGGGTTTCTATTTAGTTTTCTAGATTTCTAACTACTGAACTATTTTGCTTTCAGATTTAGTCCTTTATAGTTGATAAACTTTAAAAAATCACATTTCCTTAATTAGCTTCTCTAAAAGTAACTTATTTATTTATTTATTTTGTATTTTTCGAAAGTTAGAGACAGGGAGGCAGTCAGGCAGACTCCCGCATGCACCTGACCAGGATCCACCCAGCATGCCCACCAGGGAGTGATGCTTGGCCCATCTGAGTTGTTGCTCCATTGGGGCTGGAGCCATTCTTGCGCCTGAGGCGGAGGCCATGGAGCCATCCTCAGCGCCCGGGCCAACTTTGCTCCAATAGATCCTTTACTGCGGGAGTGGAAGAGAGAGACAGAGAAGAAGGAGAGGGGGAGGGGTGGAGAAGCAGATGGGTGCTTCTCCTCTGTGCCCTGGCCGGGAATCCAACCTGAGATTTCCATATGCCCGGCCGATGCTCTACCGCTGGAGCCAATCGGCCAGGACCTAAAAGTAATTTTTTACAGGTAATTTCAAATATTTATTCTGCCAGATTTGGGGGATATGTAGTAGTTTAGTCATTTCAAAACGGCAAGTTGTAGAAATATTAAAATTCATACGGAATATTGAGAAATTCTTCTAGACCGCTGTAACGTTCATTAACAATGTTGATGTGTTGGTGTTCTAGATACACTGGTTTCTCAGACGTGATAGACTCAGTTTCTTAGTGGGACAGCTGTGTAAAATGCAGAGGGAGGGGGACCTTGGTGATGCGGACTCCAGGGTTCCTGAGTCTGGTTCCAGACAAATCATGGAAGATGGAGGGGGTGGCCAGTGGAGGTGTGCTTCAGACATCACTAACGTTTTTATAGTATTTTGAAGATTGATTCCTGAACCTACTTTTAACAATCATCAGATAAACAGTGTTTTTATTTTTTGTTTTGGTTTTTAAGCCTTTCCCTGCCCTGCAATAGGCCTGTATTTTTTGCAGGGTACATTTTGTGCACTTTGAGGATTTGATATTCACTGGTAGAGACTGAAATTCTCAGAAGCATAAAAAACTGTTCTTCGTTATTATTAAGCAAGTCAACTTTCTGTATTTATAACTAGGAAAAATTTAGATGGTTTAGATTCTTATCACGCACTTGTCTTTTTACACTATATACTGTTGGAGCCTGACTCATCTTACAATGATGGGCAGGTCAGCTGAGTTTCTCTCAGGCAGAACGATGGACAGGAGCCAGCAGACTGGGGAGCGGTATCTGCTTTGATGACGTACCAGTAGGCAGGGAAGTCAGTAAATCTGCTCTTTCCCAGAGATTAGATTTTCCTTAAAATATATATGAAGAGACAGGAGATAACAACTCTTATTTCTGGAATCGCATCGATGACGCAAGAGATGACCTTTTCGTGTCTTGAAATAGCAACACTAAGTTGGAACACTTCTTTGTTCTTTGTTACCTTTAGTGTATAATCAAGGAATGGTGAAGTGAATATCTGAAATGTTAGTTGCAACCCCCTAAACAAAAACAAAGTATGATCATTATGGTGACAGACTAGCTTCTTGTGTGGGTGCAGTGGTGTGAGAAGGGATTTGTTTTTTTTTAATGTACAGTTATGTCATTTTAGGTGCAGTATTGTATTTCCGAAGGCTTATAGGATATATTATGAAAAGTAATCAGTAATCAATTATTTTTATGAGAAAAACATATGTACGTTGCACTTGAATTGCCCAGAATGATTTCAGCATAGGTTATGCTTGTAGGAATAAATCTCACAACCTAATTTGTTATATTTATTTTGGGGTACATAGATATTATGGGGTGAGGGAGATTGGTCTCAGTTCATTTTTATGATCTGCCTACCTGCTTGTTTTGTGTGTATAATCTTTAAAACTTTTTGAAATAATTTGCATGATGGGATAAAATTAAATACTTAAAATCTTTTGCACTTTGTTAGGATGTTAGAATTCCATTCTTCTTAACTGGTTTTGAATGTGTAAATTTTAAAGTGTTCTGAAAGAGCTGCTACATTTCTATTGTTGAATTTTAGATATTTTTTGTGATAAGTGAGTGGTAATTTTCAATAAATAAATCTGAATGAAGATACCTGACTTTGAAAGATGTGGAAGGAAATTGACAGTGCTTATATAATCCAAATGCTAAGTCTCCTTTTACAGCTCAAAGCAGGATGTGGGGGAAACAGAGATTCTTTAAAGTTTATAGGGTGTCTTGTCCTGTTAACTTGTATTCCAGAATCCAGCCAGTGGCTCTGATACAATCTTTTCTTTAAAAAGACAGGACAGCCTAGAAAGTGTTAGAACAAAGTTGCATTGCATCCAGGTTTGCAAGGTGACACGGTTGATCAGAGCCTTTCGCTTCAGCTCGTGTACAGCAACTAGTTAGCGACTACTTAGGGGAGCCCCTTATTATTTCTGAAAGTAGTTGATATGCTTTATCCATGGTCTGAGAATAATAAGGAGCATACTTAGGTGACAGAAGATGTTTTAAACATATTGTCAAAAGAAAGTTTACATAGTTAACAACTAAAACTAAAAGAATAGACACTGTTAAACAGTATTCATGATCTGAATAATAAGTAAAGCAGGATGATCTGTGTCTTAAGCATTAGCAGAGATTTGGCAGAAGATAATTTAGTATCAAATATTTAAACAATACCTGCTGTGAGGAAGACACTACTAAACATGGATACAGAATGCCATTTTGATTCTTCAGAGTGATTCTTCATGACATTTAAATTTGTTACTTGATTGGTAAGATTTAAATATAAAAGAAGGCCTCTTAGCTATATTTTTAAAATGTCATTTAAGAAGTGTTAAATGGAATTGCCTCATTTTAGAGCTTTTCATGAAGTATATTTGAACAATGATAGCAAATAAACTCTGTACTTATTTGCATTTCAATATATGTATAATTTATGAATTAAGATAGATTAGCTCATAGTTTTGGAGGCGACAGTCTCAGATGATTGCTCTCTTATGTTTCTAATTTAAGTTAAAAAGGAATTAAAGGTAAGTGAAGGTAAGTGCAGATATACAGCATAAGTAAGATGCTTAACCTCAAGTTATTTGGGTAAATAACTACAGCTAACATAACATACCTTAGTCATATTGTTTTCCAGTACAGCCTCACTTTTTCTGTTGTCCATTTATTCCCTTTTCTGAACAGCCCTTCTGTGATGCTTGAAAGTCTTACTGTTGACATTGCTTGAGATTTCCCGGCTTTGGGGATTGCTGTTCCCCATTTTCTACGACGGGAGACTAAGCCAGGCGGTTGTCTGCACTTGTGCTTTACCCTGGCCCGCCTGCAGTGAGGAGGAGCTGGCAGATAGCAGGATTGGGGTTCTGTCCGCCTAATACAGGGCACATGTTTTTTCTTTCACTATGATCTCTACTATCATCCTTAGCCTCTGAGAGCAAAGAGTGACCCAGGTGGCCAGCGTGGAGACAGAGGATGCTGGCCCCTCGGTCTTTTGTGGTGGATGGTAAAAGAATTGGGAAAGATGGGTTTCTTAATGCAGTTGGCTCCTTTGAAGGCTCCCTCTTATCTTCTCCTTTGAAAAAGAGTAACATATCTCACTCTTCACTGCTTTCAGTTATTATTTACGATTTCTTCTAGGCTACTGTTGCATTCACAATAAAGACATTTTGAGGTATTTTAGGAAGTTTTAGTTTGGAGAAGTATATGAATTCTCCATGTCTATTTCCTCTTATTTCTCTTTTTGTAAAAAATTTTTGGAATAGAATCACATACAGAGAAAATGATAATCAGATAACGTTTTTGCAGAACTCAGCAGTTCAAGTGTTCAGGTACTCCATGTCAGGGCGAGATGCCGGTCATGAAGCAAGGGGCACGGCCGGAGGAGAGGCGGGCAGAGCAGTACGGGTGGGGCTGGGGGCAGGACGGGAAGGGGTTGCGTGGAGGGGTGGGTGGCGGTGGTGGGGAGGGGAGCAGAGAGGGACAAATATGTACCCGGTGGTGGGATATAAAACAGAGACTTGTGGACACAGATAAGAGTCAGGTGGTTACCAGGGGGAGGGGTAGGGGGAGGGGAGCAAAGGGACAAAAAACGATTTGACTTTGGGTGATGGGCACACAACACAGTCAACAGTTCAAATGCTATAGAGACGTGCACCTGAAACCTGTGTACTCTTATTGATCAATGTCACCCCATTAAATTTCATTTCAAAATAAAGTGCTTGTCTTGAAATCTCAAAAAGAAAGAAAATCTAAAAGCTGAAAACGTTTCCAAAGGGAAAACCAGTGAAAGGCTGGCAGTGGGAAAGGGTTCAGACCCCAGATTCCTCATCAGGGTGTTTCCGGTAAACACTGAGAAGCACTAGACATTTTATCCCGCAATTGGTTAAGACGGCTAACCTTGTGTCTCGTTTAAGAGAACATAATCTTAACAAAAATGCTACTTTGGGAATTTGAACTTTGAAACATTCACCTTCTTTTAAAAACAGAATAGAATTTAATTTTGGTTAAATAAGAAGATGGGCTTGTGGTAATTCAGTTTTATATTTGAAATAATTTTAGACTTTTAAAAAAATTCTTTATTAATTCTACTTTATTGTGTTACCATGGATTCCAAGTGTCCCATTCAATATAACTCCCTCCCCTCCCCCCTTTGTCCCCCATATACCCCCTCTGCCCCTCCTCCTAACTCCCTCCCCTCCCCCCTTTGTCCCCCATATACCCCCTCTGCCCCTCCTCCTAACTCCCTCCCCTCCCTCCTTTGTCCCCCATATACCCCCTCTGCCCCTCCTCCTAACTCCCTCCCCTCCCCCCTTTGTCCCCCATATACCCCCTCTGCCCCTCCTCCTAACTCCCTCCCCTCCTCCCTTTGCCCCCCATATACCCCCTCTGCCCCTCCTCCTAACTCCCTCCCCTCCCCCCTTTGCCCCCCATATACCCCCTCTGCCCCTCCTCCTAACTCCCTCCCCTCCCCCCTTTGTCCCCCATATACCCCCTCTGCCCCTCCTCCTAACTCCCTCCCCCTTTCCCTCTGGGATTTGCTGTCTTGTATCTGTATCTCTGTGTTATGTATATATAATATCACTAATCCCTCCACCTTCTCTGGTCCCATGCCCTCATCCCCTTCCCTCTGACAGCTGGCCCTCTGCTCCCTGTGACCCCACCTCTGAATAGTCTTAGACTTGGTATGTGGAGAACTTGACACCTGTAAGCAGGGACTGACATGACGAATGCTGGGGTGTCCGCAGCTCCAGCAGTGATAGCAGCCGTGGCCAGTCTGCTTGCAGACACCACTGCCAGTTCCTAGCAGCCCTCCTATCCCGGGCACCGCCTTTATCCCAAAGATCAGTGAGAGGAAGTGAAATGCTGAGCTGGCGCAGTTCAACAAGTATACTGTTTGTCAAGTTCATTAGTTTCTTACTTAAAGACACATGATCATTTCTGTAGTGAAACTCATGACCATGATGCTTCATTGATTAGCTAGCCCAAGGCATTTGCCCTTTTCTGTTGTTATATATGTCATTTCAGGGAGTCAAGGAAATGGTCAATTCTGGGAAATAAATGTGTTCTGTGTGTTTAATTGCAAGTAGTTATTTTTGAGGCTGGTAATTAGCATAGTGGCCTTTTGCAATGGATTGCTGTTTTAAAATTAAAGCTTATTTAAAATGTTTCTGGTTAGGCTATGTATGTCAGTCTTCTGGAGCACTGCAGTTTCAGTTATAGCCCTTTTGACTTAGTCTATAATAAAATTACATGTCATGTATTTTTGTATGATTCTTACATACCACAATTGCAAGTATTTTGGTTCTGATTGATGAGTCATGGTACACATGTACCGAAAGGCTTCAGTATAGTGAAAATCTCCTTTTCTACATTGGCCTGCCTTAAGAAAACTGATTCATTCAAAATAATTAACGTCTGAATGTGTGCCAGGATATCTTTTTTTGGACACTTTCTAATTCACAGCTCTGTTCCCTAATGGTCTGTTACCTAGTGTCTGGATAGCATAAAGTGACGGGGACTCGAAGAGAGTGTTACTGCTCTTTGTAGTGAGTCACTTTGATTATGTCTCAGATATGTTTGTGTATATAGTTAGTCACTCATTAGCTACTTAATTCTGGAAGATAGTTTTACTTAATCCTACAATGTGATTTATTTCAGCTGCAGATGTTAGATAAAGATACAACAAACATGTTAAGCCTATGTCTATATAGTTTTTAAAATTTTGAATGTAATATTTATTGTAACTGTCCAATGTTGGATTCTTTAGCTGATCTATCATAGACGAGGCTGTTTGTGCCTTACTATATTTCTCCAAAGGATGTTCAGAGTGTGAGAAATTGCTAAGTTAGCCTGGCAGTCTCTCCTGTGGGTCACCTCCTTTTCCCCTTGGTTTTTTATTTTGTAAGAATGTTGCCAAAATGTTATCTCCCTTCTTCTTTCATTTAGCTTTTGGATCAAGAAAGATACATTAGTTAAAATCAGGCCATTGGCAGTTTTTGTGTCTGAATAATTTTTTTATATGCTCAATGTGAAATTTTACTTCTTTGTTATAAATGCATTGCTGCTTTTAAAAAAAAGTGTTTTAAGCTCTTCCATAAGCAGGATTATTTTTCTGTGGTCCCTGAGAAATTCCCCCTTTCACACTTGTCTGTTTTTACGCAGGTCCGCATGCCGACACCGCCAGCGGATGCCAGAACCTGCAGTGTGGTTTCCGAGCCTGCTGCCGCTCTGGCGAATGACCCGCCTCCTGACCTTTGTCTACTTCACTTAGCTGAGCAGGCTCCCTTTCATGCACTTTACTCAGAGCACATTTCTTGTGTTAACTGTCCCCTTCTGAGTGTGACTTGTTTTGGCCCCATTCCGTACAGCCTCAGAAATCTTCATTTCCCAGTGACTTGTACAGTGTTGTTTCTCTTGCAAATCATGTTTTTGTTTTAGAAAGGGATTAGGTCTTTTCAAAAGGGGGAGAACAGTTTTATCAGATTTCTTTAAATTGAATGCTTTGAAAGTAATGTCACTAACGCCTAGCCATTTAAAGTACTTTTTAGATTATTTTGCGTTTTCAAGTCAGTGGGGGTTATTGGTTCTCTATCAGTAAACACTGTACCAAGCTTTGCAGACCTTTTCAGACATCCACTTCAGAAGTTTTATTTTCAAAGACTGTACATTTTTGGAAACCAGTCTTTTTTCCATGTTGTTTCCTTTCTTTGGACATTCTCAGAGGGCCAATTCAAACATACCCCATGGAAGATTCTTTAAGATGACACAACACGTTGGCCCCTTGGTGGCTCGTTGACTGGCAGCCCACCACCCTGTCGGTATTTGCTCTCCGGGAACCCGGCTCCACCGCTGTCTCTACACGGTCAGATTGGGGGTGTGTTTCCAAATCCCACAATCATTTGAAGAAATGTACAAATAAAATCTACTTCGAGGACTTTACCAAGTCATTTCTTTCGTGTTTTGATTTCATTCTAAATCTCAGTGCAGGTTTACTTTGGTATAACATACCACTCGATATTTCAGTGCCTGTGAAATCATGACCTTGATAAACAGTTTAAGATAGAAACCTAATTTTATTTAGCTGAACTGTCTTTTTGAAATTAACTGTGCAGTAGCCAAAATCTGAGTTATTGAGCACGTCTTCATCGCTGTGTGAAATGACGGGAGTGGAGAACGACCGCAGGAGGCGCACGCTGAGTGGGTTGTAGGTCATGCTGCGTGGGGTTCTCTGTGGTGAGGGAGACGGGAGTGGAGAACGACCGCAGGAGGCGCACGCTGAGTGGGTTGTAGGTAATGCTGCATGGGGTTCTCTGTGGTGAAGGAGACGGGAGTGGAGAACGACCGCAGGAGGCGCACGCTGAGTGGGTTGTAGGTAATGCTGCGTGGGGTTCTCTGTGGTGAAGGAGACGGGAGTGGAGAACGACCGCAGGAGGCGCACGCTGAGTGGGTTGTAGGTAATGCTGCGTGGAGCTCTCTGGTGAAGGAGACGGGAGTGGAGAACGACCGCAGGAGGCGCACGCTGAGTGGGTTGTAGGTCATGCTGCGTGGGGTTCTCTGTGGTGAAGGAGACGGGAGTGGAGAACGACCGCAGGAGGCGCACGCTGAGTGGGTTGTAGGTAATGCTGCATGGGGTTCTCTGTGGTGAGAGAGACGGGAGTGGAGAACGACCGCAGGAGGCGCACGCTGAGTGGGTTGTAGGTAATGCTGCGTGGGGTTCTCTGTGGTGAAGGAGACGGGAGTGGAGAACGACCGCAGGAGGCGCACACTGAGTGAGTTGTAGGTAATGCTGCGTAGGGTTCTCTGTGGTGAAGGAGACGGGAGTGGAGAACGACCGCAGGAGGCGCACGCTGAGTGGGTTGTAGGTAATGCTGCGTGGAGTTCTCTGTGGTGAGGGAGACGGGAGTGGAGAACGACCGCAGGAGGCGCACGCTGAGTGGGTTGTAGGTAATGCTGCGTGGGGTTCTCTGTGGTGAGGGAGACGGGAGTGGAGAACGACCGCAGGAGGCGCACGCTGAGTGGGTTGTAGGTAATGCTGCGTGGGGTTCTCTGTGGTGAGGGAGACGGGAGTGGAGAACGACCGCAGGAGGCGCACGCTGAGTGGGTTGTAGGTCATGCTGCGTGGAGTTCTCTGTGGTGAGGGAGACGGGAGTGGAGAACGACCGCAGGAGGCGCACGCTGAGTGGGTTGTAGGTCATGCTGCGTGGGGTTCTCTGTGGTGAAGGAGACGGGGGTGGAGAACGACCGCAGGAGGCACACGCTGAGTGGGTTGTAGGTAATGCTGCGTGGGGTTCTCTGTGGTGAAGGAGACGGGAGTGGAGAACGACCGCAGGAGGCGCACACTGAGTGGGTTGTAGGTAATGCTGCGTGGGGCTCTCTGTGGTGAGGGAGACGGGAGTGGAGAACGACCGCAGGAGGCGCACGCTGAGTGGGTTGTAGGTCATGCTGCGTGGGGTTCTCTGTGGTGAGGGAGACGGGAGTGGAGAACGACCGCAGGAGGCGCACGCTGAGTGGGTTGTAGGTCATGCTGCGTGGGGTTCTCTGTGTGAAATGACGGGAGTGGAGAACGACCGCAGGAGGCGCACGCTGAGTGGGTTGTAGGTCATGCTGCGTGGGGTTCTCTGTGGTGAGGGAGACGGGAGTGGAGAACGACCGCAGGAGGCGCACACTGAGTGGGTTGTAGGTCATGCTGCGTGGAGTTCTCTGTGGTGAGGGAGACGGGAGTGGAGAATGACTGCAGGAGGCGCACGCCGAGTGGGTTGTAGGTCATGCTGCGTGGAGTTCTCTGTGGTGAGGGAGACGGGAGTGGAGAATGACCGCAGGAGGCGCACACTGAGTGGGTTGTAGGTAATGCTGCGTGGGGTTCTCTGTGGTGAAGGAGACGGGAGTGGAGAACGACCGCAGGAGGCGCACGCTGAGTGGGTTGTAGGTAATGCTGCGTGGGGTTCTCTGTGTGAAATGACGGGAGTGGAGAACGACCGCAGGAGGCGCACGCTGAGTGGGTTGTAGGTCATGCTGCGTGGGGTTCTCTGTGGTGAGGGAGACGGGAGTGGAGAACGACCGCAGGAGGCGCACGCTGAGTGGGTTGTAGGTCATGCTGCGTGGAGTTCTCTGTGTGAAATGACGGGAGTGGAGAACGACCGCAGGAGGCGCACGCTGAGTGGGTTGTAGGTCATGCTGCGTGGGGTTCTCTGTGGTGAGAGAGACGGGAGTGGAGAACGACCGCAGGAGGCGCACGCTGAGTGGGTTGTAGGTAATGCTGCGTGGGGTTCTCTGTGGTGAGGGAGACGGGAGTGGAGAACGACCGCAGGAGGCGCACGCTGAGTGGGTTGTAGGTCATGCTGCGTGGGGTTCTCTGTGGTGAGGGAGACGGGAGTGGAGAACGACCGCAGGAGGCGCACGCTGAGTGGGTTGTAGGTAATGCTGCGTAGGGTTCTCTGTGGTGAGGGAGACGGGAGTGGAGAACGACCGCAGGAGGCGCACGCTGAGTGGGTTGTAGGTAATGCTGCGTGGAGCTCTCTGGTGAAGGAGACGGGAGTGGAGAACGACCGCAGGAGGCGCACGCTGAGTGGGTTGTAGGTCATGCTGCGTGGGGTTCTCTGTGGTGAGGGAGACGGGAGTGGAGAACGACCGCAGGAGGCGCACGCTGAGTGGGTTGTAGGTCATGCTGCGTGGAGTTCTCTGTGGTGAGGGAGACGAGAGTGGGTGCTGGGCCGGCGGAGCCCAGGCCGGGCTGTGGAGGACAGGGTTCCTGCTGGCTCATTACTTGTGCCTGGCGTTCTGTTTTATTGGGGATAGGAGCAGTAGAAGAGATAAACCCCAGTTCAGGCTAAGGGAAAACTTGATCTCAGAGTTGTCTAGAAATGAAAGAAGGGAGAATTCACACGTGCTTCTGAGTGTCACAGATACTTGAATTAGACTCGAAGGGAAGACCAGCTCTAAAGGGAGTGAATCTAGTGATCGGCTCTGAAATGTTCCCTTTCCCCGAGGGTTCTCTCGATTGGATTCCATTCCTGTGAACATTTGCAGAACAAATGATGGAGCCACCTCAAGCTTCTTGCAGGGCAGCTGTGTAAGCAGACCATGCTCCTTTTTGAGTTTGTAGCTCTTAATACAAGTAGTTCTGTCTTTTGCAGTCCCTCTGGGCTGGCCGTGTCCTCTGAAGGCTGGCCGTGTCCTCTGAAGGCTGGCCGTGTCCTCTGAAGGCTGGCCGTGTCCTCTGTGGCTGGCCGTGTCCTCTGAAGGCTGGCCGTGTCCTCTGTGGCTGGCCGTGTCCTCTGAAGGCTGGCCGTGTCCTCTGTGGCTGGCCGTGTCCTCTGAAGGCTGGCCGTGTCCTCTGTGGCTGGCCGTGTCCTCTGAAGGCTGGCCGTGCCCTCTGAAGGCTGGCCGTGTCCTCTGAAGGCTGGCCGTGTCCTCTGGGCTGGCCGTGTCCTCTGAAGGCTGGCCGTGTCCTCTGAAGGCTGGCCGTGCCCTCTGTGGCCGGCCTTGTCCTCTGAAGGCTGGCCGTGTCCTCTGAAGGCTGGCCGTGCCCTCTGTGGCCGGCCATGCCCTCTGAAGGCTGGCCGTGTCCTCTGAAGGCTGGCCGTGTCCTCTGTGGCTGGCCGTGTCCTCTGAAGGCTGGCCGTGTCCTCTGAAGACTGGCCGTGTCCTCTGTGGCCGGCCTTGTCCTCTGAAGGCTGGCCGTGTCCTCTGAAGGCTGGCCGTGTCCTCTGTGGCTGGCCGTGTCCTCTGTGGCTGGCCGTGTCCTCTGAAGGCTGGCCGTGTCCTCTGTGGCTGGCCGTGTCCTCTGAAGGCTGGCCGTGTCCTCTGAAGGCTGGCCGTGTCCTCTGTGGCTGGCCGTGTCCTCTGAAGGCTGGCCGTGTCCTCTGTGGCTGGCTGTGTCCTCTGTGGCTGGCCTAAGCACAAAGGGGAAAGAAACCTGCTTGGTTCCCTTGGAGAACTTGCAAGGAAGTTGGAGCTTACCGACCAGTTCCAGGGTCAGAAATTTTCTTTCGTCAGGTTGACTATTTTGTGGTTATTATACTTTTATATCTCTAAATGTTTAATAAAGTTTATTTGAAAAGTTGACCTCAGGGATTATTTCAAGGGAGCAAGCTGTAAGAATGTCCCTGCAGCGAGTGGCAGCCCGTGCTGTACTCCATCTCATCTGTAGTCACATGAGCTGTATGGTCAACTCGTGTGACCGTGCCCTGGGCATCAAGGGGAGACCAAAGCTTGTCTCCCACCTGATCAGAAGACATCATAGTATTTCAGGTAGAAAATTATGATAATACTTATGTTAAACCATGATTAAATGGTGTTTCAGGACTTGTCTCTAAATGCTATCCTTTTAAGTTAATTTGAGCAGCTAATTTTCCCTAGGGGTCCCAGGTAATTGGGGTGCCCCCCTTTTACGTTGTCCTGTGCTGCTTGAGGTTGTAAACCATTAGATAGGACTTGTTTGGCCAGCTTGACCCAACTGACTTCAGTATGTCTGCACTGGTCACGCGGAAGCTTTTTCTACTACCCACCTTCCCTCCAGCTGCATGGGAAGGTAGCAGCATCTGTGTTTAATTTTTGTACATTATCACTGTTTTATTACTAAGGGGATGGATGGTTAATATTTATTTAATGTTTATTGATTTTAGAGAGAGAGAAAGAGAGAGAGGAGGAGAGACAGAAACATCAGTCTTTTCCTGTATGTGCCCTGATCAGGGATCGAACCGGCAACCTTTGTGCTTTGAAATGATGCTCCAACCAACTGAACCATCTGGCCAGAGTGGATGGTCAATTTTTTGATGATACACTATATATGCTTGGTTTAAATTTATCTTGGGTTTCTGAGATTGATTTAATGAACTATTGAAAGTGTTAATTCTTAGAATACAAGACAACAGTTAACGTGAAGTGCCTTGTGGCTCCTGACAAATGCCAGGTGCTCCGTGCTGGGCAGTGTCCTAAGTACAGGTGACCCTGGACCAACTTCGATTTCAACTGCATGGGTTTTCTTCAGCATGTACCTCTGCTGGCTTTGATCTGTAGTTGGGAGTCTGGATGCAGAGGGCTAATTATATACATTGATCTACACCATTTTATATAGGGGACTTGAACATCTGGGTTTTCATATTTGTGAGGGATCCTGGAGCCAGTCCCCTGTGTATACCAGGGGACAACTAAGTTTTTTGGGAGTAAAAAGTTATATGTGAGTTTTTTTTTTGGGGGGGTTGGTGCCCCCAACCCTTGTGTTGTTCAAGGGTCAGCTGTTTATATGTAGCGACTTGTTTAATCATTTAAATGGTGTGGTGAAGTAGGTAATGTAACCATTGTGATCTTTTATGGGGGGGGGGGGGAATAGGTATCAGGTTAAGTAAATACTCCATAGATCCCCAGCTAGTGAGTGGCAGAACTGCGATTCTCTATCTAGAGTTCATGCTCTTACCCACCATGCCATTCTCTCTAATGTTACATTGATAATGACTGCTGTGTGTCAGTCCTTGAACTCTCCCTTTTAAGAGTTCCTTGCAGAGATATCCGAGGCATGTAAACACATAATTGTAACCTAATTTGAAAGAGGAAGCCATAAGAGACTATATAGCTGAAGGGGAAAGTTTTTCCTTTCCCTGACCTTGTTTTGTTTGGAAGTGAGTTCCTATTTCAGGTACATCTGTTGTTCTTAGCTGAGGCTCAGTTAATATATATAGGGCATCATGCAATATCTGGAAACATTTTTGGTTGTCCCCACCTGGCAGAGGGGAGACTATCAACTGGAATCTAGTGGGCAGAGGCAGGCCATTGATGCTTCTAAATATCTTACAACACCCAGGGCAGCCCCCAACAAGAAATAACTTATATGGCCCCTAATGTTAGTAGTGCTTCCGTTGAGAAATCCTGCTTGATACATTTGTTTGGTGTGCATCTTTTCATGTCAGCACATACTTTAATCCTCTCCAATGGCTTAGTGTAATATTGTCTGTCTTATCGGTCTTGGTCTGGTCGGGCTGCTATAGACTGGATGTCTTAAGCAACATTGCTCACAGCTCTGAAGGCTGGGAAGTCCAGGGTCAAAGTGTTGGCAGGTCTGGTTGCTGGTGCTGCTCATTCTGGTATGCAGACAGCCATCTTTCCATTGTGTGTGGCCCAGAGAGAGGAGGCAGCCTCTCTCCTGTCTCTTACTAGGGCACTAATCCCATCTGAAGGGCTCCACGCATGTCTCAGTCACCTCCCAAAGGCGCCATCTTCAAATATATACCATTTACAAAGGTACTGAAATTCCACTTCCAAGTAGGGATTTGGGGGAGGACAGCACAAATTTTCAGTCCATAACAATGTCTTAATTTTTTAAACTACTTCTATTTTGATGAATATATTCCCCCCTTTCACTAAAATACTCTATTCCTTCAATCAGTGGGTGTATGTTTGTACATGTGTGCGTATGTGTAGTTGCTTAGTATTTCTGTAGGGTATTGTCTTAGGATGTATTTAGCATTAAAAATAAAAATTTTATGTGGCAAAGTTGTTCCTTTTTCCCTCAGAAAACTTGTGTTGTTTTGCTGGGTCTTATAAGTGTGACTGGTGCACGGGTGGACACGCACGAAAGAAGGGTGTCCCAAGTCGGAGGTGAGCCGGTATGTAAACGTGGTGGTGTGGAGCCCCCTGTGTGGGGGCACCGGTGGTCACGGAATTTAGGGTACAAGCGGCAGAGACGAGGCTGACTACTAAATAACACTTTTTTTTGCATAGTTTGAAAATTTTATTTCATTTGCAAATGATTGGTGTGATCGATCAATATCACTTAAAAATACCCTCGTTTTACATGATGTAAAAAATTACCTGTTGCGTATAAGGGAGGCAACATAGATCCAAACAGAGAAGACATGTCTGGGATATGGGTGGACATAGACAGCTAGAGCAAACTCCACGTGGGGAAGGTCGATGCTGTGCACCCCAGTGCTGTACACGGCTTCGATTAAAGGCTTCGGTTCCGAGTAGGGCATGTGAAGGGGAAATCCGGAGAACTGGAAGGGAGAAAAGGAGGTGTGGAGACGTTAGTGAAGTTCAAGATTTTACTTTTTTTTTTCTTCTACCTAAATACGCAATTCTTAATGTTCTTACTAAGAAGTCTTCCTTTTGGATCTCAAAGTTACTTAGTTTTTTCTGCTCAGCTGTATACTACCAATTCAAAAAATGGAGCCGGGCTAAATGTCCTTTTTTGTTGGTTGCTAGCATATTGACACCTGTCAGTCACCCTCTGTTCCCTCCCTCCCTCCCTCCCCCGATAACCCCTAAGGTGCACAGTAACCCATGTAATTCCAGGGGCCTGGGTCAAGCTAAGCATTGCCTTCTATCCCTCTGGCCACAGCAGTTAACTCCAGGGCTGGCGTCATCAAAGTGAGCCTCCGTGTGAATTTCAGGGGACTTGCTCGCAATAACCAATAACCGCCCCAGAGGCGCTCCTGCTTGGGCAGTGTGTGCATGTTGTCAGCAGGTGAGTGCTGCCTGGAACTGTTCCAGCGTTTGCTACGAGGGGACAGGCCCCTGTGGCTGAGGCCATCCCACCGAGGAGGGCAGCCCTGCAGGAAAGCGGATGGGAACTGGCCTCTACCTTCTATTTAAATGAGCCAGGACCTGATTTTTATTGCTTGCGGCTGTTTGAACTATGTTTTCTATTACTTGAAAATATCCTGGCTGAAAACCTGGCCTTAAAAGGTAAAGGATATGTTTAAGTCAGTGAATAGAATTAAATGTCCCACTTCATATTGCCCAGCACGGTGCACTGTCTTAGTTTGGGGCCGCTTTCTAGCTTTATGGACACAGCACTACCAACAGGCAGTTGGTGTATATTGAGGATATATTGTCTATTAATGAGAATTTTTCTTAGCAATGGAAAGCAATTAGTATAAAGCCATTTTTTTAAAAAGCATGATTGAGCGGTTAGTTTCACCTTTGTGCACAGTGGAGTCTAACATGAATTAGCCAGATGTTTTCAATTTTATTTAATACTTGCAATATATTCTATAAAAGTTTCTTTTTTTATCTATAATCATCTTATAAAAATGGTATTTCCACTTTAATGAGGTATTTTACTATTTAATGATAGCTTAATTACTGAGATTTGAACTTTTAATCACATTTTTCAGTCTGTGCTGCTTCATCCATATACTTTGTAGTGCAATGTAGGATTTTTAAAATTTTGAGTTACAGTCAGCTTTTAATACCATTCTGCACCAGTTTCGGATGCACAGCAAAGTGGCCAGAAAACCATGCACACTACGGAGGGGGCCCCCTGCTGCCCAAAGCACCCACCTGGCCCTGTACCCAGTTCTCGACATTACTGACTATTCCCCATGCTGCAAGCCGCATCTCTGTGGTGGTCTGCAGCCAGCGATTTGTCCTGCTGAATTCCTCCTCCTCTTTCACCCAGCTCCCCTCCCCCCCCCCCCACGGCTGTCAGTTTGTTGTCTCTATCTATGAGCCTGTTTCTATTTAGTCTATTTCGTTCGATTCCACACATAAATGGAATCATACAATACTTGTCTTCCTCTGACTGGCTGATTTCACTTAGCATATTGCTCTCCAGGCCCATCCGTGCTGTCACAAAGGCTAAGATTTCCTTCTTTGTACAGCTGAGGAGTACATTGTGTAAATGTCCCACCGCTCTTTGTCCACTTGTCTACTGCTGGGCCAATGTAGGGATTTTGATGCCGAGAGCCCAGGATGGAGCCATTTCCCGTTAGGAACAAGGAGACCCACAGGTCCAGCCGAGGGCCGCGCGCTCACCCTGTAGTCCCCCAGCTGCCTGAGCAGTTCTGCCCGGTGGTCGTCCTCCACGTCCCCTCCGCGACCGCCCTCCAGCCGCGGCAGGAAGTGGCGCAGCGCGGAGGTGCAGTACCGGTTCCACCGCGTCAGGTGCCGGGGCCGCCAGTCCATGATTTTCTCCTTCAGTATCTTCTCAATCCTGTTTGTAAAGAGTCAACTTCATTTTTAGCTGATTGGACGTCTCCCTGGTAGACAAAAATCCAGTCTGTATGTAGTGGGGATTTAGGGGATTACATGACTGCGCGACCACATTTATGTAAGCGGCAGTTATCATGCCCTAGGCACAGTGGGTACCTAATGTGGGCTAATTCCTGAGGATCCAACAGTGCACACAAGAGATCCTCGCCCTGAAGGGCTGTATGTGGTCGGGGATGGGAGTAGACCTGTGAGTGGGACGGAACAATGGCCTAAGGGCCGCCCACACCAGAGGCTGGAAAGGCAACACAGAGAAGGAGCACCGCATAACGGGGATAGCTTAATTCAATATGGTCAGCGGAAGCTTTATTATCATGAAATGCTTTATCATTTCGTCTGGTAACATACAGACAGACAAATCAGACCCAGGTGCAAGGGGTGGGGCTTACGCTGAAAGCTTCAGCCAGGCTGTGAATGCCGCAAATGATTGCTTCCACGTGACTTCTACTCATGGGGGTTGTTTTTCTAAATTGCCTTAAAACTGCCTTTAGAATCTCCACCATCATTGCCACTTACGTTTACTTTTATAGATAACACGATGGATGCTGGGTCCAAAGGGCTTGTGAAGCATACACCCAGAATGAAGTGAAATTGCTAGCACTTACCGAGAGCCCTTATTCGCTAGGAACTGTGCTGGTGCTTTTTGTACATTTTTATTTAATCCCAACAATAACCCCTGCGAGGTAGGGGAATATTGTCCCAATTTTACTCAGGAGGGAGGATTTAAATGGAGACCCCGTCCGTCCTAAAGCCTCCTGTGTGTCCCTAACCAAACACGGTGTCGGGACCCTGCCAGCTCCCTGTCCCTCAGGAGATCCCAGAGCCCCTTCTCGTTTGGTTCATAACACACATCGTTTTGTGCTGCGTTTCGAGATGGTCTGTGCAAGAACGGCCTCATCTGTCCGTATTGGAGAAATAGATGATGTGAATCCAATCAATAGTATCTTGCAACTAATAGAAGAAATTTTATTTCTAGTGGGGCATCCCAAATGAGGCTTTATTTGAATTTAAAATTGAGAGCAAATTGGTGTTTCCTAGTAGTACTACTTGCAACCGGGCCACGTTTAGCCTTGTGTAATTGGCCCTGCTGCTCATCACAGAGCTTGAGACAGTCAACACAGGCTCTGAGGTCAGACCTGGCGGGCTCAGAGCCCCCTCCGTCACTGAACAAGGACGTGGACCTCTCCGAGCCTCAGTTTCCGCATCTGTGAAACTGAGAAAATAAGTTCTATTTTGCAGGACTATTAGGTTTCTGGGGAGTCAAATAGGTTCTTACAAGCCTTCTTTCTCTGTGTTTTAGGGTTATAAACTAGCAAGCCACTAATTGGACAAAAGAGGCATATGTAAACTGAGGATTATGATGTGTCTGAACAAGACCCGTAAAACATGACAAACTCTAATCTGAGGTAGACGTTTTGGAGAACTGCCTAGCATTGTGGGTTCACTCTGTCCCACCCCGTGCCGATGCTCAAGTCTGAGTCATCGGATTTTAGAGATCACATCTGTGCTTGGGGGCCATAAACATGAATTAAAATTTAATTGCCTAAATTATTTCACACTGCTGCCGCCCAGAATCGTCTGGTTTGGAATTATACCCCTAGTACAGAGTGCATGCGAATTTCTGGGCATCACGTGACCTGTCCTGTAGCTCTGCAGCGGCCGCTTTGTCGGTACCCTGGTAAATAAGCTCTTCTGGCTGTAAAAGAGGAAGTGGTTCAGAAATTCTAGAAATCACACCTAATTTGAATAGCTACACAACCTTTTCTAAATCTTTTTAAAATCTTTTTAAATTATGAAACCTTAGACAAATTCAATTAGATGTAATGCTATATACTAATGCCAATGTACCCATGACCCATTTTAAAGTGAGACATCACAAATAAATTACAGGGCTGTGTAGTTTTTCTTTAATTTCCCTTCCCTCTTGTCACAGAAGTAACCATGACCTGAATTTGTTTTCTAGATTTTTCATTCGTCCTTCATAAAGTACCTACTGTGTGTCAGGCACTTTTACAGGTGATGGGCATACAGCTGTGAATAAAAATCCCTGCCCCCATGGTGTTTACACTGTAGTGCAGGTAGGCAATATGATAACACATGTTTATGATTTTACTACAGACATATCTATTATCCCTAAAGGATATGTTGGGTTGTATTGGTTTGCATGTTTTCTAAACTAGGTAATTTATACTATGAATATGCAACTTGCTCTTCCTCGCTTAACATTATATTTAGAAAGAAGAGCATAAATATATTTTTAGAGTGCTTTTTAGAATTAACTACTATTAGTCCTGGCTGGTTAGCTCAGTTGGTTAGAGCATCATCCCGAAACATGAGGGTTGCGGGTTTGATCCCTGGTCAGGGGACATACAAGAACCAACCAATAGATACATAAATAAATGAAACAGCAAATCAATGTTTCTCTTTCTCTGTCTCTCAAATAAATTAAAACAATAAAAAATTAATATTTATTAATTTGTGTAACAACTAAGAAATACTCCATATGTACCATAATTTATCGCTACACTGTTCCAGTTCTTCAGCTATGGCAAACATCATTCCTACGAGAAATCTTGTATATGTCATCTTGTACACATGGATGAATTTCTCTAGGGTATGTTACCTTTCACATATGTGTATACTGGTTCATGACCTGATGGTATATTTCTTATTGTGAGTTGGGCTCAACTAAGTTTGAAAAATAAATATTATTTTAGGCAAAATATCTAGGAGTAGAGAATTAAGGGTCAAAAAATATCTGGCTATCCAGTACAGTGATTTCAAATTCTTCACTCCCTTTGTCAACATTTAATTATTATTTATAAGAATTATAACTGGCCTGACCAGGTGGTGGCGCAGTGGATTGAGCGTCATACTAGGACACAGAAGACCCAGGTTCAAAACCCCAAGGTCGCTGGCTTGAATGAGGGCTCATCTGGCTTAAGCATGGGCTCACCAGGTTGAGCGTGGGGTCGCTGCTTGAGCGTGGGATCATAGACATGACCCCATGGTTGCTGCCTTGAGCCCAAAGGTCGCTGATTTGAGCCCAAGGTCACTGGCTTGAGCAAGGGGTCACTCACTCTGCTGTAGACCCCTGGTCAAGGCACATAAGAGAAAGCAATTAATAAACAACTAAGGAGACTAAGGAGCCGCAATGAAGAATTGATGCTTCTCGTCTCTCTCCCTTTCTGTCTGTCCCTAACTATCCCTCTCTGTCTCTGTCAGACACATATACAAAATAAATAAATAAAAGTAGAAGAATTATACCTGAACACTGGAAAGGCCGGGATATGGAAGACTTCTTGAAAAGAAAGATTTCCATAGCTTGGGCCTGGTGACATCAAAACTTATCCTTAGTGGGGAGTCATATCGTTGAATATTAAACCAAATCTAAAAAAGACCAGACTAAGTTAGCATACATGGTGTTAGATGTGTGTGTGTATACATGTGTCTGCATGTGCATGTATGTATGGAGAACAGATCCCTGCTTTGTACAGTACCCTCCATAACTACATGGCTCCCCAAAGTGGGTGCAGCCAGAGTTACCTGGTGGTACCTGGAAATTTCTCTTACAGAGAAACTCAGTTTTCTCAGGCGATAGCTCAAAGCGCTATGAGTGAGACTTTGGAAGAGAAAACTGAAGACACAGCCAGGACATAACCCCAGGTCCTCTGAATCTAATCCTATATCCTTTCTTTAGCTTCATTCTGCTTCTTTGCAGGTCGGGTGACTAATTCAACCAAAACTTTTATTTAGGACAGTTGTGTAACTGTGCCTGACACTGCAGTTCTTTAAATGGTATATGTGTATGTTTATAAAATTTTGGGGATACATAATTTAAGTAGGTCACTTAAAAAAAAAAAAGCACAGTCAGCCAACCATGTTTAAGAGACGTGAATACTTACATTATCGGGACCTATTAAACAGCCCACACTTTTTAAGGGACAGAATGTGTCAAATTGTCCGTAAAAATGTCCACTGCAGGGGTTCCATATTAAGTAGTGGCTCTGCTCCCGAGTTAGCACATAGGCAGTTGGGCCCTGAAGGAAAACAGCCATTAAAAGAGTTTCCAAGGATGGAATTAAGGTCAAGAATACCTTGGCCAAATAATTTATCGTTTTAGTTGGACTCCTAATATCTAAAATCCATGGCTAACGGTGAAAATTAGTTTGAAGTTCTAGGTTGCACTGGATTTAAGTGATAAAATCGGTGTTTAATTTTGAAGAATCCTTGCATCTGCTGCTGGTGCAGTTTAGTGAACAAACAGGGAGGTTGTGTTGCTTAACCAGTATAGCTGAAGATTGGCCAAAGGACTATTAATGGAAGTAAGCACTCACTACATTTTCCTTTTAGAGTCAGTAAGACTGCCTTCCAAGTATTTAGAAGGCTGATTATGTCTGAATATGACTTCTATTTCTAATACAGTAATATTTGATACACACTTATCATTAGGTAAATGCATAGAGGATAATTTGACAAGATACATATCAAACTGCGAACAGTGACCACAGTGGAGGAAGGTGTGGGATTGGGGTTGGAGCCTGAAGAAGGACTTAACTTTCCGCCTAGAATACGTCTATATTATTGGGCTCTTGTTGTACAATGAGCAGTTTTTCATTTCCTGCTCGTGCATGGTTTCCTTGCATGCTCACCTCAGCCTTCTGGGAAAGGGAAGGGTAAAAGTCGTTACCCCACTTTCCCTGTAGGGCTGTGAGTTGTGAAGTGACTTGCTCAGTCACACAGCTCAGGAGGAGTGGGCAGAGCCTTGCAGCCAGGCCCTGGGACTTCCTAGCCCAGTGATCTTTTCCTTGTACCGGGCTATGTGGAAGATACTGATGGAGAATGATTTAGGATTCGGATACGATGCTACCTGCCCAGCAGCAACCTGTGCTATTTAATTCCTAGATTCTTGGAGCCCAACAGCCTCTTTTTAAAACACTTTTTGGCCTGACCAGACAGTGGTGCAGTGGATAGAGCATCAACATGGGATGCTGAGTACCCAGGTTTGAAACCCTGAGATCACCAGCTTGAGCGCTGGGTTGCCAGCTTGAGTATGGGATCACAGACATGACCCCATGGTCTCTGGCTTGAGCCCAAAGGTTGTTGGCTTGAGCAAGGGATCACTGACTTGGCTGGAGCCCCATGGTCAAGGCACAAATGAGAAAGCAATCAATGAACAACTAAGGTGCCGCAACTATGAGTTGATGCTTCTCATCTCTCTCCCTTCCTGTCTGTATGCCTGTCTCGCTAAAAACAAAAAAACCCCCCACTTTTTGGATAAGCTGCTGTAGTCCATGTGAATTTTCTAACTTGTACCCAGAATTACTCCAATGTGCCCCAAATTTAAGGATGTGTGCAGTGGGATGGGGAAACAAATTCTAAGTCATTAAGTCTCCAGCCTAATAAAAGTAACAACGATACTATCAAAATACAGTCGCTAACATTCTCTGCACCAGTGGTTGTCCGCCTTGTTCCCTCTGCCCGCAGGTGAGTAGCCATCATTCCTATGGAAGCAGTGGGGGGTGCAAGGAGAGAGTGCTGACTCCCCCACTCCTGCTCCCTTCGGTAGTGTGAAGACCACCAGGTCATGGAGGGACTCAGAATTCTTAGTAGCGCGGGTAGGACAAGGCTCGTATCAAAAGGACAGAGCCAGCCCTGGCCGGTTGGCTCAGTGGTAGAGCGTCGGCCTGGCATGCAGAAGTCCCGGGTTCGATTCCCGGCCAGGGCACACAGGAGAAGCGCCCATCTGCTTCTCCACCCCTCCCCCCCTCCTTCCTCTCTGTCTCTCTCTTCCCCTCCCGCAGCCGAGGCTCCATTGGAGCAAAGATGGCCCGGGCACTGGGGATGGCTCCTTGGCCTCTGCCCCAGGCGCTAGAGTGGCTCTGGTCGAGACAGAGCGATGCCCAGAGGGGCAGGGCAGAGCATCGCCCCCTGGTGGGCAGAGTTTCGCCCCTGGTGGGCGTGAGGAGTGGATCCCGGTCGGGCGCATGCAGGAGTCTGTCTGACTGTCTCTCCCCGTTTCCAGCTTCAGAAAAATACAAAAAAAAAAAAAAAAAAAAAAGGACAGAGCCAGGTGGGGCTTTGTGTGGGAAATGGTTCAGGTCTGCAGAAAAAAAAAAAAAAAAAAAAAAAAACCAAAACAAAAAAAAGATCTGAAGCGCTGCGCAGAGCGTGGTGCACTCGGAAAACCATTCCGCGTCCTATCACCGGTTCTCTCCGCCTATAAAGAGATCTCTGGGCCGCTTCCCTTACAACTCAAACGATAGTTATGAGGATCGGTCCCATTCGCGGTCTGGAATGGAACACGACCGTGTTGGCCAGCCACACGCCTCTGTTCGGGGCAGGCCTCCGGCTCACCTCGGGAACAGCAGTGCCCATCACGAGCCAGGCCTTCCTGCCCAGCGAGAGGAAGTAGTTACACAGCAGGACCGCGTGCTCCTCTTCGTCGCCCGCCAGCAGGTCCAGAAATTGCTGACAAAAAGCAAAACGTTAGGTGGCGTTGAGGGACTGCTCAGGTCTGCACTGGCAGTACCGGATTTTTAAAAAGTCATTGTTACAATGTTTGCCTGAAAGAATCTGCCCTAGTTTTGAAATCTGTCCCCAAATTTTGGTACATTTTAATTCATTAAAAACCAAAGCCCTTGTAGTGGGCACGGTGCTTTCCCAGCCATTGGTGACATGGATTTCTAGACTCAATTAGCAGTATGGGTCCGGGCAGACAAGTTTCAGAGTTTTACGCTTCATTTGGAATGTACCGTATAGATAACAGCTCACTATGTGCTGAACACTTTTATTTATTAAGTTCCTTTGCTGTCGCCTCCCCCTAGCGTGCGGAGCCGTGCCTTGCATGCCCAGCTTCTGAAAGGTCGGCTCCAGTCACGTCCCCGGTGCTTCTCACTTTCTCTGGGCACCGGACCCCCCCCCCCCCCCCCCCCCCCCCCCCGGGGAGGCGACAGCAGTGGCTGGGGGCGGGGCGCAGTTGGCCGTCACTGGCACAGTCGTGCTGGGCCACCACCTGCGGACCAGACCTGGACACTCAGGCACTGGAGATGGGGGTGCTTCTTTTATATCATTTTTAAAGGTTTTTTTTTTTTTTTTTTCATTTTTCTGAAGCTGGAAACAGGGAGAGACAGTCAGACAGACTCCCGCATGCGCCCGACCGGGATCCACCCGGCACGCCCACCAGGGGGCAACGCTCTGCCCACCAGGGGGCCATGCTCTGCCCATCCTGGGCGTCGCCATGTTGCGACCAGAGCCACTCTAGCGCCTGAGGCAGAGGCCACAGAGCCATCCCCAGCGCCGGGGCCATCCTTGCTCCAATGGAGCCTTGGCTGCGGGAGGGGAAGAGAGAGACAGAGAGGAAAGCGCGGCGGAGGGGTGGAGAAGCAAATGGGCGCTTCTCCTGTGTGCCCTGGCCGGGAATCGAACCCGGGTCCTCCGCACGCTAGGCCGACGCTCTACCGCTGAGCCAACCGGCCAGGGCTAAAGGTTTTTTTTAAAATTGAATTTATTGGGGTAACTTGCTTAATTGATTACACTGGTGTTAGGTGCACAAATCTACAATACATTTATCTGTATTACATTGTGTGTTCACCACCCCAAATCAAGTCTCCTCCACACTTTTTTTTCCCTAAGTTTATTTTTCAGAGCAGTTAGGTTCACACCGAAGTAGGGATAGGTACAGAAATTTCTGGAATAGCCCCTGACCTCACACACATGCACAGCCTCCCTCATCAACATCCCCCACCAGAGTGGCGCCTTTGTTATGAACCTACAATGAGGCATCATAACTACCTGACGTCCATAGTTGACATTTGGGTTCACTCTTAGTGTTGGACAGTCTGTGGGTTTGGGCAAATGTCCAGTGACATGCGTCCATGTTACAGTGTCACACAGAGCAGTTCACTGCCCTAAACATCTGTGTGCTCCGCCCACTCCTAGAGCTCTCCCCACCCTGCCCCCTAACTGTTTTAAACACAATGCATTTCTGGAAATGCTGAGGTCGCCGGTTCAAAACCCTGGGCTTGCCTGGTCAAGGCACATATGGGAGTTGATGCTTTCAGCTCCTCCCCCCTTCTCTCTCTCTGTCTCTCCTCTCTCTCTCTGTCTCTCCCTCTCCTCTCTAAAATGAATAAAAAAAAAAAAAATTAAACACAATGCATTTCATGCCAGAGCAGCCTTGGAGGGGGCGTGGGGGTGCAGAGAGGTGAGGTCAAGCCAGGAGGTGGGGAAGCCAGCCTGGCTCTAGGGCACGTGGACTTTTTTTTGTATATCTTCTTTTATAGATGTTTCCAGGTTGTAGAAATGTTTATCTCTAACATTGTCAACATGATGTGGCCAAAATATATTGGGGAACAAAGCCTTTAAAGTGTACTTCAATTTCTTTGGTTTAGAGCTACCCTCCAAAGGGAGTTGTATGAAATGGTTTAATTCGATGCAAACACAGTGCAACATGACATCCAAAACAGAATGCATGCCAATGATACATGTTTGTTCCATGTCACCAGAGAGCCTCGGGCAGTTACGTGGCAAAAGTAGATTGTAAGCTCCACAGAGGGCAGGCTTCCTTCGCTCTAGCCAGAACTCAGTATAGGCCAGACACGTGGCAGGTGGCCCAGAAATACAGACGGGATGAGTAAGGATGTGTCATGCCTACAGCAGCCCACAGACGAAGGAATATACGTCTTCCAAATGTAATAGATGAGGTATTTATGATTTTTTAAAAATGAATAAAACTGGGACATTGATAAGGCAATACTAGGAGGACAGATTAGCATTAAGACATTTAAAGTGTCTTTGTTTTTCTAATTTCTTTGTGCAAATAATTTTTTAAACTTTTGATCTTTGGGCAGATTAATCCAGAAAGAAAAAAATATGTCAGAAGTCAGCTCATCCTACTAAACAGACGGCCCACTAGAGGTTTTTCATAATGACTAATGAATACTGCAGTTTAAAATTATGCAAGCCGTTCAGCTGACACTCCGAGAAGTCAGCCCACACTTGTCAGGCTGTGAGGAAGTGCTACTTACATCAGACGTGCTCCACAGGTCACAGAGGCCAGCGAACGAGACAGTGTCCGGCAGGAAGGGGATCAAGGACACATAGCGAGCCACCAGTTCCTGTTTAAACAAAATTGAAAAAACAACAATTTGTAATAAAATAGAAAGCGGGATCCTCTACTTTATTTCCTGCAAGGAAGTTTCATCTATCATAACATCATTCATGGGCACAATATGAAACGAATGCTTACGAAGTGCTTCCGAGGTGTTGTGTCAATATTAGCCTGTGTAATTCTCTCCAGTCCCCCTATGGAGAAGGTCGTTGGTATTGTTGGGACAGATGAAGAAACTGACTCCTGTGCCTCTGAGAAAAGTCTTTATCATTCTCCCTGCCGCACACCCCCATATTTTAAAAATTGATTTGTAGGTGGGGTTTTTTTTTCATGTTCTATCTACTATTCCTGTGCCTGTTACATATATTGTAAATATCCTCTCGATTTGGGGCTCGTCTTTTCATTATCTTTTTTTTTTTTTTTTTTCTGAAGCTGGAAACAGGGAGGCAGTCAAACAGACTCCCGCATGTGCCAGACCGGGATCCACCCGGCACGCCTACCAGGGGGCGAAGTTCTGCCCATCTGGGGCGTCGCTCTGTTGTGACCAGAGCCACTCTAGTGCCTGGGGCAGAGGCCAGGGAGCCATCCCCAGCGCCCGGGCCATCTTTGCTCCAATGGAGCCTCAGCTGTGGGAGGGGAAGAGAGAGACAGAGAGGAAGGAGAGGGGGAGGGGTGGAGAAGCAGATGGGCACCTCTCCTGTGTGCCCTGGCCGGGAATCGAACCCGGGACTTCTGCACGCCAGGCCGATGCTCCACCACTGAGCCAACCGGCCAGGGCCCCGCCTTTTCTTTACTAATCTCCAACACCAGCCTTGTCGTACGTCAGGTTTCAGTGGATCATATCTGAGTGGCTCTGTCCTGGAGTTTTTATTCTCTTTGTTGTCCGTGTGCCAATACCATTTTACCTTAATTACCAAGGTCCTATCAGTAGTCTGGATGTACAGATGGCAAATCTTCCCACTGGAGACCTTACCCTTCGGATTATCTTGGCCATTTTTGACACTGTGCACTGCTATCTAATATTAGAATCAGCTGGTCAGGTTCCACTAAAAACTAGAAATCTCTTTGAACAGTAGTCTTTCTTTGTCTTTTATCTGGAAAGTTAACCCCTTTGCTTTGATTCTGATAACTGGTAAATATTTAGACTATTTTATTCTGTGCTTTTTATTTCTTGCGCTTTTCCTATACATTTTCCCCCCTCCTCACTCTCTTCGCCCCATTTCGTTATTCTATTCTCCTGCTCGTTTGGAAGTTACAGTATTTACTTTTCTTATTCTTTTAAGTGGTTAATCTAGAAATTTCAACATGAAAATTTTACTTCAATTCAAAAGTTAATAAATATCTTTGCTCTCATCTTGGAAAATATTAGAGTGTTGTAACACCCTTACCAATCCTGTCCTGACATACATGCATTTTTCTCAGGATTTTTGTTACATCCTGATTTTTCACCGATACTGCTATTATTATTGCTAGGCAAAGAGCTGCCTTTTTTTTTTTTTTTAGATTTCCTTACAATTTTTTTTTAACCTAGCATTATGTGTTGCATCTAGAATTTTTTTTGAGAGTCTTCTTTCTCTATTTTTTTTCTTATTTATTATTATTTTTAGGTGAGAGGAAGGGTGATAGTGGGGCACACTCCTTCATGCACCCTGACTGGGATCTACCCAGCAACCCCATCTGGGGCTGATGCTTGAATACTGAACTATTTTTAGCACCCGAGGATGATGCATTCCAAGGGAGTTATCCTCAGTGCCGGGGGCCATGCTTGAACCAATGGAGTCACTTGCTGTAGGAGAGGAAGAGGGAAAGAAGGGGGAGAGGGAGAGGAGGAGAAGCAGATGGTCACTTCTCCTGTGTGCCCTGACTGGGAATCAAACCTGGGATGCCCATATACCACGCTGATGCTCTTTCCACTGAGCCACTGGCCAGGGCCCTTCTTTCTCTCTGAAGTATATTTTTAAGGAATTCCTTTAGTGAGGCTCTTTTGGCTGTAAAGTTCCTCAATATCTGTGTTAAAGATACTATAGTTTCACTGAACACAAATTATTAGTTTGATTGCTATTTTCTTTCAGTCTTTTGAAGCTATTATTTTTTTTCTGACTTTCATTTGTGCAGCTGAAAAGCCTATTATTCCAACCACTTTCCTTTGTAGATAATCTGTTTTCTCTCGAGCTGCTGCTAGGATCGTTCGAGTGTCTACAGTTCTCTCTGATGTGCCTAGATTTTCATTTCTTTTCATTTACCCTGCTCTGGATGCACTGGGTTTCCTGAATTGGAGGATTGTTGTCTTTCATCAAACCTTGAAAATTCGCAGCTCTTTCTCTTCGAATATTGCCTCCCTGCTTTATACACAGTCTGCCCCTCCCTCCACCATCTATGTCTCCTAACCCTTCCTTTATATTTTCCTCTTTTTTTTCTATGTCTGGGCTATATACCAAGTAATTTTTTTTGTGTGTGTATTTTTCTGAAGCTGGAAACGGGGAGAGACAGTCAGACAGACTCCCGCATGCGCCTGACCGGGATTCACCCGGCATGCCCACCAGGGGGCGATGCTCTGCCCCTCCGGGGTGTCGCTCCATTGCGACCAGAGCCACTCTAGCGCCTGGGGCAGAGGCCAAGGAGCCATCCTCAGAGCCCGGGCCATCTTTGCTCCAATGGAGCCTCGGCTGCAGGAGAGGAAGAGAGAAACAGAGAGGAAGGAGAGGAGGAGGGGTGGAGAAGCAAATGGGTGCTTCTCCTGTGTGCCCTGGCCGGGAATCGAACCCGGGATCCCTGCACGCCAGGCCGACGCTCTACCACTGAGCCAACCGGCCAGGGCCTATACCAAGTAATTTTTTTGCACGTGTATTCCAGTTCACTAATTCTCTCTGTATTTAACTGTCTGTAACTTAACTCTATTTAACTGCATTTCATGTTTTAACTTGTTTAATTTCTAATTTTAACTACACAATTTTTCATTTCTACAGGTGTATTTTTAACAATCTGCCTGCCCATTCTATTTGGTTCTTTTGTTACATACTCAGTTCCCTAGACTCTCTAAACTTGCCAAACTAATCTGTTTTATATTCTGAATCTGATCATTCACTAGCTGCCGTCTCGGTGGCCTATTCTGTACCTGACTGCTTCTACTAACTCTTGCTTTCTTCACGGTGCTTGATTTCTTAACCAATGCTCTTTTATAAATGTCCATGTTGCCTGGCACTTTTTCTGTGGAATTTTTTCGAGGCTGAACTTAAAGGGTGTTTTCCTAGAAGGATCTGTTTGCTTCTGACGGAGAGCTAAGGGGCATAACCAACCGGGAATACTTTGAATTAAATTTTCGGTCGAAGATGTTTTGGGTCGTACTGGCTGTGCACATTCCAGTACTGAATGTGAAGAACTCCAGCCTCATGCCTGACCAGGCGGTGGCGCAGTGGATAGAGCGTCAGACTGGGATGCAGAGGACCCAGGTTCAAGACACCGAGTTCGCCCGCTTGAGCACGGGCTCATCTGGTTTGAGCAAAGCTCACCAGCTTGGAACCAAGATTGCTGGTTTGAGCAGGGGTTTACTCGGTCTGCTGAAGGCCCGCAGTCAAGGCACATATGAGAAAGCAATCAATGAACAAATAAGGTGTCACAACGAAAAACTAATGATTGATGCTTCTCATCTCTCTCTGTTCCTGTCTGTCTGTCCCTATCTATCCCTCTCTCTGACTCTCTCTCTGTTAGTAAAAAAAAGAACTCCAGCTTTGTGATTCGGAATTCCTGGTAGAGACTTGTTTCTCTTCCATCTGGAACCAAAGCTGGGTCAGGCAGGATTCCTCCTACTGGAGGGGACCTCCTAGGTCACACACTGCCCTCATCCATCCCGAGTCCCAGTGCTGGGCAGCCTCTAACTCACCTTTCAACCTGCTCTGGCCCCAGGCATTCTCTCCTGTCTCCAGCAGCCGTGGCTGGGAGGTGGGGGGTGGAGGAGTAGGGGGACCCAGCTCTAGGCTCCAGGAGTTATGCGACACCCTCAGGGCAAACACTGTCTCAAGCCCTCACACCTGCGGAATCTTGCTTCTTGCCATTCCCTATCTCTTCTATTTCAGCCATGATGTTTAAAATGTTTTAAATATTTTATTCATCCCTATTCAAGTGTCTATAGTGGGAGAAGTTTGCTGCACAGCTACTATGGTAAAGACAACAGAAGTCCCTTTATGATTGTCAATAAAAACCAATCCATAAAAAAGGCAAATAAAATGTGGAACACAAGGGTTTTTAATAAACTTATATCTTCAAATAGATAGCTCATTATCCTGTTCCTAAATTACTGTATGAATAACTCATTAGCACCAATTACTCCTTATACTATCCTCTCCCTAAAGACAGGAGCGACCACTGAAAAACAGCCTGTGTATCATACGGCTTCCGCTCAGGTGAGGCTCTGATGAGTAAGGTACTCAGCCTGCAGAGAAAGGCGCATGCGTTCTCAATGTCTCAGCATGGCTGCGCTTTGTGGCGATGGCGTACATGCCGCACATACTCAAATACTGGACATCATTTTCGCTTAATTTGAGTTCAGTGATGGTTATAACGTTAGGTATAATACTGGGCTGATATCTGGGTATGGTAGGAGGTGTACGGGTGCTGACGTCAGGGGCCAAGTGAAGTTATTGATAGACTACAACAATGAAGACATGTTTACGGAAGATGCGGTGCAAGTGTAGCGCTTCTTCCAAGTTTTAATTTTCCAGCACCCAATATAGGGTCGAGGATACAGTAAGCACCTCAATAACTGCTGAAAGAATGGACCAAGACTGCTATTCTCTCTGGTACCTTCGAACTTTTCTAAAGAATATATAAGCCTCCCGGTATTAAAAATATTTTATTTTTATTTTATTTTTTTATTTTTTATTTTTCCGAAGCTAGAAACGGGGAGAGACAGTCAGACTCCCGCATGCGCCCGACCGGGATCCACCTGGCACGCCCACCAGGGGCGACGCTCTGCCCACCAGGGGGCGATGCTCTGCCCCTCCGCGGCGTCGCTCTGTCGTGACCAGAGCCACTCTAGCGCCTGGAGCAGAGGCCAAGGAGCCATCCCCAGCGCCCGGGCCATCTCTGCTCCAATGGGGCCTTGGCTGCGGGAGGGGAAGAGAGAGACAGAGAGGAAGGAGAGGGGGAGGGGTGGAGAAGCAGATGGGCGCCTCTCCTGTGTGCCCTGGCCGGGAATCGAACCCGGGACTTCTGCACGCCAGGCCGACGCTCTACCACTGAGCCAACCGGCGAGGGAAAAATATTTTAATCATTACTTTAATCACTAATGATCTTGATATAGTTTCTTTCTCAAGTACTATGAAATAGGGTAATTAAGATGGCTATATGTTGAAATTTTAACCCGCGTTTAGCGCCAGCCCTGCTTGGCTGTGAGGTACTTACCGCTGTTGCCTGTGGGTTGTTGGGATAAACGTCAAGGAGCTCCTGTGGAGGGTTTAAAGGCTTGAGATAACGAGTAATAAACACAGTCTTTCCACTGACGTCGATCACTGTGGTGAGGCACAGGCGGTTTGGAAACTGTAAGGCACATTCCGCTTGAAACTTCTCTGTCGCTTGAAGCAACTTCTCATCTTCCTGAGAATCAAACTTCAACAAGAAAAGACTCCATGGGAGTTTGCATATGGTTATAGGGACACACTAACACTTGCTCAGATCTCAGAGTCAGCATGAACGAAATGTGGGATACAGGAAGTATGATTAATGACCCCTTGCGACATTGTCATGCCCAGGTGTCCCTGAAGCTTTATTTATATTTATCATCTTAAAAATGGATGGATTCATTAAATATTTAACAGGACTGAAAGAAAGTAGTCAACGGACAAGTAGCCATGTAGGATTAATGAAACCACCTATAAAACTTAAACTATGATCTATGGGATAGCTACCTAAGGAGCCCTAAAAAATCTGTGCGTGAGCCCACATCGAACTGCACTGAATAGGTATGAAACTGGGAGGGTTTTCCTTTTATTTGGTGCAGATTTCACATTTCTATCGTCTTTTGTTGCTTTCCTGTGACCGATCAAAAGTGCACCATGACTTTACGGACTCACTGTATTTGAGGAAACCAGGCAATAGGTTAACATGTGTTTTGATGTCGGTTTTAGAGGGAAGCAGAGCTCAGACGTCTAAATTCTCCAATGCAAAGCTTAAGTTTGAAGGCATTAAATGGATGACAAAGTTACAGATATTATTATACATGTATTAAAAATTTTCAAATCCATAATTAATGTAATAAATAATAGTAACGGCTCTCAAGGAAAATGGAAGCGGAACTAGAAACATCAAATGTATAATAGTTATTTTAAATGGTTCTCTGATTCAAAATGAGTTGCCAATTCCCAGGCTTCTTTAAGTAACTGAAAGCAGATGAAACAACAAATTTTAATTGCCTTTTCTCCCTCAAGCCATTGCTAAAAAAAAAACCAGCATGTAAAAACACCCAGCTTTTAAAATGTTTTTACAAGTGTTTGTTGCTTAGTATAAAAACATAGGCTTTGTTGCTTCCATTTCAAAGGGTTTCAAGACAAACTCAAAGAAAACTTTATTAGGAAAATGAATTTCCAGGTAGAATTTAGATCTAGGCAGTGCTTGAAAGTTTTTTGTTTTGTTTTCATGGTTTTCTATTTTGAAGAAGAAAATGCATCCAGCTTTCCCCCTTATTTTCTGCTCTCTCCCCCTCATTTCTCTCTATTTTATTTTATTTTGTAGCATTTAAAATCACTGGTATATGATAGGCTTATTTACTCTGTCTCTCCCCTAGAGTAAGTTTCCTGAAGTCAGGAATTTTGTTTCAATCTCAGTTTTTATCCCCAGAACCAAGAACCCTGGGTTTTCAATGTTTTAATGTTAAATACTGTTGAGTGAATGAACGAGTGAATGGAAAAGACCACATTCCTTCTCAAGACTTCAACTAGGATCGAGGATAGTCTAATTGTTCTTGCCTTCTCTTATACTGGCGCTGGACCGTGGCTTCTGTCTCTATTGTAATTTCTGGACCCTGAGAAATTGAGGTAGTGGGTTAGGGGGTAGGTAGGACAGAGACATCTCCAAAAGCCTGCATCTCTTCTCATGGGACGTCCCTCTGACATCGGAATCCTAACACTACCACCATCATCACTGTAACCGCCTCCAACTCAGCCTAGTGCCAAGACATGGCAGCTCCCCACTAGGTGTCGCGATGAATACATAACTAACTGGAAAAGGTGAGCTTACAAGGCATTGGCATGGGTGTGTCATAGACTCCTGGGGTAGAACTGTCAAGCCAGAAATAATTATAATTTTAGGAAGATGGAGAATCAGGAAGCAAGGGCGGTTGTAAAAGGCACCCAGTAAAAACTTCACCCGTTTCCTTTACACTCAGTCATTTACTTCTTCACCCATCCAATTCCTTGAAAACTGGTGCTGAGAGTCTACAAGGTTCCAGGCGCTCTGCATGCACGAGTGTGAAGGTCTGTCGAGGACCTTCTAGTCCAGAGGAGAACATGAGTAAGCAAGCAATCTGGTGCTTCAAGTCCTCGGCCAGAATCTCTGTGTGGGATAAACACCAGGCGGTAGGCATTGTCCGGAAAGAGCAATAAAAATCTTAGATCAGGTCTATCGGCCTTCTAAGCTGAAAAAAAAAACTTTTTCTGCCACTTGGACCTGGTTGTTCCGTATTGTATTTGGCTCTGTAACTAGTGCATCTTGACAGCAGCGCTCATGTTTGAATTATTCTTTGCTCTTTTCTGCACCGAGGAGGGACAAGGTAAACATTCAATACGTACCAATGGTCCTTAATACTTATTTAGGCCACTGGGATGCCATTTCAGGGCCTGAAGAAGTAATTTAAGGAGTAGAATGGCTGTGTTGGTAATTTTAAGAAGTGCCAAGCAAAAATTCCATGCTAAATGAACCCAGGTCATTCATCGTGAAACAAATTAAGGAGGGATTGACAGATTCACAATTTGATTCAACACGAAATCTGGAAGAGTCTTAACTGGCTCAATTCTTTAGCCTCTAGCTTCATGTCAATACTACGGGAAGTTGAAAGGGTTTGCCTCCCTTTGAGTACCTACATAGTGACAGCTGCCCTGATCAGAATGCACTGTCACAGACACACTCTATTGGCAGCCGCTCCCGGGTTTGATGGACTTGGACACAGTGGAGGTGGCTCCCGGCATGCAGGTGACATTCAGACCTGTGGCTTCCTGGATTCCAAGCTAAATAAGAATCATTCTGACAAAGGAAAATGAGCCAAAAGACAAGGCTGACATTCTCCACGGAACGACAGACATCTGTGGTTCATTGACAGGGGCGCGCGCGCGCTCACACACACACACACACACACACACACACGGTGGCAGGGGACAGAGGCAGCTAATTAAAGCCAAGTAACCATGACTGGTGAATGGTTCAGCAAAACACTAGGTACCTTTTTAAGCATCTCACTCATCTCCCAGAGGCAAGAAGGAAGAAAGAAAAGAAAAAACAAGAGAAAGGCTTTATTAACAGAAATCTATTTTCAAAAACTTGTTTTTACCAAGACGATGTGGGGTAGGGGATATTGGAATCAGTAGTGCGGGACTTGCTAGGGATTTTTGCAAGGCAATTCCATGAGGAAACGCCTTGACAAAAATCACAGGGAATGTGCCCACCGAGGACGGTGGGGAGATTAATCCGCGCATCCTGCAGGCGGCTATAAGGGAGAAGACCATTCCAGGTATGGGTCCCTATTGTTTTGGGGGGAGCTGCTCTTCCCGGACTGGTCTGCAGCTCTGTGTGTGTAGGACGTCAGGGTACTGCTAGTCCACATGTCTCCCTTATCAAAAAGCAACAAAGAATCTGGCCCTGCGGGGTTTCTTAGGGCCGCATTTTTTTCCCCCCCGAGGTTTAAGAAAAATGCTTTCTACCGCCACAAGGGGGCAGTGAAATCCTACCAGCAACAGCAACGGACCGCCTAGTTACCTGCTTTAAGGCAGGCAGGCAGGCTGCAAGGCGTGGCAACTACATATGTATATTTCAGAGTCCTGGCGGCTCCGCAAACATTCTGGGATAGGAAGTCGGTGCCCATACGTGCCAGGGAGTCTCTGAGCTCCTCTCTCAGCCACAGTCACGGACCAAGCAGCTTTCACAGAACCTGGCCGGCCGCTCACCTGTAGGTGGAGCGCTAGCCGACCGCTTTCTCTTCTGCTAAGATTGCAGAAGAATTGTGAAACCATCCTTTGTTAGGGAGCATTCTCCCGTGTAAACATGCCTGCTGGCTTTCTCTCCAGTGTACACATGAGGAGAAGCGTTCTGAATGTTTCCTTTTCTAAATATTTCGAAATACTTATATTCTGACATGCTTTCTAGAGAACATGTCTGTGGCAACTTGAGTGACAGAGGATGGCATGTAAGGTTAATTGCAGTAGATTTGTTTGCCCAGTAACCTTTTATGCCCTCTGTGAGTGCCTTGCAAATGGGAGGTAATGATAGTATTTTCCTCCATGGACCAAGCTGTGATACTGAAAAAGAAAGACAGGACTGTGCTCATTAAAAAAAAAAAAAATCTCTGCCCTAGGAGTCTAACTAACTACCATGGATAAGGCGCCAGCATGATCTAAGCATACAGCTTAGTAGTTAACAGCCTGGGCTGCTGAAGGACTGTGAACTCCACGGAAGGAATGCGTGTTTGCTTTTCTAGGCTGCTGTATCCCCAGGGCCTAAGAAGCACCTGTCACGTAGAAGGTGCTCTGTAAATATTTGTTGACTATATAAAATGTAGAGTCAGACAGATGTTTAATTGTTAGCTGTGCCATTTACTGCCTGGGTGAACCGGGATTCCTCCTCTCGGAATTGGAGACCCGCCTGACCAGACAGCTGGGAGAATTAGAGAAGAGAACTATGTCAAATGCCTGCCACGGTGCTGGGGACAGAGTAAGAGCTCAGCACACGGTGGTGGTGGTGGTTATTGCTGCATTAGTGCAGAATAGTAAGAGCTCATGGCCACCATCTTCTCCCCAGGCCAAGGAGGGCCGCACGTCTCAACGCTGCACACGCATTACGATAACAAAGTCCCTCCCAACCGCGAAGGGTGGGAAACTGTCGCTAACAAATGGAAATTCTGGAAACTCTATTATTTTTCCGCTAGAGCTATTCAAAATTAGAGTATTGGTGCACATATTCGTTTCTGACCGAAAGCACCAAAATCTATTGAGGTGACCCTGAAGGTCACCTAGTCTTATAATCCTACGAATCGATTCAATACAAACACAGCCAGAGATGGGAGGCAAATGCACTTCAGCGTGCTTGCCAGTAAATGTCCAGATAATGAGGACTCTGCTTTTCCAGTGGGTCCTATTTCGTCTCCTTCCCACCGAGGAGACTCTCCTGAGAGGGGACAATGTCTGTGTTGGTCTTGCTTTGTCGACAAGCTGACGTTGCCGACTGACTTAGTTGCTGGCTCCGTGGAGGCGCAGACCCCACCCTGAGGCTCCCCCCTTGGTCCTGTCCACACTGAACGAGTACCACGTGGGCGCTGGAGAGGGAGCGCGGCCCACGTGTACACACGCATGGCCGAGCAAGCAGGCCTCGCATTTAGTCAACGTCAGACGTGATTCCGAAGTGCAGACAGACTTACCTTCTCACGGACCGACTCCCCGGGGACCAGCTGAGGCTCGATGGTGATGAACAGGGTGATGTAGGCGCCTTCGCTGAGGCTCCGGACCGGGTCAAAACCCCGCTCGGGGACCACGCTCCGCTCCTTACTGTAGCCCAGAAGAACGGGGGGCGTGTCTATTTTAAATGTCCCATCAATCTGTGAAGAAAGTATGACTTGGTCAGCATCCTGGTCCTTTTCCAACAGAAGTTCAACGGCAGCTAAGCGTCAACACCTCACTGTCTGAAGAGTTCAGTGAAGACGGCCCGGAATTGCCACACAAGCCTCACCCCGTCTTTCCAGCCCAGTGTCCGTAAGTGCCCACAGGAAGGGCGCTCTTTCCCCCGTCTTCTCTTCTGGGGTCAGCAGACTGTGAACTCATATCGACACAAGTTGATACCAACACGAGGTCACTCGGGCTCACATCCTGAATTAACCCCCAAGTGTCTCAGTTCACACGTTTGTAAAAAGGAGACAATGATAGGACTACTTTGCAAGGTGGCCGTGGGTGCTGCATGCATCCGCAGATGTAAAACACTAAGAGAAACGCAACCGTTTGGCTAACTGCTCAGCGGGTGTCGGCTGGAGCCAGCCCCCTTTCCGGATCCTCCGCCTCCCATCCCCACCTTCCAGAATCCTAAGGGACGGTTCAAGGCTCCGGTCAGATGCTGTCGCCTTCATGAATTAGTTTGTCATCTCCACCAGCCTCGAGCGCAGTTGGTTTCTTTCATTGGCGACACTGACACATTCTGTCAGACTTTGGAGTTGTGTGCATACTTAGCGTTTTCACCCAGAGTCGCTGTAGTTGAGTAGAATCCGTGTTTCACTCCCTTGTGCAGAGGTCCCCAAACTATGGCCCGCGGGCCGCATGAGGTCCCCTGAGGCCATTTATCTGCCCCCCCCCCCCCCGCCACACTTCCGGAAGGGGCACCTCTTTCATTGGTGGTCAGTGAGAGGATGCATTCGCATCCTGTGCTCCTGGAGTACTGTATGTGGCGGTGCCGCAAAGCGCGGTGTCGCTCACGTATAGTACTACTTCCAGTGATGCAGGATGCACACGTCACAGCTCCGGAAGTGCGTCATATCATTTGTTACGGCTAGCAATGACAAATATTAACCAGACATTGACCATCTCATTAGCCAAAAGCAGGTCCATAGTTCCCATTGAAATACTGGTCAGTTTGTTGATTTAAATTTACTTGTTCTTTATTTTAAATATTGTATTTGTTCCTGTTTTGTTTTTTTTACTTTAAAATAAGATATGTGCAATATGCATAGGGATTTGTTCATAGTTTTTTGTGGTGTTTTTTTTTTATAGTCCGGCCCTCCAACGGTCTGAGGAACAGTGAACTGGCCCCCTGTGTAAAAAGTTTGGGGACCCCTGCCCTTCTGTATCATATCACCCTTCCCTAGTACGGAGCAGTGTTCTGTACACACAGCAGACGCCCAGTAAATGTGGGCTGGAGAGACTGCGAGCCACCTTTACAAGATGACCTGATACGCCGAGGTTCAGAAGGGCAGGACTTATCTCTCGTGCAGCCAAAGTAACAGAATGTTGGTAAAAGACTGTCCGGGGCTACAAGCCTGCGCTGGAATGGGAAGTTATAGAATCCAGTTTTTTTCGTCGCAGTCTTTAGTGGCATTTGTGTCTCAGGAGAAACAGAGAAAGAGCTTAAATTCTAAGTGAATATGTCATGTAGGGAGGAGTGGAAGTTACCTGGACATAGTCAAGGAGATTCATTTATCAAGAAGGGGTTAGAATAAGTTCTTCCGAGAACTCTTCCAAATGAGAAATTCAGCAATGGCTAATGACACGGGCAGTTTCAGTTGGAAAATGATGTGCTTCAAGCAATATCTTTTAATTGAAAATTTATTCAAAGGGGAAATGTGAATACTTTTATTTATTTATTTATTTATTTTAGACTTTATTCACTTTAGAGAGAAGATAGGAAGAGGGGGAGAGAGAAAAATAAGGGGGAGAGGAGTAGGAAGCATCAACTCCCATATGTGCCTAGGCCAGGCAAGCCCAGGGTTTTGAACTGGCGACCTCAGCATTCCAGGTCGATACTTTATCCACTGCGCCACCACAGGTCAGACCGAAATGTGAATTCTGTTAGCAAACATACCACTGCAGCATCCCCTGCAGACTGTCCCTTTGCCTAGGAAGGGTTGCAATTCTAAATGATCTTTATGATTCCAGCCAAGCCACGCCTCTCCGAGCTGAATTTTGGTCTTGGCCTCGCTGGAGACCCTGTGGCCCAGACAGCACAGCTCTCTGTGCCCATCGCGTGAGGGATCAAACTGGTCCTTCCTTAGCTGTGGAGATTAGCCACAGTCCTGTGGCTCAAAGCCTCTTGTTGCTATGGACTTAATAACCGGATATAGAAGCTATTTCAGAATCTTAACTGTCCCATATGAGTGGCAGTAAGTCATTCAAGAGTCGCTAACCTAATGGATCCCTTTAGAAAAATAGCTAAACTCCGGAGAAGGGTGTCCTAGTTAAGCGAAGGTGTCCTAGTTGAGTGAGTCTCTACTAAACATTTTCCATGTTTGACATAGTGAGGATTCTTGAAGCATTTAGGAAATGCACTTGACTAGACAGACCATCAAGTGTCCTGACTGTTCAAGTGACTTTCGGGCGCCTGTCCATTCCGCTTGGTCACCTGGACAGGTGTCCACTTTGTTTCACCTTCTCCTTCACTTCTATTTAAATGTTTACAAACACCTCAGATCGGAGCGGTCACACAGTAACAGCTAAGCCTAAGGAAGACAGATGTTTAATAAGTGGTGAACAGTGGGCTGAAAATCAATGGCTTTATATAGTGGTTTTTATGTTTCCAAGGCGGCTTTGCTCAGTCTCGATGGAACATACCCACAAACGAAGCTTGAACAGGAAAATGGATAGAGCAGGTCCCTACCTGGCCGCATGGACTTCTGACCTTAGGTGCTTACTTACCCTTGCTTGGAAATATATTGTGCTGAATGGAATTTTCACACATCCCAACCAGTATCTCTCAATACGAGTGTGGATTCCGTGTCCTCTTTCCCGGTCATCCTAAAGGGGGGTGGGTGGGTAGTAACAATTGTTTAAGAACTCCAGACACCCACTGAATAAATTACATGACAGGAGAGCGGCAGGATTTGGGCTGAAAGTGCGCATGGCTTAGGTTAGAGACCTGAGTCACATTCTGGTTCAGATCCTTAATGGTTTTATGACCCGAGGCTCAGTCTGAACCTCAGGCTCCTCATTATGACTTCACAACCTACTTCATAGCGTTATGTCAGAAATAAATAAGAAAAGATGGATGAAACGCAGCTGATACAATTCCTGGAACATGGTAGACACGCTCAACTGAAAATAAAAAACCTGGTCGCCTGTCTCCCTTCTCCCTTACCCCATTGGTACATGTGAAGTCTCAGGCATTTAAAATACAAGGAAAGATGGAAAATGGGTTTGGGTCTTACCTAGTGGATAGAGGAGCCGGCAATGAGCGCAGACGCCTTCCTCAAACTGAGAACTCACCTCTAAGACGTCATACAGCACTTCGTCAAAAACGTTAATGAACACGTCATCCTTCACCGACTGCAAACTGGCCGTGCTGTAGTCCCCGTTTGGGGCCCTGCGAATGGGTGCACATGACCAAGGGACCGTGAAAATGGGGACAGTAGAGATAATGAGCACCCCACTGTCAAAATTTGAGAAATACTGATCCATGAGCATAGATGTGAAGATTAAAGGCAGGGCTTCCGTTTAAGGGTTTCTCTGGCACAGGGACGGAGACTGTGACATGGTGCCGACCCCCAAACAGAGAGGCACCGAGCCCTCTGTCGGCTGGCCTGTCCTGGGGAGCCTCCTGCCTCCTCCCACCCTTCCCCCATGGTGAGCTTGGCAAGGAGCCAGCTGGCCCCGGGGTCCAGCCACACATGGGGTTTGTTCAAGGGCTACACACACACATACGGGGACCTCAAGGTCTCCCGCGGCCCCTGGATCTGGTGCGCAGACTTCCCACGCACCTGGGAACTGCTTCTCTGGCAGACCTGTCCCGGGTCATGAACCTCCCATTGTCGTGTGGTTGCTTTGTCTCCAATTTACTGTTTCCAGGGGTCCCCAAACTTTTTACACAGGGGGCCAGTTCACTGTCCCTCAGACCATTGGAGGGCCACCACATACAGTGCTCCTCTCACTGACCACCAATGAAAGAGGTGCCCCTTCCAGAAGTGCGGCGGGGGCCAGATAAATGGCCTCAGGGAGCCGTAGTTTGGGGACCCCTGGAACCTTAAGCAAGTCACCTTCTATCTTTGGGTTTTAGTTTCTTTTCTACAAAAGTAGAGCATTGGACTAGATCATTTCTTTTTTCTTTTTTTTTTTTTAGCTCTTTAAAACATTTTTTTAACTTAAAATTTTTATTTTTAATTTATTGTGTTGACATGGTTTCAAGTGTCCCACTCAATATAACACCCTGCCCCCAGCTCATCATGTGCCCACCCCGTGCAAAGTCTCTCTCCACCTCCGTTCCACCCCCTCTGCCTCTCCTCCCTGCACCCCTGCCCTCTGGCTACTGCTGCCCCGTTTTCTGTATCTGTGTGTTATATATACATAATTTTTTTTAATTTTAATTTTTTTTTAATTTTTTTTACAGGGACAGAGAGAGAGTCAGAGAGAGGGATAGATAGGGACAGAGAGACAGGAACGGAGAGAGATGAGAAGCATCAATCATCAGTTTCTCGATGCGACACCTTAGTTGTTCATTGATTACTTTCACATATGTGTCTTGACTGTGGGCCTACAGCAGACCGAGTAACCCCTTGCTCAAGCCAGCGACCTTGGGTCCAAACTGGTGAGCTTTGCTCAAACCAGATGAGCCCACGCTCAAGCTGGCGACCTCGGGGTCTCAAACCTGGGTCTTCTGCATCCCAGTCCGATGCTCTATCCACTGCACCACCGCCTGGTCAGGCTGTATACATAATTTGACTAAACCTTTCCCCTTCTTTGAGGGACTAGATAATTTCTAAGGATGCTTCAAGATGTGAGATAGTGAGGCCCTGGCCAGTCACTCAACAGATAAAGCATTGACCTGGCACGCCAGAGGTCATGGGCATGCCCCCTGCTCAGGGCACATAGGAGAAGCAATCAATCAGGGCACAGCTAAATGGAACAACTAAGTGAAACAGTGAGTTGATGCTTCTTTCTTTCTCTCCCTCCCTCCCTTTCTCTGTCTCTCTCCCTTCCTCTCTCTGTTTCTCTCAAATCAATGGGAAAAAAAAATGAGATAATGATTCTTAAATAGCTAAAAGCCTTTCATCAAAAATTTTAAATATATTTATGTATATGCATTTTGTTTATTTAATTTATTGGGGTGACATTGAGTAATAAAATGACACAGATTTCAAGTGCACAACTCTATAGCACATCACCTGTACACGGCACTGTGTGCTCCCAGCCCAGGTCCAGCCCCCTCTGGTCCCCACGTACCCTCCCCCCCCCCCCGTGTGCTCCCAGCCCAGGTCCAGCCCCCTCTGGTCCCCACGTACCCTCCCCCCCCCGTGTGCTCCCAGCCCAGGTCCAGCCCCCTCTGCTCCTCACGTACCCCCCCTCCCCCCCCCCCCGTGAGCTCCCAGCCCAGGTCCAGCCCCCTCTGGTCCCCACGTACCCCCACCCCTGTGCTCCCAGCCCAGGTCCAGCCCCCTCTGGTCCCCACGTACCCCCCCCCCGTGTGCTCCCAGCCCAGGCCCAGCCCCCTCTGGTCCCCACGTACCCCCCCCCGTGTGCTCCCAGCCCAGGTCCAGCCCCCTCTGGTCCCCACGTACCCCCCCCCCGTGTGCTCCCAGCCCAGGTCCAGCCCCCTCTGGTCCCCACGTACCCCCCCCCCCGTGTGCTCCCAGCCCAGGTCCAGCCCCCTCTGCTCCTCACGTACCCTCCCCCCCCGTGTGCTCCCAGCCCAGGCCCAGCCACCTCTGGTCCCCACGTACCCCCCCCCCCCGTGTGCTCCCAGCCCAGGTCCAGCCCCCTCTGGTCCCCACGTACCCTCCCCCCCCCCGTGTGCTCCCAGCCCAGGTCCAGCCCCCTCTGGTCCCCACGTACCCTCCCCCCCCCCCGTGTGCTCCCAGCCCAGGTCCAGCCCCCTCTGCTCCTCACGTACCCCCCCCCCCGTGAGCTCCCAGCCCAGGTCCAGCCCCCTCTGGTCCCCACGTACCCCCCCGTGTGCTCCCAGCCCAGGTCCAGCCCCCTCTGGTCCCCCCGTACCCCCCCCCTGTGCTCCCAGCCCAGGTCCAGCCCCCTCTGGTCCCCACGTACCCCCCCCCCCGTGTGCTCCCAGCCCAGGCCCAGCCCCCTCTGGTCCCCCCGTACCCCTCCCCTTGTGTGCTCCCAGCCCAGGTCCAGCCCCCTCTGGTCCCCCCGTACCCCCCCCCCCGTGTGCTCCCAGCCCAGGTCCAGCCCCCTCTGGTCCCCACGTACCCTCCCCCCCCCGTGTGCTCCCAGCCCAGGCCCAGCCCCCTCTGGTCCCCACATACCCCCCCCCCCCGTGTGCTCCCAGCCCAGGCCCAGCCCCCTCTGGTCCCCACATACCCCCCCCCTGTGTGCTCCCAGCCCAGGTCCAGCCCCCTCTGGTCCCCACATACCCCCCCCCGTGTGCTCCCAGCCCAGGTCCAGCCCCCTCTGGTCCCCACATACCCCCCCCCCCCCCTGTGTGCTCCCAGCCCAGGTCCAGCCCCCTCTGGTCCCCCCGTACCCCCCCCCCGTGTGCTCCCAGCCCAGGTCCAGCCCCCTCTGGTCCCCACGTGCCCCCCCCCGTGTGCTCCCAGCCCAGGTCCAGCCCCCTCTGGTCCCCCCGTACCCCCCCCCGTGTGCTCCCAGCCCAGGTCCAGCCCCCTCTGGTCCCCCCGTACCCCCCCCGTGTGCTCCCAGCCCAGGTCCAGCCCCCTCTGGTCCCCCCGTACCCCCCCCCGTGTGCTCCCAGCCCAGGTCCAGCCCCCTCTGGTCCCCACGTACCCCCCCCCGTGTGCTCCCAGCCCAGGTCCAGCCCCCTCTGGTCCCCACGTACCCCCCCCCGTGAGCTCCCAGCCCAGGTCCAGCCCCCTCTGGTCCCCCCGTACCCCCCCCCGTGTGCTCCCAGCCCAGGCCCAGCCCCCTCTGGTCCCCACGTCCCCACCCCCCCCCCCCGTGTGCTCCCAGCCCAGGTCCAGCCCCCTCTGGTCCCCATGTACCCCCCCCCGTGTGCTCCCAGCCCAGGTCCAGCCCCCTCTGGTCCCCACGTCCCCCCCCCCCCCCCCCCGTGTGCTCCCAGCCCAGGTCCAGCCCCCTCTGGTCCCCACGTACCCTCCCCACCCCCGTGTGCTCCCAGCCCAGGTCCAGCCCCCCCTGGTCCCCACGTCCCCCCCCCCCCCCCCGTGTGCTCCCAGCCCAGGTCCAGCCCCCTCTGGTCCCCACGTACCCCCCCGTGTGCTCCCAGCCCAGGTCCAGCCCCCTCTGGTCCCCACGTACCCCCCCCCGTGTGCTCCCAGCCCAGGTCCAGCCCCCTCTGGTCCCCACGTACCCCCCCCATGTGCTCCCAGCCCAGGTCCAGCCCCCTCTGGTCCCCACGTACCCCCCCCCCCCCCCCCCCGTGTACTCCCAGCCCAGGTCCAGCCCCCTCTGGTCCCCACGTACCCTCCCCCCCCCCCCCGTGTGCTCCCAGCCCAGGTCCAGCCCCCTCTGGTCCCCACGTACCCCCCCCTGTGCTCCCAGCCCAGGCCCAGCCCCCTCTGGTCCCCACGTACCCCCCCCTGTGCTCCCAGCCCAGGTCCAGCCCCCTCTGGTCCCCACGTACCCCCCCCCCCCCGTGTGCTCCCAGCCCAGGCCCAGCCCCCTCTGGTCCCCACGTACCCCCCCCTGTGCTCCCAGCCCAGGTCCAGCCCCCTCTGGTCCCCACGTACCCCCCCGTGTGCTCCCAGCCCAGGTCCAGCCCCCTCTGGTCCCCACGTACCCCCCCCCCGTGTGCTCCCAGCCCAGGTCCAGCCCCCTCTGGTCCCCACGTACCCCCCCCTGTGTGCTCCCAGCCCAGGTCCAGCCCCCTCTGGTCCCCACATACCCCCCCCCCCCCCGTGTGCTCCCAGCCCAGGTCCAGCCCCCTCTGGTCCCCACGTACCCCCCCCCCCCCCCCCCGTGTGCTCCCAGCCCAGGTCCAGCCCCCTCTGGTCCCCACGTACCCCCCCCCCCGTGTGCTCCCAGCCCAGGTCCAGCCCCCTCTGGTCCCCACGTACCCCCCCCCCTGTGCTCCCAGCCCAGGCCCAGCCCCCTCTGGTCCCCACGTACCCCCCCCCCCCCTCTTCCACCTCCCCCCACCCTCCGTTCCCGGGGAATCACCACACTGTTTCCGTGTCTGGGGTTTTGTTTGTTCTTTTTGCTTCATCCCTTGACCTCTGTTCACCCAGCCCCTCAGCCCCCGCCCTCCCCAGACCGCCGGCAGTCAGCTCTCTGTATCCGTAAGTCTGTTTCTGTTTTGTTTGCCAGCTCATTTTGTTCATTCGATGCCACATACGGATAGGACCATAAGGTACTTGTCTTTCTCTGACTGGCTTATTTCACTTAATATAATAGTCTATAGGTCCATCCACGCATGCTGTTGTAAGTAGTAAAATTTCCTTCTTTTTAAAGTGTCTATGTATTTCTGGTATGGAAAAAGCATCATTTATGAGAACGAGGGAGTTTCCAGTTTACTCACAGCTTCCCGAGTTGGGGAGCCAAGGAAATAAGGCAAAGCAGAGTAGGGCGGGGTGAAGGGAACGGGAGGCTGGGTGGTCAGCGGCCGGAGCCCGGAGCAAACCCTTCCCTCTCAGTGTGCGGGGTCCCCGGAGCCCGGAGCAAACCCTTCCCTCTCAGTGTGCGGGGTCCCCGGAGCCCGGAGCAAACCCTTCCCTCTCAGTGTGCGGGGTCCCCGGAGCCCGGAGCAAACCCTTCCCTCTCAGTGTGCGGGGTCCCCGGAGCCCGGAGCAAACCCTTCCCTCTCAGTGTGCGGGGTCCCCGGGGCAAACCCTTCCCTCTCGGTGTGCGGGGTCCCCAGAGCCCGGAGCAAAGCGGGGTCCCCGGAGCCCGGAGCAAACCCTCCCCTCTCGGTGTGCGGGGTTCCCGGAGCCCGGAGCAAAGCGGGGTCCCCGGAGCCCGGAGCAAACCCTCCCCTCTCGGTGTGCGGGGTACCTGGAGCCCGGAGCAAACCCTTCCCTCTCAGTGTGCGGGGTCCCCGGAGCCCGGGGCAAACCCTCCCTCTCAGTGTGCGGGGTCCCCGGAGCCCGGAGCAAACCCTTCCCTCTCAGTGTGCGGGGTCCCCGGAGCCCGGAGCAAACCCTTCCCTCTCGGTGCGCGGGGTCCCCGGAGCCCGGAGCAAACCCTTCCCTCTCAGTGTGCGGGGTCCCCGGAGCCCGGAGCAAACCCTTCCCTCTCAGTGTGCGGGGTCCCCGGGGCAAACCCTTCCCTCTCGGTGTGCGGGGTCCCCAGAGCCCGGAGCAAAGCGGGGTCCCCGGAGCCCGGAGCAAACCCTCCCCTCTCGGTGTGCGGGGTTCCCGGAGCCCGGAGCAAAGCGGGGTCCCCGGAGCCCGGAGCAAACCCTTCCCTCTCGGTGTGCGGGGTACCTGGAGCCCGGAGCAAACCCTTCCCTCTCAGTGTGCGGGGTCCCCGGAGCCCGGAGCAAACCCTTCCCTCTCGGTGCGCGGGGTCCCCGGAGCCCGGAGCAAACCCTTCCCTCTCGGTGTGCGGGGTCCCCGGGGCAAACCCTTCCCTCTCAGTGTGCGGGGTCCCCAGAGCCCGGAGCAAAGCGGGGTCCCCGGAGCCCGGAGCAAACCCTCCCCTCTCGGTGTGCGGGGTTCCCGGAGCCCGGAGCAAAGCGGGGTCCCCGGAGCCCGGAGCAAACCCTCCCCTCTCGGTGTGCGGGGTACCTGGAGCCCAGAGCAGACCCTTCCCTCTCAGTGTGCGGGGTCCCCGGAGCCCGGGGCAAACCCCTCCCTCTCGGTGTGCGGGGTCCCCGGAGCCCGGAGCAAACCATTCCCTCTCGGTGCGCGGGGTCCCCGGAGCCCGGAGCAAACCCTTCCCTCTCGGTGCGCGGGGTCCCCGGAGCCCGGAGCAAACCCTTCCCTCTCGGTGTGCGGGGTCCCCGGAGCCCGGAGCAAAGCGGGGTCCCCGGAGCCCGGAGCAAACCCTCCCCTCTCGGTGTGCGGGGTCCCCGGAGCCCGGAGCAAAGCGGGGTCCCCGGAGCCCGGAGCAAACCCTCCCCTCTCGGTGTGCGGGGTACCTGGAGCCCAGAGCAAACCCTTCCCTCTCAGTGTGCGGGGTCCCCGGAGCCCGGGGCAAACCCCTCCCTCTCGGTGTGCGGGGTCCCCGGAGCCCGGGGCAAACCCTCCCCTCTCGGTGTGCGGGGTCCAGCAGTGAGCCCGAGCATCACACACGGGGCACTTCCCCGCTTTCTCCTCGAGGGGAGCCCGTTGTGGACGAGGAGAAACCCGGGGCCTGGGGCCAGGACTCCTGGCTCTGGGTTCAGCTGACCAGCTGCACAGCTGCCACCGCAGCCTCTTCTCCCTGCGCTGGCGTCCCCTGCAGAGGTCGTTAAGCTGTCCTATAGTTCTCCAAAGCAGCGGTTTTCAACCTTTTTTACACGTGGGGGCCAATGAAAATAGAATGATTTTGGGGACCACTAGGGCAGAAATCGCCGTGAGCATAAACGAATTCGACTGAGATCATCGGGCCTCCAGCCTTCATACAACATCAGGGTGGTGAACCCTTCCACAGACCAGTCCTCGGGTCAGCGATGGAAAAACTCTGCTCTCAAGAGAGCCGGGTGCTCACCTGAACGGAAGCTCCAGTTCCTCGTTCCAGCTGGGGTTCGGCCCCTCGGCCGTCGTCGTACGGCACACGGTTCGTTGGAAAGAAACTTCCACGAAAGGACGCACTAAAACCTTAAGATCAAAAGCAGATTGTAAGAGTCCATGACAGTTAATTGAATTATTTCGCTCTTAGCAGAGATCTGTTTACTAAATAGTATGCTTCCAAAAAAAAAAAAAAAAAAAGCAGCAGCAGAAAACAGACTAGGAAGTTTCTAGGTAATTCTTCAAAACATAAGGGGTAGAGTTCTGGGCAGAGCTCCAGCGTCTGGGGGTCTCACCTGGCCGAGGGGGTAGTCAGCACTGGGGGTTGGGCTGTGTGCGGTCGGGGACGCAGCACGCTTGTCGCCGGAAGCCCTGGAAGATCTCGACGGCTGCTGGAGTTTGCTAGGAGGGGAAACGTATGAAAACATAAATGATGGGGAAAGTCTGACTAGATATGGAGCACACGGTTTTCCCAAAGAGGTATGGCTCTGGTGGCTATGGGGACAGACATTCCCTCTGAGCTTGTGGACACTTCAGGTTTTTAGCATGCTCTGGTCATGCCCCTCCACCCAGTGAGCGCTACACTCCTGTCCCAGGCCCACCGTATGGTTAAGAACGGAGGGCAGAGTCTCCTCCTCTCTCTCTCCTAGGAGGGGCCTGAGTGAGAACGTGCCTATTCCCCACACATGAGCCTCAGTCCCTTCCAGGTAGCAGAATCCTAAACTTCCTGGCCAGCCTGCCTTGTCTCGGTCTAATCCTACCGTATTTTCTTTGAACCTGCATTCTCCAGGAACCTTGAGCTACAAATCGCAGGTAAACATCCCTCAGGGCCCCCCAAGCCTCACTGGGGGGGGTCCAGGATTCCTAACTGGAGTTAGGATTCACGGGTCTTGACCTCTTTCAAAGAGCTGTTCTTTGTTTGTTTTGTGTTTTAAGATTTTATTTATTGGTTTTTAGAGAGAGGAGAGGGGGCGGTGGAGGTGCATGAAGCATCAGCTCATAGTAGTTGCTTCTCGTATGTGTTTGACCGGGCAAGCCTGCGGTTTTGAACGGGTGACCTCAGTCCTCCAGGTCGACGCTTTATCCACTGCGCCACCACAGGTCAGGCAAGAGCTGCTGTTCTTAGAGGAAAAAATAAAGGTCCTCTCCAGAGAGCCTCTCCTAGGTACCTTCCCCTCCTGTTCCTTGGCTATCTGTTCTGAACTTTTTGGTTTTCCCCACATCCCACATCCATTACTGGACAGGGTTGTCTGTTTCTGTCAGACTGCCTTACCTTCCCACAGATGGGCATGTCAGATACATGATGAGATGGTAAAAGTGGAATATTTTAACACAACAGCCGCCAGAGGAAACCACCAACTCCATTCTTACACGAGCATTTGGTAAGCACTGTACACTAGGCCAGTGGTTCTCAGACTTTTTGAAGTCGGGGTGCATTTAAAATCCTACAAATAATTGTAGGTGTACTATATACAAATTTCTGAGAAATATGTTATAATAATTGTCAAATATTAAAGAAAAAAATATAAAGTCCTAGTGTGCTTTTATGGTAATTAAACAAAATAAATATGACAAAATTAAATTTATTTTGACATTAAAAAACATTTTTATGTTACATTTTTTGAGTTATGCTTTTTAGAATTCGTAAAAGAGAGGGGTTAAAAAATTTTTTAAAAAATGACAAAAAAGTTATCTTTTTATATATGTAGATAATTCTTAGTAAGATTTAATAAATTCAGCAGGTCCTGGCACGAATGTGTTAAGTTTTTTCATTCTTGTGTTTACGAGAAACATGAGCCTGATGTGTCCTAGTGATTTCTTCAACGTTTGGGCATTTATTTGAAAGACAAACTCTCATTTCCTTGTCAATACATTGTAGAATACTTCTCTTTTTACTCTTAATTGTGTTGAGTGCAGAAAACCCCCACCATACATATCATCTTAACTTTACACCAGACAAAGGATAGAAGAAATTTGCCTCCAGTCTTTCCGGGGAACATGGGGGGTAGTGTAAACAATCCAGCACCACAGCTTAACAGCCTTTTGCAACCTAATCAGGCAAGTGAGGTGGGGGGTTGGGCAGACTTTCAGCTTACAGCCAATTCCCCACACCTCTGTCCCCCCAAAATCTAAATTCCAAAACCCCTGTTGGTTTTTTGGTCCCCAACAAGTACATATTTCTCTGGAATACCATAGGCCACACCTGGAAATCTTCTAGGGCGCACCAGTGTGTCCCGGCGCACACTTTGAGAACCACTGCTCTAGGCCCTGTGGTCTGGGGTGCCACAGACAAATAAGACACCTTCCAGCTCAGATGAGGGTTGAGGGCAGACATGTAAACAAACAGTCACAGCACAGCGGGATGCATGCTAGACTGGACGGACGAGCACGGGCCATCAGGGGACAGAGGGAGAGCTGAGAAACTCTCGTTAGTTGGAGGCCAGGGTAGAGGACTTGGGCAGGCTTAGTCCAGCTGACATATGAGCCGTCTTGATGAGGCTTCACTAAAATGCGTCACACACAGGATCCGCTGTGCTTCCCCTTAATTATTGGAATTAAATTGTTTAAGACTTAAAAAAATCAGTAGAGACCAAAAATAAGATAAATACTTGAATATTTTTAAGAAAAAAAAAAGAACAAGAACAACAACAACAAAAACTGTTTCACTCCACAGCAGAGCTCTGATCAAGCTGGGTGCACGGGCGGGGCTGTGGCTCAAGGAGGCCGTGCTCTGGCATCGAAAAGTGGGCATTCATCAGTGGGAAAGGTGGGAACAGCTGGCGATGGTCAGGTGTTCTGTAGTGGGGGGGGGGGGGAGGAATTAGTAAAACAAAAATCAGGAAGAACAGTGGGCTGAGAGGAGGGGAGAAGAGAGCTGAAGGGAAGAGCCCGTGGAGGGAAGACGGCGCCCCAGGCTCGCCTGGCACTCATCCAGGGCCAGATGACCTCGGACAAGCCCCTCGTACTTCCTTCACTTCCGTTTCCCTTTTGTGAATGGAGGCAGTGACGGCCCCGAGAAGCTGATGGGAGAAGACATAGATAGGAAAGTGCCCGGCAGGGCGCCTAGAATGTGGTGAGCGTGCAAGGCGAGCTAACTCTCCTCATTACACCAGCAAGGACACCAGCGAGAAGAAGTTTCAGTTCTCAGTTCCCCCGGCTCTGTTCTCTCAAGGGACAAGAAACTCAGGCCCACTTCCCCCGTGGCTGAGAGAGTCCCCCTTTGCCGCCGGGGTAGTGAGATGTAGCAGAAATAGCATTTCTCTGAGCAGATAAAAGGGAAGTCACCTCTTTATGCTCAGAGCAGGCAGGTGTCAGAACCGAGGACGTACACCTTTTGGGTTTCTGCCCAGCTCACACCCACATCTCTGAGAACTGTTTCCTAACTTTCCAAGACTCGTCCCGGGCACCCTGTCTCCCTGGCTGTGGGTGATTCGACCACGGATCAACACCTGACCCAACTTAGGACGCTTGAGTTCTCCCCTGAGGAGCTGATGCTTGGTGGGTGGTACCCAGGCTGGGAGGACCACTTCCATCACAGGGAGAAGGAAACAAACCCAGAGAGGGAAGCGAGCAGGAGAGACAGTGGGGCCTGAGAAGAACCATCTCGTTCTTTACAGTCTACCGTGCAGTTCAGCTGTCCTCTCGTGCTTGAGTTCATGAGACAGTCCCAGTAATCCCTTCTTGAGCCCAAGTTGGCTGAGTTAATTCTATTACTTGCAGCCAACGGGGCTCTGACTTCGGCAAGAACACCCCGACCTCACAGAATAACACTACGTTAAAAGCAGGGGTGGACGTGCTCTAGAGAGGTGATGGGCGTGGCCGGGATCCTGCCCAGTCCGCCCCTTTGTGGGCGGGGCTGCCGGAGGGCTCTCACCTTGCTGTGGGCTTCCGCACTGGAATGTCGTAAGCCCGGATAATGTTCACCAGCAGCTTGATGTCACCATCGGACAGGTTCTGGGCGGTCACCTTCTTCCGACCTTTCCTCCTCGGCCTCAGGGGTCGCTTTTGTTCTGCCAGCTTGAAGAGGCTTAGGCCCAAAATACTAATGATTACAGAACAGGATTAGAACTCTAAGGAAAAGAAAGATCTGGAAAGTCGTGAGACAATTTCTCCAGCTCTGCCCCTACGGTCCCTGACAGGCCCCTGAAAAACTCTCTTTTTAAAGAGGGTGGATATCATCAAGAAATTCTCCTAAGATGGGAGCAATCCTTCTGTGTGGATTATTAAAATTTATGGTGGCTGTGACTGATCGGAGAATCACAGGGTGTTCTGGCCCCCCCTGCACCCCTGCCTTGCTTTCTTCCTTGCCCAGCCAGCCCCTCAAACCAGCCCCGGCTCTCCTGTCTGCCTTGGCCCGTCCCTGCACAGAGCGCCTTTCTCCACGCGGTTTACCTGCCCGTCAGGGCGGGATCTCGGTTCCCAGGCCCAAGCACACGAGCCAGAGGCCCCGCCCCCGGGCCCCCCGACACTTGTGAGCTTGCCTCTCCTGGCAGTTGACTGACTATATCCCTTTCCAGTAATCACTTCCTGGGCAACCCTGCTTTCTGGCATTAGACGAGACTGGTGTGAACCCTGGCTCCCCTCTTTGACCTTGAGCAAATGATTTCACCTTTTTAAGCCTCTGTTTTATCATCTGTAAAATGGGGCTCACAGCTCCCTCTCGGGCTGTGGAGAGGATTAAGTGAGGAAGTGCATGCAAAGCACCGGCCTCGCTGATGTGAATGGTTTAGTGCTGGGTGCTGACATTGAGCATGGTGCCAGCAATCCTGCAGGAGGAGGAGGAGGAGGAGGGAGGAGGAGGAGGGAAGAGGAGGAGGAGGGAGGAGGAGGAGGAGGAGGAGGGAGGAGGAGGGAGGAAGAGGAGGAGGAGGGAGGAAGAGGAGGAGGAGGGAGGAGGAGGAGGGAAGAGGAGGAGGAGGGAGGAGGAGGAGGAGGAGGAGGAGGAGGGAGGAGGAGGAGGGAGGAGGAGGAGGGAAGAGGAGGAGGAGGGAGGAGGAGGAGGAGGAGGAGGAGGAAGAGGAGGAGGAGGGAGGAGGAGGAGGGAAGAGGAGGAGAAAGAGGAGGAGGAAGGAGGAGGAGGAGGGAAGAGGAGGAGGAAGAGGACGAAGGAGGAGGACAACAAGGGAGGAGGAGGGAGGAAGAGGAGGAGTAGGGAAGAGGAGGAGAAAGAGGAGGGAGGAAGAAGAGGGAGGAAGAGGAGGAGGAGGAGGAGGGAAGAAGAGGAGGAAGAGGAGGGAGGAAGAAGAGGGAGGAAGAGGAGGAGGAGGAGGGAGGAGGAGGAGGAGGGAAGAAGAGGGAGGAAGAGGAGGAGGAGGAGGGAGGAGGAAGAGGGAAGAGGAGGAGGAAGAGGAGGGAGGGAGAGGAGGAGGAGGAAGGAGGAAGAGGAGGAGGAAGGAGGAAGAGGAGGAAGGAGGAGGAGGAGGAGGGAAGAGGAGGGAGGAAGAGGAGGAGGAGGAGGAGGAGGAGAAAGGAAGAAGAGGAGGAGGAGGAGAAAGGAAGAAGAGGAGGAAGAGGAGGGAGGGAGAGGAGGGAGGAAGAGGAGGAGAAAGGAAGAAGAGGAGGAGGAAGGAGGAGGAGGAGGAGGGAAGAGGAGGGAGGAAGAGGAGGAGGAGGAGGAAGGAGGAGGAGGAAGGAGGAAGAAGAGGAGGAGGAGGAGGAGGGAGGGGGCGGAGGAGGAGGAGGAGAAAGGAAGAAGAGGAGGAGGAGGAGGGAGGAAGAGGAGGGAAGAGGAGGGAGGAAGAGGAGGAGGAGGGAGGAGGAGGGAAGAGGAGGAGGAAGAGGAGGGAGGAAGAGGAAGAGGAGGAGGAGGAGGAGGAAGAGGAGGGAGGAAGAAGAGGGAGGAAGAGGAAGAGGAGGAGGAGGAGGAGGAGGGAAGAGGAGGAGGAAGAGGAGGGAGGAAGAGGAGGGAGGAAGAGGAAGAGGAGGAGGAGGAGGAAGAGGAGGAGGAGGATGAAGGAAAAGGACGAGGAGGGAGGAGGAGGGAGGAAGAGGAGGAGGAGGGAAGAGGAGGAGGAAGAGGAGAGAGAAAGAAGAGGGAGGAAGAGGAGGAGGAGGAGGGAAGAGGAGGAAGAGGAGGAGGAGGAGGAAGGGCGGGGGAGGTGGAGTGGGAGGATCTCGGGTCTCCCCACCTCTCCCTGAGATGATGTCAAATGACCCCTTCCTGAAGGATGAGGGCAACACGTCAGTGACTTGGGGGAGAAAGGGACACGGAGCAAATGAGTAAATTCTGGCACTGAGATGAAACAGAGAGCCAGGTGTGACTTTGAATCTGGAAGCTGACAGGACCGACTGCGCCAGATCGCAGGGAACAGAGCGCGCGGAGAGGAGGGCCTTGGGTGGCAGCGCTCACGCCTCTCGGCTTCCCTGCAGCTCCCGGGGCCCTCTGCCCAGGGGCAGGCCGGCTGTTGCGGGGTGACGGCTGCCAAGGGACGGTCCCTCCGAGCCCGGAACAGCGACCACGCATCAGCAACCTGCTGAATGCAGCAGAATGCCAGGTGCCTTACATGCAATACCGCTCACCCTCGCAGGTGCAACGTCTCCCCCAGGGTTCACAGGAAGAAACAGGAGGCTCTGAGCGGTGGTAAGATTTGCTGAAGGCTCCCGAATAGGGGCGGAGGAGCTGGGGTTCAAGCTCAGGTCACTCCCACCTCACTGCCCGCCTTCTTTAGTATTCACCTGTATTTATTTGTTCACCCATTTAACAACAAGGATAAGCCTATTATTACATGTCACCATAGTGCAAAACTATGAAGACTAAGTCTCCTCTCCAAGACAAACGTGAGGAGAGGAGACGTTATATTACAGGCGGGCATGCAGTAATCCACACTTTGTTATTTTAGATTTATCTGCATTGAGATGTAATTGAATATAGCATTGTGTATGTCTAAGGCGTTTGACATGTGGGTCTGATGCATTCCTATAATACGATCACCACCATGACATTAGCTGATACAGCTATCATTCCTTTCTCATGGTGAGAAGAGTTAAGATCTGGTCCGAGTAACTTTGACGTTTATAACAGCGTTGCTGATCATAGTCACTATGCTCTGCGTTAGGTCTCCAGGTACTTAATTATCTACCAGTTACAACTTTGTCCCCATAAATAACATCTCCCCGATTCCTTTACCCACCCACCCCCAGCCCCTGGCAATCACCGTCTACTCTAACTGTTCCTATCAGTTTGGCTTTTCAGAGTCCACATGAGTGAAACCATATGGTACTTGTCTTTCTCTGACTTATCTCATGTAGCAAAATGCTCTCCAGGACCACCCATGTTGTCACTTGACAGCACATCCTCTTCAGCACTCTACCAGGGCACCTACCGAACCGAAACTGGGGACCCGAGAGAGACCTCTGCCAGGGGGCCCTAACCCGACACATCCCTTCCCCTGTGAATACTGCCTCCCACCCCTCCCTCACCCCCGAGAGGGCTCCTCTCAATGACTTTAGAGCCGTCAGCATGGGGACATCTTGGTGTCTGGGGCCATCAAATACAGAAACATCTTAGTTTAAAGCCAAAGACAAATCGAAATGAAAAGAAGAAAGAACATACCCCGAGCCTTCAGAACTTAATGCAGAAAGTAAAGCAGAAAAAAAGAAAAAGAAAGAAAAGAAATGGAAAAAACAGCATGAAAAATCAGCATCTATGCTAAGCATGGTTTTCATGACTGAACTGAACATGCAACGACTAGACTCTGGGCCCGGAGTAAAGAGAAGGGGCTCGCGTGAAAGCATGTGGGCACAGCCTCCCTTCTACACGGACGGAGGCGAATTCAAGGTCAGGGGCTGCCGTGGACAGCACAGTGTTGTGTCTCCTCCCCACCTTGATGGCGGAGGGGAAACACATGCGTACGAAAGACCCTTTTTAGGAGACCACGAGACTCAATCGCAGAAAGGGGTCACGACATTACTGGGCTGCACAAGACCACCAGGAAAAAAAAGCTCACTTTTATTTTTTACGCGTCCACCCTGAGTGGAGACAATTTGGAGATTTTTCTCAATGACAGGAAGACAGTCAAGCACATATGGTCAATTCCCAACTTCTAGGTAAATATCCCTTTTTTTCCCGGCTGCCTTTGCGCCTCTCCAAACACAGCAGCTCTCTCCTCCCAGCTGCGGCGCTGGGACCAGGACTCCCCTGTCGCCCAGACTTCCATGGGCGAGTTCTCGGCCACCCCCATGGCCCCCGTGATGGGCGCCTAGGGGCAGGTCCGGCACTGGGAGGTGACGAGGGCAGGAGGAGTGTGTGCAGGAGGAAAATGCTGTCACATATGGAGTGCAATGTGAATGAAAGTGGCAAAGGCTGGAGGAGCTGGCGTGGCAGGCGTGGGAGGTGCGACGGGTCAAACAGAGACCCCTCCCCGAGTGTCATCGTTGGGCATTAATCAGGTTTTACCAAGTTTCTAGCATGATTTGTGGCGCAAACGCACACCATGCAATGACAAGCATCGTATGGTTACGTGAGGCTTTTAAAATATAATGCAATAAAAATAATTTCTAGAAGAAGTAACAGAAGATTTGTTCTTACCTGATATTGGGGACTTCTTCTTCGACTACCAGATCCGCAAGAAGAAAATGGTGTTTTGCAATCAGGAAACGATTTAACACTGATTCTCTAACCTGGGGAGAGAAAGAGGTTCTGTTTAAAATGTCCTTGCCTTTTTATTCTGTTCATATTATCTTTAGCTGTGCAAAAGCTTTTTAGTTTGATATAGTCCCATTTGTTTATCCTGTCCTTTATTTCACTTGCCTGTGGAGATAAATCAGCAAATATATTGCTGTGATAGATGTTGGTGAGTTTACCGCCTATGTTTTCTTCTAGGATGCTTATGGTTTCATGGCTTACATTTAAGACCTTTATCCATTTTGAGTTTATTTTTGTGCATGGTGTAAATTGGTGGTCTAGTTTCATTTTTTTTGCAGGTAGCTGTCCAGTTTTCCCAACACCATTTGTTAAAGAGGCTGCCTTTACTCCACTGTATGCTCTTATTTCCTTTGTCAAATATCAATTGTCCATAAAGGTGTGGGTTTATTTCTGGGTTCTCTGTTCTGTTCCATTGATCTATCAATATATGCCTGTTCTTATGCCAGTACCAAGTGTCTGACAGTGGATTAAAAAGCTGTGGTACATATATACAATGGAATGCTATGGGGCCATGAAAAAGAAGGAAATCACCTTTTGCAACAATATGGAGGGACCTGGAAACTATTAGGTTAAGTGAAATAAGCCAGGCAGAGAAAGAAAAATGTCATATGACCTCGCTCATTTGAGGAATCCAAGGAACAATGTGAACTGAGAAATGGAATTAAACCTGAAGGGAAGGGGGGAGGGAGCTGTTGGAGGGGGGTAAGGGAGATGTTGAGGGGAATACGGGGGAGGGGGGATGCTTTTGGGGAGACACTAGAATCTATGTAAACACAATAAATAAATAAATTTTAAAAAATAAAATGTTCTTGTGCTGTGACCTTTAGAGTTCACTCCCTTGGCTTCTTCATGTCTTCACCCCAAGGTCACGTCAATGAAGCCCCCACCCGGCCACCTTCGCTTCTCTCTGCAGCTCTGACCTCTGCTTCCTGCAAATCACCCAGCTTTGCTCACTAGTAAAAGCTCCTAAGGCAGGTCTCCGTTTTGTTCACTGCTACATTCTCGGAACCTAGAGAAGGTCCCGACACACAAACAAAAGCCTGCTGAATGAATGAATGAATGAATGAACAAAAAATTGGACCAGTGTCAAAGCACATGCAACTCAGAAGTCTGATTCTATTCAGACTGGTTTACTTCCTAATTCTCCTGTAAACAGAGGACCTCTTAAACGTCTTACGTTGATTCTTTTATATGTGAGCCACAGGGCAGGTCAATTGGATGGGAAAAATGTACTGTAGTCACTGTAGTATTTCTTTCTTTCTTTTTTTTTTTTTTACTGTAGTATTTCTTATAAGTTAAATTGATTAAAGAAAGGGAGAAAGGGAGGAAGAGACGGAGGACAAAATAACCCAAAACATTTCAACTTTCTAGTGCCTAAGGCAGTTAGTAAGTCATTTATAAAACTTCTATTTTATTGCAAAGATAGTATTGCAAAGTTCATTACAAAAAGAATTCAAATATTGAGTCCCTTGTAATCAAACCCCACTTAAGATAGCCACTGACAATAAACTGAGAGACATCCCAATGTTTTCCTAAGTTCAAAAGATGAAGAGAACTGTTAATCAATTTCTTACTTGTAATCATAAGAAAATAAGCCTCCAGGGGTTAAGTATCACATAGACATTTAAAAGAATAGAGACCTCCCACCTCCTATCTCAGGATGCTGGTTATTTTCCCTCATAAGGACTGTTAAAAATGGTTTTCCTTACCTGCTGGAGGTACTTGGCTACTGTGGCCCTGTGGCTATCTAGGTGGTCCTTGGTCTCTATGACATTTCTGTCTTGTAACCGTTTCTCATAGTCCTAAAGATGAAAGAGGAATAATTTTATGATTTTAAAGTATTGGTACTCTTTCATGCTCTTCTTGAGATAAGAGAATGTATCACCATGTGATTTAAGTTCATAAATTATGGCTCTAAATGTTTCTTCCACCTTCCTCTGAACTTGTGGTTCAGAATCAGTCTTTGATGCGGTATCCAAGATTCGGAGTCAGCTGGCCGATGCCTTGTAAGTAGAGGAGGAAGCTGCAATTATCATCTGAAATGAGCATGAGGGATGAAATAGAGGCCAGCCACACAGGTAACGGTCGCTGTAGTTCACGGCACAAAGCTCACCCAGCAACTCAGCCCAAGCCCATGCTTAACGTCTGCCTGCTTCTACTTTAAGTACAGCCCTTACAAAAGAGCAAATGGCATCTGAGTGCAGCTGACTTGGTCACCAACCTGGAGGAAGGCCGTGGGGACCTTGGCTTTGTCTGCTTAGGCCACTGCATCTTCCTCCCTTTCCCATCAGTACCATTCCACACGGGCCCCGGGGAGCTGTCATCTCCTACCCCCGTCCTTCACTGGCCACACTGAATGCTCAAGGGCGGTCTCTACCCCACACTGTGTGACTCAAGAGTGGGTCCCAAGATTTTTAAACTTAAGACAAGAGGACACCCCTCTCCCCTGTGGCAGAAACTACTAGATGTGAACTCAGGTGATGTTGGGGACCATGTGGCTAAGAAGAGAAAATACATCTACAATGGAGGAGAGTGAAGCCACCACAGCAAGGGATGCCCAGAGAGGACAGGGCAGGGTTCTGATGGCACGCAGGCCTCAGTGACACCCAGATCTGGGTGTCAGTGAGGCACAGCTGAACTCCTGCTCTTTGCACGTCTTTAGATATTGAACCTCATTTTGAGATTTTGTTATTCAATAAACTCCCTTTGGTGCCTGAGCAAGTATAATTTTCTTTTTGTAATCACAATCACAAGTCCAAACAATACAAACAAGAAGCAAGCAGAGCTTCTGCAGGAAGAGTCATACTGGTACTAATTTCGTTTTTTTTTTTTTTTTTGTATTTTTCTGAAGCTGGAAACGGGGAGAGACAGTCAGACAGACTCCCGCATGCGCCCCACCGGGATCCACCCAGCACGCCCACCAGGGGCGACGCTCTGCCCACCAGGGGGCGATGCTCTGCTCCTCCGGGTCATCGCTCTGCCGCGACCAGAGCCACTCTAGCGCCTGGGGCAGAGGCCAAGGAGCCATCCCCAGCGCTCGGGCCATCTTTGCTCCAATGGAGCCTTGGCTGCGGGAGGGGAAGAGAGAGACAGAGAGGAAGGAGGGGGGGTGTGTGGAGAAGCAGATGGGCGCTTCTCCTATGTGCCCTGGCCAGGAATCAAACCCGGGTCCCCCGCACGCCAGGCCGACGCTCTACCGCTGAGCCAACCGGCCAGGGCCTGGTACTAATTTCTAACGGGCTCTCTCGCCTTACCTCATCACACACAAACCTGCCTGTCTGGATGCACTGGCCTGCCCCCCCCCCCACCCGCGCCGGCCCATCGTCTGCACGCCTGCAGAGATCCTGCCCTGACGCTCCTCCGATCGCGCCTGGCCCACCCAGACCCTGTGCCCTCGCTGCCCTGGCCCAGGGTGCCCAGCCCTGCTCCCCGCTTCCTTTCTGCATCCCCCAATCCCCATCGGAGGCTGCCCAAATCCTACCCATCGGTTTTCCCACAGTGCCCACCACTGGGCTTTGTGCCTAGCTTATTGGATTAAAATGGCACTGAATGGAAGAAAGTATGGTGGTTCCTCAAAAAACTGAAAATACAACTACCTTATGACCCAGCAATCCCTCTACTGGGTATATACCCCCAAAACTCAGAAACATTGATACGTAAAGACACATGCAGCCCCATGTTCATTGCAGCATTGTTCACAGTGGCCAGGACATGGAAACAACCAAAAAGCCTGTCAATAGATGACTGGATAAAGAAGATGTGGCACATATACACTATGGAATACTACTCAGCCATAAGAAATGATGACATCGGATCATTTACAGCAAAATGGTGGGATCTTGATAACATTATACGAAGTGAAATAAGTAAATCAGAAAAAACCAGGAACTGCATTATTCCATACGTAGGTGGGACATAAAAGTGAGACTAAGAGACATTGATAAGAGTGTGGTGGTTACGGGGGGAGGGGGGAGAGGGAGAGGGAAAGGTGGAGGGGGAGGGGCACAAAGAAAACTAGATAGAAGGTGACAGAGGACAATCTGACTTTCGGTGATGGGTATGCAACATAATTGAACGAGAAGATAACCTGAACATGTTATCTTTGAATATATATATCCTGATTTATTGATGTCGCCCCATTAAAAAATAAAATTATTAAAAAAATAAATAAATAAAATAAAATAAAATGGCACTGAACGCCTAAGGTGGCATAACTTGCCATAGTAATAATTAAAATATTTCTCAACCCTATAATTCTGTTTTTTAAAAAATGTCATTCACTGCATTGAGATAAGAGATTATTTAAACACTGACATCAAGAAAAATAATGGAAAGGTTATATAAAATGCTGTCAAAGAGAGACCAGTATTGCTACTGAAAACATAGCAATGACAACAAGATACACAGAAGGATGTTTATGGAGCCGCACAGCGATATTCTCGTAACTCCTCTGCATCTGTTTCTCACCTGGAACACTTTTTCCATAATTTCTCGGTCATACGCCGGAATGGGTTTATAATTCCGGAATTCCGGCACCTCCTGGCTTCTGAGACACAGAAGCCTGAACCGTTTGGATCGGTTTAATTCCTCATCTGAAACGAAGTTAAATTCCTGCTGCAGCTGTTCCAGTCGAAAGAAATCAGGGACATAGGACTCACCGCTGGTAGCAACCTGTGAAAAAACCCAGAAAATGCAAAACTCTAGACAACGGGCAGATTTCATCCAGAGAAGACTGGTGCTGAGCCTTTGGGAATGGGAGTTTAGATGTTTCAGATCGAGAGACTCAAAAAGTCCTGCGTTTCATTCAAAGACAAAGTACATTAACATGTAGTAGTAATAAGGAAGATGCTATTACATTCATTTAGGAGCAATAAAAGTGACCACAAATCGTTTTTCCAAAGAAATAAAAATGAAAAAGTGTATTTTGGTATGCACACTGCCCTAATAGGTGTTATGAAAATATAGATTAAAAAGTGTGAGATTTATATTCATGTATCATGAGGTGCCCACTGCAAATAAGACTACTCACAGGCACAGTATATCTGAAAGCTAATCATGTATTTTAAATATATAGTTTTAAATTAAATTTATTGGGGTGACATTGGTGAATAACGCTGTGCAAGTTTCAAGTGTACGATTCCATAATATAAATACATCGTCTATGTATTGCGCTGTGAGCCCACCACCCACCGTCTAGCCTTCCTCCATCGCCATATGCAATAGTTGATCCTTTTTTACTTTCTTCACGTTTTAAATTTACTTTACAATACAGCTTTTTACTACTCTAATGCACATACGCGGATAAAAGCGCCATGCCCTCCTGTCTGTGGGCAGCACCTTGTGGCCTCAATCGTTGGGGAAAGTGAACCCGAGACAGATCGGGCGCCAACCTCCAATGCCTCTGGACAGTGCCCCAGAGAAGATGGCTTCAGCACCAACCAGGGCTGGGCGGGTGTGGGCTGTGCTCTGCCCAGGTGTCTGCCGGTTCCTTTGCTGAGTGCTTTGCCAGCTGCACGGGACCTCCACCTGGGCAGAAGGCAGGCCAGGGAGCAGAGCATTGTGGGGGGGCGCGGCGGGGCTTTGTGAGAGGAAAGATGGTCCTGCTGTGAAGATCCCGGTTCATACGAAGGGACCTGCCGGGAAGGGACCTGACAGGATGGGGGTCTTGTCCTTCTATGGCAAGGCAGAGGGTTAGAAAGGGAACAGGGCGGAGACACGTGTACTGCACCACTTCTGATGGGAAGATGGTAATCGAATCGGGATTTGAAAACTGTACGTGGAATAGACATTACCCTTTAAGTAATATGATCTGTTCTTTCTAACATTTCTCTTAGCCGCACCAAAACTATCCTGTTGCAAGGAGAGTTTCTAAAGACAGAGGTCAGAGCTTGCTTGGGGACTGACGCTGCTGCTGGTGAACTTGTGCTCATAACCCTGATCGCAGGGCGTGCTGCTGTGCTCACTTTCTGGGTCAGCTACTTGGTTATGACGCTTTTGTAGAAATTACGATCTCGGGAATAAAAACATTGGTATTTGATACCAAGAAAAATCATTTGCCGACTAATGACCCATTTGACTTATAAATTCACTGAGTGTTATGATAGATACAAGCAACTTATCTCATAAAGACTTAAATGACACCTAAATCATAATCAAATTAATCATCAAACAAAACTACAAACAAACCACCATTTCTTAAAACGGCCCATCAATCGGTCAGGCTGTGATGGAAAGGGCACGTACTCTGAAATCAGAGGAACTTGGCTCGGAGTCCTTACGAGCTGGGTGACCTTGAGCAAGTAACTCTGAGTGTCTCAGCTCAGTTTCCTCTTCTCTACAGAAGGGGAAAAGTAGGCCTTTCTCAGGGGCGTTCTAGAGGTGCGAGGTAAGTAACCACCACGGCGGCTATTTATTCAGGGCGCGCCGAGTGTGTGTGTGCCCAGCCGTGTGGACACGCAGCGGCTCCCCTGTCCGACAGCACCGTGAGGGCATCTTGGGGCTAAGAGGCGTGAGTGCCGTGTTGGGCACCCGGCCAGGTTGGTGCAGCGCGGGCAGGCAGACCTGCCCTTCACTCACGGACGCGCTCGTGTACGGAGCCCTGTGTGAAAGGCACTGTGTGTGGAAGGCCGCACCCTTTCTCCTATTCTCACCCCCAGTCAACAGCAGCGCGTGCGCACGGTCCTCCCGCCACATACGCGCACGGTCCTCCCGCCACTTACGCGCCCGGTCCTCCTGCCACATACACGCACGGTCCTCCCGCCACATACGCGCACGGTCCTCCCGCCACATACGCGCGAGTCCTCCCGCCACATACGCGCCCGGTCCTCTCGCCACATACACGCCCGGTCCTCCCGCCACATACGCTCCCGGTCCTCCCACCACATACGCGCGAGTCCTCCCGCCACATACACGCACGGTCCTCCCGCCACATACGCGCGAGTCCTCCCGCTACACGCACGGTCCTCCCGCCACATACGCGCGAGTCCTCCTGCCACATACGCACACGGTCCTCCCACCACATACGCGTGAGTCCTCCCGCCACATACGCACACGGTCCTCCCGCCACATACGCGTGAGTCCTCCCGCCACATACACACACGGTCCTCCCGCCACATACGCGCACGGTCCTCCCGCCACATACGCGCATGGTCCTCCCGCCACATACGCGTGAGTCCTCCCGCCACATACACGTACGGTCCTCCCGCCACATGCCACATACGCGCACAGTCCTCCCGCCACATACGCGCACGGTCCTCCCGCCACATACGCGCACGGTCCTCCCGCCACATACCGAGATGAGCTGCATCAGGGGGGCGTTGTTGGGGTCGTTCGGGTCGAGCCTGGACTCCGCTGCCCACTTGGCCAACATTTTCATGTCCGTCAGTCCTGAGGTGCCAATAGATGAGATGGCATCGGCTCTTTTCAGAGCGCTGGGGAAAAAGAAAGAGTTCATTCCAGGAGACGAGCCTGACCGCAGCGCAGTTTGCACGGGGCCCACACCATCCCAGGGACGTGTTGTTTAAGGGAGCACTATTCTCCATGGCAGAAGACCTGACATCGAGGATGGACTTCTGCCCTTGTTCTTCACCCAAAGATTGCTATGTCTGCACGATGGGGGAAAATATGTGCAAATCACACAGAGAAGAAACTCATACAACTCAAATAGAAAAAAAAAAAAAAAAATCCTAATAATTAAAAAAATGGAAAAAGGAATTAAATAGACATTTTTCTAAAGAAGATATTCGAATGGCTGACAGGTACATGAAAAAGTACTCCATGACACTAATTATCAGGGAAATGCAAGTCAAAAAGCACAACGAGATACCCCCTCACACCTGTCAGGATGACTGTTACCAGAAAGAGAAGAGAGAATGAGTGTCGCCAAGAACGTGGAGGAAAGGGAGCCCTCCTGCTCTGCTGCAGGGAACGTAAACTGGCGCAGCCTCTGTGGGAAACAGTGTGCAGACTCCTCAAGAAACTAATAGCAGAACCCCCATGTGATCCAACCACCTTGCTTCTGGGTACAAAACTGAAGAAACAAAATCACGATCCCAAAGAGGTGTCTGCACTGTGCTGTCATTGCAGTTTTATGTACAATAGCCAGTTTGTGGAATTGATCTAAGTGTCTACTAACAGGTGAACGGGTAAAGAAAATGTGGATAGATACAAACGAAGAGTACTCTTCAGCCATAAAAAAGGGGATCCTGCTGTTTGCGACAACCATGGATGAAACTTGAGGGCATTACGCTAAGTAAAATAAGTCGGAGAGCCCTGGCCGGTTGGCTCAGTGGTAGAGCATTGGCCTGGCGTGTGGGGGACCCGGGTTCGATTCCCAGCCAGGGCATATGGGAGAAGCGCCCATTTGCTTCTCCACCCCTACCCCCTCCTTCCTCTCTGTCTCTCTCTTCCCCTCCCGCAGCCAAGGCTCCATTGGAGCAAAGATGGCCCGGGCGCTGGGGATGGCTCCTTGGCCTCTGCCCCAGGCGCTAGAGTGGCTCTGGTCCGGCAGAGCGATGCCCCGGAGGGGCAGAGCATCACCCCCTGGTGGGCAGAGCATCGCCCCCTGGTGGGCGTGCCGGGTGGATCCTGGTCGGGCGCATGCGGGAGTCTGTCTGACTGTCTCTCCCCGTTTCCAGCTTCAGAAAAATACAAAAAATAAATAAATAAATAAATAAAATAAGTCAGAGAAAGACAAATACTGTATGATCTCATTTATATGCGGAATATTAAAAACACACACACAAATTTATAGAAACAGAGAACGAACTGGTGGTTTCCAGAGACAGGGGGTGGGTGAAGGTGGTCCAAAAAGTATCAATTTCCAACTAGAAGTAAGTCCTGGGGACCAGGTATCGCATGGTGACTCCAGTTAACAATACTGTCCATCACACGAGAAACACCTGTAACTGTGTGTGGTGATGGCCGTCCAAATCGTTACATTACACACCTCAAACTTATACCAGGTTACACGTCAATTATATCTCAATCAGAGTGAGACAATAAAAGAAGTGCCAACGGAAGGAGCGGAAACCTGACTGTTCCTACAACTGCCCAGGGCATGGAAGTGTCCCCGAGTCCCTGGATCCAGGCCAGTGAAAAAGGAGCCCCTGGATCTGGTGCAGGGTGCCTGGAGGCTCATATTCAGGCAATTGGGGGACCACGTGTAGCTGAGACCGAGAGAGAGGAGGGGTAGAGAGGGGGGGATATGCAACTGACATAAGCACCGACTGTGGACGCGGCGGAATTCGGGGAGGCGGGCGGTCAGCACAGTTGAGCTGGGTTGTTAACCGTGCTGCGTTTCTCGCCAGCGCTCCTGAGCTGGAGCTGTACTCCCCAGGAATCTCCCTAGAGTGAAACTCACGGAGATAAATGCAAGAGGCTTCCCCTCAAAGGCACAAACAAGCCTCCCCGGAAGGGCTGCCAGTCCCCCGAGGAGAACGGGCCGAGCCACGTCCTTCCCTTGCCGTGCTGGTCACACGGGACACCGGCTTGTACCGGGGCGCAGCGGCACGCGGGGGACACAGCAAGCCTGCTCGATTTGTCTGCGTGTAGAGAGTAAAAGTCTGTGACGGCGAAAGTGTCTTTCTGATGGTCAGAATCCGTCCTTTTACTTTATAGACGGGGCAGCTGAGGCCTAGGGTGGTGAAGGGATCAACTCAAGACAAATCTATTGGAGAATAACTGAGGGAAGACTCGAACCCAGGCCACTGGGCTCCTACAAGCCAGGCTGCCTGCACAGGCCTCACCCAGAGAGAGGGGGCCCGCCCAGGGGTCTCCTTCTTCTGTTCTGCATAGAAAGCTAAGAATCTAGTAATCAAGGGCGGGGCCTGAGCACAGACACCTTCATCTAACCAGAAGGCCCGACACCTGTCATCAGCAATGACCCTTCACAGCGTGGGCTGCTGCTCCCCCATCTGTAAAATCGGGAGAACACCCCACAGAGCCCTTGTGAAGATTAAGTAAGAGGACATGTTTTTCGCTGTTTCTGATAAACACCACGTATTTGTTAGGCCATTCATATTTTAATGTTTTACCTTAAGAGTAATAAAACCCCTGAAAATAATGGCACAAGACAACAACAACAACAACAAAATGAATGTGATTTGCAAGCTTTTGTCCCCACTGGCCACCACTAATGCTGAGGCCGACAGGGTCCATTCGTTTATTTTAGCCGCACGTTACCTCCGACATCCGATGTTCTGCTGGGACAATGGAGGAACTAAAGGGATCCCGTTTTCTCCAACGGCCCATGCCACACTGTGGGACACTTTCCCCGAGGTCATCAGAATCAGTTGATTACTTCCATCAGCTTCAAATGAGAAGGGCACGCCTAGGAAGACAGCAGATCAAACAGGATGTTGTTTAGAAAGAGGGAGAAAGCCCAGTCCTGGTAGGAAAGCAGACAGTAGACAATGGAACGTGTGGGTGTGGGTGGCGGGGCTGGGACACGTCATTGGCGTCACTGAGCTTCTTCAGGTGACTCTGCCTCTGACAACAGGGTGAAGACATTACAATGAAGGATGCACTCCGGAGCGGGACCAGCTGGTTCTGACACTTAACAGCTGTGTGACTGTCGATAAGTTACTTAACTTCCCTGAGCCTTAGTTTCTTAATGTATAAAATAAGGATAATAATAGTATCTCTTTCACTTTTTTTTTTTTTTTTTTGTATTTTTCTGAAGCTGGAAACGGGGAGAGACAGTCAGAGAGACTCCCGCATGCGCCCTACCGGGATCCACCTGGCACGCCCACCAGAGGCGACGCTCTGCCCACCAGGGGGCGATGCTCTGCCCCTCTGGGGCATCGCTCTGTTGCGACCAGAGCCACTCTAGCGCCTGGGGCAGAGGCCAAGGAGCCATCCCCAGTGCCCGGGCCATCTTTGCTCCAATGAAGCCTCGCTGCGGGAGGGGAAGAGAGAGACAGAGAGGAAGGAGAGGGGGAGGGGTGGAGAAGCAGATGGGCGCTTCTCCTGTGTGCCCTGGCTGGGAATTGAACCCGGGACCTCTACACGCCAGGCCGACACTCTACCACTGAGCCAACCGGCCAGGGCCTAATAGTATCTCTTTCAAAGTATTATTGGGAAGACATTCATTTATTCATTCACTTGATAGATACTTACCGGAGCTCCTACCTGGTGCCAGGCACTACGCCAGGCTCTGAGGACAGCAGTGAAGAAACCAAACTGATAAGAATCCTCTGATATCATGGAGTTGATACTCGAGTAGGAAAGACAGGCAGTAAATAAGATGGATATGTGAAGTGTGATGTGTAATACGTTAGAAAGTGTTAAATACAGAAGAGGAACATAAATTAGGGAAGGTATATAGAAAGTATGTATTTTGGGGGGTGAGGAGGGGTTGAACTTTCAGATGGGGTGGCCAGGGGAGGCTCCGTGACAGGCCGGAAGACAGTGCGCAAGTGAGACACGTAGACATCTTGGGAAAGAGCCTCTGTTGGCAGAAGGGCCAGGTGTAAGAGCCCTGAGGAGGGAGTGTGTCCAGAGTGAAGGGTGGGGGGCTCAGCGGGGTAATGCTGGCAAGGCACTTGGTGCCTGGCACACAGACCACTCAGCAAGTGTCAGCTACTGCCGAGCCAGGCGCCAACAGTAACTCCTTCCTGATCCGGCCCCACTGAACGGACACGAATGACAGAACATCTCTGGGCAGTGTGTTTAATCAGCTAAAGTAGGAAACGATTTTCAAGCACTAACTATAGCAACTTCACACTCCGGATTTCCAGTTGATATTATTAACACAAAACAATACCACTGCCCCACCTGTAATAGCATCTTTGTGGTTGTCAAAGATTTTTTTTTCCCCTACCTATTGAATATCCCATCTGGATCTTCAAACTAACCCTATAGGGCTCGAAAGGCGGTAGCAGTAGATCAGTGTAATGAATGAGGAAGACGATACTCAAAGAGGTTATATGACTCTGAGGGTTACACAGCTGGTCAGTGTCAGAGCTGGAACTAAAGCCTAGGTCTTCAGATCTTCAGACTGGTGATGGAATCTGGGCCTCAAAGAATTCCTGCAGCTCTCCAGATAAGACCTCACAATAAAAAAAAAAAAAATCCCTGGAAGCACGAAGAAACAAGCCATCACGAATAAACGGCAAAGAGAGTCAGACCAACAAGCAGATAAGTATTAGAATGATCAAGTACAGAAATGTTTAAAAACATAAAGTATAGAATCAATAAAAACTCATTGGAAGAAAACTAACTAGAAGAGCTAGAGATGAAAACAATACAAAAATTGACTGAGAAATACAAAGATGAATTGCATTGATTATGTGTGGCCAAAGAGTGAATTCATGGCTTGGAAGACAGATATAAAGAAATTACACAGCGTGCAGCAGGGAAAGAAAAAGGTATCAGAGGAAGAAAGATAGTGGAAAGAGTGAGATGAGCCATCATTTATCTAACCAGAGTTATAGAAGAAGAAAGATAGTGGAAAGAGTGAGATGAGCCATCATTTATCTAACCAGAGTTATAGAAGAAGATGCAAGAGATCTTAATTTAGTTTCCCTATAATCCTTTTCTCTCTCTCTCTTCCTGTCTCTCTCTCTCCCTTCCTGCCTCTCTCTCTCTTCAAAAGATAATCTACCTATTATATATAATTGTTTATTTCAAACTTTTCAGCTTTAAAATAACACCATGATGTACTTTTTATATGCATAAAACTTTGTCTTTATTTCAAATTACTTTCTTAGGAAAGATTCCTAGAGGTAGAATTAGGGCATTAAAGGCATTCTAATGGACTTACTGTCAGACTACTTTATACTTGCAGAGTTATATGAATTTGCCAGTAGTATATAAAAAATAACTTTGAAAAAAATTATGCACCATTAAGATTTCCGTTTGAATTTCTGACAGCTATTTTAGAATTATCTGGTTGATTGAGAAGTGAAAAAAAAAAAAGGTACAAATCTGACAGTGAAACTGAACCACTGAGGATGGTCAGCTGTCCATACCACTTCCGACTCCCTCGTGGTCCAGGGTCACATGCTGGTTACTGCTGAACTCCACTTCTTCCATGGGAGCCCTTCCGGTGACAACGGTAGTTTCAGGAATAGGCAGAAACACCTCTGCTAGCAAGGTGGTACCACTGTATCCAACAGTTTCAAACACCTGAAATGGAGGAAGAGAAACAACCACATAAAAACGGCTATAGAACACCGACCGAATGGGAAAGATATTAGCAATGTTAGATCCTATAAGGGGTTGATAGCCAAAATACTATGTAAGAAAGTCATACAACTTAACACCACCACCACCAAGAACAACAAAAACCCACCAACAATTCAATTAAAAAAACGGGCAGAGGACCTGGATAGACACTTCTCCAAAGAGGACATACATGGCCAATAGACATGAAAAGGTACTCAACATCACTAATTATTGGAGAAATGCAAAGTAAAACGACAGTGAAATGTCACCTCACACCTGCCAGATGGGCTATCATCCAGCGCCGACGAGGACGTGGACGGAGGGGAACCCTCCTGCACTGCTGATGGGAATGTAAGTGCAGCCACTGTGGAGGACAGCGCGGCGATTCCTCAAAAAATTAAAAACAGAGCTGCCATCTGATCCAGTAATTCCCCTCCTGAATATTTACCCGGACAAAACAAAAACACTCATTCAAAAAGACAGATGCACCCCTATGTTCACGGCAGGGTTACTAATAGTAGCCAAGGTAGGGAAGCAACCTAGATGTTCATCCACAGGTGAACTTACAAAGAAGATGCAGCACACACATGCAACGGAGTATTATTATTCAATTAAAAAAAAAACCCCATAACACGAAATAGTCTCATTTGCAATGACATGGATGAACCTAGAGGGTATGGTGCTAAGTGAAAAAGGTCAGAGAAAGTCAAATACTGTGAGATTTCATTTCCATGTTAATCTTAAAAAATAAAATAAATGACCAAACAAAGCAAAGCAGAAACAGACGCACAGATAAAGAGAGCTAACTGATGGGGAAGGGGGGGAGGGGAGGGGAGCAAAAAAATAAAGTAAGATAAAATGAAGAGAGTGAAGGAAAAAGAACCATAGGCTCGCACAAGATCTCTACCATCTAAAGATGAGAAGAGGGTGGAGGTAAACAGTGACCGTGGCAGCAGGAGCAGAGGTGAGCGCAGGGAGGAAAAGCTCTCGGGTTATAACAGTTCACTCAGCCATCATTACAACCCCTGAGAGGTCATTTCGGTACAGTAGCAGAAAGCCAGTCTCTTACGGAAAGTCTCAAACGCAGGTGATCCTAAAAGGACAACACACCGCCTGACCAGGTGGTGGCGCAGCGGATAGAGCATTGAACTGGGATGCTGAGGACCCAGGTTCGAGACCCCCGAGGTCGCCAGCTTGAGTGTGGGCTTATCTGGTTTGAGCAAAGCTCACCGGCTTGAGCCCAAGGTCGCTGGCTCGAGCAAGGGGTTACTCAGTCTGCTGTAGCCCCCCCCCCCCCCCGCCCCCGGTCAAGGCACATATGAGAAGGCAATCAATAAACAACTAAGGAGCTGCAACAAAGAATTGATGCTTTTTGTCTCTCTCCCTTCCTGTCTGTCTGTCCCTATCTGACTCTCTCTGTCACACACAAAAAAGGATAACACCGTGAGCCTGTCACCCAGCCTCACTACCATGTGCGTGTGGCCCTTCTACTGTCACCACACTCCCAACCATCCCCCTCTCTACCAGTATTTTGATCTCATCTGTCATTTCATCTGTAAATGTTTCAATATGTATCATTCAAGATAAGGATATAAAAAAGTGTAATTACTATATCGCTGTCACCGTAATCCCTCGACACCGTCAAACTTCAGGAAGTTTTAAATTTCCCTCAGAGCCTCAAGAAATGATTGCACCACTCTGTTTGAGTCCGGATCCAAATGGATACTGTATATTACAACTGATCGAAAGGTCCCTTAAACCTCTATTAACTTATAGATGACCCCCCTCCTTTCTTTTCACACTTCTTTTACTTTTTTGTATTTTTCCTCTCTCTCTCTACGTTTTTATTGGTTCAGAACTCTAATGGAAAAAGGAGTTCCACTTACTGCATCTAACATCTCCTTTGCCGTCCTGTTTCCCACAGAGCTTTGCAAGTGTGTTTGCTCAATACCACACCTGCTGGACCGGACAAACTCCCCGTGGTAGCAGCGTAGTGAGGTGGACAAGGGAGCCCGTTCCGCGTCCGGACCCCGGCTCTGCCGCTTTCCGGCTGTGTGGCCTCAGCGAGTTAACTTACCTTCTCCACATTGCAGTGTAACCGGGGCACTAATACAGCTGCGGGGGACTGTGTGTGGTGAAGAGTCAAGGAGTTCATATATATAAAAATATTGGAATCGCCCAGAAACTATTACCTTATATTAAATATTATTAAATACCAACACAGCTCCATACGTAGTGATGCCTAACCTTGTTTTCTGGGGCTCTTCCCTCAGCAATTAGTTCTCAGAGTGCAGAGATGGGTCAGATTTTAGACTTTGCCTTTCTTTACCATTATACCCAATTCATATGGTGAAACGAGCCCCAAATTTAGAGTCAAACAGAACAGGGTGTGCATTCTGCTCTGCCATGGACTTGCATTGTGTTCAGTCACTCAGTATCTCGGAAGCTCCATTTTCCCATCCTTAAAACTGGGAGAATAAAAGTCCCCGGGGTTTTCTGCAGGCTAACATGAGATGGCACATGCGTTATTCCCTAAAGGTCCTCCCCATTCACCCAGGTCCCTGTCCGCTCCCGCTCAGACGACTACACTGTCTCCACCGTGCCCTGCACGATCCATTTCCTTACACAGCACTGCCCCTCCCCCTGCTCTCGGCCACTGGGGTCCTCTGCTCTGCACACTCGGGGGCCCCCTGGCTGCTCCTCTGCTTGGCTCCTAGGGACGGCTCTCGGCCATCTGACTCTTCCGATTAAGTGCATGAAGAACGCGTGTCCCGGCCTCATGTCCCCGGAGGACCGACGACAACCACAACAGTGGCCCGGCCAGCGTTCACGAGGACCCTTCCCCAAACAGGACTGGCTTCCCCAGCCCAGCGGTGCAGTCCTGCCTTTGGGCCAGAGAAGGCAGGGGAGGAAACTCGGTCAGGACACTCTCCCTCCCTCCGCCCGCCCAGAGGAGAGCAGGAGTATGGAAGCTCCACGGGATTGATGCACACAGGAAAACCGCCATGCTGACAGCCTCGAGAGCCACCCCACCCCCCACCCCCCGCGACACACCCCAGCTGTTCCACGTGGGGCGTCACTGACATCAGCGATAAGGAAGTGGAGGCAATCATCACACGCCTCTTTATTTCTCAATTCAACCTTCTTTTTTGTAAAAAGCCAACCATTCGTTTTGGAAAGACCTCAGAAGTTGAGATTTCAAGACCTTTCTGGAAGGTCCCACTGCAACTCCCCTGCCCGCTGAAGTCCAATCCCACCCTTCCCTTGGGGCCAACGCTGACTCTCCTTCCTCCTTTTTACTCTCTCTGTCCAGCTGCCATCAAGTCCTGTCCAGCCCTCCTCCCCAGGCTGCGATCCTGCTCTACTCGTGCCCTCCCCCCACTCCCGCCGCCAGGCCTGACCCACGCCCTCACTCCTGGCGCTTCACGCTGGATGCATCTCCCGCTCTGAAGGACTGATGGGCACGGCACTGTTCCCTGCAGCCTGGCCAGGACGCACTGAGCCTCACGGTTCAGAACACGAAATAAATCAGTCGGTGCCGTCCACGCTGTTCCCTTCCAGGGTCCTGCATGTTCACACACAGCTGAGTGTTACATGTTTGTAGTCCCCTCTCTCGCCTCTTAGCTGGAGTTAAAGGTCCGGAGACAGGGCCGTGTGCTTCCCTTTTGACAGTGGCTTCCAATTCTGCACCCCCACCGCACCCCACAACGCCTGGCTCAGCGTCGGACACTCAGCTGGCTCTTAGCACACCAACAGCATTGCCTGCTGACTCCTCAGTTGATGCATTATAGTTTTGAGAACCTTGGAACTTTTTCTGGAATAAGTACGCTCTACAGTTAGGAATTTGATAGCACTGGCATAAACAGATGCATTTAAGGTAATTTTTTTTTACCCTCCTAAAGTTGCCAGTAATTCTTGAACCTTCCCTAATTCAAAACTTGCAATTATATGGAAAATTGTCACATGATATAGTACTGTTCTGAAGAGTTGAAATATAATATCCCTTAAACTAATGTCATCTGTAACTGAGTCTCAGTCATAGAAATTATACCATGAGCCACAAAAATAACATAGGTTATGATCAGTTACTAAATATTTATAGATAGCTTAAAAATTTAACCAAGACTACTTTCATTTGTAATTTAAAAAAGATGAGCCGATTCAGCTCTTTGGGTAGGGCTGAGCTAATTGCCTATGAATATATTCTTGGTATAATAAAATAAAGTTTTGCTTGTTTATTTTAAAAATTCATCTCATACTATTTTAGAGAATTACTCTTCCACATTACGTTAAGAAATAATTTTGTTGTGACATCCACAGCAAGCTAATATTCAAGATAACAAACAGGAGATTGTATAGGAAGCTTCTCTTATAGTTTACAATATCTAGAAAATAAAATTCTGGACTAGTGGAAGGTGGAGGAGGTCTCTTCTTCCACAAGATTCAGAAGTGCTCAGAACGACTGCCCAGGTGGTCTGATCGGCAGAAGCCTGGCTAGGGTGCCTGCTGGGAGGGGAGGTGGTCTCTCCTGCCTTTTGTGCCCTGCCCAGCGGGATGTCCCCTTCCTACCTGCCATCCCATCTGCTGCTCTCTGTCACCTCACGCTAGCCGTCTATCTGGACTTCTCACGTTAATCTTGGTCTTCTCACATCAGCTTTTCCTCTGCGGGGAGGAATGCGGAGGATACGTTATGGATGGTTCTCAAACCAGGGGGCAAATGCTGAACGACTGAGATCTTTGCTCTGCTGTGGAGGGAACAGAAGAGACTGGGATCTTTGCTCTGCTGTGGAGGGGAACAGAAGAGACTGAGATCTTTGCTCTGTTGTGGAGGGGAACAGAAGAGACTGAGATCTTTGCTCTGCTGTGGAGGGGAACAGGAGAGACTGAGATCTTTGCTCTGCTGTGGAGGGGAACAGAAGAGACTGAGATCTTTGCTCTGCTGTGGAGGGGAACAGGAGAGACTGAGATCTTTGCTCTGCTGTGGAGGGGAACAGGAGAGACTGAGATCTTTGCTCTGCTGTGGAGGGGAACAGAAGAGACTGAGATCTCTGCTCTGCTGTGGAGGGAACAGAAGAGACTGAGATCTCTGCTCTGCTGTGGAGGGAACAGAAGAGACTGAGATCTCTGCTCTGCTGTGGAGGGGAACAGAAGAGACTGAGATCTTTGCTCTGCTGTGGAGGGAACAGAAGAGACTGAGATCTCTGCTCTGCTGTGGAGGGGAACAGAAGAGACTGAGATCTTTGCTGTGGAGGGGAACAGAAGAGACTGAGATCTTTGCTCTGCTGTGGAGGGAACAGAAGAGACTGAGATCTCTGCTCTGCTGTGGAGGGGAACAGAAGAGACTGAGATCTTTGCTGTGGAGGGGAACAGAAGAGACTGAGATCTTTGCTCTGCTGTGGAGGGAACAGAAGAGACTCACACAGGGGCCCCCAGCAACCCCTCCTTATGGAGGGCAGGTGACAGCAAAACAGCACCTAGAGATTCTGTCGATTTACTTTCTCCATCAACTTTTATCCTTTATATGGACAATTCTCCCTGGGCTGTGTAAGTCGAACTTTAAACTGTAGGTTGAGCACAAGTGTTCGGGGCCAGGGCAGCAGGGTCCAGGGGTGAAGCGTGAATGCTTCGGGCTTCAGAACCAGCAGAGTGCAACCCTCCTCCCAGGGGCTTTCAGATTTTACAGGTTCCAGAGCCCCTTATCATCCAAATAGAAGGCACTGCCCCAGGCTCACTGCAGGCAATGCCTGGCCAAGAAAGGCTGGCTTTTTTTTTAAAAGTGGCCAAGAAAGGCTATTCGTTTATTTGTTTTAAGTGAGAGAAGGGAGACAGAGAGACAGACTCTCACATACACCCCTACAAGGATTCACCTGGGGGATCTGTCCATCTTGGGCATTGCTCGGCAATTGAGCTATTTTTAGCACCTGAGTAGAGGTTCCATGGAGCCATTGGTGCAGGAGAGGAGATAGATGGAGAGAAGAGGGAAGGGGAGGGATGGAGAAGCAGATGGTCACTTCTTCTGCATGTCCTGACCAGAATTGCACCTGGGACATCCACATGCCAGGCTAACACTCTACCATTGAGCTAACTGGCCAGGGCCCAAAAGGCTGGTCTTAATCAGGTGTTAATGGTTTAGAAAATACTAGATTTTCTAATTTCAACCCATCTGAAATGGGGTTGTGCACTTTGACCCAGGGTGTGTCCTAGTTTAAGTGGCTCAAATAATGGTGCTTCTCACAGAGATTGGCATGAGATGAAAGCTAGTCAGCAGGACCCAGAGCCCCTGAGCCAGGGCTGTGCTAAGAGGACAGAGGAGGGGAGCCCTCCGGGTGGTCCAGGCAGTCGGGCTCCGCAGGGACCCCAGGGGAGCTGGGATGGAGAGTCCAGGGGTCCTGACAACTGAGAGCAGAGGCGTTGGTACTGGTATGCCCATGGCCACCTGCCCAGAAGTGGCTCAGCTCACCCTCCAGGAGACCTCGCATGCTCACACCTCCAGGAGGGCTACAAGTAGAAAGTTATAAAGATGATTTTCCCACAAATGACATTCAGAAGGAGAATATTCAGGCTTCAGGAAAAACTCAGTTTTTCACCAAACCTCCCAGCTGAACCCCCTTCGTTTACCCAACAGACCCCCTCGCTGTCTCCTCTCACCCTCATTGTGAAGTTCCAGCTTAGCAGCAAATGTAGCTCTAGTTTCTCTCCAAGTACCAGAATACATAGGCATTTTCTTAAAAATTAGATGAGGTTATAAGGAATTATGTGAGTGACTGGACTAAGCCAAGTTCTTTTTTTTAATTGTGCAGATATCAGTGCTGTGACCAGGACGGCGATGGACTTTGGCTTGAGTCTTGACGCTCGGTGCTTTGAAAATGAAGGTCACCCACTTCCCTCACCGCCTCCAGGTTACACAGGAAAAACGTGGGACGGAATTGCCACCGTCCCTGGGAAAGTCCCCAGGTGAAGCGGCTGACCTTGGGCGTCCAGTGCTGACCCTCTCAACGGTGCCCACCCCATTTCTGGGGACCTCTACTTCATCCTCAGCATGTGTTCTATGCTTCCTTCCCGTGGTCAAAGGAGTCCCTACCCCATCTTAGTGGTCTCAAGCTTCTTCTACCAGTTTTGGAAGGTTTTTAAATACTGAGCGGTCTAGGCAAGGGTAGGTATTCAAATGCTGAGCAACACCCATGGCCAGGGGCTAACCAATCAGAGATTTCAGCTACGTGTGGGAACAGGATCCCGGAGGCATCAGCCTTCTTCAGACAAGGCTGCCACTGGTTCATTTTGGAAAGGCCCGGGGGTCTTGGAAGTAAGTCTGTGTGGCCAGGGTGGCGGCTCTCTATCATGTGGTCTAGAGGTATTTCAATATTTTAATGAACACACAGCTGCAATGGTACCACCAAACTTACTGTTCACTATAATCAACAGATAATCAACAGGTTATCTGGAGCACTGTGTTGAGAAAGATTCTGAAGTCATATCAGTGGGGATAAAAAGAACATGATTAAGGAGTCATTTCAGGCAAGGATGGTGGGTGGTAATGAGGCCTTTCTGCATCAGGGGTGGATAAAGATGAGTGATTCTGTGTGGGTGGAGGGTGGTAAACAGGCATGTGTGCTGCATGCTTGCAGCCCCAGCGAACAGCCCAGTTCGCGCCATAAAAGAGAATTCCGTCAGCGTGGCAAGAGAGGGTTCTCCACGGAAACAGCAAGTCTAAGACACTGCCGTGGGTTGAATAGTGTCCTCTAAAAATTGCTGTCCACCTGGAACGACAGAATGTGACCTTCGGAAATAGCGTCTTTACAGATGTGACTAGTCAAGGATCGAGATGAGCTCATATTAGATTAGGGTCTCCCCCAAGTCCAACAAGAGTATCTTTGTAAGAGGGAAAAAAGACACACGGAGACACAGAGAAGGGCGTGTGAGGATGGAGGCAGAGACTGGAGTTATGCCATCATGAGCCACGGAACTCCAAGCGCCCCAGGAGCTGGAAGAGGCAGGAGGAAGTCTCCTCTCGAGCTTAGGAGGGAGCACGGCCCTGCTGACACCTGGCTGTCAGACGTCAGGGCCTCCAGAACGTGAGAACAAGTATCTGTTGTCTTTTTTTTTTTTTTTTAAGATTCTTTTTTTTTTGTTTTTTTTTATTTTTTATCTATTCATTTTAGAGAGGAGAGGGAGAGACAGAGAGAGAAAGAGAGAGAGAGAAGAGACAGAGAGAGAGAAGGGGGGAGGAGCTGGAAGCATCAACTCCCATATGTGCCTTGACCAGGCAAGCCCAGGGTTTCGAACCGGCGACCTCAGCATTTCCAGGTCGACGCTTTATCCACTGCGCCACTACAGGTCAGGCCAGTATCTGTTGTCTTAAGTCACCAAATTTGTGTTGCTTAGTATGGTAGCCCTGAAAACTAACACACAGAAATATATTGCTAATGGTGGCATTCAAGCTAGTAAGAAGAATTATTTTGGGGGGAGGATCTTAACACTTGTAACGTCCCTCTCAAACCTCCTGGGATTATGGCATAATTGATCTCTCTGGTATATTATTCTAGAGTCCAGGGTCCTCCACTGATGGGTGAGCCAGAGACCCTCCCTCCCCCCACTCTCCCTCAGCCCCTGAGTCCTCAAGAGGCACACCCCTGAGCACTGTGCCCAGGGTTACTCTGTCAACATTCTGAGGAGGTGAGCTCAGGTAGCAGACCTCCTTCTGCCGAGATCTTAGGAACAAACGTGTCCAAGAGGGGGCGGACCTTCTGCTCCCCTTGAAAAGCTGCCAGGACGCCGGCAGAGCCAACGGGTGATTTCAAACCACCCTGCACCTGCAATGACCAAAACATTCTTGGGATGGTGACAGTAATTAAAATGCACACCTGCAGTGTTAAACTCTCCGGCCAGTTGACTATTTGCAAGTTGAAAATCTGTCCAAAGTGAACGCGGAAGTCCGCCCCCAGTGGCCGGCTCTCGGTCCTGGACACCTCCTTGTCGTTGAAGATCACCTTTACATATACCGAGCGCCTCCTGACGTCTTCCCGGCGTGAGACCTCCACCCTGCAGAGTGAGACCGTGGGCAGGTGAGGTTCCTATTAATTGGCTGAGGACAGCTGGAGAGTTTGACAAATGGGCGCTGAGCAGAACAAGGTACGCCGCTGGGGGCGATGTTGCAGTCACGTTAGCCCTCATTGAACCAAAATAACACCAGGTCTTCCAAAGCTTCATATAATGAAATGTTGTGATGTGGACCAGGAAGCCCCGAAAGGCAATGAGGGGTTTAAGAACTGGGCTTTGTGCATCGCTGCATCACTCTTTACTTAATTTTTCTTTTCAAACAAGTCTTGTATTTGCATCCCAAAGTTGTAAGAAAACAGACACATTCTACTTGTTAAGTGGAGAGAATTGAAACCATAAGAGGTAGTAGTGATTTATATTTGGGTAAGACTTTTTATACTAAAAATATAATAGTATATCGTAGCAGTTAGGTTAAGTCTGCTTCTCTTAGACTCAAGCTTATTTGTTTGTTTATTTATTTAAACTTCCTGATGGTGACTGGTCACTCATTGGGTGCAGGGAATTGAGAAATGTCCTTTATTTTTAAAGGTCATTTGCATCCCGAGAAAAGGTATCCTGGAGAGTATATTATTCTTAAAGCCAAGGTATTTAAAAATAAAATCAGAACCTCTAAGAGTGGCCTTTAGTTGTATTGTGCCTATGTGCAGAGACATCCACTAAGACCTCCAGTTATGGGGTAAGTTGATAGCAACTCAAGCTTGTTAAGGGAAGGGGGGATTTTAGAGCATAAAATTTGGAAACACCCTCAAAGGTTTTGTCTGGTGGGTTTTTCCTTTTAATACTTTGGTGACATATATACAGCATTACACTTTTTTCTACCATTTTGACTATTTTTAGTTTGCAATTCAATGGCATGTCGTACTTCCCAATGTTGTGTAACCATCACCATTATCCTCTATAATGTTTTCAGCATCCCAAAGAGAAATCGGGAGGCAGTTTTAAATTTTACATCTCTGTAATAATTTACGCCCAACCCAGTCATGAAATTGCTCAAATGACTAGAGTATTTTTTTTTCCCTAATGGAAGTTTAACACCAAATTTCAAGAGCTATCCAGACACCCAAAGACTCGACTCAGAGTAGTTCTAAGGTTTATCCCGGTAACTTTATGCTACAAACAGATCTAAAACTCCCCCTTCTTCTGCATGGCTCCCACTGGCCTGATAAAGAGGGGTGATTATAATTGTTGACAGGGGGTAACCTGGGTTATTGTCCCATGTGCCAGTGGAAAACTCAGAAACTTAGGCTGGAGGTATACATTCTCAGTCAAAATGGGACTCACCATAAAGAACTGTCAAATCAATCTGAAATTTTCCCTTTTAAAAAAACATGTATGAGAAATAGAAATGTTGTTAGGAGAGAGTCAATCCTCGGAAGTTTTATCACAAGGAGCATTTTTTTCTTTCTTTCCTTTGTATTGCATCTGTATGATGTTATGGATGTTAGCTGCATTTCCTGTGGCGATCGCTTTACAATATATGCAAATCAACTCATCATGCTGTACACCTTAAACTTATACAGTGACGTACGCCAATTATGTCTCAGGAAAACTGGAAAGAAAACTGGCTGTGTGATAATACATTTTAAATGTTTATTACAAAATTGTGTAGCATACTATTTGTGGCTACAAAATAGTCAATGTAGTGTTATGGGACAGTTTCTGTGTGTTCGGATGCTATGAAGTTGAAAGAACACACAGAAATGCACAAGAAGCTACAATGTGAAAATAAATTATTAATACAGTAACAGAAGTGTGAAATTAAGGTGGTTGTAGGAAATCTGATAGTGACATCTTAATTCACCACCATTTCCTAATTACCTGTGAGCGTAACTGACTTGATTGAATACTCTCTTTCTACGGTGGAACATTGACAATTCCTGTGGTCCTGTTAGGTCACTATTTACGGGAGAATTTAGCTTGGATTCGGTGGTATCCATTTACTAGGTTCCCATATGCTATAAGATGCCTCAGAATCACTGGAAACTCTGTGACAACACAGTTTTCTGGGTCCTGACCCAGAGTTTCTGATTCAGCGGGACCTCAGCTAGGATCGGAGGATCTGCATTTCTTTCTTTTTTTTTTTGTATTTTTCTGAAGTTGGAAATGGGGAGGCAGTCAGACAGACTCCCGAATGCGCCCGACCAGGATGCGCCCGGCATGCCCACCAAGGGGCGATGCTCTGCCCATCTGGGGCATCGCTCTGTTGCAACCAAGGCCATTCTAGCACCTGAGCCACAGAGCCATCCTCAGCGCCCGGGCCAACTTTGCTCCAATGGAGCCTTGGCTGAGGGAGGGGAAGAGAGAGACAGAGAGGAAGGAGAGGGGGAGGGGTGGAGAAGCAGATGGGCGCTTCTCCTGTGTGCCCTGGCCGGGAATCGAACCCGGGACTCCTGCATGCCAGGCTGACGCTCTACCACTGAGCCAACTGGCCAGGGCCTAGAATCTGCATTTCTAACAAGTTTTCTCATGATGTTGATGCTCCTGGTCCTGGGGTAACACTTTGAGAACCATCTATCCAAGATGGAGAAAAGACATAAATAAGAAATTAAAAAAATTTTTTTTTGTATTTTTCTGAAGCTGGAAACGGGGAGAGACAGACAGACTCCCGCATGCGCCCGACTGGATCCACCCAGTACGCCCACCAGGGGGTGATGCTCTGCCCCTCCGGGGCATTGCTTTGTTGTGAACAGAGCCACTCTAGCGCCTGGGGCAGAGGCCAAGGAGCCATCCCCAGAGCCCAGGCCATCTTTGCTCCAATGGAGCCCTGGCTGCGGGAGGGGAAGAGAGAGACAGAGAGGAAGGAGAGGGGGAGGGGTGGAGAAGCAGATGGGCGCTTCTCCTGTGTGCCCTGGCCAGGAATCGAACCCGGGACCTCTGCACGCCAGGCCGACGCTCTACCAGTGAGCCAACCAGCCAGGGCTAGAAATTTAAAATTTTTAAGTTAAATATAATTTTTTTAAAAAGGATGAGTATATATACATGTTCAGTAATTTATTATATGCATAGGTTTATATACGTAAAGAGAAGCTTCTGATTATGTTTCTCTTAGACGTCACACCCTAACTACTAGAAATGCATGTCTATTAACTCTGGGGTGCGGAGACTTCAGATGGCCTATCCACAGTTCCTTTGGGAGGCTCTACAAGGCCTTCAAGGGAAGAAGCTGAACTGTGGAGCTGAAATCAGGGGCTGAGGAGAGAGACCTGGGTGTGTCTGTGCTTGGCGGTGTGGGGGGTGCACTACCAGTGGACAGAAAACAAATTGAGGTTATGATAAAGGCTCCAAATCAAAAGCTATGCAGGCAGCAACTGTGAAGAGCGCCCCCTACAGGCAGCTCCACGTAATGGACTCCAGGGAAGCCAGCAGGGATGCATTAGTTCAATAGGTGAACCAACCTCATGGAATCACCAAAACATGGCCAAACATCGGCGAGTTCATGTAGTTTGACCAAATATACATTCACAGAGAGTTAACGATTCCCCTGATTGCATGGTGTCGGTCAGAAGCTGTACAGGGGATGCTCACTCCACGCAGTGTGTGCGGATGTGTAGGCGGGTGCCTGTATCCGTCTGGGTCCCACGCGGACCTCACCTGGGACACTGGTCGTTGGGCGTCACGCTCCCCGCCAGGCTCAGCTCCGGCACCAGCGCGGGCTCCCCGGGCCTCCTCCTGCTCCGGGCCGCTCTCTCCCGCACCCGCTGCTCCAGCGCGGCCCGATCAGTCGGCTCGGGAGGGGTGGGTCTCACCGGACCCTCCCCACGAAACGGCTCCTCCGGCTCCTCAGCAGGACGTCCCTCCTCTGCTTGTTTCTTTTTCTTTTTCTTGGTCCTCTGTTGGGTAAGAGGCAACCTGATGTCAACTAGAAAGCTGGGGATTTCACGTAGGAGCACAGGCTTCAGGTTCAGATAGACCTGGACGCGAACCCGGTTTCACCCCAGCCAGCTGTGCGCACTGAGACGGGCCGCTAAGCCGCTGACCTCTCCGTGCCTCGGTTTCTCCTCTACGCAATGAGGGCAGACACAGGAAACTCTTTCCAGGGCTGGCGAAGTGGGGCAATGCCGAGAAAGCACTTATCTCAGAGCCCGACCCTTAGCAAGGGCTTTAAATAAACGTGAACTATTCACATGGTTCTTAATATAGGTTCTCAAGGCCAAGGGCACATCTTGAAATCAAAGTCAGGCACAGAGCACAACTGGTTTTGCAAGTCACCCTCATCCCTTACTTATTGCCCTTGGATTCAATTTTGCAGGTCATGTGCGCAAACTTAGGTAGTTTCTGAGGGAGGCCCGGGAGCATCAACACCCTCCACCCAATGGGATGGTACTGCGTGTAAAATGCTTGACACATAAGTGAACCATCACCATCATTATCTGGCCACTCACACTGTCACAGTGATAACAGAGAGCTATCCACGGAAAAACTGGCTCTGGTTTCAGCCAGCTCTGTGGCTTGTTGAACAAGTGCATTCACTAGCACGATCACCCACTCATTCTCTTGTCCCCCAGCGAGGGGCCAGGGAGGGAGACAGAGCAGAGCCAGCAGGGCACCCCAGGCTGCTGGCTGGGTCCCCTCCCTCTGTCTCACTGGGCGCCCTGGTCCTTCCCTTGCCCAAGGTCAGCCCCGGTCAAGGCTGAGTCTCCGCGTACAGACCTGGGCTTTCTTCCAGGCTTGCCAGTGCTGATGCGCAGTTCTGTACTCCTCCATCCTCTGGTCGTACTCCTCTGCCTCTTCTTCCAACAGTTCGCTTATTTCAGCTTGAATTTCTGCTTCGTAGGCTTCCTCGTCGGCCTTCTGGTCCACCTTCTCCCTTTGAAATAATTTACAGAACCTTGGTTAGTTCTTGAAATGAAGTAATAGAGTAATTAAACACAGCAAAGACCTGTCCCGGGCTTGCTTTAAGGCAGGTCCTCTCCTAAAAGTTCTGCACAACATGTTAGTTCATGACCCCGTGATGCAGAGACCGATCATCTGCATTTTATACACGAGGAGACTGAGGCACAGAGAGGTTAAGTAACTTGCCCCAAAACACACAGTTGGTGGTGGAAGAACTGGAATATGAGCCCAATCTATCTAGCACTAAGCAACAGTGCCACTCTGAGTTAAGTGACCCAGATGGCCTACTGCCACGGTGCCCGTAAATTCTCCACCTATAGCGGTAGGAGTTTCGCTTGTAGGTATCCTATTCATTCTTCAAGTCTCTGAGGACCCATTCATCATGTTGCTACTGAGTCCCAAAAATCACGTTTTGACTCTGGATAAACGATTTGAGTTTTTCTTTGATGATTCTGCTGACAGTCCATCAGAGGTTTAACTCAACTCAAAGCAGCGTTCCCCCCAGGTGTGTTCTGTAGAACAGTAGCTCTGTGAGACGCCCTACAAAAAGGGTGCGGGGCCACCTCAACCCGAGGTTAAACTCACGGGAAAGGTCCCCGCTCATTTCTGCAGAGCCCTCCATATGTCAATGGGCAGCGTGACTCAGGAGGGGGTGGTCAGCATACCTGCCCAACACATCACACCCACACATCACCCCCAGGGTGTCCCACCCCTGCGCTGACCTCCTGTGTGGTCAGGTTGGGTCAACGCGTCAGGCCTGGCCTCTTAGAGTTCCTCATCCTTTTTCAAGAAACTCAGTCAAGTGCCTAGAGCTGACACATATTTGCTATGTACACATGTGGCCTGATGGCCTAGCAATTAGCTATCCCCAAGGCACAAACTCTTACAGATTTCTAGGATTCTAGCTGAGAAATCACTTTGGAATTTATAAATATAATAATTGGAGAAATTTGGCTCAAAAATTGAGTTTCAGCTCTGATAGATAAGGAAACATTGGCTTTTCTCCTTGTTATTCAGAAACACAGATAAGCTGGTGGGAATTTGGAAAGCTGTGCAGAGAAACAATTACGCTGTACCATAAGGTGCCTGTGTGAACCAAGGGTGTAAGGAGAGGGCGCTCCGGAAGAACTCAGGGAGCAGCACTTACGGCGAGAAGGGGTCTGAAGTGTCAGAAAAGGAAGTTTGTTACCTAGAGGGGACCTGAAGGGTAAATTTCCTATACATCTTTGTCCTAAACTGAGGAAGGAAAGAAGGAAGGAAGGAAGGAAGGAAGGAAGGAAGGAAGGAAGGAAGGAAGGAAGGAAGGAAGGAAAGGAGGGAGGGAGGGAGGGAGGGAGGGAGGGAGGGAGGGAGGGAGGAAAGAAGGAAGGAAGGAAGGAAGGAAGGAAGGAAGGAAGGAAGGAAGGAAGGAAGGAAGGAAGGAGAATATCTTGTAAATATTTATGCTCTGCTATGAGGTTGGAGGGGTAGCCGGAAAGACAGAATTTAGAAGTTGAAACACTGGAACTTCTGGGAAAGACCCATAATTTCTGTGGGAGAAACAATCTAAATCTGTTTCTCGCTAATTAATATTAAACGCGCATACACTGAGTGGCAGGTGCTCAGCTCGGGACCAGATATCCAATGGCGACGAGGTCCCTGACCTCCTAGAGTGCAGTCTTACATTTGTCCTGGAAACTGTAGAAAGTTTTCTCAGCCTTATGCTGATTACATTCCCCCCCACCTACCCACCACACACACATCACAATCTGCAGCTATCTTTTTTTTTTTTTTGTATTTTTCTGAAGCTGGAAACGGGGAGAGACAGTCAGACAGACTCCCGCATGCGCCCGACTGGGATCCACCTGGCACACCCACCAGGGGCGACGCTCTGCCCACCAGGGGGCGATGCTCTGCCCCTCCGGGGCATCGCTCTGCCGCAACCAGAGCCACTCTAGCGCCTGAGGCAGAGGCCAAGGAGCCATCCCCAGCGCCCGGGCCATCTTTACTCCAATAGAGCCTTGGCTGCGGGAGGGGAAGAGAGAGACAGAGAGGAAGGAGGTGGGGGGATGGAGAAGCAAATGGGCGCTTCTCCTATGTGCCCTGCCGGGAATCGAACCTGGGTGCCCCGCACGCCAGGCCGACGCTCTACCGCTGAGCCAACCGGCCAGGGCTGCAGCTATCTTTGGCTAAAATATGGCTCTTCTTAAAGCAAAGCACTGCTAATTGCCCACCTTTGTCACCTTTCATGTTGGTGTATGGGCACAGCACTTATTCAGAAGAAGCAATCAGAAAGGGACCAACCAACAAGGACACCCTTGAATTAACATATGCACGTGATTTTGCTGTGATAACTGAGCTCTTTATCATTAATCAAAGTCTGGTGAACGAGGCTTCATGAGCTTAAAGCTAGGAGAGCATCCTCTGCCCACACCATGCCCACCTCAACTCCAGGTGGATCAAAGATGGGTGTGAAAGACAAAGCTGTCAAGACCGCAGGAGACAATGGAGCAGACTGTCCACAGGACCCCGGGGGAGGGGGTCTCAGCACACAGGAAAAGTACCCACCACAAAAGACCGCTAGAGTCTTCTGAAAATTAAGAAATCCTACTGATCGACTATTCAGCAAAAAGAGAGTAAAAGGACAAGTCCCGAGGGGAGAGGCTGTCTGCAGCACACACCATCCGCCAGGGTCTCGTGAACAGGGAATGGGCCGAACTCCTATAAACTATGAGAAAGATAAAAGAGACAAACGGTCCAGTTCAGAAATGGACAAACGTCTTGGACAGACAGTTCATAGGAGAGGAAGTCAGGATGGCCAGTTCATGTGTGGGGACTAGAAACAGAAACACATCATCAGCTCGGCACAGTGTTCACATTTGACACCACCAGGCGATGTGGACGATGTGGGTGACGTGGAGCCACGGGGACACCGGTCAGAGGATAAGTCAGCTCAGACACTCTGGGAAAATGTTTGGACTCAGCAATGAGTCACATCTGGTGAAGTGCCTCCCCTATGCCTTGACAATTTCCCTTCCAGGTATATTTCTGGAAAACTTAGGCACACACACCCTAAAACATATGTTCCCAAAAATGTTTACAGAAGTGCCGTGTGTAAGAGTTGAGAAATAGAATCAACTCTAATGTTCACCAGCAGTAAAATGGAAAATGTTGTAATATTCATGTAATGAAGAAATAAAAGCAAACTACAGCTATATGCTTTAAAATTCATAAATTTCACAAAGCATTCAAGACGGGAAACAAGTGTGTGTATTCAATAAAGAACACACACAATTTGCTTTCATTTATGGGAAAGTCAAAAAGTTTATGTGCCTAGGGGTAAGAGGTGGTCAACCTATTTATAAGTAAAAGCAAAGAAACACTGGTCAGAAAAGTCCAGAAAATGGCTACTTCCAGGAGGGGGACATGGTTGAGGTTAGGAACCCGGGGCTGCCCGGGACTGGGAATGTCCTGTTTCTTAACCTGGGGAGTGGTTACATGGCTATTCATTTGGAAGTATGTTTTCTGTAATTATCTTTTTAAGCTGTAGCTATGTTTTATACATTTTTCTCTATGCGTGACATAACCCAATAAAACAATATATATATTTTAAAAGCCTACTTTCTCAAAACAAGTTTCAAGGGCGTATTCGTGAACCTCTGGAACTCCCGAAGGGACTTCATTTCTTTCCAGACTTTTATGATGGTCTTAAGCAATGTTCGATCTTTTTCTTGTTCAGCGTCACGGAGTTTTCTTGTTTGCCTACAAGATAGAATGCATGGGTGTCTATATAAAAGGTATTTAGCTGTGTTTGTAAATTAAAAGAAAAAAAAAACTAGTGACGTCATAGGCATTATATATTTAATTTAAGAGCTACAATATCTTAAGTACCAGAAAACTAAAATCTATGAACCCAAATTTGAAAACAATAGGATGTTAATCTGTTTTGAGAGGTTATTTGATTTTGCTTCGGTAGGTGAATCTGACTTAAACTTAACTAAATTACCTTCTAGACAAATCGCCACCATTGATACTGCAAAAATAAACGGCCCAGGAAATGCCGTTTTCATGAACTAAATGATTGTGAACATAGGGGACTAGGTTGCTGACCCAGTTAACAACACATACATTCAAGCCTCTGTTAACACAAATCAGAGGTTTCTCCCTTTAGTAGATGAAGTAATATTCGAGCATGCCTTGATGAGTTCTCAGCGCTAACTAGAGTAACAACATTTTTGACCTGATTTGAAAAAGCATCCTTGGAAAATGCTTCCATTTTCATGTCCATTAGAGGTTTCCGTAGTGTAGTGGTTATCACGTTCGCCTCACATGTCCATTACTTGAAATGTGTGGCTATTATCTAATGCCTTACTTTAAGCCCTCTCTACAAATGACAGCCCCGTCCAGAACCCAAATATACTCTATTATGTCATTAATTAATTAATTAGACAATTGTTTTTTTCTTGAGCATGGACCAGGTGTCATGCCAGGGGATTCAGAAGTGCCTAGGGCAAGGGTCCCCAAACTACGGCCCGCGGGCCACATGCGGCCCCCTGAGGCCATTTATCCGGCCCCCCGCTGCACTTCTGGAAGGGGCACCTCTTTCATTGGTGGTCAATGAAAGGAGCACATTGACCATCTCATTAGCCAAAAGCAGGCCCATAGTTCCCATTGAAATACTGGTCAGTTTCTTGATTTAAATTTACTTGTTTTTTATTTTAAATATTGTATTTGTTCCCGTTTTGTTTTTTTACTTTAAAATAAGATATGTGCAGTGTGCATAGGGATTTGTTCATAGTTTTTTTTATAGTCCGGCCTTCCAATGGTCTGAGGGACAGTGAACTGGCCCCTGTGTAAAAAATTTGGGGACCCCTTGCCTAGGGGATAGGAGGTGTCTCTGACCTCAGGAAGTTTAGTGCCGGAGACAGACACACAGAGAAAGGACTAGAACGTGCAGTGTGAGAGTCGCCTAAGAGAGTGTCCTAGGAAGCTGGAGGCAGTTTCCGGAGTGAGCGCCTCCTGCCCTCCAGAAGGAAGGCCTGAGACGGGAGGTGGTACAGAGAGGCACAAGAGGGCTGGGTTTCTAATCCTTCAGCTGGTGGCTGTGGGAAAGGAAGATGGTGGAAGATGACAGCCAGTTCGTGGTTGGGTGACCAAGATTCGGGACTCTCTGAAGACCTCGGAAAAGCAAGCAAGTGTCACGTGAACTAGAGTAAGAAGTGTTTTTCTTGAGGAGCAGTGGTTAAAACCACATTGCAGTTAAAGGCACAGACGTTGGAACCAGACGACCCAGGTTTAAATCCTGATTCTATCATTTACTGGCTGGCACGCGTCTTTCCTGTCCACATGTACCACCAGCATATAGCCAGGGCAGATGAGTACTGTCTCAGGTGTTCTTCTGTAGACTTAGTAAACTGTATCACACAGCAAGTATCCTCTCACACCTGGATTTTTAAATCCAGCATTGTTTTATCCATATTGATATTCAGATCTAACTCAGTCATTTCAACGCTGGTATAGATGTTCAGTGTTAACAGTCTAGGAGATGTGTTCATTGCTATAGGGTTATTTCTGCATTCTCATTTTGTAAATGATGCTGTGAAGTCCTTGTACATGCTTCCAGCTGCACATGTGCACATGGCTCCTTGAGGTATACACGTCTGCACAGAATTGCTGGGTCCTAGCTGATGGGCACTTCAACACTTTGCTTGTCTGTGTCCAGACTGTTCCCTAACATGGTGGCTGTAGCAATATTTGTTTATACCATCAGAGGGTGTGAGTTATAACATCACACCTCCTTATTTTTTTATTGGGTTTAAAATTTGGTGTTATTATGATAGCTATATCTCATTGTTTCTTTTGACTTTATTTCACCTGTACTCAGTGTATTCAGAAAAACTGAAGAAAAAAAAAAAGGCTCCCACAAGTACACATCAAAAAGGAAAAATGCAGCAGTGACAATTACAGACTTGACTCACCGAATCTCAGATTTATACTCTTTGATGGCTTTTTGCGTTATATCAAGGTCTGTCTGAACAGCATTTCGTAGAGCTTGGAGCTTAAAAAGATATGGATATAAGTTGTGAGTTAGACACTCTCCTCGCTACTGCAAATAAAGTGCTCTGCCTGGAGCTGCCTATAAAGTGAGCCACCCACAATATGAGCCACGGGACCCGTCTTGTGATTGGACGTCCAAGCACCCAGCCATTACCAGGCCTTCACCAAAACGAGCTTTGACAAAGGGCTATTTCTTCTATTCTTAAAATAAAAAGAAAAAACATGTAATACTAAAGAACATTCTATGTCTCTCTTTGTTCTCTGGCCCAGATAATCAAGGGGTTCATGAGAAATATTACTTTTATGTAAGTTTCTCAGGAACAAGGTTTCTTTCGAGGCTAAAAGTGGAACATTCTGGGTCCTGAATGTACAATGATATTCTTGTGATGTAAAAAGACCATAAAATAATAGACTCATGAGAGGAGGTGTCATGGAGTTATCTTTTATTCTCGGGGGGGGGGGGGGGCGGTAACTTTTAATGTCAGGAAATAAGGTTAAAATTGCCTGTAGTCAAAATTACCCATGAAAATTCCACAGTATAGGATTATATTGGAAATTAAAACAAAACAAGTAGCCATTTCTCTGAGCATCAGTGGAAACAACTGACTTGTGTTTAGGTTAAAGGAAGTTACATATAGAAATGTAACTTCTCTACGGACTGACAGATTCTCTAGGGACAGAGAGATTCTCAAGCCTTGAACAGTCTCAGCTCTGAGATCACCTGAGCAAGACACAGACCGCCAAGCATCCCCCATCTAACACCCACTCCTGGTGAGTGAGATCGCTTGCACTGTTTGCACAAATCTTTCTCTTGAAGCCAAGTGTGTGCCACTGAATGTGCCCTGGTTCAAGTACGTCATCACGTCCTTCCCTTTCCTTCTAGGTACGACAACATGTCACTCGTCCTAGAAAGAGGGACCACGTCTTGAGTGTTTGCTGGGGGAGGGACCTCTGTTGTTGGGGCTCAGGTACGACAACATGTCACTCGTCCTAGAAAGAGGGACCACGTTTTGAGTGTTTGCTGGGAGAGGGACCTCTGTTGTTGGGGCTCAGGTACAACAACATGTCACTCGTCCTAGAAAGAGGGACCACGTCTTGAGTGTTTGCTGGGGGAGGGACCCCTGTTGTTGGGGTTCATCAGAAGACCCAACCCCCCCATCAATGTGCAGGAGGAGTGTACCTTATCAGTGAGAAACTTTGCCTTGTTTCTCTGGCATCTGGCAAGGTACTGGTCATATAACTGGGCCAGCTTGGCGGCCAAAACATGCTCTCGGCTAAAGCAGGGATGATGAGTGAAGATTAGCCCCGAAATGTCAATGTCCAGCTGGAAATTCCCAGGAGGGTCTCCAGACCCCAGCATATGTTGACTTCTGTGCACGTATCTGACCGCCTGTCAAGGAGAGCAGAGTGTAGAAGGAACAGTCACAGCCCTCACTAGGCGATGCCCTAAGAAGCAACAGGGAGACAGTCAGAGGCACAGAATACCCCGGGCCCTGGTCAGACCAGGAGGAGGATGCTCCATCCCCTCTTGCCTGCAGGTTTTAGGGTCCTGCTCTTTTCTGAATACTTGACAGGTAAAATGAAAGACAAGAGTGAGAAAGGTCTTTGGGATTTTCTCTCTCCCAACTCAGTCCTAATCTTTGTCCTGAATACTATTTTGTCTCTTGGGTTTTGTAGCTGGCGACCTTGAAATTCTTTTAACGAGAGAAGCATGGATTTTTGGTCCAAACTGATCACTACTGGGATCATAGCTATGCTCTCCATATGCAAAGTAATGGCGGGAGAGGGAGACTGAGCAGCTGAGTGTGTGGAAAACAGCAACGGAAACTTCCCCTGGGACTTTCCCGGATTGCTTGGTGTATCGTGTGTCAGGTAAATCTCTGTTTTTATTGCATAAAATCTTCAGGCTGTGCTACATCCATTGATCACGACTGCTTTTGTGGGCACCTCAGTTTTGAGGTTGGGCAGTCCAAGGTGGAGTGGCCTTTCCGATTTTATGTTTTTATTTTTACGGAGACACTGACTGTGATTGGAATGTGGGCTTTGAGACTCATCACTCAATCCCCCTTTGTGCAGAATGGAGCTTTTTGGAAGCTCCTTGCGTTACCTGGAAAATGAGAATATAAGTCATATGGCAGAAATATATTATTTATATGTTATGAGGTTAAATGGGAGTTGTAAAAAGTCAAGCGAGGATGGAAGCCTCGGCCCCTCGTAAACTGTGGGTAACATTCAGTCATCTCTGCATGTAGTTCCTCCTCAGGCATCATGTAAAGAGGAGGAACTTGGGCTCCAGCTCTGGCTGTAACTCTCACTTGCTCTGGAAACTCGGACAGGTCACCACACATCTCTGAGCCTCTATTCCCTCATCTGTAGAAATGGGGGGCTGGGGGAAAAGACGGAGTTAGCATTCTGTAGATCATTAGACCTCATATAAACCACTTCACACACATACCTTATCCATCCCACAAAGGTGCATGGATGTCCACAGTGTGGTGGGCCTGTCTTCAAGCAGCCATTGAGTAAGAGGGAGGACTGAGGTCTGATCTTTGTGACACGAGGCGAGAAGTATAAGGCCTGGGGTGCGCAGAGGGAGGCTGGGAAACCCAGAAGATGGGACCTCAGAGTCCTATGATTGTAAGACCCTAACATTCTCCCCTATCAGACTAAGGGCAGGGAAAGGAGGTCCATATTGTGTGTGTGTGTGTGTGTAAATATGCACAGAAATGTATATCAGTTATATAGTGTGATTTGCATTTCAGTTACTATTAGTTATCGAGATAGTACTGGTATTTGCATTTCCAGCAAAGCATATACACGAGTCTTCATTTACCAGTAAATTTGATGTGGTTTTGTGTCTTTGGCTGTTTTGTACTGGTAGGACTATATGAGTTTATTTCTTCTATTTATTTATTTTTGACAGTGACAGTGAGAGAGTCAGAGAGAGGAACAGATAGGGACAGACAGACAGGAAGGGAGAGAGGTGAGAAGCATCAATTCTTCCTTGCGGCTCCTTCGTTGTTCATTGATTGCTCTCTCATATGTGCCTTGACCGGGGGGGGGGGGGCTACAGCAGAGCAAGTGACCCCTTGCTCAAGCCAGCAACCTTGGCCTTCAAGCCAGCAACCTTTGAGCTCAAGCCAGCAACCATGAGGTCATGTCTATGATTCCCAAGCTCAAGCCAGCAACCCTGCGCTCAAGCTGGTGAGCCCGTGCTCAAGCTGGATGAGACTGTGCTCAAGCTGGTGAGCCCATATTCAAGCTGGATGAGACTGTGCTCAAGCTGGTGAGCCCATATTCAAGCTGGATGAGCCTGTGCTCAAGCTGGTGAGCCCATATTCAAGCTGGATGAGCCTGTGCTCAAGCCAGTGATCTTGGGGTTTCAAACCTGGGTCCTCTGTGTCCCGGTCTGACACTCTATCCACTGCACCACTGCCTGGTCAGGCTGAGTTTATTTCTTTTTAGCCATTTAATTTCATACTTTTCCCTCTTCCCCAGATTAGTAGACTATTAATGTATATTTAGTACTTATAATTTCCTGCAAGACTATAATAGAATGCATTCTGCATTTATTTTAAAAAAATAACAAGTTTTCTTCTATAACATAGCATTAGTCTGCCTCTAATAAGAAGACCAGCAGATAGATTTCTTTGTTTAAAAAAATGTCCTTGTAAACCAGGGTGTGTTTACAAATAGGGTAAGCTTCTATAGGAAAGGACTCACTATATCTCTGTCCCTTTGGAAAAAGGCTGAATTGAATCACCATTCGGATTTATAGGGCAGAAAGACCATCCTCCACGAATAATGTTCCACCAATATTTTTCGTGCCTTCTGAAAGCCCTTGTTCTGGTCATTAAAATCCTTACACTTTAGATGGCAATAATGGAGGCCCATTTCTTTTCTTTTTTATTCCTGTAAAAGTACTTGATTATAACTTGCATTCATGTTAGAAGTTTTTGATCTGCATGTGGCCAAGACATGTCTTATGATCACTCAGACTACCTGGGTTACTCAAAATCCTGCCTCACAAAGACGTGTACAACTAAACACATTCCATAGACTTGATGGAAAATCCCTCCCTAACTGCTCTGCTCTTGCCCGGTTCTCGCTATGGCTTTCCTTTCTCCGCGGGGGTATGAGGTCACTCGGGTGTGGCTCTCAGGTTCTGTCTTGTACTCCTCTTGGTGAATGAGTAATGTCGGGAGCATATTTTCAACTATTAGAGATGCTAGCTGGGGCACCTGACCTGTATGTCTCCTTCCCCAAGTCTGCATTAGCCCACGTTCAAGTGATTACTGGTAGTCTCTGCCTTACACTCAGCTCCCAGATTGCTGGTAGTCATTGGGTAAGATAGCTCAAAAGACCCCCATTCACTTCCTATTGGGGAGAAAGACCACTCGGGTTCATTGTCTTTCTTTTCTTTTTGTTACATCTGTCTTGAAATGTGTGTGTGTGTGTGTGTGTGTGTATATATATATGAAAAGAGAACTATTAGGAGAACAGTAGCTATAATTTCTCCCAAGAATAAATAACATTTATAAGGAATATTATTTTAATTATGAAATTAATTTGATTCTTCCATCTTTAATTGAAAACTGAACACTAAAACCATCAGGTGCATACTGATCACCTGCCAGCTGCTCTTTATGTGCAGAGATGCATGCCAACAGAGAAAAAAGTTAAAGTGGTACAGAAATAGAATAATCACAGGTGGGATTTAAATACAAGTGTCAATATTTGCCCCGGGGAAATATAGTAGCCACAAATCTGAATTCAGCCCAGAGCCTGCAGAAGGCTCCACAGCCATTGTTCTGGTCTTTCCCGGGAATCTTCCTCATCCTCCATCTCCCGCTCCTGTCTGCAGGACATGAAGGGGGTGCACGCATGTCTGACTTACTACTGAACAGTTTGCCCTTGGTATTAATAACATGAACCTTGGGAAAAAATATGATGTTTTCTTTCTGGAGTTGCTAAACTTAGGCTATCAAAGGCCACGCCCACAAACACATGGAGAATCCTGGGCTCCCTGCAACAGGAGAGAATGAGGCCAGCCAGCATTCAAGGGGAACCAGAGAAAAGGGAGATGGATGGAGAGCTGCCAGCACTGAGTCCCCGGTCCCCGCGCTGGGCCCTGATTCCTAAAGGTCCTCCTGCAATTTAATAATTTATCTTCAGATTCCCAACTTTGTAAGCAATTTTGAAAAGGGGAGGCGTCCACACATATGCCCCCAGAAATGCCACGCTGACTCCTAATCACGATACCTTTAACTCTTGACATCCCAGTCCCCTGCACTGGGGCAGTCTCTCTGTGGTCAAGTGTGCGTGTTCCTGCCTCTGTATTCCCACAGCTCAGCACGACTAAGAGTTAAGGAGGAAAGGGTAAAACGGAAAGGGTGGAAGGAAGGAGGAGGAATGGAAGGAAGGAAAGAGGGAGGGAGGGAGGGAGGTAAGGAGGGAGGGAGGGAGGGAGGGAAGCTGTCCCGACTGCTTTGAAAAACTCTAACCCCACTTTGCTGTCATGATGGGACAAACTACACTTTATATTGTTTGTCTTTTACCCGCAATGTCCCATTTTTATTTTTATTTATTTTATTTTTGAATTAGTTCCTTCTGAGGATGTAGTAAATTGCATTCTTTCTCATTTGAGGTTTAATTTTGTTCTTTGCACAATATCTAATCTCCTTTCTTCCATTTCTTTATCTTTACTGGTGTCTAATAGGGTCTTAGTTTAAAACAGCAGAATCTTTTACGTCTAAGAACTACTCCCCCCCCCCCCCCCCCCCCCCCCGCTCTATAATTAAGAAAGATGTTCAAAGAAGTAGGACTGAATCCCAACTCCCTTCCAAAAAAAAAAAAACCTCTTAAATCATCTAATTGCCGGTTTTAACCAAAGAACAAGCAGGCTTGGCTCTGATGGGGGTTGGGCTTCAGTCAGTCCTGCTGGGTTTGGTTAGCCTTAGAGCTGAGAGTGCCGAGGTATAAACTCATCCCGGTTCCATTAAAGGCCCAGGGGCTTGCCAACCCCTGACCTGGCACGCAGAGCTGGGTTCCCATTGCTTGGATTCCAGGATTAAACCAGATGCTAGGAAGCTACTGTTTTGCAGGAGAGATGCTGAGAAGAGGAATAGAAAAGAAGGGATTATTTCTAGATATATCCAGCTTGGTGAAATCTCTGTCATGATAGCCAGCTCACACTTGTATTGAAGTGTTATCACGTGCCAGGCTGCCGGCTGGTGCACGGTTTAGGAGAAGACTGAAACCCAGTCTTGGCCCTGGAGTCGCTGTCAGGGCTGTAAGGGAGGAAGGAAGAAGGGGAATTAACCATTATGACTAGAACGTTTTCTGCCTATTCATTTCTCTGCTCCTGCATCATCCCCCAAAACTGCGAAAATACCTGGGTTCTGACATCAGACAGACCTGGATAATAAATGTAGGTAAAGGTAAAAATCAGTAAATAAAATTGTAAAAATGTTCATTTCTTAAAGAAACGCATTGTGTTCTGAGTCACTGGAAGGTACCCTAACCACATTTTAAACAAAGACTGAGTCAACAGTAAACTCAGCAGGTAACTTGTTATGGAGAAACAAAGAGATTTAACCCCCTCTGCTTCTTTCTCATACACTCGAACACATTCTTCCCACTTTGCTATGCTCACAGCCTGCCCTCTAAGGAATGACCTTGGGAGGTGTCAGCCCCTTGAGATTTCTCCCTTCTCTGACTCCTTTCCCTGTGATGCTGGACAACCAGCCCTCCTAGTGGGACGAGTCTCTTCCTCTGCTTTCTTATTTCTGCCCACAAGATAGGAAGATCTCCCCTCTCAAAAGTATTGGGAGGGAACCTATTGGGCAAATAAGTTTGTAAAATTTGTGTTATTTAATTTTGCTCACTTTTATTGTTAAAAATGGCCGCTGCCAGGTGAAACTACTAATTCCCTTCCTGCCTGTGAAGGGGCTTTGTTATGCTAATGTGTGCTGGAGAGGGGGTTTTCTTTTCTTTTTCTTTTTTTTTTTTGGTAAATGTTCCTGTTTGTTTTCCCTGCTCCTTAAAGGAGACACCACATCTTTTTTTAAAAAATTTTTTCTTTTTATTAATTTTTAGGGAGGAGAGAGAGAGAGAGAGAGAGAGAGAGAGAGAGAGAAGGGGGAGGGAGGAGCAGGAAGCATCAACTTTCATATGTGCCTTGACCAGGCAAGCCCAGGGTTTTAAAACAGCGACCTCAGCGTTCCAGGTCGATGCTTTATCCACTGCGCCACCACAGGTCAGGCGGAGGAGGGGTTTTCAAACCGAAAAGTTTCAAGAAGAAGTAGAAAGGAAAGGAAGGAGGCCATGTTTTTGCAGAGTGAGAGAAGGGAGAAAGCAGCCAAGATGGCAGGGGGAAAGTGTGCATGGGGAACCAGAGGTGACTGAGCGGGTGGGGGCCTTTGATTCCAGGAAAACCAGGAGAAAGTTAGTGGCTTTGGGAGCCCTGAATGGAAAGGGAAGTGTTTTGCCGCTGTGTGTATTTACTCGCCGGCTGGTTGCTAGAATAAAGGCTAGAATAAAGGAATGGCCCACCAGTTTTTGGCTCCGCAGTTTCTTTACCATCTGCCCGAATTCAGTGAGAACCTGTACCTGCCTGGCTCTGATGGCCGTGACTACTGGCCTTATAGACCCTCTGTGCTTCTCTCCCTGTAAAGCCAGAAGCCAGGGCCACTATTACAGAAGCCCGGATCATGCAGGTTCGCATTGGATTCGGACAGTCGGTAAAGAAACAACGGAGCCACAAACTGGTGGGTCATCATTTTTAATTCTAGCTTGCACCCAGCGGGCAAGTAAAAACATACACTGAGGCCCTGGCCGGTTGGCTCAGCGGTAGAGCGTCAGCCTGGTGTGCGGGGGACCTGGGTTCGATTCCCGGCCAGGGCACATAAGGAGAAGCGCCCATTTGCTTCTCCACCCCCACCCCCCTCCTTCCTCTCTGTCTCTCTCTTCCCCTCCCGCAGCCAAGGCTCCATTGGAGCAAAGATGGCCCGGGCGCTGGGGATGGCTCCTTGGCCTCTGCCCCAGGCGCTAGAGTGGCTCTGGTCACGGCAGAGCGACCCCCCGGAGGGGCAGAGCATTGCCCCCTGGTGGGCAGAGTGTCACCCCTGGTGGGCGTGCCGGGTGGATCCCGGTCAGGCGCATGCGGGAGTCTGTCTGACTGTCTCTCCCCGTTTCCAGCTTCAGAAAAAAATACAAAAAACAAACAAACAAACAAAAAAAACATACACTGAGCTCCAAAACCCACTCACATTCAGTGCTCACAAAGCTACTGACTTATCCGAGTTTCCTAGAATCAAAGGTTTCTAGCTCACCAGCCTTATTCTCCTCAGTTCCCCATCTCCTTCCTTATCCCAGATACAAACTCTGCACAAACTGGCATCTCACTCAGCACTCTGCCATCTTGGCTGCTTCTCCTGGCCACATGGCCTCTTTCTGCTCTCTGCTCTGCTCCCTCTGCTCTCTCATGCTAATCATCCCAGGAACCAAGAGAGCAAGCTCCTGTTCTGCCCCCATTTTATAGTGTAGATTCAAAACCTTTAATCCAATATATAAAATAGGGAAGTCTCTACTACAGTCACTTCTCTGAGGCATGATTGGATTGTACCGCCCTACATCAAAAAGGGTGGGAAAGGCTTAATCCCAAAACCAAGCCCCGGGCTACAACGATTCTGCCTGCCCCCAACACACATTAATATCACCTGGGCACCTCCATGTGGGCAGCGTTATCTTTTACAAAGTGAGCATAATACATTTTATCTGCCCAACACTCCCCCTCTGCCATCACCGTGCGCTAGAGAGAAGGAAGAGTGTGTCTGGTTGGCAAGTCAGGTGGAGCCCAAGACCCATTGGTCTGAGCCCTCTGCGGGGCAAGGTAGCCAGTGGCCCCTGGCTGCCCCTTCCTGGCTCCCTCCTGGAGAGCCCGCTAACGGGCGCTGTCTTCCCTCGCTGCTCCCTGTCAGAGCCCAGGGGCAGTCCTCCTGCTGCTCAGCTTGGGTCTAGATGGGGATCATAACTCACGAAAGACGGAGCAGGAAGACTATCTGCTTTTGGTTCTGGGTGGCATTCTGCTGCCCAGTGTTACCCATTAGTGCGGCTGATAACTGCGTCCGTCTCTGGATCCTGGCCATTTCCCATTAGTTCGGACCTTCTCAAGGAGATAGACAAGATGAATTGCCTCCCAATACCCCACTCTCCACAGTAATTGTACTCCCACTTTCTAATTTTATCCCATAATTTAGTGCTTCATTGTATCTGTTCTGTAGGCTGTAATGGATGGATAGATGAAGCGCCAGACTGATGGATTAGTAGGTGTATGGCTATGTTGATACTGTCTTGATTACTAATTATATCATGTATCTTTGTCATGTAAACAAGTCAATGACAATCCCGCATGGGCTGGGGCTTAGTTTTGCGCTTGTTCTGTAACCTCCTCCCAGGATCTCATTTCGGCACAAAGTAGCCCCTCGTCAGTACTGGTCTACAATGAACAATATTTTGTAACAATTCACGGTTTAAAAAGGGGCATACCGGTACACTACTACCTCTATACTCACAATGATCCTATGAGGTAGGGAAGATTATCATTATTTTTCCATGAGGGAGACGGGTCCAGGAAGGGACAGGGACCCGCCCAGAGCCATGAGCTAGTTAACAGAACAGCTGACTCAGCACAGACTCTCTGACATGCACCTGTGTCCCCACTGTGCTTCACCTGCTTTCTAGAAGGACCGTTCTATCCCCTCGTTCTGTTTTACTTTATCAGAGTGGAGATGGTACAAGTTTATAATGACACAGGTTTCTGAAGGGGGTGGTCCTTGCTCAACACTTCAGGAACGCGAGAGCAATAGGATGAGACAGGGAGACGGGCCGCTCTGTCTATACGACTCTGTTCCCGGTGCTTGTATGTATGATCACAGCCAGTCTGCGCAACAATTCTAGGAGACAGATGCTGTTATTATGCCCTCTTCACAGATGAAGAAACGTCGACAGGGCCAAGTTCACCTTTCCGAGGGTAGTGGCGGGACTCAAGTCAGGCAGCAAGGCACTGCAGCTCAGGGCAATGCAGAAAAACGGAATTGCAATGATAGAAAACCTCCAGTTACAAAACAAAGAGACAGTGAGGTGGAAGTCAGCCTGTAGGCTATGTAAAATGACAGAAAGGAAAGGAGAAAGATAGTGTCACTCCCTGAATATGCAAACTAAGACTCCTTGTTGCAGAAAGGGTTAGGCCTGAGCTCTGGTGGTGCAGTGGATAAAGCATCAATCTGGAATGCTGAGGTCACTGGTTTGAAACCCCAAGCTTGCTCGGTCAAAGCACATATGAGAAGCAACCACTACAATTTGATGCTTCCTGCTCCTCTCCCCCGCCCGCCTTTCTCTCTCTCTGTCTCTCTCCCCTCTCTCTCTTTCTCTAAAAATCCATAAATAAAAATCTTAAAAAAAAAAAAAAACCCAAAAAAGGCAGCGTTAGGCAAGCACAGTGGGCTTCCTTGTAAATATGCCTGCTGTTTATTCTTTATGTGTAAGATAGTGAATTATAGAAACACTAAATCCAAGCAGAAAGTTACAAATCCAGCCCTCCAAGCAATGCAAGGAGCAAAGCCCTTTGAAGCAAATTCACATCTTAAACGTGAGGAAGAGGGTTTACCTTCTTATATAACGTCTCAAGTTCGGCCTTCACGTCTTGCTCCTGCGCCAGCTTCGCTGGCCTGGACGGGAACGGCTTGATGGGGTTTGGCAGTGCGAGGACCCTGCCGTCATCGCCGAACCACTTTCTGTCCTGGGGATCAAGCGGGGGAAGGACGTTTGCTTCTGACTGGGCAGGAATGGTTTACAACATAAACAACGTTCGCAGGGAAACTGTGTCAGCACACATGTCTCACGGACCGAACCCCTTTCCCGGCAGAACTTCTAAAGTCCTGTTTCCATTAGAAACTGAGTCTCCACTGTTGCCCCCCAACAATTAATTTAATATAGAGGTCTCACCACCCCCTGCATGCCAAAAAAAAAAAAGCTTAAGAAAAAGTTTAAAAGTTTAAATGATTGATATGGGCCCTGGCCGGTTGGTAGAGCATCAGCCCAGCATGTGGGTGTCCCAGGTTCTATTCCTGGTCAGGGCACACAGGAGAAGCACCCATCTGCTTCTCCTCCTTTTCCCCCTCTTTTCTCTCTTTCTCTCTCTCTCTCTCCCCCTCCCACAGCCATGGCTCAGTTGGAGCAAGTTGGTCCTGGGCGCTAAGGATGGCTCCATGGCCTCCACCTCAGGGGTTAAGAAGAGCTTGGTTGGTGAGCATCACCCCAGATGGGCAGAGCATCGGCCCCTGGTGGGCTTGCTGGGTTGATACTGGTGGGGGCATATGTAGGAGTCTGTCTCTGCCTCCCCTCCTCTCACTGAATTAAAAAAAAAAATTGATATAAAAATTTTTATTTTCTATCCATTAAAAATTTAAGGAATAAAAAGCACAGGAGGAAAACAACTGAGCACATTCTATCTTGGGATCATTAAACATTCCCGTGAACTGAGCAAAGGTGGCCAACGGCTGCGTTAGCAGAAGTCCGAAGGCAGCGGGCAGGAGACGGGTTTGGAGCAGGGAGCGTCTGTGCTGTTTGAGGGTCACTAAACAGGCGGAGACAAATGAAGAAAACAATCAAACCGCCCTGCGCAGACACTGTCACGAGGACATGCGCCCACTGGCGCAGTGACCGCCCCACCCAGAGACAGAACGCCGGTGTCGCTCGCGGGGGCGCCGGGAGCAGCGCGGTGCCTACCGGGTCCTGCCTGAGCAGCCTGTTCTCCACGGTGTTCCGGGCGGCGCGCGGCACCTCCGGCCTCACTCCCGTGTACAGGCCCTCGTCCTCGGGGAAGCGGGGCTGCACGTTCTCCGGGAGCTTCTTGTACGTGGGCACTAGACAGTTCACACACACAGGCAGCCACGTGAGCGCGGACCTCACCTTGTCCACGGCAGTTTGGCGAATTAAAGCAACCCCCCCCCCCCCCGGGAGATTCCGTTTCCGTTCTTGGACAAGGCACGTTTCCCAGATTAATTTCTAGGAGCAGAACTAAGGACGAGATGAATGTGTGTCCTGGCCAGCAGCACGTTGCAGACCGATGGGGTGAGTCCACACCTCAGTCACCGGGGCGCACACTGGGGAGCGCGGCACTCGAAGCCCAGCGTCAGCCCCGCTCCCCAGCCCAGCGAGTCTGGGTGGGCCCCTTCCCCCTGCATGGAAGGGATGGTCATACCCACTCCCACTTCACGGGGGGGCTCGGGAGAACTCGGTGAGGTCAGGTCTCAGGACATGCTTTGTGAATTAAAGTGCTTTGTATTATATTTGAGTGCGTGGCCATTACCTCATTCATTCTCCAGCCTTGGGTTCACTCACAGAACAAACCTTTGTCCCCTGTACCCAGCACGCAGGAGGCACAGGGGACTCGGTGGGAGCATCAGGTGGGGTGGGGGTGGGGTAAACCGGAGTTAGAGCAGGGAAGGCTGAGCAGGAAGGAGGCAGTGATGGGACAGTATGTCCACACCAGGGAAGAGCGTGTACTGAGCAGTGGGCGTATGTGGGAACAGAGAAACATCCAGAATGCCAGGGGTAGTGAGCCAGGGCAGTGCCTGTGGAGAAGGCTCGAGGTGGGCAGGAGAGGGGCCTGGGGAGCCTTGCAGGTCCCAGAGGAGCTGGGGCCTATTCAAGAAGGGGGGTCACGGAGGCAGATGTTTCATTCGAAAAAGAGAGCTTGGCCCTGGCCAGTTGGCTCAGTGGTAGAGCATCGGCCTGGCGTGCAGAAGTCCCGGGTTCGATTCCTGGCCAGGGCACACAGGAGAAGCGCCCATCTGCTTCTCCACCCCTCCCCCTCTCCTTCCTCTCTCTCTCTCTCTCTTCCCCTCCCCCAGCGAGGCTCCATTGAAGTAGATGGCCCGGGCGCTGGGGATGGCTCCTTGGCCTCTGCCCCAGGTGCTAGAGTGGCTGTGGTCGCAACAGAGCAACGCCCCCGGAGGGGCAGAGCATCGCCCCCTGGTGGGCAGAGCTTCGCCCCCTGGTGGGCGTGCTGGGTGGATCCCGGTCAGGCGCATGCGGGAGTCTGTCTGACTATCTCTCCCGGTTTCAAGCTTCAGAAAAATACAAAAAAAAAAAAAAAAAAAGCGTAGGAAAGTACCCGGTGAATTAAGTGCACAGAATGCATTCATTATTATTATTATTATTATTACTATTATTACAAAGTTACGATCTTTGGAAACTTTTGCCAGCTACCTATACCTGCCATTGTATCATTTATTATGTGCATTATAAACCAGTAAATATAAGTAAGTCTTTCCCTGAGTTCTACGTGCTGTTTTATCAAATTAGCAAACCTGAAGAGGATGTCATGGGAATCCCTGACCTGTGGCAAAGAGGAGTATAAGTGTGTGCAACCTGGGGACACACTATGTGGCATCTGCCATCTGAAGCAGCGCGTGGTCTTGTGGGATGAGCCCTGAATTTGTGGGGTCTGCATGCACCCCTGGTAGATATAGACCAGGGTTGAATTGTAGCACACCTAGCTGGTGTTGGAGAACTGGCTGGCGTAGGTACAAGCTCCCGCCTCTGGTCGCAGAAGTGTTCTAGAAGTATTGCGTGTGAGTGGGGAACGGAACAAAGTCATTCCTGCTCAGGGCCTGACTCTCAGGGCTCCCAGCCCTGGGCACTGATGGGATGCAGGACCTCCCATGGCATCCTGGGACTCCCTCTGCTATTCCGTCAGCAAAAGTTTGTTCAGTGGAGGTTTTTCCACGCTCTACACGTTTTTTTTTTGCGTGTGTTTGAAAATATTTCTTGATTATTAAAAAGATTAGAAATTGGAATCAGAGTGGACACGGGGCATCCTTAGACACGGGCCGTAGTTCACTGGACGGAAGACGAAGATGAGCAGGAACTAGAAGGGGCCTGTACCTGTCAGCCGACTGGGGACGAACAGGAGCTCTCTCTCCTTCTGCAGCCGAATGTGGAGGCTTTCATAGTCTGCCGGCCGGACAGCCACGAAATCTTCAGCCGCGTGATCCAAGCCCAATAGGAGATCCTTGTCATTGTTGTCACTGAGCAGCTCTTCCTCATCCTGCATTGCGTTAAAAAATAACAGTTACAAAAATCATGCTAAGATGATTAGCTTGCACAGAAAAAAAAAATCAATGATATTAAACTCATCGAACAACATACCTTACAATAGAATCACCTTTTCGTTTTTTTCCTTTGAATAAAGGCATAAAACTACGTGGCTTTTTATATTTGCCAAGTGCATTTTCTTTGTTATTTTTTTACTATTCTCCATACGTAGACAATGGCAAAATCAGAAGAGATGTGATAAGCAAAGCAATGGAAACCTCAACAATTCTGGCCTCCTTGGAAGGTGCTGACTTGTTGACATTTATTCAAAGGATGTGGGTTCGTAAGTTATGAAGCATTTTAAGCTCCCTGCTGGTACGCACCACCGGCCGGTGCACCAAGCGCAGGGGCTGCACATGCTACTCTGACCCCCCGGGCGGGGAGCTCAGCTGCTTCCCACGCTGCCTGGCGACTTTAGGGAGCTTCTCTACTGTCCTGATCCTCGGTTTCCTCGGTTATAAAATGGGGACATTAACAGAGATGACCTCTTAGGGTATTGTGAGGACAGAATTAAAAGACACATAAACATTTTTAAGCACAGGACCTATAATAACACATTATTAGCTGAAGCAGGTTAATTTTTGTTTAATTGAGGATTTTCCAAATGTTTTCTCCTTTTCTTTCATCTCTTTCTTTTCCCCTCTTTTCCTTCCTCCTCTTGCTTTCTCTTTCTTTTTTCTTGTTAAAATTTACACGTGGAGCCTGACCAGGCAGTGGTGCAATGGATAGAGCGTCGGACTGGGACCCAGAGGACCCAGGTTTGAGACCCTGAGGTCGCCAGCTGGAGCATGGGCTCATCTGGTTTGAGCAAGGCTCACTGCTTGAGCCCAAGGTCGCTGGCTCGAGCAAGGGGTCACTCACTCTGCTGTAGCCCCCTGGTCAAGGCACATATGAGAAAGCAATCAATGAACAACTAAGGTGTCGCAACAAAGAGTTGATGCTTCTCGTTTCTCTCTCTTCCTGTCTGCCTATCCCTATCTATCCCCCTCTGTCTCTGTCTCTGTCACACACACACACAAAAGTTTATGCCTGGGGTCGCTTTCTGAGCAGCGCCTATTAAAATCCTGGAGCTCGCAGGGAGCTGAAGCCGCTGGTGGCCACCTAGCCACCTGCCTCTTAATATCCCCCCCCCCCCAACACCCAAGACAGTAAGAACGGAAAGGTACATCCACGTGGCGACAAGCTCTCAGCAGAACTTGAAGGCAGAGAGCGCCAAACACTTCTGAACGGAAGGAAGAACGGGAGAAAGGGGAACCCCTCGGTCAGCGTGCCACTTTTCTCGCTCCTGCCCCACCTCTGCTTTGTGATGGGCAGAAAGGCACCCAGATTGGGGAAACTGCAGAGAAGACAGAAGAGGGAAGCTCACGAATGGGCCTGCAGATGACCTACACCTTCCACCAGGAAGACTAAATCCACTCTGACTATGAAAATACAGTAAAAGGGTCCAGGGCCGGACGGAGCAGGGACTCCAGGGAAGGGGCTTCAACGTCCGCATGATTTAAAAGGGTGGTTTTTGCGACACGGATTCCAGGGGAGAGAACGCAACAGGAAAGAGATGTCGCTTTCCGAGAGAAGTGACACAATTTAAGGAGCCCACAAATTCGCTGAGAGTCCTGCCTTCCAAAGCTGTGGATTCTCTTCCCGTTCCCTGAGGGCTGTGCTTCGTGACTGGCTGCTGGTGAGGGAGAGGCGGGACCTTCTACCATCACGGCACCCAAGGCACCGTGGCTTCCTCCTTGCTTTCTCTCTGATCGCTTGCTGTCAAGTCATGAGGACACTCAAGTAACCGGATGGGGAAGTCTGACCTGACGCTTCCCACCAACAACCAGCATTTGTCAGAGAGAAGAACGGACCACTGGGAAGCCAACCTTCCCCACTCAGTCCAGCCTTGAGATGACTGCAGGCTTGGCCACTTTGCTTGCAGCCTCCCAAGAGATCCTGATCCAGGACAAGCCGAATATTGAGCTGTAGGACAATTATTACAGAACAAGCTAAAGTATCCCAGGCTTCCGTAGACCTAGGTAAGAGAGTACATTTCTGGGAGGCAGTTTTCAAGGGAAGTGATTAAAAGTTAAGCACAGAAACAGGGGAACTATACAAATTCTGAAATGTCCTGGTACGTTTTTCTTTTTATTTTTTAGTGTGGCAAAATATAAGGAACAAAGTTTATCATGTTGGTTGTTTTGAAGCATGCAGTCTGTGGCATCAAGTATAAATACATTCCCGTTGCTGAACAACCATCACCACCATCTCCGGAACCGTCTTACCTTCCCCACGAGGAACTCTGTCCTAGGAAATGAGCTCTCATCCTCACCCTCTCCTCGCTCTTGGCGCCCACCCTTTTCCTTTCTGTCTTTATGAATTTGAAGACTCTCGGGGCCTCACGTAGATGGAATCACACAGTACGTGTCCCTCGGTAACTGGCTTATTCCACTTAGCGTAGTGTCTTCAAGGTCCATCTGTGTTGCAGCACGGATCGGAATTTCCTTCCTTCCTAGTGGGAGCTATAATGTTCCATTGCATGTCTGCACCTTCTCTTGTGTATCTGCTCCTTCATCTGTTGAGAGACCCTTGGGTTGTTTGTACTTTTGGCAAGTGTGAATCATGCTCTTGTGAACATGGGTGAGCAACTGACTGTCTGAGTACCTGCTTTCAGTTCTTTTGTGTATGTATCCAGAGGGGGGTTGCTGGATCATGCGGTAGTTCCATGTTTAACTTTCTGAGGAGCCACCAGACTGTTTTTCTTAACAGCGACAGCACTTTCCCTTCCCATCAGCAATGCACGTGGGTCCAATTTCTCCACATCCTTGCCAATACTTGTGATGCTCTGTTTCACATTTATATATATATATGCACCATGGTAAGTTGTCTGAAGTGGTATATCATTGTGGTTTTGGTTTGCATTTTTCTAATGATTAGTAGTATTATGCATTTCTTATGTGCTTACTGGCCATGTGTCAATCTCCTTTGGGGAGATGTCTATTCAAGTCCTTTGCTCATTTTTACTGGCATGCTTTCTTTTATCTCACACATCTACTCACAAGGACAGAATCTGAGCTGTAGCTTGGGTGTGGCACGGGGCACACAAAGCCGCTTGCCTGTAAAGTTGTGGGTGGGCAGGGGAGAGTGAGCTTTGATTTATCTTGGAGAGGTCAATGTTTTGCATGTGAAATGAAAACTAATCACTGTGCAGAGGCTAGCAAGAAACATCTACAAGCCATATTGTTCTGCCTTCTTTTTTTCTCCACCGAAGCCAGATGGACAGATTTCACTCAAGGCCCTCACTCTCTCAACTGTGGGGTGAAATGAAAGCTACAGAAAGTCATGTGAGCCTAGCACACTTTTGCTTTCAACTAAGACACAGATGAGCTGTTCTGTGTAGTGGTGGCAGGTATGTCTTTAGCCACATTCTTCCTGGCTAACATACCATCATCATCATCATCATCATCATCCTCATCATCCTCCTCCTCCTCCTCATCATCATTGTCATCATTATAGTCAGGTGTCACTGTCGGCGTCATCGTCATCGACATCAGCACCATCACCCCTCTCCGCGTTACCATCACAATATTAAATACCGTTTTGTTTGCTCCTTGCACAGGGGGCTCTTCTTCCTCCCCTTCCTCCTGCTCTCGATGAGCTCCGTCTCCATTCTTGGCTCTTGGTTTTTCCTCTGACTCCTCCGGCTCAGGGTCAAAGTTGAAGGTGAAGAAGTTATAGGCTTCCTCGGCAGAAGGGAAGCCAGGCGGGACCTGAGGAGAAGCAGAGAGCGACAGGGATTCAGGCTTTAGGAGCTGGAACGAGCTCTCTCTGCATGGTTCCCTGACTGCTGGCTTGCTGCTAATGGCACCAGGCACATTCGGGGCCTCGGAAGCTTACCACCTTTGTTGATGGCACGGGATTATTGGCAGTGAGCTTTTAACACCGCAATGGGTAGTTGGTGGCTTTCTTTAATAAATATCTATTTTTTACTGATTTTTTAAAAAAATAAGTATTTTTAATGAATTACTTTTTATAAGCCAGCTGTTATTTATACCCCCACTAGCACACAAATATATTATAGAAGTAAAAGCTTTAGCAAGGATATGCCTGAAAGTGGATTCATTGTTTTATAGGCCAATGTTAAGCTAGTTTTATTTAATTATGAGCAATATATAATTTGTTAACTTTTTAAAAAATTTATTATTATTTTTTTATTAATTTAATGGGGGTGACATTGATAAATCAGGGTACATATGTTCAGAGAAAACATCTCCAGGTTATTTTGACATTTGATTATACTGCATTCCCATCACCCAAATTCCAGTTGTCTTCCGTCACCTTCTAACTGGTTTTCTTTGTGCCCCTCCCCTCCCCCAGCCCCCTCCTTGTCCCCCCCCCCACCCAGTAATCACCACACTCTTGTCCATGTCTCTGAGTCTCATTTTTATGTCCCACCTATGTATGGAATCATATAGTTCTTAGTTTTTTCTGATTTACTTATTTCACTCAGTATAATGTTATCAAGGTCCATCCATGTTGTTGTAAATGATCCAATGTCATCATTTCTTATGGCTGAGTAGTATTCCATAGTATATATATGTAACTTTTTTAAAATAAAAAAATGACTTAAGTTTTTTTTTATTTTTGAGTTAGTATCCCCCCATTTTTTTCCCATTTGGAAAGATGGTGCAACTTCAGAGCTGAACGAACATTGTTCGCTAACTCTTCCTGCCTTCCACGCACACTCACCCTGCCCCCAATCAGGCATGTTCCACTCTCCCAGAGCCACAGTCTGGGCTCTGACAGGAGGGTTTATTTCCTACACTTTATTCTTGCATACTTTTGAAAAACAACACAAACAAAAACATGATGTAATATATGGATTATTTAAAACAAGCATGATTTAGCCTGACCAGGTGGTGGTGCAGTGGATAGTGTCAGACTGGGATGTGGAGGACCCAGGCTTGAGACCCCTATGTTGCCAGCTTGAGCGCTGGCTCATCTGGTTTGAGCAAAGCTCACCAGCTTGGACCCAAGGTTGCTGGCTCAAGCAAGGGGTTACTCAGTCTGCTGAAGGCCCGCGGTCAAGGCACATATGAGAAAGCAATCAATGAACAACTAAGGTGCCACAACGAAAAACTAATGATTTATGCTTCTCATCTCTCTCTGTTCCTGTCTGTCTGTCCTTATCTATCCCTCTCTCTGACTCTCTCTCTGTCTCTGAAAAAGAAAAATTAAAACAAGCATGATTTAAAAAGAGAGGATTTCTCTATTCCGTTCCTCACTTCACTTCGTTCCTTAGAGTCCACATATAAGTGAGATTATATGATATTTGTCTTTCTCTGCCTGGCTTATTTCACTTAGCACAATAGTCTCCAGAGACAGCTGTCAGAGGGAAGGGGGATGAGGAGATGGGATCAGAGAAGGTGAAGGGATTAGTGAAATTATATATACATAACACAGAGATATAGATAATAGGACAGCAAACCCCAGAAGGAAGGGTGTTGGGGGAGGGGGACATAGGGGGTATAATGGGGGACACGGGCGTGGGGGTGAGGGAGTTATATTGAGTGGGACACTTGAATCCATGTTAACACAATAAATTAAAAAAAAAAAAAAGGACAGGATTTCTCACCAGGGGTTTAGACTTGATCTTTCGTACAGAATCAAGGAATTTTACTCTTGAATGACTCTGGGCATCACCTTCTTGTGGAGTCCTCTGTGCCTCCCTACCTGGCTAAGTGAGTGAAAAAACACAGATACATCATTTAAATCAGAAAGAAAGGATGTCATAAAACAAGCATTAACTCTCAAAAGGCTTATCTTGTGACCATTAATGCAGATCACCATTCCTAAAAAATGAAATGCTGACAAATGTCAAATCTATTTGAAGGTTACAGTTGCTGAATATTATCTTACTCAGCTCTGCCTCTCTCAGGACCAAACAAATATAAAATCTTAAACTCAAGAAACCTTAAAATAAAAAGTGTTATTTCTCCTACGGATCAATAGACTATCCTTCACAGAGAATCATTTCCAAACAGTCTATGGAGGAAAGTATCAATCATCTCTGATCGTTAATAAGTCTGACATACATCCTTCAGGGCACAGGCTCATGTCCTGCCCTTCTCGTGAGCCGTGGGATCCCTGTCCCCCCTGGAAGCTGAGCTCGATGTGCTAATACTCATTATGGGTATTCTTTCCTCTGGTAGCCATCCACCAGGTGCTGTTCCCACCTTGCCTTCATCTCTCTTCAAATCCACCCCTTCTAGAACCTACTACTCCACCTAGCAGCCACCACAGAACTTAACCTTGTTCCTCCACTCTCTGTTAACATGGCTGCCATCGCCCCATTCAATCGTGGGCTGTTCCTGCCGTTAATCATCCAGGCTCCTCAGTGACATTCAGGGCCCTGCACCATCTGACCCTGATCTTCTCTCTCTCTCTCTCTCTCTCTCTGTTTCCCAGCAAGATCCAGGGATCCAGCAACTCTGACCCATGAGACAGACCGGGAAAGAGCTAGAGGCGGGATCAAATCCTGACTCTTCTACCTGCATGCTCTGTGACCTGGGGACAGCTTTGCAGCTGCTCTAACCTCAGTTTGCTCATCTGTCAAATGCGAATGAAAGAAATAGCACCCACTCCCTGGGGTAAAGGCATGTGGTAACACCGGAACAAGACTCGGCGCAGTGCCTGGCACCGAGTGCCACTCTATACAGAGCAGCTGTTATAACGCTTCGTAAGCGTGTACACCTCCTCTGCGCACAGCTCTGCTCTAGAGCTTTGGCTGGGAATGTCCTATTCTGTTTCACTGTCTTCGATCATAAAGCGGAGATGGCCCATTTCTCACCTCGGTGCCGAACTCCGTCTCCTGTTCTTTCTCACCGGGGCTCCGTAAGCGCCTGGGTCGGGGGGTGGGGATTTCCTGGAGCAACGCACTTTCCGCTTTGGACTGAAAAATTGAACAGAAAATTACCGGTCCAGGAGGTATGAACACTGCAGCCTCCACCTCGGTGGGGTGCAGCCAGTAGAGGGTGCACGCGTTACCGCTTTAAGTAATGAGAGCAAGTGGGGCGGTTTGGAAAAAGGACATTGAATCTTTCTTTCTTTTTTTTTTTTTTGTATTTTTCTGAAGTTGGAAACGGGGAGGCAGTCAGACAGACTCCGCATGCGCCCGACTGGGATCCACCCGGCATGCCCACCAGGGGGCGATGCTCTGCCCCTCTGGGGCGTTGCTCTGTTGCAACCAGAGCCATTCTAGCGCCTGAGGCAGAGGCCATAGAGCCATCCTCAGCACTCGGGCCAACTTTGCTCCAATGGAGCCTTGGCTGCGGGAGGGGAAGAGAGAGACAGAGAGGAAGGAGAGGGGGAGGGGTGGAGAAGCAGATGGGCACTTCTCCTGTGTGCCCTGGCCGGGAATTGAACCCAGGACTCCTGCACGCCAGGCCGACGCTCTACCACTGAGCCAACCGGCCAGGGCCTTTGAATCTTTCTGAAGCATCATGTTCACCTGCTCCAGTGGTAAATGCTGCATTAACCCTTACGAGGTGAGGAGCGTGCAAACCCACACAGTCTGCAGCACACAGAGCCCGCCAGAGGCCAGGCCCGCAGAGCTGGGGCCAGCACTGGACAGGGGGACAGAGCGGGCACGCGGCGCTCACCCTCGCGGCTTGTAGCTTCTCCCGCATACGTTCCCTCATGGAAAATTCCGCAAAGCCTGTTCTGGATGCTGAAGGAATTGGAGGTAAACCTAAAAAAGTAAAAAAACAAACAAACAAAAAACAACAAGAAAATGACTTAAAAAAATTTATTTTCCCCAAAGGAAAGATTAGATTAAAAAATAACAAGAGAATATAATTTTTATCTTGCAAATTCAGAACTTTACATGAGCAAACATGAAATCACACTGACAGCCATCCGTTTGACGTAAAAAGTACAAGTCTTGACTTTGTTGGGACAGACGGCGGAAGTCTCGGTCCTGCTGGGACCACATCAACTTGACTAAGAACGAAATGATTGGCACCTGACTGTTCGAGGCCAGACACATAGAAGAATTCAATTACTCCTGGGAAGAGGCTCTCACGCTTGCTGACTTGAGAAACGGGCTTGTCAGGAGAACGGATGGCTGACGAGTTCGGCACTCAGCAGGGCTGATAACTTCAATCAGAGACACCTCTTCCGCAGACGCAGGCCGTGGCCCCGGGCTGGGTCACGGAGACAACATGTATTTTGTACGTCTTGTTAAATAGCTATGTACTGATCGTGAAATGCTGTGCAGCTCTTCTGAGTCGGGCTCGGCGATGCACGTGTTGAAAGCATGTTCTCGTCAATCTTACGCCCTCTCGCTAGAAAGGGGTGCGGGCCACCATCACCAGGTATCCTGAATACGCAGACTCTGAGGCCCTCTGTGACGTGACTGGCTCTGTGGTCACACACCTAGGATGTGCAATGCTTGAGATTTGGTTCCGGTTCTATCGTTCCCAAATGCTCTGAGCCATTATGAAAGGGATGGAAACCAAGTGTCTGGGAAAGAGAATGCTACCATGCCTGGGGCGGAGGGCTCTCCTGTGACAAAGTAGGAGATGAGACTGCAGAAAGACTTTGGGGTCCGGCTACGGGGAGCCTCTGACGTCCCCTGAGGGGTCTAGGATCCGTTCCCCAAGCAGTGGGGATGTCGTGAGGAACGTAGAGAGAGAAGGAACACCTGAGGTGCAGGAGGGTCCGGGGGGAGGGGGTGGGGCAGCAGGGACCCCCGCTAGATGTGCCGGTGTTGGGCGGATAAAATGTATTATGCTCACTTTGTTAAAGAGGCCGTTGCCCAGGTGGTATTAATGTGTGTTGGGGTGGGCTAAAGGCAGGCAGAATCCTTGTAGCCTGGGGCTTGGTTTTGGGATTAAGCCTTTCCTACCCTTTTTGGTGTAAGGTGGTACAATCCTATCATGCCTCGGAGAGGTGACTTTGTATTAAGAGACTTCCCTGTTATGTATATTGGATTAAGGGTTTGGATTTCTACACTATAAAATGGGAACGGAGCGGGAGTTTGGCTCTTGGTTCCTGAGGTTAGCATGAGAGAGCGGAGAGAGTAGAGCCAGCAGTGGGAGGAGGCCACGTGGAGGAGGCCGGGAGAAGCAGCCAAGATGGCGGAGTGCTGAGTGAGATGCCAGTTTGTGTAGAGTTTGTATCTGGGATAAGGAAGGAAATGGGAAACTGAGGAGAATAAGGTTGGTGAGCTAGAAACCTTTGATTCTAGGAAACTCGGATAAGTCAGTGGCTTTGTGAGCACTGAGTGTGACTGGGTTTTGGAGCCCAGTGTGTATTTTTACTTGCCCGCCGGGTGCAAGGTAGGATTAAAGGTTATGGCCCACCAGTTTTTGGCTCCGCTGTTTCTTTACCGACTGTCCAAATCCAATGCGAACCTGCAAGGGCTGGGCTGCTCTGGTGGTGGCCCCGGCCCTGCCTGCTGGCTTTACACCCGGTGAGCTAACAAGGCAGCTGCTGGGAAGAGGCCACAGGAAGGGAAAGACAGGAGGACCCGGTGCGGATGAGGAGGTGTGGAGCGGTTTCTCACAGAGCAGCCCCTTCTGGGCACCTGCTAGACGGGCAGATTCTCAGGCCGGGCCCCGGCACTGCTGAGTCAGATGCTGGAGGCGGAGCCCAGCAAACCGGGAGCTTGAAGCACACACTCACAGGGAGGACCCTGGCTCACAGAGAAGGAGAAGGAGAAGGTGTCTGAGGTGCAGACGCAGGTGATTAGGGGTTTGAAGCTCACGTGAGGAGGGAAAGCCAGAGTGGGAGGCAGGAGGGGTGTTTGCCTGGAGACGGGCTGAGTCTCGGGCTGGCAGAGGGACAGGTGCTGGCCCAGCGTGCCAAGTTCTGGGGAGGGGAGTCCAGGACCGAAGACAAAGATGAAGGCTTAGGAAATGTGTCTACTGTGGCGAACGCTGATGTGACAAGCCTTGATGACACCTGGAACCATCAGCACGGCTAAGGGAGGAAGGCTAACAGTGAACAAAAAGAGAAAACGAGGTATTTATCAGAAGGTCGGTGGGGAGTGGCCGAGAGAAGGGAGTGAAGCGACGACAAGCAAGGGCCTCTGTTTGCAACAGGCTTGCAAGGTCCCTCAGCACCTGCTGTGCATACAAAGACCACAGTCACGGGCTGCAAAGTGTCCTTCTGCAGCCTGGCCACTCGGCCTCTGCAGCTGGGCTTTCTTCCTCCTGTGTGACAGAACAATATCAAATCCTAGGTATATCAGGCTCCACCCATGCCATTGTTCAGTGTCCGTATCGAGGCATGACGTAGTCACGGTAAGGGGTATAGTGTCGCTAGTGTCACATGCGTGGGCTGAGGCTCAAGTTCAAGAGTCTCGATCAGCTCATTGAGGAAAAGATGCTCAGTGCCACACGTCATCAGAGAAGTACAATTCAAATCACAATGAGATACCACCTGACACCCGTCAGAACGGCTACCATCAATACATCAACAAACAGCAAGTGCTGGCGAGGGTGTGGAGAAAAGGGAACCCTCCCGCACTGCTGGTGGAAAGGCAGACTGGTGCGGCCACTGTGGAAAACAGCATGGGGACTCCTCAACAGATTAAAAATGGATCTGCCTTATTATTCAGCAATTTCACTTCTAGGAATTTTTCCAAAGAAACCTGAAACACTAATTCAAAAGAATATATGCACCCATATGTTCACTGCAGCGTTATTCACAATGGTCAAAATTTGGAAGCAGCCCAAATGTCCATCAGTAGATGAGTGGATAAAAAAGCTGTGGGGCCCTGGCCGGTTGGCTCAGCGGTAGAGCGTCAGCCTGGCGTGCGGGGGACCCGGGTTCGATTCCCGGCCAGGGCACATAGGAGAGGCGCCCATTTGCTTCTCCACCCCCCCCCCCTTCCTCTCTGTCTCTCTCTTCCCCTTCCGCAGCCAAGGCTCCATTGGAGCAAAGATGGCCCGGGCGCCGGGGATGGCTCCTTGGCCGCTGCCCCAGGCGCTAGAGTGGCTCTGGTCGCGGCAGAGCGAAGCCCCAGAGGGGCAGAGCATCGCCCCCTGGTGGGCAGAGCGTCGCCCCTGGTGGGCAGAGCGTCGCCCCTGGTGGGCGTGCTGGGTGGATCCTAGTTGGGCGCATGCAGGAGTCTGTCAGACTGTCTCTCCCTGTTTCCAGCTTCAGAAAAAAGAAGAAGAAAAAAAAAAAAGCTGTGGCACATTTATACAATGAAATTCTACTCAGCCGTAAAAAAAAAGAAGGAAATCTTACCTTCTGTGACAGCATGGATCGGTGGTTGGCAAACCCATTAGTCAACAGAGACAAATATCAACAGTACAACGATTGAAATTTCTTTTGAGAGCCAAATTTTTTTAACTTAAACTATATAGGTAGGTACAGTGTTATTAACTTAATTAGGGTACTCCTAAGCTGGAGTACCCTTTGTGGAAGAGACACACTCAAGGGGCAGTTTGCTGACCGCTGTGACCTGTAGAATATTATGCTGAGTGAAATAAGCCGCCAGAGAAAGACAAGTACCATATGATTCACTTACATGGGGAATCTAAGGAACAAAATAAACTAACAAACAAAACAGAAACAGACTCACAGATAGAGAAGAGACGGACAGCTGTCAGAGGGGAGGGGCTGGGGGGCTGGGTGAGAAAGCTGAAGGGAGTAAGCAAAGAAACAAACCCTCATAGACACAGACAGTGTGGGGGTTACAAGAGGGCAGGGAATGGGGGAGGGAGAAGAGGGAAAAGGAAGGGGGGATGCGATCCTACATGTCTCTAGTTTTCCTGCCCCAAGGACAAGAATTTCTTTGTCAATCTTGTTTCCCATTTACATAAAGAGGTACATTCAGAAAATAGCTTTGACACAACGAAGAAGACCTGGAATGATGGAGTTTCCGCAGCATCAAAGGCAAAGTAGGCATGCTAGAACTTACACACATAATGAGATTTTCAAGGCATTCCATTAATAAACATAGTGGTTATCAGAGGGAAGGGGATGGGGGGTGGGGAAGGTAAAGGAGCCACATATACGGTGAAAAAAGATGGTTTGACCTGGCTGTAGGGCACACAATGCAATGCACAGTTCATGTATCACAGAAGTGTACACTTGAAACTTATATGATCTAAAATGTTTTATGTAAGGAAAAATATATATGGTTAGTCAGTGTGACAGATGGGTTTTCTTGACAAAGTAACGGTTTCCATCAGAGGCGGCAGGTGTTCCGTGCTCAGTGAGGTTCTGCTGGCTTCCACACAAACCTACTGATTTCCAGCCTCCGTCAGCCTCAGAGCTCGGGGATGTGGGACCAGCAAGGAGGCTGGGAGGTGTGGCATGGGGTGGGGGAAGACGGAAGGCCAGGGCAGGGGAGTCCAGAGCACAGGACAGACGGAGGAGGGGCGGGGGGCTCAGCAAATGCTGCTGAAAGTAAGCAGAGACTGAGGGCTGACTCCGGACTTGAGCACACGTGCCCTCGTGAGTGACCTCAACGAGGACGATTCTGATGGGGAGAAAGGATGTGAGTGAGATCGCAGTACGTTCAAGATCGGAGACAAAAATGGGGGAAGATGACTTTGGGGGACTTTTGCCATAAAGGAGGTCTTTTTTTTTTTTTTAAATGCCTTTGCTTATAACTAGTAACGATGACGTGTATGTATGATTTGCATTCTTGGTGTGCTTTGTGTGATGGTCAGTCAGGTGCAGCCACCAGAGGAGACAGAGGAGAAACTGGGGAAACAAAGCTCTCTGTACTCCCAGGTCCTGGAGCCAGAGGCCTGGGCACAGCACCCAGGGCCACACGGGAAGACACCAGGTGGTCCTGGAGCAGCAGAAAGGAGTGCGGAGAGCAGGGGTCGGGAACCTATGGCTCGCGAGCCAGACATGGCTCTTTTGATGGCTGCATCTGGCTCTCAGACAAATCTTTAATAAAAAAAAAAATAATGATGTTAAAAATATAAAACATTCTCATGTATTACAATCCATTCATTTCCTACCGCTCATGTTCATGGTTGCGGGTGGCTGGAGCCAATCACAGCTGTCCTCCGGGACAACACCAAATTTTTATTGGATAATGCGTAACGTACATGGGTCATTGTATGGCTCTCACGGAATTACATTTTAAAATATGTGGCGTTAGGCCCTGGCCGGTTGGCTCAGCGGTAGAGCATCGGCCTGGCGTGCGGGGGACCCGGGTTTGATTCCCGGCCAGGGCACATAGGAGAAGCGCCCATTTGCTTCTCCACCCCCCCTCCTTCCTCTCTGTCTCTCTCTTCCCCTCCCGCAGCCAAGGCTCCATTGGAGCAAAGATGGCCCGGGCGCTGGGGATGGCTCCTTGGCCTCTGCCCCAGGCGCTAGAGTGGCTCTGGTCGCGGCAGAGCGACCCCCCGGAGGGGCAGAGCATCGCCCCCTGGTGGGCAGAGTGTCGCCCCTGGTGGGCGTGCCGGGTGGATCCCAGTTGGGCGCATGCGGGAGTCTGTCTGACTGTCTCTCCCCGTTTCCAGCTTCAGAAAAATACAAAAAAAAAATATGTGGCATTAAAAAAAAATGTGGCATTCATGGCTCTCTCAGCCAGAAAGTTTCCTGACCCCTGGTGTGGAGCTTAGGCCACGTCCTACGTTGGGGTTGCTGAGGGCAGGGCGGGCAGGGCAGGGAGGACGGTCTGGATTGGCCAGTGTGAATAGCTCGGTGGGCTCTCAGCTGTGCAGCTGGTCTCCAGTGTCCTGGTGCCTGGTCCAGGGATGGTCACCCAGAGGAATGTTGCTTCCTGGGTCACGGGTCAGATGGAGGAGGCTGGGCTCTGTGTCGGTCAGTGTGTGCATCAGGACACCGGTCAGATGGAAGAGGCTGGGCTCTGTGTCGGTCAGTGTGTGCATCAGGACACCGGTCAGATGGAGGAGGCTGGGCTCTGTGTCGGTCAGTGTGTGCATCAGGACACCGGTCAGATGGAGGAGGCTGGGCTCTGTGTCGGTCAGTGTGTGCATCAGGACACCGGTCAGATGGAGGAGGCTGGGCTCTGTGTCTGTCAGTGTGTGCATCAGGACACCGGTCAGATGGAGGAGGCTGGGCTCTGTGTCGGTCAGTGTGTGCATCAGGACACCGGTCAGATGGAAGAGGCTGGGCTCTGTGTCGGTCAGTGTGTGCATCAGGACACCGGTCAGATGGAGGAGGCTGGGCTCTGTGTTGGTCAGTGTGTGCATCAGGACACCGGTCAGATGGAGGAGGCTGGGCTCTGTGTCGGTCAGTGTGTGCATCAGGACACCGGTCAGATGGAGGAGGCTGGGCTCTGTGTCGGTCAGTGTGTGCATCAGGACACCGGTCAGATGGAGGAGGCTGGGCTCTGTGTCGGTCAGTGTGTGCATCAGGACACCGGTCAGATGGAGGAGGCTGGGCTCTGTGTCGGTCAGTGTGTGCATCAGGACACCGGTCAGATGGAGGAGGCTGGGCTCTGTGTCGGTCAGTGTGTGCATCAGGACACCGGTCAGATGGAGGAGGCTGGGCTCTGTGTCGGTCAGTGTGTGCATCAGGACACCGGTCAGATGGAGGAGGCTGGGCTCTGTGTCGGTCAGTGTGTGCATCAGGACACGGGTCAGATGGAGGAGGCTGGGCTCTGTGTCGGTCAGTGTGTGCATCAGGACACCGGTCAGATGGAGGAGGCTGGGCTCTGTGTCGGTCAGTGTGTGCATCAGGAGAGCGCCAGTCTGGGCCCTTCGTGACCTCTAAGAACCAGCCGGTCTCTCCCAGGCCAGAAAGGTTGTCCCTCTTAAGATGTCAAACATCATAATATCCAGAAAACAAAACTATTATAGAATACAGGGTACTATTTATTTATACTTGTCTCTTCAGTACTTTGCGAGGTAGCGCCTCCGGCGTAGGAGAACTTTCCGGCACTCCCACCCCCTGCAGTGTGCACCCTGTGGCTGGCATGTTCTTTCCCTGGTCCAGCTGCCGGGCTCGAGGACACTCCGGAAGCCCAGCTCCTTCTGGCCGTTCTTTCTGTCTCTTTGCTGTAACTTTAGCAAGTGTTTCCTGGGTCAGTCTCTCCAGATCTTGATGGTCTTTAAAAAGTCTTTCCGACCTAACCGACCTACAGTATTTCCTTTCATTTGCATCCCATTTCACCACATCCGGAATTCCTTTCCAATCAATACTGAGAAATTGGCTCTGAAACGGTCCTTTAATCAGAGAAACTAACACGAACGAACGGAAAACAGATGTCAGTCATGAAGAAGAATGCATGTTCCTCAGCTAGTACGGAACATTTGATAGCTACTCACTGAAGAGGGGGTGCAGGTTGGAATCCCGGGGGAATCAAGGGGGAATGTGTGTCCTTTTGTTCTGGATGTTTATTTGGTTTGAAAGGAGTGCCTGCTTGGTGAAGTGCTCTCTTTGTTTGGGATGTTGGCGTAGCCAGTTAGAAGCATAGATTTGTGCTTCTGTTAGTCAGGGGGGGTGGCACCTGCAGGCATGGGCCTGGGGGAGGCTCGGTGGGAGAGGACCGATAATCAAGGGGGCTGTATCGAGTGTCTGAACACCGTCTGGCCTTGACGACTCTAGGAGCCCTGTGGGCCAGGTTGCAAGCTCAAGGCGGGGCGCTGGGTCCATCGCCCGGAGGGGCAGGCCAGAGGCAGGAGAGGTTTGGGAGGCCCCAGGTGAGCAGACTTGTCGGAAGGGTGTGTGTGGTGGGTGTGGAGGTGGGGGTGGGGAGGGAGCATAAGTAAGCCAGAGCACGGCCTCCAGTGAAGGCGGAAGGACCAGCGTGAGACAACTGTTTGCTCAGTGAGCACTGCTGAGCGCCATCTGTGTCCCAACGCTGTGCTAAGCCGAGCTAAGCATCAGTCCCACCCTCAATGGTGTCTAGCCCGGTGGAGAGGAGAGGCCATGTGCCATGGAAAAGAGACTGCAGACGCTCTCATGGGCCCAGGGACTACAAAGCATAGGGAAGGTCTACTCAGCCCACACGAGGGCAAAGGGGACATTTCTCAAAGGAGGCCATAGGTATACTGAGTTTGGAAAGGTTAAGAGATAAGACAAACAAAAACCCCCAATAGAGAAGGGGTTAGTCTACGTCAGGAGACTCTATGAAGACTCTAAGCTGGCTCTATATCCATGAAGAGTCCCTTGGGGGTCCTTGGAGCCACTAGTGACAGCGCTGGTTACAGCATTGCCATCGTCCCTCCCGTGGGCTGCTATAAACCATTAGCTTCAAACACCAGCCGGGGTTAAGATCTGTGGGTATAGAAGAACACTACAGTGCAGCCCCAGAGGTCTGCAGTCCCGAGCCTGCATCTGGGCTCCACCACCTCTAGCTGTTGGTTCTCTCTGGCCCACAGCTTCCTGGTCCACAGAACAATGTCCGATGCCAGGACTGTTCCGGGAACTGAATCACACAATGCATGTAGACCTTAGTTGTCCCCCTAGGACAGCCATGGGGAACCATAACAGCAGCCAGTCCTCTACTCCACCACTCAAAGGTGGTGGTGGCTCCATACTGAACTGATCCAAATCCTGCCAGAGACTATGCCAAATTAATGCCAGTAGCCACGGCCACCATCACAGCTGCCTGGCCCATGCAGGTTCGCATTTGATTTGGACAGACAGTAATGAAACAATGGAGCCAAGAACTGGTGAGCCATTAGCTTTAATCCTAGCTCACACCCGATGGGCAAGAAATACACACAGTGGGAAAACAGTGGACTTATCCAAGTTTTCTTAGGATCAAAGATTTCTAGCTGACCAGCCTTATTCACCTCTGTTCCCCATCTCCTTCTCTCTGCACAAACTCTGTACAAATGGCTTCTCCTTCAGCACTCCACCATCTTGGCTGCTTCTCCTCTCCTCCATGTGGCTTTTCTCTTCTCTCCTCTCTAATGCTAATCTCAGGAACCAAGAGAGAGCAAGCTCCAGGTCTGCCCCCATTTTATAGTGTAGAAATCAAAACCTTTAATCCAATATACAAACAAGGAAGTCTCTAATACAAATTCACTTAGGGTGGGAAAGGCTTACTAAGCCTTAGGGTATAACAACCCTGCCGGCTTACAGCCTGTCTCCCACACCCAATGCAAACTATAAGCGAGCAAACCTATATATCATATTTACAAACTTATTTGACCAACACCACACCAAACCCCAAATCCTCTGTGCATCTCAGAATACAATCAGCAGAGGGAGAAGCACATTATTGTGTACAAAAAAATTTTTTTTTAAATAAATCATGATGTAGCCATGATCTGAACCTGACAAGCTCAGGGAAAGCCTACCTCAATGGCCTGGCAACTCAGGGAACTACCGTAAACACAGGAATCAAACCTTTCTAACTAAAAGCACTGCATGGTGGGGAGCTATTCTCTATCTGAACAAAGGTCAGTGTTTGCTTTGAAGCCTGTCTGTTGCCTTTTGCATTTGCAATGATGTACCTGATAACATGCCTTTGAGGGGTGGGGGTAACCTTTTCCTGCCCCCTCCGGGCAGGCATCCTACCGGAGCAGGAACCAACAATCCCTTTCATTGTCATTATTGTCATGTTAATTAACTTGCTTGTCCTGTGCCTCCCTGTGTAAGTGAAGTTTTAGTCTATCCATTTTCACTTTTATCCAATCCCAGAGATTTCTCTGCTTTGCTTTCTCCCCCTCCCTAATCTATCACCAATCAATTTCTTGTAACCTCTCAGGTCTTCCCCTTTGATTCTAAGGCATAAAATAGGTGGTGAAACTGCCATTTCCCAGGGCACTTTCTCAGTCTGTTGAGACTTTGCTTCCCGGCAATTGTGGACAGTTTGACGCAAATAAACTCATAAAAAATTCTTACAGGTTTGGAAGTTATTTTTTCATTGATATTACAAAATGGAAGACAATAATGCAAATCATAGATCTGACAAGGAGTCATCATCCAGAATATATAAAGAACTCCTGCCACTCAACAACAATAACAGCAAAACAAATAACCTGATTGAGGAGCCACTGAGCCATTTCACCCGCAGGTGTTGTAAAGTACCAAAGGCTACAGAATTAATATTAATATTTTAGGAGGCTTGGAGAACATTTTATTAATTTGGGTTAAGGTGTGCAGAGAAATTGTGAGAAATAGTCTCTGTGCTGTGTGATTGGCATAACCAGGATGGCCCTTGGCATTGTATTGTAAATGCAAGGGGAGGAAAACATGGATTCCCAGACATTCCACCATGCCTGTGGGGAAAAGGGTGAATGGCTAGCCAGGTACAGGGAGAGAAAAGCCAAAATAAACCTTTTCTTATAGCAATGAGCCATTTGCAGGCATTTGTCCCCACTGAAACTACCTCTCCTATGTAAATGCGTGTGTGACTCTGGACAGAGAGATAGCAGATAAACACTAGATAATATAGGAAAGCCTTTAATATGTAAAGAGACATCTTTCTACCATTGTGTTGACTTGTAAATTTTGTTTTCTCCAAAATGATGTATGGTTTGCAAATTGAATGTGGTCCTATCATGTTAAAGGACATATGACTATAACCAATAGCGGTAAGGGGCTCCTAATTGTAATTTTTGCTTCTGTACTTCCCACTTACAAAACTATAAAAACTAAGTAGAACAAAGGGCCGGCGCGCTCTCCGTCAGATTTCTGTCTGAGTTCCCGCCACTTGGCCAAGCTAGACAATAAAGCTTTCATGTGTAAACGACGGACCTTGCTCCTGTCTTCCATATTTCGGGTCCCTCCGAATTTGGATTAACACATTAGAAAATGGGCAAAGAATATACATCATCAATATAAAGCCAGTAGCTATGGCCACCATCACAGCTGCCTGGCCCGTGCAGGTTTGCATTTGTTTCAGACAGTAATGAAACAACGGAGCCAAGAACTAGTGGGCCATTAGCTTTAATCCTAGCTTGCACCCAGCGGGCAAGAAATACACACAGTGGGAAAACACTTCCAAAGCTTTCCATTCACGGCTCCCAAAGCCACTGGTGTAAAGCCAGCAGGCAAGGCCAGGGCCACTATCACAGCAGCCTGGCCCTTGCAGGTTCGCATTGGATTCGGACAGTCGGTAAAGAAACAGCGGAGCCAAAAACTGATGGGCCATAGTCTTTAATCCTAGCTTGCACCCGGCGGGCAAATAAAAACACACACTGGGCTCCAAAACCCACTCATTCAGTGCTCACAAAGCTACTGACTTATCAGAGTTTCCTAGAATCAAAGGTTTCTAGCTCACCAGACTTATTCACCTCTGTTCCCCATCTCCTTCCTTCTCCCTGCACAAACTCTGCACAAACTGGCTTCTCACTCAGCACTCCACCATCTTGGCTGCTTCTCCTGGCCTCCTCCATGTGGCCTTTCTCTGCTCTCCTCTGCTCTCTCTTCTAATGATAATCTCAGGAACCAAGAAGCAAACTCCCGCTCCGTTCCCATTTTATAGTGTAGAAATCCAAACCCTTAATCCAATATACATAATAGGGAAGTCTCTAATACAAAGTCACTTCTCTGAGGCATGATAGGATTGTACCACCCTACATCAAAAAGGGTGGGAAAGGCTTAATCCCAAAACCAAGCCCCAGGCTACAACGATTCTCAACACACATTAATATCACCTGGGCGACGGCCTCCTTGTGTTATCTTTAACAAAGTGAGCATAATACATTTTATCTGCCCAACAACTGGCTTATCTGAGTTTCCTAGAACCAAAGGTTTCCAGCTCACCAGCCTTATTCACCTCTGTTCCCCATCTCCTCTCTGCACAAACTTGCTTCTCCTTCAGCACTCCACCATCTTGGCTGCTTCTCCTCTCCTCCACGTAGCCTTTCACTGCTCTGCTCTCTAATGCTAATCTCAGGGACTGAGAGAGCAAGCTTCTGGTCTGCCCCCATGTTATAGTGTAGAAATCAAAACCTTTAATCCAATATACAAATAAGGAAGTCTCTGATACACTTACCTGAGGCATAATGAGATTTTCATGAGAGTGCACCACCCCACATCATGCAATCTGTCAAGGATGTGGGGAAAAGCTTAGTCTTAAAACTAAGCCTTAGGCTATAACGACCCTGCCTGCTTGTCCCCCACACCCAATATAAACTATAAGCGAGCAAACATATATATCATATTTAAAAACTTATTTACTGTTGGGCAGATAAAATGTATTATGCTCACTTTGTTAAAGATGGCACTGCCCACATGGAGGCTGTTGCCCAGGTGATATTAATTTGTGTTGGGGGCGGGCTGTGGGCAGGCAGAATCCTTGTAGCCTGGGGCTTGGTTTTGGGATTAAGCCTTTCCCACCCTTTTTAATGTGGGGTGGTACAATCCTATCATGCCTCAGAAAGTGACTTTGTATTAGAGACTTCCCTATTTTGTATATTGGATTAAAGGTCTGGATTTCTACACTATAAAATGGGGGCAGAATGGGGGCTTGCTCTCTTGGTTCCTGAGATTAACATTAGAGAGCAGAGAGCAGAGAGAGGCCACGTGGAAGAGGCCAGGAGAAGCAGCCAAGATGGCGGAGTGTTGAATGAGAAGCCAGTTAGTGCAGAGTTTGTGCAGGAGAAGGAAGGAGATGGGAAACAGAGGTGAATAAGTCTGGTGAGCTAGAAACCTTTGATTCTAGTAAACTCGGATAAGTCAGTAGCTTTGTGAGCACTGAATGTGAGTGGGTTTTGGAGCCCAGTGTGTGTTTTTACTTGCCCGCTGGGTGCAAGCTAGAATTAAAGATGACAGCCCATCAGTTTCTGGCTCCGTTGTTTCTTTACCGACTGTCTGAATCCAATGCAAACTTGCATGTGAATGGCCACGATGGTGGCTCCTGGCTTTACATTTACCAACATTCCACTCCTTTTACTCGCTTCACAATCTAAAGCACAGGTATTCCTGCACAAGGAAATTAGGCACATTACACAAATTACAACAACATGACTGTAAAGCCAGTAGACAAGTCCCGGGCCACTATCACAGCCGCCTTGCTCATGCAGGTTCGCATTGGATTCGGACAGTCAGTAAAGAAACAATGGAGCCAAAAACTGAAGGGCCATGTTCAATCCTAGCTTGCACCCGGCAGGCAAGTAAAAACACACACTGGGCTCCAAAACCCACTCACAATCAGTGCTCACAAAACTACTGACTTATCCGAGTTTCCTAGAATCAAAGGTTTCTAGCTCACCAGACTTATTCACCTCTGTTCCCCATCTCCTTCCTTCTCTCTGCACAAACTCTGCACAAACTCGCTTCTCACTCAGCACTCCGCCATCTTGGCTGCTTCTCCTGGCCTTTTCCATGTGGCCTTTCTCTGCTCTCTGCTCTCCTCTCTGCTCTCTCCTCTAATATTAATCTCAGGAACCAAGAGTGCAAGCCCCTGTTCTGCCCCCATTTTATAGTGTAGATTCAAAACCTTTAATCCAATATACAAAATAGGGAAGTCTCTAATACAAAGTCACTTCTCTGAGGCATGATTGGATTGTACCACCCCACATCAAAAAGGGTGGGAAAGGCTTAATCCCAAAACCAAGCCCCAGGCTACAACGATCCTGCCTGCCCACAGCCTGCCCCCAACACACATTAATATCACCTGGGTGATGGCCTCCACGTGGGCAGTGCCATCTTTAACAAAGTGAGCATAATATATTTAATCTGCCCAACAATGACAAATCATACAATTTCAACAATTGCAAAGATACACTTCACCAGTCCCTGAGCACTTTGCCAAAAGTGCAAAATGTCCTCGGCCTTCTTTCTAGCCATGGGAAAAGCTTCTTGGGGCAGAAGGGCCTCCAGCAAAGCCACCCCCATCAGGGTATTTCACATTGTCCAAAATCCATAAGTCCATCCAACAAAGGAGCCAGTGCCCACTCTGGTCGTAGTTCAGGAATCAGTCCACACACATGGGGCCTCAGCACCCACCTCATACCTGCCATCCTAGCAGGTCTTACACTGTCCCAAAGAGGAGCACGTGGCAATGGCAGTCAGCATTTCCATCTCTGCTCCGGAGAGCATGACGGCGTACACCCCTATGTCCCAAAATCACAGACGTACCAGGAGCGTAGTAAGTACTCCTCGCTGCTGGGCTCTCACCTTCTGGAGACTGTGGATCGCAACTCAAGACCGATTTTCCTCATCCTCCAAAGAGGAACTGAAAACATCAGCTCCCGCTGCTGGGCTCGAACCCTGGGCTGCCACTGCCTTCTGCTCTGCAGGTCTTGCAGCTCCAGCCATGGGGAACCATAACAGCAACCAGTTCTCAGCCCCGGCCTCCCGCCGCTGCTGACTCTCCACAATGTCCAGGGAAATCTGCAACTCACGAGCCTGTGAATCCTCCTCCAGCATCTGCTCCATTTCTAGGCGAATCTCGCAAACCTGGTCAGCCTCCTCCTCCAGCTCTTCCTCCAGCTCCAGGGTCAGCATCTCTTTCTCCCACGTTTGCTCCAGCTCCTTCCACTGCTCAGTTTGCAGGTCCCAGGCAGCCTGTTCCACAGAGCTCTTGGTTTCCTCACACATGGCTGTAAAAGTCAGCCAGCCTACGGCCCCCGAAAGGACAGCCATGGGGGACCATAATAGCAGCCAGTCCTCTACCACTCAAAGGTAGCAGCTCCATACCGATCTCTGAATCCTGTCACAGACTACGCCAAATGTAAAGCCAGAAGCCAGGGCCACTATCACAGCTGCCCAGCCCATGCAGGTTTGCATTGGATTCGGACAGTCGGTAAAGAAACAACGGAGCCAAAAACTGGTGGGCCATTAGCTTTAATTCTAGCTTGCACCCAGCGGGCAAGTAAAAACACACACTGGGCTCCAAAACCCACTCATTCAGTGCTCACAAAGCTACTGACTTATCCGAGTTTCCTAGAATCAAAGGTTTCTAGCTCACCAGACTTATTCACCTCTGTTCCCCATCTCCTTCCTTCTCTCTGCACAAATTCTGCACTAACTGGCTTCTCCTTCAGCACTCCACCATCTTGGCTGGTTCTCCTGGCCTCCTCCACATGGCCTTTCTCTGCTTTCCTCTCTAATGCTAATCTCAGGAACCGTGAGAGTGCAAGCTCCTGGTCTGTGTAGAAATTATAGTGTAGAAATCAAAACCTTTAATCCAGTATACAAATAAGGAAGTCTCTGATACAAAGTCACTTATCTGAGGCATAATGAGATTCCTCATGAGAGCACACCACCCCACATCATACAATCAGTCAAGGGTGCGGGGAAAATCTAAGTCTTAAAACTAAGCCTTAGGCTATAACAATCCTGCCTGCTTACAGCCTGTCCCCCACACCCAATACAAACTATAAGCGAGCAAACATATATATCATATTTAAAAACTTATTTGACCAACACTCTCCTACAACATGGGCTCCTCCTAGAACGTAATCACTCTTCCCCGGAACAACGTGATCTCTCTTGCTTTTAAAACCTTTTGGCGCGGAAGTCCTCCTCCAACACACATTAATATAATCACGCCCATCTCAAGCAAGAAGGGCAACTAATATTATCACCTGGGCGATGGGCTTCCATGTGGGCAGCGCCATCGTTAACAAAGTGAGCATAATATATTTTATCCGCCCAACATCATCTATAAATGGTCAACACGCATGTGAAAGAATGTTGAACATCACTGCTCATTAGAGCACAGAACCGGGGGACACTTACCGCGCGGGCCCCGGCGGGTGGTCATGCTCAGGAGATGCCTGTCAGGGTCTTCTTGCACCGGCTCCTGCTGGCTGTCAGGATGGGACTTTCCAGACACCATGTCCTCGGGACCAGCGCTCCGCAGCTGTGGGTAGAGGGTAGAGGCAGTGACTCCTAGGGCTTTATTCAACTCAGATCCAATCTCAGGATGAGTAGGTCACTTCAACAGGGAGTAGACCTTAATATTGTTCAGATGTAGATAACCGTGGTCCCCGACATCTGCATCACTGTGGCCACCCCCCCCCCCCCAAGGAAGCGGTCCCATTCACTCCTTCTGGGTGTAATGTATAGGGCTCTGCAGAAATTTGGAGAAAAAAGGGAAGCAGAGAAATCACAACCAAACTATTTGATCCCGACCTCAAGTCATTTGGGAACAGATGTTCTGTGTCCCTGGAAACTAAAGGACAAAGAACACCCTCGAGTCTGTTCCCTGAACTCTTGTAGCAGGGTGGGCAGGTGAGTACACGTAACAGTGGAGGCCGTGGTTGAGGGCGGCCCCCTAAGGTCAGACAAAGGCTTGCCTCCCACTCAGATCTGCTGTGGGACTCTGTGAAGGCTTCCTGACTTCCCAACTTCCTCCCTTCCTCCTCTCCTCCCCTCTCCTCCCCTCCCCTCTCCTCTCCTCTCCTCTCCTCTCCTCTCCTCTCCTCTCCTCTCCTCTCCTCTCCTCTCCTCTCCTCTCCTCTCCTCTCCTCTCCTCTCCTCCCCTCCCCTCCCCTCCCCTTCCCTCCCCTCCCCTCTCCTCCCCTCCCCTCCCCTCCCCTCCCTTCCCCTCTCCTCCCTTCCCTCCTGTCTCAGTAAAAGAAGGGAAATTAAAGAGCCCATTCACTGAGATGCTGCTATAGACATCAGGCCTTGTGCAAAGCACAATTCAGACTTGAATAAATGGCCTGGGGGAAATCTGAGGCATCTACTTAAAAAATAAAAAATCCCCAAGTGATTCTGAAGGTGTCCGGGGTTAAGAAACACTACTGTAGATCCCTGGCAGTGCCTGACGGGCTGCTGTGTGGTCTGCGATCAGGGTGGTCAGGGGGCCTGGGTCTGTTACATCACTGAGACGCTGCCTAGGAAGTGTGACGACTGATGCTGGACTCTCTTCTCCATCCCAGTCCCCTCCCAGCCCTGGTCACCACTGCTCACCCTGCCTGTGGCTCTTTATCTAAGAACCTGGCACTTTAAAAAAAAATTCTGCCCGGGGCCATTGCCAGGTTCCCCTGCCCCTGGCCACAGAGCTATCCCTCACCCAGTAGGAAGGGGTTACAGCTCCTTGAGTGGCCAGGGGGACCAGCCACGTGGCTGGGCAGCGCCTCCCATCTGCAGAGCCCTCCCCCGGGCGGCTCTGTCTTTAGCTGCAGAAGCAGAAGCCCGCTCCTCTGCCCAGCTCGCCCCAAGGAAAGGGTGCCGGGGAAGGGGAGCCGAGAGGAGGAGGGATTGTTCCCAGCCTCAGGCTCTCTGGTGTCGTCCCCACCCTCCGACCTCCCCTGCCTCCCTTCAGCAGGGCCCAGTCACGTGGCTGCTGGCTCAAAATGGCGCTGCCCACCCCTCTCTCTCCACGGCTGGCATCTCCAGGATTCCAAACACATCATCCAGGAGGGCTAGGGCTCTTTCCCGGGGATTTCATTTACCTGGAGAAGTTGACCTTGCCCGGACAGACGCGCCCAGCTGAGGAGGGCCACTCCTGCAGAGAGGAGTTCCAACGAGGAGGGACAGTCACAGCCCCAGGAGCCCGGAGCCGGCCTCCCACCGAGACTGAAGGGGAATTCGGGCTTGGAATTGGAGAAGGAAGGGGGGGGGGTCCCCAAGATCTGTAATCCTGCACTGCCCTCTATCGCCGGTCTTAGTTTATAGCCTTTGATGACAACACTTAGACCAGGCTTTTCCCATCATTTCTCAACTTCTCTTTCAGGGGGTGGGAGGAAGTTAGGGGGAAAACTGTTCCAATACTGACCAGGGTCTCCCTGGGAGTGTCGTCCGTCCCACTCGAGGTGCTACACCCAGACTGCCCACTACACCCGTGCCCCCCGCCGCCCGCCCCCCGCCCCCAGAGAAGGGCGTGTGGCCCTCTGTGGGTGCAGGTGGGCTGTTACCCAGCAGCCCAGCCGACAGACCCGTGCCCTTTGTCACTTCCTACCTGTTTCTTTCTTTTCTGCCTTTGAGCCTTCGAAGCCTTCTTCTTCCTCCCCACCTCCGCATCCTCGTCGTTTTCAGCGACCTCCTGTGTTAAAACGCAAACGGAAGAGAATGTCACTTGGTGTGTGTGTGTGTGTATGTTGGGGAAGAATCATGAAGAGAGAAACGAGGGTGTGATTTTTAAGAATTCACATTGCAATGCTGCCCTGGGGTCTCCATCCCCTTAAGCTGAGTGCGAGGGGACAGAAGAGACAGTTGATGTGATCAGAACATCCGTCCGTCCTCATCGACTCTGCTCAAGAAAGGTGTGTCCTTGGAAAGCTGCATCTCAGTGTCAACATTGCAAGGAGAGGATGGAGCTTCCACGGTCCCTGGTCTCCTTCCTGCACAGGACTTTTACTGAGCGCGTACTATGTCCTAGGTCCTGGGGACACAGAGACACTCCCTGTTCTCAAAAGTCATGATCTAAAGAGAACAACTAACAAATGAATCTGCCAGGACAGGTGGTCTGGCCCAGATGAAGGACCCTAACACAGGATGACCTCAGAACCATACTACAGGTGGGGCTTCCCCGCTCCCCGATCTTACTGGTAGAGAATTACGACGACACATGGTTAAATCATCATGGAAGTGTTGGTTGATTAAAAGAAAAATTTAGCAGATCTTTTTGAAAAGGGAGAAAGCCTTTCAAGATGCAAACTTTGTTTTCTTTTTCCACATTCTGTTTTCTAAAAGCTTTTATGCATCAAATGGTAGAGCTGAATGCTCTCAAGACTTCAAGCTTTCAACTTTTCTACTCCGAAAATTTTTCAAACCGGGGTGCAAGCATTTCTGGGTGTAAAAGAAACTGTAAGATAAAGCTAGAACCTCCTGCTGGTATACCACATCAATTCAGATTTTTCTCTAAAATTGAAAAAATTTTAAATTTTTATAGAGAAAGAAGCTCAGAACCCAAAGCATGGGTTTTTAATGATCTAAGAGTTCAAAGAAATGCCATGCAGTTGGCGGGCTGGCCTCCAAGTACACATCAGTGCCCACGGCTGTCTGGGTTAGAGAAAATGTGAACTTCAGAAGATGTGATCGAGGTCCCGCCCAGGGAATGGGCATAGAGTGGGCATTTCCTTGGTCCACAAGACTGATCTCTCTTCTCTGACTCATCCTGTGGGTGCAAGCCTCCCGTGGACCTGTCCTTCAGGTGCTCACCAGGTAGGGAGTGCTCTTAGCTCAGAAACTCACCAACTTAGAATAGATATGCAAGGTTGATAAGATTATTGAAGTGAGCAAGTATGGTTCTGAGGGCAAGCCTAAATTCTTACTGGCTTAGCATGGATTTATGAGAAATCTAGGTCCTTTTTTGCTTTCCAGTATTGATTTATACATCATTAATGAAAAGCTGTCCAGTAGGACTTCAAATTAGATAGGCTGTAAACTCCATGAGGGTCCAGGGGTCTTTTCACGACTGTCTCCCCAGGGACCAGAGAAACAATACATATTTGTTGCACGCATGAACGAACAAGCACACGGAGCGTGATGTGCTTTTATCCGGGTACCGTGTTCCTTCAGGCTTTTTGAGATACTCTGGAAAACAGCAGGTTGTCTCCATTCCTGCCTCTGTGGTCTCCAGCCACAGCCCCGGAGCCAAGAGAGAGGACGCAAGGATTGAGGGGATTAACTTCTCCCCCCCGTGTGGAGGTCTAAGGGCTCCACATTGGAGACGGCGTTCCTTCTCTGCTCTGCACAGTGTTTAATGGTGTCTGCACACAGTGGGTTAGAAATCGCGGGACTGCCCAAGACAGAGGGTCCGAATAGCGGTTGTCATCTATGATCACTGCCTGCATTCTGAATCTCTTTGGAAATCTGTGTGCTTCAGCAGGGTGGGCCCCAGGAGCAGGCGGTACCTTAGAACTGCTGTGTGTCAGAATGCACGACATCATGACAAGTCGATGCAGAACCCGGGACTGCCTTCCTTGCCCCTGCAGCCCCTTCTGCTCCACGCGCTGACACGGCCCCTCTGCAGGCCGGGGCCGGGGCCGGGTGGTTGGTGTTTGTCGCTGGCCTCCCCTCCTCACTCTCAGACACGTGTGACGGGCATGCGCTGCCCACACCAGCACAGCCCGCGGGGATAGCTAAGCAACCACTCACCTCTGTCATGATTTTCACCTTTTCTTCCTTGGGATCCATTCTGGCTGTGACGGCTCCTCCCTGACAGGCAGAGAGCAAAGAAGTCAGGCCCTTTGACATCAGGGACACACCTTTCTTACTACGGATAAGTATGAGGCTGCCCTTCACGGTCAGGGAAGTGCTTGAACGGAGTAGGTGTCTCGTTTGTTCGCGGGGAATACGCTCCTGCAGACCCAGGACCGGACCGGTGGCCGTGAGCCCCTGGGGAGTTAGGAGGGACGCCAGAGCGTCTGTCCCCATCCGCCTGGCGATGAGCCTGGCGCTCCTGGGCGGCAGGTGGGAGCCAGGAAGGAGTTCTGGGCTTGGAGTCAGAAGACCCAGGTTGGAATCCAGCTCCGGGAGATTTCACACCTTCTTCCCTCCCCTCAAATCTCCCTCTTCCCGCTCTTCCTCTCTACGCTTGACCTTGGTTCTCGTTTCACTGAGCAAAGAGGTGAGACCAGATTTCCACATCCCCCTCCCCGTCCCCACTGAATCATGTCGCCTCCCCTGCTTCCGCTTGCTACAGTGACCTGTCCCTGCTCGCTTCTGGGCCAGGGCCCCTGCCCTTCCCTCCTCCTCCCCTTGAGCAGGACAATTTCTCCCTTTCACCTGGACAATCATTTCTTCCTGCTCTGTTGGTTCATTGTCCTCTGTGTACAGAGTGCTGTAACTGGCCCCTGCCTTAAAACACACACACACACACACACACACACACACACACACACACACACACCCTCCCTAGACTTCATGTTTCCTTCTAGCCATTGCTCAACTTTTCCACCCGCTGCAGGAAAACTCCTCCACCCCTGTCTTTCCAGTCAGTCTCCTGAGCTCAGCACGTCCTGAACTGCTCTGGCCAGGGGCTCCACAGAGAGACAGTTAGTGATGAAAGTGACCCATCACTTTCTTTCTCTCAACCTATTTTCTTTGCTTAGCTTCTGGGACTTGTTCTTTCCTGGTTTCCTTCCTACCTACTGGCTGCTGCTTCTCAAACTCCTGGGCTGCTTCCTCCTCATGACCTGACCCGCCATGGCAGTGCCCTGGGCTCCCCCTGGCCTCTGCTCATATGGCCTGTACCCCCACTCTCTGTCCCCCCACCCCCACCCGCAGTCTCCTGCTGCTGCTTGGCCTTAAATAACACCCACCCGCTTCCTGCTCTTCTCCGAGTTCACATCCTGAGCCCATGCCTCCCCAGGACTCCAGACTCCAATGTCTGAGGACTAGACGGCTGTTGACTGAACATGCTCCGTACGAAGCTCCTTGTCCCGACCCCAGCGCGCTCGTCCTGCCGCTTTCCCTGCTGCAGCAGACAGGAAGGACTCCCTTTCGCTCAGGCTGGAACCTTGGCGCTATTCTTGAATCCGCTCTGACCCTCACGTGACACAGCACATCCAGCGCACCAGACACCCGGCCAGCGCTGCCTTGGCATCGGCCTGAGAATCCCGCCACCTCTCCGACCTCCCCTGTTACCCCCCCGGCTGAGCACTGTGGTTTCTCACATAGCCTAGTGGGAGAACCTCCCCACGACTCTAAATCCCGCCTTCCTTGCCTGCAGTCTGTTCTCTGCGTTGAAACCGGAATGAAAGGTTTAAAATTTAAGTGAGAGCATGTCATTCCTCCACACAAAATCCCCCAAACACTGCCTTGTCTCAACAGGGTAAAATCCAAAATTCTTCCAATGGCCTACAAGGCCCTACCTGATCTGTGCTTGAACCTTCTGGCCTTAGGGCCTTCGCACTTGCTGTGCCATGCAGAGAACTTGTTCTTCTCCCAGATACCTGTGTGGTTTTCTCTTTCAATCCCTCAAGACCCTGTTCAAATTTCACTTTTTTTTTTTTTTTGTATTTTTCTGAAGCTGGAAACGGGGAGAGACAGTCAGACAGACTCCCGCATGCGCCCGACCGGGATCCACCCGGCACGCCCACCAGGGGCAGATGCTCTGCCCCTCCGGGGCATTGCTCTGCCACGACCAGAGCCACTCTAGCGCCTGGGGCAGAGGCCAAGGAGCCAACCCCAGCGCCCGGGCCATCTTTGCTCCAGTGGAGCCTCGGCTGCGGGAGGGGAAGAGAGAGACAGAGAGGAAGGAGGGGGTGGGTGGGTGGAGAAGCAAATGGGCGCTTCTCCTATGTGCCCTGGCCGGGAATCGAACCCGGGTCCCCTGCACACCAGGCCGACGCTCTACTGCTGAGCCAACCGGCCAGGGCCCAAATTTCACTTTTATCAGAGAGGTCCTCCCTGAACACTCACAGCACAGTGATAACCTTCCACCCTCACCCTCCTGGGACTCACTACCTGCCTTACAATAAGTTCTTTTCCCAGAGTCCTTATCACCGGTCAACTTACACACTTATCCTCGATTGTCTGCCCAGTCCCCAGTAGAATACAAGCTACAAGAAGACCGGAACATTCGTTCATTGTTTTTCCCCAAAGGCTAGGTCTATGGCACATGGTAGACACTCAATAAAGAATTTTTCTTGGAATGACTGAATCACTATGGGCTGCGTCTGCACACCCACCTTGTGGGGCCCTTCAGAGCTTCACTGTCCTCTCTGGGCTGCTGTGAGCGTTACATGAGCCCCTGGGGAGAAATATCAGGGCTGGGAAGCCCTCCCTGAGGCCCCTGGAAGCCAAATCCGAAGTGAGACTTGGTCATGTAAGCGGCCCATCTAAGGCGTTCAGGGTTTCATGGACCCCGGTGGGGAATGAAAAGGAAATAAGGCCCTGGCCGGTTGGCTCAGTGGTAGAGCGTTGGCCTGGCGTGCAGGAGTCCCGGGTTCGATTCCCGGCCAGGGCACACAGGAGAGGCGCCCATCTGCTTCTCCACCCCTCCCCCCTCTCCTTCCTCTCTGTCTCTCTCTTCCCCTCCCGCAGCCGAAGCTCCATTGGAGCAAAAGATGGCCCGGGCGCTGGGGATGGCTCTGTGGCCTCTGCCCCAGGCACTAGAATGGCTCTGGTCACAACAGAGCGACGCCCTGGATGGGCAGAGCATCGCCCCCTGGTGGGCATGCTGGGTGGATCCTGGTCGGGCGCATGTGGGAGTCTGTCTGACTGCCTCCCTGTTTCCAGCTTCAGAAAAAAAAAAAAAAAAAGGAAATAAAGCCCCATTATCTCCCACCCAGACCTCCTTACAGGCTGCGAAGGACAGAGGAGGGGCAGAGGACGGAAGCTGAGAAAGCCAAGGCGGGAGGAGGTACTCCAGAGGGCACAACGGCAGAGAAGGGAAACAAAATTCTGAGGGACCCGCCGTGATCTGATAAACAACTCTGGCGATCCTGAACTAGAGAAAAAAACAACGGCGACGTATTTCAGGAACTAAAAAAAAGATTCTCCATAAATTAAAAAATGTTATGTATGAAAGAAAAGAATAGAAAATGAAAAATGTAATGGGGTTGATTTTTTTTTCCCCTTCTCATTCTTTCCTGATCATTACCTTTGAATGAGTTTCTAGGGAAATCAAATGACATCAACATTTATTTATTTATTTTTTTTAGGAACACTCCTGCTAAGAAAAGATAAATCAATACGGCCCAACTTTAATATACAGCTTGTCAGCAGATGCACTAGTGCTTCTTAATCCATTTCCACCGGCAGCGTCAGGATAAAAGCCGTGATTTACTGCAGACCGCTGTGGCTCTCTCTGTGGACGCGTGCTCTCACTCGGTCTCCCGGCAACCCTCCCAGCAGCAGAGCAGTCCTGTCTCAGCTTACACGTAGGGAAACTGAGGTTTCCTCTGCGGCTAGCCTCTGACAGCTCGCATGATTTGCCCAAGAGTCTAGTTATTAAATGTCACATTCAGAGTTTGACTCCAAGCCTACTCCAGTCTTCCCTGCATATTCCTCTATGTCTCTGTCTGTCTCACCATTTAATTCTTTTTTTTTCTCTAAACAATGGTATCAGTAAGTGTTCTGCTTGCCCACGATTCTGGAAATATTTACAATTGAGGACGGGGGAGCCTTGCCTCAATGAGAAAGGGCTTTGGCTTTGTGAGGTGAACGATTTATTTAACTCATTCTAGAAAACCAGACACAGTTTTGAAGGAAAGGACTGATACCCTTATCTAGACAAATCTTTAGGGGGCCTCAGAGATCAGAGTCATAAGAGAACCCCGTGACAAATTCCGCAGGCAGCGAGGAGAAAGGGGTGACGGTGTAGGAGAAGGGCAGCACGGTCTGCGTCTCACCCTCGGCTGCTTGAAAGACACTAATGCAACCTGTGCATCCTACTGTAGAACAGCGAGAGGGGTTCGTAGAAAGAGTGAGGGCTTTGTAAAATGTCCTACGGACCTGGGTTCAAATCCCACCTCTGCTCATCCGCGGTGCGTTCTTGGAGCAACGCCTTCACCCCTCAGAGATCCATTTCTGTCTCCGTGAAGGTGTGCTCCTCACTCCCACCGCGGTGGGCGATTATTTTATAAGGGTTACAGGAGGAAGTGTGTGCAGTGGGATGGCCAGCACACAGTAGGAGGTTTCCTTTCTGTTTCCACTGATGGTGGTCTGAAGCCTTACACACACACACACACACACACACACACACACACACACACACACACACGAGTGTTTTCTCCCTGAGTGCAGTGCTTGCTTTTCGTCCCATCCTGTTAGAGCTGTAGCCTGGAGCCCAAAAGGTGCCACCTGCATGCACCCATTTTGAATTCATTAGCTAATTTTACAAGTTATTCCAGCCATAGCTTCCTGTAGTATAAGGTTAGTGACAAACAGCTTTAGAGAATCATTTAATCAGCTTATAGAACACATATCGTCTTCAAGAAATGCCTATAGATATTTGAGCTGCGCTAAGTGCTATATGCCCCGGGCACTGACGTGATGCCCTCCCTGGAGGGGTCCCGCCCCACTCTAAGCACTTGAGTCCCTTTCATAAATCTCTCCTGGCAGCAAGCTCATTGCACTAATACCTGTTTACAGGTCTGTCTTCCTACTACACTCTGAGCTTCAGACCTGGCCTCATACACTTTTGTACACTTTAAACATCAGCCCAGTGCCTGGTGCACTGTTAATGCTCAACTGATGTTTGAATGGATGACTCTGTCAATGAGCTCTACGGGATGGATACAGAGACACACTTAATTCTGGCGCTGAGTTTATTGCAGACGTTATAAGAAAATTTACTAACAGACAAGTATTTCGCCTTAGATTTTACTAGCTGTTCATAACGCCTCTTTGCACTGGATGGAAACACTCCGTTTAAATCGCTGCCAGTCGATTTTCTTGTGGTTTCTTGGGGGGGGGGGGGAACAGCAGCAACCCTCAGCCCTCTGTCTGCCGCGGCCCCTTCTCTGTCTAATGCCAAGGAAAGGGAAGCTCGCCACAACTACTACTTAGCCCTTTGAACCAACTCGAGCTAAAAGGCCCGGAAAGACAACATGAAGTAAACGTTTCTGGCAGACTGGCATGCAACAGGCCAGCCCGGGAGTCCAGGATGGAGGCAGAGTGACTGTCTGGGTCAGGAGTTGACCCAGGGGCCGTAACGAGCTGACTTAACGTTTCTGCAAACCAGACTCCAGGCGGCAGCCCTAATCAAAGCAGCAGAATGGATAGTGCTCAATGTTTCAATCCCAGCAAGCAATACACGGGTATTAACGACGAGAAGCCCTCATCTGACCGTTCACAAAGTTTGCTCAGGGTCCCCGGGGGAGAGGCTGAACTCCAAGGCAGGGGACTGAGAGCAGGCTGCAGCCCGGCTCCCGGAGGAGGAACGGATTTACCTTCCAAACTTTACAAAGGCACCTGGAAGAGTCCGCTCTCTGGGATGAAGGGGAAGTGGAGAGAGGCCGGTCTTACTGTCGAAAATCTTCTAAGAGTCCACAGGAAAAGGCTGAATGTTGGGGCGGTCCCCGGGGCGGCTCCCTGGGAAGCTGCAGCCATGTCTGCAGCAAAAACATCCACTTAGCAACCCGTTCCTAAGGAAGGTCACTGGCTTTTTTTTTTCTTTTAAAGCAACAGGTTACTCGTTGTAGTGGAACAGAAATGCTGAGCAGCAGCGGCCCATAGGGCAAGGACAAAGAGAAATAAACGAGGGGGAGGAGCTGGCAGAAATTAGGTCAAGCCTTAAGAGCTGCAGGCTCCCTCACGTCCTGAGGTCACTGTGCACTATGGCAAAAGTCAGGCGGTGCTCGGAGGCAGGCGGTTTGGAATCATCAAAGGTCCTCATTTCAGGGTGAGGACCTCTTCTTTGTAGCAAAGGCCCCTATAGGTGCTTGGGACCCAGGGAGCACTGCTCAGAGAGTTGCCCAGTGAAATGGGGGAGACTGAATGTACAGAATTCATCTCTGCTTAGCCTCTGGATCTGACTGAGATTGCTGGAGAGAGAATAAATGTTTTGGCTCGAAAAAAGCAGAGAGGATGAGAGCAGAGGCAGCACGGATGGAAGAGTATGGAATGAATGACCAAACAAAGCCACACGCCAAGTATGAATGTGTGTGGTGTGCTTGTGTGTCTATGTGTGTATGTGTGCCTGTGTGTGTCTGTGTGTGTATATGTGTACCTGTGTGTGCATGTGTGTCTGAGTGTATATGTGTGCCTGTGTATATGTCTATGTGTATATGTGTACCTGTGTGTGCATGTGTGTCTGTGTGTATATGTGTGCCTGTGTGTATGTCTGTGTGTATATGTGTACCTGTGTGTGCGTCTGTCTGTGTGTACCTCTGTGTGTGTCTGTCTGTGTGTACTTGTGTGTCAGTGTCTGTGTGTGTATGTGTACCTGTGTGTGCGTGTGTGTCTGTGTGTCTGTGTGTACCTGTGTGTCAGTGTCTGTGTGTATATGTGCACCTGTGTGTGCACTTGTCTGTGTGTATGTGTACCTGTGAGTGCGTGTCTATGTGTGTCTGTGTACCTGTGTGTGTTTGTGTGTATATGTGTACCTGTGTGTGCATATGTCTGTGTGTACCTCTGTGTGTGTGTCTCTGTGTACTTGTGTGTCAGTGTCTGTGTGTGTCTGTGTACCTGTGTCTGCGTGTGTGCATGTGTGTGTGTGTGTCTGTGTGTATATGTGTACCTGTGTGTGCATGTGTCTCTGTGTGTACCTGTGTGTGTGTGAGTGTGTGTGCGGTGTATGTGTGTACCTGTGTGTGCGTGTGTGTATGTGTGTACCTGTGTGTGCGTGTGTCTGTGTGTACTGTGTGTGCGTGTGTGTGTACCTGTGTGTGCATGTGTCTGTGTGTGCGTGTGTGTCTGTGTGTCAGTGTCTGTGTGTATATGTGTACCTGTGTGTGCATTTGTCTGTGTGTATGTGTACCTGTGAGTGCGTGTCTGTGTAACTGTGTGTGCATCTGTCTCTGTATGTACCTGTGTGTGTGTGAGTGTGTGTGCAGGTATATGTGTGTACCTGTGTGTGTGTATGTGTGTACCCGTGTGTGTTTTTACCTTTTTGTGCGTGTGTGTCTGTGTGTGTATATGTGTATTGTGTGTCAATGTCTGTGTGTATGTGTACCTGTGTGTGCATGTCTGTGTGTGTATGTGTACCTGTGTGTGCATGTGTGTCTGTATGTGTATGTGTACTTGTGAGGTCAGTGTCTGTGTGTATGTGTACCTGTGTGTGCATGTGTCTTTGTATGTATGTGTACCTGTGTGTGCATGTGTGTCCATGTGTCTGTTTGTACCTGTGTTTGTGTGTGTTTCTGTGTGTGTATATTTGTATCAGTGTGTGTGTCTGTTTGTACTTGTGTGTGCGTGTGTCTGTGTATGTGTATACCTGTGTGTGCGTGTGTGTCTGTGTGTGTCTGTGTGTACCTGTGTGTGCATGTGTGTCTGTGTGTGTCTGTGTGTACCTGTGTGTGCGTGTGTCTGTGTGTGTATATGTGTACCTGTGTGTCAGTGTCTGTGTTTCACTCTTTGTTTCTGTATATGTCTCTGCCTGTATGTTTACCTCTGTGTGTGTGTGTGTTCGGGTATGTACATGTGCCTCAGTGTGGAGGGACAGGTATACAAATGAATGAGCCACGCTACACAACTCCAGGGAGCCTCAGGCTCTGGCTCGGTAGTGTGATGGGGTGAATGTGTCCCTCTAACAAAAGATATGTCAAAGTCCTAACCCCAGTGCCCCCGAACATGGCCTCCTTTAGGGATGAGGGTCTTGACAGAGGGAATCAATTTAAGATGAGGTCACTGGACCGGGACGTGATCCAACATGACTGTGTTCTGATAGAAAAGGGGGATTTGTGCCCTGAGACACATGCAGAGAGAGGACGACATGAAGACACGGAGAGGGCAGCTCCTACGGGTCACAGAACGCCTGTGGCCACCGGAAGCTGCTGAGAGGCACGGAACCGAGTCCTCGGAGGGAACCAGCCCTGCTGGTGCCCCGATTTCTCACTCCCGTCCTCCAGGATGGCGAGACGACACATTTCTACTGTTTAAAGCCACTCAGTGTGTGGGGCTTGGCTACAGCGGCCTCAGGAAACGTGTATAATCAGACACCAAGGACGGAGGGGAGAGTGGATGTGGAAGTCTACACACAGGGGCTAGATCCTCAGGACCCCCTTCCTCTTGGCAGCCTGAGGAGTAATGCCCACCCTCCCTCCCTCTCCTCCTGCCCCTCAGAGGAGACTGGGGGCCTCCAGGGAGGCTGACCGGTGGACACTCTGGTCTCCGGCTCCGAGGCTGGCAGAGGGTGCATGTGTGTGAAGACCAGAAGCTGGACACTAAGTGGAGGCGGACAGGGCGCCTTCCTGCTCACAGAACCGGGGCCACCACAGATGTACCTTTGGCTCCCCTGTCCCATTGCCATTAACCTCGAGCTGGAAAACACAGACAGAAAGTTTCGGGGGAAACTGAATGGTCACAAAGAACAGATCCGAGACGTTGACATTTCTGGATTTTCCAATGGAAGAAATTAGCATTCCACCCTTACAAAAAAACCAAAACCAAAAAAAAACAAACAAACCCAAAAAACAAAACAGCATTCCAGAGAAAATGAGAGGACCTAGGGGAAGAAATTCCACACTTGTAGTGACAGAAAGAGAGAACCAAAAAATGCAAAGGCAGAATTCATCAACGAGGTAATAGAAGAAAAACTTCCAGGAGTGGAAGAGTGAGTCTTGAGACTGAAGGCGAGCAGCAGGAGAGAACAACACACCCGTCTGCCTCAGTCTCCGCTCCGTGTGTGGCGAGAAAAGGTATTCTCCAGGGAATCCATCCCCGCTGCCTACGCTGTGCTGTCTAACTGTCTTAGTTATACTGTTCTATGTTTCAGGAACCCTCTATGTCAGGGGTCCCCAAACTGCGGCCCCCTGAGGCCATTTACCCGGCCCCCACCGCACTTCCGGAAGGGGCACCTCTTTCATTGGTGGTCAGTGAGAGGAGCACATTGACCATCTCAGTAGCCAAAAGCAGGCCCGTAGTTCCCATTGAAATACTGGTCAGTTTGTTGATTTAAATTTACTTGTTCTTTATTTTAAATATTGTATTTGTTCCCGTTTTGTTTTTTTACTTTAAAATAAGATATGTGCAGTGTGCATAGGGATTTGTTCATAGTTTTTTTTATAGTCCGGCCCTCCAATGGTCTGAGGGACAGTGAACTGGCCCCCTGTGTAAAAAGTTTGGGGACCCCTGCTCTATGTGATACATTTTAAAAAGCGTGCTCAGGCTACCGTGCCGGGCAAGAGCAGATACAAAACTTTTCTGGAGAGACACCCTTTCAAGTAGTCAGTTCAGGATGACTGCAGATAAACCTTGCTGAAGATGAGCTCACCATCCCAAATTAGACAACGCGGGGCGAAATGGTCAGGAGGCTGCCGACGTGCAGAGGGCACTGTCAGACACCCAAGAACGTCTGATAATGCAACGATCAGAGAAAGAAGACAGAAACCACAGCGGCCATAAAAGAACTTCAAAGGAGGCTTTGAAAACATGAAAGAGCGAGATATCATCAGAAAGATCAGGCCAATGTGAAAAAGAACCAGCGAGAGCTTTTGAGACATGAATAAGAAAGTTAAGATTTTTTTTTTGAAGCAAAGCATGGGTTAAATTTCTGATGAGAGAGCTGGAAAGAGAATTAATGATGTAAAGAAGAGATTTTAAAAAATTAAAATGTGGCCCAGAGAGATGGAAAACGGGAAAGAGCGGATGAATGTCATGGGGGAGAAGTGAAGGCAGTCCACCATGTCCCAGGAGGGGAGAAGGGAGTGAGAAGTTGGATGCTGGGTCTTAAAAGCGGAGGGAACTTGGTCAACTTCCTTAACTTCCCTGGGTTTCAGTTTCCACATCTGTAAACTGAGATTTCGTAATAGTCACTACTCCAGAGGGTTGCTATGAAATTTATTAAGTTTGTGTTTATTAAGTCCTGACAGATAACAAATGCTGTAAGATTTATTAAAAGGGGAAAAAAAAGGCGAATGTTGTCTAAGCTCAGATAGTTTTAATAAAATACCATAGACTGGTGGCTTAAGCAATAGAGTTTGCTCTTCTCACAGTCCTGGAGGCTGGGAAATCCAAGGTCAAGGTGCCAGTTGATTTACGGTAATTTCTGGTAAGGGCTTTCTTCCCGGCTTGTAGATGGCCACCATCTTGCTGTGTCTTCACACGGACCTTCCTTGATGCTTCAAGTGGAGAGAGATAACTCTTTTTATTAGACATCCTCAGTTGGATTAGGACTCCACTTTTAATAATCTCATTTAACTTTCCCTCCAGATTCCCTATCTTCAAATACAATGGTATTGGGGGCTAGGGCAGTAACCATAGGTTTTGGAGGTGAACAGGTCAGTCTGTACAGACGTTTACTGTACAAGATGATTTACTTGAAGTGACCACTGTCACAAGAGGTAGAATTTGTTTACCACGCTTTGCTCATTGACTTTCTGATTATAACTTCCTTTATCTTTTAACATTTAACTAAGCAAAATCAGTTCATAAGAATTATGCATCTCTTGCCTGACCAGGCGGTGGCGCAGTGGATAGAGCATTAGACTGGGATGCGGAGGACCCAGGTTCGAGACCCTGAGGTTGCCCGCTTGAGTGCAGGCTCATCTGGTTTGAGCAAAGCTCACCAGCTTGGACCCAAGGTCGCTGGCTCGAGCAAGGGGTTATTCAGTCTGCTGAAGGCCCGTGGTCAAGGCACATATAAGAAAGCAATCAATGAACAACTAAGGTGTTGCACTGAAAAACTGATAATTGATGCTTCTCATTTCTCTCTGTTCCTGTCTGTCTGTCCCTATCTATTCCTCTCTCTGACTCTCTCTCTGTCTCTGTAAAAAAAAAAAAAAAAAAAGAATTATGCATCTCTTCCCAATGTTCTGAAATTGTTAAAAAGAATAGTTCAAAAACATCATTTCTTGCAAAAATTCTTATGCAAGTGAAACAAATGAACCCAGCAGATTTGTTTTAAATAAAAAAAAAAAAAAATCTCATTCTTATAGGTGAAGTGTTCCTACCTGGAGAAAGAGTTTTTAATCAAGAACAAGTGTTGAATCGCAAATCACAAGCTTTTTCCTCCTTGCATCTTTTTAAATAATCTGATATGATTTTTTATCTTCTCTTGATGTGGTAAATTGCATTAACAGGCTTTGTGATATCAAAATCAAACTTTTCTTGCATTTCAGGGGTGCACTAAACTTGGTCAAAATACTTTTAAAATAATGGTTAGATTTAGTTATTAACACTTAGATTTTTTGCCTTTATGTTTTTTGTTTTTTGTTTTTTTACAGAGACAGAGAGAGTCAGAGAGAGGGATAGACAGGGACAGACAGACAGGAACGGAGAGAGATGAGAAGCATCAATTATTAGTTTTTTGTTGCGACACCTTAGTTGTTCATTGATTGCTTTCTCATATGTGCCTTGACCGTGGGGCTACAGCAGACCAAGTAACCCCTTGCTTGAGCCAGCGACCTTGGGTCCAAGCTGGTGAGCTTTCTCAAACCAGATGAGCCCGCGCTCAAGCTGGCAACCTCAGGGTCTTGAACCTGGGTCCTCTGCATCCCAGTCCAATGCTCTATCCACTGCGCCACTGCCTGGTCAGGTTGTTTTGGTATTGTTTTTGTTTTTATATTTTTCTGAACTGAGAATTGGGGAGGCAGTCAGACAGACTCCAGCATGTGCCCGACTGGATCCACCCAGCATGCCCACTAGGGGGCGATGCTCTGCACATCTGGGCCATTGCTCTGTTGCAATTGGAGCCATTCTAGCACCTGAGGTGGAGGCCATGGAGCCATCCCCAGCGCTGGGGCCAACTTTGCTCCAATGGAACCTTGGCTGCGGGAGGGGAAGAGAGAGATAGAGAGGAAGGAGAGGGGGAAGGGTGGAGAAGCAGATAGGTGCTTCTCTTGTGTGCCCTGACCAGGAATAGAACCCGGGACTTCCACAAGCCAGGCTGACGCTCTAATGATGAGTCAACCGGCCAGGACCTTGCCTTTATGTTTATAACTGAGATTGTACTATTGTTTTTTTCTTTTATTGTTCTTGTTTTATTTTAGTATGCTATATTTATAATCTTAAAAAAGCAGGCTAATCTTTCTCCCTTTCCTTCTCTTTGTCCCTCTGTCTCTGTCTCTGTCTCTGTCTCTCTGTCTGTCTGTCTGTCTCTCTCACACACACACACACATACACACACTATCTGTTCTGTGAATTTGTCTGTAAAACTGTTTGAATCTGGTGAGTTTTTTTATTGTGGTAAAATATATATAACATAAAATTTGCTGTTTTTGCCATTTTACTTTTTTTTCAGATATAAGTGATATATAATACTGCATTAGTTTTAGGTATACAACAAAATGATTTGATATATGTACATACTGCAAAATTATTACCACAATAAGTTAACTACTGTCACCTCACAGTTATAATTTGTATGTGTGTGTGTGTGTGTGTAGAGAACATTTAAGATCTACTCTGTCAGCAACTTTCAAATATATAATTTAGCCATTTCAAGTGTACAACTTAGTGAAATTAGTTACACTCACAATGTTATACAACTAACACCACTGCCTATTCACACGACTTTTTCATCAGCCCAGATAGAAACTCTGTATCCATTAAACAATAACTCTACATTCTTCCCTCTGGTAACACAACCCAGCTCCTGGTAACCTCTCATTCACTCCCTGTCTCTATCAATCTGCTTATTCTAGTTATTCCATGTAGGCGGAATCATATGTTACAATATTTGTCCTTTCCTATTTGGTTAATTCAATTAGTACAATGTTTTCACACTTTACTCATTTTGTAGCTTTTTCCAGCAATCATTCCTTTCTGAAGGCTGACTGAATAATATCCCCTTGTATGGATATACCACATTTGCTTTTCTACTTATCTGTTGAAGGACGCTTAGGTTGTTTGCACCTTTTGGCTTGGCTCGCATGACTAATACTTTAATAAACAGTCACCTGTAAGTGTCTGGGTTAAGTCCCTGTTCTCAGTTCCTTTAGGTATATATATCTAAGCGTAGAATTGTTGGGTCATATGGTAATTCTATGTTTACCTTTTTGAGAAATTGTCAAACTTTTCCATAGCGGCTAAACCATTTTACATTCCAGTATTTATGTACAAGGGTTCTAATTTCTGCACATTGTTGACAACACTTGTTATTTTCCATTAAATTTTTTTTATTGATTGATTTCAATGAGAGAGAAAGAAACATCATGCTTCCCCTGTGTGTGCCCTGATCTGGGATCGAACCAGCAACCTCTGCCCTTCTGGACAAAGCTCTAACTAACCAAACTATCTGGCCAGGGCTATTTTCCATTTTTGGATGGTAGTCATCCTAGTAGGTATGAAGTGGTACAGCACTGTGGTGTTAATTTGCATTTCCCTATGAGCAGCGTGCACTGTGATTCATAAAGTTTACTGGCTAGTTGTATATCTTCTTTGGGGAATGGTATGTGTTTGTACCTCAATTTTTAACCAAAGACTCAATTTCTTTAATAATTATAAGACTATTCAGGTTTTAAATTTCTTCTCTTTTCAGTTTTAGCATGCCATATATTATACTTTCAGAAACTTGTCCTTTTTTTTTTAATTGATTGGCATAAGGTTTCTATTCAAAACATTCTTGGTTATTTTTAAACTGTGATATATATATACCTAAAGTTATATCTTTTTAATAATTCCTATTAATAAAAATCCTGTGCTTTAAAGCTTTATCTTGGTATGCCCCATGTGGCGGTTTGATAACAAAACCTCTAGCTTCTCTGAGGTCTCTTCCTCCAGGACGTGGGGTCTTCCTTCCCTCCCTTCGTATAATCCGTGGTGGACGGTGGCAGTGATGCTGGTTTGCTGGCTGATTTCTGAGGCTGAGTCACAAAAGATGATGTGGTTTCTATGTTGTTTTCTAGAGCTTTTCTGCTCGGAGTCTTAAGTTGCCATTTAAGAAGTTCGACCGCCCTGAACTACCGTACTAGGAGGGAGGGAGGCAGGTCACATGGCAGGGCCATGTGGACACTCTCCATGTGGCAGTCCTAGTCGTCACAGCCAAGGCTCCAGACATGTGCGTGAATAAACCTTTGGATGAGTCCAACCCCTGGTCATTGGGTCACCTCCCGGGGTTCAGGTTTTCTTGGCTGAGGCCTCAGACTTTGTAGAGTAGAGCTCAGTCAACCAGCTGTGTTCTGTTCAGACTCCTGAGTCACGGAAGCCACGTGCATGATAATATGATGGTTTTAAGCCACTGCATTTTGGGGTCTTTTGTGTTGTGCTGCAATAGTAACTGTTAACAGTCATAGTTTAAATGAATTAATGAAAATAGAAACGAATGTGTGAACGTCGTCTGAAGCGTGTTGTAAGCCATGCTCTCTGATGTTTATTATTTTCTAATACATTGACTTCTCTACACCTCCCCCTGACATTCAACCCGAACACCAGCACATCTGAACCTCTTGTTTCTATAGTAAATGGACAGAAACACCTATTGACTCAAATATATTGGTTGTGCAGCCTACTTTTTATTTTCTAGATATTAAGGCACTTAATTTTCTTCCCCCAGGGCTACGATGCTCAACCTGTTTTCATTTGCAGCTACGGTCTTCTCACTTCATTTCACAGCACGTTTGCTTCCCCAAAGAGCCCTCCAAGCTGTTGAGAACAAGATGCTGGAAGATTCATTTTCTGTAGAGACTCAGGTCATAATCTGAAATAACTGGAGGCGCTCTTGCACGGCGAAACGGCTGCTTGACGAGGAGGAGGGGGCTCTCACACTTTTCTCGCTGGAAAGGTTCCTCTTCTGCGAGCCTTGCTTCTCTCCCCAGCTAATCCCGATGAGTGCCTCTCGGCGGTGCGACCTGCCTCACCAGCTCAGGGTACCCACAGCCATTCCAATGCTTTCATTTTCTAATTATTGGTTTGCAAATGTGCCTGCTATTATTAGCAGGACACCCAGGGTTTCCCTCTTCAAGGCTCATTGTCACCTAGAGTTCTTCATAAACCTTGAGAGGATTGTTCAATTCAAATGGTGGTCCTGCCTTCAGCGCCAATGAGAGGGGCAGGGGTCCCACTGGTAACTCAGGAGACAGCTCCCCAGAGAGCTAAGCATTTTTGTCTGGATGTATCTGAGAGGCCCAGTACTCCAACCACATCTCTCACCTTTCAGAGTTATACTTTTCAGATGATTCCGGTGCTTCTCAACCAGTCTGCGTTTTTTGCCCTCCCAGGGGACATTTAGCAAAGTCTGGGGACACTACAGGTTGTCACAAAGTGGAGGGACATGCTACAGGTATCTAGTGGCCAGAGAGCACAATATTGTTAAACCTCTTACAATGTCCAGGACAGGGCCTTGCCCACCTTACCCCCAGGAAAAAAATTCTCTGGTCCAAAACGTCAATCATGTCGGGGTTGAGAAACCCTGGTTTCTCCAACGTGATTTACACCAATAGGATCCACCACTCTCGCCAGTATCTGAGAGGTTTTAGACTTCCACCACCAGCTGCACCTAAACCAGTAACTACACGCCCCTTCTCACCTCCCCTGGGGAGCTACGTCCTGATTTCAGCCACAGTCACCAGTCCACAACCCTCCCTGCCACCTTGCATTCCCCTTCAAGATGTGCAGTGTGCCTCCTTGGCCGATCAACTCTGTTAGGACTGCCCAAGTTTATCACAGAGGGTTTAATGCTGTTGAACTTCAGCAGGAAAGAGGTCAGTGTCTAAATTCTTTTCCCTCCAAAAGGTTCCCATTTTTCAAATGTATTCAGTGGTGTCTATGAGGGACATTGGAAAGGGCAGCATCGGTCATGCCACAGAAAATCCTGCTACACCCCCATTTCCCAGGGCAGTGGGTGCCCCTTCTCTTGTATTTGCATAATTAAGAATCATTGCTCAGTTGACTTTCATTGAAATAAAATTTTATCTAAGGAGACCTGCTGGGTTCACTAGACAGAGGAGCAGCTGACAACATCTCTTGATAAAAATATATGATGTTCACTGAGCACTCTGATTCATCTATTATTTTCTCGTGTCTCATGTCCTGTGACGCTGCAAATTGTACTGCATGTTTTCCCAATGCACCGAATGCTAAAGGTACTTGGGAAATATGAGCAGTGTGCTAGACTCAATTTAGAAATGACCTCTCCACTGATTCCAGCCCAAGAACGTTCATGTTCTTGCTGTCTGCAGACACAGATCCTTGTGGAGGCCACTCTGCTCTGTTCCCTGACGCAGAATTCTTGGGGACCTGCTGGGGCAGCTATTTGGGCCCTTACACTGTTACAGATCTACTTGACGTCTGTGAGTAACTGCTATCCTTCCTCTGTCTTTTCTTCTGAGACATCAATATAATCTTGTAATTGTTCCCAGATAGTCTCATCTGTGCTGCAGGAATTGCAGAAAGGGTTGACACCCATGCTTGGGGCAGAAAGGTGAGAAGAGGAAGAATTCTAGGGGCCAGACTGATGGTATTGGTGGAGACCGCTGAATCCTCAAAAGGCAGGTGAACTCTAGAAACAATAGGCGGGGGCGGGGGCATGCGTTTTGCCACTTACGTTGTGAAGACTCTTTCCTCTCACTGCCAACCTGGGTTCACGTAGCAAGGGATGCTGAGGGTTACTCACCTGTTCTCTGAGATACTGGAATACAGCGGAGACCTTCGGGATGGCCTAGTTCCTGTCTCAACGAAGGCTGGGAAGGGATCCATCAGCATGCTCAGGCTTCCTCCTGCTTTACCATCCCAGAGCTTGTCACTGGCACTGAAAGATCATTCTGTCTCTCCCACTGGGCTGTCATTTCTCAGGGAAACTGCTGGCACGTAGTAAACACTCAATAGCTTTGTGTGAAATAACTCCAGGGACAAACCTGTGCCAGGCTCCTGTGCCGTCGTCTTGCTGACTAATGAGAAGTCCCTCATTTTCCTCCCTAAGCTCACAACTCGAACTTGGGCATCAAGTAGGTACTGCTGCTGGCCACTAGAGGGCGGTGCCTTAAAGAGGAAGCCGGCCACCTTCCCCGGGGCCAATAAAGTGAACCTTGAAGCAAAGCGAAAGGACCATTTTCTTATCTTATTTTGAGAAAGAAGAAAAATTCCCAGGGAAACAGTTTTCCTGTCGGACATGTGAAAACCTAGTCTCAACCTCCCCAAACTGCTTTTGCTAAACGCGCTACGGAGTTAACTAACGATCTTAGGGCCAGCGATGAAACGTGCAGGACACACAGCCCCCAAGAGTGCGGCATTTAACAGACTGGCATGCACTGCCGCCTGTGGCCGAGGAAGGAGAAACTGCAGGTGATCTGCGACAGCAGGCCCCTCAGCCACAGAGCGGGGGCTTGCTCCGATGCGGGTGCCATGAATTAAAGGGGAAAGAGGTTTCAGATCCGCTCCTCTCTCAGCCATGTGGGATGGGGAGGGCATCATTGCTTTTTGTCTCCCTGAGTTCCAGCCACCCTCAAAAACGAGACTTTGACTCTCTTACTGCCTTGAAATGGCCAGTGACGCACCTCTGCCTTTCAATGCCTGCTTCCAGCGGAGGAGGTGGGGGTGGGGGGGGGGAGGGAGGAAGAGGACTCATTTATGTGACTGGGGAGATAGCCAAAGTCTAAAACCCACTGGCTTTTATGTCGCTCTTGGGAGGGGATGGCGTGTAAAGGGACACTTGCAGGTGTGGCCAATCAGGGCTTTTGTGAACATTTATTTATTTATTTATTTTACAAACTAAGACCAGACTCTATACGTTAAAAAATAAAAATAAAAAAAGTTGTCACTTTTTTGCGTTTTTAACTGAGGGTGTGAAACTAGTTAAGCTCATGCCTGTTAGAGTTGAAGCAGAGAGCACAAAGGAGTTCAGAATTTCTCTAGGGTTGGAAGGGAAACGGAAGGCTCATTGAATTCAGGGGAGACACGTGGAGCTCAACTCCAGGGTGGACCCTTGTCCATTGCCTGGAGCCTTGGTCCAGGGTGGATGGACCCTTGTGCATTGCCGGGAGCCTTGGTCCAGGGTGGACCCTTGTCCATTGCCTGGAGCCTTGGTTGAGAAGAAGCCCAAGGCTGCCCCTGGGCACAGTGGGAAGGACACGCACAGGTCCATTAGCAATGTCTGCCCTGCATTCGGAGACAGGGAGGCAACCACACGTTTTCCACCACAAATCTGATGTGGAGAGGGACTTACAGGATTTAGGTGACTTGTCCCAAAGTCACACAAGGCTGGTGACTGGAATTGCTGAGATCAGATCTTAAGTCTCCTGACTTTCCACCCAGTTTCTCTTAGGTCTTTCTGGTTCAGTTAAATTTGCCTCTTCGATGCTGTTTTCTGGGAAACCAAGAATGCCTTGTCATAATAAAAGCTGCTTCTTCTCACAGGAGACATTACAGCTGCAGCCTTTCCGAAGGCCGCTTGGATTCATATATGACTTTGCAGGTGACTTCTGTGGGGGCAGAGTTGCCATGTTCAACAGATAAGAACACAACTCACCTATTTAACTATTTGGACGTCCCTATCTTAAGCAATAATTTCTTGTGCTAGCTGAAATTCAAATTTGAATGCACGTCCTGACTTTAATCTGAGTTTTAGGCCTTGGAGGAGTGAAGTGGGTAAGGGCTTCTTGTGTGTGTGCATGTTTTGATATATCAATGTGCACATATCCTGGGTCCTCACAGTCTCATCTGCCGACCATCAGATTATTTTTTTTTTTTTTTTTTTTTTTTTATTTTTCTGAAGCTGGAAACAGGGAGAGACAGTCAGACAGACTCCCGCATGCGCCCGACCGGGATCCACCTGGCACGCCCACCAGGGGCGGTGCTCTGCCCCCCAGGGGGCGATGCTCTGCCCATCCTGGGCGTCGCCATATTGCGACCAGAGCCACTCTAGCGCCTGAGGCAGAGGCCACAGAGCCATGCCCAGCGCCCGGGCCATCTTTGCTCCAATGGAGCCTCGGCTGCGGGAGGGGAAGAGAGAGACAGAGAGGAAAGCGCGGCGGAGGGGTGGAGAAGCAAATGGGCGCTTCTCCTATGTGCCCTGGCCGGGAATCGAACCCGGGTCCTCCGCACGCTAGGCCGACGCTCTACCGCTGAGCCAACCGGCCAGGGCCATCAGATTATTTTTTACCGATGGCGTGACCACCTGAAAACACCTCTGGTAGCTCTGCTTTCATTTGCATTCTGAAGATAGTAGGACCTGGGTGCTTTCGGTATAAATCCTTGCGACTCCCTGTCATTGTTCTGGGGTCACTGCAGTACCAGTAGGGATGCTCTGCAGGGCTCAGAATGTCCTGTGAAGCTGGAGGGATGAGGGAGTCTTTGTCTCTTCCAGCTGCTCAATGCCTCTCTCTGCCTTTGAGCTTCTCCTCCTTTCGGTGCTTTCAGACCATTTTCGGACTTCTGACCAGTTTGGGCAAGCCTTTCCCCTAAGACGCTCCGCCACCTTCTTGATGACACTGCCACGGAGCCCCGGGGCACATCCTCTGCCACTCATAAACGCCTTCGCCTTCCCACAGAGGGGCTGGTTCTGAATGACTTCATCCTGCGGCTGATCCCCTGGTGTTAGCGTTCTGGACTAATAAAACCTCAATAAAAGTGATGTCAATGCAAGACTCATTTCCTTCCCTATTCAAGTGAGGATGAGATCATTTAAATATATATATGCTAGGATTATTTGGTTTTCTTATTTTAAAGACTCCTCTGGAATAAACATCCAGGCATGCCACCGAAACCTTTAAAGATGATGTTGTTTCTCACTTCATCCTACACTTTCAGGCTTTTTTTTCTTCTTTTATGGGGAAGTTTTTTTTTTTCTCTGAAATCTTTTGGGAACATAGTAATGTATAAGTACCCTGACCATCTAAGAGTTTATATAAAAACATTTTATGTAAAATATGTTTATTATAAAAAAATAAAAGCAAAGTTCAAAGAGTAGAAAATTTAAAATTCCTAGTACTAGCTCATTTTTATGGAGACTTTTTTTAACGCACATATGCAAACACACTTTATGGGATAATTACTGGAAGTATTTTTTAATAAACTATTTTGTTCGGTTAATCTGCCGCGAACGTCTGATGTGCCAATGCCTCTTCGCCCTCAATGCTCTTAATGACTTTTGGATGAATGTCACATGGCCACTTACCCAGCAGCCTGTCATCAAGCTCCTAGGCCAGTCTCTCATCTTACAAACTTTGCTGCAAGGCTCTTCCTGTAATTAAACCTGTGCATCCATTATTAATTGCTTTCTCCAAATACATTCTTAGAAATTGGCGATGTGATTTTTGTTTCTTAGCCAGATCTAAATAGGCATATTTGGCTCTAGGAAGAGAAAGTTGGGATGAGGGCATTTCTTCGCTGCTTCTTCCAGGAAAGGGTGTTGTTCAACTGAAAGTTCTCAGAAGGGAGCAACTATCCTACCTAAAATGGTGACCAGCCATGTGGTTTTGTTTGTTAAAAAAAAAGAAAGCAAAAAGAAAGAATCAGCTGGAAAATGGGTGTTGGCAAACAGGGATATTGTAGGGATTGAGTAGACTCTGTCACCAATGACCAGACTAGAGAAGTTCTCAGCTGGAGACAATTTTGTTCCCAGGGGTCATTTGACCTTGACTGGAGATATTATTGATTGTCATGATGGGAGGGGAGGTGTTTGTTACTGGCCCCTACTGGATTGAGGTCAGGGATCCTGCTGACTCATCCTAAAATGCACCGGACAGACCCACATAACAAAGAGTGATCATGCGCGAAGGTCAATATCGCTGAGGTTGTAGAACAAAAAAAAAAAAAGTGTCAGTGTGTCTTTGGAAACCCTGTTATAACATTTAAACAAGCTGTATTGCAAGTTTTGTGGGCTCTTATTTTTTTCTTCTTCTCCAATGTACTCTCCAGTTGTAAACGTAACCTTGATCTCCCAACCCCACTGAGGGACACAGGAGGTCTGTGGGAGGTGTGGTCCGCTCGCTCCTGGCTCTTGTCGGGATTAATCCTGAGAAGAGTCTGTCTGTGTTTACTGTAAGGACTGTCTTGTGAGGAAAACTGAGAGGCATTCAGGCTGCCTGGTACTTTTCAGCACAATGACACCACTGGTCCCACTGATGATGCTCACCTGGGTTTCTCTTGGCAGCACGAACTCACACCTACAGACCTGGCACAGGTCCACGGGGCCAGTCTTTGTTTCTTGGCCAGATCAGGGGACGCTGGTGCAGTGGGCTACCTGGAGTGTGCCGCACCACCTGCTCCCACCACACTGAATATCTGGATCGTGCATGAGCCTGCCTGGACTCGATGGGCTTAGCAGCCCCCTGCAGTGGGAGGAAACGGTGTTTCCCAGCATTAAAGAAAGAAGCCGGAGGAATGGGGCCTCACCCCCACAGTGCAATGGTCTGTGTTTGAAGCCGTGTCTTAAGCACGTGTGCTTGAGAGACAGGAATGTGTGCCTACGGCAGCATGGGCATTGGGATGGGCAGGCTGGAGTGAGTCCATGCTTAGAAAGGCTTGATGGTGGGCAGACTGCTTGGAGCCTCACTATTCTCATCTCTAACTGGGTGATAGGCGCACTTAACTCGGGATGAGCTGGAAAGTTGCTTGGTTGGCATCCTGAAGCCCTGGATGCTCTACCAGCAGCCCGTGGCTGTTGTGAGCCTGGGAGGGGGACTTCTGTTCCTCACTGCAAGACCGTGGCCCCAAACTCCTGCGGAATTTTCTGGTAAGTGGAGCTGGACCTGGGCCTCTTTGAGAGCTGAGGGCATTCTTGTGCACACATGACAGGCAGCCCTGAGCAGCTCGGGGACGTGTCCCTCCTGCCCTTCTCAGGAGGGGGCACCAGTTTTATTGCACCCGGTGCATTAGAGAGAATCTAGACAGTGAAGGGGTCAAGAGGGGAGCTGTTTAGTTTCCACTTGCTCCCACCCTTGGCTCCCCATTTTCTGCCCTTCTTTGCACTGCTCTGTGCCCAAGACGCCCGTCTCTGACTCTGTCTGTGCATGGCATCACCCAGCCTCCTTGGCCCCCGGCAGGCTCTGGGTTTGACCAGTGGGAGGTATAGCTAGGAGACTGGCGGGCACAGGACAATGTGGCCAGGAGACGTACTGCCCCGGCCTTCTCCCTGCTCTGCCCGGGGCTCGCAGGGGCCAGGTTCTTCTCCAGGCATGGCTTCCCGAGGACAGTCCCTTTTGCTGAGTCTCCAGGTCTCCACTGCATTCGGAAACCGTGACTGCCTCTTCCCCTCAGGCTTTGGAGTGGTGATGAATTTCTGCTGCTGCTAATGCTTGGTTACCCTAACTCCCTGACTTGTTTCTTGTACCACCCCTGCCCCTCTGAATACAGTTCTTCCATTCAATTCTCCATAGTAAAATCCTTCTGCACGTGTCCTGATGCTGGACCTCAAGTGGCATGTCCCCAAGACAGAAGAACGCACGGAGACCTTGGTATATGGCCTTAACTTTGACTTCCTTGTCACGCTTGATCAATATCCCAGCACTGGGCCTCCTGACATGTTCACAGCCATGTCCCTCCTTCTAGGAGGGAGGGAGATGGGAGAGACACTGCTTTTCCTGAAGCTAAAATAAGGTACCAGGTCAAAAGGACTCAGCATAGTGCTCGTTGCTATGAAGGCACAGAGCAAATGGTCACTGCAGGTATCACAATGCACTGGTTGATGGCCTCTCAGGAAACATGACATTGGTGTAGTCCAGGGGCAGTCAACCTTTTTATACCGACCGCCCACTTCTGTATCTCTGTTAGTAGTAACATTTTCTAACTGCCCACCGGTTCCACAGTCATAGTGATTTAGAAAGTAGGGAAGTAACTTTACTTTATAAAATTTATAAAGCAGAGTTATAGCAACTTAAAACATATACTAATAATTACTTTCCAAGTACTTTATGTCGGATTTTCGCTAAGTTTGGCAGAAGAAATCTTTATAAAACAACTTACTATAGTTAAATCTATCTTTTATTTATATACTTTGGTTGCTCCGCTACCGCCCACCATGAAAGCTGGAGCGCCCCCTAGTGGGCGGGAGGGACCAGGTTGACTACCACTGGTGTAGTCAGTAATCTAGGGTGGCTTTTAAAACCCCACTTTCAGTCTTGTAACTCTGTTAGCCAGGGAATGAATTGGTATGTATGGCCCTTTTTTGATTCCACAAAGAGTAATCTTCAAGATGCTTTTTTTTATATCATTATCAAAGACAATTGCATGAATGATTGCATGTTCTTGGGTATTGATGTCAACATTCAGAACATTAGAGGAGAAGAAGTGTCTTAGCAGAGAATAATACCTCCTTTCATGAGACGTGTCGATTGGCAGCCAACGTTGTGACATCCTGTAGCACGAGGTCACCACAGAGGCCAGGTTCGTGTCTTACAAAATACTTAGGCAATTTAGAGCAAGTGCCATGAAAAAAATTAAATGATATCAGAGAAAAGTTGTCCTAGCCAGACACCCCTTGCCTCCTGCAGACAAAAATAAATGTGGTTTTGATTTTACAGGGACACAGCCTACAGAGGTCACCTGTGGCCTTTGACTATCAGTCAGATTCTCTTTTTCTGGTCCTGGCACCTTTATTTTTCTTTGGGGACCACCTCTTCCCCAGCCCCAGGCCACGTGATTTAAGAGACTGATTCTGTCTCCAGCTCTGGGTGAACCTGTGATATAGGCATGGCCAATGGGAACAACATATCCCTTTAGTCGGTCATTGATTGAGAGATAACTCTAGCAGAACCAATCTTAGATAAAAGGCTGTCATCCTCTGGTTTTTGGTTGGGTGTACTGAAAAAGAGGAAGAGAAATGGATATATGCTTTGTGATAGTAAGAGGGCTTACAGAGGTTCAGGGGCGCAAGTCCAATTGAAAAGAATGAGATTCTCTTCTGTGAAAGTCCCAGCAGAATCTGATTGGCTCTGATCGAATCACTTGAACCAATGACTTTGGTGAGCAGAATGCTCGGCTCTGATAGGTTAGGCTTGGGATTTACATACTGTGGGAGTCAGTGCCCCTTAGAAGCTCAAAGAGCCAGTGTGTGTAGGAGGGTGGCCCTACAGAGAGGAGTCAGCTAGGAATACCAGAAGAAAAAGATATGAAATGCATGCTAGATAGAAAAAAACCAAAGAAGTTCAAGTAGTGCAGGGGTTGGAGGGCCACTGATGGCTTTGAAGCCGTGGCGTGACATTGTGACATGATCAGACTAGCGTTTTAGAAGAGCAAGTCCAACCTAATGTGGGGTATGGATGGGGGGCGGGGCTTTAGATACAGCAAAGGATCAGCTAAAAAGTCTTTATAGTGCAGGGAAGTGGTGAGCGCGGGAAGGAAACCCCGGCGTTGGGAACGGAAGCGCACCATGACGCAGAAACGCGCACGAAGTGTCCAGAACCAGGGACTCTTATGCAGAACAAATTCAGTGGGGACGGGAAGGGAGACATCTAGAATGTGTTTAAGGGTTTAGTTTTGGAGATGGAGCAGGGGGTAGGAACGCCATTCACAGAAATTGGAGCTACAGAAGATGAGAGAGAGGAAGGTGTGAAACAACAAAGAGTTGATATCTGTAATGAATTTATGTCCACATTTTTTTTTTTCATGGAGTGGCAGAGAAAAAGTATATTTGGAGTTTATGGATTTTTTTCACAATAAACAACATCATTCACAATAACCAATGATCTGGATATGCCCCTGGCACGCACGGGTACAAGGACACACACGTGCCCTGTAAATGTGTAACCCAGGTACACGTGTTCCGGCACGCGCTGTTTTGTATTAGCCTCATTCTTTCCCTTTGTGTGTATTTTGCTCTTATTCTCCCTTGCTCTGACTAATGTGCTCTTTCCGCACTTCGTGTATCTTTGTAAGCAGCTTTAGACTGTTCTGAAATGAGATGGTATCGAGTCAATAAATACTTCTTCATGCATATTCATTCCAAGTCAGCCCTTACAAAGAATGATTGGAATGAGGCACGGAATGTTTTAAGACAAAATTGCTTTTCTACTTTCTTTCCACAGATATCCATAAATGGGGATAACTTGTATTTGTCTTTTTTTTTTTTTAAGGAATAAAAGACACCTGCATTTGCTTAACAGTTTATCGCTCTCATACTGAAATAGCCTTTTATTTTCCACTTTCACTTTCTAATGCCCATCACCATTCCACCAGATGTTTCAAAATAAAATGTATCTCTGGGCCTAGAACCAGCTAGAGAATGTTTAGTTAAAAAAGCTACTCAAAACAGCCTTTATACTGACAGGGGCATTTAAAAAATAAGCAAGTAAACAATGTTTAAAAAATGAATACATTAATGGATTATGGTGAGAAAAAAATTACATGACATCATAATCTTGGGGATCATGGCTATTATCAACAATAACATCTCCATTCCCAGTTTCTCCACCAAGTTCCGTTGTCTTCAAAGGGACCATGTTTTCGTGTTCCCCAGATTAAGGTCTTCTGTTGGCTGTTCTTCACAATTTCCTGCCTGGATGGACAGGTTTGGGTGTGATCTAGAGGCAGGTGACTATCTCAAAACCAGCTTTGCTTAGTCATCTTTGTCTGAGGGGCACTGCCCTTGGTCTGCCGGACCCGCATCTTGACGTAGAAAGGAAGGAAGCAATGGACAAGGGACAGGAGCAGAGGAAGACGGCGGGGGGCAAGACAGGCGTGGAAGTGGGGGAGCAGGCACTGCCCGCATACACCTCTGCTTGGTGACTGTGCAGTCACCTCTGATGGCGGCCGCACCCCGCTCTGGGGCACACGGGGGTGGCACACTTCCTCATGAATAGAGCCCGCGACCCTCCAGCTGGCATTCGAGGTTCTCACAGATATGGCCCAGGGACTCCTTTCCTTGGTCTCTGCTCTCACTTTTCATGGTTTGTCCCATTGTTGCACCTCTGTCTAAAGTGCCCCTTCCCCATACTGGCCGCTCCAAGTCCTGTCCATCACTTCAGGCCCAGGGGACAGAGATTTCCCCAGCTCTCCTCTCTCTTCCTCCTAATTTGGGAATGACCTTTCTGCCCTGAGCGTTCCTTCCACAGCCTTGTGTCCCTATCTCCAGTGTGGCGCTGAGCATCGTTGAGCATGTTTGTTTTCAGAATTCTAGGTATCGTGCGTGTGCTTGTGTGTGTACGTGCGTGTGTGCGCATGCGTGCCATTTCCTTCCTTGTATCCTTTCACAGTCGATGGTTCTTCCTTTACTTTCAAAGAACCACCGTGGTGATTCACACACAGGAAGCATTAAAAAATTTATTAACCAAGTGATCGGAGAGAGGAATGCACGGAAGGAGGGTTAGAAAAGACCGAAAGGGAGAGAAGAAGGGAGGACTGTCGCTATCAGCTAAAGGAGCGGCAGATGACAGAATTACGGGCGAGATGAACTGAGGAATTGCCGTTCAGTGGGAATGCGGGCTGACACCATGGGTCTAGGGAGGTGTGAGACTTGGAAGCGACCGCTATTTGCTCAGGCGTCTGGTCCTTCTCCCTTGTCCTCCGGTTCACTCCTCCCATCAGCTCACTCATAAATCAGTGAACATATGCTTTGCTTTATCTACGTTTAAATTTCAGATACCTAGAAAAGCCACGAGACTCAAGGTCTCTGCCGCAGCGTAAAGTAACTCCCTTCTTCATGAGAAAGCCAAGAGGACAAATCCTTGTCTTGGGAAATTACCAAGCCGATGGCTGCAGGAGAACGACCTTCCCGCGGGTCTCAAGAACCTGCTGCTCTGCGTTTCCATGGCCCCTCCCAGGCCCGCTCTCTCTGCAGGGCATCGCCCCTTCCTGACTGCAGAATGCTGCTGGGGTTCTGAGGGTGGTCTGGGAGAACACGGGGCTGCGTTCCTCGTCCCCTTCTCACCCCTCCCATCTGCTCACAGACACACGCCTCAGCACACGTCACGCTTTCCCCTGGTCACGGCCCCCGTTGGGTCAGCCTGTCTGCTTTGGTGCTCCCCACATTCTAGCCTGGATGAAGGTAGCGACTTGGTCTTATCTTAACTCGTTATTAAATCTGACCCAGCATCGTAGTGTCTAGTTCCTAATGGCTCAGTTCAAGGGTTGTGGAGTCAACAGACAGGGTGCGGCAAAAGTAGACCCGTAGTGGTACCCACTTCCCGTACGCTAACTAATAAATAAATATTAATACAAGCATAACTGCTGTGTTTTAGGTGCAAGCCTGAAAGAAGAAACAACAACAACAACAAAAAATAATGATGACTTTGCTTTTAACTTGCTTGGAATTACTCAGCATGACTTACCTTTGGTTTCTGACTAACTATAGAGCCTGCTGAGAATTGTCAAAGACTTTTGTCTGGGGCGTTATGATTCTTTTAAATACCAGGCAAACACTGTAGTTCTGTAAAGATTTAATGAGACGATTTCATTGCCAGGTGGTTTTATCACTCAGGGAATTTAATAAAAAATTTGTCAGCATTGCCTTGAATTTGTTTAAATATTTATGAACACCGCTTTCAAGAAAATTCATATCTGGGGTTGTTGCTTTATGTAATTCATTTTGGTGGGGTTTCAACAGGGCGATGGTTCATCTTGTTCTGATAGATTTTGCCAGGACTGTCTGTAAATACTCTGGAGTGTGAGCGGGAGTCTCTTTGATCTCGTATCTGTTTGTTCCACCTCCCAGGGCCCTGGGTTACATCAAAGTGTCTCCCACAAGGGTTTCAGAGCGTTCTGATCAGTGGTCCCGATCACAGCTCATCGTCTTCTGATATGGAATCTAGATAATCTGTGTCCACGTACAGGAGGAAGCCGGAGAACAAGCTGTCCGCCCAACCTGGGTCCGAGAAGAGGCCGTTCTGGTCCGTGAAGAAGATCTCCAGCCAGACCTCATCCTCCGGCTGTAGATAGATGACCGTGGACCCCGAAGCCACGTCATGGTTCCCTGTGTTGGCGTCAAAAGTCTTTATCCGGTACTGCCCATTGTGCACCAGCCCAATCGCCAGATGCTTATTTGCCAAGGTGATATCGTAAGAAAAGTAGTAGATCCCGGGGAAAGCGCAGATGAACTTGCCCGTGGCCGGGTTGTAGTGCTCTCCCTCATTGAAGAGGACCTTGTTAAATACGATCGGCAGCCTCTCCTCCGGGTAGCTGGTTGTGATGCCGACAGAGAAGGCGGATTTGAGCACGATGCTCCCGCATCGACACACGCCCGGCAGCCCTGGGTCCCCTTGGTCTCCTCTGTCTCCTTTCTGGCCCGGAGGCCCAGCTGGACCGACTTCTCCTTTCTCTCCCTCTGGTCCTGTAGGCCCCTTCTTCCCAGTTTCTCCTTGGTCCCCTTTCTCTCCAGCAAGGCCCAGCGGTCCAGTCTTACCTCTCAAACCTTTAAGAGAAGAGTTTGCTGTTTAATGAACAGTTTCTTTCTTTCTTTCTTTTACAGAGACATAGTCAGAGAGAGGGATAGGCAGGGACAGACGGAAAGAAACGGAGAGATGAGAAGCATCAATCATTAGTTTTTCATTGCGCATTGCGACACCTTAGTTGTTCATTAATTGCTCTCTCATATGTGCCTTGACTGCGGACCTTCAGCAGACTGAGTGACCCCTTGCTCGAGCCAGCGACCTCGGGTCCAAGCTGGTGAGCCTTTGCTCAAACCAGATGAGCCTGCGCTGAAGCTGGCGACCTTGGGGTCCTCTGCATCCCAGTCCGACGCTCTGTCCACTGCACCACCGCCTGGTCAGGCTTAATGAATAGTTTCTCTAAGTACAGAGTGACAAACAGCATGCCCATGTAGTCCCGTGTACCCTAAATGTGTCTTTTCAGACAACGTTCAACTGTAGACTACTAAACAATCACTTAAAAAAAAATCACTGGTGCACGAAAACGGAAATAGAAAATTGTCATCAGAATTTCAAGTACAGTACATCTCCCTGAGTATGTGAGAAATCATATACATCCTGACTAATTAAAAACAATCAATCATCATACTGATGATGAATTACCTGTCACTAGATTAGTCACATACAGGTACTCATCACTGCAGGGGGAATTTAAGGAGGATGCTGATGATATTATTCTCCAGAGTGGGGTCCTGAGGGGCAGACAGAGCCAGGCGGGACCTGCGCGGCCATTCAGCCTCCTGCCTTATTCTGCTATTAGTATTAATAATAAAAGAATGAATCAAAATGAGATTAGCCCCTATGATCACGGACGATGTTCCACAAGCAGTATTTTACTTACGCGCGTTAGCTTCTTAAGTTCCGCACCAGTTTTATGGACTAAGGATTATTATGAGTTCCATGGACTAAGGATTATTATGATTTCCATCGTAGAGGAAGAGGCTGACCACAGAGACGTTTGTTTGCTCAGGGAAACAGAGCTGGTGAATGATGGAGCTGCGACCAGAACCCGTGCCTGCCCGACTCCGGAGTCTGAGCCATTTGGGCAGCGGCTAAATGTAAATCGTCAAGTGCACCCGGTGCCCTAGCGAGGGCTCCGGATACTGCAATAAGCTCACGGCGGTGTCTGCTGCCCCCTGTGCCGCGCGTCTGTTTTGGAGGAGAACACTGAGTCCGGAAGAGGGGAAGCAAGGCGAGGACGGAAATCCAAGTCTTAGCGGAATGATGCTTCCCCTTCTTCAAGGTACCTCTGACCTTTGGGGCTGGAATCAAGAATCCTAAGTTCTGTTTGTCTCTGCAGCTAAGGGTTGTATCGTTTTAAGCAAATCCTTTCATTTCTCTGGGTCTCCTTACATATAGAAAAGACACAGTAGCTGTGAAAGGATTTCAACAAATTCAAAATCACCATAGTGAAGTATTTTCTGTTCATCTAATTTTTTTTTTATGTCTACCGATCAAGAAATAGTTATCGTGGCTTGAAAGTGATAAGCAATACCTAGTTAATTTTTAAACTGTATGGTGTCATAGCAGAGACTCCACAGCATAAAACAGGTCATTCCATTTTCTGGCCAAATCCATTCCATAAATAGTGTTCGTGTAATGATACATTCTCCAAAATATCCATATTGTTGGTAACTGGTAATGTCCTTTGGTAGTCAGGGAAAATATATTGTTGATATGTTGTGCACTTTATTCTCAGGGACTCTTATTAAGTCAAGCCTTTTTATTTTGATAGTGCTTTGATTTTGTTTATTTGAATATTACATAGGCATCAGTGTATGAATGTGATCATTTTTCAGTTATTTGGCAAATATAGCAATGAACTGTTCTGGATTATGTAAATTTGAAAAGAATTAAAGCTTTACTCTTAAAACATCAAATATTTTGTTTCTATGGTACACAAAAGATGTTAATAATAATAATGTAACTTTTTTGTGAGTGACTAAGATCAGCATTATTACTGATCATAGAACTGTTCTTTTAGCTGTTTTTAAATAGAAATTTTACTGGCTTCAACAAGAATACAATCTGGTATTTATTTCTTGAAATAAGGCTGTAATAGTCTGACCTCTCAATATTTAACTTTTTGGGGGGGTAGAAATATAATATGAATATTATTTTGCTAATAAATTAACTTTTGAATCAAAGACAACAACTTCTAAATTATTTTATCTTCAATAGGAGCTTAACTTTTGCTTGTCTTCATCAGTGACTTTTGATGCATTAATTAAAAAAACATTTTGGCATCAGTAACAATCTGGCCATTAAATTTCATTATGTGCTCAAATCCTTTTGTCTCTATGTCTTTGGGAAAATCAGTTCTTGTCTGAGTTCCATATGCTCCATTTGTGATACGAAGAAATTAGATCCAAATTCATTCCAAACCTGGTGGAAAGAGCAGTATACAGTGACTCAGCAGACCAGGGGTAAAAGCCTCGTTCAGCCACGAATTAGGTGAATTGGACGAATGGGCTTCCTCTCTCTGACTTTAGCTTCCCAGACCTTGAGAGGAAGGTGTTGGATTAGATCACTTGAGATTTCATCCGATTGAAAATTCTTTGACATCAAATCATAAATACCAAGATGCAAATTTACAATGAAAAGTTCTTCATAATTCCAATGTTGGGATTTTTCTGCAGTTATTGACTACTCTGACTGCTGGGACTTAGATAATCAGGGACTAACTGTAATACTTTATAGTAATTCTTCCTGTTTGCCTGACATATTTGCTCCTGCGCCAAGGACCAATGAAGAACAGGAAGAAGGGATAGCTCGTTCTCCATCTCTGTACTCAGTCAGACACATGGTTGTGTGGAGAGGAGAATTATGGAGAAAGTATTGCCTATGCTTAAGTATGGAAGCTTTTACAGAAAGGATTTCTTCTTAACTCTCCATGATATGGGTTTACAAAAATTTTTTTCAGTTTATTACTTTCTTCTATTCTTCCACCCACCCATTCATCCATGGATTTTTTTTTTTTTTTTGTATTTTTCTGAAGCTGGAAATGGGGAGAGACAGTCAGACAGACTCCCGCATGCGCCCGACCGGGGATCCACCCGGCACGCCCACCAGGGGCGACGCTCTGCCCACCAGGGGGCGATGCTCTGCCCCTCCAGGGCATCGCTCTGTTGCGACCAGAGCCACTCTAGCGCCTGGGGCAGAGGCCAAGGAGCCATCCCCAGCGCCCGGGCGGTCTTTGCTCCAATGGAGCCTTGGCTGCGGGAGGGGAAGAGAGAGACAGAGAGGAAGGAGGGGGGGGAGAAGCAAATGGGCGCTTCTCCTATGTGCCCTGGCCGGGAATCAAACCTGGGTCCTCCGCACGCCAGGCCGATGCTCTACCGCTGAGCCAACCAGCCAGGGCCATCCATGGATTTTACATGCATGCATGCATCCCCCTAACGCCCTGGTTGGCAAACTGCGGCTCGCGAGCCACATGTGGCTCTTTGGCCCCTGAGTGTGGCTCTTCCACAAAATACCACATGCGGGCGCTACCTCGATAAGGAATGTACCTGGCCCTGGCCGGTAGGCTCAGCGGTAGAGCGTCGGCCTTGCGTGCGGGGGACCCGGGTTCGATTCCCGGCCAGGGCACATAAGAGAAGTGCCCATTTACTTCTCCACCCCCTCCTTCCTCTCTGTCTCTCTCTTCCCCTCCCGCAGCCAAGGCTCCATTGGAGCAAAGACGGCCCGGGCACTGGGGATGGCTCCTTGGCCTCTGCCCCAGGCGCTAGAGTGGCTCTGGTCGCAGCAGAGTGACGCCCCGGAGGGGCAGAGCATTGCCCCCTGGTGGGCAGAGCGTTGCCCCTGGTGGGCGTGCCGGGTGGATCCCGGTCGGGCACATGCGGGAGTCTGTCTGACTGTCTCTCCCCGTTTCAAGCTTCAAAAAAAAAAAAAAAAAAAGAATGTACCTACCTATATAGTTTAAGTTTTAAAAATTTGGCTCTCAAAAGAAATTTCAAATGTTGTACTGTTGATATTTGGCTCTGTTGACTAATGAGTTTGCCGACCACTGACTTAACCCAACTCATGTTGATTGACCATCTGCTACCATGCCAGGCACTGTACCAGTGGCTAAGTGAGGCGTTAACATCAGTTACACCTGCTTCACCTTCAAGTTAGCTGTTATTGCATATTACGTTGTGATATGGGTCTTCATCCAGTTCATAAATATCCAATGCCATATAATAAACCAGGATTATCTATTTCCTGAGGGAGTTCTAGTGTGATTTGAAGATTATTCATACGGATGTGCATTCAGACTAGATTAAGTGCTAATTATACACTACAACAGCAATTGCTATAGACCAGTGAAGGAGACAGATATTTTAACAGAAAATTTATAATTCAGTGTAATAAGCTATGTATTCTGTAATTTAGCATAGGGAAATGGAACAAAAATTATTCTTGATTCTGCCTGCACTTGGTGGGGGTAAAGTGGTGGGGATGTTCCCCAAGGGTCCATGAATAAGATGACCTGCGTGGTGTCACTCAAGTGGGAGGGGAGAAGAGATGCTCTCAGCTATGTTGTGTCCTGTTCCAGCCACATGAAAAACATGTCCCCAAAGCCCCAGGGCTCTGTTCCTGTTGTTTACAGGTGAGATGTGCATCTCTTCCTCAATCACAACTGCATTCTTACTTTTCTTTTTTTAGCTGTTATATATCCTCATGTATGTACATGTGCATATTGAATTTAAATGATCTCAGGTCGGAAAAGACATTTATATTTAAATCTCCATTTTTTTTCATTTGTAACATTATTGTGATTGTGGATTACAATAATTGCTAACAGGATTATGGTCAACAGTTAAGTATTAAATGTAAAATTTCTGACACATAGGTGTATTAAGTTCTTAATAAATGGTTATGATGATGATAATGGCACACAGGTTGGGTCAAAAGTAGGTTTACAGTTTATTCCTGTATTATTATTTACTAATTATTGTATTATTTCCACACAAACAACTGTAAACCTACTCTGCCCCACCCTGAATCGCAATTGTGTTTTTCCACATTGGCCTGTCATCCCCAGATGTTTGCTTGTTAAGGCAAGGACAGCATCTCATTCAGGGCTGTGTTCTCAGCGTCTAGAACCATGTTCGCAACCGGGAGCAACTTTGCACTGCCCACCAGGGGAAAGCGGGCAATGTCTGGAGACAGTTTTGGTTATCATGATTGGTTGAGGTATTGCTGGTATATAGGGGGACGTTGCTAAATATCTCACAATGCACAGGATAGTTGTCCAACAGGAAATAGTTACTCAGCTCAAAATGTCATTTGTGTGGTGGTCGTGAAACACTGGTCTAGACCAATCCTGGATAGGAATAGGTGTGCAAAAAGCTTGTGGAATGAATAAATGAATGGATAAATGGATTGATGAGTTTGGGGTGTAGCTAGCTCATACACGGTTTACATTGTAGCAGTTATAAACATCTGATTTCATCTGAATGCGTCTCCATAAATGGGTCTTTCAATAACAGTAGAACTACCTCATAAAACAGATCACTCATTTCTAGTGTATTATATAGTTTAGATATTCACAAACTTAGCTGGGACTCATATTTGCAGATCACAATGTCATAAGTAACAGCAGTTAACATTTACTGAATTCTTACCACAGGACACTTATTCTATTGCATGTTTTACGTGTATTATTGTCCTTCATCTTTACAATCACCCTTACTACCCCCATTTACAAATCAGGAAACTGAGGCTTAAAGAGGCTGTTTTCCCAATGATACTGAGTAGTAATTGAAGGAGCCAAGATTTCAGCCTAAGTCTTTCTGACTCCAATGCATGTTAGAATGATCACTATAGCATTGCTTGCAGGCACAGTGAACTAAAAGGGCTGGTAACACCTAACTACACATGTTCCTCATGTTACTACAGTATTTAAAGGATATTCATGATCATGACACAGCAATCAGTTGTGTTCATAGGTGCTGCTATACAGTAGGGTTTGAAAGATAAGAAGTAAACTCCAAATTAATGGTTCTTTATCTGATTTTGAACTTTAAAGATTCTTCATCTAATATTGGACAATATTCATGCATTTGATAGCTATTGATTTGCCAACTATTTTCTGCACGACAAATTCACCAGTAATTTGAATATACATTTACTGTTTCGTATAAATGAGGTGCAATGACTAGAGAGAAACATGTTTCTTGGGTCTACTGAAATGTCCTGCTTATCTTTTGTCTCAGTGTTTTCGCTGAGACTGTGTTTTCAAAGATCAATTCCAAATCTCTCCTCTTTAAGGGTTAACACGGCCTCTCTAGATTTTAATTCATTTCACTCTGAAGGTTCGCAGAATCTGGCAAGCTTCTTGGGCCAACTTATTTGGGGGAAGCAAGTGGAAATTACTGAAGACTAGAGGACATTGTGTTGCTGTCAAAAGCTTTAAGAAACCTTTTTTCCCCCCACCGCTACAAGACAGGTGGGAAAGTAATGAATTAGGAAGGTAGGCAATACAGTACTTTGTCATTCCATCTTTGAAAAACGAAAATCTAGGAGCCCTGTATGTGTCTTTGTTCAGCGTGTTAGAGCAGAGCATGGTACCCATGCTTTTGGCTCCTAATTCTGCCTCTGTTTCACCCCCTCCCGTCCATCTGTCTATCCATCCATCGTGCTCTCTCACATGCGGGGACCGCTTGCTGGCTGTTCCAGCCCAGTGGTCACGGGCAGCTGAGGTGGGAATCCAGGCCTGCCAGTCACTGGCAATGCTTTGACCCGTGGCATCGCTCAGTGCGCTCATCCCTAAAATGTGAGGCCTTCCGCCTGAAAGAGCTGTCAGGACCGTGAAATGAGAACGCACACAAAAAAGTTTAGAGCAGGGTCTGAAGCATAGTCAAGGCGCAATCAATTGTTACGGTTAATGCCAGGGGGAAGTCCAGGATGGACGGGAGGAACTGACCCCATTCGAAAAAAGCAACAGAGACAGCGCGTAGTTTTCAGGTGGACGAAGGAGGTGGGTTTGCAGGACCTCCTCCCTCCTTACCTGCAGCGCCCTTCTCTCCCTTCTCTCCTTTCCGGCCGTCTCTCCCATCTCGTCCTGGAAGGCCAATCCGACCATGGTGCCCAGGGGAACCGTTCGCTCCAGGGGGGCCTGGAGGACCCGGTAAGCCGGGGATGCTACAGATATATCTCGGGGAGTAGCTCTCTCCTTTGAACTGACTGCCCCGAGGCTGTCCGCTTGCACAGATGGCAAAACTTGTAACATAGAGCAGGACAAACATCTTTGGCTCTGCAAGAAAGAACACACAGACATCAATGCACCCTCTCAGGTGGGATTTTAGTGTAACTGAACACAAAAAGGGGTACTTGCAGCAAGGTCACGTTTTCATGGCTCTGAAAAAATGTTTTCACGAATGTAGAAAAACATTTTCACGAATGTAAAAATCCACTGTTCACCTTCATAATTCCGCTGAAAACTATTAACACGTTATTACTGATAGGGAGTTCTCAGTGCCCCACAGAGCGTTGGTGGTGTGAAGGAGTGATTTAAAAACTTTTAAAATAAATCTCTTTGCTGCATATTTTCTGCAGGAATCAATGATCGACTTTGCTAAACAATATTTTCTTTTCACCAAAGTAATGCATTAAAAAAAAAAAATCAGGGATGCAAATAAAGAAGATGAACATCAACATCATTCTCATACCTGCTGATAATCACTCTTCACATTTTGAGTTTATATCCTTCCAATTTCTTTTTTCTGCTATACACTTTGTTAAGCTTTTCACATAATATATCATGAGCATATTTCCATGTCAAAAATATTCAAACCTTAAAAACATTCAAAATTTAAATATTCACAACATTAAAACCGTGTTGGACTTGTCTCTCCTACCCTTTCTGTACAGAATGCCGGCACGAACACGTGCCCCCAGCTATCTGCCGATAGAAGTATGTGCCGGGACCCCTACATCCCAGCTTTGCACGCATCCCCGGTTGTTGCCTCAGCATTTCTGGGCTTCTGAAAGCAGGAGAAAGAAAGCGGCTTTTCCAGGAGACCCGTGTTTTCCACTCAGTTCTCATGTGTGATGCCAATTAGCGTTAACCGGAATACTCTGCATGTCCTGAGGGGGGTCTCAAACTTTCACTTGAGGTCTGCAGGATGCAGTGCCCTGGTGCCCACGAAGCTGTCAGCAGTGGGGCTCCATTAAATAACTGGATGAAATCAAAGTATGCCTGGTGTCACATGCTCCCAGTCGGGCAGGCGACAGGTCTCTGCAGCCATGATCTGATAAGACTTGGTTTTTCCCTCCATAAAGCCTGGCAACTGACAATGACAGGTTATTTACTGTCACGACATAGGGCGTATGGGCTGAAGGGTGGGCAGTGCAGGCTGGGACTCCCGCTCGTCTGTGCTGAGTGGGCCCAGCGTTCACAGCGTCTGGATGGGAGAATGCACGCATGCCGTCCTGGGGCCGTGTGCAGGAGCAGTTTGTGGACGGTTGGACCTCTGCTTTAATAGGAAATCTGTACAAGGCTTGATATATGTGCTTGGTACGTACGCGCCCAAAGGGAAAACTATAAAATGTGGGAAAAGCAATTGGATAAAATTTCTTTGTTGTTGTTGGGGTTGGTTTTTTTTTTTTTTTTTTTTTTTTTTTTTTTTTGACAGCCTCATCAGAAAATTAACCAGGCGCATTGTACCACTTTTATGGTACCCATGGGGAAATTGCAACATCTTGGAATTAGACCCAGAAATTTGCCAGAGCATAGGAATGACAAACTGAGAAAAACAGTGTGCACATGTAGCTTGAAACAGATCTGATTCTTAGAAATCTTACTGGTGAAAAACTGAAGTATCCAATATAGGCTCTGTCTCCTTGACCAAATATTACCAGCGGGTACTCTCCTCCGCCCCCCCCCCCCCCCCCCCCAGAAAATCAAGGGAAACATCTTTGCCATGCTCTGTCTGCTTGATTTGTCATATGGCACAAATTCAAAACTACTGATCTTATGGCTCAACCAGGATTAAGGTACTCTCTGAAAAGCCTACGGGTCTGATAAAAATACAGCCCTTTCAAATGTGCCTCAGATGAAAGAAATGGAAAAAAGAGTCTTTAACCACGCCCCCTGCTACAATTAAAACAAGATGCATTAGTTGCATTGCTAGTTCTTCTTTCTTGTAAAAAAAAAAAAAGAAGATCAGAGGGTGCTCTGAGGAAGGATTGGAAGAGATGTTCACACAAGATAGTCATAAAAAGGCTTTCAACCAGACACGGGAGGGGCGGCTGCAGCCCAGGCGGGGGGCTGGCTCCAGGAGGGACTGGAAATTACGGGGAAAGAAGTCGCTTCGGGCAGTGGCATCTCAGACGCTCTCGTGAAGGCACTAAAACCACAAGTCAGGGATCAGTCTACAAAGAAGCGTGGGGTGAGGGTCTAGGTTATGCTGGATGGAGAAAGCAGACATTTTAGATGCACTTGGAAGAAAGGGTCATAACATTTCCAGTAGCCAGGCAACCAGGTGCTCAGAGGAGGAGTAAATTAAGCAATTGAAACAAGTACATTCATAGAACAAATGGTTTGCCTTTCTTCCACTGAGGCGTGCACGCGGGTGTTTTCTGTACAGTGGTCTGAATGCCGGAAGCATCCTCAGGTAGCGTCTCTCTTTTGTAAGGCCCTCAAAGTGATTACCCACTAACACCCCTCATCAGAATTGAAGAGCACGCGCTGTGGTGTCCACTGCGTGAGGATGGGGTGCTTGCGAGTAGCCAGCTGGTTCTTGGGACTCCCTTCAACCGGATGACAAAGGAGTGTGGAGTACGATGGGAAACTGCAGTGGCCTTAGCCTGCCATTGGTTCTTTATTTCACTTAAAAGTCGAAACGCCTCATGGCAGTTGGTGTATTAGGTCTTATTTGGCTTGGCACCAAGCCTCCTTCTTCCTGACCTCCTCTCCTCTTCTCCTTCCCTTTCTCCGCTCCAGTCACACGGAGTCCCTGGCTGTTCCTCCGACACCAGGACTGCTCTGCCTTAGGTTCTCCCCTGTCCAGTCTCTTGGCCCAGAACTCTGTCCCCCAGACGTCCCCCTGTCTCACTCTCTCATCTCCTTCTTCGAGTCTTCGCTGAAATGTCACCTTCCCCTTGAAGCCAACTCTCAGCCTGTTGTTGAACATTGCAACCCTCCTTCTCCCACCTTATTCCCCACCCTCATTCCGCTGGCTTGTCTTCTATTCCACATTACGCTTATCACCCTCTAACTCACTAGCTCATTCTCATCTTTATTATCACTTTTTATATTGACGATCTCCATCTGCTAGAGTGTAAGCTCTACGAGGCCAGGAGCTCGGAGTCGCTGATGTCTCCCACCATCTAGAACAGTGTGTAGCACAAACCTCCACTCAGACTGGGGACAGAGGAGAAGATTATTCCGTGTGTGTGTGTGAAAAATGTGAGTTTTGTAGAAAAAAAAATAACTAGAAGGAATGGAATATGACAATATCACAAGAGAGAGAAAGGATTTAAAGAAATATTCCTGAAATGTATGGGTTCCTTTTGCAGAATTTGAGAAATATAAATAAAAGACGTGGGTTGTTTTAATTTTTCATACTCTAAATATACTTTAAATATGTATTTTTTTGTATAGGTAGAACATGTACAGCCTGGTGTCTATAATGAGCAATACTGTATTATATACTTGAAAGTTGCTAAGATAGTACAAATACTGATCGACTTACGACCTATGCAACTTATGACCATTCGACTTTATGACCACAATCGCTAGCCACGACTGCTCCGCGTCTGGCAGCACAAGCGTTGCCCAGCTGGGCGTACGACAGTGCGGACCAGCTTCTGGCAGCACTACCGTCTCCGCATGCACCATTTCAACTGTTATCCCAGACTCGGTTCAGCAATTTGTGTTTCGTGTCTTGGATATTTTTTATCAAACCCCTCCCAAGATGTCTACCAAGAGGAAATTGTCTTTGCAAATATTAAACCAGTTGTACTGGTAATGCAGTGTTTTACTTCAACCTGACGAATGTAAAAATAAGAAAGAAAATGGTGTAGAGATGATACAAATGGCATAAAATGAACAAAGAAGATTGTGATATATAACAATAATGAAAGAAAATTATGATAAAATATGACTTAAAGATTTTTATAACATCATTTCACAGTACTGTACATATAGCCTACTCAACTTACGACCAAATCGTGTTACGACCGGTCTGTCAGAACCAATCGTGATCGTAAGTCGAGCACTAGCTGTACATCTCAAATGTTCTCACTATACACAGAAAATGATAATTATGGGAGGTGATAAATGTCTTAACTAATCTGATTGTGGAAATCACTTCACAAAAACCAGGACTGTAAATCCACAAGTGATTGTGTACCAAATCTTCACATTGTATCTCTGACACACAACATTATTTGTCAAATATATCTCAGTAAAGTTTGAAAAAAAATTGTAGCTGGTAGAAATGCACAATGCAAAACAGTATGGTGGTTTCTCTAAAAATTTCATACAGAATTACTGTGAGATCCAGCAATTCTACTTCTGGACATATACCCAAAAGAAGTAAAAACAGGAACTCAAAAAGATAGCTGTGCCTCCCTGTTTATAACAGTGTTATTCACAATAGCCAAAAGCTGAAAGCAATACCAGCGTCTACTAACAGATGAATGAACAAAATAGGGTCCATTCACACAGTGGAATATCACCCGACCTTTAAAAGGAAGGAAATTTGACACCTACTACAACATGAAAGAATCTTGAAAACTTTATGCGAAGACAAATGTTTCATGGTTCTACCTACATGATGTAACTAGAGCAGTCAAGATTGCAGAGACTGAAAGGAGAATAATAATTGCCCGGGCTGGGGGCGGGATGGGGAGGAGGAAAGGAAGCCAGGTTTAATGGGTGCACAGTGCCAGTGGAGGAAGATGAAGGTGAAAATGTACCGGAGACAGATGGTGGTATGACGGTTGTACAACAATACGAATATCTTTGACGCTACAGAACTGTACACTTAAAAATGGAAAATTTTAGCCTGACCAGGCGGTGGCGCAGTGGATAGAGTGTCAGACTGGGACGCGGAGGACCCAGGTTCAAGACCCCGATGTCACCAGCTTGAGCGTGGGCTCATCTGGTTTGAGCAAAGCTCACCAGCTTGGACCCAAGGTCGCTGGCTGGAGCAAGGGGGGTTACTTGGTCTGCTGTAGCCCTGCGGTCAAGGCACATATGAGAAAGCAATCAATAAATAAGGTGTTGCAACGAAAAACTGATGATTGATGCTTCTTGTCTCTCTCTGTTCCTGTCTGTCTGTTCCTATCTATCCCTCTCTCTGACTCTCTCTCTCTCTCTGTCTCTGTAAAAAAAAAATGGGGGGGATTTTATTATATGTTTTACTACAATTAAAAATACTCAGTAAAAAAATATCAGAATGGAGAAGACATGTTTTCTTTCTTATAAGGGCTAGCTGTTTTAAAACATTTATGTATGCCTAGATGACTTTTACTTTACAAATAAAGTTAAAGTGGGTTGTTCAATTCCACACAGCCATACACACGGCTCAGACAGGATTCGAACTGAGCTCTTTCTGTTTCCAAACACTTGGGCTCTCCCCTATATCATGTGAGGGGAAAACTGCAACATTACTTTATGACGAAGGGCTGGACTTGATTATGAATTCAAGTTGAAAATGGGTTTTGCCTGGAAATCATTAGGATGAGGATAGGTAACCAGGGGCAGCCAAAATGAGACACAGCCTTGGCCTGCAGAGGGAGAGATTTCACAAGAGCAGGCTTTCCTGCTCTCGCTGCACGAGGGGTGGCATCGTGACTGGCACAGGACAGGACCTTCGGGGGTCGGGTCCTGGGTCCTTCTGTTTTGAGGTTCCTCATCTCTGACTGTTGAGAGCTTCAGATTTCCTCCTCCTGTTGGCCATCAGTTGCCCTCCCTGCTTCCATCCCTACCCCACCCCACCCTGTGTTATGGCTAGCAACCTGCTTTTTCTCCCTCAACATATATAAACTCTGTATCACCAACAGTTAGGACCAAGGCTAGTCTATAGCAGAGGCTCAACAGAGGTGGAATGAAGGAAAAGACTCATTCAGCAACATTTATTTTTATCAACAGCCTTGGTTGCTTCATGGCATGCCCTCCGGTGGTACAACCGTGATAAATATTGACATTTGTCAAACATACTGTGGTCAACAGAGCAATGTTAAGTCCATATTATCTTCCCAAAGACCCTTTTGTGGTCGGTTGGGCAAGGAGCTGATGTCTAGACAAGTCAGGTAATGTCTTTATGGTCACAAAGCCGGTGTCAGGCCAGAGATTTGAACCCAGCTCTTCAGATCTATGGCTTCCTCTTACAGAGCTGTTGGTCTAACACATTCAAAAGCTACCGTAATAATACAGGCATGGTACCTACCTACGCCAAAATGCTCAGAGAAAGAGTAAACACCATACCTTGCTCTGGGATGGTGGGTTGCTCCAGGAGTCTAAATCCACAAGAGACTGAGGACCATGAGAACACGGCGAGAGACTTGCTTTGGTACCAGACAGGAAAAAAAAATAAAATAAAAGATCCAAGTTCTCAGAGGTTTCAAATAGCTGTGCTAAAAATAATTTTCTCCTTTAGTCCCAAAGAGTCAGAGGCCCTGGAAGTCATTCATCGAGTGAGGCGCAGTCAGGGGTTGGTTGAATTTATGATTTTGTTTAGGCGCTTGCTCTTGTTGACAAAGTTTAGAGGCGCCTCCATCGCTGCGTGTGGTGGCCTCTTTTTTCAGTTTTGTTTACTTATTTTTTCTCCCTCTTCATTTGTTTTCTACTGAGTGGATGTTTTAGGGGGAAAAAATTACTCACTGACTGTAAATGACTTGTTAACTTAAAAAAAAGGAGTCATTTCTTAGTTAAGAATTTTCAAGGTAGAACCTTCAGATTCTGGACGTTGGTGGTGTCCCAGAGGGCAGCAAGGGGGGAGCTGCCTGTTCTGATAACTATGGCAGGAAAATGGCCTCTCATTCTGCATGCTGCAAAATAGAACAGAGTTAGGAACGGGGCACTGATGTTTCCTCTGTTCTCTGTGGAATGGATTACTAATTGGGTATTCTTAGAAGACTGATCTGTCTTTGTTCTTGCAGAGAACTGATCGCAACAACTCACAAGGCAGGATGGTTCTTCACCTCCTAGGACAGCCCATTTGAGACGCAATCAGTGTCTTTCTCCCCTTCTGATAGGTACCCATATCTCCTTAACAACAGCGCTGTATAATCCATGATGTCATTTATGGAAATTATGAAAAATCTTGTTTTTATCATGCTTTCCCCACCATTCTTCTCAAGCAATTGAGAACGTTAATTGGAAGAAATGTTCTCAAAGTTAGGGAAGTAGACGCTGGCCACCAATTAGACCAAGAAGCGTGGCGGGCGCCCCATTCCCAGGTGCTTGATTGCGCCTTCGCTGGCCACCCTGCTGTCTGGAGGAGATTGTCCTTTGAATTGGTTGGCCATCCAAATTCTGAACGCCACCACAGGATAGTCAATACCATTCCTTGAACATAGAAGTGAGGCACAGGTTTTTGCTAAATTAGAATAAGATCTTTTCTCTTTTTAAAATGAAATGAATCTGACATGTAACATCGCATAAGTTTAAGGTATACAGTGTCACCTTAAGAAGTGTATACATATTGCCTGACCAGGCGGTGGCGCAGTGGATAGAGCGTCGGACTGGGATGCGGAGAACCCAGGTTCGAAACCCCGAGGTCACCAGCTTGAACATGGGCTCATCTGGTTTGAGCAAAGCTCACCAGCTTGAGCCCAAGGTCGCTGGCTTGAGCAAGGGGTCACTCGGTCTGCTGTAGACCCCTGGTCAAGGCACATATGAGAAAGCAATCACTGAAAAACGAAGAATTGATGCTTCTCATCTCTCTCCCTTTCTGTCTACCTGTTCCTATCTGTCTCTCTCTGTCTCTGTCACAAAATAAAAAAAAATAAAAAAAGCTTAGAAATGGATAAGTTGTTTTGTGACCTCCAGGAGTTAGGTATATTCTTTTAAAATTTTTTTATTGATTGATTGATTTTAGAGAGAGAAGGAGGGAGGGAGAGAGAGAGAAAGAGGTAAGAAGATTGATCAGTTTCCGGATGTGCCCTGACTGGGAATGGAACCCACAACCTCTGCGTCTCAGGATGACAACTTTATGCTTGGACAACTGCTGATATAATTTATGGTATTAATATTTACTTTTTCTGTGCCATTCTCAAAGTCCTAAATTTCCCTTTAGTGTTTGAGGATAAGTTTCCTTGTATTATTAAAGTATCGCAGTGTTTCTTTTTTTGTCCTGCAAGATTTGATTTCTTTATTTCTTATTTATTTATCTCAGATAACTTACTATAAATTACATATTCCTGGACAGAGAGAACAAACCTTTGAAATAATTTCCTAGGATATTCAGACCACAGCTGTAGTTTGTTGATGACTATTTCAGTGTTTTTCACACTTTCTTCAGAATCAGTGGCAAAAGTGATGGGTAGAAAAATAGGCTGAAGGAAGTATTGGCTTAGAGTAAAATGCGAGATTCCACGTTTACCTGCTACTCACATCAACGTCTAGGTTCTTTTCTGTTTTTCCTCGGCAGATAATTTTTTTTTCTCTTAGCTTGTGTTGTTGTTTTCTTATAGCTTCAACTCACTTTCCAAGTGAATTCATTTCAATATGGACTAGTCCAATTAATGCTCACAGAAAATCTACAAGTGTGCTGGGAATTAGTTCCCACAAAATAAATACGGATTTATAGCTCTGCCAATTTTCTTGGTGTAAATATTTCCATCATGGCCAATTTTAAGCTACAGACCTGACCTTCACTGAATGAAAAGTTGAGGAGATGTGTACAGAATTGGCCCTTGCTAGTTGGCCTAAGCTGAGTCAGCACCCCGCTGATAATATGTAGACCACATTATACAATTATAGTACAAAATTATTGTAATATATAGTACCAATTCTAGGTACTATAATTATTAAAAACAGAAGGTTCTAGCTGATATATGATGAATACTTATGTGCTGAGACATTACATCATTATCTTTCAATCCTCACCATAACCTTGTGAGGTGAGCAGTTTTATCATCCTCCTTTTATAGATGAGGAATCAGATATCTGACCCACAGTTGGCCATCCTAACCACCATCCCATAAACCTCCCCAGGGTGTGGCTAACTACAGGTCTAGGTTTCTGCATTTGAACAGCTTGCAGTCAGGTGAATTCCATACCTGACTCCTCCTCCTCCCTGTAGCACTGGGTTCTTTCAAGAACCTTATCCCTTTCTAGCCTTGGTGCCTTGTTTGTATCGTCTCCTCTGGCTTGCAACTTCCTGCCTGCCGCGTCCTTCCCAGGCCCCCTTCTTCATCTGTTCACACGCGTCCCCCTTATGCATTGCTTTCGCCCGAAAGTCTCCCGGATACTCCCAACCCGATCTAGCCTTGCCTTCCATTAACCCTCCTGGCGCGCTATTTGGACTCGATCACGCACCTTAGCTCATTGATTCTTAGCTAGCTCTATTGAATCAGCACACCACTGGATCAAGTCTAGGCATTCCTATCTTCCAAAAGCTCTCGAGGTAATTCAGATGGGCAGCCAGGCTGTGGGAATCTTTGCCTTTTCTACTCTCGCTCCAAGGATGCCCCCTCTGTTAATCCTTCCGAGCCTGGGATGTTCAGGGATACAGATCTGGTCTTCTTCTTCCCTCCTTTAAAAAAAAAAAAATCATTGCCTGATTCCATATTTCTTGAGCTGCTACTATAGGCCAGATTCTGAATGCTTGGTCTTGGTGTTCAGTAGAAAGCAAACAGAAAACCCTCGTAGAGGAAAATTCTAGTGGAGAAGACAGACATTATTCAGGTAATCATGAAACTAAATTTAATCGGATGTTAATTGGGACTTCCCATCGTCTTAGAGTTTTAGTTGAGAACTCAACTAAAGCAGAGAAGAATGGGCAATCAGTGCCCACACTCATGTAAGACTTGCCGGAAACCAGCTGGAGCTGGCTCTGACTCACCGGCTTCCAATCCGCTGGATGGAAAACTGGAGATTCAGAAAGGTGAACAGTGAAGGGAGCCGCCAACGCAGAGAGCTATCCGCCCACGAGGGGGCGCTGAGGCTCTCTGCCTCCCTTTCACCCAGGGAGGGCGTGAGGAATGACGCCCACCCGTCGCCAAGCGGCAAGGCCCGCAGGAGATCACTGACAGTATTAGAGGTGCCCACAGGAAAGAAACTATTTACTGTGGACTCTAGTGTTTTGTTAGGCGAGCTGTGAGACTCCCAACCTTGCAGCCATCATGGGAATCAGAGAAATGTGATTGACAAGTTGTGGGGGAACTCGACCCCCTCCTGGAGGTGTTTTGTTTGTTTCCACAGTGTAAAAACTTTCTATTTAGAATTAGCCAGCTGGATTCGGCTTAGGTGGTCCCGGCTTTGCTGGCAGCATCCAGAGCACCATCCTCAGGGGCCAGTCGAACGTACATAGCCTTCTCAACAATAGACCCGATCAGGTGTTGACCTTGGCCACGTCAATGTCATAGAACTTCACAGCCTGTTTGATCTGGTGCTTGTTGGCCTGGACCTCCAGGAATAAACACAAGTGTATTGTTGTCTGCTATCCTCTTTATGGCTGACTCGGTCGTCAGGAAGAGCTTGTTGTTGGCATGGGTGGGGGTCAAGCCTGTTTCTCCTGGGAGCACCCGCCCAGGGTAGTCGGGCTGCCTGCGAAGCCACAGTGTCCCTGGCTGTCGGAAGGTGGGTGACATGTGAACCTCCTCTTTCTTGTGGCCTTGGATGCTTTCTTTGCCTTCAGACCTCAGCTTTTGGGGGAGCACCGGCTTCCTTCCTCATTTTCAGTGCCATCTTTGTGAAAAGCCCATCCCGGGGTTTGATGTCTTGTGTGATCATAGAAACAAGAGCATCTAAAGGCAGAGGGCGTCTGAAGAAGTGATTGGAGAGGCAAGAATATATGAGTTTTCCCAAGACGAAAATGGTACTGAGGATGGCAGCTAGGATTGGGCCACTTAAGGGATCTGCTAAGCCCGGAGGCAGTCCTTGGAGGGTAAGAAAGCCACTGAGTGTATCACTGAGCACAGACGCTGACACTGATGTGGGGACAGTGCACGGTAGCAAGGAGTGGTTCACCCATATCAGGGCACTGGACGGGAAGGAGCCCCCTCAGAAATGCTCTAATGACCCTGGAAAGATGTTCAACCCCAGAGAGTCAGCATCTAAAGACCTGGGCACACAGCAGGCGCTGGCAGGCAGGGGAGGACCAGGCCAGCAGCACCTATTACAGAAAAGTGCGTCGGTCATATTTTTCTAATTCTCACACCCCCTGACCCGACTCTAGACGTGCCCAAAGTGGAAGGAGGGGTAGGAGGCGGGGAAGAATGAGAAAGCGTAGCATGTCCTGAGCTGAAGACGTGGAAAGGGAGCAGACTTTGTATGGGATTTGAAATGGAAGTTTTGACTTCGATTTATCTTTTTAATATCTGGAAATGAGTCACAATTGACTAATAAGAATGTTCATGTAACAGAAAGTGACCAGAAAGCTGAGGAATTTGCCCAAGATGTCATGAAAAGGCAGAGAAGAAAAATCCAACAGAGTTTGACTAGAAGAATTGATAGGAGAAAAAGGAAGTTGTTTCTTATTCACATTCTATTAAGGACAGTTAAGACCACTTGATAAATTCAGTTAACTCTGGAGAAGTGTTCTGAAGGAAAAGGAAAGGGTGAATTAGTCAACATTATGGTCAGGCTTGCCTAACGAAAAGACAGCTGACCTGAAATAGGAAACATTAACCAGGAAGAGGGATGGGAAATGCCTTCAAGCTGAGGGAATGCCATGTGCAAAGGCCCTGAGGTAGAAGAGAATGATTTTGAAGGAAGACCATTGAAACGAGCAAAAGAGAACATATACCTGGAAGGAGGATGTGCTTGGACCAGGCAAGGTTCTGCTGGCCATGGAGGTTCTGGTCTTGATCCTGGGGATAGTAGGAACCCCCGACGGGCTGTGAGCAAGGATTTATGGGCCACACTGTCAACTTCCCCTCACCCTTAGATTGGTTACAATAATGAAGAAAAAATAAGTTAGGGTGATGTCTGTTTCCACTTTCCTGGATTTTCAAGGTGAATTCAACAAGCTCTCAAGATTCAGTTTGGTTCCTGAGTGAAATCTGTTTTCATTGTAGGGAAAGATGTGAGTCCTCGTGAGAGAAGTGGTTTGCGTATTTAAAAAAAAAAAAATTCACCCATTCATCAAATGAACAGATACCATGTGTCGCTACCGTATGCCAGGTGCTGCCCCAGGGCCTGGAGAGGAGGAGTTCCAAGTGGCAAACAGACTCCCCAGGCACGTGGAGCTCACACCCCCGTGGGAATTTCATATCATTAGGGAAGGGGGGAGGCTCAGAGGCCATCAGCCTGATTTTCCTGTTTTGTATATGAGGAAACAGAGTCAGCGAGAAGCGACTTGCCCAAACGTCACTTTTATGCACAACACCATCATTAAACCCGGGGGTCTCTCGTATTGTTTCCAAGATTCCTCTGCAGAGCAGAGCCTCTTGCCAAGACGGATTCCCAACTTTATGTGGAGAAGACACACTGCAGTACTTTTTAAAAAAAAGACATAAATATCCATTATTGTGCACAATTGGGAATTAACCGTATAGTATAATCAGATATAGTATAATCAGATCATAATATTCGACCCATGTCTTCATGGCCAAAACATCACTTCTCATATTTTAAATCGTAAGAAAAGTTGTTTTTAAATTATAGGAAATTTCAAACATATATGAAAATAGAGATGAAAAGGATGGTGAGTTCCCACGAACCCACCCCCAGCTTTGCGGGCCCCCGGAGGAGTCTCGTTGCACGGACACACCCATTCCCTTGTCCCTCCAATTCCACACATCCTATCCTAGACATTTTTATCATCTTGGCTAATAATAGAGTGATCGACAACATGCATCTCCATCGGCCCTTGAGGCCTTGTAACCAAAAAGTGAGAATACTTTTAGATCAGTAAAAAAAAAAAAAAAAAGTCTTAAAAGCACTTTAACACAAACTGCTATTTTGTACACTAAACGTTCCAAAATGTGATTTTATGTGGCTGTCAAGACCCCGCAGTGGAGTTTTCAGAGAGCAGGGGGAGCTCTCCCATGGCTGGTTACAGGAATTCCCAGGAGACTTGGGTTCTGGGAAAGAGGAGGGGGCGGGGGAGGGGGCGGTCCTCGCTGCAGGCGGGCGGTGCGGTGCGTGGGTGTCTCTGGGGCCACGTGTTCCCATGGTTGGCGCTCACTAAGAAAACCTGCCAGCAGTCAAGATTCTTCAGAAAACACCAGAGAACTGGGGCTGTCCTTAGAGTGTTAGGTAATTTGAGAGTCTTGGAATCGGAAAGCTAACAATAACATTTTCTTGGGAGAAATGTTTGGCATTGGAGAGATACCTCTGTTTTGCCTGTGTGTGTTCTTCTTTTTTTTTTTAAATTAAGATGTAATTGACGTATACTATTATATTAGTTTCAGGTGTGCAACCCCTTGGGTCAATATATGTATATATTGCAAAATGATCACCACAGTAAGCCTGGTTAACATCTATCACTTCACCTAGTTACAAATACATATTTTTTTCTTGTGGTGAGGACTTTTAAGATTTGCGCTCTTAACCGCTCTCAAATACATAATGCAGTATCGTTTACTAGAGTCACCATCCTGTACCTTGTATCCCCAGGACTTAGTTACTTTTATCATCGGAAGTTGTTTCTTTGACCATCATCACCCATTTTACCTGCTTCCTTCAATCCTGCCCTTAGCAGCCCCCAATCTGGTCTCCCTACCTATGAGCTTGGTTTTTGATTTTTTTTAAAAAAGATTGATTCCACGTGTAAGTGAGATCACACTGCATTTACCTCTGTCTGACGTTCCACATAGCGTAATGCCCTCGGGGTCTCTCCATGCTGTCACACGTGGCAAGATTTTATTTTTTTTTATGACTGAGAAATATTTCATTATATTATACAACATTTTCTTTACTCATACATCCATGGATGGACCCTTAAGGTTGTTTCTGAGGTGCTGCATGTTAGAATGATGAAAAATACAAGATGGTCACCATTTGTCGAGGGTTTGTTACAGCAAGGCACTGTCCTAAGGGCTTCATAAGCAATTTTTTTTTTAATTCTTTACCATGAGCCTGAGGCAGCTGCTATGATTTCTCCATGACAAGCGAAGGGACTAAGTTTAAGGATAGATTGGCATCACAGGTACGGGCAGAACTGGACTCTGAAACCCTCCTGTTCACAAGTGGTCACCATATCCACATGGGTAAAATCCAAAGACCACTTTAAATTTTGGCTTCGGAGTCTGCTTTCATGACATTTAACAGCAGCGAGAACGGAAAACAAATGGAAGCGTGTTCTTTGGAAGGTTAGAATTGAACAGACAGAAAATAGTGCGAGAGAAGGGATATTCCTAAGCACACCACTGCTTTATTTATTCTACCTTAGGGAGGGTGAGACAGACAAACTTGAGAAATTTGGGAAGAACTACTAGGCGTGTTCAGCTCAGTGGACCAGGGATAAAAATCTGCCCAAGTTTGTGGAATCTGGATTAGAAGCTCCTTTTTCGTCACACCTAAACCACCTTTTGTTGTTTTTTTAAGGTATAATTTACCAAGAGTACAATTCACCTTTTTTACAGGTCGAATTTGCTGAGTAGTGACCAGTGTATGCCGTTGTATAGCCCTCACAGAATAGACACACTGCATTCCCCTGCAGTGCGTTATCTCTGCACCTCAGAGTCAGAACTCTCTCCCTCAGCGCCTGGCAACCACTGGTCTTATGTCTGTGCCAACAATTTTACTGATTCCAAAATGTTATATAATACACAGACACACACACACACACACACACACACACACACACTGTTGTTTACCTCAAAATTTATTTTCTATGCTCTATATACTGAGCATAATTGGACATCAATTGTTAAATAGGATTATTCATGTTATATTTTAAATATGTGCCCATTAAAGAAAATCTGTAGAGGAGAAAAATATAGAAAAAAGTATAAAATTTTAAAGTTCTAGCTCTCAGATAACCATGATTACCATGTTAGTTTATTTTTTTCTGTTATGTTTTTTTTCTGTGTGTGTCTGTATATAGATCTTTTGTTCAAAGATTTGTAATGTTTGTCATATACAAGTGCTGCTTGCTTTTTCTTTCTTCTTTTTAAATCGAAATATATTTGATATATAACATCGCATAATTTAAAGTATCCAACATGTTGGTTTGATATTTATGCATTAGAATATGATTGCCATTGCGGCAAGAGTATCTCTAATACATAATTACCGTTTTTTGTTTTTTTTCCCCCTAGTGAGAACGAGTAAGATCGAGTCTCTTAGCAGGTTTGATGATTACACTACAGTATTGCTGTCTGTATTCATTGCACTGTGCATCAGACCCCCAGGACGTATTCACTATAAGCTGTACGTTTGTACCGTTAAACAAGATCTCCCCTCTTCTCCACCCCAGACACTGCTAACTACTATTCTAGTCTTTGTTTTTATGTGTTTGGCTTTTTTTTTCTTTTTAGATTCTACATATGCATGATATCGTAGAGCATTTATCTTTCTCTGTCTGCCTTATCTCACTTAGCACAACGCTTCGATGCCCTTTCATTCTGCCACAGACGGCAGGGTCCTCCCTTCTCTAGGCCGAACACTAGTCCACATCCTCTTTGCTCATTCAGCTGCTGACAGCACTCAGGTTGTTTCCGTGTCTTGACTATTGTGAATAATGCAGCAATGAACACGGGGCTGGGCCTCGCTCTTCAATATCCGATTTTCATTTCCTCTGGATTTATACCCAGAAGTGGAATTGTTGAATCATCCCCTTGCTTTCTCTTTAATCTAATTTTACATCATAAGCATTTCTCTTCTGTTATTTCTTGGAACTATAAATGGCCAAACAATATATATATATATCAAGTAGTTGTACCATAATGTATTTAATCTCCTTTCCTCATATAATAGGAAAATGAAGCTGTTGCTGTTATTTCCTATTATAAATGTGATGACATTGACAATTTTAGTGCATAAGCCTCTATCCCTACTTAAGATTATTTCCTTAGGATAAATTCCCAGAAACAGAATTACTGGGTCAAAAGATTTGGATATTTTATGCCTCTCTTGGTCCAAGCTGCCAAACTGCCTTCCAAAAGGCTGTGCTCACCCTGCCCATCACGGTGTGGAAACGAAGCCCAGGGCACTGCCAGCCCAGCAAGAGTCAGGCGCCCTCAGTCTCTGGGACAGATGGAGCCACAGACCGTCAGACTTGGAAGGAACTTCAGAGGGCGGCTTTGCCGACCTAGTGTGCTTGACCACAGACATATGTTTTGTGGAGAGAATGTCAAAATGTGTTCCCTCGTGGTATTTATAATCGTGCTGCCTCTGGGTTGGGTGGCTCCAGATGCCCAACACACCCTCAGCCAGGAGTTCAACCCTGTTCACAGAATTAGTTTTGTGCTGGGAAGATTAAGGTACTCAACCTATCTTGTCAGATTGAATATAGGTGATGAGACATGCTGCCTGGGCAAAATGATCTCATTGTCTCCCTGGGTAGACAGCTCAGGAGGACACCAGAGGCAGTGTTGTGTTGGGACAGGACTGTCATCCCCTCGTGTGGCCAGGGCTCAAGGGCACCAGAGTCCCCCGGTCTCCAGGCTTCTCCTCTATGGGGTCTTTGAAGTACGGGGCATTCTTAGAAAGCTTTCCAGGAGTCCTGGCTCAACGGTCAAAGAGTCATGTGACTGGAACAGAGATAGAATCCATTTCTATCTCCCCCACACCCAAGATGTTAGCCCTCCTAGCTCCTCCCTCAAGGAAGGCTCTGCCCTACCCCAGACCTACTGGTGACCTTGGCCCTGGTCATTTGCTGGGGTCTGAACTTCCTTTGCTCCCTGTGCTCTCTGGAACCTACCACTTTCCAGGCAGCTGGAAGCCAACTCTGCTCGCCTAGGCGCTTTATGCACGCCCGCGGGTTTATCCAGCACCCCGTCCCAGCCACTGGCCAGGGGTTGAGGCCCTGAGTTGGACAAGACCACCTCGTTCTCACACACTTCATTTTCTAGGAGCTCCATGACCTGGTGGGTTGTGGCTGTGTTTCAACCTGCAAGATCTTTCTCTCTGTTTCTTCTTAGATGAGTGTGGTTTAGCGCACACTCATCTAAAAAAAATGACCACTAATATTCAATGATATGCCCAGGCACGGGTATGCTCAAACACGCTTAAGCAGACCCAACGAGTCCTCTGAGTCTGCTGTGGGTTAGGGAGCTAGACAGCAGTCAGGACTTCCACAATTATTATTTTCATTGTCTACATGGAAAAATAACAAACAACTGAGGCACATTTAGTATCTTGCCTGAAATCACACAGTCTTAGATTCTTAACCACTTCATTTTATGCCCTCTTTTCAGGAACTTCACACACACTAAAGACAGCCAGTGCTACAAAGGGGGAGAGGACAGGCTGGAGACAGAGACAAAAAAGGAAGACCTAGTTAATTCAAAGGATGAGGAAAGGCCACTCGAAGGAGGGGACATTTAAGGGGATTCTTGAGGATGACTTAGCCAGGTGACAATAGCAGAAGATCTCTCCAGGAAGGAAGAACAGAACAGCATGTGGAAAGGTCCTGGGGCAGGAGAGGGCTTTGGGAATTTTAGAAAATTAAAGGACTGCGGGTTAATGATTATACAAAGTGGCCTGTAACAGAGGTGGTCAGAGAAACAGGTGAGGTCAGATTGTTTCGGGGCTTTGAAGAGTGCAGATTTTAAGAGAAACAGGAAGGAAACCATCATCTTTGTTCTGGCTGCAGTACAAAGAATGGATCAGAGAGGGCTAGGGAGGCTAACACAGCCAAGCAGGTGAGGGAGGGTCACGGCTGGCCACTGTGTTGGCAGGAGATAGGGAAATGGAGAGATTTTGAACATTTTTCATTGAAGTTCTGATGGCTCAGACCCAGTGTCCTATGGGGAGCCCCTTGCGCACTCACCGACCCCAGCTTACTCCGAGCACCGTCTCTGTTCCAGCGGTTCCCCACCCTACTGTCTCATGGATGACAACCTCCACTTTATTTGGTCTGCTTCCTCTCGGGGCTGAGAGCTAGCTATTGTTTATTGTTTTGCTCACTGCTGTGCCCCTGTCACTAGGACACAGCCTGCCACTTGGTAGGAGCTCGATAAATGGTTTTAAATGGTGTTGAGATGGTCCCTTACTGTGCGTGTATTGTCTCAGAAACCTGGCATGAGGTTTCATCCCTATTGTCTCAGAAACCTGGCATGAGGTTTCATCCCCGCGTTACAGGTGAAGAAGTCAAGGCACGAAGGGCCAGTTTGCCCTTATCGCACTCGTGTAACTATTAGAAAGTACTGGAGCCGCGGCTCGAGTCCACGTCGGCCTGTGACAAAAGACCGGGGGGGCGAGAAGGTCCCATTCCGCATTCTCCCACCAGCACGCGCAGTAGAGGAGCGAGGCGCCCACTGGCAACACCACTGAATTTAAAATCCTGGCACAACGCTGGAAGCAGCAAGTAGGTGTGCATGGGACTCAACCAGACTGAACCAGACAGCAGGGCCGTACAGTGTAATACTGTTCAGCCATACAAATAAGCAGGGTGCCCTGGCCGGTTGGCTCAGTGGTAGAGTGTCGGCCTGGCGTGCAAAAGAGTCCGGGGTTCGATTCCCGGCCAGGGCACACAGGAGAGGCGCCCATCTGCTTCTCCACCCCTCCCCCTCTCCTTCCTCTCTGTCTCTCTCGTCCCCTCCCGCAGCCAAGGTTCCATTGGAGCAAAGGATGGCCCGGGTGCTGAGGATGGCTCTATGGCCTCTGCCTCAGGCGCTAGAGTGGCTCCGGTTGCAACAGAGCGACGCCCCAGATGGGCAGAGCATCGCCCCCTGGTGGGCGTGCCGGGTGGATCCCGGTCGGGCACATGCGGGAGTCTGTCTGCCTCCCCGTTTCCAGCTTCAGAAAAATACAAAAAAAAAAAAAAAAAAAAGAGCAGAGCAGGGCACGGAAACCTATTACAATGTGCACAAACCTTCAAAAACGTTATTCCGAATGAAGGAAGCCAGACACAAAAGGCCACGTGTTGTTTGAGTTCATTTGTGCGAAGTTATCTACAACAGGTAAATTCACGGAGACAGAAAGCAGATGGGTGCTTGCCAAGGCGTGGCGGTGGGAGGGAGCGCTCACCGGGATGGAGCTTTCTTCTGGGGCGATGAAAACGCTTTGGAACTCCACGGAGGGGGTGGTTGTTCAATGTTGTTAATAGACTGACTGCCACTGAATTGTTCACTTTAAGGTGGTGCATTTTCCATTGTGTAAGTTTCACCTCAATGCAAAATAAAGCACTGGAAAGAAATGCACTAGCTTCAGACTTGAGTTCAGAAGCAGGAAAGGATCAAAATGGAGCTTTAACTAAACCTGTACATTTTTACTTCTTAATCAATCAATTAATAAATAATTTTTCCATTGGTGGGACGGAGGAAGGGAGGGAGAGAGAGAGAGGGAGAGAAAAAGAGAGAAGCATCAACTCATTGTGCCACTTAGTTTTCTCATTAAGTTGTGCGCTCACTGATCGCTTCCTGTCTGTGCCCTGACAGGGTTGAACTTGCGACCTCTGGTGTGCTGGGTCAATGCTTTACCACTGAGCCACCCAACCAGGGCTAATAAAAAACTTTAACATTTTCTTTATAAAAGATGAGAAGTAATAAAACTCAAATCTACCATTACTTGGATTATGGCTGGAAATTCTTTGTACAGAGAAAGGCAGTAGTAGCTAAGGCAGAACGGAGTGCAACTGCTGAGTGTCAAGTTCAAAGTGGCCAAGTCTCAGCCCAGTCCTCTTTGCCCAGAAGCCTGTGCTATCTAAAGGAGGGACTTCAAAGTCACGAGACCAGGTGCCTCGTGTGGTGGCCACTCTTGCTGTCTTAGAATGAACACCTTGTCAGTGTGAGCTCTAACGTGCTGCAGAAATCAGCTTCCACAGTTCGTCTCCCATCTCTCAGGTGGAGGAGGAGTTGTCTGAGACCCCAGCGCACATCGTGGGGATGGCTGAGTCTTCCCAGCTGAGGCCGAGTGGAACGTCGTGGAGAGAGCTGGTGCCCTGACAGGGTAGTTGCACGGGATCGCAGGAAGTGGAGCTCAGGCACCAACATGGACAGGCCCCTGGGCCCTCCCTGGCTCCTACCACTGGGCACATGTCGATGTGGATAACTTCCAGAATCACCTCTTGAGTGGGTGTTTTGTAGTTGAGGAAGTGGAGGAACATACCTCAGGTCACAGCGGGACCAAGACAGACCGGGATTCCAACCTGGCCTGCCTGGTGCTAGAGTTTGTCACCGCAGTGCATCCCACCTGAGAACAGACCCCGGCGCACGGAGCGTGCTGGGTAAGCCCTTGTTCAATGAATACATGAAATGGTAACAAGATGAAATAGTTTTTTTAATGGCTTAGTAGTTGTGTGAGGAGGCACAGAATTCAAATCAGTAGGGGGCAGGCATGTTCACAGGTGATTTGTGCCAATACCACGTGACACCATTTTTTAGGGGTGCAAAATTTATATGGACAAATATATATGAAGAGTCTGAAAATGGTGCAACCCTTTGTTTTAACACTTCCATCCTTAAGATTTAATCTGAAGAAAAAAAAAATGTAGGCAAAGCTATATGTTACACACAGTATAACCCACGGCTTTTTGCCATTATAAATGATTTGTTCTATAGTTATAGACTGGTTACGTCGATGACTCATCAACAAAAGGACTATATTGCAGCCATTAAAATTTATATTCTGTGAGAATATTTAATGGCAAAGGCAAATGTTTATAATATATTAAGGGAAAAAGTAAGCTACCAAGCAGTGCCCCTTGTACTGGAACATTCATTCTGGCTTAAAAAAATAAAACGTGTCAAAAAGATGAGAAGCCACAATACCAAAAGATTCATGTGGCTCTTTCACCATATGGAAGGGATAAATCATTCGTATTTTCTATTTTCATTTCTATTGTTTTCCAATTTTCTTTAAGGGGTAATAAGCATATTTCTTTTGCTTTTAAAAAGTCAATAAATGCTACATAAAAACAAACAAAAAAACCCTCACTCTACTCACCCAATGCACAGTATTCTGTGTAAATGAAAACAATGTCTGTTTTCTCCAAAAAAAAAAAAAAAAAAAAAAAAAAAAGAGAGAGAGAGAATATAAAGGATTGGTGGATATTTATCTCAGTGTATTTCATCTCTTTTTTCTTTTCTTTTTCTGTTTGTTTGTTTGTTCTTCAATGTATAGTTTTAGCTTCTTCTCTTCCTGGTATCAGATTTAAACATTTGGTTAGAGTCCCAAATTTTCTTTTTCTCGACTTTTTCATTATGGAATTTGAAAGCCAAGAGTCTGAGATTTTAGACATCTGGGAATGGCCAAGGTTTGGGATTTATTCTGTGAAAAGATGTATTTGCTCAGTTGAGCAAGTGTGAAGCCAATGCTTTCAGCGTGTCTATTAATCTTAGTGGCCTGAGTGACGTAAGGGTCTGCTCGCTCATGTTTTATGTTTGGTTTTATAAAAATATGTTTGGTTTCAAGGCATTGGCCCCTGTTCTTTGTTGATGGGGAACAAATTTGGAGTATGGAAAGCATCTTGATTTTTCCCCAAACCGAGTTTGTTTTTTAATCATCGACTGGAACTATGTGATGGTTATGACTAACACGTTTTGTGAGTTCATGAAAACATTTGTTTTAATTAAAAAAAAAAACAAAACCCAACAGAACAGCACTAGAACCACAATATCTGACGCCATGTTTTGCCAAAAGACTCGTGATGGACGGTTTTAGGAACGGAATTAGATGCCTGTCACACTGAGAAGAGACGGAGGCCTCGCCGTGTAGACTGCAGGTTCTAGAAGGTGAAGGAGGGAGGACAGAGGGATTTTTCAAGGAGCAGCAGGGGAGTGAAGCCTGATTTATAATAGCAGAGATGCAGGTGGAAGTCTCTTCGGATGACACCAGAGTTGAGGTTAATAATGTGCATAAGGGCACAAAATTTGTACCCCCAAGAATCATGTTAGAACAGTCTTTATCTTCAATCAGCTTCAGAACTATGAGACGGGGCAAAGCTTATGCTACAATAGTGAAAACGTTTTAATACATAAATGTGTGCACAGGATTTTTTTAAAGAGAAAAATAAAAAGAGAGAAAACACTGTACATGGAAAAAAAGACCAGAGAGAAGTATCATGAACTGTTTTTTTTTATGACCATAAAAATATTTGTTGCTCTCTACCTTTCTACATATTCTGAAATTTTAATAATCATGCACTATTTCTAGAATAAAAGACTCATTCATTCATCCAACAGGCAGCGGCCGATCACTACGGTTAGAGAATCAAAGATGAGTAAGCCACTTACCGGCCATGAAGGAGAGTTTAGCATTCTAGGGGAGAGGCACACAGATAAGAAGTGAATGGTTGCCACGGGCAGGGGGAGGTATATTCGAAGTCAAAGCGTGAATCAAAAACGCAGTGGCTATTATACTTCCAAGCAGAGTCAAGATTTAAAAATAATTAAGTGCACATGACCGTACGGCAAGGTCCTGTATGCCTGGAAGAATGCCGTCTCTTGGAGACTAGGTTGTTCTGTTTAGTTATGTGTATTTCAGAGCATGGGACTTAAGACTGAAGAGGATTCATTTTTTAGGGGCTGAGTGAGGAGCACATGAGTATTAAGGCGTTGTGACTTGTCAGTTTCAGAAAGGTAACCAACCAGTCTCTCCGAATCCGTCTCCATCTACAGCGGCTGAGTTTTACCGCTGCACTCCTTGAGTTCTGTAATGTTCATATTGCCTCGCTTTGAATCCATCTCCATCTATAGCGGCTGAGCTTTACCGCTGCACTCCTTGAGTTCTGTAATGTTCATATTGCCCCGCTTTGAATCCATCTCCATCTACAGCGGCTGGGCTTTACCGCTGCACTCCTTGAGTTCTGTAATGTTCATATTGCCTCGCTTTGAATCCATCTCCATCTACAGCGGCTGAGCTTTACCGCTGCACTCCTTGAGTTCTGTAGTGTTCATATTGCCCCGCTTTGAATCCATCTCCATCTACAGCGGCTGGGCTTTACCGCTGCACTCCTTGAGTTCTGTCGTGTTCATATTGCCCCGCTTTGAATCCGTCTCCATCTACAGCGGCTGGGCTTTACCGCTGCACTCCTTGAGTTCTGTAATGTTCATATTGCCTCGCTTTGAATCCGTCTCCATCTACAGCGGCTGGGCTTTACCGCTGCACTCCTTGAGTTCTGTAATGTTCATATTGCCCCGCTTTGAATCCATCTCCATCTACAGCGGCTGGGCTTTACCGCTGCACTCCTTGAGTTCTGTAGTGTTCATATTGCCCCGCTTTGAATCCGTCTCCATCTACAGCGGCTGGGCTTTACCGCTGCACTCCTTGAGTTCTGTAATGTTCATATTGCCTCGCTTTGAATCCGTCTCCATCTACAGCGGCTGGGCTTTACCGCTGCACTCCTTGAGTTCTGTAGTGTTCATATTGCCCCGCTTTGAATCCGTCTCCATCTACAGCGGCTGGGCTTTACCGCTGCACTCCTTGAGTTCTGTAGTGTTCATATTGCCTCGCTTTGAATCCATCTCCATCTACAGCGGCTGGGCTTTACCGCTGCACTCCTTGAGTTCTGTAATGTTCATATTGCCTCGCTTTGAATCCATCTCCATCTACAGCGGCTAGGCTTTACCGCTGCACTCCTTGAGTTCTGTAATGTTCATATTGCCTCGCTTTGTCAGATCATGTGTTTCAGGTTATCTTCCCTTTATCACTTTAAGCGTAGCTGGAGCATATCCCTGTTAGCAGGAAGTCGAGTGATAGAGTTCAGTGCATTGGTTAGAAAAGGGAAGAGGGCTGTGGACTAGGTCTCCAGGGGTTTTTCAAAGAGAGAGCGCATTCCCCTGGATTTGGGGTTGTTTATGTTGGCTGTCGAGAAGTCTTTTGGGGGTGTTTGTTCATGTTCAGCATTCCGTTCATGTTGTGAGTGCTTGAGTGTGCTCACATGGGTTATCTCGGGGTGAAAGGTGTGTTCTTCACTTATTAGGCAAACATTTATTTAGTATCTATTATGTGCCTGTGCCTGGCCCATTCTCAGAGCTGGTGGGATAACAGCCAGCAGCAGACACGCTCCCTACCTTCATGGAGAGATAGATAATAAACATGTAAACAATTAACCAAGGACATCGGTGATAAAATGTTATGAAAGCAATGGCGATGGAAGGGTTCTATGCAGAGGGCTGCCTCCCCTGACTGTAAATCCCCCATTCATTTAGACCACTTTTGGGGTCAGTTTTCTGGGTAGGGTGAACACCTGGACTTGGGGGTCAAAGCCACTTGGGGTCTAATTACAGGCGTGGTGCCCGCCAGCCTGGTTGTGTGACCTTAAGAAAGTTCCGTGACTAACCTGACCCTCTGTTCTCTCATCTCTCTTCTGCAGGCAGGCGTGGCCGCTCCAGGTTTGTTGTGATGAGAGAAGGAGTTCAGGTGGTTGAAGTATGAGGGACATATTAGTTGCTCAAAATGGAGGGGCATTGGTATTTTCTTTCTTTCTTTTCTTTTTCGATGCTCTCTCCATTTCTCATTGCTGGCTTTGTGGGGGTTGCTGGGATTCTAACTAGAACAGCTTTCCCTCCTGCATTATCTCCAGAAAAGTAGTTAGGCAGCTCCACTGTCTCTTTTCAAGTTGTCTTGCAGCTGTGTTTACTTCCCAAGCACCGTGAGCTGAAGAACGGATGCCCACGTCCTGACCCCCAGCATCGGTGCGTGTGTGTGAGCGGCCATGGCCAAGGGCCCCTGCGGACGGACGTGAGAAAGGTAGAGACCTCGGGCTGCGAAAGCTGTCCTGGGTCCTCGGGGCGGCACACTGATCTTAGGAGAGGGAGGCAAGAGGGTCAGAAGTGCAGAGAGGATGTGACATGAGGGCGGCGGCAGAGGGGAACAGAATCAGAGAGAGACGCAGCTATCTGATGGCTTAGATAGAACGTGGAGGAGTGGGCCACAGGCAAGAACCGCAGGCTGCCTCTATGTGACAGAAAGCCTAGGAGACGGCGTCTCCTGAAGAAACCCAGCCGTGGGCACCAGTGTGTCTCCTGACCTCTGGAACTGCAGGGTAAGAGCTGTGGGCGGAGTTAAGCCCCTGCGTTCGTGGTACTTTGCTGCAGCCGCAATAAGAAAGGAGTACAGGTGAAGCCAGGAGACGCTGCCTGAGCCCCAGGCAACCATAAGAAGGTGGGAGGGGGACTGTGGGGCTGGTGAACGTAATGATTTCTGCGTTTGCAGTTCAGTGCTCTCTCCTCCTGACTGCGGAGCTTGAGAAAATGACAGTCTCCCTGTGCCTCGGTGTGCCTTCCATCAAATGGGTTGAAACTTGGCATACGTTTAGGATACTTACTAGGAGCTAGGCCTGTGGTTAAGTGCTTAGCAGGTGAAAATTGTTATGAATAGAAACAAGTTCTTGCTGAGATGAATTCCTGTCTCCCTGGAATCATGGAAGATGAGTGAATTGTTGTTATCAACGTGCTGGTGGAAACTTACCAGACAGAGTCGTTGAGAGATAGCAAAAAATTACTCTAAGTCATTTTAGGCTCATTTCCATGAAGAGTTTCTTCCCGTGGGGGCCAAGGGCGGTTTCTTTCCCTCCCTGTTCACATGTGGAGAAAGAGATGCGAACTAGGTGACAAGCTCTGACGCGTCTCAAAACTCTGTTTTGTCTCTTGCTTTTAATTCAGAGTTGACGTGGAAGCAATAGTAGCCGAGCAGAGGGTGTCCCTTTGAACTTGTCGCAGTTCAGTTTGTCTCCGGTAAATCACAGCCGCCTTATTCCTGCTTTCCTAAAATTTATTCCCCTGGTAATTCTGAAAACCACGGAACAAGCACGTTCACAAGAAATCGTTGTGTTTTGTTTTTTTTTTCTAAGTTAATCTTGTTAGGGCAATACTGTTCTCTAATGTAATTTTATATTTGAACACTGGGAGACTTGCCGTTGTGTGAATTCTGGCCTAAGGAAATAGTTTTTAATTCAATAAAAAAGATCTACCTACAAAGATGTTATTTGCAGCATGATTAAAAACAGAAAAAAAAAAAAAGTACAAAACCAAAACGTTAGACAACAGAGGAATTGTTAAATATTTTGCAGAACAGTTACTTTATTATAAAAGGGAAAATATTTGCAATATATTTGTAAGAGAAAAAGGGAGAGCTAGAATTGTGTTCAGTGTACATGTAATGCTTACAGTGATTTTAACTCACATGTTAACAACCCAGCAGAAAATATACCAAAATACTGACAACCATTGTGTCAAGGTGGTAGAATTATGAATTTTTTTCCTCTTCATTTTTCAAATAATTTGCAATATATTTTTGTTATTTATATATCTAAGGGAGAAATATAGTTAAAAAAAAATATAAAACAAGAAGCCAAAGCTTCCAAATAGGGTGGGAGAAGTCCAAGGAAATTATGAAGTCCAAGGAAACATTTACAAAATAATGAAACCCCAGAAGGAGTTCTAATCTCCTAGGCTGGTGCTAAAGGCAGAAAAACCAAAGTGAGAAACCTTGGCCATTAGCACTTAGCAGGGCAGATAGAGACCTTTTCAGCATGGACACTTTTGGCCAAAAGTCAACTGATTTGGTTTCATAAAAGCAAGAAAGAGTTTTGTTTTCCAAGATAATTCAGCTCGAACTGCGTCAGTCAGTCACCTCCTTCCCAGCACGGGGGCGAGAGGGAAGAGCCAGAGGGGCACTAATTATTTATGGAGGGCTTGCCTTGCGCCAAGCTCTATGCTAAGTGCTTTATATTTATGGCCTCCATTCCACAAACATCTGTTAGGCGGGTCCTGGCGTGTGAGTTTGACGCACGAGAGACGCTCAGAAGAGGGAACACTAGCGGTTGAGGCAGGTTCAGACCCTGGGCCGGAGGACTCCAAGGCTCATGACCTTAGCCGGGACCAGGACTCGAGCTCACCAGGGTGCCCCGGGACCCTCAGCTGAGCCCTCTGGAGTGCTCTGTTTTGTTTTTAAAAAGAGATCCAACAATGTCTCACTCTGTTTGTCGCTCCCTACTATGGCTGTGCAAGGAAAAATTTTAAGTGTAGTTTCACTTTAAATAGGCAGCACACAATAGTGTTTGAAAACTTCATATAAGAAGGAGCATATTACTATATAAATCTTCCTTCCATATCCATCCCTCATGCTGCAGTTTGTCTTTTCTGAGAAAATTACTGTCAATGGGTCCCCATTCTCCAGTTTTAATGACTTAGCATCTCCCCGGTTTTCCCCAGAAGCCTGGACTGTTAACCAGCTTCCCACATCATCTGGAGACAGGGCCATTGCTCTAGTGATACAGGGATGCCCAACTGAAGTAAAACCCCCAGCAAATTCATTCTGTGTATGCAAACAGTAATTCTCGTGCATGCAGCTTTTCTGGAATATGAATGTTCAATGAAACAAGTTTACCTCTTCTTGGTTTTGCAAGATCAAATAGTTTTGGAAAGTAGCATATTTTAGTTGAAAATGTTGTGAGCAGAAGTGGAATTGAGAATGAATCGGAAAATTATACGTGTCCTTGGCCCCGGCTGCTGGCCCGGAAAGGGCGCCAGCCTGGGGGAGCCCGGAGGTCTCGCTCGGCTGCTGTCACAGAGCACCATGACTGGCAGTGTAATCCCCACACAGTTATCGCTTGCAGGTCCGGAGGCTGGAAGGCCTAAGAGCATGGTGGCAGATAATTGGGTTCCTGGTGAGACCCCTCCTCCCAGCATACAGATGGCTCCCTTCTTGTTTATCGTCACATGTAGAGAGGCACACAGTTCTGGTCTCTCTTCCTCTTCTTATTAGCCACTAATCTCATGGTGGGGGCTCCACCCTCACGACTCATCTAAATCCAGTCACCTCCTAAAAGCCCCACCTTCCAATTCCGTCACAGTGGAGGCTAGAGTCTCCACATATGGATCGGAGGGCTACACAGCCAATCCATAGCACTTCTCATCCACTCTGCCAGTGGCCAGCTGAGTGCTCTTGGGTAAGCTACTTCAACTGCTGGGCTTTCATGTTCTCCTCTATAAGGTAAGCTGGCTGGGTCAGCTCAGGGGTCTCCGGTGTCCCTCAGGAGAACCTAGAACCTAGAGCTTGTCTTTGGAGCTGAAATGGAGTGAAGTGTTGGTGACTGAACAAGTAGGGTTCTACCTTCATAGGTCAGCCCCCTTCTCCCCTTCATCATTCCAGAAGAGGAGCTCCCATGTACCTATTGATCATCCGTCTCTCTCTATCTATCTATCATCTATCTATCTATCTATCTATCTATCTATCTATCTATCTATCTATCCAGCTATCTATCATCTATCTATCTATCTATCTATCTATCCAGCTATCTATCTATCTATCATCTATCTATCTATCTATCTATCTATCTATCTTCTATCTATCTATCATCTATCTATCTATCTATCTATCTATCTATCTATCTATCTATCTATCACCTATCTATCTATCTATCATCTATCTATCTATCTATCTATCTATCATCTATCTATCTATCTATCCATCTATCTATCTATCTATCTATCTATCATCTATCTATCTATCTATCTATCTATCTATCTATCATCTATCTTCTATCTATTTATGCATCCATCATCCATCCATCCATCCGTCCAGCTATTATCTACCTATCTGTCTATCTATCTATCTATCTATTCATCTATCTCTTTAGTATTTAACTCCAGACTGTTCAGGACTTACCCATTTTTCCTCTGATGCTCTTTGCTTTTCCAGGACCCAATCTGGGATATTACATTGCATTTGCCTTATTTGATTTTGCCTCTGATTAAAAGTTTGTTTGAACCAATGATTCCAAAACAACAAAAACGCGTGTTTGGCATCCACTGGCTCAACGTGCTTGCTAATTTATTCCCCCTTGCTTGGGCTTGAGGCTGATTTTGTGTACGAGGATTAACTGTGATGCAAGGGAATGAGCAAGGAAGGTCTTTAGATTCAGACAGGGCTGGTCTAGCTGTCACTCTCCGGAGACTATCAGGTAAGGCCCTGAGGCCCCTGGACTTCAGGATTCTTATCTGTAAAATGGGAGAGTAATATCTCATTTGCATATTCTGAAAATATAGTGTGTCTGGCAGAGGTGGGTGTTGCATTTCGGCAATGGTGGCTGTTTTCCAGGTGCAATGGCGTCATTGGCCCTCAACTGAAGGGCTCCCTAGGCCACCCATGGCTGTGTCATCAGTCCTGGCCTCCCACTACACTGTCCCATGCCCAAATGAGCCTTTTAAACATTTGCATGTGTCTGGAATGATATTTAACCGCAGCCTGCTCTTCTGCTCCAGGGAAAGACCTTCTGATATCTACTGCTTTGATCATTCTGTTGAGATGGAATTTAAAACATACATGTCATAATTCAGTTGTTCCAATTTGGGGAAAAAATATTACAGTATTAATACATGCTAGTCATAGAAAAACTAGACTACATGGATGACAAAAGGAAGAGAATAAAAACCAGCTGTAATCAGACCACCCAGAAAGAACCCTGTTATCAGTTTGGGGTCTATATCCAGAAAGATGTGTGCCCTCTCTCTTCGCTTTCTCCTTTTTGAAATTGCACTATTTTGTGCATTACTTTTTTAAAAAAATCTTGTCATTACTATGCATACTATGTATGTGATCATATTTCCATATAATAAAATACAATTCTGCAATGTAATTTTTGAATTGTATAATGTAAATATATTTCAGTTATCTGGAGCTAAATCTCTGTTGTTGGATGGTTGGGCTGTTTTTAATTTTTGCTTTTGCCAATAACACTGCAGTACACAGCCCTCTGGTGAGGACTTTGTGCACCTCTCTTCAGTGTGGAAGAGAGAGAGACAGAGAGAGAGAGAAAGAGAGAGAGAGAAGAGACAGAGAGAAAGAAGGGGGAGGAGCAGGAAGCATCAACTCCCATATGTTCCTTGACTAGGCAAGCCCAGGTTTTCATTTTTTAAATGAAGTGTGGAAGCTGGCCCTGTCATTGTCCGCCCACAACGTGCTTTTCTCTGTCTCCCTACACAAACCTTGCCTGACGGTGTCCAGAGATGCATCTCAGAATCGGCCACCTGAAACCTGTATAATCATGTTAGCCAGTGTCACCCCAATACGTTCAATTTTTTGCAAAAGAAGTCCTATATTGTTTGTGTTTGTGCATGTTCCTAGGTGCACCGTGTGCTCCTTTGAGGGCAGTGAACACATGCTGTTCATTTTCCTCTCCTTTCCAACGTATAGCATTGTGGGGGGGGGTCCTCTGTCTGTTCCTGTCTAAGCCTGTTACCCTGAACTTGCACCCCTCTTGCTGGTTCTGCGTGGATATATATATTTTTTATTTATTCATTTTTTTTAGAGAGGAGGGGGAGAGACAGAGAGAGAGAGAGAAAGAGAGAGAGAGAAGAGACAGAAAGAAGGGGGAGGAGCAGGAAGCATCAACTCCCATATGTTCCTTGACTAGGCAAGCCCAGGGTTTTGAACTGGCGACCTCAGCATTTCCAGGTCGACGCTTTATCTACTGCGCCACCACAGGTCAGGCCGGTTCTGCGTGGATATTTGACAGCCGGTTTCCTAACCCTGACCCATACCTCAGTCATTCAACAGAGATCTACTGAGCACCCCTGGATGTGCAAAGCAGGGATCCAGGCCCTGGGGAACCAGAGAGCCAGTGAGATGGCAAGTAGGCAGCCCTCAGGGAAGGGTGCTGTAGAGCGCTAGGCAGGAGACGTCAACCCAAGGGCACAAACGAAGCGATCGTGTCAAATGAAGACAAGCGCCAGGAAGACTGGAAAGCAGCTGGGGATGTGTCAGAACTTGGGGAGGATATCAGAGGGGGCTTCTCAGAGGAGGTGTGACTAGAGAGGGACGCGAGGTCCCTGCAGAGGAGTGGCCACTGTAACACACTGCGGCAGGAACAGTCCGGGCTGTTCCCAAAGCAGCAGGAAGGAGCTGGGTCAGCCAGGAGGGAGCCAGGGTGAGGGTATTAGAGATGAGCCCCGAGACAGAGGCTGGAGAGGGGCTGGAGCAGGCTGGGTCCCGGACACCACGAGGAGGAGTTTAACTCTTATTTGAAGTCCGGTGGAAATCTCTTGAAGGAAGCGGGCGAGGAACACGAGGAACAGGGTCTGGTTTTCATTTTTTAAAAAATTATTCTGCTCAGATTTTACCCTAAACCAAAATTATCCAGATGATAAACCCTCAGCAGGGAGAGTGATAGATTCTTAGCAGATATTGACCAGCAGGAAGGAAGGCAGTTTTCTGAATTTCATTTTCCTGAAATAAGGTTTCTTTATGCAACAGATCAGTATCCATTCCCTCTCTACCTTTGCGACCGGAATTCTTGTTTTGTGAGGTGGCAATCTATGCCCACTTCCCAGCCTCCTTTGCAGGTGGCCTTGGGAGGCATGTGACATAATTTTAGCCAATCAGAAAGCACTGCGTGGAGAATTCTGGAAAGGCTCTTGCTTTCCGGTGGAAAGGACACAGACACCGTTGACTAACACAGAGGTGACATGCTTCTGACATGCCTCAAAGCACAGAGCCATCTTCCTATAATTCGGTGACAAGCATGACAATAAAAGAGAGCATGTTAAGGATAAGATGGGCAGGCAGGGGTGGGTGGGTAGAGAAGCAGCCTGGGTCTCTAATGCCTTTAATTAACAGCTGAATCAACACTAGCGACCCCCTGACTTTTCTGTCATGAGAAGAAATAAAAAACCGTCTGCTGTTACTCAGGCATCCTGTTGATTGCAGCCAAAGCATTCCTACCCGATACATTTCCCAGCAAGGAAAAGTGAGAAATGACCCCATTAGTAATTCCACAGACTATTAGGCAAATCATAAAAATTCTGAAAAATCCCAGTGTCTGTTTAAACTGAAATGATCACTGAACCCAACTTGGGAAGACAGTGTCTCGTGGATTAGCATCACGGTTACAGTGGTATGGGGATGTGCTATGAAATGGTCACATAATGTAAGGAAGATTTCTCAAGTCCTCCACAGGCATCCTTTACCTGAGAGGCGAGTCCTGCCAACGACTGTGCTGCAGAGGTGATTGGGCTCCCTCTCTCTCCCTCCCTCCCTCTCTCTCTCTCTCTCTCTCTCAGATAGTTTTGTTCCCATTATCTTGGTTTCCGTGGAAGATGAAATGACACTCTTGCTCTGGCTATGCCAATTTCAAGTCCCAAGTGCATATCTGAGGTAAAAACAAAACAAAACACTGTTTACGTGATCCTGGTCACTGATTCACTCAAATACCTTCCAATCTAAGCCATTTCTTCTTCCACGGAGAAATTATTGAAGTAGACTCCCTGGCATAATACCCTCTAAAATGTAATTTATAACACGAGTGTAAAAAACACCTATTATAGTTTAGGCACTTTATGAAGCACTTTATAAACATTATCCCTAATCCTCATTTAATCTTCACTGTGATTTGCAGACCAGAGATGGTTTTCCTGGTAAAAACCAAGATCCAGAACAGTTAAGCTATTTGCCCATACTCATACAGCTAAGTGGACAAAGAGAACTTGTGCTCAGGTACACCTGCTTGCAAAACCTGTGCTCTTTAGAAATCCTGGAGCCCTGTGCATTGTGGGAAAACCTCACTGCTTCCACAGACCACAGAAGCAGCAATGCAGAGCCTTGGTTTTTACATCATTCAGAAAGCATGGATTAGCCTGATCCTGAAATCCAATGAGTCCTTAGAAGAGAAAGGGAGAAAATGACATGAAGACGGAGGTAGAGATAGGAAGGCTGGGTCTACAAGCCAAGGATTGCTGGTGGCCACCATAGACTAGAAAAGAGGCACAGAATGGCTTCTCTCTCAAGAGCCTCCAGAAAGAATCAAATCAAGCCAAAACTTTGATTTTGGGCTTCTGGCCTCCAGAACTGTAGAGGAATAAATTTCTGTCGTCATAAGCACCAAGAGTGTGGTAACTTGTCATGGCAGCCAGGGGGAAACCAATACCACATTACTTGTGTAAGAGGATAAGAACAACACTCAGTAGCCCCTGTGACGAGCAACACAAAGCTACATTGTTGCAGACTACAGGAAGGAAGCAAGAGGGGCATGCTCTCTGCAAGCAGAATGCTCCTCTCCTGTGTGGTTTTCGGGACTCGTGAGCTCAGGGAGTAGCGAGGAAAGTGATATCTAGAGATGAGTGTGCTTACTGGGTTGAGGCTGTGGTAATATTTGTGAAAATATGTCTGCTTATTATAAAAATTTCAAAGTATTTCAGGAGAGAACAAAGAAAAGACCAAAGCAGAACGAAGCTTCCATCATTCAGAAACTATTTTGCCAACACTGATGAACATCAGCCCAGACTTCTCTCTCTGGGCACACACTTAGCCAGGAGCCTCCATAGATATAACTTTACATCTATCATACTATGCATACTATTTTTTTTAAGTAAGAATTATTGAAAAAAAAAAGTCTACTTGAATTTACCAGAATTGAAAAAAAGAAAAACTAGAATCAAACTGAAGGAATTGTTAAACATCCGGATAAATATTTGTTCTTAACAAGAGAAATCAGTTCCTAAGAGATGTTTCTAAGGTTAAAAGGCAATTATGAAAAAAATATTAAGAGTTTGGCAGTATTTCATGTTTTAAAAACTCTGTATTCTGTCACGAAAGGGGATTTTATGCACTTCCTTTTCCCTTCCACTCCCAGCCGCCCAGTGTTTTGCTGGTTACATTATTATTTTTGGATTGCCTGGCATTAGAACATTTCTGCTCTGCTCTGTCAACTCCTTCTCACTGTTACTTAGTCTCAGTGCTGTGTTTCAATGGATTCAATGCTTACTGTCGTCCTTTGTGGCGACTTCTCCTTTGCTGGGTTTTAATTTTGATTCATGCCTTGTTTTGCTGGATTTTATCATCACATATTTTTTCAAGAAGAACTTTGTAACTACAGTCCTTGAATTTCTGCACCATTAAGAACGTCTGCCTGTCTCTTTCACAGTCGCAGTACAGTTTTGCCGAATAGAAAACTCTCGGGTCACCCTTTCCTCCCCCGGAAACTGGTCGACGTTATTCTGGTTTTTTCTAGCGCTGAGTGTTGTTGGAAGACAGAGTGGCTTTATGATTTGTGCTCTCTGCACAAAACCGACTAGACATTTCCCCTTGAACTTCAGTATCTTCATAGTAGTTTATTGATGTTACCAATTTTGCTTGATTTTCCCTGGGATACGGTGTGTCCTTTAAATTGAGAGGTTTCTTTACATCAAGAAACTTTTTTTTTTACTTTCCTTAAGTTGTCTCCTGTTCCCCGCTGTTGCTGTCTTCAAATACCGAGTTGTGTATGCCAGCCTCCTTTTTATTTCAGCTCTTATTGTCTTGTCAGTAATCGCTTTCATCTTGCTGTTTCTTTCTATTTCATCGCGCGTGATTTCTTAAGCTTGGCATGTACTTTCATCGGCATTTATCTATTTTCTGTCGCTTCTGACTTGACTTTCATCTCTATAATTGCTTTACTTCTTTTTTTAATCTTCGGTTTACTTCCTGAGTGCTGCCAGTTTACTTTTCAACGGGTTTTCCCCTTAGTTCTTTTCTGAGTGCGTATTTCTTCTTTGAACTTTTCTGAAAAGCCATGACGTTGATTCGGTTAAGGCTGCAGAGAACCATCTTGTCATTCTCAGGAATGGATCATTTATGATCTATACTTTGTAAACCTGCCCCAGGTATTTGTTTATCTTCCGATTTTCCTCTCCTGCAATCACCCATGCTGGGCCCCTCGCAGCCCAATTTCTTCTGTGGTCTTACTCTAATCTAATAGGGGCATCTGGCTCTTTGACCACCCACAGTGCAGAGGGGCAGAGAGGCGTGCTATCTGCAAGGTGGAAATAGATTTCTATAGGGCTATTCTGACACACCTGAGGGAGGTACACAGCCCTGGTATCCGCTCGTGTTTCTGGTTCTATCCTCTTCTGGGACCTACCCCATCTTCCTCATCTCTCAGCGAGCATGGCTGGATAAATTGCTTGGGCACCAAAATGTGAGTGAGAGGCAGTAACCTGAATTACCTACCGGCTTTCCTCCCTTTCTGTGGTGAACAAGGAAGCCTCATGTAATGATGGTGGTAAGGGACGTTAGTAAAGTTGGCCAGGTTCCTGAGTGCCCACTCTATTATCCCATCCTGAGCATGTTGCAATAACAATATTGTAGCCACAACCATATATAGCGACAATGATAATAAACGACGCATAAAGTGTTGCTGTTTTAAGCCACTAAAAGTCGAGATTTGCTTGTCACGTCTGTCTAGCCGAGCCTAGCCTAGCCTCTTTGACTAGCACAAGGCAAGAAGAGCCAATTATTTCTGCATCAAACGTGAGTGGGCCTGGACGTGAAGGGCACCTGGAGGACTGGCAAGAAGGCATGCGTTGGGCAGGCCATTCCTCACCTGTCCAGGAAACCGACCGGCTTCAACGGCTTTCTTGAAAGTTGGAGGGGAGCCCTGGCCGGTTGGCTCAGTGGTAGAGCGTCGGCCTGGCGTGCGGGGGACCCGGTTCGATTCCCGGCCAGGGCACATAGGAGAAGCGCCCATTTGCTTGTCCACCCCTCCCTCCTTCCTCTCTGTCTCTCTCTTCCCCTCACGCAGCCGAGGCTCCATTGGAGCAAAGATGGCCTGGGCGCTGGGGATGGCTCCTTGGCCGCTGCCCCAGGCGCTAGAGTGGCTCTGGTCGTGGCAGAGCGACGCCCCGGAGGGGCAGAGCATCACCCTCTGGTGGGCAGAGCGTCGCCCCTGGTGGGCGTGCCGGGTGGATCCCGGTCGGGCGCATGCGGGAGTCTGTCTGACTGTCTCTCCCCGTTTCCAGCTTCAGAAAAGAAAAAAAAAAAAAAAAAAAAAGTTGGAGGGGGTATTTTTGTAGGATCTGCAACAGGAAGGTATCTTGTTGCAAAGGGTTTCTGATTTCTTGTGCTCACCAGGAAACAAAACAATGGCGGCATTGAATCCTTTCCTGCTTCTCTCTGCTTCCTTTCATTTATATTCTTTTGCACCAAATTTAGGGCTGTTGACAGTGCCATTTACCACCTCAGAACAAGCTTGGCTGATTTCTGATGGGTGCCACTGATCAGCTACCTTTCAAAGAGCCAGGGGTCCTGCTGCCTTCAGGTCTTCTTGCAATTTACAGCCTGGAAATGTTTATTCTTTTCTTTCCTTTTTTTAATTGAGTTATTTCTCCTCTCTCTACTAAAAGAAAATGTGTGTACAAGCCTGGATGTTTTCTAGAAATAAAACCGTGCATCTTTGCATTAACGTTTGACCTAGAGGCCATTGAAGATGTCGTAGCTTTAATCTTGTTTCCCTAACTCAGGCATGCATATTGCCACCAGTGACATTTCTTTTCCAGAACCCGACAACCCAGGCTTAAATCCCTGCCTTGTCATTCTTTAATGGCAACGGCTCCGGAAAAAATTGCACAAGCTTTCTGAGCTCATTTTCTCATCTGTAAAGATGCGATAATAGCAGTAGACGTCTTGAGCCCACGGGAATACTGGGAAGAGCAGATGAGCTAATATATGGGAAAACCTCTGGAGCAGCGCCTGGTCCCCAGCGAGCCCGCAGCCCACGTCGTGCATAAGCGCCTTGTAAATCTTGCAAGTGACATATCAGTTCATTTATTCGTGTATGTAATACATATATAGTTACTTCAGTTATGTAAGACATATATAAGGGGGGGGTGATAGCCAAATTAAGGTAACCATTGTAATCAAGCATCATATGTGTTCTGAGACTACAGTAGCCAACATTTAAGTGGTCAAATGTGCTCAAACAGTTGGCTAAGTTTTTACACGGGTCATTGTATTTAATCTGTATAACAAATCTATATTATGAGTGTTTACCCCCCACCCCCTATTTTTTTTTAGCAAGAGAGAGAGAGAGAGAAAGAGAGAGACAGAAAAATAGGAAGGGAGAGAGATGAGGAGCATCAACTCACCGTTGTGGCACCTTAGTTGTTCATTGATTGCTTTTTCATCTGTGCCTTGGCCGGGAGGATCCAACCAAGCCAGTGACTCCTTGCTCAAGCCAGCGACCTTGGGCTCAAGCCAGTGACCTTGGGCTCAAGCCAGAGACCTTGGGGGTATGTCTATGATCTCACACTCAAGCTAATGACCCTGTGCTCAAGCTGGTAAACCCTCACTCAAGCCAGTGACCTTGGAATTTCGAATCTGGGTCCTCAGCATCCCAGGCTGACGCTCTATCCACTGCGCCACTGCCTGGCCAGGCACATTTCCCCCATTTTAAAGAGAAGGAAACAGGCTTTGCACTATGCAGGAACTGGCCCAGGTCACAGAGCACAGAGTTGGAACAGGCTCTTCAGGCAGTGTGACAGAGGGCATGTGATCAACCCCTATGTACAGGGCCTCCCAGGATACTCACAGGGGCCAAAGGCAGACTGCGACCTCAGGGTGGGTGGGCAAGAAAGGCCTTCTGGAGAAATGGATGCTTGAACTCAGCTCTGAAGTTGGAGTAAGGGGGTCCCACCCTGAGGGGAACTGAGCACGAGCGAAGATCGTCACAGGATAGAAGCACTACCAGCACAGAGTCTGTGAGGGTCAACATTGGAAGGCAGGGCTTGAATGTGACCAAGAGCATTAGATGGCAAATAAAGGAGCTTGGACCAATGGGAGATGCCACGCATGCGTCTAATATGATTGGGTGCTGATCTCAGCTAAGGCACTTTTGGACACCTTGGGTAAGAATGTGCCAGAGCCAGGTCTTGTGGCCCATAATCCATGAGCCTCCCTATGATCTCGCCTGTCAGCCCTGAAATAGGAAAAGGAGGTCCCAGTTCAATTTGGATTGACGTGTGTTCTTTTGAAAGTTATAAAATGTATATCTTTGTTGTAAAAAGTGAAAATGCTATGGAAGTGTCTAAAGTTAAGTGAACCCCTCTCCTTGGGCCCCTCACCCTCAGAGACCCTCACTGACGGTCCTGTGTGCACACTCTTCCGCACCTTTTCACTCAGCACAAACACGTGGAAACACACACTGCGATGAACTTCTTTAGAAAATGAGGTCCAAACAACAACTTCCTGCAGCAGACACTTTTCACTCAACAATACTTGGCAAATATCCATCTCTGCTCAGAACTCTTTCCATAGTATGAGTGGGTGAGTGTTTTAGGCCTTCGCTTACCAATGGGCGGTCAGGCTGTCTTTAGTTTTGTGCCAATTCAACTGCTATTTCTTGAGAGCTCGTTCTGTGGCTATGGTGGCCAGTGAGACCTTCCACAGTCTGTCCTTGGGTTTGCCTCTGACCTTAGCCCCTGTCATTATCTCTTGTCTTCCTCTGCTCCAGCCACACTTACTTTCCTCAAATGTGCCAAACACATGCTAACCCCAGGGCCTTTGCATGGGACGTTCCCTCTGCCTGGAATGCTTATATACTAGCTCTTCACAGGCTCGCTCCCTTACCTCGCCTCCTTCAGGGCCTTGCTCAAATGTAATGTGTCTGTGAGTCTACTCTCCCCTCCCCCATAGGAAATAGAATTCTCCCCACTTTGATCCTGTGTACTCCCTTACCCTGGTCTGTTTTCTCCGTAGGTGCTATCATCATCTGAGGTAGGAAATGGTTACTGCTTTATTAATTTTAAGGTCCAGGTAGGTAGACAGTTTCTTGTTCATTTCTGTGTCCCCTTATTTAGAACAGGGCCTGACACAGAGTAGGTCCTCAACAAACACGTGTTGACTGTGAACGTCCCTGCCTTGTTGCCAGTGGTCTCACATTGTCCAGCCGTCACAGCCACCTTGTGGAATAGGCAGATTCGCCTCACTTTAACGCTGAGGAATCAGGCTCAGAGAGGTGACCTCTCCTGGCCCAGGTCAGACTGCAGGAAAGTTACCTTGAGTGGTGGTTCTTGAGCCCATCTAGTCTTCAGAATTTCCAGGGACCCACTGAAAACCACAGATGCATGGGCCCCACCTGTGTGTTCAGGATGCGGGTCTCCAGGTATAGGGCCTTGGAGTCTGCACTTGAACAAGCTCCCAGGTGACCAGGAGGAAGGCCAGGGCTGGGAACCGCGGGCCTGCACTGGGTTTTAGCTCTGGGGGGGTGGGGGTGTTCCCTCCCTGCCTCTAAGCATTGGCAGCCCGGGCCGGTGGGAGAGTCCTGCAGAATGGCCCCCGGGGAGGAGTGTTGGGTGCAGTTAGGGGACTGGGCCTCCCAGGCCGGCTCACAGCCTGTCTCCCGGCTTTTACTGCAGTCGTTATGACTCTGTTCTCAGCAGAGGACAGCAAACTCCTGGCTCCGCATCTACCTGCTTTCGTGATTGCTCTCACCCTACATTTTCACTGCACTCAAATCCCTTTCGCAAACCTCCTTGGTGTGTTCGCTTTCCCTTCCTCTTTTCTTTCCACCTATCCGTCCTTTCCATGGTAATTATTGCTGTTTATTGCTGGAAGATGGAGAAAGGAAATAGGCCCACAGAGACAATAGGCAAAGCAGAGTCACAACGAATTCCTGCTCGGCGGCCTCTCCTATCACACCGTCTCCTCCCCATGGGGGAAGCAGGGAGCCTCATGCATCGTCCAGCTTGGAGAAGGAGGGCTGAGGACGTCCCTGCAGAGGCCGGGCTGAGGGCTGGGTGGACATGTACACTCCTCGGGGCTTAGGGAGTGTGGAGCAGGGCTCACGCCCTTGGACGGGGACTGCTCTGCTGGACAGGTGCCTGAGACGGGGCTGATGGAACACTGAGCCCGGGGTGGGCAGGTCTGGTTGACATCCGGGCTCTGCCTCTCCATCCTGTCTGCACCGTGGGGCTGAGTGGAAGGCCCTTTGCATTCTGGGACGCGGCGAGGGCAGACGGGGTGATCTAAGCCGGGTGATCTAAGCCAAGTGCCTCTAGATGCACAGAGGTACGGACCACAGTGGGGGGTGAATGTGCCACCTCGTTCTCCGGGCGAAAAGAAACGGAGTCAAGTTTCCCGATGTCGGGAGGAGCGGAGAGTCCAGGGGTTCTGAGGGAGGAGCTCGTAAAGCCACATGGTGTCTACGGCAGGTTTCTGAAATTTTCAGGGTTTTTTTTTTTTTTTTTTTTTAGTGCTGGCTAAAACTTCCTCTAACAAAATTACTATCACTGAACCTAATGCTGAAGGAATATTCTAGAATACATGATGAATTCCTATTTAAAGTAAATCCAGGTTAAGAAGCATGCCCTTTTCCCTGCCTCCTCCCTCCCCCGCCTCCTCCCCTCCCTCCCTGCCCGCGGGCATAGAGCCGGTCCTTCTCGCGACAAAGAGAGAAAGAATGTGGGACTTGGAGCCAGCCAGACCTCATCTTACCTGACCAATTTAATTCTTTTCTGCATCGGTTTTTTAATCCAGAAAAAAAAAATGGGGATAAGAATACCTACGAATCCAGATGGTTAAGCCCAATAACAGTAGTTAATATTTATAGAACCCTTAGCATATGCCCAGCACTTTACCTACACGAATACATTCAATCCTCACCGTTGTCCTGGGAGACCAGCACAAGTATCATCCCACTTTACAGCGGAGACAGAGATAGTAGGAGGTCACACAACTTGCCCAAAGCCCCACACAGCTAGTACGGAGCACATCTATAACTCTCACTGCTCTTACTTCAATTAATTTTTTTTTTTTTTTAGAGAGAGAGAAAGAGAGAAGCAGGGAGAGAAAGAGAGAGACAGGGACATTGAGCTGCTCCTGTATGTGCCCTGACTGGAGGTTGAACCAGCAACCTTTGTGCTTTTGGACGACATTACAACCAACAAAGTTATCTGGCCAGTGCTTAATTTTTGATTTTTAGAGATTCAGAGAAGGGAGAGGAGAGAGAGGGGAGGAGAAGGGAAGCAGTCGTTTGTTGTTCCACTCAGTCGTGCATTCCTTGCTTGCTTCCTGTGCGTGCCCAGACCAGGGATTGAACCCACAACCTTTTTGGAATGACGCTTTAACGGACTGAGCTAACTGCTCAGGCCTCAATTCCTTCTTAACAGACGGGGATTCTGAATCCATAAAGGATCACCTGCATTGACTCTGTTAACAGACCGGAATGATTTTCTCTTTACATGTGGGTAACATTTTACGAATAACGGTACGTTTTCCTGCTTGTGTTCTTTCATCCTGCTTCCTCTGCGCAAGGCACACTCACCGTAACAATAAAGCTGCAGTCGTGAGAACACAATGTTTATCATAGAGAAGGCACATTTGCACATACCTCGTTGTTATCTCATCAGCTGAGAGACACCCTGACTTTTGTTATTAGTCCCTCTTTAGAGATGAGGAAACCAACCCTTGAAGTCAGGACAGGGTACATGATGGAAGTCTCAGCTCGGTTCCGACCTGCCCGGGCTTCTGGACCTTGTGCTGGGACATCCCTGGAGGGGGCCCTGCCTCCTGTTGTCCGCCCACTAGCTACTCCTGCTTCTGGAAGAGCCTCTTGATTTTCCCTTGGGGACCTTTCCCTTCCTTCTCTTAGAACTTGTGCTGCAGGTGAGTCCTCCTCAGATGTGCTCCAGCCCCCCGAGGTTACTGCATTGCTCTGGTCACGGCAATTTATTCATGAAAGGGCTAGTGACTTAAGACGAGTCCAGTGAAACTCACCCCTGGCTTCTCGCCAGGACTGCTGCTCCAGGGTGGAGGCTGGGGCTCTCGGTGACCTCTCCTGCCCACACGAGGAGCTGCCTGACCAACCGCCAAGCCAGATCGGAGAAATGCAGAACCAGGAGATGGAGTTGGACAAGAGTTCAGGCTGCATTCGCAGTGTACCTGCATCCGACAGCCCTGAAGCCAGAGGTCTGCCCAGGCTTTAGTTCTATGCATTCATGAGACCCTCCCCACTCACCACCCCCTTGTTTGCTCTGAAGCCCACTGAGTTGGTGTTCTTGTCACTTTTCATGAGAAGAATGGAAACTGATGGACTCCCCAAATGAACGGCCTCTTGGGGAAGAGCAGGAACTGTGGCTAATAATTTTTTTTTTCTGTTTCTATTAGCATGCTGAGTACTAATTAGGTGCCCATAAGTATTTGTCAGCTCATTAATCATGAATTCAGTGGATAATGGGAGAGTTACTGGGAATTTTGAGCTGTTGCTTAAAAATCCTTGCACACTGGACCAATATTTTCTTTCTTGAAACATCCAGGGAAATTTGGAATAACTTTTTCTGGGGGGTTCCTTCCAACTTACTTTATTGCCCACTGAGACCAGCCGTAATTCACACGCATTAGCACTGGGGAAAGTCGTATTTTATTTTTAGTACTGTTCGTGGGAATTCTCTACAAACTTTTACCACTTAAGCACAATCTGATCTTTCCGAAATGCAAGGTGGACCATCTTACTCTTCTCCTTATAAAGTTTCACGGACTCCTCCTTGCGCACAAGGTACTCCCGGCCACGATCTCTAGGTTTTAAGAAAACATGCCAACATCGTGATCAGTTTTATGTGCAACTCGGCTAGGATTTAGTCCCCACTTTTTCACCAAACACTCATCTAGGTTTTGGAGATTAAAATCTATAACCAGTTGACTTTAAGGGGGGTTTTTCAAGATAATCTGAGAGGGCATGATTTAATCAGTTTAAAGGTCTTAGCAGAGCTGAGGTTTCCCTAATGAAGAAGAGAGCCCACCTATGGACTGTGGCATTAACCCGCGCCCGAGAGCTCCAGCCTGTCCTTCCTGAAGGTCTTCCCTACAGACGTCCGACTCTCTAGATCAGTGGTTCTCAAACTTTTTGAAGTCAGGGCGCATTTAAAATCCTCCAAATAATTGTAGGCACACTATATTCAAATTCCTGAGAAATATGTTATTATAATTAAGTCAAATATTAAAGAAAAAAATATAAAGTCCAAGCGTGCTTTTATGGTAACTAAATGAAATAAATACGACAAAATTAAATTTATTCTGACATTAAAAAACATATTTTTTTTTTTGTATTTTTCTGAAGTTGGAAACGGGGAGGCAATCAGACAGACTCCTGCATGCGCCCGACCAAGATCCACCTGGCACGCCCACCAGGGGGTGATGCTCTTCCCATCTGGGGCTCTGCTCTGTTGCAACCAGAGCCATTCTAGCACCTGAGGCAGAGGCCAAGGAGCCATCCTCAGTGCCTGGGCCAACTTTGCTCCAATGGAGCCTTGGCTGAGGGAGGGGAAGAGAGAGACAGAGAGGAAGGAGAGGGGGAGGAGTGGAGAAGCAGATGGGTGCTTCTCCTGTGTGCCCTGGCCAGGAATCGAACCCGGGACTCCTGCACGCCAGGCCGACGCTCTACCACTGAGCCAACCGGTCAGGGCTAAAAAACATTTTTATGTTACATTTTTTGAGTTATGCTTTTTAGAATTCGTAAAAAAGAGGGGTTAAAAATTTTTTAAAAAATGACAAAAAAGTTATCTTTTTATATATATAGATACATTCTTAGTAAGATTTAGTAAATTCGGTAGATCCTGGCGTGAATGTGTTAAGTTTTTTCATTCTTGTGTTTATGAGAAACATGAGCCTGATGTGTCCTAGGGATTTCTTCAATGTTTGGGCATCTATTTGAAAGGCAAACTCTCATTTTCTCGTCAATACATTGAAGAGTTTCTCTCTCTTTCACTCTTAATTATGTTGAGCGCAGAAAATCCCTACCATACATATCATCTTAACTTTACACCAAATAAAGGATAGAAGAAACTTGCCTCCAGTCTTTCCGGGGAACATGGGGGGTAGTGTAAACAATCCAGCACCACAGCTTAACAGCCTTTTGCAACCTAATCAGGCAAGGGAGGTGGGGGGTTGGGCAGACTGTCAGCTTACAGCCAATTCCCCACACCTCTGTTCCCCAAAAATCTAAATTCCATAAACCCTGTTGGTTTTTTGGTCCTTAACAGGCACATATTTCTCTGGAATACCATAAGGCACACCTGGAAATCTTCTAGGGTGCACCAGTGTGTCCTGGCGCACACTTTGAAAACCACTGCACTAGATAATCATCATAGCTGCGCAATCCAATCCCTTAGAATGCATCTCTTCACGTGTGTTATCTCTTACTGGCTGTGTTTCTCCAGTTGAACAATGACATGTACAACTGACCACTTCCTACCTCCCTGAACTGCAGACATGATGGGTATATGTTGGGTGATGTGGGAGCGGGCACAGGACAGCATCTTCACGGTTCCCCCAGACCTCTGTCCTAGCGCAACGACCAAGGGCCCTGGTCTGTCGGGTGAAGGTTGAAGCCTTGAACAGAGTTCTCCATCACCTGCCCTACTGACCAGCCCGGCTGCATTCCCTGCCTCCTCACCCTGCTCACATTTCATCATCTGCGGTTAGTAGTGCACCCAGGTCTCTCAAGATAGTTTATGACAGTCCTTAAGGGGGGGGGCAAGAAGGCACCCCAGAGCTTTCCGGGTGCTCCAGACAAGGCTCCTAACTCTTCCAGCTCCCGACCTCCAAGGACCTGTTACCTGGCTCCTCCGTCCCACTTACCACCTCAGCCCCACCCTCTGCTCTGAGACCGTCGGGCCGTTCTGATCACAGCCTTTACTTCAGCTCTTGTCCTTCAAGCTCCCGGGTCTTTGCTCATCCTGTGGACTCTCATCCCTGAAGCCCCTTTCCCGACCTGTCCCCAGAAGTTTGTGCCTGGTGCCTCTTAAAACTCAAGGTCGCTCGTCAGCGTCCGTATCCTCCCTCATCCTCTCCGAACGCTCTTCCCTCCTCTGGTTCTGACTCGGCCCGGCTCTCCCCTGAGGACCCCTCTGTCCCCACGGCCCCCTCAAGCGGCGGTCCTTCTCCCACTCTGGGGGACATCCCTCCGATGGCCAGGAAAGGCAGGTCCAGGGAACACAAAGACTCACAACAAAGAGCTTTTTGTTGCTTTGCTTTCCAGGTCTGGTTTTGAACACAACAGTCTGGTCTTTGAGCCTTCTGGCCAGTGAAACAAAACGTCACAGATAGAAATGTTTAGTCAAACTGATTACATTTCATTACTGCGCCCTGATGGGGTTTGTCTGTCCTCAAGCTGAGCGGTGGAATGTAAAATATAAGCTGTAAGGTAGATTGTTGTCAAACGTTTTATGTCTGTCTCCTTTATTCCGGCAGGAGAGTTCTTTATCACGTGAGCCCGCCGTTGTTGCTGAAACAATAATGGGCCTGGCAAGCCCCCTGAGCGCTCAGCGGGGCTGACATAACTCACCTGGCCCTGCCTCCTGACAGTCCACTTTCTGAACAGCAGGCAGGGTGCTCTTTCAGAATTAAAGTCAGAACCTGTCAGGCTCTCTCTTGCTCAAACCCTTGTGATAGCCTCCCACATCCCACGGGGTAAAGCTCAGAAGCTCAGAGTCTGGATTGCTGGTGCCCCCTCCCTTCCCAGGCATCCTCCTGTCTGCAACGAGCCTACTCCTCCGCTTCTGCAACTCCTCAGCCCCCAGGGAGCCTCCCCCAGATGCCGTGTGGCCCGTTCCTCTCTCCCCCCGCGAACGCCTGCTCGCGTGCTGGCTCTCCGTGGCCCCAGCCTTCCCCGGCCCACCTGTCTGAGGCAGAGCCTGCTCTCTCTGTACCCACGCCCTTCCTGGTGGCCCTAGCCCCTCCCGACACCCACACAGCCTGGTGCTGTCTTGAGTTGTTGACCTCTCAGCTGGGCTGGAGGCGCCTGGCAGGAGAGAGTTTGTTTTGCTTACAGCTGTGTCCCAAGAGCCTAGACAGTGCCAGGCACTTTGTGAGTACTTAATCCTGGCTCCCTGAGACTGTACAGGTCCTGTGAGTAACCAGAATTCCTGAGGGACAAGCCAAAGAGACCAGTACTTACTTGCAAGAGATGAAGGAGGGAGAGAGATGATAAGCAGTGTTTGAGAAATCCCAAACTTCAAACCCCTGTTCTTGCAAAAGTACTTTCCTCTTGGGACCCCGAAGACACTGGTTGAGCCCGGGCCGGGTCCCTCCGCGTTTGTGGTCAAGGGGAAGGGGAGGCCAGAGCTTCGCCCCAGACCTGCTGTGGTCTGCCTGCCAGCTGCCCTCAGGTCTGGGCATAAAGCCTCCCCCTCCTGACCTTTAGGATTTCAAACAAACACAGGAAGACAGTCTAAATCGGAACCATTTGGGAGCTCAGATCCCAATTTAGCCCAGGAAAGCCGATGGTTATTAAAATCTTCAAAGTCCAAACATGCAAACGGTCTGTGTTTTAGATTATTTCCCTAACATTTGTCATGTCTGGAACCATTTTTACAACGTTGCAATCAAAAACTCCAAGAGTTCAATGCTCTTCCCGCACACACCTCTTCGCTGGCAGGGCTCCAGAACCTTCTCCAGGCTCGTGGGTCACGAAAGGAGCTATGTGTGGTCAGAGGGCGTCTCTGACAGTACGCACCTGGGCCAAGTTATTTTTAAAACCGAGATGGATTTAGGGAGGTCCCTGTAGTTCAGGGCTTGAAAGAAAAGTTTCAGAAAAGCTCATATGTTTCGTTTAGGCAAAAATATATGGGTGGTGTCATGGCGGTTCATTTTATATGAGATCTCTCGCAGATAAACATTTGCTATAAATTTCAATTTGTCAAGGGGAGAGGAAGTGAGTATAACATTTTTTCTAGTGCTGACTCTGCCACAAGAGCCGGGCTGGGGGCTTGAGGCAAACGTTTCAACAGCTCCCTCTCCTTGTCGTGAGTAATCATCTCGGTTCCAACCTCCTAGAGAAAGACACAGCGTCATCCTGACCCGGCCAGCCTCCCCTGCCATGTCCCCATCCATCCTCACGGGCTTCCTGCCTGTCTCCGTGAACTCAGGTGTGAGTCCGAACCCGGGTTCGCTCAAGACCGAGCACTTCCCCTGGGTGGTCGTTTTGACCAAGCTCTTTTCTCTTCTGGGTTACATGGCTGATTGATGGCTGATTGCTCTCAACCTGGACAAAAATATTCAAGTCTTTTCGATTCTGAAATAGCCTTGACTTGGCTCCCTTGATGCACCTCTAACCACTCCGCCTCTCTGTCCTTCAAAGAAAGCGGGCCTGGTAGCTTAAGTCATCTTAAGCAGGATGAACAGGGGTGAAGAAAACAAGTCAGCTTTGCCCCGGGAGGCTTCAGAAGCTGCTACCTGGAAGCACGTAGCTGTGCTGGCCATTCTGCGCTTAGGAGTGGATGGTCACAGGTATGTCCAAACAACCCAGTCTTTTAAAGTTTCATTGAATGTATTGCAGTGACATTGGGCAATAAAATTATACAAGTTTCAGGTATACAATTCTATACTACAGCATCTGTATATTGTATTGTGCTCACCAACCAAGTCAAGTTCCTTCCATCACCATGTACCCCCTTTACCCTCTTCTACCCCCCCCCCCCGTTTCTCTCTGGTAAACACCATGCTGTTGTCTCTGTCTATAAGGTTTTTTTCTTTGCTTAATCTCTTCATCTTTTTCACCCACCTTTTACCCCCCTTCCCTTCGGACAGTAGTAAGTCTGTTCTTTGTGTCTGTGAGCCTGTTTCTATTTTATTTGCTAGTTTATTTTGTTCATTACAATCCACATATAAATGAAATCAAATGGTATTTGTCTTTCTCTGAGTGGCTTATTTCACTTAGCATAATAATCTCCAGGTCCATCCATGTTGTCACAAGGGGTAAGATTTTCTTCTTTTATTTAATTTAATTTTTTTTTTTTAATGCTGAGTAGTATTCCATTCTGTAAATACCACAGCTTTTTTTATCCACTCATCTACTGTTGGGCACTTGGGCTGTTTCCAGATCTTCATGATTGTAAATAAAGCTGCAATGAACAGAGGGGTGCATATATTTTTTGAATTAATGTTTCTTTAGAGGTAATCCCAGAAGTAGAATTTCAGGTCCTAAGGCAGTTTCATTTTTAATATTTTGAGGTAATGCCGTACTGCTTTCCACAGTGGCCGCACACATCTGAATTCCCACCAGCAGTTCACAGAGCTCCCTTTTCTCCACATCCTGGCCAACACTTGTTGTTGGTTGATTTTTTGATGATAGCCATTTTGACAGGTGTGAGGGGATATCTCTCTGTGGTTTTAATTTGCATTTCTCAGATGGTTAATGACCTTGAGCCTCTTCTCATATGTCTATTGGTCATCTAAATGTCCTCTTTGGAGAAGGTCCTTTGCCCAGTTTTAATTGGATGTTTGTTATTTTGATGTTGAATTTAACAAGCTCTTCACAAATTTTGGATATTAACCCCTTATCAGATGTATTGGTAAATATATGCTTTTGTTTAGTGGGTTGATTTTTCATTTCGTTGATGGTTTCCTTTGTTATGCAAAAACCTTTTAGTTTGATGTAATCAAATCTGTTTATTTTTTCTTTTGTTTTCCTTGCCTAAGGCATTATGTCAGAAAAAACATTACTATAAGAAATGTCTGAGATTTTACTGCCTATGTTTTCTTCTAGAATTTTTATGTTTTCAAGTCTAACATTTAATATTTTATCTATTTTGCCTTTGTTTTTTGTGTATGGTGTAAAAAGGTGGTCTAGTTTCATTTTTCCTTTTGCATATATCTGTCCAACTTTTCCAACATCATTTATTTACTAGACTATCTTTACCTCATTGCATGTTCTTGCCTCCTTTGTCAAATATTAATTGATAATAAAAGGGACAAAACTTTAGATAGATTGACAAAATTTTATTGATTTCTACTGTGTTCCATGTAAAGCCAACTAGAAGTTGGAAACTGAGAGAGGTGTGGGGGATGTGTCCGCACAAATATCTGAGTGGAAGGAAAGATAGATAAGGTATAGTTAGTAGAGGGTATAAATTGCTTCTATTTCTGGCCAGAGACTCGTGTGTGTGTGTGTGTGTGTGTGTGTGTGTGTGTGTGTGTGTGTGTGTGTGTGTGACAGAGATAGAGAAAGAAACACAGAGAGGGACATATATGGCAGGCAGACAGGAAGGGAGAGAGATGAGAAGCATCAGTTCTTTGTTGCGGCCCCTTAGTTGTTCTTTGATTGCTTTCTCATATGTGCCTTGACTGGGGTGGGGGGAGGCTACAGAAGAGTGAGTGACCCCTTGCTCAAGCCAGTGACTTTTGGGCTCAAGCCAGTGACTATGGGGTCATATCTATGATACCATGCTCAAGCCAGCAAACCCACACTCAAACTGGTGAGCCCGTACTTAAGCCGGCAACCTCGGGGTTTTGAATCTGAGTCCTCAGTATCCCAGTCCGACATTCTATCCACTGCATCACCACCTGGTCAGGTCAGGGACTGGTTTTAAAACTTATAAAGAGTTGCTAATGTTAGATGCTAAAAGGAATTTTTCCAAGAAAACTTTTCAGGAAGACATTTTCAGTTGATTTGAGTCTCTGGGAAGAACATTACTACTTTGGGGCCAGGTGACTCAATATTGGGGAAGTAGCTCTCTCCCTCTCTCTCTGTCTGGAACTTAACAACACTCTGGCTATTTAAAGATCATCTTTGGGGAAGATAGGAGATTATATCCTTCATGTATATGTTACCATTCTCAAGATGGACACCATTAAGGTCCATGATTTGCACAGAAGACTAGGATTTGGACCATGATTTACAAGGCGTCAGCTGCATAGAAATTCACGAACACGAGTGCACACAGCATAGAAACACTCGGGGGGTCTCAGTGACGGGAGAGGGCATGGCACTGGGTTGCTGATGTTTGGGTGTCCTCATCAGGATGCCCACGCTGGTGAGGCCAGAGGGCTAAATGTAATCTCCAAGACAGCGGGAATATGTGTTTATTTCCATCAGTCCTGATCTAAGTAGAAATGCATATTCAGTGATCTTGAGATGAATCTGGCTGCATTTGGGTCAGGAAAAGATGACCAGCATACCGAGAGTTGAATATGTAGTCCCAACAGCTAGAATTGGGGGGTAGAACCCAGGAAGCATGGACTAACTTGAGACAAAGGCCATGGAAGACAGAGTGAAAAATGAGCAATGCATTACTGTCGAGCAAGTCTGGCTATAAAGATAAGGTGAGAGCCTTGGCCAGCTGGCTCAGCAGTAGAGCGTCGGCCTGGCGAGAGGAAGTCCTGGATTCGATTCCCAGCCAGGGCACACAGGAGAAGTGCTTATCTGCTTCTCCACCCTTCCTCCTCTCCTTTCTCTCTATCTCTCTCTTCCACTCCCGCAGCCAAGGCTTCATTGGAGCAAAGTTGGCCCTGGCGCTGAGGATGGCTCCATGGCCTTCACCTCAGGCGCAAGAATGGCTCCGGTTGCAATGAAGCAAGGCCCCAGATGGGCAGAGCATGGCCCTCTAGTGGGCATGCTAGGTGGATCCTGGTCAGACACATGTGGAAGTCTCTATCTGTCTCCCTGCTTCTCATTTCAGAAAAATACACACACACACACACACACACACACACATAAATAAATAAATAAATAAATAAATAAATAAATAAATAAATAAATAAGGTGAGAGTTCAGATGAAAGTCTGAGAAGGTTATGGGATTCATTATGTGGTATAACATGGCACAAACAGTACTATAATCAATGAAAGATATTAGAATATGCTTGAGTATATCACGCAGTATTTTGAATGGTGTGTCTGGTACATGATCTCAATGCTATTCCTATCAAATAGGTGAAATGGGAGGGGCAGGTAGGTACATTCCTTTCTCCAGGTGAGGCTAGAGAGAATAAGGTTCAGTTGTTCGATGAATGTCACAGAATTCATACATAAACAAGAACTCAGGGCTTTGCATTGCATTACATCTTTTTTTTTTTCTCTCCTTGCCATGGTGCAGAAATGAGGTTTTGGCTGATGGATAGGTCTGGGCTCTGCAAACCTGTGGATGCTTTTTTTTTTCTTGTTTTTTCTTTTTGATTATTGCAATGGTGACTCTGAGGTGATAAGCTTTACACAGCCATCTCTGACAGGAAAGATCTAGAGGGACGTGGGGAGATAATTAAAATGGAAAGAAACCCAATTTAAAACCTGGCTTCACGGGTTACAACGAGGATAAGTATTGAAACAGCCGCGAGTCTCTGCTCCGGCTTCATTTCACGTCTCAACAACACAGAACAAACGGCACAAGTTCTGGGAATTATATCCCTTGGTAACAAACACTGAAGTCACTTTATAAAATGTCACCAAATGGCTCTGTTGATTCTGTTTTGTAACAAGTCACGAGCAGATGGCACTTTGAAGTGTACGGAGCAGTTTGGAAAACAAAATCACTTAGACAGTTTGTCTGGCTTGCTAAGATAATGTGCTTAAGCCCAAAATGAAAGGTTCTTGGCGTGCACTGATAGAGAGAGGCGACACACCTTTCAGAGGGTTTGCTCTAATTTGTTTTGCAATCAAAGGGTTGGTTCTTCAACTGTCAGGTCTGGCTGAGTTGGATTTCATGAAGGTTTATGCACTTGCTGACTAAAAGGTGCAAAGCAAGAAAGAAGAGAACTATTATTTCTTGAATACTTTCTATGGTATTTAATTCAAAAGCAATGTTATGGGTAGCTCTATTAGCCCTGTTTTACATAGAAAGAAACTGAGGTCCAGAAACATCCTGTGGTATTACAGGTAAAACGTTGCCCCTACTTACCCCTTCCTACTGGATTTAAAAGTATCTTTATGCTTACAGTGAAGTATTACAATAGATGCAGCTGGCAAAGGTTTATATAAAATCGTCTTACGTATGTATCAAATTTCAAATGTATTGCTTTTGGATTGGAATCTTCCGTATATTTTTACAAGTCCTGTAGAATGATCCACTCAAAACCCTTTCCAATCCACCTTTCCCCGACCTTTTCTATATGCAGGACTGGAAAGCAGAATGCACAAACTTTCAGGTTCCCTTGCAGCTAGGAGCGGCCACGTGACACGGTTTGGCCAATAAGATACACATAAGAAGTCCCAGTAAAGGGCTTTTTCTCCCTCACCCAAAGGGCAACGTTTAACAAGGAGAAGGATTGTTCCTTCCTGCCTGGAACAGGAGCCCAGCACCTGGAGGTGCAGTAGCTCTCTTGTCACAGTAAGGATGAAAGCCACATGCTAACGCTGGGGAAGCAGAAATACAGAAAAAGCCTAGTTTCCTGGTGACGTCTTTAAATAGCTATATCATTTTTAGACCGCCTACCTCTGAGCTTCTTGTTATGTGGGAAAAAGAGACCCTGTTTATGTGAAAGAAACTAGGCTTCCTGACACAGACCAATGCAATTCTAACTGATATTTACAATAGCCAGGATTTTAAAAAAGCATTTCTATTTTTATGCTGTTTTGTTCTCAATCTGTAGTTCTGAAACATTGGAAATACAGTCATCAAATTGGATAATAAAGTCGTTGGAATAGTGTCCACTGTGTTTGGCACACACTGAGGTCGAGTTGGGTCCCCTTCCTGGTTGTGGCATAAAAGGGGCAGCAGAGTGTGTGATCTGAGTGTCTCTGTGTGGTTCTTCTGGAAAATCTGGACATTACTTCAGCCAGAGTGATCAGCACGGAGTTGGGGAGGGACAGTAGAACAGCTGGACTCGACACGTCACCACCATTTCCCCTTGTCAGGATGTAGGCTTGGCTTTTGGCTTGAAGAACTAGCAAGAAAGTTGAGGAATCATTTTTGTCTATCTTCTCACGTTGGGGAGGAGCACAGTGGCGTCACACTGGAAGTGTGTAATAACTTCCCTGGTTTAAATAGACCTCCAAAGATGACACTTCTCTTAGCCTCTTCTCTCAGGAGGCCGTTTCAACATGAAAAACTTGGGCCTGACCAGGCGTTGGCACAGTGGATAGAGTGTTGGACTGGGATGCAGAGGACCCAGGTTCAAAACCCTGAGGGCGCCGGCTCCAGTGTAGGCTCCTCTGGCTTGAGCGTGAGCTCGCCGGCTTGAACGCCGGGTCACTGGTTTGAACGTGAGATCATAGAGGTGACCCCATGGAAGCTGGCTTGAGCCCAAAGGTCACTGGCTTGAGCCCAAAGGTCGCTGGCTTAAAACCCAAGTTGCTGGCTTGAGCAAGGGGTCACTTACACTGCTGTAGCCCCCCAGTCAAGGCACGTATGAGAAAGCAATCAGTGAACATCAAAGGTGTCGCAACAAAGAACTGATGCTTCTTAACTCTCTTTCTTCTTATCTGTCTGTCTCTGTCTGTCCCTCTCTCTGTCTCTGTCACAACCCCCCCCCCAACCAAACTTGTGCTAAGTTCTTTGTTTTTAACTTAAATAGAATGCCTATTGTATGTGACGAATAAAAAAGGCGTAAGGGCAAGTGGCAGATAGAACATCCACGGGGCGTGGGGTAGGGCAGTCCTGGGGTCAAACTGTGGTCGCGTCCCCTGGCTGGCAAACTCGAGTCACTTAACTGCACCATGCCGCCATTGCTCTTCTGTGACACAGGCACCAGGACAGCCATCCTCACTGAGGGAGGAGCTAATGGCTTTAAAGTGCTGGGAATGTTATTTGCCATGGAAGCAAGTAGAGAATAGCAGCACCCTCGTCCCCGTTCTCCCCACTGGACGGCAACTCGTCACCATTCTCTGGGTGAGACTGCTTCCGGGCCCCGAGGGTCCTCCCTGAAGCACCCCCTGGCTCTCTCTCCTCACGGGTCCGTTAACGTCGATGTTCTCATCTCATTCTCCTTGCTCTGAGGCTTCAGTCCTTGGCTCTCAACTCTGGACATAGCCTTAAAAACGATTTTTAAGAACAGGTTTGCAATTGAGAAAGATCACATTTTTATACATGAAGTGAAGAATGTCCGTCTTTGACCACCGACCCTATGGACCGGCGCATTTGCATTTTCTGCGGCAGCACACCGAAGTCTCGCTCTGGGTGGTGGATCCACGGCTGAGGCGTGCGCTATGGCGAGACAGGCAAAATGGAGCAATGGGATCAGTATCTGGATGGTGACAGCCAAGAATATTGTGACCACAAATATGCGGCTGATGGAAGGACACATCAGCCTCTGGTGCAAGTTATCTGCGTGATGGCCTTGACCTTGGAGAGAGGCTGTCTCAGACCCCAGTGAATGCCGCTGCACCATTTTAAGAAAGGAAACATGTCAGACCACGGATTGTTTTGTTAAACCATACACACGAATCCTGGCTGATAGTGTTGGATCGGCCGACTTCTGGCAGCTTTGTGTGTTGGCTCCGCTCGCACATGTACGATTTCAGACTCAAAGCCACACATGAAGTCATTGCGAAGCTGCACAGATCACCCCTAAACATCTGCCGTGCGGTGGTCCCTGTCTTCTCCAGCAACGTGATCTCCTGGAGCTGTGATGATTTGAGCTTTTAAAGAAGAGTTATTAATGAATCTTCGTTTATTTAGGACCTACTAATTTATCTTTGATTAGGGAGGATGTTTGGAAAGCCATCCAGAAAGTGGAATAAAAGCATGAAATAACTGTAATATAGTTTGGTTCAGAGATGTTTTTCTTCTTTTTATACAGTTACGAATGGCATACCATGCTAAATCAAGCAAAGAAAGTGACAGTTTCAGGGATAAAAAGAGCCCCATAGATTTACCTCTGCTTTGTAGTTTTAAGGTCATGAAACTGAGGCCGAAGGCATTGCAGTGGCTTGCCTGGTGTCACATGGCTAGGTAGTGGCCTGCGCATGGATTTTGCAGTTTTCTCATCACTCAAGTCTGTGCTGAACACCACTTCCTCAATGAGGTGGTCTCTGACCACCTTAGCTGAAGTATTCACTTCCCCACACCTGTCAGTCACATCTCATTACCATATGTATTTCATTTTCTTTGGGGCACGTATTAGTCTCCAAGTTTACATTCTGGTTCATGCTTCTGTCTCTCCCTTTAGAGGTCTGAAGGCAGAGGCTCTGGCACACAGTAGGTGCTCAATAAATATTTGTGGATTGAATGCTGAGTTGTTTATGTCTGTGACATATGCTCGAGAGGTAAGCAACACAGTAGAGTCTTGCAGTTAGGGATAAAGCCAGAACTCAAAGCCAGGGGAATTTCACTTCAAATCCTGACATTTGATCCAAAAGAAATGACTTTCAATGTTCGATGGCTCCTACCCCACCACGCCCTCCATGACCTCTTTCCAAGGCATCTAAAGTTCTCAGGACGTGGTTTGGCATCCTCCTATTGGCTCGTAATCCAGTCGTCTTCAGAGAAGTTAATCTGATTGTATTTTATTCAGCACAGTAATGACTGCATTGCTGGTTTCTCTGTGTAAAGTTTATTGAGCCCGTTTCCTGTAGATCTCACTCCTGGTATTATTCTAATGTGGTGATGAATTTTACGCACTTGTACTGATTTATCATAAAAAGCCTGCAAAGGGAAAGAAGTCTGCTCATCTGCTTATCATCGAAGTCTGATGCAATCGAAGGGCTGCTGACAAAACGTTCAGATGGTCAGAAGGCTTTGAAAGTGACATGTGCCAAAGATGAGGAAAGGAAAGCACCGGATACAAACAAGACAGTAAATAACTCTGAAATAGTGTTGGTTCTGACCATAGGGTGATCCAAAAATGGGAATGAGGGCACATGCCCAATCTCTGGTCTTTAACTAAATTTTCACCTTTTTCGGCCCTGGCCGGTTGGCTCAGCGGTAGAGTGTTGGCCTGGCATGTAGAAGTCCTGGGTTCGATTCCTGGCCAGGGCACAAAGGAGAAGCACCCATTTGCTTCTCCACCCCCCCCCTCCTTCCTCTCTGTCTCTCTCTTCCCCTCCCGCAGCCGAGGCTCCATTGGAGCAAAGATGGCCCGGGCGCTGGGGATGGCTCCTTGGCCTCTGCCCCAGGCGCTAGAGTGGCTCTGGTCGCGGCAGAGCAATACCTTGGAGGGGCAGAGCATCGCCCCGTGGTGGGCAGAGCATCGCCCCCTGGTGGGCAGAGCATCGCCCCCTGGGGCGTGCCAGGTGGATCCCGGTCGGGCGCATGCGGGAGTCTGTCTGACTGTCTCTCCCGGTTTCTAGCTTCAGAAAAAAAAAAAAAAAATTTTTTTTTTCACCTTTTTCAAGTGAAGGTCAAATGGGATATAGCAATCCACTTTTTCCGGGAGTGCAGAATGGGCTGGAGAGCGTGATTATCAATCTCTGATGCACATCCAAATCCTCTGGAGAATTATTAACCAAGGGGCCCAGGTACTTGCTTTACCCAGGCACGGCGCCAGGCACTGAGGGCTTGATTGAACCTGTGATCAGACAACCTTCACTAGCTCACTCTGCCCTGCAGGGGGCAGTATGGGCTGAATCCTTTCAAGAGCATGGGGTCAGGGAAAGAACCTGGGACCTGGGCTTGGAAAACCTGTGCTTAGCTCTCAACGCTGCTAATTTGTAGGTGTGTGAGTTTGGGTGAGTTACTTCACGCCTTTGAGCTTCATTCAGTTCTCTCGCCTGAAACCCTCATGGTCACTGGGCCACAACCTTGACCCAGGAGGCCGTGTCGTGAGGGCTGGGTAAATGAATGCACGTGAGAGAGCTCACAGAGAACAGACTTCGGGTTTCCAGATGGGGGGGGGGGGCAGTCAGGGGCGTGGGTGAAAAGGTGAGGGGAGTAAGAAGTACAGATTGGCAGTTTCAGAATAGTCGGGGTAATGCAAAATACAGCACAGGGCCAGTAGTCAGTAAGTATGTATGCTGCCAGATGGTAACTTGAAAAACAAAAAAAAAAGAAAAGGAAAGAAAGAACTCAACAACTCAAGGGAAGGAGACCATGGTTAAAAACGTGGGCTCTGCCCGTTATGATAAAGCCAGATCTTTTATTGCCACGTCCCACCCTGCCCGACAGCCCTCTCCGGGGCGGCTGGGGGCAGTTAGTTACCACTAGCCTTAGTTTCTCCCACAGGAAAGAGACAACTCGTTAGTAAGTACAGTAACTATCAAGCTTCAGCTAAATCCTGCTGTTACTGCCTTCATTTCGCAGTAAGGAAACAGGAGTTGAGTCACCACCCTGGAACCACAGGGAGTGTCCCCAGGTACTCTGGGTGCAGAGCCACAGCCAGTGAGTCATCGGCTCGGAAGACCCTGTGAGATGGGGGAGGAGAAGGCCACGCCCATGACCAACGCTCAGCAATGTTTCTTAATATGTGGATAGGTTTCTTTCACCTTCCAAATGAGCATTCTTCCATTCTATGCTCCCCTGCACAGGCATGTCCAACAGCAGCCGGTGCCCGGCCTTGTGTAGCTATTGTCCGTGAGAAGGAGAGCTGGCCTGGGCCGCATGAACTGCAAACTGAGGGGAAGCATCGTGTCATGTCAGTGTTTATTGCTTTCAGAGCATTGGACGTATAATATATATCTGTTAAGTAAAGGTTAGATAGAGGTCACCTGAGTCTAAAAGTAGAGATGACTTGATTAACAGAGGGCTACAGAGGAAACAACAGGCTGTGACAAATTCGTGGCAACCCACCTCCCTTTCAGCCTGAAGTCTCCTGACCCTCAGCAGCGCCTTCTACCTGGGCTGACCATCACTAACATACCAGGAACAAGCCCAATCCTATCTTCACAGCACGTCAAGGTGCAAACCAAAATTACTCAAAATGAAGAAATGAAGTCAAATGTCAACTGAAGTTAAGGGCAATATTCCTGTCATTTTGGGAGCTTTCTAAGGCATCAGGAGAATATAACCCAGGCTGAGGAGGCGAAGCTTTCTTATTCAAACCAGGAACCAAGACAGACTGATAGAGGCACCGTCTCGTGATGGACAGAGCGTGAGATTTTGGGACACAAGTTACCTCCTGCTACAGGGCACTTGAGTTCCTGGGCACGATATGGGGTGTCATGAAACAAAGGTTGATCAAAACAAAACCATTCCCTTTAAATTAGCTATGTCCCCACAACTACCTCCCAGTCCTTAACCGAATAAAATTTTAAATACTCGTGAAAAAAATGTACTCTCGTACAGTGCATTATTTATGAAATTATGCAATTCATTCACATAGTTACAGTGAACACAACCCATTGTTTAACCAGCACAGTTTAGATGTTTATAATCCTACATTGCAGGGAATGTGTTGTTACCCCCAGCGCCATGCAGAGCGACGAGCACCTTTTTTTTTTTTTTAAATAAACAGTCAATGAAACCAGCACCCTTAACCAGAAACAAATTGAGCACAAGATTTGTACAACAACAGGGAAACCTCAGCGGAACAATCTTAGCTTGAATGCATCCTTTTCCTCTGTGAAAATCCGACCGTCTATCAGAACGAAAGAAACACCTTAAACTTGAGTTATGAAGGCACAGACTTGATGACAACGCTGTTTTTCCGGGGGAGGCCACGGAGCCACTTCTGTTGGCTCCCACAAGTGTCCCTGTCAGCCTGACACTCAGCCGAACATGGATTTATAGCCAGCGAGCAGCCTAATGGCCAAGGCAAGGGCTGTTTGCAAACCTCACTCCTCCCGAGCAGCGCGAGTCTGGCGACTTTTGCTTTCTCTCCTCTGCTCAAGCAGAAGCCTCCCCAGAGGAGACGTTTCACTGAGTAAAACCCCAGTCATCAAACGCCCCCAAACCTCGGAGAAGAACAGAGAAAGAGGAACACCAACCTGAGCCAGAAGACTCATCTCTGGGAGAAAGAAAAGCCTGGAGACGCTCTCTTCAATCGGGACAGCGGGTCCTTCACTGCCATGGCTCGCGAGACCTTCCGACAGCTGGAATCTCTGCACAGCTGTGGAGCGTTCACTCGAAACCCCCTTCCCTTTGGCAGCAAGGCGTGCTCATAACTCTTTGGGGCTTCAGACTGATAAGTAATTTCCTGATTTGTTTCAAATGCGTTCTCCCAGGCTTCGAGCCGTGGCAGGGAGCGAGGGACCGCGCACGGCCCACGGCGAGCAGGGACGCTGTGGCCTGCACACACCTCCTGTTTGAGGGATGGCGTCCCGAGGAAGCATTTCTGAGCTCAGAACAATGACAACAACATATTCCGCTCTGTCTGTTGGCTCACTCCCCAAATCACACTGGAAAGAGAGAGCACCAAAGGTCTGGACAGTATCTGTTCTAAGGATAAAATTCAAGGTCAACGTCTTCTCCTTCTTGTTGTTGGGGGGAATCGGGGCCCCTTTGGTCTTCCAAGGGTGCGCTGTGATTGCTTTCTTACCGGCCGCGTGTCCAGCGCGTCTGGGAGACCCTGTGGTTCAGCCCCTCCAGTTGGTAGGGGAAGGGGGTGAGGCCCAGGGTTACCTGCCTTGACCCAGGTCACGCAGGAAGTGACAGAAAGGATGGGAACCGAAGAGCCGCCTGGCTGTCAAAGCAGGTCTCTGTCGCCCACAGGGAGGTGGAGTCAGACACCAGGGCTGAGATCTGGCCCTTGATCTTTAGGCTACGTGTCACTCGATGAGGTCCTCACTATTTCCCTTCTCTCGGCGGCACAATGGGGGTTATTTTAATAGTTACCCTCACGCGCCCATTCAGTGTGGTGATCCTTGGGAAAGGGCTTCGAGGGTGAACTGAGCTATGTGTGTGAGGGGATGTTTTTTTTTATCAGGTCCCACTGTACATGCTTCTCTTTTCCTTTAGATTTTTTTTATTCCATTTATTGTTACTATGATGATGATGATGATGATGATGATGATGATGTTTTGCTGTGAGAAGCTATCAGATGACTTTGGGAAGAAGAGAATATTGGTCAGGGCACAGGATTGGACAAGGATAAAACTTCGACCCTGGAAAACTGGATCACGATCAGATGAAAAGGCATGTTTTGGCATCTCCTATGCAGAAGGCACTGGGTCTAACATCAGAAAATCAAGGCAGGCCCTGGCCGGGTGGCTCAGCAGTACAGCGTCGGCCTAGCGTGCGGAGGACCCGGGTTGGATTCCCGGCCAGGGCACACAGGAGAAGCGCCCATTTGCTTCTCCACCCCTCCGCCACGCCTTCCTCTCTGTCTCTCTCTTCTCCTCCCGCAGCCGAGGCTCCATTGGAGCAAAGATGGCCCGGGCGCTGGGGATGGCTCTGTGGCCTCTGCCTCAGGCGCTAGAGTGGCTCTGGTCGCAACATGGCGACGCCCAGGATGGGCAGAGCATCACCCCCTGGTGGGCAGAGCGTCGCCCCTGGTGGGCGTGCCGGGTGGATCCCGGTCGGGCGCATGCGGGAGTCTGTCTGACTGTCTCTCCCTGTTTCCAGCTTCTGAAAAATGCAAAAAAAAAAAAAAAAAGAAAATCAAGGCAGACCACTGCTTCTGACACCAGCGGAGGGAGCTGCCCGTGAACACCGCGGAGCACGGCTTCCTCCGCACAGGGACACAATCCCTGTCTGCTGGGCCGACCTCATTAAGTTGGAGTGAGACTCCAAGGAGGTCCTAGAGGGCATGGCGCTGAGTGACAGAAGCCAGGCAGAGAAAGACGGGTCCTGTGGGGTTTCACTCGTCTGTGGAATCTAACGAACAAAATAAACTAACAAGCAGACTAGAAACAGGCTCATTGGTACAAAGAACAGACTGACAGCTGTCAGAAGCGAGGGGGGTGGTGGGGGCTGGATGGAAAGGTGGAAGGGCTAGGCGAAGGAAATAAAACTTACAGGCCCAGGCCACAGTGTGGGACTGCAGGAAGGAAGGGGGCGGGAGGTGGAGGGGGTAGTGGGGGATGGATGGTGATGGAGGGAAGACTTGACTGGGGGTGGTGGGCACACAATACAACATGCAGATGAGGTATTGTAGAACTGTACACCCGAAACCCATGTAATTTTATTAACCAATGTCACGCCAATATATTCAATAAAAAAAAAATTTAAAAAGAAAAGATCTGAATGAGGTCTGCATTGAGATAGCGCTTATCAACAATAGCAGGCTTTGAAATCGTGAAGCTGTCATTTCTAGCATCCAGCACAGGATTTCATGCAGAAAATACCGCTGATGGGCCCTGCCATGACTGTTACCTGTTTCACCTGGGACATTTCCTATCCCCTTAGCGCTAGGGCTCTCGCGTGCTCGGCCTTTCCCCGCCCTGTAGAAGAGCGTCTCACTTCCCCTATCCCCTTAGCGCTAGGGCTCCTGCATGCTCGGCCTTTCCCTGCCCTGTAAGAAGAGCGTCTCACCTCCCCTATCCCCTTAGCGCTAGGGCTCCTGCATGCTCGGCCTTTCCCCGCCCTGTAGGAAGTGCGTCTCACCTCCCCTATCCCCTTAGCGCTAGGGCTCCTGCATGCTCGGCCTTTCCCTGCCCTGTAAGAAGAGCGTCTCACCTCCCCTATCCCCTTAGCGCTAGGGCTCCTGCATGCTCGGCCTTTCCCTGCCCTGTAAGAAGAGCGTCTCACCTCCCCTATCCCCTTAGCGCTAGGGCTCCCACGTGCTCGGCCTTTCCCCGCCCTGTAAGAAGAGCGTCTCACCTCCCCTATCCCCTTAGCGCTAGGGCTCCCGCATGCTCGGCCTTTCCCTGCCCTGTAAGAAGAGCGTCTCACCTCCCCTATCCCCTTAGCGCTAGGGCTCCCGCATGCTCGGCCTTTCCCTGCCCTGTAAGAAGAGCGTCTCACCTCCCCTATCCCCTTAGCGCTAGGGCTCCCGCGTGCTTGGCCTTTCCCCGCCCTGTAGGAAGTGCGTCTCACCTCCCCTATCCCCTTAGCACTAGGGCTCCCGCGTGCTTGGCCTTTCCCCGCCCTGTAGGAAGTGCATCTCACCTCCCCTATCCCCTTAGCGCTAGGGCTCCCACGTGCTCGGCCTTTCCCCGCCCTGTAAGAAGAGCGTCTCACCTCCCCTATCCCCTTAGCGCTAGGGCTCCCACGTGCTCGGCCTTCCCCCGCCCTGTAAGAAGAGCGTCTCACTTCCCTCCTGGCACCCCATCTCTCTGCACTTCTCTCCCACTACTGGCCCTCTTTCTTAGAATTTAAATGTCCTTCCATTTCTCATGCAACAGCAAGAATGAAAAAAGGGAGGGAAACATTTGCTCAACTACACAGAGAGGCATCCATAGAGTTTCGGCTCAAACGGGCGGTCTCTACCCTAGAAGGAGCCACAACCAAACACCAAGTGAATCGAAGTCAGCCTCACTTTGAAAATGCTCGAACTTCAAATCCAGCTCAAATGTCATCATTCCACTCATTTCCTTTGCCTTTTGATGAATGCATTCTTTTTTGTAAATTATGTGATTTTTTTTTTTTTTTACTTTTTAAAATTTATTCATTTTAGAGAGGTGGGAAGGAGAGAGAAAGAGAGAGGGAGAGAGAAGAGAGAAGGGGGAGGAGCAGGAAGCATCAACTCCCATATGTGCCTTGACCAGGCAAGCCCAGGGTTTCGAACCAGCAACCTCAGAGTTCCAGGTCGATGCTTTATCCACCGTGCCGCCACAGGTCAGGTCTATAAATCCTTTCTTTACATGTCAGTACAGTTAAGATTTGTGCCTGATCACCTGTAAGAGCAATATTTTAGTTGAGCCTTGTCTTAGTTGGCTTGCATTGCTAGAACAAAACATAGAGTTCTGGGTTAAACAACAGCTCCAGTGAGTTGCATTAGCTGCATCAGCTTAGTCTATCTAATTTAAAAAAGCAAATTCATAAGAAAATACTAGGTAGATACACAGTATAAGCGATACTGTGTAATGACTAAAACTGTGAAAGTGACGTGAATGCTGATATTTGGAAAACCCGAATGTGGTAAAAGCTCCAAGTAATGACCGTGACTTGTCGATTGAAACCTTGTCCTGAGGGAGCATTCTGACGTGTCTCCAAAGTGGAGTTAAATCTTTAATACTTTTAACAAGGGCAATAAAATTCACATCACTCTCAAAAGTATCATTCAGAAGACTCCGCTTTCCCCAATGGTAGCACTCCCTTGAAGATTAGAAGTTTTTTTTTTCTTTTTTTCCTTTTCAACTTTTATTTTAAGATTTTGATTGAAAACATGCAAATGCAAGCCTAGCTTCAAAGCATAGTTTGTAACAACAACAACAACAAAAGACTTTCTGGTTTACATTGCTTAATTAACAATGATATTGATTCAAAAGAAGAAAGGATTTCCAAATCTCAAGAATTGTTATTGTTAGAAGATGTAACCTCTAGGTAAACAATGGAACCAATCAGGAGAACTCCATCTCAAGCCCTTCCGATCCTCAGTCTTCCCGCTGCACAGTCACCATCATTTCTGCACGCGCACCGATTTCTGATCCTTTATGTTCAACATCATGATCGTATTGTCTCAGTCACACTACCGTCATAGCACATGCATTTCTTGACTTAACCAACAACAAAGTTTCCACGTCCCTGATGGGTTATTTAGGATAAATATATTTACTGAAGCCGGCTTGTTTTAGTCAAACAACATGGAACAGCTCCTCAGGAGTCTGCAAACAAGAACTAAGTCACATGCTATTTGAAGGGTAAATATGTTTCCCCAAAAAGAAAGTAGAAAAGAAAGAAGTAAGTAGAGAGAAGGAGGGAAGATAGGAAGGAAGAAAGAGAGGCAGAAATGAAGGAAGGATGGAAAGAAAGGAGGAAGGAAAGAAAAAATAAAGGGAGAAGGAAAGACAGTGAAAGAACAAGGAAGAGGGGAAAGGCGAAGCAAAGGCTACAGACAGATGCTGTAATTCTGGACGCGACAGGCACAGTCTATACGTTTTCCACAGGACTCTGTGGTTCTGTGTGTACCGCACCCCATCATGTTTCTGTTGCTGCAGCCACTCATAAACTGACTCAACAAGACCTCAACTGCAGCTAAGATTTACACTTGTCATCCCTGGGTAGGGTGACCAGCTGTCCCAGTCTGTCTGGGGTTCAGGGCATTCCCCAGATACAGAATTTTCAGTTTTCGAACTGGGACCTTTCAGACAAACCAGGATGGTTTGCTTGTGACTGAGCTCTCCAGGGCATGAGGCTTACAGTGCTGCCATTGGGAAAGTCCTGGGAGACTGACAAAAGTCGGTCATGTTGTCGTTGGACGGAACAGTAGATCTGACCTCTTATGTTTGTGTATTGTGTAAGAAACCAGCTAATCTTGGTGCGTCTTCTGTGGGCCAGAATCTGTGTTAAGTGTTGTACAAAATGTAGTGGACGTTATTATTTTTTTCACCTGCCTAGAACCCTAATATTCTTTGGGTAACTCTTTCCCTCTCTTATGCGGTTCTAATTAGTAAGTGAGAAAGTCAGCCAGGTTGGGCCAAGCACAGTAAACCACCAGAGGCATCTGGAAACAGTTATCACTTGAGAGGTGAGCATGAACCCCAAGACAGACAGACTATAGAAGAGAGATGGGTATTTTGCTTGTAGTGAAGACTTCATTGGTCACCTTGTTCATCGTACATGACAAAGTCAACAGACACAGAAGGAAATGGGGCCAGAGGGGGGGAGAAAGAGAGAGAGAGGGAGAGAGAGATGGAGAGGAGCATTATTTGAGCCTCTGGATCCTGTCCTGAGGGAGCTAAAATCATTTGTAGACTGACCAGTTACAGGAACTAATAATGCATTCTCACGTTTTTTTCAAGTTATCTTGAGTTGGGTGTCTGTCATGTGCAACAATAGAGTTGTGACCAGTAGACATTCATGGACTTGCTCTTCCACCCTGAATTTAGTCTTATGAAATAGAGATAGGTTGAAGCATGTAAAATCGCCAACATTCATATTCTTCTGATGTCATAGATGGCAATGTTACTTGGTCCAACAAATATTATTCCCATTTTACAGATGAGAGACAACTTGGTGGTGATAAGCAGTATGCCCAACGTTGCACGTTTATCAGAGAGCAGGCCTGGGAGTCCAATCCATGACCATTCGGTTCTAAGGAACACAAATACATTTGCAGTTGTTTATGCTGCCCGGACAGAAGAAATTTCTTGAGCGCTGTCTTTTGCTATCTGACAGATGCCTTGACTGTCACTCGCACCCTATGTATGAACTTATATGTGGGGCCCAACACCTGCTTGTCGCTCCCCAAATTCCTGCTCCACTGGATGTTTCACAAAAAGAGGTCAGATACACGAGTGTGTCAAGCGAGACGGAAACCTGTCCTCTACTCTGGTCCTGACATTCTGGTTGCCATGGAGCTCCGGGTGATCGGACGTCAGATGGCCAGATTTACTCCAGCTTTGACGTCTCACCGACAATCCAAAGATGTGGTGTTTGCCTCACAAGGGAAAGATTCTTCACTCATTCTGCTCTTGGTGCAGAAAGATTGTTTAATGATTTCCCATCATTCAAACCCAGCCTGTTTGTAACACAGCTGTGTCCGTGAGAGGAGCCCTCAGGATATTTTTCTGTGAACCTCGCCGCCCCACGTGCTTGCGCACTGACGAAACCAAAGGACGTTTGGCCGGAACACATTTCTTTTCCGTGGTGGTGTTCCACACATGCTCAGAGCATGCTGCGGGGAAGCGTGCGTGTCACAGTTTTAGCACTTATGATAGATGAGGGTATGAAAACTTCAGCTTGTTCACTTGAGTGAAGGCTGGAGAAACACGGTGTCTTCCTACAGCATGGATGCTCTTCCGGTGTCAGTGCCTTCGGCCTGGACTGCCGAGTGTCACGCTTCCCTGACTTTCCCTCCCGCTCCGTGGTGGCGGGCTGGAATCATCAGCTGTTGTAGCTGTAACACTGCACCACAGTAGGGAACAGCTCTCAGATCTCTGTGGCTTGTAATGCCAAACATTTATTTTCTTTCACACTCAGGACAGGTTATGAAACTTGCCCGAGCTCACATGGCTGGTGAACGATGAAGCTGAGATTCATTCATTCAACAGATATCACTGAGCTCCTATTAAATGCCAACCATTATGAGAAGGCTGATAAGCCTCCAGACCAAAGACAATTTTTGTCTTAGCTGATGAAGGTAAAAAGTGAAAACCATTTTGTTATAGCTCTAAAGACTCAATCAAAAAGAAAGAACTTAACAAGCAGAAAAGATTTTACAGGATCTGATAAAGTCAGCTATGCTATGCTTGCCATGGGTCGGAAGGTTATGGACCAGAGAAGCAGCCGTAATTAGATGACATCAAGATGAATTAGACAACGTAAATGCAAAGGCATTCTCTGTGGAAGCTGGTGTGGCATCTCTGATTTCATCTGAGAGAACAAGGGGACGGGAAACATCTGCAGTCAGTGCCGGGGTCTTCTCTGTGGTAGCCATTGTCACGTGAGAAAAATCCATTCCACATGGTGACTTTCTGAGAAAAGTACATCTCATTTCCAACTCTACAACTCTCTGGACATCATTTTCTTTATGTAAAATGCATTACTCGTGTTCTTTTTTTCTCAGCTTTGTCTTGGTTTGTGCCTTATACATTGCGGGTCCTCTTGGAAGATTCTGTTAGTTGCTTTCTAACGTCCATTTAGTCCCTCTTTCTTAATAACCAGGGCCTCATTTGTTTGGGGAGTCAACATGACCAGGTAAATACCCACCTTCCCACATTCACTGGGGCCAAGGAAGTCCATGTGACCCAGCCAGCCAGGACAATACTATTTTTTTTTGTATTTTTCTGAAGCTAGAAATGGGGAGAGACAGTCAGACAGACTCCCGCATGCGCCCGACCAAGATCCACCTGGCACGCCCACCAGGGGGTGACGCTCTGCCCCTCCGGGGCGTCACTCTGTTGCAACCAGAGCCACTCTAGCGCCTTGGCAGAGGCCAAGGAGCCATCCCCAGTGCCCGGGCCATCTTTGCTCCAATGGAGCCTCGGCTGCGGGAGGGGAAGAGAGAGACAGAGAGGAAGGAGATGGGGAGGGGTGGAGAAGCAGATGGGCGCTTCTCCTGTGTGCCTGACCGGGAATCGAACCCAGGACTTCTGCATGGCAGGCCGACGCTCTACCACTGAGCCAACCGGCCAGGGCCAGGATAATATTATTTAAGCAAAGATCAAATGAAGAGATTCCTGGCAAAACTCCCTACAAGGGAAAGACAACTGGAGTCACCCACCTGTTCAGACATCATTCTGTGTATTTTGCCCTTCATGCCAATGCAGTCCCAGCATCCATGTAGCTGAGACATCGGTGATCAATGCAGAGAGAGCCACATCCCAAGACTGAAGAGCAGCAGGGTAGAAGGGACCAGGGTCCCTGAGGACATTGTGAAGCCATCGCACCCACCATTTTAGGTGGGAAAGATCACCCTTGCTTTGGCCAGACCGCTGGCGCTGGGTCTCAGTTCTGTGCGTCAAACACATTCCCCATCTGACACCACTTCCCCCCACGTCTCCGTCCTGGGCTCAGTATGGAAGGCTGCTTTCAGATTTGTATATAAAGCTTCGTCGTTACAACAGATTTGGCTTCTTTCTGAACACACTTTCTAAAATAGTTCATTTTTCTTACTAGATGAGATATTATTTGGCTATGATATAACAAAATTCTGCTTGAAAGAAAATACCTATAAAACATGTCTTTTTTCCCCCTTGTTTTTTTGAACCACCATCCAACACACAATCATCACAACCTACAGAAACAGCTTCAACCTGGTGGCATGACCGTGCTGGGCTCCACCTCGCCAACCACGGCAACAGCAGGGGAAACAGAGAAATCAAAGCTGAAAATGAAAAAACTGAACATCCAGTGCAAGTGATGTAAGCACAGAATTAATGAGGCTTCTCTTAGATCTGAAGTCTGTCTTTCTACGGCTTTAACAGTCACGTTGGGTACAAGAATAAAAAAACCACACAGAATTTCAAGGCAGAGAATCCAGGATCAAATCCACGCGGAGCCATTTACCAGCTGCGTAATTTGAGATCGGTCTTTTTTCTAAAATCTGTTTAGGCTTTAGTTTTCCATACTGCAAAATTCCAAAGATAGTAACAGCAACAACAACAATAATAACACCTATTTACAGAGTTGATAGGAAGTGTAAGGTGAAATCTGTATAATGGGTTAATAAATATTGAAATGTTCCACAAGTTTTCATTGCTATCAAGAAGTGAAAAGGAAAGTCACGTGTGAAATAGAGCCAAGGTTGTCTAGTGGCCATCTGGCCCGGATGCGTGGTTCGGAGGTGTGGGACCAAGCGGCAGACGGATACACGGACTGTAAGTTCTCTGTACAATGTTAGCAATGGAGGCTTTTCATGGTTTAATTCAGTATTTCTTGCAGATAGAGGTACCAATCATTAATAGGGAATGGCAGAAAGAATGAAGAAAACTATCATTTTTTTGAGCACCTACGACCCTTTGGTGTTTGTATATCAGCTCTCTTAACTAATTGGAGATGTAAAGCTCTATCCGCAACTCCTCGGAGAAGAGACTTCTACATTTTCGTAAGTAGAGCTATGCTGGTGATAACGGCTCAGGTGTGAGGATCCGGAATGCTGACTCAGGTAGGGGAAATCCTGCTTGAGGATCCGGAATGCTGACTCAGGTAGGGAATATCCCTCGGGTCAAGCTTAGGGGAGGAATCTTGGGTGTGAAGTTATTTTATTAGGCACTCTCTGTAGGGTGAGAATCTTCTTAATCCAAGGTTAAGGACACTTAGGTCTATTTATCTGGAGGGAAAAAAGGGGGAAGGGAATTTCTAGCCATTGAGACGTTGTACATGAGCTCTCCATAGGCACACGTCTCAGGTAATAATGAGTGCTGTGCACCTGACACTGTGCTGAACACTTCAGATTACTAACTCATTCATCCCTCACAGCTTATCTCCATTTTACAGGTGAGAAAACAGAGGCACAGAGAGGTGAAGTGACTTGCCCACGGCCATCCCGTTGGACTGACATGGAGGCAGCCGGGTCCCCGGGCCCTGCACGCACGATGATGCGATTTGACCCTTTGAAGGGAGAAATAAGTAAAGCTGAACATCTGTCAGACAGCTGGGCTGTGAGTCTGGAGGACTCAGCTCCTTAAGAAACTCGGAAGAGTTCGTGTGTTGTCTTCACGGAAGGAAGGTTGAAGGACGGTCCAGAGAGCCTTTTGGTTTCTCAGTGAATTGAAATATAACCGTTGACTCATAAATAGCAATGTTTCTCCTTATTCTAATGGGAGATTTAAGGATTTGGGAAGACATCTGGAATCTATTTAGGCCATTTGGGTTTTAAAATTTAATATTACATTTTTATAATGAAGGAGACAAAGAAGACAGAGTAGATCGTATTCGCGAAATCTGACTATGCAAGGCATATGTTTGCAAACCGGGCTTTAATGTCAGGCTAAAATACTGCTCCACACACCCAGAATCATTACTTTCAAAAGCGAACAACACATTTCTGGGATTATTTTGACCCTCTGTATATACAGCCATGGAAAGGGCTATATTTCAGGGGTTCGTTTTCCCCCAGATGATGTTGCAAAACAGGGCAAGTGATTAGCTGGCTTATACTGAGATTAAATACGAAACAGAATCTTTGATGGCTCACTATGGCCAGGGTGGAGAGTGCTTGAAGGGCTAGCAGAGATGAAACCTCAGAGGATAAGATCGTAAAACATCTTGTGTCCCCAGCCAAGGTGTTTGGACTCTTTCCTGAAAACAATAGGGAATGACCAAAGAGTTGTTTTAATTTAAAATTTTTTTAAAGCACTAAACAGAATTATTTTTCCTTATTAGTAATGTAATGGCTTATTATGGAAAAATATTGATAAAGAAGAATGGAAACACTTGAAACTGAATCATCCTTTGAGAGTTTTGTTAACCTCTTGAGAATGTTGTTCTTTATTGTAGACTGATGTCTTAATAAAAAAAACAAAAAGTTTGATCAGATTGTACTCACTCTTTTATAATCTTTTCTGTTACAATTATATAAATGCCTATGGAAGTCCCGGAGATTTGTGCACATTGTCACGTTAATAGCTACATAGTATTTAATGGCTCTAAGAACATGCCAACATTTCTTTAATAGTGTTCCATTCTTGGGTGTTTCATTTGCTACCACAGGTTGCAATGTTCAAGACCCCTGCAATGAACATTCTCTTAACTAAATCTCAGCATGATTATTGCTATAGAATAGTTAAAAAAAAAGTTTCCATTTATAGAGAGGCCTCAACTCATTGTTCCACTTCGTTGTTCCATTTAGTTGTACGCTCATTGATTGCTTTTCCTACGTGCCCTGACCAGGGATTGAACCCACAACTTCAGTGTGCCAACCATTGGTGTGCTGACCCTGATGTGCCAGGAAGACCCTTTATCCACTGAGCCACCCAGCCAGATAGAATAAACCTTGAGACACGGAAAGATATGCTTATTTTAAGGAATTTCATGTACATTGCCAAATTACTCCCCAGTAAAGCTATGTAGATTAACTGTCCTACCAACTGATTTTGAAGTTACTTTTTCAATTCCAGAGCCTAACCAGGAGATAATGGTTCATTTCCATAATCATGAAGAATAGGGATGTCAAATGCTGGCAACTGCCATCTTGGAAGGAGGGGACTGGGAGTGTCTGCAAATATTTGAGAGACCACCATGTGGTCACAGGGCTGCCCTTGTTCGACATAGCCCCCAAGGGCACAGCTAGCATCAGTTAGTGTAAGTTCCAGAAACAGTCTGCCCACAGAAGGAGACTCTCTATCAATTTAACCATAAAATATGCAAGTGGCCCATCTTGGAAGGGTATCTCTATTTGGGAGCTGTGTCTTTTTGATAGGAAAAAAACCCAACTCTACCATGGAACATTTCATTTTCTTTTGAAGGCCACGGAGTCTTCTGGGCTAGTTACTACTGGTAGTTCTTAGATATACATCAAGCTGATATGAAATGACTGGAACCCGTACAGGCCAAGTTTAAGTGCAAATGTTATGTCTGATACATAAGTGCATGATTTTTAGATACAGTCAGTACTTGTCATTTGCGGAGTCTGTATTTGCAAACTCACTCACTTTCTGGAGTTTATTTGCAGCCCTCACATCAATGCTCCTGGTGCTTCCTCAGTCGTTTGAAGAAGTGCACAGAGCTGCAAAATGCCTGAGTCGTCACCGTGCACGATCCAGCTGCGGTCCAACGGGACGATGCCTCGCTTCTTCTCAGCTCTCATGGCATAAACAAGCATCTTTTTTACAGTCTATTTAGTGGCATTCTTTGGGTTTTGGTGGTGGCTTTGCTGGTTAAAATGGCCCCCAACCATAGAAGTGGTGCCTAGATTTCCTGAGTGCAAGAAGGCTGTGGAGCAAGTATGTGTGTCAGATGCACTCCGTTCAGATACGAGTTATTCTGCCGTTGGCCAGGAGTTCAATGTTAATGAGTCAACAGTGTGCATTAAATAAAGTGCCTTTAAATAGAAACACATGTAGTACAAAGTACATATCGATCAATCGTTGAACATGCTGTCACCAGAGGCTTGTGGGACCATAATCCTGTATTTTTCCTAAGAACCGTGTTTCACTATTTGCTTATTCAGTCTTTGGAATGGCTTTAAATAGAACCTAACTACTGTGAATAGCAAGAATTGACTGTGTTTCTAAATGACTGATGGATTACTTTGGCTCATGGAACCCAACTCTCAAATGCCTGGTCACCTGCCTTGGTCCCAAAGCCCTGGCTATTCAGAGGATGGCTGGGCATCTGAGTGGGGACCCCCTGAAGCCCCTTTCTGTGGGCCAGACCGTGGCTTTCGCCAACCAGACCCTTGATGCGTGAGGCCAAACCTAAGCATGCCGGGCTCCCACTGGCTGCAGACACAAAGCCTGTCTCACCACATTGCCCTGTGCTGTGATGGGTCATTTAAATGTCATATCTCCGCCTGACCTGTGGTGGCGCAGTGGGTAAAGCGTCGACCTGGAAATGCTGAGGTCGCCGGTTCAAAACCCTGGGCTTGCCTGGTCAAGGCACATATGGGAGTTGGTGCTTCCTGCTCCTCCCCCCTTCTCCTCTCTCTCTCCCCCCCCTCCTTTTTAAAAAATGAATAAATTAAATGTCTTATCTCCCCTAATAGTCAGGGCTTGCCTCTTTCTGGGGATTTCTCATTTTATATCCCTTAACACAGAACACAGTTTTGAGTGGCATGAAAAACCATTCTGGATGGTGAGGGGCTGACACAAGAAAGGAACCTTAATTGAGCCTTAGAAATAACTCTTGTAACTTAAAGAACATGATAGGGGACCAGAAACGGGATAGAGGGCTTTGGTGAACGCTATTCTGCCACCCCCCCCCCCCCAGACCTCCTTGCAGGCCAGAAACTAAAGGGTTAATGCTGGGCACAGAGGGTGTTTGCGGGGGTGGGGTCGCCATTACCTGCTCTAGCTTCCTCTGATAGAGCAGTCCCTGTGCACTTGACCTCAGTCGATCTCCTCCTCTCCTCCGCTGCTCTCAGCGTTGCCCCTGGTCTCAGCATTTCTTTGATGAGGAGGGTGAACTTGAGCGAATGTGTGCACCATGCTCAAACAAACACACACAACTAGCCAGTGGCAGGAGTGGGGTCCCAGCATCATAATTTGCAAGCTGCCAGTCTTGGTCGGCACACGGGAAGCCAGATTTGTGTGGGGTTTAACCAGTGATCTGAATTAGCTGCTGTTCTGTAAAGGTCAGGGCAGAGACTGAGCTGCTGGTGCCCTGCTGGGTGGGGCACGAAGCCTCCAGTTTCTCGGGGCTTCCCCCTGCTCCCTGCTATCTCTCCTGCCAGGCTCTGTGGACATCGACTCGACCTTGAGCCCCACCGTGTTAGTGCCTGACTTTGAGTACAATCCTGTCCTGTCTATAACTTCATCCGATCCTCGTGGCTTGATTACCGTTCTGCCGCTGAGGGAACTCACTCGAGATCGCACGGCTAAGCGAACTGAGATTCAGTGTAGTCTTCCCGCCCTCATCCGCTCAGCCTCCTGGAATTTCTACAACCTGTAAAACAGCACGGGACCGTTGCCCACACCAAGCAAAACCTGATATTTCAAGACTGTTCCAATAAAAGCAGGAAGCCAGTGGTGCAGGAAAGACACATGTGAGCAGGGATAGGGGGAGGTGACAATATTTCTATGGAAAATCTCTCTTTAAGTACTAACAGAGTCCAAGTGAGCCCTGTGCACTCTGACATTTCTGCTTGGGAGCTGTCATTCAGATTTGTGTCTTTAAGAGGAAGCCCGCTGATTTCCCCCCGTGACTGTCCTCCGATCTCTTGCTTCCTAAGGTTAATACGCCTGTGGAGGTGGGGAACTCTTTCTTTGGGAGGGGGTGTCATGTTCTGCCGGAAGAGTCCCTGGAATTCACTCACTGTCAGATGACATTTCCACATCAAAGGCTGCAGGACTGACTTACACCATTCCAAATGACTCCGTTAGACAGAGCCCACGCAGCCTGAAGATGCCGGCTTCATCCCTACAGGGCAGGCAGGGCCCTTGGGGCACACGCCACCTCCCAGCAGCTGTGGCCTTCTAGAAGTCCTAGGGTTCCTCTGAGGACAGGCCCCCATCCGGCCGCCTCCCAGCCAGTCCCCACGTCGTGGCCAGCACAACCCCTCTAAAACGTCACTCTCCACGCGACCCTCTCTCTCAGAGCCGAGGGCGGCCTCTCGCTCCCTTAAGGAGAAAGAGTGACCGTTGTCATGCTCTGAGTTCCTCACAGTTTGAACCCTTTTCCAACCCTCCTCTACCTCTTCTCTCACCGCCTTCCTCCAGCATGCTCTTCCCTGAGCAGACCGGGAGCCTTGGCCTTCACCGGCGCATCTGTATGCGAGTCCTGCTGGCCCTGTGCTCCGCTGGGTATGCGGGTCCTCTTGTTTCCTCGAGCCCCTGTCCAAGCTTCTCGCCTTTGAAGTTTGAGACTCTGGGCCTCATTTTCCCTCGTTGGAAAAGGGACTCTGATGAGGATTAAGTGCACACAACCAGCTTTCCACAAAACAGCTGTGGGGGGTGGGGGGCCAGGGGGAGAAGAGAGGGTGATGCTTCTTCACGAGACCATGAATAAGGGGATGCACTGTCTCGGAAGCTTTCGACTCACACGAAACATCAGCTTCCAGTTTCCTACGGTTGGAAGGGACGTGGCCCATAGATTCCTTGTCCAATCCGTTTCTTCTTTTGTTACGTGCCAAGATTCACTTATTCATGGACCCCAACACATCGTGGACGAGGAGCAGTCTCAGCCTCGTTCTCCCGCCTGCACTCATCTCTCCCCTCGCCACGTTGGCCCATTCCTTCGCCGCCCTCGGCTTCCTTTTCTCTCTTGGTAAATGGAAATGACACCCGCCTCCAGGGGTGATGGCAGGACTGAATGAGGTCCTACCTGTCCAGTCCCTCGTTAGGGCAGATGGCACAGGCCACACACGGTGGGCACTCAGCCAGCGCCTCCGCTTGCCTTGCCTCTGGTGACCTCTGTACTCAAGGAGGGCCACCATCGGCGGGAATCTTGTCCCCGTCACCACAAATGGCCCGCGCCGTTTCTGTTGGAGGCACAAACTCTCTTTGAGGTGTTTGTATTTTGTGAGTGCATTGCGTGGCTGCTTCCAATTTTTTGTTTGACTGACTTTTGAAGAAAATCTGAAAAGGAGAGCTGAAGAAAAAAAATACCCAGCTGATCCTCCTTTTTTTTATGGGCACGTTGACAGTCTGTGTGTCCAAATTAAACAGCCCCTGCTATGGTCTTACCCAACTGCATTCTCATAGAATCTAAAACTTGTCCTGGAATGAACTTGCTGGCCGGTGTCCTTTAAGATACATTATGAAAATAGTTTTTCAAGAGGCACTACAAAATGTCACTGGCTCGTTCACATAGACATTGCATCAGCAACTTCCAGGCCTTCTGATTGGGAGGAAAAACCATGTTTTTTCTCACTCCTTTATCTGAGCGCAGAGCATAACTAGTAATAATGTCTGCAGATGACAGCCCAAATGGAAATATCTCTTTGACACCGATTGTGTAGCTATTTGGGACTCATTTTAATGTTTTTATTAGATCTCATTCTCCTCTAAGCTAATATTCCAGAAATCAAAACAACCTTCTGGGTCATCTATACCTGGGTGTCCTGGGAGGAAAATACACTTGCAAATGGATACCCATCAGTTTTCAGGGGTAATCAAGGGACGTGGAGAATTGGTTTCAGGAAGAGTAGACGGCCAAATGAACTGAAGGTAGTCGGATGAGCGGGCAGGCAGACGTCAGCAGGGACTGGACTGCGTGTCCAGGGAAGGAGGAAGGAGTTGGCAGATGGCGAGGAAGGGCAGTGCTGACAGGGGCTGTTCCTGTCCACAGCCCGCCGCACTTGAGGGTGCAGCTCAGCATGCTGCGTTTTCGGGTTTGTGTCAATTGTGCGCAAGCCCAATCTGGCTGCTCCCCCCCCACCTTCCTGGGCATCGGTGCCAGCAATGACAAAGACCTCATGCCCACCTCTTTCAGATTTGCGCCTAGCTCAAGCCGTTCTGTGACCCAAAGTCGGAACTGCAGCCCTTTGATAGATTTTTATTTGTTCACTGATGTCATTCAGAGGCCCGGGTGTTGAGACAGGACCTTTCAGGGAAGGAGTTTTATCATTTAGCAGGTGGCAGTGGAAGCGTGACGCTCTCCAAGGATTCGATCTGAGCTCTGCTGGTGGCCCAGAGGCAGGGAAAAGGCTGCAGCTTGGGGCTCATACGGGTCCAGCTCCGAATCCTGGGTTTGCTGCTACCGACTGGGCAAACCACCGAACCTCATCTCCTCATCTCCTGAACGGGAAGTCTCATCTCCTCGTCTGAAAAGTCTCCTCCAGTGGAGGCGGCCCTTGTGTAACATTTTGTGAGGATCAAGAGAGGTAATCAAGTGAGATATTTGACACACAGCAGAAAATTTAACCGATGGCCGTTAAAATAAAAGGAGTGGTGAAATGTAAGACAGAGGGCGTATTTGGTCAAGGGACGGTCAGGGGTCTGACACCATCAAGATGAAATCTACCAGACCAATGTACCATTTTTTCACTATTTTCCAAAATTTAAATGACCAGTATACAAGATATGGTCAACTCACCTCTGGTTTCAAATATGTTTAAGTCTCCCACATTCTTAAAATATATTATCATGCTTTTGCTAACCCCTCAAGCTACCTTGTCACCCGTCCCGCCCAGGTTCCAAGTGCGTGGGCGGGCGGAGCCACGCCTGCTGGGGACCTTGCCACCGGCCCTCCCCTCGCAGCTGCTTTCTGCTTCCACGGGTCTTCCGGAAACCCCGTTAAAGCAGCGGCTTTCAATCGGTGCGCTGCAAGCATTGTTAAGGCACGCACCCCCTGACTGTTGACACCGAGGCTCCGCCCACTTTCCCTTTAGATTGTCCAATACATGACAACAGCCAGTGTAGCAACAGCCGTCCAGCGTGAATGAATCACAGTTAAACCTACTTTTTGTAAGATTGGCAAAAAAAAAAAAAAAAGTAACATACTTTTTGAGGTGTCACAGGAGTCAGTTTATGTGCGCCACGAGACGGAAAAGGTAGAAGGGCGTTGCTCTGGAGCTCAGACAGCCACCCACGTGCTAACACTGGACACCGACAATCGACCTTGTCCACCCTGTGACTCTCCACCGCCTTGGCCACCACTGCCTCTGAAACAGTGATTCTCAACCTTGGCTGCACATTAGAATCGCCGCAGGGGGTGGTGGGGGGTAAAGAATCATTTACGCCTGGATCTCACCTCCAGAAAATCTGATGTAATGGTCTCAGGTTCGGCCTGCGCTTTGGGATTTTCCAAACTCCCTCGCTGCTGATTAAGGTGCAGCTAAGGTCAAGAATCATGGCTAAGACACTCGCTCTCCTTGATTTATATAATAATTGTTTCTTCCACTTGCCAAACACTTCTGAATCTCTTTTGGGACCTCACTCAAAATCTTGCTTAGAATGTGGTTCTGTGTAGTAAAGGATGCAAGTGTTGTAAGTAAGGTCACCTAGAGTTGTCGCTATGGTATTGTTAAAGGAATTCTGTCATTCTTGGTTAATCAGAAAGCTTACTGAATGCAGTTCAAGGTATGGTTGGTGTATGGGAAAAGGGAGAAAGGAAAAGGCAGGAAGGAAGGAAGGAAGGAAGGAAGGAAGGAAGGAAGGAAGGAAGGAAGGGAGGGAGGGAGGGAAGGAGAGAAGAATTTATGCTTTATAATCTAAACAATTTAATAACCCTGTATCTCCAATGTTTTCTCTTCTATTGAATTTTAACTGAAGTGTCAGGAATATTAGCTTTAGTGGTGGTTGATTGAGCACCATATATTGTATCCTCACATGGATCTATAACATGCATATATTATAACTTCGATGGGATGGAAACTATTAGCCTCATTTTATAGCACAGAAACAGAGATGGGGAGAATTAGTTGTCCAAGGACACAAGCCTAGGAAATGACAGAACTGTGGTTTTAACACAGGTCAGATCCTCTTTGGATTAGGCTCTGAAATAATTGATGCCAAATGTTGGAGAACTGCTCCAGAAGTCCTACTTGAGGGAGTTATTCAAATGCTCTAAATCAGCCTTGTATCGCCCTGCGGTGTCCCCCTCTCTGGGGTGGGACCCTGCAATCTTTCTTCATGTGCTCTGGTTTTAATACATCTCATCTTCTGGTTACCCACACCACTGCTACTTCAGCTTGACAGTGGCCATAACAGTGAGAGTCATCGGCACTGGCCAGCTATCAAGTGCATTCTGGGAGAATGGCTGGGTCAGCAACAAAGCAGAAGCTTTGTGGTGGTGGTGGTCAGATGTCTGTATTCAAGAGCAAGTGCTGGAGAGGAAGGCCTAGGTCTTCAGCGGAAAGGAGTGGCTGGGATGGAGGCGTGGGTGTCCCCGCAGGCTCCGAGGGGTAGGTGATGCCACGGGAACGGGGAAGAGCACAGGGCAAGGGGGGGTGAGGAAAACGAGCAGCTTCAGGGAGTGTAGAAAAGGATTCAAAAACCTTCCCTCTGTCCTTCCTTCCCTCCTTCTCTTCCTTCCCTTTCCCCTTCTTTCCTTCCTTTCTTTCTTCCCTTCCCTTCCCTTCTTCTTCCCTCCCTCCCTTCCTCCCTCCCTTCCTTTAATATCTTTCTCCAAAAAATACCCAGTTGTCACTTGAACCTGCATTCAGTAAGCTTTCTGTTTAATCAAAAATTTCAGATTTCCTTCCACCCCATCATAGCAACAACTCCGACGATCAATTACCTTAATTATCAGATTTGCATTCTTCACTACCCAAAGTGAAGTCCTAAATAGGATCTGAGTGAGATTTGAGCCAGGGTCGATGTAGCGCTGACAAGAACACCGTCAGTCGCGGGGTGGGGGTGGGGGTGGGGGCGACGAGTGGGGGCAGGAGGGTTGTTTAAAACAGGACCCAGGTCGGGCAAAAGACAAGGAATTCATTTCCCGTCCTCCGGCCCCTCACCCTGAGCACAGCAGAGGACACACGGGTCCCTTTCCGTCTGAAAGGCTGCGGGTCTGGCTGCCAAGAGATGAAATTTCACGCTCAATCACAGTAACTTAGATGGGGCGTGGTTCACATATTTTGTGCCTCCTCTGTCTCATGGACTTGATTTTTCCCTTTCCGTTTCCACTACTTCACTTTGCACGTTTCTTTGAATGTGCCTAGGACCCTGTGCAGAGGGCACGCTGACATTTATGGGGTTTCTACCGCGGACCAGGCGCTGCGCAGACATGCGCGCTGCAGGCTGTAACGTGTAACTGCGGACAGAGAGGGTTTTGACTGGAGGAGCTGTGGTGGAGAAGAGGGCAAGAAGAAAAGCAAGAAAGAGGAAAAGATTTGCAGAAGAAGACGATTGGGATGAAGGTGTCAAGAAGAGGAAGCAGAAAGAGAGAAGGGAGAACGTGTGACGAGAAGGTGGTTATGGGAAGCGGGAAGGGACAGGTCGTGGAGAATGAAGGAACCGCTTGCGCAGAGAATGGGGCACAAAGAGGGAAGGGCTGAGGGCAGTGGGCGGGTGGGAAGAGGACGAAGGGCGGAGATCAGAAAAGGAGAAAAAGGTGGGAGAGGCTGGTTCTCCGTAGAAGAAACATGGGTGCTATGGATACTTAACTGGGACCCCCAACTCATACGTCGAAGCCCTAACCCTCAGTGGGACTGTATTTGGAGATAGGACTTTAAGGAGGAAGGTAATAAAGGTAAATGAGGTTATGAGGGTGGAGCCCTGTCCAATAAGACTGGTGTTCTTGTAAGAGAGAAAGAAATATCAGCTCCCTCTCTCACTCTCTCTCTCTTTCTCACTCACTCTCTCCCATGTCAACATGCAGGTGTAAGGTGGAAGCCATCTGCAAGCCAAGGAAGGGTTTCCACTAAGAACCAATCCCATTGGCACCTTGATCTTGGATTTACACCCTCTGAACAGTGAGAAAATACATTTCTGTTGATTAAACCATCCAGTCTATGGTATTATTCTGTTGTGGTGAATTAACATAAGGGGTATGAAGTGACCAAAATAGCTCAGGGGAATCATTGCTCACCACAACTTGCCATCTCTGGGGGAGTGGGCAGTATCAGACATTTTAAATTGCTTCCTCTCTGTGAACAGATACGAGGTCACCGGCTCCCTTGACAAGGGGATTATAGACTCATGTGCATCACTGTTAACTGATGGCGAGGCTTTGGGTCTCATTTGTAAAGTCGGGGTAAACACAGTACAAACTTTACAGGGGTGTTGGGAGGATTAAAGGAGGGTTTATCTACACACGTCCCTTCTGTGTAGAGAGGGTGCTCTATTAGCTATTGCTGTCAGTACCATGTGTGGCATGTTTATTTAGAACAGTTTTTGAAGGGCAAGTCTTTCGAGATTTCCCACACAGTGAGACAACCTGAACTCAGTGTTTCTAGATTATATGGGGTCTGACCATACGAATCACCGTTTCTGTGGGTGAAAGACAGTGCAAGTGTTTTTAAAGTAGGAACAGTTTACATAAAAATGCAGATGCATGGGTTTTGTTTTAAGGTCTGAAGGTCTGGCACTGCTGGGCTACCCTGCCCTGGGCACCTCCCACCGGAGTGACTGGTGACTGTCTGCTAGAGGTGGAGTGTGCTGCCCCAGGCCCCCAGGGTCTCAGCCATACACTCACTCACTGATGCCCAGTTCCTGCTGGTCCTACAGATGGAGGGAAACAGCCTCCAACTTAGTATTCTGCCTAGAGCCATGCTGATGTGCTGCTGAGGACGTACCCTGAGAAAGAGGGTTATTTTTTTTTGCAGGCAAGAGCATTAAACCAACAGTGTAGATTTGTGTTAGCTTGTCACTCTGCTCTGAGGCATCATGGAAACACTTCATCGGGGCTGATACTCTTTCCTTGATGTGTTGGCAACCACGTGCAAGTCCATTCCTTGAGTATCTATCTCTGTGCGTTCTTTTTTTCTTTTTGCTTGTACTTTTCTTTTTCATCACCTACTAGATGTCAACTTGTTCAGGGAGAGGAAATCCCCTAAAACAAAGAGGCCTGTGGAAATATTAACCAACCGACCAGGAATATCGGGCACTGAACAACAGCTGGCATATTGTATTTCACCTTCTAGCTTGCATATTTTTTCTTACATAATACCTCATTTAATACTTCCAATGGGTCTACTGGATTAGCTAGATAGTATTCCCATTTCAATGATGGACAGACTGAAGCTCAAAGAGTTCAAATAACTTGCCTATAATCATCCAACCAAGAAGGGGTAGGTCTGAAACTGGCATAAAAATAGATCATAACTCCAGAGTCTCCCCTCCTTTTAGGTAACTACGGAGGGAGGCAACACCACACTATGGGGGAAAACAGGCTTTGCTACAAGTATTTTAGAAAAAAAAAAATTATACCTTAGTTAGCCTTTTCATGAGATGAGTTTAGTAGTAAAGCTGATGCAAATTTAGCATTAAGGAAAATAAAGTATTTCAATCAGAGAGAACAATAGTTCCCCTGCAGTCTGGGTGGCAGACAAGAATAGATGAGGGGCGAGAACAGCTCGTGAAAACACCTGCCTCTCCCTGGACATCAGCATTTGAGCTCTACCCTCTTTCCTCCGAACTCAGGGCTGGGTTCAGACTCTCTCTCAGTGCAGGGTTTCATTAGCCATCCCAGGAGGCTGCCCTGGAGGGAGCAATAGGGGGGAGTCATCTGGAATCTGGTGTCCAGGTCTGATGCCCATTTCAAGGGGGCTATTCCTGAGGAACCACACAGTGTCCAGAGAAAAGTCCCCCTGTAAGTGCAGGGAGACCCTGCAGAGCTTTGGTCAGGAAATGGTGACAAGTCTTCAAGTATTTAAAACATCAGCAAAAAGAGGTGAACTTCTTGCAACTTTCGAAAACAGAACAAGGACCCACAGAGACATTAAAAGTGGCCAGATTCTGGTATACTAAAGAACATTCTGGTGACCAGCGGTGTTTTTAACGGAAGGGGCTGCCTTAGGAAATATGATGGATTTTGAACTCCTGACACTGAGGCTGAACGTGAGGTCTAGAGCGTAGCTCAGTCCTAAAGCCAGTTTGAATGCCATTCCGTCTCAGCCTCAGGGGCAAACTCAGAGATGATCAACAATTTCTGTGATTTAAGGGCCCAACATATAAATTGTCTTCAAGAAATGAGAATTTTTGTTAGGTCTCCACACTATAGTGGACTCATATAAAATTGCCATTTTTTTTTTTTTTGGTAATAAAGTGGTTGAAGATCAGTAATTTTATATAGTTCAACAAAATTCATACAATGGCAAAGGCGTGGACTTGGTTCTTTAACCCAGTGGTCCCCAGCCCCCAGGCCGCGGACCGGTACCAGTCCATGGGCCATTTGGTACCGCTCCGCAGAGAAAGAATAAATAACTTACATTATTTCCGTTTTATTTATATTTAAGTCTGAATGATGTTTTATTTTTAAAAAATGACCAGATTCCCTCTGTTACATCCGTCTAAAACTCACTCTTGATGCTTGTCTCGGTCACGTAATACATTTATCTGTCCCACCCTAAAGGCCGGTCCGTGAAAATATTTTCTGACATTAAACCGGTCCGTGGCCCAAAATAGGTTGGGGAGCACTGGCTTAACCCGTGTCGCACAGACGAGAGAGAGGCCCGAGAAATGGTGAGGCTTTCACTGTGCATAATAGGCATTGCGTTCTTCTGGGCTGAATTGTGTCTCCCCCAAAATTCATAGTGTAAGGACTTCAGAATGCGACTGTATTTTTTTTTTTTTTTACAGAGACAGAGAGAGAGAGTCAGAGAGAGGGATAGACAGGGACAGACAGACAGGAACAAAGAGATGAGAAGCATCAATCTTTAGTTTTTCATTGCGATACCTTAGTTGTTCATTGATTGCTTTCTCATATGTGCCTTGACCGCGGGCCTTCAGCAGACCGAGTAACCCCTTGCTCGAGCCAGCGACCTTGGGTCCAAGCTGGTGAGCTTTTTGTTCAAACCAGATGAGCCCGCGCTCAAGCTGGCGACCTTGGGGTCTCGAACCTGGGTACTCAGCATCCCAGTCCGATGCTCTATCCACTGCACCACCGCCTGGTCAGGCAGAATGCGACTGTACTTGAAGAGAAGGCCTTCAAAGGGGTGATAAAATTACAGTGAGGCTGCGAGAGTGGACCCTAATCCAACTGGACTGGTGTCCATATAAGAAGAGGGCATTCTGACACACAAAGAGAAGCCAGGGGTGCTCTACAAGGAGGAAGGACTGCGTGAGGACACAACAAGAAGGCCGCTATTTACATACAAGAAGGAGAGCCTTCAGAAGAACCAAAGCTTTGCCTGGAACCCAGGTACTCTTATTGATCCATGTCACCCCATTAAATTTAATACAGTATTCTAAATAAAATTAAATAAAAAATAAAGAACCAAATCAACCTATACCCTGGTCTTGGACTTCTAGCCTCCAGAGCTGTGAGAAAATTAATTTCTTTTATCTTGAAGCCAGCCAGTCTGTTGTACTTGGTATACACGGGTCTATGCGCGTACGGAGGGTGACTGTAGGGATGAAGGTGGACATGGAGGGCTACAAAGGAGCCAATTGTCAAAGTCCCCGGAAAAGCACGCCAGGGAATGTGGTCGGAATTGTGAAGGGAAAGGGAAGATGCTAACGGTCTGAGAGACTGACATAAACATCTACGATAAAAAGGGTTGGTAATCCCAATAAATGCAAAGAATCCCTTTACTAAGATTTTATTAATGTCCACTTCAATTTTAGAGTGGAATGGGATAAAAATTTCTTCATAGCAATTCTTTAAAAAAAAACTTAATGGTCCAAGAAAGAAAGCAAAATAGAAATCACTTAACCAATTTAAGAGAATAAACTGCTCTGGGGATGTCAGCAATTGGCAAAGCCACCAAGCTATGTCTTCACGACAGCTCTCAAATGTTGGTAGAGTACAGCTGGTAGGATGCACTTTAAGGCAACTGTGTAAGCCAGTGGTAGTCAACCTGGTCCCTACTACCCAGTAGTGGGTGTTCCAGCTTTCATGGTGGGCGGTAGCGGAGCAACCAAAGTATAAATAAAAAGATAGATTTAACTATAATAAGTTGTTTTATAAAGATTTCTTCTGCCAAACTTAGTGAAAATCCTACATAAAGTACTTGGTAAGTAATTATTATCATATGCTTTAACTTGCTATAACTCTGCTTTATAAATTTTATAAAGTAAAGTTACTTCCTTACTTTATAAATCACCATTACTGTGGAACCGGTGGGTGGTTAGAAAATTTTACTACTAACAGAGATATAAAAGTAGGTGGTAGGTATAAGAAGGTTGACGACCCCTGGTGTAAGCTATGCTTTGCTGTTATTGGTAGGAAAGTTTCTGAAACTGGAAATATATAATACCATTCTATAATTAGTCTTTCCTTCCTTAGGACTTGGAGGCAGAGACAGGCAAACGTGTTGGAGTTTGAGCTTTTGCCCAGCTCTGTGGCCCTGGACAAGTCACTTTACCTTGCTCTCATATTTCAAATAGGATTAAACCTCCCTCCCTGCTGCCTCCTAGATGAGTGATAAGACAGGATGATAAACCATCTTATAGGATTATTATGATATAAAGCAGAGTCACATTGCATTCATACTGGGGGAAAATAATCCCTATTTAAGACAAGATTTAATTAGAAATGGCAACTGGCGGCAAGTAGTCAAGAGCAGACCTCTGGACCAGGGGTCCCCAAACTTTTTACACAGGGGGCCAGTTCACTATCACTCAGACCGTTGGAGGGCTGGACTATAAAAAAAACTATGAACAAATCCCTATGCACAATGCACATATCTTATTTTAAAGTAAAAAAAAAAAAAGGGAACAAATACAATATTTAAAATAAAGAACAAGTAAATTTAAATCAACAAACTGACCAGTATTTCAATGGGAACTATGGACCTGCTTTTGGCTAATGAGATGGTCAATGTGCTCCTCTCACTGACCACCAATGAAAGAGGTGCCCCTTCCAGAAGTGCGTCGGGGGCTGGATAAATGGCCTCAGGGGGCTGCATGTGGCCTGCGGGCCGTAGTTTGGGGACCCCTGCTCTCTAGACTGTTATGTGGAAAATAAGGAATTCTTACAGGGTCCATACTGGCAGGGTAGAAAGGGGCCACGATGCGTTTAAATACATGCTCCATCTCTTAGTTCTTGTAAGACCTTAAGTAAGCTACTCACTGCTGTTCATCAGAGAAGAGGGGCCATGAACACAGTGTATGTAAAGTGTCCGCATGTGCTCGGTGCCTAATAAAAAGACTCAAACTCATTGTAAGAACAACTCCTCTAGCGGCCAACTGAGCACCTGTGCAGGGGCCATTCCATCATTACTGGGGCCCACATTTCCCTGACGACTACTGAACGCCTGGTGGGTGTGTGACAGAATAACTGTGTGTTCTTCACCCCCAACTCGCTCCAGGACTGCTGCCTCATCCCTGTGTACGTGTCTCAGGGTTGTGCAGAACAGGAAGCGGAAGTTTCTTGAGACCATGTTTTCTTTCTTTCTGCAAGTCTGAGTCCATGGGTATAAGCTGGAAGAGGGGCGTTAGGAGGCCAGTCTCCCCAGATCAGGAGAGCCCACAGACATCAGGGACAGGCAGTTTATAAGAATGGGCACGGCTGCTGTGCAGGAAGACCTCCCTGGTGTTAGAGGTGACCGGGGGCGGGGTGGGGGGCGGGGTGGGGGGGTAGGAGACTGACACTTTCTAAAACTGAAGCTCCTACAGACGTGGACTCTAGGAATCAGATTCAAGTTAAATAAACGAAAATGAAGAAATATGACATTTCTTACAAACCTGTGTTTTTAGATCGATTGACACTTGCTAGAGTTGTAAGGCATTGGAGAACCTAAAGATGAATTCATTTCTGCTCAGTAGAAGCTTCCCACTTATTTAGGGGCTGGACCAGGTTGTAGGACACCTAACGAAGAGCCATCGGCCAGTGCCTGGCCGGACCCCAGGGCAGTGCGGCGTGCACGGCAGCGAGACTGCTCGGTCACAAGGCGCGGACAGCTGAGTCTTGCAAAAGGCCGACAGGCAGGACGATGGATAAGAGCTTCTCCTGAAGGGGTATATTAATACACACTCTCCCGGTCACTGCATGCCAGTACCACACAACATAATCGCCATGGCTGTAACCTCGTAACATTTCCTAGACCCTAATGTTCTCTTGGAAATGTGCCTGCTTGATGTGGACGAGGAGTCCAGAAACCGGCGATAGAAGAAGGAACTGTGGAGTTAAGGTTTGCAGTCAAGCGCTCAGAGGTTTCTCTTCATGCAGTCTGAGAGCGGAGAAGGGCCCCAGAGGTCAGCTAGCTCCTCCGGTCCGTCCATCCCCCCAACCCTCCTGTGTCACAAGGTCTTGTCAGACTTCACAAGGCCTCAAGGTTGTTATTTGTAAAAGCACTGTGATGGTCAAGGCCTTGGTGTAGCGGGTTTAGACTGGGCCCAGTGTCCATCTCTACCCCTTAACTACCATGCGAACAACAGCTGCTTTTACCTCTTCTTGGACAAATATGGTTTCCGAACTGGAGGTTTAATCTCTGCCCCTTCTATACTCTGATGACTCATCTTAAATCATTATTCTAAAGATAAGGGAGTTAACTGTCTTGTTTTCAAACTTTTAATTACTTTTACTCCATTAAAAAAAAAAATCCAAACTTTGTGGTTTGGCATTCAAGGCTTTCTCATGACTCGATTCCAACCAAGTCCTTTTCTGTTTGCCAACCGAGTCTTCTGAGCCCACTTCCCTTCGCTCTCTGTGCCTGCACAGCCTTCTGCCGAGAAAGCTCTCCCACTCCTGCCCGCACTGGCCTCCTTCAGGGCTCTCCTAATACGCTTCTTGCCGCCTGCAATGCCCCTCCCCTCCCCCCGACCCTCACATCCTCCACGGCCAGACTGCACGGTGCGGCCTCTGCAGAGTCTTCCCTGAGCAGCAGCGGGGCCTGCACTTGAGATCAGACCCTGCTACTTACTTCTGGGAAGACTGTAGATCAGTGGTCCCCAACCCCCGGGCCGCGGACCAGTACCGGTCCGTGGGCCATTTGGAACTGGTCTGCAGAGAAAGAATAAATAACTTACATTATTTCCATTTTATTTATATTTAAGTCTGAACGATGTTTTATTTTTTAAAAATGACCAGATCCCCTCTGTTACATCTGTCTAAGACAGGGGTCCCCAAACTACGGCCCGCGGGCCGCACGTGGCCCGCTGAGGCCATTTATCCGGCCCCCGCCGCACTTCTAGAAGGGGCACCTCTTTCATTCGTGGTCAGTGAGAGGAGCATAGTTCCCATTGAAATACTGGTCAGTTTGTTGATTTAAATTTACTTGTTCTTTATTTTAAATATTGTATTTGTTCCCGTTTTATTTTTTTTTACTTTAAAATAAGATATGTGCAGTGTGCATAAGGATTTGTTCATAGTTTTTTTTTAGTCCGGCCCTCCAACGGTCTGAGGGACAGTGAACTGGCCCCCTGTGTAAAAAGTTTGGGGACCCCTGGTCTAAGACTCACTCTTGACGCTTGTTTCGGTCACGTGATACATTTATCCATCCCACCCTAAAGGCCGGTCCGTGAAAACATTTTCTGACATTAAACCGGTCCGTGGCCCAAAAAGGGTTGGGGACCACACTGCTTTAGGTGGTTACTGAATTTCTCTGGGGCTGAGTTCTTCTCATCTGTGCAGTGGGCAAGCGAATACCGACCCTGGAGCCTTACACGGTGCACACGGGCTCGTCACACTGTGAGGCCCTCACACAGCTCCTCCTGCATGTTCAACACCGAAGAATGCCCCGCGTTGCTCTGGTTTGTCCAGGCACCTGAGCCGTCCTTCTCTCTGCATTCACGCTCACTTTCAGCCTCTCCTAGGTTCGTGGTTGTGCATCTGATTTCGCACTTGCCGTGTTGAAACACTTGTTTTACTTTTCCCATTGGATCAATAACTCATCCAGGGGTGGGATGGTGTTTTATCGCAGCTGGTGTCCTTGGCAGTGCCGCCTGGGCCTCAGACCCCTAGGCCACAGGCAAAGAGACTGACCAGCCGGGCATGAAATGGCTAACAGGAATTCACTTTGTTCTTACTTTGCCTTCTAAAAATTGACAGTATTAAAAAAAATAAAATAAAGAGTTAATTTTCTTAGGTACGAGAAGCCCAGTTGTTGGGCTTGTGTTTCATGGAAACACGGGAAGTCAATCCTGAAGTGGCTGGCGGAGATTGATAAACTGTGGCTAAGACTTGGCAAATGCCACGCACGTGAAGGCCATGTGGCCTGAGCTCACAGGGCCACGTCAACACCACCATTTTCTACACGCATTCCACATTCCATGGTTTATGTGACACTCCTTGGGAAAAAAAATGGCTTCCTGTTCTAATGAGTTTGGAAACCATCAGATTCTAATGACCGACCCACTCATGGAGAAACAAAAGACACATTCTGAAAGGACAGTATGTGAAAATAGGTCACTTTCTAGCGTGTGTGGTGACCACAAAGCTTTGATTATTGGTGACCCCTGTGAGGTTACTGAGATAAATTTGAGCATCTTAGTCTCTGGGCTACAGTTTTCTCAAATTCTCCAAGTAAAGATTACAGTAGAATCCCATGGATCATAACACCGTATCCTTAAAAGGTAATGAGTTTTAAATGAAACTATTCAAATAAAGCACTTAGAATAATGTTTGACGTAAAATGAGTGTTCAATAAATGTTATACATTAATATGTTTTTATTAGTAGAAAGAAATGCAAATGGAATATTCAAAAAATAAAGTTAAAAAGACACAAAAATGTGTAAAAGCCCTGCATGAAGGAGCCAGCATTTAACAGCTAACGAGAGCTCACGTTCATTGAGCTCTTAGGCCAGACCCTCTGAGAGCAGACACTGCATGAAATCCTAGTTTAATCCTCCAGATGTCCCTGTAGGAACAGATACAACGGTTTTCCTCATTCAACAGAGGAAGAAACTGATGCTTCAATGGGTCTGAGTTTGCGGGGCCGTTAAAGAAGGAGCGGAGCTGCATTTGAAGTCAGATGTTTGTGACCCCAGAGCCTGCGTTCTGGTCCCTGCGGTGCACAGCCGTCCACGTTGGTTATCCTCTTATTAATAACTCACGACACTGGGGTTCCGTGGGATGCACTTTGGGACAGAGAGCCTTGCTGCCCCCAGTCTGCTGTCTTCCCACTTCTGTGCCTTTGCACGCTGGCCTCTGCCTGGACTCCTCTCTAGCCCCTGTTGCCTTTCTCATGATACCTGCATCTTCCTCCAAGGCCTAGTTTACATGCAACTCTAGGAAGGCTTTCTTCATCAGGCTGATGGCCAACGCCCCTCTCTATGCTGTTCCCCGTAGCGTGGGTGTTTGGTGTCTCCATCAAGGGCTGTGTACCGAGAACCTCCGCAGTTTCTGGCACACAGTGGACCCTCAGTTCAGGGGTGGAGAGCATCCCTCTTCTCGTCTAACTCAGATTTCATTCCCGAGCGTGTCAGGTTGTGCTTCCCAGACGTGGGCTGTGCGACCCGGGCTCGGCCTGGTTTAGATTCAGATCCTTTTCAGGTTCAGACAGCATGGCTCCCACACTCGCTGGCAGCTTGTTAGTTAACCCTGCCTCCCTCCATCCTCTCTCCCAGCCTCGCGGAGGTGAACAGACACGATTAGGCCACATTGGGCCTCTCATCACCGTTCCTTTGGGGGACAACCGGGACCTGTCCTTTCCAGGGTGCTGTCCAGGTTTGATTACAAAGCCCCCCTGGTGGCTGTGCTTCAGATGAGTTAGCTGGCTTGGGCTTCATTAGCAACTCTAATTGCTTTTTGTTTTTGTCCCTATTGGGGCCTCCTCGAGGCCTGGAGGCGGGGCCTGGCGGGTCTGGTTTCCGGAGGTGCCGCCAGCCTCCATGGGAACCTGGGGCGGAAAGTCCTCGCTCCGCTTCCCAGCGGTCACGTCATGCCACACTGCGCTTTCCCGGCCGCACCCGTCCCGGGGGTGCACTCAGGCGCCACGTAACCGCTGGCCCTGCCGGCCCTCCAGCTGCCTGCGGTGAGGTCATGGGGTGGGGTCCCCGAGACCCTCTCCAAATAGAGTGGGGGCTTCGCCCACAGACCTGGGAATGGCCGAGGGGGTGAGAAGAAAGAGAGGATAACACCCTCCCACATCCAGCGCACTGTGCGGGCCGCGGGAGGAGAAGGAGAGAGAGAAAAGAGAGAGACGAGGAGAGCGGAGCTGGCAGCCACGCTCCCTCCTTCCCTCCATTAACAAGGTTGGACGGAGGAAGGAACTAACAGTTTCTCTTGACCACGCTGCCATGAGCTGATTGAGTTGCTTTCTCCCTGTTCCACAATAGCGCCCATCCTGTAATCTTCATCTCTTTCCTGTCTCTGAGGCCACGAAAGCCAGGGGAAGCCACAGTAACCCCCTTATGTAATCAGGATTTGACGCAGAAAGAAAAAGTATCCGAGACACAGAGCAGCAGTTGGCACACGCGGCAAAGACAAGTAGAGCCCTGCTCAACCCAAGCCCCGTGCCTCCCCCCCGGGGTGGCACCCCACACTCAGACCTAACTGCAGTGTTGGCCAGTGTCTCCGGATGGCTGGGTTTTGCAGACTGAAATTGCTTAGATGTCTCCAACCACTCAAAACGCCGGGCCAGACCCACAGAGCTCTTTCCTTTCTGCCCGGGCGTGTAAATGCGCCCGTGGAGGAGTGAGCGTGGGTCTCTGCTCACTCGCAGCTTGCTGCAGGAATGTGCAGACCTCCACAAATATCTAGTGTTTTTTTTTGCACCTGGAAGTCTGCCTCAGAAAGATGGGAACACTGATAACAGACATTTTTCAGGGAAAGTGGAAGAATACATCACGCATTATATGTGCCCTTCCTCCTGTAACCACAAGAAACTTCTCCGATGGCCAGCGTGCAGAAACACAAAGGGTGCTCTAGCCTCTCCGTCCCCTACCTGGTTCCGAAGCACAGCGGGGACGACAAGCCACCCGCCTCATGCGGAGAACAACCTTGTCAGTCAACTGAGACTTGAATTAACAAACTGAGGGCTTGAACTTCTTTCCTCCCATCTCAGGACATAATGACTATAACCCCCTCCCTGTGGTTACCAAGGAAAAGCCCAATGATTTATTTAACTTAAAAAAAACAACAACCACATTCTGCAAAAGAAGTTTATAAGAAGTCATAATAACCATATTTAAGAGAATTTTTGGAATGTTATTAAAAACTGTCCATGGGAAAGATTTCCGAGTTAATAGAAAGATCACAGCTCCGGAAGCTGAATTACATATAACAGAATAAGAAGCCGCAGACACTCTGACCGTGGCAATATGTTAGCCCGTCGCCACGTTAGTGAACGCCAGGCGCATTGGAACGGAGACTGTGAAGACCCGCACACAAAGGGCATTTTCCGTACAGCCAGGAGATCCTTCACAGAGGTCTGCGCCTCACGCAGAATAGAAAGTACGAGGAAGGACCACCACCGAGTTCCCCAACCTCCCATTTACCATTTGTTGATATACTTTCTGCAAGTTCCTCATTTTTTTTTACAAGTAGCTGTCTTGAGTTCCTTTAGTATATTTATATATATAGATGAATTCAATTATAAATATCATATATATATGATATATATATATATATATGAATTCAAACAGGAGGTTAAACAGAGAAATACAGCAGCAGTGGAAATGGTAGCTTACCTTTTCTAGGCATCGCCAATATCACGCTTTCCCCCAAAACATGAGGCTTTCTGGCTTCGGTTGTCCCATGAAGTTAGACACCGTGAGAAAAAAAAATGTAAAGCAGAAATAAAAGTTTATTCTTCAAAGCTTCTTCAAAACAGTGTGAAGAATAACGTGATGAAAAAGGAAGCCCCGGTCTGAGCACGGGAACGCATTTGAAGCTCGGAGCTCATGCTGTTGTGTGAGGCTTTGCAACTGTCTTCCTCCGTTTAAACAACCTCCTGCTCCTCCCAGGCACTTGCCAACTCCTATAATTTAAAGCAACTGCGATCCTTCCCATAATACTCACATTTCAAAGAGCTCAATATACACTCTCGTTAGAAATGAGCAGGAGCGGGTGACTTTCTTCCACAAACCCCAGGCTGAGGCCAGGGAGAGGCAAAGGTTTCAGGTGTCTGAATGCTCCGTCTGCCTCTCTTATCCGGGGAGCAGCTCGCCGTGTTCCTTCAAGTTGCTTTCACCTTTTCAAGGGGTGCCTGCCTTGAGAGCGAATGGCATTACTTTCCTGGGAGTAAATCGTGTATATAGGAAAGTTTACGTCCCAGCATAGGGGACAGGGATGCTAGGGCAGTTGTGTTTGCACAACACTTAGAAAACACAGTGACCTCCAGGCAGTTCTTCCCTCTCTGTTTCAAAACTTAAAATTCGTGTACATGACACTTTTACAAAAGGGGGAAAACACCTAAGATGATATTGTTTGCATTGGTTTTAGTTTAACCTTCATCCTGTTTCAAAATCATCCTCTCCAGGAGGGTTACAGAATAATGCTTTGCAGTCCGTCCGTGTAGCTGAATACATCTCCTGACATTTAGTCTGTAACTGATGTTACCAATTTTACTATTTTCATCTCTCTTCCCCAACTGCTATTAATCTCTCCTCATTAATCTCTCCTCTCTCCCTCTCTCTCTCTCTCTCTCTCTCTCTCTCTCTCTCTCTCTCACACACACACACACACACACACACACACACATGTGAATTCAAATTATAGCCAACTTAAAGTGTGATCAACTGAAAATGGTGATTTAAATTTTGTTTCATATTATAGCTTTTACACCATTTTTCAGTTCCGGTTTCCATGCAGCACTATTCTGCGTCGGTCTCCGATGCACAGCAGACGATCGCGTACTGTGCAGTGTGGTCCCCGGCAACTGAAGCCCTCACCGGGCCCCTACGTAGTCACTATGGTATTCTTGACTATGTTCCCTATGCTGCAGTTTACATCTCTGGGGTTATTCTGTAACTACCAATGTGTATTTCTTAATTTCTCCTCCTTTTTAACCCATTCCTTCACCCTCCTCCTCTCTGTCAAACGTTAGTCTGTTCTCTGTATTTATGAGTTTGTTTCTGCTTTCTTTATTTTGTTCTTTAGTTTCCACACAGAAGTGAAATCATATGGCACTTACCTTTCTACATCTTAAAAACAGGGATTGTTCAGTACCTGATAAATAATCAGTACTCAATAATACTTACTAAACAAATAAAACATTGCATAGGTTCAGGCCAATCAACAGTTTTGACAATCTTGGTTTGCACATATGTTCCCAGAAGGCAAGGTTAATGTGTCCAAGCTTGTACAGAGCGTAAAGGTGGGACAGTGTGTGTCTTTGCTAGATTTAATGAATGGTTATGATATACTGAAACACTTTAAATGACTATAGGAAACATTCAATAAATAAATAAAACTGTTTGCTAGAGAAAAGAAATGTCTACATAGGCAGGCACAATCTATTCAATATGCTCCCTGTGTAAACTTATGCAAACAAATTACAGCACAAATGTCTCATTTATTATTTAAAAAGTTATAGATCATTTTACACTTGTTTTTTTTTTTTGTGACAGAGACAGAGACAGATAGGGACAGACAGACAGGAAGGGAGAGAGATGAGAAGCATCAATTCTTCATTGCGGCACCTTAGCTGTTCATTGACTGCTTTCTCATATGTACCTTGACTGGGGGGCTACAGCAGACCGAGTGACCCCTTGCTCGAGCCAGCGACCTTGGGTCCAAGCTGGTGAGCCTGCACTCAAGTTGGTGACCTCGGGGGTCTCGAACCTGGATCCTCCGCATCCCAGTCCAATGCTCTGTCCACTGTGCCACCGCCTGGTCAGGCTCCACTATGTTTTTTGAGTCATCCAGAGTCACTGTTATTCTATGGGTCGAGGCTAGCACCTCTGACTGAAATAGTGCAAAGAGAGAAAGACTCTTAGACTACAGGGAAAGGTCAGGCTTCAGACTGTCTTTGTTAGAAAAGCAGAGAAAAAGGTGGAGTCTACTTTTGCTCTGGCTTCCACTGCGGAGAGACCTCTGGAGACACAAACTCCATGTACTGTCCTGGACCTGAATCCACCGCACTCCAGTTACGGGCCTTCCAATGTGGAGCTTAATTTCTTTTAAGTGTTTGTTTCTTTAGTATTGAGATATTAAATGCAAGTATGTCAAAACAACTCATTTGCATATATATGTATATTTATAAAATGCTGCACTTATCCAACACATGTTAATAAGCACCTCATTGTGTATCTGGTACTTTGCAAGACATGTTTACGAGTCGCTGTGTTGAGCACTGTGGTGACCCCAGAGTCCGCAGTGGACTTGGCAGGCTGCTCGAAGCCCGAGTCGCTGGCACTGGCCTAACAGAGGTGAGTGGCACGGAAGCTGGTACCAGAGGCTGGAAAGGTGAAATGCGGTGCTTTGCGATGATGAGACATTTGATGAAACTGTCACCTGTGACCATTTGGAAGGCCACCTGTGTGTGCCAAATAACCTTGCAAGTCCAGGAGAGGAGGATGGGGCAGGGCCAGTCGTGTGCATTGGTTACTACTGACAGCATTTGACACGGTTTTTCAAGAACGAGATGGGCCCACAAAAGGAATGTCTAAATTACAAACAGAAATAAAAGGGAAGAGACAGATAGTACATAAATTTGATGGTTTGCAGAAGCCTACTGATTTTTGGCAGGATTTAGATTGCTAAAAGAACTATGAGCTTGTACTGAAAATGTCTTTCCAGACTGAAAATAGCTGCTTCCTCTAGAAGGAAGTGGACTGTTGGCTGCCCGAGAAGCCAGATCCTCAACACACATCTCAGAGGTAGGCAGGGTGGGGGGCTGTCAGAAGGAGGAACTGGTGGCCACAGAGACGCTGGATGAGGGAGTTTCCCAGAGAGCACAGCAAGGCTTCAGCCAGACCTCCTCCTCCCACCAGGAGGAGCGCCTCCCTTGTGTCTACCTGGCCGCTTGCAGCATCAATAACGGCTGCTGCGCATCCTCCGTTCTTTCTTTACATTTTCTGAATGAACATTTTTATTGTGGTTATCTTCTCACTGTTCCACCATTTGTACTGTGTGTGTGCATGAGTGTGCGAGAGAGAGAGAGAGAGACAGAGAGAGAGAGAGAGAGAGAGAGAGAGAGAGAGAGAGAGAATGAGAACTTGTCCTTTGCTTTATAGATTAAATTCCTTTTAGTTCCTAGGTCACTGGATCAAGAGATGCCACAACCAGACTCACAATGGGAACATCATTTGACCCAGAGATCCTGGCCTCTGAGCTGCTTGCAGCGACCAGATGGAATTTGACATTGTTTTCTTTGGGGAGGAATAACTGTGTTCTGTGTTTAGAAAGAGGGAAAGAGGTAGATATTTGGTGGCTAGAAGGCTAAACTATATAACAGGTGCTTTTTTAGTGTTTACCGATGTCTACATACTCCCCACCATTTTCCAGCCTCCCTTACAGTTCAGTTGACCATGTGACTGATTTCTGGCCAATGGGATGCGAACAGAAGTTACATAGGGTTAATTCTGCACTGAGGCAGGGAGGAACTGGTATACCCACCTCACATGTTTTTCTCTCTCCCCCATCCATGTGGCAGGAAGCTGGCGCCCCATCATAGAAGGAACTGTGGACCCTGAGGCAGCCCTTAGACATTACCGAAAAACATACAAACCCATACTGTGTTCCCCCACTGTGTTTGGGGAGTATATTTGTCACCGATAGCTAATGTCAATTACTCTAATACAGATAGCTACCTTACAAGATTCTTGGAAGATTAAATTATATGTAAAGAATGCAGAACAGGCCTGACACAAGTGCTCAAAAATGGTAGTTATTTTTATATTAACTATAAATTCCCACTTTTTTTTTTTTTTTTTTTGCTCTAGCAAAACTAATCTAGCTGAATGCCCGTTACGAGTACTTCTATAAATTTAAGGTTTATAAATTGTGCGCTAATGGGCCAAGTAAATTGGAAGCCATGGAAGAAAACAGATGTAGAAAGCAATGTTTATTACCCAACTGTAAAAATAAAAGCATTTATTAAGAAAATTGTCCAATGTGTACTATCAGATTTTATAAGCAACCGGCAAAGCAGGGGTAAGGGAAGTTATGAACGTCAAGATACAAATGAAGTATTCTCCATAGTATTGAACTATTATAAACTTCACTTACCCAAACATTTGCTTTCATGTGTCAACATAAGAAGGTCATGGTCCTGACATTGACTGTCCCAGGCTGCTCTTCAGTACAAACGGGGTGAGAGCATCTCATTAATGCTACTTGAACACTGGTGTTTCTAAAACCTGCCCTCCTGACTCAGACCGTGTGTTTTTCCTGCTGGCTTTGAACCGCTCTGAGAGGTACGGCAAGTTCTAGCCCACACGTGTTGTTTCTACCTCAGCTATTTCGAGCACTTCCCACTAGAAATGTGGCTGCTTTCCTCCCACAAACTCCTGATGAAGGATCAGATCCTCCTCTCATCAGCCATTTTCAAGCAACAATTACAACACTGGGGAACAATTTTTTTTTTCATTTTCTGTTGCATGAGGTTTTAGAACTGTTTCTATATATTTCTGCATCGCTGATTCCAAACCTGAAATCTGTTTTTTGGTGCATGCTCTAGTTTTTATGCAATTTTAATTTCTTTTTGTTATAGTTAATAGCATGAATCGGTTTTTAAATTGGAGTTAAAGAGCAACGACTTTTTTTTTTTTTTTTTTTTTATATAATTTTATTTTTTTAATGGGGTGACATCAATAAATCAGGATACATATATTCAAAGATAACAAGTCCAGGTTATCTTGTCGTTCAATTATGTTGCATACCCACCACCCAAAGTCAGATTGTCCTCTGTCACCTTCTATCTTGTTTTCTTTGTGCCCCTCCCCACCCCCTATCCCTCTCCCATTCCCCCCTCCCCCCCGTAACCACCACACTCTTATAAATGTCTCTTAGTTTCACTATTATGTCCCACCTACGTATGGAATAATACAGTTCCTGTTTTTTTCTGATTTACTTATTTCGCTTCGTATCATGTTATCAAGATCCCACCATTTGAGCAACGACTCTTGGATTGAACATAACCACAAGGCAATTAATGTTTTACAAACTTTACTTTTACATAATTGTAGTTGGTTTTAAATGTAAAATATTATTATCTGATAAAAACACCCTCTTATTTTGTTTTAAGATTGAATCATGGCTTCTTTGAGTAGGTGTAAATGTAAGAATAGTCCTGACACCTTCTGTTATATATGTGGCTTACACACTTCAATGTCAAAGGCGCAATATTTCATCATTTGTGACACGTGCATATATTGCCTATTTTCAAGTTCCCCTTGGTGATCAAGACAAGAATTGGGCCCCTCATATTGTGTGTCATAATTGTGAGGAAATGCTTCATGACTGGACAAAAGGAAAACACAAAGGAATGCCTTTTGGTATTCCCATGGTTTGGCGTGAACCTAAGGACCACAGCAGTGACTGTTATTTCTGTCTGATCCTTACAAAGGGCATCGGCAAGAAAAAATGGCATATGATCACATATCCTAATATTCCTTGAGCAATACGACCTATCCCACACTCTGAGACACTCCTGGTTCCAGTTTTCAATGGTTTTAGTTCTTCTAAGCATGAAGAAAGTGAACATGGTGATCAAGTAAGTGTATTTTGATAAGATGCATGAGTAAATAGTTGTAGAATTTGAAGGGTCTTCTTCTGATGCCAAGCAGTCATTAACCCCTCAGCAGTTTAGCCAACCCAAATTGAATGACTTAGTAAGAGATTTGGGCCTATCAAAGAAAGCAGCTAAGGTATTAGCCTCCAGGCTTCATGAAAAGAATGTACTTCACCAATCAGCTAATGTATCCCATTTCAGGAAGTGTGAACAAATTTTTGTGGACTTTTTTTCCAAAGACAAACACTTTGTTTACTGTCATAATATCAGTAGTCTTCTCAGCCAGCTAGGTGTTACCACTTACAGTCCAACAGAATGGCAGCTATTTCTTGACAGCTCTAAATGAAGTCAGAAATGTGTTCTCCTACACAATAGGAATGTTTATGCAGCGGTTCCAATTGGTTATTCAACTCATCTGCGAGAATATTATAATGACATAAAAATTGTCTTCGACTTTCTGAAGTATGAGGAGCATAACTGGATCATTTGTGTGGATCGTAAAATGGAAAATTTCCTGCTAGGAAAACAGAGAGGTTTCACGAAGTATCCTTGCTTTCTGTGTTTGTGGGACGAGCTCGGGAGAAACACTGGACACAGAAGGAGTGGCCGAAACGTGAAGCTCTGGAAGTAGGGATGCAAAATAGTGTGAATGAGCCTGTAGTTAATCTAGACATGATAATTTTTCCCCCACTTTATATCAAACTTGGCTTAATGAAGCAGTTTGTTCAGGCTTTGAATAGAGAAAGTGAGTGCTTTCAACATATTATTTCTTCTTTTCCTGCCTTGTCTTTCGAGAAGATAAAAGCAGGTGTATTTGATGGACCTCAAACTCGAACCCCCATACATGACAAAGAATTTGCCAGGAAGATGAATAAGGAGGAGAAAGCAGCATGGCAGTCTTTTGTGGCAGTTACAAAGAACTTCCTTGGCAACAAAAAAGCAGAAAACTATGAACTTCTGGTTCAAAGGATGCTGTTGGCTTTCCGTGACATTGGATGTAACATGAGCATTAAGATTCACTTCCTGAACAGTCACCTTGATAAGTTTCCCGAAAATCTAGGAGCTGTTAGTGATGAGCAGACTACTGCTGGAGCATCAAACGAGATTGTCTTCAACCAGTACACAAACACAAGAGCTACAAATGCAAATTTTTACCTGAATAGAATTTAAATAAGTTTTGCACAAATTTTATGATTAAAATAAGTGTTTTAATATGTTCTATTTTGAAATTGTAGACAAATTCTGATGCAATCATATCTTTTAATGTATTAGTGTATTTATTGCACTATATAAATTATTATATTTTCACAAAGATGATGCCCAAGAAGACATTCTACTTCATTATGTTAAACTAAATGTTGAAAATTTTACAATAAGATAAAAACCTAAAATCTTGAATTGCAAAAAAACTGTAGCCTACAGAGAAAAACTACTGTCAGATTTGAGATCAGCACACTCGAATTAGGTAAGAACAAGTGTTTTGTGGATGCAACTAAAACTTTGTTCCTCAGTGTAATCATTGCAAACATTTGTTGAGCATGAACTGTGTGCTTAAATACTATGTTATGTACTGTGCAAATATATTAACTCATTTGTCTTTTCAGCAGTTCTAGGAGGTAGACACTAACATTATCCTCATTTCACAGATGGGGACCCAAAGGTACAGAGAGGTTAAGGGACTAGCTCAAGGCCACACAGCCAGAAAGTAGCAAAGCTGGGATATAAACTTAGGTTGTCTGGTTCCAGTATCTAAACACATAAATAGTGGTGAAAATATATTCTCCATGCCCAGTGAAGAGGATATGCTTATGTGGTATATTTTCCTTATCATCCACTGCATGTGAGATGATTACACATTATTTCTGAAATACACTCTAAACTCTGACAGACAATTGGTTGTTTTTCTTGGAAAACACGCACTCCCCTGCTCAGAAGGCAATTATAAAGTTTGAACATTTTTCATTTTTCAGCTTTGTGTTCTTAGAGTTGACTTTATTTCCTCTCCTTTGCGTGCACAAAGCAGCCAAGTTTCCAATTATATCCTGAAACCCAGGTGGCTTCATCTGGATTTTATCATACAGCCTCTTCTGAATTCTATCAAACACGTGAAGACATTGAGGAAGAGGCCAAAGGAGAAATGAATCAAGCTGGAAACATCACCCTTCTGTTGGAAGATATGACTAAGCATATAAAAATATCAAATCACGAGGTTGTGCACCTGAAACTAATATAATAAGTATGTCCACTGCAGTTCAATTTTTAAAGATGTTTGGAGATTGGAGATCAAGTAAAGTGTTCTTTATTGAGAGTGGTAGGAAATAATCCCATCCAAGCTTCAGAGGGAAGCCGTGCTGAAGGCGCTGACCGTCTCTGAATTGTCAGGTGGTACGAGGATGTTCACTGTGTGCTCATCACGGCGGAGGAGCAGGGACACACAGGGCCAGGAGCCATGCTCAAGGCACTGACCGTCTCTGAATTGTCAGGCGGCACAAGGATGTTCACTGTGTGCTCATCACGGCGGAGGAGCAGGGACACACAGGGCCAGGAGCCGTGCTGAAGGCGCTGACCGTCTCTGAATTGTCAGGTGGTACGAGGATGTTCACTGTGTGCTCATCACAGCGGAGGAGCAGGGATATGCAGGACCAGGAGCCGTGCTGAAGGCACTGACCGTCTCTGAATTGTCAGGTGGTACGAGGATGTTCACTGTGTGCTCATCACGGCGGAGGATCAGGGACACACAGGGCCAGGAGCCGTGTGTTTGGGTTTGCAGCCTTTGCTTCACCTGTCTTGGAATTTGGTCACAATGAGCAAATCTGAAGACCCCTTTTATCTTTCTTGGTAATGCAGGGTCACAAATCAATTTACTGCAAATGATCAAAACTTGAAAAGGTGGTGACTTACTTGATAATCACTGGATCATAGATTTGAAAGAAGACTTGAGAGTTCTAATTCATTCTCTCACTCCACTGATGATCTATCTGCGTAGCCTGGGAAGACGGCTCCTCCACTCCCGCTTGCCGCCTCCCAAGCAGGAAAAAAAGGCGCCTCAGCTTCACGAAACGCGGAGGAGTTTCCTGGGCGACAGTGAATGTTCCTGCTCCGTTTTTCACATGTGAGAGTCTTCACAGTATCTGAAGGTAATGCTTAGACTTCCTCCGCCCCCACAACTTCATCTTCCTTTTTCCGAGTTCAGTGTGTCTGGCTCTTTCAACTGTTCTTCATGCAACATGATTTCAATTAGATAATCATCTTGGTTGGTTGCCCTCCAATGAACCACTATTCAATTAAGGGCTAACTGACTCATGGGCACTGTAGTAAGGTTATCAAGAAGTCAACAGTTTGAGCTACAGTCTCAATTCTGCGTGGCCTGAAGAAGTCGTTTTCCAGCTCTTGGGCTCTGTGTGCCTGGCCTCTATCCCAGGACCTTGGGGTGCCTCGCTCTACTCCTGACTCTCCTTCCTGAGACCTGTGGAACCGATCTACCCTTTTCCCCTCCCTGCCATCCTTCTTGTTTCTCTAATGCCTGCTGGGCTTCACTTCCTAGAGACAGAACATTCCCGTCAGGCTTAATATTTTAAAGCAAACCTATTTTCCCTCAAACCCGCTTTTCCTGTCGTTACTCCCACAGTCCTCTCAGAGTCTCAGGATTTCAAACACACGTCACTGCCTTTGCTCCCTCTTCTACTTCCCCCAAACTTCCCACCGTCAAACCCCGATTGTCCTTCCTTTATCAAGTCTCTAAAATCTGGCATCCTGGGGCACTGACGTTATCATAATTTATTCAGCCTAGCATCTCTCCAGACTGTTTTTGGAATCCTGTCCTGAAATGTTGCATGGAAAAAGTGTAACATGTAATGGTAAGTAATGTTGGATGATACTAGTTACATATGGCAATTTTAATCCTGGTCTGCTCGAGCTGCCATAAAACAATACCATGGACTGGTGGCTTAAGCAACAGACATTTAATTCATTTTCTCACAGTCCTGAAGGCTGAATGTCAGATCAGCATAGCAGTGTGGTCAAGTTCTCTTTCTGCCTGATAGATGACTCTCTGCTTACTGTGTCCTCACACGGTGAGAAAGACAGAGCTCCGGTCTCTCCTCTTCTTAAAGACCCTAATTCTATCACAAGGACCCCACTCTCATGACCTCATCTATACTTAATTATCTCCCAAAGGCCCCACCTCCAAATACCATCACATTGGTGGTCAGGCTTCAATGTGTGAATTCTGGGGTGACACACTTTGGTCTATAGCAATCTCCAAGAAGAGTATATCATTTAACTATTTCTATGTTAAAGAAAAACAACATTTAGGGGCTTAACACAGCAACAATTTATTATTCCTTGTGAACATGTGTGTTGAGTGGGCAGCACCACTGATCTTGGCTGCGCTGGGTGAGGCCATTTCTCAGGTCTCAGCAGCAGTTGACGCATGTGTCTTGTAGGCCGCTGGCTGTTGCCTGCTCCAGGGTGGCCTTGGCTGGAGCAACTGATGCTGCTCCGTGGATTTCATTCTCCCGTTCTTCTTGTGGATAATGTGGATGTGTCCTCAGGCAATTGTGAGCCTTCAAGAGAAGAAGTGGAAATATGCAAGTGCTTTTGCATCAAGTTTGCTTTTGACCCACTGGCCAATGCAATTCTCAGGCTCAAGTCAGGCTCAGTGTGAGATACAAGAGACATGAATACAAGAAAGCATGAGGAAGCTGTCTCCTGGGTGCAGTCAATGTTCCTCTATGGGGCAAAGGAGTCTGTGATTTCCAAAGAAATCCTTGATTCAAAGAAGTCTTATTTTGAAGCACAAGTTATGGTATAACTTGTGCAAAGCTCACATTCAGGAAGAGGCTGTTCTAAGGTCTTGATACTTGTGAGGAGAAGGAGAAGTTTTCTGTCACTCTGCTCACATCTCATCTTCAGTCCATAGGAAAGAAAGAGATAATGCTACTGCCTTCCCTTTCAGTCACCCTTTCTTCATCTAGCGCCCTCTAATGGATAAAGAGTTGCAATCGGCTTGGTCTAAAACTGAAATTTACTGGACACAGTTTCACTAGCGAGTGAAGATGCAGCCTTGACCCCTTGTGACTTTTCTGCTGAGCCTTTTCTGATTTTAGGTTAGACCAGGCAAGGACCTATTTCCTCAGAGCAGGGCAAGGACAGTTCTCTTGGTCTAGCCATTCACTTCCTGTCCCCAAATGAGGTGTGTGACTTTCGATTTCTGTGTAGCAACCAGCAAGTCATTTCCCCATAGGGTGGGTCAACCATTCTTTCACACTGTTTTAGATTTTTGTTCCCGACAGTTGGTTGAGTAAGTGGGCTCAGTGTTGGCTTTGTAGATTTGGGGATGGGCATGAGCAGGAGCAAAGGTCACTGGTATTGAGGCCTAAACTTGTGCTTCCTTCCACACTAATAATCAGAAGAGATTAGTGTTTATTCTCCCCGACCAGGGAGGTGAAGGGGCACTTGCAAAGCTTTTAAGCATCACTTTATCTGCCACTTTGCTTCTAATTCTTGCATACACAGATCTCTTGGCAGGGCAGACCCCTGTTTACAAGGACACTCAATGCTTTCAAGCTGCAATCTATTATGTTACTCACAGGGTACTTATCACTCTCTTTTATGTCATTGTTCTTGATGTGAGCGCCTTTTTTTTTTCCTGACTAAAGTTTAAGCTTCTCAAAGGCCCAGGATTATGTCTTAACCTTTTTTGTAACTTTCTTTTATGCATGGTGCCTCATAGACTATCTTGTGTTTATGTACATACTTAAAACAATTGCCAAACAAAACCACATAAGGATAAAACCACTTGAAAGTTTATGTTGTGGAAATGTGTTCAGAGTTATGAAACAAATTAAGATATGCCTGCACAGTTTCACCCATTTTCAAACCATCGTGAACAGTTACCAGATACGATGCTCGGAACTTGATATTATCACGTTGTGAATCCTAACAAGAAAAGGGGGAGACTATGTGAATTTAATAAACCATATTCTGATATGGAACCATATTCTGATATGAAACCATATTCTGATATGAAACCATATTCTGATGGTGGTTTATTATCAGGATGAAAAAGGAAAATGGGGAGAAAGTCAAGAACATAATTTTGCTTGGATTTGGTTTTGGGGATAGATAGAATCTCTGGCTCAACTTTTATTTTGTCTTCGTGGATAAACTTGTACCTGATTGTGAAGTGTGATATTTTTTTTTTCAGTTCACAAAATGTCAAAATAAAATGTTAAGAGATAAATCTTCAAACTTATTTTAGAATCAAGCCAGAACTTGCAATAATATACTTTCATTGAGAATAGTGGTTCTTTAAATTTGCAGTGTGGTGTATCTTCCACTAAGATATTCATTCTTCAGCTTCACTCTTCAAACCGAAAAACAAGACTGGAAGACAGCTAGTAGTTTAATAATCCAATGGATATAGAACTGCATACATGTTAATGTTATCTAAGTTTACAATAATTGTTGTGTGAATGTGATAGGGTTTCTCTGGGTAATTTCTCCTCTTGATACTTGACTTACAAACACAAATGTAATCTCAAATATATTGATTTTGAGACATGTAGATTCACTGCAGGTTTTGGGAAGAAATAGAAGAGAGGATTGTATCATACACTCAAAAGCAAATTAATCCAAATTACAGGGTTGCTCTGGAATGTCCCCTTCTCTAGAATTTATATGTTAAAACCCCAACCACAATGTGATAGTATTTGGAGATGGGACCATTAGGAGGTAGTAAGATTTAGATGAGGTCAGGAGAGTAGGACTCTTGTGATGAGATTAGTGCCCTCAGGAAGACACCAGAGAGCTTGCTTCCTCCCTTTCTTTCTGCCACGTGTGGACACAAGGCAGAAGGTGATCATCTAGAAGCCAGTAAGAGAGGCGTCGTTGGAGAACCAAGTTGGCCAGTCCTTGATCATGGACTCCTGAGTCTCCAGAACTGTGAGAAATAAACTTGTGTTAAGTCACCCAGTTTGTGGTATTTTGTCATGGTAGCCCAAGTCAACTAAAATAGAGGCGTTATTGGTAATGACATCAAGACATTGGATAGAGAACAGGACTGTCCTAAGTGCACTGGAATGTATGTTAACTCTAGCCATTGGCCTTCTCTCTTTGCACTCGAGTCCAGGTCACCTCTCTCTCCACCTTAAATAGTGTCTTTAATGCTCATGTCACCAGGGAAAGAAAAACTAAGAACACAGTGAGGTAACATTACACTCGTACTTTCACGGCTAAAATGTGTGACTGGCAGTGCCAAGACTCGACAATTGTGTGGAGCAACTGGAACTCATGTACAGTGTGGGTGGGAGAGGAAAACGGCACAGACACTTCAGAGAGCAGCTGGCACCATTCGTGTAAACTTACTTGATGATACCATTATTATAAAACCCAGCAATTCCGTTTCAATGTTATTTATTCAAGATAAGTGGAAAAAAATATGTCCATAAAGTTAATACCAAAATATTCATACCAGCCTATTTCATGATATCTAATAACTGGAGACAAAACATACATTTATGAGTGAGTGAATAAGCAGTTTGAAGTGTATCCATATGATAGGACATTATTCAGCAATAAAACTGGAAACAACCCAAGTATCCATCATAGGTGAACGAATAAACCCATTGTAGTAAATTTATACAATGGAATATAACACACACCACACACACACACACACACACACACACAGTGAAGGGCTGATACATGTCACAACATGAATGAATCCAAAAACACTATGCTGAGTCAAAAAAAACAGTTACAAAAGAAAACCTACTGTGTGATTTTATTTCTAAGAATTCTAGAGCAGACAAACCAAACTGTAGTAACAAAACATGCCAGTAGTTGCTTGGATTGGGGGGTGTCCGTGGGTACTGAAGAGCCCTAGTGACATTTTGGGGGAGTCCCAAGAATGTTCTATATCTTGATTGTGGTGGTGATTAAAAGGTAAACAGTTGTCACAACCCATTGAACCATATACACAAAATGGTTGCATTTTATTATATGTAAACTCTACCTAAATAAAATTGACTTAAAAAGAAAAAAAATACTGAAAATAATTTCTGCAATTATTTTGAGAATTCTGACTCTTCCTTTCAGCTTCTGTATACTTTTCAGAAAGTCAAATGTGACAGGTGTGAGGCAAAAGTTAGGACTATTGATTGATGTTCCAACCTGCCTGGTGTTGTCTTCAGTTCATTGTACCGTAGATACATGTCTGATAAACGTCAGAGTCTTCATATGTTCTGTGCTCTGGTACTTGTTTTGAGTTATTATCTGTAAGCTGCACTTGTTTTTTTGTTTTTTTTTTATAAATTTATTCTCATTTTTTTTTTACTTATCTAAGCACAAGGCTCTAAACTAAAAATTGCACAACTCCTGTTGGCTTCAGCCACACTGTCCTAGGGCGATTTTCCTAATCTACACGGACCGTTTTTCCATTAAGCATTCCATCGCCCTGGATTTAGATGCCACGTAATAATGAAAGTCCAGCTTGGAAACTATGGACCAACTTAAGTAAGGATTGGTCGTGAAATTACCCCAGCTCTAAGCTGCCAACACAACTCGAGGGATGAGGACTGGCATCTGGTGGCCAGCTGCTCAGACTCTTTAAAAACAACAACAGGCTTTAAAAGCCTTCCAGATGAAATAAAGTATGCAGGTGGCTTCACTTAACTCAATGACTTGACTCATCTGCCTTAGAAACTGGGTCCCCAAGAGCTTTCCATCGGAACTGTGACAATGTCACAGGGGAAAGTGGCGGATGGTAGGCACGGAAGGTTCTGGTTCCGGGTTTGCGGCGGGGACTCCAGTCCCATCCCGGGAAGAGACCCCCGCCGTTCCTGAGCCCGGCTGCCCTCCAGGCCCGCGGTGGGACGTGTAGCAAGTTGTCAACAGCACAGTTCTTCCGGGGCCCTCTTCTTGGCCCGCTCTGATGCCAGCAGCTGTCCTGGCTTCTGCTCAGTGCCGTAGATCCAGCTCTCCACCCAGCCCTGCGAGTCGAAGGCAGAGGGCCTCCAGGGCTAGAATGCTTTCCAAGAAATGCTTTCCAGGTATTTGGCCCCCGCTTTCCAAAACCTCCCCATGATACCTCCTTGCTGTCTCTCAGGGCCGCATCTTCGAGAGGAAGGATCATAGGGTTATTTTACCCGTCCACGTTTCCCATGCTGTCTCTCAGGGCCGCATCTTCGAGCGGAAGGATCATAGGGTTATTTTACCCGTCCACGTTTCCCAGGAGCTGAGGCTCAGAGGTAGGAGACGGTATCTGCCACAGCAGCTACTTGTGTCAGTTTACGACCCTGTGGTCTAGGTCCCGAACTTCCCTCCAAAGTTCCTTGACTTACACAAAGATTCGGCAGCATGCCTGTCTCCCCCAGCACCCCAGGGTGTGGTTTGAGAGATTTCAGGGAAAAAGGTCCCTGATCTAAAAATAACTTCCTCAAAAATGCTCTTTGGGTGCCTTCCTTTTGAGTCGCATAGTTCTAATTTGCAAGGCGCCCTAGATTTTCAAGGATTTCCTGAGCCTCCCAGACATCACCCGGAGCCATCATCAGTGCCTGGAGTGCCCTAACTGGTGACATCCTGCTCCCGGGAACACAGATATCAGAGTCAGCCTTGTTCCCCAAAGGACAAGCCTGTCACACATGAGCAAGCCACTCACTAAATGCTGAACTAATTAATTAGTCATCCTATTAGTCTTTCGTGCTTCAGCAAAAAAAATGAGCTAAATACTGGCGTTACTTTTCTAATAATAGACAGAAACTGGCCTGCGCTTAGGGGAGGATTATCTGGAGGAAGGACGGAGGGAGGAAGCAGTCTCAGCATGGAAGCGGGAGTTTGGTGCAGACCCAGTGTTTCCGTGTGCTTGAGTCGCCTTCACGGAACACCAAGGCGCTCCGCGTCTCTGCGTCTCCATTCTCAGAGGGGAAGTGTAAGCTCTCTGAAGAATTAAATGAGGTCATGCACGTGCGATCTAAAATGAGCGTGTACGGTCTCTCGTGCCATACATGTTAAGAACTGGCGGCGAAGCACGATTCTAAACAGTCTAAGACAGTACTTCTCAAGCTTTAATGTAGGGCCCAGGAAGAACAGCACCACAGGCAGAATTCCAAGATGATGTCCCCGCCTCCCAAAGGCCTCCCGCCCTGGGATCACTGTGATTTATAATGACAAATATAGGTTTGGTCTCTGTCCTCATCGCTAGCTCAGAGCTCCTAACACCCTTAGAATTTTCTGAGCCATGAAAGTGAGACAGGTGTCTTGGTATTCAGAACACACTTCTGCCAACCACTCCGGAGTTGACAGGTATCGGGTAACTCTCAGAAAGCACCTAAGGATGGGGGCTGCTTGTCGGGAGAAGCAAACACGTGATGGCGCAGCTGGAACTTTCAGGGACCCCGCCCCTCCCAGACCCCTGGGGAGGGAAAAGGGGGCTATAAGTTAAGTGGTTGTCTAATGGCCAGTGGCTCAATCAATCACGCCTCTGTAGTGAAGCCTCCTTAAAGCCCAAGAGGAGGGGCGTGGGATAGCTTCCAGGTAGATGAGCAGGAGGCTGTGCACCTGGAGAAAAGGGGTGGGAATCTGTACTCTCCACCTAACCTGCGCTATGCGTCTCTTCCGTCCAGCTGTTTCTGAGCTTATCCTTTCGTAAATAAACCGGTAATTTAGTAAGGAAAACATTTCTCTGGGTTCCGAGAGCTGCTTTTGGCAAATTAACGGCCCTTGAGGCGGAGGAGTACCTGGGAGCCTGTGATTTAGAGCCAGTCCCTCAGAAGCCCGGGTGACAGCCTGGACTAGCCAGTGGTCTGGGTCTGAAGCCGGGAGGGGGAGTTGTGTGAGGCTGAGCCCTTAGCCCGCGGACCTGCTCCTATCTCTTGGTCAGAATCGAGTTACATTTGTGGGACACGCAGCCAGTGCTCACCGAGAACTGGAGCATTGCTGGGCAGTGTTGGAAAACCCTCTATCCTACACCTACACCTTCACCCCTGCAATCTGGGACTAGGATGCCACTTTGGTGACCGTGTTTTACGACGTGGCACAAGTGACCTAAGAGAAGGAGGTGACCTCATTGGGTCACAGGAGCCCTTAAAAGCGGAGAGCTTTCTCTGGCTGGTGGGTGGGGACACAGGATGTGTTGATTCCGAGGATGAAAAGGCTCCCGTGGGAAGTTGTTGCTGTGGATTCAGAGGACGCCATCTGAGCAGGAACGCAAACACGGGCTGCCTCCAGGAGTGGCGTGTGGACCCCGCTCACAGCAGGCGAAGAAGCGAGGATTCCAGTCTCACACCCGCATGGAGATGAATTCTGCTGATTCCGGATGAGCTTGAAGCGGAGTCTTCCTCCAGACCCTCAGATACAAGTGGCCTGGCCAACTGAGTGTGAAATCCAGCTGACCTGCCACCCCACTCACTCCAGCTGCTGATCTACAGACCTCTGAGCTGGTAAATGCGTGTTCTTTTCAGTGCCTAGGTTGTGGTGCTTGGTTATGTAGAAATATTAAGCTACCCCACCACACACTGGAGGCTCTGGCTGAAATGACTGTCCTGATTCGTCAGCCCCGGAAGGCAGCCTGAGGCTGTGGGTTTCTAACAGGCTCCCGGGGGACACCGGGGACACCGGCACTGCTGGTCTGGGAGTGCACCGTGGGTAGCAAGACTCTAACTAACGCAACGTTACGGTCAAGGTAGTCCAACTCTTTATGCACCGACACTATGCCATCTAAGGCATAAAGACATTTTTACTACCCATAATTTTTCCTGACAGTCTTTTCCTAAGATCATTTTTATAATTAACCTTTATTAAATTAATTAATTGATTGATTGATTTTTTTTTTTTTTTTTTTAATTTAGTCGTCTCTCCAGAAGGTAACGTGCCGAAGTGGACACGGCACGGGCTTGGAGTGGACTCCAGTCAGGGTCAGAGCCCATCTCCCCTTTCCATTAGTGGTATGACCTCGAATCCATTGTCCAGTGTCCAGGAGTTTCGGTGTCCCCACACTGATGGGCCCACTGCTGCCTTCCTCACCGGGGTGGCGGTCCCTCTTACGTTCCAGCGTGGCCGGGCTGTGGTGCTGCTGTCTGATCAAACAGCGCTCTGGGTATGGCTGGGGAGGTGTTCTATGGTAGGACTAACCTCTCCAGTCAGCTGACTGTCCCTGAGGGAGACGAGCCTCCATTATGCGGTTGGCTCTCATCCAATCAGCTGAAGGCCTAAAGTGCAAACACTGAGGTTTCCTGGAAGAAGGAATTCTGCCTCAACACAGTGACATAGACATCTTAACTGACTTTCCAGCTGGCCAGGCTCCCTGTGGACTTAGGATTTGGCAGTCCCCAATCACACGAGCCAATTTCTTAAAGACAAAACAAATGTCAATAGTTATTGAGAGAGAAATGTATAAATATATAGATATATAAATATATGCAGAGAGCACAATATATCTGTATATGTCCACACACACACACACACAAACACACACACATATACACACACATATAGATAGTCCACCCTTGAACAACAGGTTTGAACTGCCCGGGCCCACTTATATGCAGATTGTTTTCAACAAATACTGGAAATGTACTTTCTCTTCCTGATCATTTTCTTAAAAACCTTTTATCACTAGCTTACTTTAAGGTAAGACTAGCATATATATATAATATACAGAGTATGTATTAATTGGCTGTTGATGTCATCGGTAAGACTTCTGGTCAACAATAGGCTATGAATTTTTTTTGGTGGGAGGCGCACACCATAGCACTGTTCAAGGGTCAACTGCATACTTCTGTGTATATGTACCTAGATTATAGACATAGATATCTTTTGTTTCTATTTCTCTGGAGAACCCTGACTGATATGCGGGGGTTAAAAGCAATAATGGCATGCTGGAGGCTTTAATAAATGTTTATTATTTTTTTTAATTCATATCTGTCCATGGAGCCGTGAAACAGATGGAGGGACGTATGACAGGAAGCATTTATTTTGGATTCCCTGCTTTCATGCCCTTTTTTGGTCACATCTGTTGGTGATGTGCTTAATTCCTTTCCCTATTGCAAGGGTGGGTGGTGGTGGTGGAGCCCCAGCGGGTTTCAGTAATTACGGACGATGGAGATGATGATCATTGACATAAGCGGTCAAATTGGGGATCAAGTTAGAATCAGTCTGTGAAGGGAATCTGAAAGCAATTGCTGGGGGCGGATGGGCAGGAAGGAAGCCCTTCTCCTGAAATCAGACCAGGACCGTAATGATGATAGTGCTGGTGTTTTCCTTTGAAGTCATGTCTCTGATTATCTACATCCGCCTTCCGTGGGCTTGTCAACAGCTTTCGCAAACCGAGGAAACCAAGAGTTGGTTGATAGTTTTGGATGTGGACAGAAGAGGCACTCATGTAAGAGGAGACTGAACGTGCACAGATCGAAGAATAGCAGCAATCTTGTGTCGTTGTGCAGTTTTTGCAGCATAAGGCATACTTTTATTTCCATCATCTCATCTACCTTTTACAAGTAGAGTATTGCTATCCTCGTTTAGATATGGAGGCGTGGAGGTGCTGAGACTTGGGGTTTCCCTGTGCAAACTTTCTCAGCAAGCCAAATGCAAAGCCTAGGTCTGTCAGGTTTGGGGAGCAGCCCCCTTTCCTCTACAATAGCCTTCTTGCTGTTATTGGTGCGTTCCAGCAGGCTGCAACAATCACTGACACCCAGGGGTAACAGAAGCTCTTCTTTGATCTTCCCCTCTGTGGTGATTGGAGCAACCTAATAATTAGAGGAAAACTCTTTGAACATGGGGTCCTTGAGTGTGGGAGCCGTTGTAAAGTGACCCAGGATAGGAGGAGGTGTTGGCAGGGGTGACTGGCACAGCAAATGTTTGATTCACGCTCAAAAATAAGGTCCGTTCTGATAGGAAGATTATGAGGTTTTTTTTTTTTTTTTTTTTTTTTCTGAAGCCGGAAACGGGGAGAGACAGTCAGACAGACTCCCGCATGCGCCCGACCGGGATCCACCTGGCACACCCACCTGGGGCGACGCTCTGCCCACCAGGGGGCGATGCTCTTCCCCTCCGGGGCGTCGCTCTGCCGCGACCAGAGCCACTCTAGCGCCTGGGGCAGAGGCCAAGGAGCCATCCCCAGCACCCGGGCCATCTTTGCTCCAGTGGAGCCTTGGCTGCAGGAGGGGAAGAGAGAGACAGAGAGGAAGGAGGGGGGTGGGGTGGAGAAGCAAATGGGCGCTTCTCCTATGTGCCCTGGCCGGGAATCGAACCCGGGTCCCCCGCACGCCAGGCCAACGTTCTACCACTGAGCCAACTGGCCAGAGCCAGATTATGAGTTTTTAATGTTGACCAGACAAGAATTTTCAGAAATTAGTCATCACAGTGATGAGATAGATTTAATTTTATGTATCTCAGATAGGCTCAAACTCTAATGCTCAGCATCTCTATGGGTTCACCGGGTGAGGAGGCTTACCCAGACCAAGGGCTCGACTCCCAATATTTCTCCATCCCCTTCACTCAGTGCCCCCAACTCCTCAACTCCAACTTTGTACAGCTTTGACACAATTCCTGAAACCCTTTTGGTGTTTAAGCTTTTCCTAGTGCCAGAGCCCATTCAGTTCTGGAATGGTAGCAGCAGCGGGGTCCTGAGTTGGTGTCCGGCGTTCCTCTTCTCTTCTGGCTAGGTAGTGTCCTCCAGAACTTATGTCCACTCAAAACCTCAGAATGGGACCTTTTTTGGAAAATAAGGGCTTTGGAAATATACTTAGTCAAGGATCCAAAGAGGAGGAGATCACACTGGATTATTCAGGTGAGCCCTGAATCCATGACAAATGTCCTTATAAAAGACACAAAGAGAGGAGCATAGAAGGAGAGGAAGAGGCCATGTGATGAAGGAGGCAGAGATAGGAAGAAGGTGGCCGTGAGCTGAGGAATTCCCTGCCGCCACCAGATGCTAGAGTGGCCAAGGAAGGGACTTTCCCCTAGAAACTCTAGAGGGAGCAAGGGCCTGCTGACACCTTGATCTTGGACTTCTGGCCTCCAGAGCTGTGAGAGAATGAATGTCTGTTGTTTTAAGCCACCCAGTTTGCGGTAATTTTTTTATGGCAGCCTTAAAACAAAAACATTTCCTTTGTGGCCATCACAGGCAGCAGCCTAAATGTCTCTGTAGATACCCAAGCAGTGGCAGGCATTACCTGCTGGTTGGTAAACCAGGTGCAAATCAGTGAGGTGAATTCCCTCCCAAACCATCTGGGTTCAAATAGTATCGTATTTCCCCATGTATAAGACATACCATTTTCCCAAAAATTTGAGTGCGTCTTATATAGCGGTTGTAGATTTTTTTTTTACTTGCATTTCCTGCTTTTTCACGCTTGTTCCTGCGCTCATTGTTGAGATAGTGATTCTTTATCAGACACAGATGAGGACAAGCAAATGGATGGGAGTTTTGACAGTGATGAGGAGTTGTATGAATTTTATGATGAATAAAACTTGAGTTCCATAACTTTATGTAATACATTTTTTTCCCAAATTTCAGGTCCCCAAATGAAGGTGCATCTTATACATGAGGAAGTATGGTAACTCCACGGCTGTAGTGCTGTGACCTTGGGCAAGTTGCTTGATATCACTGAGCTTCAGTTTCCTCATCCTCAAAAGTAGCACGTTAGTAGGACCCGCCTCCCAGAAGGGTCCAGAGCCACCAGGCTATGCCGCTGTGCCAGACAATTCCCGGGTCTGAGCGGTCACCACGGCAGAGATGGACACCTCGGACACCTCTCCAGCAGTCCGTCCTTACGGTGGGTTGACTGGGGGCTCTGTTTGGCATCATCAAAAGTTCATTATTATAATTACTTACTTTGCTTTTATAGAGTAGAGTTAAAAAAAAAAAAAGAGAGAGAGGCCCTAGCCGGTTGGCTCAGTGGTAGAGTGTCAGCCTGGCGTGCAGAGGTCCCGGGTTTGATTCCCGGCCAGGGCACACAGGAGAAGTGCCCATCTGTTTCTCCACCCCTCCCCCTTTCCTTCCTCTCTGTCTCTCTCTTCCCCTCCTGCAGCCAAGGCTCCATTGGAGCAAAGATGGCCCGGGCGCTGGGGATGGTTCCTTGGCCTCTGCCCCAGGCGCTAGAGTGGCTCTGGTCGCAACAGAGTGACGCCCCGGAGGGGCAGAGCATCGCCCCCTGGTGGGCAGAGCGTCGCCCCTGGTGGGCGTGCCAGGTGGATCCCGGTCGGGCGCATGCGGGAGTCTGTCTGACTGTCTCTCCCCGTTTCCAGCTTCAGAAAAAATACAAAAAAAAAAAAAAAAGAGACCTCTAATTCTTGTCATCCACATGACCTTGAAAACACACTTGGCCTCTCCGAACCTCACTTTCTTAATCATGCAGACAGAATTGTATTGTAGCAGTGAGGCAAGGAGACAATGAGAAACTGTTTCTTAATGGAGCAGTTGGCATCTCCGCATCACTCGTGCCCAGGGCAGAAGGGTAAGGGCTCTGGGGGCTCCGGAAGCCATGCTCATCCTGGAAGGCACTCCCATTGCTATTGCTTACAACTGATTGGTCAGAACCAGTCACATGACATGTCCGAGCACAGGGGCTCAGGAGCGGCCAGAAAGGTGGAGAGCTGTGGTGTTTGGTGAACGTAATTAGTAGCTAATTCACAGGGCTCTTGTGAAGATAAAGTGAGCCCATACCTGTACACGCTTAGAATGGTGCCCGATACAGCGTAAGTGCTCAATGGTGTCTATCAAATAAGCTCGGTCTTTGCCACAGGACGCCCCTGTGGGACAGAAAAGTCGGGGGCTGCGCTGGCTGTGTTCAGTAAGGACAGCAGTCAATGCAAGCGCCGTGTCTCCTGTGCCCAGGGTCCTGAGATGGGGCTGTGAGGCTCACCAGCATGGGACCTTTACATGTTCTTCCCCTGTGCTCCCTGACACCTTCTCCTGGTGCGGTGAGAGAGTTAGGGAGTGTATGCCCAGCCAGGTCCCCTCTCAAACGGGGAGCAGTTCAGGGTCCAGACAGTGAATGATGTGCTCAGGCGGCTTTGGGAGGATATGGGACTCGGAAAGAATTCCAAAGAAAGCAGCACAAAAATAAAATCAGAGGTCAGAGCTGTTCTCAAAGAGGCAGGGAGTCCCCAAGAGTGGCTAACTAGTCACCTCTGCATAGGGCTGCAGTGAAGCCCATGTCACAGAAGGCTGAGCGAGTGCCCAGTTCCTAAGCAGATGATGGACCGTAACATTGCAGGGGGGGGGCCTCCCGGGCTACCTGACCTGGCTGGCTCTCCAGGGTGGTCTGCCTTTGGGCCCGGGTTTGCTTTCAGTGAATAATCTCTTTGATTTCAAAAGTATTATTCACTGGATTTGAATACTTGTGTTCTCAACATTTATTTTTTCCTAAGAATAACTTCTCTTGCTTTATCTGAAGTTACATCGATGTTAATTAAGGGACAGTGGCTGGGCATGTCCGATGGGGAGAGTGAAGTGCTGATCCAGAAGACAGAAAGACTCGAGTTCGTCCTTGGAGAAGAACTGCCAGGAGAAATCCCGTTTCCATTCATCAGGGGACTGCTAGGCCGACAGGGCGTCCTAGGAGCTGGGAATTTGGCAGCGATCTCGGCAGCCTCCTGTGTCTCACTCTTCCCGGCAGTGCTGGAGAGAGACGTCAGGAGACACCAGCCCGCCCGCTGAAGTCCGTGGGTGCTCATGGCGTTCTGTTTTCACGGTTTGACTGAGCAGTCTGTTATAATCCAATTTGGCCAGAAGCTTGGAATTCTTGGGAAGGCTCATCATGATAGAGCTGTGATAAATAAGGGAACTCTTTGAACTTTTTGACGGGAGTGACTATTTATTTGTCCTTTCACTCATTTGGCAAACAGTTATCAGCCACCCGTCTCATGGCAGGCTCTGTTCTGGGCATTCGCTACAGCGACGCACAAGATAAACAAGGTTCTGCTCTGCCAGAATGGCTATTCCCAAGGGCAGAGGAGACCGTGAAGGGAGCGGGAACGAAGACCGTATGCCACCAAGTTTTAGAGGTGCATTTTAAAAGTTGGGGTAATAAGAACAGAACTAGAAAGTGTATGTGTACGTACACACACTCATACACACAAAGTATCCTGGTACACATTTATCAAGCAAGCAAGCAAATAAACAAACCAGACCTAACTTTGTAGCATTTACTGATTTCCATGGCGTTCCCACTGGCGGCGTTTTTAAGCTGCCGAGGTGATGATATCCTTGAACGTGGAGCTGGGAGCAGGTTCTATAAATGTAGTTGACGTGAAAACCACGGATAAGGGTAAAATGTAGTAAAATAACGAGGATGTTACACGTTTTGTGTCTCTGTTCCCTTCGTATTTTTATATAATTTTTAATTTTAACTTCATGTCATTTAATTTTAATAATGGTTGTGTTGAGAGAATGCCTAGGAATTTAAAAGTGGGATCTAATGAGCCAGTACAGCTGTCTCTGGTGTGCCAGTAACGTGTGCGTACACATGCATACACGTGCACACAATTGTGCACACACATGTACATTTTGGGGATCATGAGTGTGCACAGACTAGATGGCTGACTCCAGTCAGGGTGCTTGCTTTAGCCTTCCCCTGTTTCATATTGCAATTTCCCCTTTTCCTCTGTGAGAACCCTGGATTCCAACAGCATCCACAGCACGTTACTCATTCACTTAGTCCCACTGTAAAATTGCTTCTGGGGGTTTCAAGTAAACAGGGATCTCCTTACTTGTGGTTTTTCTGAATGTGGACCATAGGGCTGCCAAGTAAAATATAAGACACACAGTTAAATTTGAACTTCAGATGAACAACAAATAATTTTTTAGTATAAATATGTCTTAGATATTGCATAGAGAATACTAAAAGCGTGCACACACACAGTTACACACAGACACACATATATTAACCTGAAATTCAACTGGGAAGTTTGCAGTTTTACTTGTTAAATCTGGCAGCCCTACGATAAGGATGAGAGAACAAAGATTTTAAATGAAATGTCATGTTCTTGCTCCAAGATGGTTAAAAATCAAAATCCAATGCCCATCAATGAATGGCCGAATAATCAATGTGGTATATCCATGTACTGGAATATGATTCAGCTATAAAAACAGAATGATGGCCTGACCTGTGGTGGCGCAGTGGATAAAACGTCGACCTGGAAATGCTGAGGTCGCCGGTTCGAAACCCTGGGCTTGCCTGGTCAAGGCACATATGGGAGTTGATGCTTCCAGCTCCTCCCCCTTTCTCTCTCTCTCTGTCTCTCTCTCTTATCTAAAAAAAAAAAAAAAAAACAAAAAAAAAAAGAATAAATAAAACTAAAAAAAAAAAACTAAAAAAAAAAAAACCAGAATAAAATTGGATTCATGCTACAACATGGATGAATTCAAAGATTTTATGCTAAGTGAAAAAAATCAGACAAAAAAAGGATAAATATTGTATATGATTCCACGGATATGTGATTTTTAGAATAGTCAAATTCACAGAGCTAAGAAGTAGAATCATGGTTATCAGGGACCAGGCGAGTGGAAGATGGGGAGTTGTTGGTGACTAGGTGTGGAGTATCAGTTTAGGAAGATGAAAACATTCTGGAGATGTACTCAAGGTCACACTTGAAAATGGTTAACACAGTACAGTTTACGTTATGTCTGTTTTACCATAATAAAAAAGTAAACATTTCAGAAGTGAGTTACTTCCCTTCTCTGTTTCTCAGTTGTTGTTTTTTAAGTCCCTCGTAAAGAATGATTGGAATAGACTGTCCTGGCCTGCTTCAAAGTTGTTCATTTTTTTGTTGAAAATATGACCTTCTCTCCTGGCCCACCCCTGCACCTGGGCTTCCGATTCGTGGAATTCAGAGATGGACAGGGAACCTATAATTCTAATAAGTTTTGGGGCCCCTAAAAACAATTTTTCAGCAGGAGAGTTTTATTCGCCAGAAGAACCCAGACATTTTAACAGGGACTTTAGGAACTGAAATATTTAATGGCTCTCACTGAACTAACTTTTGCATTCATCCCAAGCTTCCTTCTTGTGGAAGAAGTCTCTTGAGATATTTTTGAAAAAAGTTCAAAAGTATTAGAATTCAATCCAACCAGGAAGTCAAAAGGCTAAAATAAAAGATGTCTAGACTGATTTCCTGTCCTGGCATAGATTTTATTCATCCATTTTTTTCTTCTTTATCTTTCAGCTTTTCTTCTCAAATACTTTGCATATATAAGGTGGGGCAAAATATGTTGATGGTTTTGAGTATGCGAACCACAGAGTTTATTCCTGTATTATTAATCATCGTTTTATTTTCCATATGAACAATTGTGAACCTACTTCCGCCCTACTTTGGAGCACCTGTGAAGTTTTCAGCTCTACTTTGAACTGAGCTCTGAAAAATTCCATCACACATAATATAGATCGTTGTCTTATTTGTCCCTTTCATCGGAGAAAAAAATGAAATTTCTGATTATGTGCTAATCTGTAGATTAAAGAGCATTCCAAATTGTCTTTAGAGAACAGGTCTAGAATATTCATTACTGGGAGAAAAAGAAAAAACAACAAATCTACAGATTTCTAGTTTCTTTTCAAAAAAAAAAAAAGAAAAAAATTCCTGCCTGCATTTTAGAACTCCAACATTGTCTCACTGGTTTGTATTAAAACACTTAATAAAAATCACTACTGTATGGACTTCCATGGTCCAATAGGGGTAATCAAAGCAAGCTGCCCCGTCCTATAATGTTTGCCTTCCTTGTTTTACAGGACGTAACATCGTCTGCCCTGCCCGGCCTATAAACTGGGCTAATGAGCTCAGCTTGGGCGTAGCAGTTCCAGGAGCTCTGCTGATTCTCTCCTTTATCACTGAAAAATCAGGAAGGCCCGTTTGTTAAGAACTTAGATGACTCTGGGAAAGGAAGCACATGATATAGTTATTTATATGAGTCCGTGTATATGAAATACATTTTTTTCTCTCAAGGATGGGTGGAAAAGGATCTGGAGAATGTTTGCAGCAGTTAACAGTGTTAGTTTTGGAGACAGAGTTTGCTTGACTTCTTGACTTCTGGACCTGCTTCTACTAGTTGGACTATTGTAATAGAACCACTCAACCTGGTTATACAAGATAGGTGATCATCCCTACACTTAGTTCTGAAGCTGGTGCCAGAGGTCCAAAAGGTTGATAATACAACGACAACAACAACACAGACAACTATTATTTTAGCAGCAAATTCTCTCTAGACTCTATTCTGTACCAGATGCTGTTTGAAGTGCTTCATATTGTTTTTAATAATCGAATTGCCCTTACAACCCTGTGAGGGAAGTTCAGCTCTTATCACTATCTCACCGATGAGGAAACAGAGGCATATTACGAGGGTGGAGTAGTGTCACTAGAATGGAAGCCCCTGAATGTAAAATCTTTTGTTCCTCTACTGCTCTCTTCACTTCTGTGGCCCCAGTCCTTACACTAGTGCTGGTACCCAGTAGAGGCTGAGTAAAACCCGTTGAGTAAATGCACGCTTTAACCACCTTTGCAATAATTGCCTTAAGTTAAATTCCCAGTAATTGGCTATCCCCACCCACCTCAGTGTCTAACGCGCTCTGGTTATCTAGTGTTCATTGCGTGGTTACCACATGCCATATGTAGAGCTGAGTGTTTTACCTTTGTTACTTCATTTAATCCTCAAGGTAATTCTGTGCAGACAGTATCATTATTTCTCCCATTTTGAGGCCCAGGGAGATTCTTCCTTGTCCAAGATTACATTCTAAATAAGAAGCACAGCCAGGTCTCAAGAGCAGGCTTGCTTGACCTCAAAGTTCATGTTCTCCATTATTGTGCCACAATGTTATACCAATTCTTACCTTTCAGATTTGAAAGTTAAAACAGAGCTCAACAGAGACAAACACAGTTAAACATTTATGGGAGGAAATCTTTAGCTACTTTTTAATTTAAGAGCAGCATATTCTCCTCCTTTCCTTTTTGGAGGCCAGCTCTGACTCCAGCGCCATGTGCATAAGCCCTCCAGTGACGACACATGTCCCTGGCATCACGTCTAAAATCCTTAGCATGAAATCCCGGCTCTTCATAGAAACGGCGCAGCTCACTGGCATGTTGGTGGTGCTCAGGGATATTTGTTGCATGAAGGGACCTAGGCATTCGGTGAACTGGTTCCTCAGTTTCCCCACAGGCAGCTCTGATGAAGTTACGTCGACCTCAGATACATTGCCTTCACCTGCATCCCTCGGGGTGACCAGGATGGGCCCTTGAGGATAGCAGGATTTTCCCAGCATCTGTTGAAAGAATGACAAATGTATAAACTCTCAGTGTCCAAAAGTGTTCTGATAGTGATTAAGTTCATTCATCTGCTCATTTATTTGGTATTTATTAAACTAATACATTTCAGATTCTATTCTTCCTAGTAGAAAAAAAGGGATAAATAAAATTATTCTTATAACCCATTTGCTTAGAGTGACGGTGAGGAAAATTTGACTAAGTAATAAACTTGAAAACATTTACAATGCTCTCAGAAAGGTGTGCGCACGCTGTGAGCGAGTCCAGCAGTTCGGTTGTGAGTTCTCCGGGAACCTTTCTTTTAACTGCGTTTGTAAACACTTTCTGGGCAAGCAGTCCCAGAATCCAGACCGTCCAAAGGGCTTTTCCAGCTTCTGTACTCTGCTGGTTCTGTTTGCAATTACCCAGAGAAAGGAATTGCAACCAGAAACATCTTCTAGATGGTAAGATGTATTTTTCCTATCTGAGCATTCACCCATCTATTCACATATTTCTCTATCCATTTACCCATCCACCCATCCATCCATTCACTCTTATATCCATCCATCCATCCATCCATCCATCCATCCACCCAATTTCCATTAACCTGAGGCCAGGAAAGATGAACAGTATCTCACATATAGTGAACTTGTCATTATCATTAATTCATTTTATTATTAACTTAATCAGTCAACCTTTACTGAATACCGCTGATTACTCTGCTATGCCCCGAGGATGCTGAAGTTTGCCCAGAGCTGGAGAGGCAGACGTGTAAAAACTTACTGATAGCACAGTAAGTAAAACAAGAAGAGGCACTTGCTCTTAATCTGGGGCCTTTAGGAGACCTAAGGCCCTCTTCTTCTGGGAGACTCATTTGTTTTCCAGCCAGCCTACCAGAGAAGTAAGGCTTAGCAAATAGGACTTGGGCTTTGGAGCCAGGAAGCTCTATCTTCATCCTTTATAACCCATGTGACCTATGGCCTCAGTTTATCCACCTCTGAAATAAAGACTATCGTCATGACAGTAATGGAAATAAACTCCCTCATTGGGTTGCAGTCAGAATGAAACGAGACGAAGTGTGCAAACATGTCCTAGGGAATCATGGCAGATGGCAGGTACTCAGTAAGGCGGTCTCCCTCCTGTTGGAATCCCCATCACATATCAGTTAGTTTCCAGACGCTATGGTCACACTTGAGATTTGAAAGAGTGGAGTGGCTGACCCTAAACAATCACTCATGAATTCACCAGATTTAGCTATGACTGATTTTAATTATTTCCAAAGATGAAAGCGACCCTTTCTCCCTGCCAAGTTTCAAGCTCTTCTGTTAATGAGGAGAGTCAACAGAAGTGGTGGAGCTGAGGGAAGTCAGCCACAGAAGCAGACTGAGGAAGTGTTGAGAGAGGGCGGGGTCCCTTCGCAGCAGGGCTGGTCAGCCCCCTACAGGGGCTGATTAGAGAGAGAAGACATTCATGCTGTTGTGCCAAAGCTCGTGTGCTTCTTAATAAGCCTATCACTCTGCGAAGCTTCTCGGCCTTCCAAGCTTAACTTTGCAACACTGTAATTGTGCCTATGACCCTACACAAGTCTCTTCTCTCCAAGTCTTAGTTTTCCCACTCATATAAAAAAGGATTTAGCTTAAAGTCTAAGATTTCCAAAGTGATGACTCAGAGGTAACTCTGGGGCTGGGGGTAGAGGGATACACTCTAATTGAAAGGTCCACAAATGAAAAGTTCTACTTTCATCTCCTTTATACAGAGGACTTCTGAAGGGACTTCTTTTCAAATTAAGTTCTTCTGGGGAATGTGTTTAAAAGTCGTCAAAAAAGATGACCTTCAAGTTGCTGCCCGGGCCTTGATTTGAAGAATTCTGCTACCAGTGCAGACAGATGCTGACTGACTGCAAGGAAGCAATCGCTGTAATTATTTTACCATACATTTTGGTTGTGGAGAGCAGTATGTCTCAACGTGAGTGTGCATTTGAGTCACCTGTGGCTCTTATTACCATGCAGATCCTGAGTCAGCAGCTCAGGCTGCTGGCCCACGCGCCATACGGAGGAGCAGAACTGTAAAGGACACTCGGCTCACTGAGCCGGAGAAGCAGGATTTCAGGAATATTTCTTCAAAGGCTTCCAGCAATCAAGGGTTTTCTGGTCAACCTTCAGTTAATCAGAGGCGACTCCAACTTCCTCTTTCTGGAGTAATTTCCATTTATCCAAGTTCCATTGGTAATATCTGAAAAGATTTATGAAGGGGATATATTGGTTTTCTATAGCTACTATGACAAATGAACACATAGTTAGTGGCTTAAACATCCCCAATTCATTATTCTACAGTTCTGTAGGGCAGCAGTCTGACGCAGGTCTCAAGGGCCACCATCAAGGAGTCCGCAGGGCTGCATTGCATTCTGCAGGCCCTGGAGGAGGACCTTTTCCTTCCCTGTCAGGTTTCAGAGCCTGTCCACCTTCCTCGTCTATGGTCGCTTCTCTCCACCTTCAGCAACGACCGCTGGAGTCTTCACATCACCTCACTCTCGTTTCCGTTCCTGCCTCTCTCTGCCCTTTGTGAGGACCCTTGTGATTACACTGAGCCGACTCAGAAAGCCCAGGCTAATCTTTTCAGCCCAACATCTTTAATCTAACTGCACCTGCCAAGTCCCTTTGACCATGTCAGGTATCGGGGACTCGGTGGTAGACACCTCCATAGGGCCATTGTTCATTCAACCTCATTGAATGAGAACATGAAATATCAATAAGTCACATAAAGCGATTGGCAGGAGGTGGCAAAGACCCAAGAAGAAAAGGAAGTACGGACAGCTGGGCATGCAAGAAGTGGGCACACTGCACATTCACAGCCAGAAAGTGATCGAGAGATCCCGGACTGTGGAGCCAAGTGACAGAGCTTCCGGGGCGAGGCAGACAGGACCGCGATGAACGGACGGGGGGGGGGGGGCAGAGGATGCCTAATGAACAAACACAATCAGGCAGCATGAGAGAGTGGCTGCAGGTGTGAGGGAGAGAGAGCATCATGGGAGAAACATAACTGCATTTGGCTCCGTAGCTGGGTTTTAATGGACTCCAAAAAACAAGCTGCCTCTTCTCCCACTCTCAGCAGGGAGGCTGCCACCAGTAAATCACAACCAAAGTGCACAAGGAGACGGCAAGCCTTGGCAAGGGAGGCCTCTGCGATCATTTTGAATCTGAAAACTAATGACAAGAGATAGAGGTTGGACATTCAAAGGAAGGGGATGTGGAAAGTGGAATCATCTTGATGTGAAATTGCAGATGGGAGGCCAAGCCAGCACTTGTTTCCATGGGAACAGATGGAAGAGGAAGAATCTGTCTTGACCAGGGCCGTGTGCGGTTCCCAAGGGCCAGGCCTTCCGGCAAGGGGCCAGGAAGGTTTTCTTGCAAGTATTCCAGGTGCTCTCGAGTAAGTATGGACTTGACCCTCAGTTCCTTCCCTCACCCGCTGTATGACTGGTCAGTGCATTAAATCTCCAAATCTCTAAGCTATTAAATAGTATCTAGCCTGACCAGGCGGTGGCGCAGTGGATAGAGCGTCGGACTGGGATGCAGAGGACCCAGGTTCAAGACCCCGAGGTCGCAAGCTTGAGCGCAGGCTCATCTGATTTGAGCAAGGCTCATCAGCTTGGACCCAAGGTTGCTGGCTCGAGCAAGGGGTCACTCGGTCTGCTATAGCCCCGCGGTCAAGGCACATATGAGAAAGCAATCAATGAACAACTAAGGTGTCGCAAAGAAAAACTAATGATTGATGCTTCTCATCTCTTTCTGTTCCTGTCTGTCTATCCCTATCTATCCTTCTCTCTGACTCTCTGTCTCTGTAAAAAAAAAAAGTATCTAAAGCACATGGCTGTTGTGAGGATGAAGGAGTTTAAATGAGAGCATATAGAAAGAGCTTTGTACGTTAGCTGAGTTACAGTACATGACAATGACAGCTGACACACAATCAGAGCGCGACTGCCCTTCCTTACATTGCGTGTTCACACTTTTATTCTGTCTCGGTCCCTTCTTCTACCTTGTGCTTATTCTGGTAACAATATCCTTTATTCCAGTGTCACACAATTTGTGACAGTGCACAGTGCGACCCCCCCGCCCCAACCCCCATCCAGGAAAACACAGGATCATCTGGAGAAAAGTCTTCAGAAGCTCCCTGGTGCTTTCAGGTTAGAAACCTAAAATTCTCAGACTGGGTCCCAGGCCCACCACTGTGTGAGCCCGGCAGCTGCTCCTACGCGCTGCTCCCCAAGCAGTAAATCTTTGACTTCAGCCCAACAAAGAAATCCCTGTTGGGATAACCTCTCGCTGCAACCTCCATCCTGCCCCTAAGTCAGCTGTTTCTCACCTTCAGTCACATCTTGGCCCCGGCCTGGGACATCGTCTCCTTTCCACGTCACTCCATTTGTGATTCAGGATGACGTCACTCCATTTGTGATTCAGGATGACGTAAGAGAACGCAGCGGATCACGGCAGGAGACCAGTGCGTTGCTGTGGGCGGGGTCCGCCGGTGGAGGCGCAGGGACAGGGTGCTGGCCGCCGGCGCGGATGAGAAAGAACAAGCCCAGGTTCAGGAGTTTGCTCCCCTAAAGGCAGATGGGTCAACAAGGTGAGGAAAGTAGAAGAGAGTGCCCAGGACTGAGTCTGGGGAAATGGGACATTACAGCACCTTTCCTGGACTGTTCTCCCTGACGGCCCTGGCCTGCTCCGCAGCAGTCACCCCAGGGACCGCCTCCGCCAGAGACCCTCACTGGCCCCTCCTGTCCTCCCTGTCGGGGCTGGCTGTCCCTCCTCTGTGCTCCCGTGGTGCCTGGGTTCCCTGCCTTCAGGGCGCTGCGCATCCTGGGCTGGCAGTGCCAGCAGGAGCTACTCGGGTTGATCTGGATTGTGTCCTGTGCCAGGGCTCCACTCGGGGCATCTCACCCAGCGCTCAAGGTCAGTGCCATTGACCTCTGCCTCTTGCAGATGAGGAAACGGAATGTCGCAGAGATGAAGAAATTTGCTCAAGGCTCTGTGCATAGTCAGCAACTGGCACTTCAGATTCAAGTCAAGGCGGCCCAGCTTCACCTCAGGGTCCCCGTGACCCCCCGATGCCATATCGTCAAGGACCACGCATGTCCGTGTCTGGGTCGCAAGCATCCAGCACTGTGCTCGGTGCAGGGGGAGGAGCCTAGGGCTCACTGGCAGACAGGTCCCATGCTGAAGTGAGCTGTGCACATGTCTGTCTGTCTGTGAGGCTGTGAGTTCTCTAACAATAGCTGTTGGTTACTCAGCAGCCAAGACTCTGGCACAGAACAATAAAAACAGAAAGAACAGCAAACTTAACAGTGAGCGTGGGAGCCATGCACCAGGCACTGCTCGATGCACTTTCCATCTGCAGCATGTTTCGTCTTGACAATAACCGTCGTATAAGGTCCATTTCACAGATGTGGGCGTGGAGGCACAGAGAGGTTAAGTAAGTTGCTCAAAGTTGCACAGCTAGAAGGTTGCAGTTCTGGTCGGTGGTCCCAGAGAATCTCTAGAGAGTCAATGCTTGCCATGAAATATCAATGCAATCATGGGTGAGCGGCCTTCTGCACTCGGTTCAAGAGGCTCCCAGCTTCTTCCTCGTCCCTGAGCACCTTGGGATGCAGAGTCATGGCAGTGCAAGCTGAAGCCCAGGCCCCTGCTCCGTTTCAGCTGGACTCACTGTCCGGGCACCTGGGAGGAGAAGCCAGGGGGTCCCTTCTTGTGTCTTTTCAACAGGAGGCAGTATCCTCGCCATAGGTCACCCCACAGTCATACCGCCCCGCCTCACCGGGGGAGGGCTAGGAATAGGACTGGGAGGACAGGAACTGCCGAGGGTGCTTCTTCTCTGGGGCAAGTCAGAACCTAGCACAGTGCACAGAACTCTCACCGCTTGCCCAGGTCAGGGCAGGAACAGTTCGCTGGCTCGTGGAAGAGAAGTGCCATCACCCTCTCTCTTGGAAACTCTGGGTGCCGAGCACGGTGCTAGCCTCTATTCCAGCCGGATTTCACTTACTCCTCAGACCTAGAAAATCAGAGAGGTGAAATTTCAGATCAAGAAATTCAGACTCTGAGTCCATTGACTGAAGCTCGTGCAGTTGACATGTATTTGAACCAGCGGGTTTTGAAAATGGCTCTTTTGTCTCGTGTTTCTTAAATTCCCAAGGTGGGACCATGATTCGGCAGGAGACCCACTGCTCAACCATTGCGCTAGTCATAATAAAGAACATACTCAGAAGGCAATTGGTTTAGCGTTTCTGTAACAATAAAGGACCCCCTGACCTTCTGGCTTCTTTTCTCTCTGAGAATTTCTTTCAACAGCTAAATGCATTGACAGCTTTCATTTTAAATCATAGATTGGCATCCTTCACTAAATCTGGATGTCCAGCCTGTCCCAAATATGAATGAAGGAGAGCGATGTGTTTAGCAGCATGAAACACGGGGCCCAAGAAAACCAGTTCCATGATGGAGCGACCTGCTCCTCCCTGGAAGTGCTCTCTGTGAATCTGGGGATGTCAAGGGTCCTGGAGGAGCCGGTAAGCTCAGGGCGTGAGTCCAGGCATGGTGTGAGGTTACTTTACTTCTCCTCCACATAGAAGATAAGGCTGGGCAGACGGGGCCCAAGGTCACACTTATTTCTGTTCTTCTAGAAGCCCATGGCTCTTTCCCTTGGGTCATGACTATTTGGTCCAATTCTTCGGGTTAGGACAATGCAGACTCAGGGTGTGGAGGGAAAAGTGTATATTCCTGGACCAGATGGTGAGTTTTTGGCATTTGTCCAGAGCATCTGGCTCAGCCAGGAAGCCATGCTAAGTTAGCAATGCAGTAGGAGCTTTTATCAGGGTTGCAACCATTTCCAAAAAGGGCGCAGGGAGACATTGAGCTTTATGAAAAAGGAGGATGGAAATTTCTCTGTGCAGCATCTCTAAACAGGCCCAGAGGCGGGTCTCCTCCAGGTCTCTGGGAATCAGGGTTCTTACTGGCACTGTTCACCACAGAGTGTCTTCAAGCAGCATGCTGATGGAAGCAGTGAGGAAATGGAAATGTCCTCTGCAGGGGAAGTGGGAAATCTGAGCTGTGTTTTCTCTTCCTCTTATCAAGGATTTATTGAATGTTATCTTCAAATCACTTAACTTCTTTATACCTCGGATTCCTCCATATCAAGAGGAAAGGATGCCATAGGCCCTTTCAGCACCCTATAAGGATGTTATTAATGGCCAATTAGTTTAAACTTGAAAATATTTTGTGGTTCCGGGACATGGGATGATAGAAAAGCGATCGATACTCTTCTCATTTATGTAACAAACATCCAAAAACTACCTACCAGGTACGAGGACTTTATCCTTCGCACCGAATCATTACAATTACGTTATTTTATATATTTAAATTACCTCGAGAGCTTTAAACATGTTTAACTCAAACTGTTGTTTGGCGCTCTCTCGCCACAGGAATTCAGTGCCCCACATGACACCGTCTCCGCCTCTTGCTTTTTATTCAATTACAGCTGTAACCTGGATCATACCAAATCTCCTCTAGGCCATCAGTCATAGCTGACAGTCTGGGCTGGCTTCCTGAGCCCTAGTTTTCCATTTCAGTGAAGAGCTAAAGAGCTGCCGGGGTACAAAACATCACGAGAAAATCCATCTGCGACTTGTCATCGATGACAGAACTATGAACTGCACGAGACACACAGTCCCTCCTTCCTGTACCGATCTTTCACGGTGGGGAACTGGTCTCAGAGCTCCAGATGCGTGTGCATCGCAGATAATGGGATGCATGACCCCTCCGGTTGGCACACTGTGCCTTCCTACTGAACACGTGTGTGCGTGCCCCTGGTGGACACACTGCAGTGGCTCACGGAGCGTGTGGTTCAATCTACATTTTCACCCCAGACCTGCTGTGAAAGGTCGAGCACTAGCCAAGGGCTCTGGAACACCATTTGTCATTCCCACATACGCTTTTCTCTGTCAATGTCATCAGCCATTATCTGCCAAGGAAGACCCAGCCTCCCGTCTTGGGCTCAGAGTCACAGTGCTGTCCTGATTGGCTACATAACTTTTGAAAGTTAATTGTAATAAATGTGATAATCCCTTTGTCTACTCAGCTACAATTATACTTTTATATATGTCCTTCAATCTTTCTTTCTTTCTTTCTTTCTTTCTTTCTTTCTTTCTTTCTTTCTTTCTTTCTTTCTTTCTTTCTTTCTCTCTCTTTTCTCTCTTCCTCTCTTTCTTCTTTCTTTCTTTCTTTCTTTCTTTCTTTCTTTCTTTCTTTCTTTCTTTCTTTCTTTCTTTTTCTCTCTCTTTCCTTCTTTCTTTCTTTGAGAGGTTTGCATTATAGACTGAATTTGAGTCTTTACAATTGATTTGAGCAGACAGTGTTCTGAAGATTACTGGTTCCAAGACAGTCTTCCCTGAGATTCTTCTTCGGAAAGACAGCAGGGATGCAATCCCTCATCCACTCAAGCCTGTCAGGAAGAAAATTGCTTATGAGAGGAAGAGAACTGTTACGTGAATTTCCATAAGGTTATGGTCCAGCAATGTTACATGTCACTACTTTTTAAATATTTTTTAAAAACCCGTTATTTTTCTGGCTAGATGCAACCTGCCCTTTTAATATTTAATTCACTCAATAAATTGTGTTTAGCTGCATACAAAATTGCAAGACAATTTACCAACAAATTTTATATTGGTAATATGTTTGGTCTGTGGGTACTGGCTCACACTCCATGCATTGCTTGAATTCACTCTGCCAGACGGAGTTTGAAGTATTTAGGGATGGCGATGGGGAATAAATTAGTGGCTTCATTCACCTGTTTAAAGAAGGGGGTTGTGTCCTACAGATTTTCCCTGCTGTGTACTCATTTTCCTTTTCAGATAAAGTATCTCTTCTTTTTGGAAATCACTCTTCCCTACTCTATGGTCTAAGGCAGTGGTCCCCAACTCCTGGGCAGCGGACTGGTACCAGTCCGTGGGTCATTTGGTACCGGTCCACAGAGAAAGAATAAATAACTTACATTATTTCTGTCTTATTTATATTTAAGTCTGAACGATGTTTTATTTTTAAAAAATGACCAGATTCCCTCTGTTACATCTGCCTAAGAGACTCACTCTTGATGCTTGTCTCATAAGTTCGACAATTATATTTAAAAATACCACAGTTTTTATGCCGGTCGCATAATTTTATTTTGTGCATTTATCCATCCCACCCTAAAGGCCAGTCCGTGAAAATATTTTGACACTAAACCGGTCCGTGGCCCAAAAAGGTTGGGGACCACTGGTCTAAGGTATCCTGCCCTCTACTCAGCAATGCTGATTTGTCTCATGCCAACCAGAACACCGTATTCCCCTGGCCACAGTGATTGGTTCAGGGATGGTCATGTGAGCCAAGCAGAGCCAATCAGGGTGTTCACTGTGATTCATATATAAGGTTAGGAAAGAAAAGTCCTCTTCCCAGTACCATTAGTGAGTTGGGAGGCTGTGAGTTCAAGACTCTATGTGGCCATTTTATCAGGCAGGCGAAGAGAACCTGTGTTGGCAAGAAGCCTGGAAAAGGCAAGCAGATATGAAGGAGAGACACAGCCTTGGCCTCCCCCCTTGAACGCTACTTCATCAGCCAAGACTGGCCTGAAACTATCCAGACAACCCTCCCCCTCCCCGCCCTGGGAATGATGCCTGGTGGGCGAGAGCCATACCAAATCAGTTCCACCTTCCATGACCGTGGTCTGAACTACATTTCTGTCCCTGGCCATGGAAGCAGACATGCCTCCAAACAGGATCATGTGCCAGGACACCTTTCTCTCTGTATTTTCCTCAACCCTCACAGCATCCACAGGCCTGCGAAAAAAAAAACCTTTCCTATTTTACCGAGGCTCGGGGAGGAGTGCAGACTCCCCCACGTTCCCACGACTGGCTTCACACTTAGGCGACCTCAGCTCTCCACGCCCCACCAGAGCGTCTCTCCGAGTCACCCCTCCTCGTGGCTCTGCAGGGCCAGCTCAGGAAGTCCAGCTAAGTGGGTACGTGTTGGAAAGGCCAGAAGGAAATGGGGACGAGGCTGCCAAACCTCCGAGTCTGTGTCACCCAAGTAGAAACCAGCGTCCCTTCCAGATACTGACATGACGCTTCTCCCTGGGACGCCTATCTCACCGTGTTTCACATCAAATCAATGAGCCACGCAACTTTTTCTTTTCAAATTAGATGAGGGAAACCTCAAAAACTAAAAATAAAAATTCTGTCTTGAGTTGTTACCAGCGAGAGGGAGAGAGAAATCATTTGGAAAACTAAAAATTATTCCGGGCTGTCTTTCGCAACTCTGTTAGGACAGATTAGGATTAGCCTGAATCAGGAAAGAGAGTTTCCAGCAGGGGTCACCAAACTTTTTACACAGGGGGCCAGTTCACTGTCCCTCAGACTGTTGGAGGGCCGTACTATAAAAAAAACTATGAACAAATCCCTATGCACACTGCACATATCTTATTTTAAAGTAAAAAAACAAAACGGGAACAAATACAATATTTAAAATAAAGAACAAGTAAATTTAAATCAACAATCTGACCAGTATTTCAATGGGAACTATGCTTCTCTCACTGACCACCAATGAAAGAGGTGCCCCTTCCTGAAGTGCAGCGGGGGGCTGGATAAATGGCCTCAGGGGGCCGCATGCGGCCTGCGGGCAGTAGTTTGGAGACCCCTGGTTTCCAGGGTGCTCTTACCAGTGGGAGTATAAAGCCCGACGCACTGGGAGCTTCTGGGGAACGTCTTCCTTATTCATTGCCTATCTGGTGCCTAGCATTCGGGTCAGTCAACATTAACCTGCCACCAGGAAATGCTGACCCGGGCGTGTAAGCATATGTGGCATCCAGTCTCATGTCTCATGTTTGACAAAGTCCACAGGGGGAAAAAAACCAATAGAAAAAACCTCTAGATTCTGATATTGCTGTGTGTACTGGTTAGCAAACTATATTACAAGTAATAGATTTTAGGTACCTAGAAATAAGAACAATAATAGCTTCTTCAGTGAGCATCTAGTGAGCGCTAGATATTTGACATTTCCTATAATCCTTATAAAGACCTCACAAGGTAAATATTCTTGCCCCGGTTTATGGATAAAGACATGAAGGATCAGAAAGGGTAACTTCTCTGAACTCCCCAAGTGAAAAAGTTAGAGTTCAATCCACCAGTTCTCTGATTCCCATGCGTGAGGTCTTTCTGCTTTGCCTCGTGAGCTCTCTGCCACGTGCCGAAACCTGACCCACCAAGTTCATTACTGAAAACATGGTTTCAGTGTGTACACTGACAAGGACCTAAACCGGTGGTCTGAGGTGCCAGCTGCGACTTCCGTCACTCTGCCAGTTGTCAGGCTGGATTAGGTACCTTGACTGTCTGGGCAAAACCAACCTCAAAACATGAACTTTGTCGTTCCACAGACATAGATCGAGACCCTGGCATGTCAGCTGTCGGGCCTTGGGAAACCTCTGCCTCCTCGTCTGTAAAGTGGGGAATAACCAGCTATTTCACAGAGACGAGAAAAGAATCTAACGAGTTGAGGTCCTTGGCAGAGAACCTGTCACAGAGGAAGAAACAGTCTGAATCCATTCTTGATATCTGACAGCTGACATCTTTCCACCTTTACCCTTACCTTTTCTCCCTTTTGCTGCACATCTGAGAACGCTGATGTGAAGGTCAGGGCGATCCTTCCTTTAGGAATGATGGGAGATTCAGACTCCACGAGCCCCTGAAATCCTCACCTGGCCCTGCCCTCTGAAACCTCAAGCCAGTCTCCCTTCTTGGCTCTCTCAAGCCATTTTCAGACCAACTTGGAGCCTTGCTCGGCTTTCCCTACAAAGTCTCATTATGTAAGTGTTAAACTTTTCATATTGTCTGGGTTTGTGAATGGTGTCATCAGTCTTGATGTCACCAACTGAGGACTAGGACCAAGGTGGCTCTGCCCCAGCATAGTCTGAGAATAGCATTATTCTGTAGTGTTGCAGGAAAAAGAATTTCAGGGACATATGCATTGGAGTATTTTAAGCTATAGTGAAGCTTCCATATATTTCCTTGGATTTGGGAAAGGATAGGTTTTTTTTTTTTCAAACTATCCAGTCTCTTTCCTGGCTTTTACCAGGGCTGTGCCTGTGCCTGCTCTCCATCCACTCCCCTTCCTGGGTCTTCAGGGCTTTGTGCCCTTATCCTATCCAATCTTTCCCCCATATTCTCCCCAGGCTAGCCCCTCCCCCTTATGGTCGCCATTTTGGCTTCTACTACGCATGCACTCAGTGAGAGGAGTTTCCCTTTGCTGTTTCCTCTCTCCCCCTGTTAAACCAGTGAAACAGCCAGTTGCTTCCTGGGGTGACTGACAAGTGCCTTTCCTGCCTACTTGGATGCCTGGTAACTCAGAGTGACTGTGAAACTGTCCTTTCTTAGTTAATCTGGTTTAATGAGATGTCTGGTTCAGTTTGCTCTCTTCCTTTTAGTTAACATCTAACTAGCTGCCTACTTGTTACACGGACATCGGAACCAAAATTTGGGTTGAGGGCGGTCCTCCTGTTTGTGCAGAGATGTCACAACACACCGAGTATGGGGGCTATCATCATTATTAGAAAGTAGAATTCTTGGTTTTTAAATCTTGTGTGAGAACCTCATAGTGAATAGCATTTAAGTTGACTTTATATATTTACTTGGTAATAGCCAGGAAGGAATGGCAATCAAGGACTTTGGTGGGTTCTCAGGGAGGCTGGTCCCTGGACAGGTGTGGACCTGGGACGTGGAGGGGGAGGTGGGTGTTCCTGGGCTTGCTGGTGAGTTCTGTCATTTTCCTCAAGTCGCCAGAAGTTGACTGAGACAAAAATCCACAAACCATTGCTGATTTAGTAGGAAAAAGGAAGATCAGGACTGAAGTTAGAAAAGGGTTCTTCCTTCTTATCTGAGGTGGTTTAAAAGTCCGGAATTGAGATAAGATATGGGGCATGAAGAAACAAGAAAGATCAACACCTTAAGAATCAGAGCATGGGGCTGTCAGAGGCAGGATGTTTAATTCATAGGCTCTTATGAAGGTGAGCTGGTTGGCTCCCCCCTAATGTTCTCACTGAGCGCTTCCCTGTTGGACACCACAGGGGCTTAGAGCAAACACACCTGGATAGAAGATGTGCATTGTGTTTTTCTCAGGCAGTTGATTAATCACTAGCTATCTAGTAAAATGCACCAGTTCTTACCGAGTTTTTGGGACAATGAATCTGATTCATTTTTCTTCTCCAGAAATTAGACATTGAAACATCCTAAAAATGATTATCAGCCTGCCCCAAATCACCTGGCCAAACAGTGAATAGAATTCTTTCCACCTGACAGCGCTTTTCTGATTTAAGTGTTGTTGAAACCACAAGGAATATAATTTATGTTTTTAGCAAAGTCAACGCAGTAACGTGAGGAGATTTTTATAAGCTGAGCATAAAACAAAGCTGTGGGGTTTGGGCTCAGAGGGACAGAGCCAAAAATATAAAACTTGGCTGCTATGTGCTTTGTTTGTGTGCGAAGACTCATATTTCTTGAAACAATGAAATAAAGGGTGTGAGTGTTCAACATCAGGCAAGCACACTGGAGCAAGCTCTTTCAGATTGAGTCAGCACTCCCCTAAGACAGACGATGACCTGCGACCCCAATGGCATCGGGAGACAAGTGTTGTGGGAACGGAGAAGTGTCATCAAGTGCAGAGACCAAGTCCTCCGGGGCCCTTACCACAGCGGCGTGTCTCAAGAAGAGACACAAATTACTTTAGCACCTGTTCTAGAACTTGGCTTTGATGCAACATTCTGACTGCCTTAAATAATGTTTGACATACTGGTCCTACCCCAAACTGGTTTTGCAAAATTTACTTTATATGGTGTGACCACAAAAATGGTTATCCATACAAACAATAGTTGGAGTACTTTTCTCCCCCCAAAAGATTTTCTTTTTCTCATTAAGAGGAGGAAACCATTGTGAAGACAGTGCGATTTTACTTTTGTATGTAATTAGTTGCCTATGTTTTTTTTTGACAGTTGACTATCTCACCATTTCCCCTCCTTTCAGAGTGAAGAAATTCATGTACATAGCTTTTTTTTTTTTCATTTTTCCGAAGCGGGAAACAGGGAGAGACAGTCAGACAGACTCCCGCATGCGCCCGACCGGGATCCACCCGGCACGCCCACCATGGGCCGAAGCTCTGCCCACCAGGGGGCGATGCTCTGCCCATCCTGGGCGTCGCCATGTTGCGACCAGAGCCACTCTAGCGCCTGAGGCAGAGGCCACAGAGCCATCCCCAGCGCCCGGGCCATCTTTGCTCCAATGGAGCCTTGGCTGCGGGAGGGGAAGAGAGAGACAGAGAGGAAAGCGCGGCGGAGGGGTGGAGAAGCAAATGGGCGCTTCTCCTGTGTGCCCTGGCCGGGAATCGAACCCAGGTCCTCCGCACGCTAGGCCAACGCTCTACCGCTGAGCCAACCGGCCAGGGCTCATGTACATAGCTTTTAATTCTCCCTCTTTTCCTCCTTCTTTCTCTCCCTCCCTCCTTCCCTCCTTTCTTTCTTCCATATCTCCTTTAAAAAATAATAAATGAGGCCCTGGCCGGTTGGCTCAGCTGTGGAGCGTTGGCCTGGCATGCGGGGGACCCGGGTTCAATTCCTGGCCGGGGCACATAGGAGAGGCGCCCATTTGCTTCTCCACCCCCCCCCTCCTTCCTCCTTCCTCTCTCTTCCCCTCCTGCAGCCAAGGCTCCATTGGAGCAGGGATGGCCCGGGCTCTGGGGATGGCTCCTTGGCCTCTGCCCCGGGCGCTAGAGTGGCTCTGGTCACGGCGGAGCGGTGCCCCCTGGTGGGCATAGCGTCGCCCCTGGTGGGCGTGCCGGGTGGGTCCTGGTCGGGCGCATGCGGGAGTCTGTCTGACTGTCTCTCCCCGTTTCCAGCTTCGGAAAAATACAAAAAAATAAATAAATAAATAAATAAATGAGATTCTACTATATGTCAGACTATGGCCTAAACCCAGTTGGTTGATTACTCAGAATGATCAAGGACTAAGTTTATTACTGAGTGGCTGGAAATGGAAGACAACCCAATAAATAGAAAACAGAATGCCTTCATTGCTTTAAGAGGGGAGATGAGCTAGTGAAGTAATCAGGACCGTGGCCATTGGCCATCCTCTCCAGCGGTGGCCTTACTGCTCTCTTTCCTTCCCAGGCACATTTCTCAAACCAGTCATCTATAATCACCACTTAGTTCCCTGATCAGCCACTCTAACCTGGCTTGGGCCATTGTCATCTACCAGGGGTGTCTTGCTACAAGTCACCAATGTCCTCTAAGCTGTTAAATCCAAAGGATACTTTTAAAACTATACTCTCATTTGACGTTCAAAAAAATTCCATATTCTTAAACAATCTCTTCTTTTTGCTTGTAATGATACAATACTTTTTTGTGTGTTTGATATTCTTCACAGGCTCTTTCTCTTCCTTACAAATCAGAACTCATGAAACTCCACCGTAGATCATTTGCTTAGTCTCTACTTACACAAGTTGATTATCATCTTGGCTTCCATTCCATCATCTATATGTTGGTGACTTATACATTCGTATCAGTCAAAGCCTCACTTGCCACCTCAAAGGCATCTTATAACTGACCATGTCTAAAGCCAAACTCAGGATTGCCCTTCTGCCTTCAGATCTAATCCCTTTCTACTGTCTTACTCTCAACCACTGACCACAGAGTCTTTCTAGATCAGTCCTAAATCTAGGGTCGTCTTCAACAGTCCTATAGCCACTCATATTTGAAGTTTTAGGCATTTTACCTCATCTGGGCCATTTAATTTATAACCAGTCTATAGTCGAGATATACAATCAAGCTTCGTTATTTGTGGATTTTGTACTTGCAAATGTGCCTCCTTGCTAAACTTTATTTTTAACCCCCCAATTCTGGCACTTTCCAGGTCCCTTACAGATACGCCTAGAGCAGTGAAAACTTCCAGCCCCACACACGTGGCCAGCTGAGGAGGAACAAGCTGATACTCGGCCTTTTTTTGGTTCAAGTCTCATGCTGTAGTGTAAACAAGCATCCTTTCCATGGTCTGCTTAGCAACATGTCTCATGAATTTTTGTGCTTTTTGTGACGACTTTGCTGTTTAAAACGGGCCTCCAGTGTAGTGCTGAAGGGCCGTCTCTTATTCCTTGGCACAAGGACACTTAGGACGCGAGGTGCCTTCTGGAGAAGATGTGTGTTGGATGAGCTTTGCTCAAGTACGTGCAGCAGTGTGCTTGGCCACGGTTCACCGTGGATGAGTCGACAAGGGGTATTAGGTGGGGATCTTTAAGTAGAAACATGCTTAGAACAAGTTTATGTCCTGATCAGCTGACAAAAAATATTGTGACCAGAGGCTTGCAGGGACCTAACCTCTTATGTCCCTTAGAAGCAGTAACTTGGTATTCATCTCATTAGAGATGGTGGTGACTGTACAGACAATAGCTTCTGTAAGTAGCGAGAGTCAAGGGTAGGTTACAAGTTGCGATAGAAACCCAGAGGACGAGAAAGAGGTCAGTTCTCTTTGAGAAGGTTAAGTGCACTTTCTAAAAGGTGTCAAGGAGTTCATGAGGAAAACTGCGTGCAGTCTGCGAAAGGCAGCAGAATAAAGGGAAGTGACTAAAATCCCAACATTTGTTCTTTCAATTGAGCTCTTTACCGCACGTAAAACTTTCAAATCACGGTACAAAGGTGCATAACATTAGAAACACGTGCGTGACCCAATTGCACGAAGAGCATTAGCATTTTAGGGAGCTGTTGAAAAGTTGTGGGGCTTGCAAGGAATATTCCTGCCCCGCTGATGGCTCAACCCTCAGGAGACGCTGTCCCAGCTTGTTCTGGGGATCAGCCTCTTCGATCCCACCCGCCTGTGGAACCTGTTTGCCCGAGTTGCTGATTTTCCACAAAGCTTCTCTAGGTCTCTAAAACACCATCTCTAAGACGGCATTCCCTGGCGGTTTCCATAGGAAACTATGGTCTTCTTAATAATAAAAGAGTACATAGAGCCTTACAGATACCAATGGCTAACATGTGTGCAGCGATTAACCTTTTCCGAAACAATTTGCATCACAGCTATTATTAAGGTCATAAGGCTCCTAATTGACAGATGACAGTTGAGGCTCAGAAATGTTAAATGACTTGTTCAGAGGACACAGCCCACAAATGTAACAGTTGACATTCCAACCCAGGCCTTTCGGCCCCAAAGTCCATGTGGACTCGGACACTGGAGTGAATCTGAGTTGGGTTTCGGGGCGCCCTGGATTTGTGCTGAGCTGTTTGACAGTCTCACAAGGTGAAGCCTTTGGCTCTACGTTCTCGGCTCCCATTTCAACCAGATGAACTCTGCCATAGATTTATTAGTTTATACTTTTTTTTTAATTAAAATGATATACTGGCCCTGGCCGATTGGCTCAGTGGTAGAGTGTCGACCTGGCGTGTGGAAGTCCCGGGTTCAATTCCCGGCCAGGGCACACAGGAGAAGCGCCCATTTGCTTCTCCACCCCTCCCCCTCTCCTTCCTCTCTGTCTCTCTCTTCCCCTCCCGCAGCCGAGGCTCCATTGGAGCAAAGATGGCCCAGGCGCTGGGGATGGCTTCTTGGCCTCTGCCCCAGGTGCTAGAGTGGCTCTGGTCGCGGCAGAGCGACGCCCCGGAGGGGCAGAGCATCGCCCCCTGGTGGGCAGAGCATCGCCCCTGGTGGGCATGCTGGGTGGATCCCGGTTGGGCGCATGCGGGAGTCTGTCTGACTGTCTCTCCCGGTTTCTAGCTTCAGAAAAATACAAAAAAAAAAAATGGTATATAACACTTTATTTTAGGAAACAGTTTGCTCTGCTTTCAAAAGTTGAAAGCCTGTGGACAGCACCGAAGATTTGGAGGGAGAATTGATGTGAACAGAAGGAAGACCTTTGATTTGGGAGGAACTCTCTCGGTGTTCAGTCCGACCTCTTGATTTTGATGAGCACAAAAGAGGGAAATTAGCTCCTCAGACTATACCATGACAGGAAAATCAGTGGTTCAAGGCAGAGCATGTGGGGTGGGGCTGGGGGGGGGGGGGTCACAGGCTTTGAAGCTAAAGGGGTCTGGGTTCAATTTCACCTTTGTGACCTGCTATCTCGACAGCCCCGGGGCCAGTTACTTAACTTCTCCAAGCTTCAGATCCTTCTGGTGTTAAAGTGGGAATGGAAATGCCTGTTGTTGGGACTTAAGAGGACCATTAAATACTGCTGTCATCTCCAGTGTGTCTGGAACCCCTTGAAAGACAGCTGCAGGAGCTACACAGATGGAGATCAAAACCTCAGTTTTATTACCACTAAGGCTGAATTGAAGAAATGTGTGACTATATGTCCTCACGGGCTTCTTAAAATGCCCTCGCTGGATTCCATTTCTTTTGCTGGTTCCGGGTGGAATCTAAGATCATCTTACCTCTCAGGAAGGGCAAGTGTCCCCCTGTGTCCTGGCCGGATGGCCCAGTTGGTTAGAGCATCGTCCTGAAGTGCAGAGGTTGCCGGTTCGATCCCCAGTCAGGGAATATACAGGAACAGACCGATGTTCCTCTCTTTCTCTCTCTTTCTCTCTTGCTAAAATTAATTTATAAAAGTGTTCTCCTATAAGTTCATGAAATTGAAAATCACAGAGTGCTTGTGGGAGAGGGACATAGGGCTATTGCTAAATTTTTTCTCTCAACACTGCCCCCTAGGGAGACTTTCTCTCCCCTATGAGGGGGGCACATGGGCTGGAGAAAGACCCGTGTGTTCAGACATGGTTCCTTTCAGGGACCTTTCAATGAGGTGCGATACGTGAAGTCTTTGGTTGATGCCCAGGGCGTTGTATGTTTCTAATGTAAAGAGAATACACGGTGTTGGCAGGAGCAAGCCCATAACCCAGAGCCTTGGTTCGTTACCCTTTCCTCTGTGCATAAACAAATGAGTGTATTACACGCGGTTGGATGATCTTCAGTATGGTTTAGCACCACATTTCCATCCACACTTCATTTTCTGCACCATAAAACTAGAGGCGATTCAGGACCAACATGGCAATTAAATGTTTTTTAATTTGTCCACATTGTAGGACCTGGAAATTCTGTGTGTGTGTGTGTGTGTGTGTGTGTGTGTGTGTGTGTGTGTGTGTGCGCGCATGTGCGAAGCTGGTGAGGCAACAGGAAAGAGTACAGTCCAGTAAAACAGGCAAAGAATACATAGGAGTCGTTTACTAAGCACCTGGTCTGTCCAGGGCACGGGGCTGAGAACATTACATACATTGTCTATAGCTCTCCTACTGATACACAGGGTAGGTGGGAATTATCCTTGAGAATGAAGGTGCTTTCAGGAGTTAGGTTGTGAGGCGGGATCCCTAAGCGCTGGCCTCTCAGCACTGCACTCCGCTCCCACATCTCCTCCTCTCCCCGCTCTGGAGGGGCGCGTGTGGAAGGGAAGGACTGCTCTTTAGATGGAATAGCAGACAGCGGCAGAGCGCCTGCCTGCACAGGAGCTGCAGTGGGGCAGGCCGACCCTGCCCTGGGGGAAGAGCGGGTTCTGGGTGGAGTGGCAGGGAACCTGCGGTCCCCACTGCAGGATGCTGTTTTGTCACTCCGATACAGAGAATCCAGTGTCTAAGGCCACAGGGCATCTTGCTGTTTAATGAGAAATAGCGGACGATCGGGAAATGACCTAGACTGGGTCTCTGAAAGGAGCAGCTGGAAGACCCCCTGGGTCTGCTGAGGCTCTGGCTGGCCAGCTGCCTCCACCTTCTCCTAGTCTGGCTTTGATGTGGCATTCTCTCTCTCGTCAGTAGATTTTTATCTAAGCCTTGATGTGACTTGCCTTCAAATGAATCTGTCCCGAGTCAGATGCAGGCCTTCTTTTCTCCTGCCCCAAATCCCCTTTCCATTCTTCCTCTGTGTGGCAGCATCAGCCACCAGAGCCATGCGCTAAGTCAGGGAGACACTCTGGGGCAGAGACACAGACAGAGTTTGAGCGGCGTCTGGTTCCAAGTCTTCCATACCTCAGTCTAGCATCTTTATTTTTCCTGGGAGAAAATATATATATTTCAACCTCCTTTCTTTTCAAATCAGACTTTCAATAAGGGCTATTACGAAAGTAACAACTATAGGGCGTGTTGATGAACTGTGACATTTCTGTAGTCCTGTCCTTGACTCTCCATGTATAAAGTGGCCAGTAAGGGGTAATTACTTCTAAATATATTTTCCAAGAGTCATTCACAGTTAAACCCAATCAGCAGTTGTAGCCTCTTCACTCCTGAACGAAGCCTGACCATGTTCCACGGTCTTCTGATAGGTTAGAGACAAAGGTGTCAACCCCAGTGTATGGCCAAATGGTACCCCATCTTCTGACTTAACTGCTGGTCCCTTCTTTATTATTATTATTATTATTATTATTATTATTATTGTAATTTTCTGAAGTGAGAGGCATGGAGGCAGGGAAACAGACTCCCACATGCACCCGACTGGGATCCACCCGGCATGCCCACCAGGGGGCGATGCTCTGCCCATCTGGGCCATTGCTCTGTTATAACTGGAGCCATTCTAGTCTCCGAGGCAGAGGCCATGGAGCTGTCCTCAGTGCCCGAGCCAACTTTGCTTTAATGGAGCCTTGGCTGTGGGAAGGGAAGAAAGAGATAGAGAGAAAGGAGAGGGGGAAGGGTGGAGAAGCAGATGGGTGCTTCTCCTGTGTGGCCTGGCCTGGAATTGAACCTGGGACCTCCACACGCTGGGCTGATGCTCTACCACTGAGCCAAGTGGCCAGGGCTGTTTGTGCTGTCTTACCAGGTGGTGGTGCAGTGGATAGAGCATCAGATTGGGATGCAGAGGACCCAGGTTTGAGGGTTCGAGACCTCGGGGTCGCCAACTTGAGCGCGGGCTCATCTGACTTGAGCAAAAAAAAAACAAACAAAAAACTCACCAGCTTGGACCCAAGGTCACTGGCTTGAGCAAGGGATTACTTGGTCTGCTGAAGGCCCATGGTCAAGGCATATATGAGAAAGCAATCAATGAACAACTAAGGTGTCATAATGAAAACCGATGATTGATGCTTCTCATCTCTCTTTGTTTCTGTCTGTCTGTCCCTATCTATCCATCTCTCTGACTCTCTCTCTCTGTCCCTGTAAAAAAAAAAATGTTGTGCTGCTGACCCCAAGGGCACTTTGTCTAAAGTGGGGGGAGAATTCCACTGCCTATTGGTGACTAAGGGCCTTGGTCCGATTGGCATTGAGTTCCAGTTTGGAGAGATAGGTTTGAGAAAATACACTTTTCTAGCTGCTGTGAGACAAGCCATGATATCATCAATGACTTGTTCCTCCTCAGTGCCCTTTCCTTTTTGTTCATCATCTCTTTCTTCAGACTGTGATTACAGTGATAAACAAGGCTTTTGAGGATATCATAAAAACAGAAAGTTCTTTATTTATTTCCTTTTAAAGATATATTTCTATTTTGCTTTTCATTGTTTCTCACATTCTGTTCCTTCCTCTTGGGTTCTCACACCTTTTTGCTGAGTGCAGCTGACCCAGCGCTGCTCACCAGACTCCAAACTGGACCCCACTGTCTACGGCCGTCTCCATGACAGCGGCGGTGGAGGCGGAGCAGCTGACTCCCCAGCCTTCTTTGAAGCTAGAATAAGAATTTGACTCTGTTATGGCCGATGATAAATAACTTAAAATTTGCAGAATCTGCCCTTTCTCTTTTTTTTTCTGTCTTAAATGAAGGCCTGATGTCTAAGCCCAAAGCCACCATCTTGTCACCATGGGGGACAGGCATCAGGGAGAGTCCTAGAGACTCTCAGAGAGACGACTTCTCACATCACATCAGATTTTCCTTGGTTTTTTTCATGTCTGCCCGATAGCTTGTTACATACACACACACACAGCAGTCACTATGGCGAGTCACTGCTCCAGTCATTTGGGATTTACTAGTAAACAAAGCAAATAAAGATTCCTATCCTCAAGCTTATAGTTCAGCCAATAAAGACAGATATTAACCGATAGACATAATAAATAACATAATTATACAGAAAGAAAGAGATCCTGTCTCCAGAAAATAGAAAAAAAAATGTAAAGAACATGTGGAGCATCAATGTAGGGGTTAGTCTCCAGTATAAATAGGGTGGTCAGGATAGTACATATGTAAACTCTACATGGTAGGCACATAGGAGACATATGGTGGGTGCTCAGTAATTTTTTTTTAGTCTATAAATGAATACATAAATAATAAGTGAGTCAAAAACTGTTTTACCTCCCAATTTCTTGTTAGAAAAGAAAGACTAACTATATGTATAATTTAGAGTTAGTCAAGTTTTCTAAAAGTTTGGTTAAAAACATTCTTAACTGATATACAGAATTGCGTTCTTTCATAAGTGTTCCAGTGGACATCTTGGTTTGAGACTATATTAATATTGCTTGTACTCCTGAGCTCAAGCTAGATTGGGGGAGTTTTTTTCCTTTCCATTAACACTGTGGAAAAGTTATTTGAGTACTTCCTGTTAATCAGTGGTTTCCCGAGGAGATGTTGACTTATGACTGCCATCTTTGAAGGTCACCTGACTATTCTGTTTTATGAGTCCAATATTTTTCATTCTCTTGGATATTATATAATTCCAATATCATGTGATCAGTGAGTCTATTTACATCTATCTTGCTGAGTATAATTTTTTTGGTATGCTTTTTTGTTTTGAGAATTCAATTCTTCCTTTTTTGAATTTTGGAAAATATTCCAATACTTCTCTCAGTACTGCTCCCCATGCCTCCCCCTCCCCAGCCCTGCCCTACTCTCCTGCATATCTCGTATCTTCATTTTCACCTTGTCCATCTCCTCGTCTCTCTCTGCAGCTTCCTGGCTGATTTCCTCAGACCTAGTCTATCATTGTTTTATTCTCTCTTCAACTGTGTCTAGTCCACTCTTTAAGGGGTTTGTATTTTATCTACTATATGATTCTTTAGTTCTAGGTTTTTGGGGATCATTTAAAATCTACCTTCTATGTTAGTTTTAAAATCCTGCGTTATCTTACTCATTTTATTCCTTTACTTGGCTAGCCAAGCATGCATTACTTATTTTAAAGTTCCTTTGAAATCACTCTGTTATCGTTAGTTGTTTAGATATGAATTTTTGTATTTACTGAGTCTAGTGTCTCTTTATTTTAACAGTTGAAATCTTAGGGTTCTTTGTAAATGTTTAAAATGTGAGTTCATCTTTAGTGGGAGTTGTCTACCATAAGAGTTCCTCACGTAGCTTGCACTGAAGGAATCCCTATTGGAATATTCTGCTTTATATTTTTAAAATATTTTATTTATTCATTTTGGAGAGAGGTGAGATAAAGGAAGGGGAAGGTGTGAGGAGCAGGAAGCATCAGTTTATAGTAGTTGCTTCTTGTTTGTGCCTTGACTGGGCGAGCCTGGGGTTTTGAACCAGTGACCTCAGCATTCCAGGTCGACTCTTTGTTCACTGCACCACCACAGGTCAGGCTGGAATGTTCTGCTTTATTATCTGCATGAGATTAAAAGAATGAAATATATGTAAATGCTTTTTTAAAAAAAGTCTTAATAAAGAGTCGCACCACGATAAATAGATATTAACACACTGGCCAGTCATTATTTAAGAGTAACTCCAGGAAGCATTAGTGATAACCGGCTGAGGCTTTTGGAAGAGAGAGCTGGGGAACTGCACCCCACAGACGAGCTGTCCTGCCCTCAGTGAATCTGAGGAGCGCAGTTTGAGTCGTCATGGTCTACGAGGAGGCATTTTTCAAGGCCCTGTGCAAAGATGTCATAGAGTACTGAGGAATTAGCTGAAAAAACTGAAACAAATGTGAGGACCGAGGCCCCACGAAAGTACAATTTCTTATCATGTCAGCAAGTGGGATGGTTCTCATATGGAAAGAGATTCCCAAATGTAGGAGGTTGCCAGAGTTAGCTTGTTAAAACCATCCTGTAGTCCAATGGTGTGGCATATTGACTAATGATACCCTGTTGCCATGAGGAGCTGAAATTCAATTAATCTAAGAAAAAGTTTTAACATACACTACCAGCCACATTCCTTTCCCTAATGGTATATAAAATATAACCAGTGTTAATAATAATTCAGTATTCTGTCCATTAAGGATACACCTGCCTTTTTAAAAAGTGTGCTCTGCTATGATTTACGTCTCAGCTATTCTCCTCTGCCAAGTTATCATCTGAGACTCAGTTTCCTCATTCGTAAAAACCAGAATATGTATTACTGTAGCTACTGTTAGGGCCGCTGGAGGATTAAATGCCATAACTTTCATAAGAGTGCTAGCATAGCATCTGACCCTCAGGGAGAGGCCCGATTATTATTGTAATTTGCAAAGTTCTGAGCTCAGCCAGTTGTCCAAGGTCTTTTTTTTCCTATAATTATGAGTGACAGAAAGGATGCAATCCAAACTTTCAAGTACCAAAAATATCTGTTTCCTGCAAGAGTCACAGCAAAACACACACACACACACACACACACACACACACACACACCCTACTCACTAAGCATTCTGTTGTCTCAGCAGCAGCTGAAGCCCATGATGCAATATTTCTGTTCTGAGCATGGTGCACATTCTCCACTGCAGAGAACACTTCATGGCAAGAGGACCAGCGAGGCTGTTCCCTCACCCCAGCTGTGACCCATCTGTCCCACAAGCACACACGGCCTCCGAGAGCTCGCAAGCTTCCCGGGGAATGTAGAAATGGATGGACAGAGTACAGAGTATTTTTTTAAGCATGCTGACAACTGGGATGAAGAGGAGCTATTGGCAATGGCCGATGGAGGGAAACAGTGGAAACCAGAAGCGTTAGGGCCCGAGCCTCTCTCTAGGTAGACGCTGCAGAGAGAGCGCGGGAGGTTTTAAAGAGGACCCGGGAACACACAGTTCCTACAGAGGTCGTTCAGCTTGGACTTGAGGGGTCTGGATTTGAATCTCAGCGCTCCCACTGAGCCATCTTTTGGCCATGACCGGTTAATGCAAGCTCTGGGAACACCAAGGTGCAATCAGCAAAATGGGGGACAACAACGTCTCTCTAAGAGACCAGTTCTGAGAAGGGATTTCCACGGGCTAACTGCATTTGTTCATTCATTTGTTCACATGCTGATTACAGACACATTGACTGTCTGTATGTGTGAGGCCCTGGGTTAGGAGCTGGGAAAACAGAGATGAAGGAGAGTCTGACTCAGCAGATTCCATTGCAAATTGGACTTTCAAATTCTGTAAGTGCTATACTCTTTTTTTAAAAATTTTTTATTGAGAGGCAGGGAGGCAAACAAATTCTCCCATGCGCCCCAACCAGTATCCATCTGGCAAACCCCCTAGGGGGCGATGTTCTGCCTATCTGCGGCCATTGCTTCGTTGCTCGGGCAACCAAGCTATTTTAGCACCTAAATAAAGGTGAGGCCATGGAGCCATTCTCAGTGCCAGGGTCAACTTGCTCAAACCATTCAAGCCATGGCTGCAGGAAAGGAAGAGAGAGAGAGAGAGAGAAAAAAAAAGAAAGAAAGAAAAGGAGGGGGAGGGAGAGGGGTGGAAAAGCAGATGGTCACTTCTGTGTGCTCTGACTGGGAATTGAACCTGGGACTTCCTCCCACACACCAGGCTGACATTCTACCGCTGAGCCAACCAGTGTTAGTGCTATACTCTTTAAAACACATGGTTCCAGTTCGTGATTCCAGGGGATGAAATACTGAATGGACAGCTGGTCTGATTGTGGTAGATCTGGAGACCACCAAGTCGGCTTTTCCAGGACTCCCAGGGATGCTGCCGAGCCACTTCTCTGGGCGATCTTCCCTTCCACCTTCCAAAGTCAACTAAAACGACTTCCATCAAAAAAGAAAATTAGTTGTGTCCAGTAACTGAGAAGTTCAAGGGTTGCACTTGGCCACGGGAGGCTGACCCAAGTGCCCACATGATGCTCTGAGGCCCATTTCTCTTTCCCGTGCTGTTGCTTTACTCCTCTGGAGGAACCAGGACAGCTCGGGCAGCTCTGGATTGTAGCGCCTTCAGGGACCGTGATTCTAGAGGAAAAAGAACATCTCCTTCCAGAGGATTTCATTAAAAGACCCGGGGTGCAATCGGTCGGCCGGTCTTACTCCCTATGTCCGTCCCTCAGCCAGTCACTCTGGCCAGAAAATGGGGGCATCTCTGATTGGCCAGGCTGGTCAGCGGCTCACCTCTGGAGCTAAGGGTAAGGATAAGTGAGGAACCTGTGGAGAAATGGTGGTTCTGTAGAGAAACCGTAGGCCCAACACGTCTGCTCACGAGAGGACTTCTTGTCACTTCATGTTTCTGCTTCATCACCCTCTCTAGAGGGCCACATCCCTCTCTAGAATTAGCAAGGTCCTTACAATTAACAACCTGTTCCTTTCGGGCTCACAGACTGAAGACCCTCCCAGAGATGCCTTTTAGAAATGAAGACAGAAGAATAATCCAGGCCCTAATCTTAAAGGTGGACTTTGATGTGGAAGCCACAGCCATAGCTCTGTCTCAGACAAAGGATTTAGAAAGGGAGTCTCACTTCTCACTGAAGGAGATAAAGATGTCTTCTCAAATATTCCGGGATGGAAGTGCGCAAAGAGACCGCCAACTCACGCCAGTTCCCGGCTTCCTGGGCATCTAAACAGCCCAGAAGTACTGGGGATGGTTGTTTTCCCTCCCACCCTCTCCTTCTCCTGCCCGCATTCCATGGTATGAATGAATCACATTTGTCCAATGGGCCAGCCGCTCCTGGCGGTGATGGGGCTCCTTCCAACAAGAAGGACACCAGGTGCACCTGTGCTGGACCAGCCATGCCACCCGGGGGTGGAGAAGCATTCACCCGGAGTTGGAGAGGCATTCACCCGGGGTGGAGAAGCATTCACCTGGGGATGGAAAAGCATTCACACCGGGGGAGGAGAAGCATTCATCCAGGGTGGAGAAGCATTCATCCGGGGTGGAGAAGCATTCACCCAGGGGTAGAGAAACATTCACCTAGAGGTGGAGAAGCATTCATCTGGGGGTGGAGAAACATTCACCCGGGGATGGAGAAGCATTCACCCGGGGATGGAGAAGCATTCACCCAGGGGTGGAGAAGCATTCACCCGGGGGTGGAGAAGCATTCACCCGGAGGTGGAGAAGCATTCACCCGGGGGTGCAGAAACATTCACCCGGAGGTGGAGAAGCATTCCCGGCGGAGCAGATGCTGCCGCTCCCACCGGCGGCTGCCTCTGGCATTAGCTGCCTCCGAAAACCTCATCATGCAATACTCGGTTTATTTCTCTACCGTCAGTAAGATTAATGTTGAAAAACTTAGAAAATATAGAAATATAGATATAAGCCACTCATAAGTTACCCTCCCCCCCAAATCCCACAATTAATATTTTTGTGTATATCATCTCAGATTTTATCGGTATAATTACATTTGGTTGAGAGATGAGTTCCTAGTGAGCTCCTTTAATTTAACAATAGCGAACTGGGAAGCTGATTTTTTTTTTCACGGCACTGAATACACTATAAAGTAGCCGGGAATGTGTTCTCGGGGCGCACGTATCTTCAGGGCCCCGGTGCGGTGTGCAGCTGGTCCCCAAAGAACCGGATCTTCTTTCCTCCGTGGTTCTCATTATTCTCTCCTGGGTATATGATGATTTCGTAGGCCCTGGTCTCATTGCGCATGTTTCTCACTCCAAAACGCACCCTTCAGCACGTCATTTCGGGGACTACCATGGCCTTCTTCATAATGCTTAATTACAGCTAACATCTACTTCCAAAGTGGTTGATTTTTAGTAAGGTTTTCCCATTCCACTATCACTGCTGGTTGGAGGTTTGGTCGACATTGCTTAAGGACATATAAGTAATTAAAAAAAATAAGAATGAGTCAGACTGAAGGTGCGATGGACCCAGAATCCCCCACGAAAGGGCCAGTGCCAGACGCCGTGCGGACCCCAAGATGGGAAGGGTCCCCGGCCCAGCACAAACATAGATTAGATTAGCCATCATGCAGGCCTCTACATTCCAAGTTCTTTGATTCCTGACCATTTTTATAATTCTGACAGATTTAGATTATTTTGATTTCATGATGAGATTCTAAACATTCCAATAGCCCACCATTATAGATCCACCAAAACTGTGCCCTTCTCTGTGTATGATGTGTGTGAAAACATCTTTTCTCACAGAAATAGGCTTCACAGCGGACACTGTTCGGGAGCTTGCTCTTTCGACTTAACAATGTATCCTTGTTTACAACACGCGACACACAAGACATAATTCAGACTCAGTCAGCACAACGGCGTTCCTTTCTTCACACCGTGAAAGTGTTCTCACCAACTGGACACAGACCTCTAAAGACACCCTGTGCCCGTGATACGCCTGTTATTTATCTAAATTGCTGTGAGAAGGTGTTCCTAGCTCTTTCCTCCAGCCCGTAGACTCCACCACGGTCTGGTGGGCAGACTCGGTTGGGCTAAGGCTTGAGATGAGACAGGTAATAAAGCAAAGGCGTGTGAGAGACTCCAGCACAGCACGAATGACAAGAATTCTGACCTAATGTAGTGAAGGTGGGAAGGCTGCCCCCCGCCCCGAAAAAGATGTTTCCTCTGGGACCCAACGTCTCACTCTTTGGGGAGAGAAGCTGAGAGGTATTTGAGAGGATGTGGATGCACAGTGTTACAGGATGACGGGGTGGAGTGTTTGGAAATCTAAAGGAGAGGGAGCACAAGGCAATTAGAGTTTCCGAAAGCATCCAATTCCGTAGGGCATAAAGCAGGAGGACGGGAATCTGAGGGAACAGCCGAAGGACAGGTCTGACATGGACGCCAGGGGGCCTGCAGTGAAGCCGGGATTGAGCAGGGACAACGTGGCCTTCCTCAGTGTTTGTCCCGGGAGTGTCAGACCAGGGCGGGCCTCGCCACCGGGGCAATCAGGCTTTGGAGGGGGTCAGGGAGACACCCCAGATGCTCTCTGATCCTAAAGAACATTCTTCCTAAAACCCAAAGCCCATAACCTGAACCTCTTTCCTTAGTTTTATGACTTGGTGTTTTTCCTTTGGCCAAATACCAAAGGATATTATTTAATCCCCATAGAACCACACATGGAGTTCAGCTCGTGTTCAGCGCAGAGCTCATTCAACTGCCATTCATCTGAAGAGCTGAAGAAAGTGTATCTAGCCCTGGGGCATTCACATACCAGAAAACGGAATTTAGAAAAAGTGTGAAAAAGCATGTTTAAGAAGATGAATAAAGTCTGCGTCCAACATCAGGCGATAGAATTGAAAGCGACTTTGGAGGCCAATGAACAGACATCTTTATTTTACTGACAAAAAAAAAGGGGGGGCAGGGGAAGCACAGCGAGACCCAGCGACCTGGACAACGTCTCCCGGACAGTGAGGGCCGGAGTCCAACTGGCGAAACAGGCCTCCAGTTTCTCCGGCCATTGCTCTTTCCAGTCGACCGGGCGCTTCTAGAGGCCACCCCTAAGAAATAACACCTATGTGTTGCAGAGAAATCCAAATTAACTTCAAGGAATCCAATATCTGAAGAGATGCCAAGCGTCAAAGGCGCTGCCCCACCTGGCTGGCTATTCATGTCTCCGCGTACACGTCACACCCACAGAAAGATCTTCCTGTTGCCTCTCAGGGGCCCACTCTTTCCTCCAGACCCTGACAGGGTTCACTGGGGCGTGTCCGCGGTTCTTCTCTCTCTCCCTGCCTGCCTGCCCCGTGAATGCTGTGCGGGCTGCCGGCCGCGATGCTGGGGGGCTGGGTGTGCTTCCCCTGCCCCTGTGCACCGCCGGGCTCTTCTCCGCTCTCCCGAGCCGAGAAGATGACGTTCATCAGATGCATCTGTAGTAAGGTGACCAGCTTTATTACAATGAAAAGGAGGACAAAAATAAATGGAAGAGAGCAATATTGTAAATAAAAGAAACATTTTTTTCATTGTAACAATATACGCTATAATATGATAAATGCATAATAAAAACATTTGTAATATTTTTTTTTGTAATTATGCTTACATGCCCATTCATTTTTAATAGTAATTGGAAGAAAAAAGTACTCATTTAGATACAAATACCTCACATCACATGCAATGGATCGACTCTGCATCGATCAGATACGGACATTTACAGATTAGTCTTCCAATATCAAAAAGGAGGATATGTAGGAGGACACTTTTCGAGGGAGGGTGGAACTTACAAAAGAAAGACTGTCCTCCCTAAAGGTCGATTAGTCACTTTAATCTGTAGGTTCTTTTGACCTCTGACTTCCGGTCTGGTCCTGCAGATGGGAGATAATGCAAGTATTTGAAGACGGAAGTCTGTTTACCTTTCTCTGGTCCTTCCAAGTAGGTCCAAGATGCTGGTTGACTCCTTCTACATGAAGTCACAAAATTGGTCTTTGGCTCTCTCCTGGAATTAACCACTCCCTCCCCTGCCCCTTCTGGGTGGTAGAGGTGGTAATGGCTCCCCCCTGTGGCCAACTCTGGTTAATGCATTTCACCCTTGTTTTGTTTTAATCCCACCCAAGCTTTGGGGTGAGACCCTTTATTAAATTTTGGGTGAGTCCCTTTATTAAATTTTTCTCAATGTCTTCATCTAGATGTGCGCTCCCTCCTGGCTGAGGCTCTAAGAGGTGCAGTAGATGTTTGCAAGTATTTAAGTGGAGGAAAGATCACACACATTCCACAGAGCGGCACCACTGGGTGAAAACTTCAGTGAACCATAGCCATTTGCCTGAAGGAAAGGACATGAGAGAGATGTGAAGGCCCCTTGTCATGGAAGGTGAGTGGGTCTTATAAGTAGGAGTTCAATAGATACTGTTGAAGTGAAATCGTTTCAATCATTCCACAGCACTCGATTGCACATCCAGGGAATTGGGCAGAGTGCATGACCTGGGGTGAAAGTGAGTCTTTGGGGCTCACCTGTGCACAGTCCCATGGGATTTCCTGTGCTACAGATTTCCTTCATCTGCTGAAAAACAAGAGGGCGGCCCTGGCAGATTGGCTCAGTGGTAGAGCATTGGCCCGGTGTGCAGATCTCTGGGTTCAATTCCCAGTCCAGGCACACAGGAGAAGGGACTATCTGCTTCTTCACCCCCTTTCTTTCTCCCCCCCTTCCCCTCCCACAGCCATAGCTCAACTGGTTTAAATGCATCTGCCCCAGGGCATGGAGCCTCTGCCTCAGGTGCTAAAAATAGTTCTGTTACAGGCATGGCCCCAGAGGGTAGAGCAAGATGGGGGTTGCCAGGTGGAACCTGGTCAGGACACATGTCGGAGTCTGGCTCTCTATCTCCCCTCCTCTCACTTGAAAAAGAAGAAGAGGAAAAAAGGGCTACATTAAGTGATTTATAAGACCTCTCTCAACTCTAAAATTCCCTAGTTTGGCATTTCCATGATGTGGGCTGGCTAGGGAAAGTCTTGGGAAGGATAAAACGAACATCAAAAAGAGGGTCTTTTGTTAAAGTTGCCATCTTGTCAGTCTCTTCATGACCTTGAACTTTGGGTCAGACAGGCCCAGACACATACCTCGTGCCCAGGGTCCGCCCTTGGACAACTTCGGGCCCCTTGCAGGCAGAGACTGGATTCTTTCATTGTTGAATTCTCCAACAAGGAAACAGGAGCATCGAAAGTGCCCGGCGATCACTCAGCAAATGAAGGAAGTAAATGTTTGTGGCAGAATTTCCTGGCTCTTCCTGGTCACTGCCTGCAATCCCACTTTCTGATTCTGTGTTCTCTGTAGCATCCACCGGGTACAAGAACAAACGTCAGAGACTTTCAGGAGTATAGATGTAACTTTATTGGCCAGTTTTACCTGCACAGGGGCAAATTCCCAAGGTGTCCAGAGACACCGTGCTCACAAGGAGCTGCGGATGGGAATCGCACCTAGCGCTCACAGCTAAATCTTTTTATAAGCTAAGCAAGCAAGCCTCATACAGAAGCAGATGTGGCGGTAACCTATTTGCTAAGGGGGCTGCACATAGCATAGCAACAGGGGCTGGGGTCTAGCTCATTGGCGAATTCCAAACCTAAACTTCTGATAAGGGTCTTTTAACCAATAGAATGCAAACGTTTGTCTCTTTTTCTTTTTTTTTTCTTCTCTCTCTCAGCTTCCCAGAGTCCCTATGTCTCTGCTTCTTGAATGACCTTGGGCATGTTATTCCTAACAGAACAGGAGCAGGACCTGCCTGTAACCCTTAAGTTCCCTGTTCCATTAGTGCCCTGCTTATTTTCTGATCTTCTCTTGGTCCTTATATTTTCCTGCCTCTTAACCCCTTCGGACAAGGTTTCTGCTCCCGGCCCCCTACTTTCTCCTCGGGGCCCACAGGGGCTTTGGCTTCTCCCGAGCCAGCCCCGGTGCAGCTGGCCTTCGCACAGGTGCTTCCGGAAGATGCTTCCCCCAACAGGCCCTTAGAGACGCCACCCCGAAGCAGACCTCCACAGTGTCTCCACGTTGCGTGCAAGATGGAGCTCCTCCACCTTCCCCGCTCGTCTCCTTCCTGCACCCGCGTCACCGCTCACTCACGTTGCCTTCGCCCCCGTGCAAGGGGACAGTGGCTTTCTGAGGAATTAAGGAGCTTAGAATAGCCAAATGTCCTCAGCAACAAAGAGTCTAATTAACCTCTCTTGGGAAGCTGTCACACAGCCCGACTGTCACAGCAATTGCTCAATACCTTTGGTGACAAAGAGAATCCCACGTTTTCGGCAGCACCTACTTCCCTGTCTCTCCTGGGCACGTAGCTAGACTGCATTTCCCAGCCTCCTTTGCAGTCAGGTGGGGCCATGTGACCAAGTTCCAGCCAATGCAATGTGGACACCAGAGATGCCTGCCACCAACACGCCTGGTCCCCAGAATGTCCCACACCAGCCTCAGTGTTCGCTTTTCTTTCGTTTGCTGTTTGGATGCAGGGCAGCCTGTGACAGAACAGGAGGCCCTCGGGGATGTTGGAGCCAGTAGGTGAAGGAGTCTGAGTCCCTAAATGATAACAGAGCCACTGGATGAAAGAGCCCGGGTCCTTGAATGAAGCAGAGCGCCCCACCCCCCTGAGACGTGGGGGTTGTTCCTTACAGCACTGGTCTCCCTGACTACTACACTATACCCACTCACCCCAAACTGGAAGCCTGTGTACCGCCTCCTTGACCCTCCGGGCTGGTGCTTCTCATGGAAACATTTGATCAATCCTAAAATAAAGTTCTACCAGGAAGTACATAAGTAAATGTTTGGACAGAAACATTTCCCTAAATATTTTTCCAATGATGTGTATGTGTGTGTGTGTGTGTGTGTGTGTGTGTGTGTGAGAGAGAGAGAGAGAGAGAGAGAGAGAGAGCTAGTTCAAGGTTGAGAAAGCTTTTTTCAGCGAAGGACACAGATTGGCTTTGATGTCTAATCATCCGGTACAGGCTGCTACAACTCAAATGACCCAGATAGAGAAAAATAGCACATTAGGGACGTGAAGAAGGAAGCTGTCCCCATTAGTGCGGGTAGCATGTGATTACTGTGGCCAAATTACTGTCTAGTCTCCTAGCCTGTCCTGTTTTTGGCAGAGGTTCTAGCTTATGACCTTTCTAAATTAAAGTTTTCTCTTGGAGAAGGATTTTAAGAGAGGAATTAAACAACTAGGAAGGAACAGAGAGGTTTCTGCCTTGCACCAGGGGCCAGCGATGTCACGTCCCAACCCCAAGACAGGAAAAGCTTCCACTGATTAGCCCATGACCACGTGCCTTCCAGTCGTTTGGTTTGATTCTCCCATCGGCTACGGCCTGGGCATGTTAAACCAGGGAAACACCAAGTAGTTTTGTCTCCGGCATTCCTCTAGCAGCTATAATAATGAATATAATGGGGGGAAACCAAGGCAAGAACTACTTCATTTTGTCCTCTGTGTTTTTGTGTTCCGTTTAGTATCTGCTTTTTCTTCTGCCGTGTGCAATGAAGTGGCCAATGTTACTACAGCCGGAATGACCTACTAAAATACGGGAAACACTAAACCCCACTGTGTCTGTGGAGGGTCCCAAAGGCTCTCTGGTATTGTTTAACATGGAGCATCTTCTTAAGTAATTCATCACTCTGGAAGACCGATAGGGCTAGGTTAGATTGTAAAGGGGTCCGTCACAAAAGGCCGGATACAGTCTTTTTATTTGCTTCTCATTTGAGCATTCTCAATGGAGTTGGAAATGAACTATTCTCAGCGGCAATGTTTCCTGCCATTTTTCATAGACCGGAGGTTCCTGACCTTTTACACAAGGAGGATTCCCATTTTTCCATTGTTGTGAGATCACCTGGGGGCAGCGGTGGTTGAGACACACGCATTCTTGGGTAGGAGTTTAGACTTGGCCCTTCTCAATGTGACTTTGAGAAAGTCACCTACGCTCCCTAAGCCTGTCTCCTCATTAGTAAAACCAGTGACAGGAGTGTCCACAGCCCGGCTTCCTGGGTGTTTAAGTGGGAAAGCAAAGGGCAGGGTCCGGGTCAGCAGGTGCTGGCACCGAGTAGATGGTCCGTCAGTACCGTCTCCCTCCCCGTGCTGGGCACTGAGAGCCCGGTGACCTCTGTGTTATCTGGGCTGAAAACTCTAACAGTGTAGGCCTGTGGGGACAAGGAGGTGTCATCTGATGGCAGAGTCACTGCAGAGCGCATGACACTTCCATCTCCTCACTTCGCAGAGGAGGAATTCAAGCCTGCAAGAGGGGAAGTGAGGAGGCTACTGCCACCTAGCCAGCCAGAGGTTAGAGCCAGGACGCAACCTGGTTCTCTGTTGCCTTTTCTACCATGCACTCATTTATTGAGCATGTACGAAGTGCCAGAGTTGACAACAACTCCAAGAGAGAGGCTTTCTTGTTATCCCCATTGAAGTGATGAGGCTCAGAGAGACAGCCACGGGCCTAGATTCACACACTTGGTGCATGGCGGCGTCCCTGGTCCCCTGTACTCTGAAGCCTCTGTTCTGCATGTGGCTTTGTGCCACCAGAAAGAGGCTCGGAGGTTCACCAGCACATTCCAGTTCCAGTTCCTGAGGCCAGAGCTGCAGCCACACAAACAGAGAGGACTGAGGGTATCGGATTAGTAAGCCGTCTTTCCTGCTCCCTGGTTTCATACCAGATAGAAAAGTTCAACCAACAAGATCACTTCCAGCCAACTAAAGGCCATCTTTGCAGACTGTGCTCTCCTGGTGACTTGCAAAGGGACTTGGAGCCCAGGTGAGTTGACAGGATAACAGAAGAAATCATCGTCGTTCCCACAAACACAGGTTTCAGGGGGCGATGAGGTCATTCCCTTTAACTGTCCAGTCCAGACTGCCGTGGTCCAGCTCTGGAAGTCCCCGTGCTCAAGGCAGGGTTGGTGTCTGGGTGCCCAGACTGAAGGGCGGACACGAAATCCAGCCTGCCCCTTGGCTTGTTGGTGTGATCCTCGCAAGAGCGCTCGGTGTTGCAGGGGCTGCAGCCCGGAGAGGCCCTGACAGGTGACACCAGATTCAAGCAGCGCCCACCGAGGAGGAGGAAGTGCGGTTCACAGCCTGGGCAGCTTCTGCGTTACCAGTGTGTCCCCTTTCCTGCTGAGTTTCAGACCCTTGACTTTCTAACGAGAGGATTTTCTGGCCCAAACCTGCAGCTTGATATTGTGGGAAAACCACACAGAAAGCGGAATCAAATGGGTCAGTCAGTACCCTGCACGGTGCTGAGCTGGCCTCCTGCAAGGATGCGGAGCACAGTAATGACACAGTAGCCTCGGACAAGGGTCTTACCTTTCCTTTTTTATTTTATTGTATTGATTTTTAGAGAAGAGGAGAGAGACAGAGAAAGAGAGAGAGAGGAGAAGCAGGAAGCATTAACTTTTAGCAGTTGCTTCCTGTGTGTGCCTTGACCGAGCAAGCCCAGGGATTTGAACCGGTGACCTCAATGTTCCAGGTTGAGGTTTTATCCACTGAGCCACCACAGGTCAGGATTCTCTTTTCTTTAAAAAAAAAAAAAATTATATATATATATATATATATATATATATATATATATGGAAAAAATGGATAGATACCTGCAAAAAACAAACAAAAAAACTAGACCACCAACTTACACTATACACAAGAACAAACTAAAAATGAACAAAAGATTTACATATAAGTCATGAAACTATAAAAATCCTAGAAGAAAACATAGGCTGTAGACTCTCAGACATCTCTCGCAGCAATATTTTTGCTGACATATCTCAGCAGGCAAGTGAAACACAGGAAAAAAATAGACAAATGGGACTACATCAAACTAAAAAGCTTCTTACCTTTTCTTGACCCCAGTGCCTACATCTATAATAGGAGACAACACAGTACTTTCCTCGAAGGTTGCAAAGGGAATTACATGCGCTTAGTAAGCATAGCACCCTTAGAACAAGCCTGAGCCTGTGCAAAGGGCCACGTAGGCACAATGTATGCCATTGTTATGTATTTTGTATCAGGAATATGGAGATACTAGTAGCACGTGTATAGGACTGTTGTGAGGAGCCAATGACCGATGTTTCTGAAGGGCCCAGCACAAAGGAGGCACTGGACCCAAGGAGTAAGTCTCAGGCGGAGAGAAGGACCAGAGATGCCTCTGAGGGCGTTGCTCTGGGGATCCGGAAAGCGGACGCCCGCGTCCTGTCCACCAGTGAGCACATGACGACTACACAGGTTGGGTGATTGTTTCGGGAGGTGATGATAAAGGAAAATGAACGAGTCAGCTCTGCTGCAGGCCGGGCTGGGGCCGGGAGCCCTGGCTGGAACCGCACTCAGCCCTCGGAGATGGATGGCGCCTTGAGCAAATCTCTCCTCCACTTTGACTTCAGTTTGCTTTTCAGTGGAAAGAAAGTCTAGGGGATGCCTCAAGTTCCTTTGAACGTTGGTGTTAAATAACTTTGGGGCATGGCTCTCCTCCACTGCTTGTGGGGCCGGGAAGTGGAAAATCACCGCTGTGAACCACTTAACATCCAGACCCCACGGCGATGGCCCTGACCGCCACCACCGCGGCGCGGGCCCATGGCGTTCTAGTCACTCGTTCCACCAATATTTTTGAGCTGTCCTTATGGGCCAGGCACTGTTCCATCCACCAATGAACAATTCAGTGACAAATCCAATTTCGGCTCTTCACGGGTGGGTGGGCAAACAAAGAAATGAAATAAACTGCGAATGGAGGAAGTGTTGTGATTTCAGACGGGGGCGGCTGGGGAGGCCCCAGGAGAAGGTGGCGTGGATATCCGATGTCCGTCTCTGCCGTGATGGAGCTCGGGCTGGTCCCCGCGCGCAGACCCTGGCGTGGAGCTTGGCTCTGAGGACCCGTGGGAGGAACAAATGTCTGAATGAGCAGAACCTGAATCCTGAAAAGACTGATTTGGATGCATATGGGAATAGTCAGTATATTTTCATCTGAAATAAATTAGCTCTGACAGTTTCCAGAGCCGGGCTGAAACGATTACAGTACCATTATTTCAAAATCTGAGCAGCAGACGGGAATGAGAGCTCCCTTCTCCCACACCAGGCCGAGCAGTGGAGGCTCCGCGCAGTTGGAGGCGTTTTTTGCACATTGCTGCCCCCTGGTGGTGGTATGAAATACAGGCACAGCTGCCCATTGGTTTTCTTCTAAGGTAGAAGAGGCCAAGGGGAGAACGCCATCGTCCTTGGGGTATTAATAGGAATTGAACTATCAGTGTGGTGTCCACACCTTTCAAATACATGATATGAACAGAATGGCCTTAAGGGGAAAATGGCTATAGCCTAGGAAATGCGGACTATTTTAAATAAGTCAGTACAATGGCAAAGCATCTTATTGCACTGTGGTAGAGCAGGCCATCTCCTCTTAAATATCACTCTCCATGGCTTTAAAGCGATTGTAACGCATCAGAGCTCATAGGAGCCTCAGACATTTTCCAGTCCCAGATTCCAGGGGTGCTTCCTAGGAAGTCTCTGTGGACTTCACGCACTCTCTGAACTTCTGTTTGGAAACCAGACTTCCGAAATGTATCGGAAATTGTCGGTTCCAAATAGTTGGGAAACCCTGAGCTATCTGTTCTAGAGGAGTTCTCCCCGGGGAATACAGCCTTGTGTCTGCTCATCACTGTGGCTCTACACGCACTTCCTATTTTACCCCTTATCACAGTGACTGGTGATCAGGTTGCTTCTGTCACTGACTGAACTTGTAACAAAGTTTCCTAACCACTCTGAGCCTCTGTTTTCTCTTCTAAAAAAAAAAACAAAAACAACGACAACAAAAAAAAGAAGACAAAGAATACTCATGAAATAAGGTCAATCAAACGCAGAAAAAATGAATAGACATGTGAAATAATGCGGTAGAATATCAGATGCCTATTAGATGCCTTTGAAATGCTTTTAAAGGCAAGCTTGTTAAACATTGATATGTCTATAATCTTAGAAAGTATTTAAGGGTCATAAGTGATATGAAGACTTATCTGATGAATTATTTTTGGAATTAAGCTCCTTGCAAGCTATGAACAATCTATCAAATAGAAACAATTCTTACTGATAGGCTTTGGCTCTTTTTTTCCTCGTATAGCTCTGTCAGAGAGTATTTGAAAACCAGTAGAAGGAAAATTTTGCTGTCTTTTGTGTGTGAGAATAACACTGCTGACCCCATTTCTGTTCACATTTAGATTGAGAATAATATTCTATTATAAAGGATGCTGTTTCCTCTATTATGTACCCAGGAAATCCACCTTGGGTCTGCATCTTATGGTCCTTATTTGCAGAAACAATTGCCATTTTTTCTTTTAAATCTTCATAATTCTTATTTTTTATTATTATAAAATTAATATGTGATGTCTGTATATAAAATTGAAACATTACAGAAACACATCTCCTACAAAGAAACATTTTTTACAATCCCAACCATGTTTCAAAGGTTTGACATATTACTGTATTCATTTTATGGAATGAATATACGTGTGTGTGTGTGTGTGTGTGTGTGTGTTAGCAAAAAATGAGATCTTACTCACACGTTGCTCTACAATTAGATTTTTCAAACTTTTATACATTTTGGATAAGCTCTATCAATCTGCCTCCTGTTTGTCTCTCTAAAATTGTGTCGTATTCCATAGTGAGGTATATAATAGGTGATCAAAAAACCCCAAGCATACAAGGCCTCTCAAAGACTGGAGAAAAAGAAGCCGTGAGTGGGAGTGTCCCATTTGAGACTTCAGAGCAGTGGCATGTAGGGGGCGCTGGACCCATGGATGCTGAAGAACCCAGAGCCAGTGTGGACAGTCTTCCTTAGCAGCTGAGAGGTGCCCGGTACTCTCTTATCCCATCTTACCTATAAGAATCATAGACCTTAAGTAGTCAGTTTAATGGTTCATAGTTTAAGCCTCAATGTCATTTACTCAATCAACAAACATTTTAAAGTGTACTCTGAGACAATCAAGAATGTTGAAATAAATTTGCTTAATAGGTGAACACCAGTCAGTGTCCACAGGGCCATGATCAAGCACGTTCCACTGGACACAACTCCTTTTGTGTTTCTCTGGCCAGGAATAATCGGTATTATCGGTTTCCTATAATTTATAGAGTCATAAAACAGTTCAAAGACAATGGAAGGCAGAGGTCGTCGGAAGGGTGTATTAGACTGAACACCCATGAATATTTCCTGCCCATGTCAAAGCCTTTTACAACTTTTCCTGACGAATTTCACATGGAGAGAGAACTGGGAAAATACAGCATATAAATCTGAAAACAATGGAGATGAAGGCAGCGACGAAACAGCAGAATGAATCCATTCACAAGACGGGTTTTGGAGGAGGGGGGATGAGCTGGCCGAGGACCACTGCTGCAGAAGCCGGAGGAGATGCTGTGAGCCCACCTAAGTGGGCGACCTGCTCGCGCACTCGGTATTCATTCACAGGCGATGGAGATTTCACTTTGGACGGCAGGCCAGCCAGACCTCCCAGGTGGCAGCACATATCAGCTCAAGCATCTTCCTCTCCGGGGCTGCAACTGCCCAGGATCTCCTCGCTTTGACCGGACCTGTGGCCCGGTTTCTTGTTTTCAGGTTGGATTTCCGTTTAGAGCACAGCCTCTCTGGCTCTGACCCTTCGGTCTTCCCAAGGAGGTTGACCTTTCTCCTTGCCGGTTCCTTCCTGGGGATGTTGTTCTGAGCATAGACTCCCGAGTCACTTGGATGAGGCTGGACGCTGGCCACAGCCTCTCTCACCAGGTGGGCTCGGAACACGGAGAGAAACTGCAGACTTTTGGAGATCCTTCAAACATCATGTGTGAAGATGATCCCATTTCTTATTTTTCTGGTTCAGCTCTTGGTTTGAACCCAAACGCCAGCTGAGACAGGTGTCGTGGGGATTCTAACGGACACTCAAGTCCTATTCTGTAGAGGGCGTTTCCTCTTTCCCCGTGTCTGAGAGATTTCAAGGGTGCAGTGGGACCCGGCACGCTTCAAGCTTTCCCAACCACCTCTGAATCTTCTGCGGCTCCTGTGTGAGTTTGGTCTGTGTATTGGCACCACATGTGGCATGGTCTTTGTTCTGTTCCCCAGTGGGCCACCTCCTTCCTTGATTTCCATCCCAAATCCCCACCCACACAAGCCCCTGTTCGTCTGCTCTGGTGGAGACAGAGGAGTGCTCAAAACCACTCAAAACCGAATGCCAGTAACCAAAATCCTTAAGTGTCCCGTTAGCCACCCGGTCGTGCTGCTGGCTGTATTCTTTCTCTCCGCTTCTTCCCTCTCCCTTGTCTCTTCCTCAGGAGGAATAAAACCCAGATTTTCTCTACCTCCTCTTGTAAAGTGACCCAACTCGGTCCCGGGACCCTTTCCCTCCCGCAAGTTCAAATCCAGACCCTCTTTCGCATGCGGAAGGCTCATGGACCCAATGTCCTTCTTAGTTGCAGGTAACAAAACCGGATTCCGGATGAATTAAAGTGGAAGAGCTGATTGGGGGAAATTCACGAGCTCAGGAACAGGCGGGGCTGCTGGGGAACCGGGCCGGAAATGGGCCGGCACCTGGGGAGGAGACCAGAAAGTGACGCAAAATCACGGAGAAGCCATCTGCCTGACGCAGACGTCAGGCTGGCACCGCACTGCCCCCGTGGGTCAGCTGCTGTGGCACCACTGCCCCTGGCGGCTGGTCTCACTTCCTATGGGGACTCCCACACAGAAACAGGGGTTCGAGATCCTGGAGAACAAAATAAAATGTCCACTGGCCACCACAACTCATCGACATGCTTTGTGAAGAAGAGCTCTGTTGCATCGCTCCTTTTTACCCCTCCCCCACCCAGGGCCCTTTAAGAGGAGCTGCCCTGGGCAGAGGGACCCTTTCCGCTGCTGACCTAAATCGTGTTCCTTTCTGTCTGTCCTTAGAAGGAAGAACTTGCTACAATCAGTTTTGATTTTAAACATTTTGTTGCCCATGACTATACCTTTACCCACTTCAATATCTTCAGAGCCTCTGGGGAAGTTAGTCTCAGAGATGGAAAATCTAATCTTTGGGAGTGGTATGTGATTCCCTCAAGGTTACATAGCCGGGAGACAGATTCTAGTGGCACACTCGTGGAAAATCACTGCTCTAAACACAACTTATCTACATTCTAGATATTTTAATATATCTTAATTTTATTATTATAAGATATTTGAAAATTCTCATTCTTATTTCTTCTTTGACATATGAATTGTTTAAAAATATTTCTTTACTTTCAAATATAAGATTACTTTCTAGTTATCTTCTTGTTATTAATTTCTAACTTAATTCTACTATGGATCAGAATATATTCTGTATTATTTCAACCTAAACAATTTTTAGACTTGCTTTATTTTAAAATATTGGCACATACTTCACAGGTATATTTGATATTATGCAGTTGTTAGACGCAGTAACCTGTGTAAATAAATTGGGTTGATTATGTTTTACCATGTTGTCAAATCTTTCTAATTATTTTTTATCTACTTGTTCTATTGATTACTGAGTGAGCTATATTAATATCCATCATTTTGATTGTGGATTTGCATATTTTTCTGCTTAGCTCTCTTCATTTCTACTGCTTTAGAAATATTGGGGCCATTTTATTAGATACATGTTTGTTTATAAATACTGCATTTTTCTAGTGAAACCAACTTTTATCATAAAAAGTCCTTCTTGCACTCTTAGTCATGTTTCTAGCCTGAGGGCCTGCTAGGTCATACCAGCCCTTTTCTTTTAATATTAAATTTATTGAGGTATAATTTCATACAATAATGCTCATCCTTTATAAGAACATAGTCTAGGGGTGTTTCCCAACGTGGGGCCCACGCCCCACAGGGGGGCAATTCGATAGTTAAGGGGGGCAATTTGAAAATGGATTCGACACGACTTTAACTCTTTCTCCCCGGGCCATTTAAATGCAATGCTAGATATCGGTGCCAACTTTAACAAAAAATGCAATTCTTAAATAATTGTGGTAAATAATTATTAAGTATAATTTCGTTTGACGAGACCAAAATATCAACTGGGTGATTGGCATGGTCAAGTAAACTTCGTCCTGGATTCACCGTGGAGCGTGCCGTCTGCCGCGGAGAACTCTGGACGTTTTAAAAACTCGCTAAACAACGCAGTTATTCTCACCTAATTGGCCCATCGCAACTTCTGTAATGTTTCACATCATTCAGTTGGTGTTAATTTGAAATAAGTGTCAGTCAAAACTGTTGTAAAAGCTCGTTGATTTAATAAATATACATATATATTGTATAGATATAATTGGTAAGTATTTGATTTTATTTTTATCAATATTAAACTCTTTATTAAGTACTTCTTGCGTCGGGGCTAGAAAGCAATAATATTTTATAAATATTATTGGGGCTATAATAGTGCATGCACGACAATTTTAATTTTAGAAGCATAACTTTCCAGAAAATTTTGTCAAGTGGAAAAAATATAGATACTTTTTGATTTGCAGTGGTAGTGTAGTAAATGTGTTATATACATTTAAATAAATATGAATTTTTAGTATACATTTACTCTATGTCACATTGAATATATTTTAACACATATTTTAATATTAGTTTTTAATTGATCTTATTTTTATTTCTTATAGCCCATAGTAAAATGAGTGGTGCAAGCAAGAAAAAAACTCGTCAATATTCAGAGGAATATTTAAAATTTGGGTTCATACCCGCTGTTCACAATGAGCAGATTCCTTTTTGTCTTTTATGCCAGCAATGCTTGACCAACGAATCAATGAAACGAGGTCGTCTTAAGGCGCATTTGAAGGTGAAACATAGTGCTCATATTAATTCAGATTTGAATTACTTTAAAACTTTAAAGAAAAATTTTGGAAAAAGAACAACATTAAAGTCTCTATTTACTGCTCATACTTCAACTAATAATCGTGTTCTTGAGGCTAGTTATCAAATTTCTTTATTCATTGCTAAAACTGGAGAAAATCACACTATAGGAGAGAATTTAATAAAACCATCAATATCAGCATTTCTTAAAACAGTTCTTGAAAAAGATGACAAAGATGTAAAAGCTATGCCACTCAGTGACAATACTGTTAGCAGAAGAATAGATGAAATGAGTGAGGATATTGAAAAACAACTTATTGAAAAGCTGAAAACAAGAAAATTCTCCTTGCAAATGGATGAATCAACTTTGAGAGACAGTGAGGCAGTATTGATAACTTATGTAAGATATATTGATAAAGGACATTTTGCTGAAGAAATGTTGTTCTGTAAAAGATTAGAAAGCACCACTACCTCCAAAGGTATATATAATAAGCTAAAAAACTACTTAGATGTCAAGGATATACCAATGAAAAATATAACATCTTGTGCTGCAGATGGTGCTCCCAATATGATGGGCAAGAAAAATGGCTGCTTAAAATTGATGAAAGATGCGAATCCAGAAATGATTCTTGTGCATTGTGTTATTCATAGGGAAAACTTGGTAGCTAAAAACATCTTGCCTGTTCTGAATAAAGTATTACATACAGTAATAAAGTGTGTTAATGCTATTAAAGCTAGTGCCAAATGTGAGCGTCTTTTCAAGCTATTTTGTGAAGAACAAAATAAAGACCATGTGAGACTTTTACTTCATACTGAAGTAAGATGGCTATCTAAAGGAAACTGTTTGAAAAGATTTATGGAACTGTTTGATACTCTTAGTGATTTTTTAAGCGACAAACCTGAAATGAAGTATCTGTTAACAATAGATGGTAAAGCATTTGTGAGTTATTTAGCCGATATCTTTGAAAAACTAAATATATTAAATAAGCAACTTCAAGGAACAAATAAAACTCTTGTCGATGCAAAAGCAAAGATATTTGGTTTCATTACCAATATTGAGTTATGTCAGAAACATATTAACAACAAAAACTTTAAACAGTTTCATTGGCTCCAAAAATGTGAAGTAACTGATACTGCTTTACTTGTTATTGTCAATCATTTGAATATTCTATCAGCTGATTTAAAAGAAAGATTTTCTGATTTAAAACAAATTGATTTCCCAACATGGATGATGCAGCCAATGTTAGTGGATTTGTCTGATATATCAAATATGCAGTATCAAGAAGAACTCGCAGAATTGCAAAATGATGAGTCAGTTAAAGCTTTATTTAATATCAAAGGAGTGATGGCATGGCTTTGTGAGGAAACAGAAATCAAATACCCAAATTCAACCAAATGTGCAAGAAAACTATTGCTACCATTTCCATCTTCATTTTTAGCTGAATGTGGATTTAGTGCTGTAAATGATTTACTGGTAAAAAAAAGAAATTGGCTGGATATAACACAACATGGAGACTTGAGACTAAAGCTAACCAAATTGGAACCCAATATAAAATCTCTGTGCAGCAAACATCAAGCGCAAGGATCACACTAAATTAAAATAATAAATTAATATAGAAAAATCTGTATTAAAATTATTTGGAATTTAAATTTCTGTTTTTCATTATATGTTTTGAAATTTTACTTACTGTGTTTTGTTAACAATTTCATAGTGATTTCTTCCTAGAACCTATCATTTATGTTTATTAAGTGAACAAATCAATTTTTTAATGTTAAAAATTATGTATGTTACATAGGGGGGGACATAAAAATTTTAGAAAGGTTAAGGTGAGGCATGGCACAAAAAAGGTTGGGAAACACTGGTCTAATGAGTTTTAAAAAATGTATTATGTATAGCTATGTAAGCACTACTGTGCTCAAGACATAAGATATTTCCGCCACTCTATAATGTTCCTTCTTGCCTCTTTGGAGTACATTTCACCTAAATACATTTCCTCCATATTCTTTTTCTCTTTCCTACTGCCTTCTTTTTTAAAATAAAAATTCTAGTTTATTCTTTTACTAACATATTATTATAATTTATTTACTCTATATCTTACTGTGCTATCCATATTACAATGTTATACAAAATATATTAATACATAGTGAATTTTACTAAAGAATGCAATAAACTGCTGACATCGTCTCTTATCGGTTTTCTAAGCTTTAAAGTATGTTTTCGTGACTTACTGAAGTCCAATATAAATTATTGCTTTTATCATGTCCCAGTCCATACAATAGAACTGTTTAAAAACATTAGAATTCTTAAACTGCATTTACCTACTCCTGATATATCTGTTATTATTATTGGTTACTTAAATTCTCCCTAAAGCTCGGCCCTGGCCGGTTGGCTCAGTGGTAGAGCGTCGGCCCGGCGTGCAGGAGTCCTGGGTTCGATTCCCGGCCAGGGCACACAGGAGAGGCACCCATTTGCTTCTCCACCCCTCCCCCTCTCCTTCCTCTCTGTCTCTTTCTTCCTCTCCCACAACGAGGCTCCATTGGAGCAAAGACGGCCCGGGCGCTGGGGATGGCTCTGTGGCCTCTGCCTCAGGCGCTAGAATGGCTCTGGACGCAACAGAGCGATGCCCCAGATGGGCAAAGCATCGCCCCCTGGTGGGCATGCCGGGTGGATCCCGGTCAGGCACATGCGGGAGTCTGTCTGACTGCCTCCCCGTTTCCAGCTTTGGAAAAATGAAAAAAAAAAATTCTCCCTAAAGCTCAAAATCCTAAAGAATTTTTATTTAATATAGTTAATATTTATTTAGGTTTATACATGCTAATTAATTTTTTTTCCATATATCTTTGAACTTCTATCTAGGACCATTTTTCTTCTCTTTGGTGTTTCTTTTAGTTTCTTGTTAAAAAATTTTCTCTGTTTTGGTCTGTAAGTGACTCTATTTTATCTTTGTTTTTGAGGGGTATTTTCCCTGGGTATAGGAATTTGAGTTGGCACTGATTTTCTGTAGCACTTGGAAAACACCTTCCTACTATTTGTTATTTTTTTGGTCTTTTATTGTTTGTGTTGAGAGTCAGCTGCAGATAACATATTGTAAATTCATCTGTTGTTTGATATTTTTCTCTTTTTATTTGGTTTTCATCAGTTTCATTATAATAGTACGATTGGGATTTACAGCATTTTTGCATATTTTTTATTGAGCTTTCTTTACTTTTATTGCTTTAGAAGTCTTGAGGCCATATTATCAGTTACATGTTTGTTTATAAAAATGGCTCTGCATCTTTCTATAACTATTTAAATGCATTTTCAGTCATTACGTCTTCCAATATTATTTCCGCTTCATTTTTCCTTCCAACAGTGTTTTCAGATGAGTCTGTCCCACACCTAGCATGGCAGAAAATGTTTACCTTGATTCAACTTGTTATCGAGTTTTTCCAAAGTGTTACCCCATTTCTTTGGGGGGGGAAAAAACCTTAGGACTCCTAATTTTTATTTTTTCTATATTTTTCTATTGTTGCTATAACAAAGTAGTGGCTGGAAACAACACAAGTTTTTTATCTACATTTCTTCAGGTTAGAAGTCCAACACAGGTATCTCTGGAAGAAAATCAAGGTTAGGGATGTGTTATTTTCTGGAAAACCTAAGGGAGAATATGTTTCCTTGTGGACAGCTTCCCTAGGCTATTGCTCCTCTTTCTTCACCATTAGAACAAGGGAAGTCAGATTAATTTCTTCTCATGCTGCCATCTCTCTGGGTCTCTAACTTCTGACAGCCTCTTTCCCACTCTTAAGGACCCCTGTGATTACATTGGGCCACCTGGATAATCCAGGATAATTTCCCAAATTTAAAGACAGTTGATTAACAACCTAATTCCATCTATGGATTTGACTCTCCTTTGTCATGTAATCTGACACTTCCATAGGCTGTGGGATTTGGACGTGGGCATCTTTGTAGGGGAGGGCATTGTTCTGCCTACTGCAGAGCTCATACTTGTCTGACCTTGATTTACATTCCATTAAGCAAGTTATATAATTGCCAGTGTAAATCAGGTTTGGGAGCTGTTATAAACTGAATGTTTGTGCCCCCTGCCCACCCCAACTGATTCATATATTGAAGCTCTGATCTTCCCAGGTGGCTTTATTTAAAGATGGGCTTCTAAGGAAGTAATTTTGGTTAAATGAAGTTATAAGGGTGGGGCCCTGATCTAATAGGATTAGTGTCTTTATAAGAAGAGACACCAGAGACTGCGCCAGAGACTTTCTCTCTTCTGTCAGAAGAGGTCACATGAGCACACAACAAGACAGCAGCTGCTACCAGGTAGGAAGAGACTCACAGAAAGCAAATTGTTGAGAACATTGATCTTAGACTATTAGCCTCCAAGACCATGAGACAACAAATGTATGTTACTGAAGTCACTTACTTTATGGTATTTTGTTATGATAGCCTGAGCTAACACAGGAGCAAACAAACACCTGTGACCCTTGGCAGTGTCACACTAAATGACAGAAACAGAAAGGAGCCCAGAACTATGTAGGGTCCGTTCAACATACTTCAGCATCAGATGGCCTCATTTAAAAGAGAGATGTAGAGCGCTGGGTAAGCCAGTAAGTTAGTGAAGAGAAGGTTGGATGAGAGAGAACTGTGGCAAATTTTTTTACTCTTCCATAAAACTTTCATTGAAAAAAAAACCAAAAAAAACCCAAAAAAAACCTTTCATTGAACTCTTCTTAAATTAAGTATTCAAAACCCCAAATCCACACATAGAATTAAATTGCAAGTAAATGCATAGGTGTGTTTGTACCTTTTTTTTTTCTTTTTTCTTTTTTTTTTTTTTTGTGAGAGAATCTATGAATTTCATTGCATCTGAAAAAACTTTGGCCACAGAAACAATGGGTCCTGACCATAGCCTGCCTTCTGTTTCTGTCATTTGGGTACAGCCCATTTCCACTGTTGAACTGTATGTCCTTGAGACTCACACAGCAGGACCTACGTCTGATAGACTTTTCAGCCAACCCATAACACTTACCATGATGGTTGGGGCTTAGTTGGTGCTCAATAAATATGAAGTTATCGGTAGGGTGGGCCATTGCTTTTGTGACTTGAACAGTTGCAGAGTTAATGATTTAACCACATTGTTTCAGCTTCAGCCACTTTCCTCCCAAAAAGCTGAGTATGTTTATAATAACAGACTGCTTCCAGAGCTTCTTGCCAAGTGACGGCACTTCACCCTTTATGAGGGAAAAAAAAATCCAATTCGTTTTTTAAAACGTCTTAAGGAATTTTTAAGAGGCGCTCTAGTGTTCTGTGGTCAGATTGTTCTCATGTCTCCGATTGTCTCTGCTCTGGAGCCCAGAGTCACCACCCATGCCTTGTTAAAGCTCGTATCAGCGGTAAGCCCACGAGTGAGAATTTTATTAACAGAAAGGAGGGCCCCTACGAGGAGCTGAGGGTAAGAAGTTTATTGATTACGAGCCTCCTCTGTCTAGAAATTTAAACAGTCTGGCTGTTTAGATTCAACAGATTTGCCACTTAAACCATGGAAATCCTTGCCTGTTAAAACAACAGGACAGTCACTGAGTTTTGCTTCTCCAAGGACTTCTCACTGGAGCTGATAAACATCATCGTCCAGCGTGCTTATAATAAACACAACACCGGAAGCCTTGTTTTGTACGTGTGTGTGTCAGCAGTGATGGATGACACACCTTCTTGGTCTTGGGAGAGCCTGACACGTTTTTCTACTTCAGTGTTGAGAATCCCAGGATCACCAACCCAGAACTGGACGGAAGCTGAGGGGTTATCACCTGTGGCTTCTTGCCCACTGCAGGAATTCCTTCTACTGCACTGTGTTCCAAAGATGCTTAAACTGCAAATCATAAAAGAAATAAATTTTATACCACAACCACATAAGTGTTAGTGCGTGCGCGCACGTGCGCGCGCGCGCACACACACACACACACACACACACACAGCAGGACTGCTCAGGACAAGATAGCATAGAGGAGTAGTACAACCATTATGGAAGAAAGTATGGTGGTTCCTCAAAAAACTGAAAATAGAACTACCTTATGACCCAGCAATCCCTCTACTGGGTATATATCCCAAAAACTCAGAAACATTGATACATAAAGACACATGCAGCCCCATGTTTATTGCAGCATTGTTCACAGTGGCCAGGACATGGAAACAACCAAAAAGCCCATCAATAGATGACTGGATAAAGAAGATGTGGCACATATACACTATGGAATACTACTCAGCCATAAGAAATGATGACATCGGAACATTTACAGCAAAATGGTGGGATCTTGATAACATGATACGAAGCGAAATAAGTAAATCAGAAAAAAACAGGAACTGTATTATTCCATACGTAGGTGGGACATAATAGTGAAACTAAGAGACATTTACAAGAGTGTGGTGGTTACGGGGGGGGGGGGGAGGGGAGAATGGGAGAGGGATAGGGGGTGGGGAGGGGCACAAAGAAAACAAGATAGAAGGTGACAGAGGACAATCTGACTTTGGGTGGTGGGTATGCAACATAATTGAACGACAAGATAACCTGGACTTGTTATCTTTGAATATATGTATCCTGATTTATTGATGTCACCCCATTAAAAAAAATAAAATTATATAAAAAAAAAAAAAAAAAAAAAAAAAGATAGCATAGAGGAAAAGTCCATTAAAGCCCATTTGGCTTGTTCATTCACATTCAGCTTCTACCCTGGCCTTCCAAACATGACTCTGGGTCTCTAAGGCCCTGACATGGAGGTAGAGAAACACACTTAAAAAAAATGATGTGCCTAAAGATGGTGAAGAACGGCAATAACAATGAAGAAGACGATGATAGGGATAGTGATGCCAAGAGTAGCTCACGTTCACTGAGCACGTACTGAATTCCAAGTTCTCGCACAAGCGCTTAAGACGCCTGGTTTCACCTGCTCCTCAAAGATGGTGTACGAGGCAGGTACCTCTACCACTTCTACGTACGGGCGACATCGCTGAGACCTGGATACGGAAAGCCACGCGCCCAGGACCTCATAACCAGTGGTAACTAGTGGGCTAGGGTTCAAACCCCAATTTATCTAATTCCAGATCTCCTCACTTCGACTTCCTGAGAGATCTCTTATTAGAAGGCTCTGGCCAAGGAGACTGAAATAAAAGCGTTCTTTTTACACCAGATGAAAAGGAAATAACACCAGGTGAGTGAGTGGGGCCTTGAGCAGCAGCTCTGGCCAATGAACTTGCACCTTCCCAGGACGGAAACCTCCTATTTTTGTAGAAGAACACCCATCACTTGGCGTTACTCTTCCTGACAGCGGCAGGTTACAGGCCCGACTGGACTGAGTTTCTGTCAAGGGGAATTTACTGCAATTTCGAGGATGGTTCTTGGAAGAGATGGCTGGTTTGCATTTTTTATACAGGTTCTAAAAATATGTCGGGTTTGATCTTCTACAGCATCGCCTTGTGTAAACTTCTGGCTTTCCTCCCCCCTCTCCTGACTTTCGGCGTCCCCGGCCTTTGCACGCAGTGGTGAGGCCGAACTGCTCCCACATGGCCCAGCTTCGGAACCTTGACCCATGCTCTGTAGTGAGCTCCTGCTGTTTCTCTGCAAATCCGAAACCCTGCTCTCCTTAGAGAGGAACTCTGGAACTCTGGAGCCCTCCCTTTACACAAATCCTTGTCACGTGCCAGACTGGGGATCCCCGAATAGCTCTGCAGCCACCAGCCAGCCTGAGAAAATGAAAACATAGTTTCATCTGTAGATCGTGACAATACCATAGTGAAAATGGCAAGAGGTCTTGTGCTTGAGTCGTTGTGGCTTATGATGAGCTGGAAATACACTAAATGTTGTGCAGAGGTTGCCTGTGACTTCAAAGCAACACCTCATCAACCTTCATGCCCAAATTCTATCCGTTTGAGCCTCCCTGAGGTGACTGCTGGGGCGTAGCCTCTATCAGGGTGTCCCTGGCTGTTTCTGGGCTGTCCGGCGAGGCTCACCCGCTCAGGGACACGGACACTGGCTCTTTGGCCGCGGGTTTCCCGTTGTGCTGCTAGGTTGCATGTCTGCTTCCAGTGGCTGGTGGCGGCCTCTTTTCTGGGAAGCGTGCTTGCTAGTAGCTACTGCATTCCACCATTTCGGCCTCAGGGGAGGTTGGCAGTATTCTGTCTGTTAACCCCCCCGAAGCACGGGGCAGGACCATGCATAACCCTAACCAGCGACTGGGATCGGGCCGTGGGGCAGGGTGGCAGTGAAGTTTCGGAGAGCCTGGAGGAGCTGTGCCATGCGGGTAATAACTTGTCACTGTGCCCAGCGGGCTCATTCCCGGCCTAGGACTCTTTGCAGATGGCTTCCCTTTCTGTGTGGTGGCCTATCCACATACCTTCCCCGTCAGCTAACTTCCCACAGCCACAGACACTCCCGGCATTGTCCCTGCAGACTGTGGGGCAAACTGGTCCTCACCTCGTCTGGGACTGGTACCCGGCCCTGGGTTCTCTTCTCTGCATCAGTATCTTCCCAGGATTCCTGACAGCGAGGACCTCGACCCCCTATGAGGGACGCTCCACGGGTGCAACTCTGGCCCAGTCACCTCAAAGAGATGGTCCCCCAGCGTCGAGCATCAGCACATCACCGGAAGACACAGTTCATCGGGGCAAATACCAGCAGCGTGTGAGGGAGGGGACAGCTCCTTCCCTCCGCCTTCCTTCTTCTGTGGGAGGAAACTGCGTTGGAGTAACACTCGGGCCGCTCACCCTGTCCCCTCTCCAGCGAGGGGGCAGCGACTTACCCGATCGCTGTGCTTGGAGAAGGAGCCCAGTCTGTCTCTCTCCATCACTGCTTGTTTCAGAAGAGAACATTCGGGAGCATATCTTCACAGAAAGAACCCAAACTCAGCCCAGCTGGCGTCTGTAAGGCGGCACATTTGTCTAATTCCAGGTCGCAGTACTGACAGTAAAGGCCATACTTTCATTTCTATTTATTTGATTCCTAGGATTTTCTACCAGTTGATTTCCGGGTTGTATGGTCTCTGCAGCAGATACTCAATTCTGCCATTGCTGGGCAGCAACAGCCATAAACAAACAATACATAAAGGAGTGGTTATGACTGTTTCAATAAAACTTTATTGACAAAAACAATGGGCCAGGTTTGACTCCTGGCTGTAGTTGGCCAAGCTCTGTTCTAGTTATTAGCTCCAGGCTCCTCAGCTTAGCATTCAAGGCCCCTCATTTAGACCCTACCTATTCCTTTAGCTCTGCCCACTGTCACCGCTCACTTTTCACCTCCTTTGCCTCCCCACTTAGCATCAGAGATACTAACTGGTTGTAACAACCCCACCCCCACTTACACGCACACACATGCTTACACACATACACCATGTGCACACGTATACTCACAGATGCTCTGCTGTGCCATGTTTCTGTGATTTTATATTCACTATTTCCTCTGCCTGAATAGATTTTCTTTCTTATTCATCTGGTCAAATCCTACTTGCCCTTCAGGATGCAATTCTAGGATGCCTCCTCTGGAAGCCTTCTCTGAGACACCCAAGGCTGGGTTGGGGACCTCTATTTATTTCCGTAAGCGTGATGACTTCAATGAGACATTTCTGAGTCATCTCGCCTGACCGTCCAGGGAGCCCCTGGGGCCAGGATTCAGCCCCGTGAGCTCCATCCACATCCGTGGGCATCGTACAGTATCCAGCATGGCTCAGCGGCCACCTTTGTGCAGCACGGGACAGGTGACGCCAGAGCAGTCCAGAGGAAAAGGGGCAGTTATTCAGCACAGGTTATAAACGGGAAGCTCCGGCACAGGCTAACTGACGGGGTGTCAGCACATGGATGAGGACAGAAAAGGCCAGGGTCAAGGGCTGTAACATGGCAGAGGAGTATTGGCCCACTAAATAATTGGGTCTGAAGAATAGATTAGCAAGTTTGATATTCTTTACTTTCTGCCTGAGTCCAAAGGTAAAATCATAGCTTCCATGTTCTAGAATTCACCATGCTGTTTGGCAGGGAAAAATTAAAGCAAATAAAATAATCAGAGAAACATTGAAGAAGCGCCCATTACAAAAAACACTAGGTTATATGGCACAGAGCAAGTTTGGGAGAGGATGATCCAAAGAAGCTAGGGTAGTTTTTTTTTAATATATAGTATTTTTTTTTTTTAATTTTTTAATTCAGTTTAGAGAGGGGAGGGAAGGAGGAACAGGAAGCATCAACTCCCATATGTGCCTTGACCAGGCAGGCCCAGGGTTTCGAACCAGCGACCTCAGTGTTCCAGGTCGACGTTTTATCCACTGCACCACCACAGGTCAAGTTAGAATAGTTTGTTTGTTTGTTTTTAATGCCTCTGGGGGAGGTATTAGGAAAGAATACTGAAAATCATGAAATTTATACCTTTTAAATTTTTACTTAAATGTTTTTTCTTACTGATGTATCATATACACATTGGAAGTAACACACACATCATAAGTGCCAGCTCAGTGAATTTTTGTACACTGAGCCCATTTCTATAATTAATACTCAGATTAAGAAAGAGAACAGTACCAGCACCTCAGAAGCATCCCCTTTCAGTCACTCCCTACCTCCACGGGAAACCACTGCCTTGACTGCTAGTAGCGGAGGTGAGTTCTGCCTATTTGTGAACTTTACGTAAATACATTAATACCATCTGTGGTCTTTTGCGTCTGGTTTCTCTTGCTCAACATTATATTCTGAAATCCACCCAAGTTGTTATGTTTAGCAGTAGTTTGTTCACTCTCCTTGCTGTTTGGAGTTCCATTGTATAAATATACCACATTTACTTATTCACTCTTCAGTTGACGGAGATTTGATGGTCTCCAGATTTCAGCGACTGAGGAATAGTGTTTCATTCTTGCACAAGTCTTGTGAGAGACTTATATATGCGTTTCTGTTGAGTATATACTTCAGGAGCTAAATTACTGGGTCATAAATTATGTATATGCTCAGCTTTCATGCATTATGTCAAATCACTTTCTAAAACAGTTGCACAATTTTATACCTGTGATGTTTGGGGTCCCAATCACTCCCCATCCCTTTCTACTCTTGGCTCCATCAGTTTCTTTAACGTTGACTATCCTGGAATGCACGTGGGGGTATCGCTTTGCAGTTTTATTCTGCATTTCCTTAATGACAAATAAAGTTGAGTCCCTTTGCACAAACTTATTGACTTATATATTTGTATATCCATTCTAGTTAAAATATATTGCCCTTGCCTGACCAGGCAGTGGCACAGTGGATAGAGCATTGGACTGGGACTCATAGGACCCAGGTTCGAGACCCCGAGGTCGCCAGCTTGAGCGTGGGCTCATCTGATTTGAGCAAGGTTCACCAGCTTCAGCCCAAGGTCGCTGGCTTGAGCAAGGGGTCACTCGGTCTGCTGTGGCCCCCGGTCAAGGCACATATGTTCTCATCAATGAACAACTAAGGTGCCGCAACGAAGAATTGATGCATCTCATCTCTCTCTTCCTGTCTGTCTGTCTGTCCCTATATGTCCCTCTCTCTGTCTCTCTCTGTTCCTGTCACACATACACACACACAATATAGATATATAGATATATAGATAGATAGATAGATAGATAGATAGATAGATAGATTGCTCTTTTCTACTGGGTTGCCTGCTCTTTTGCTCATTAATATGTAAGAGTTCTTTCTTAATATATGTTGTGTATATGTGCTTTGTCAGATATATGCATTGCAATCTGCCCTGCCTCTTCATTCTGTCAAGAGTGCTCTTAATGAATAAACTCCCATATGGCCCTGGCTAGTTTGTTCAGTGGCTAGAGTGTTTGCCCTGCATATGCATGTCTTGGGTTCAATTTACAATTAGGGCACGCTTCTCTTCCTTCTCCCCCTTATCTCTCTCTCTCTCCCTCTCGCAGTGAGTGGCTCCATTGGTTTGAGCATCAGCTCCCAGCTCTGAGGATAGCTCAGTTGGTGTGACCACAGCAGCTTCAGGTGTTAAAAATAGCTCATTTGATTCAAGCATCAGCCCCAGATGGGGTTGCTGGGTGGATCCTGGTCAGGGTGCATGTGAGAGTCTGTCTCACTTTTCTCCCCTTCTTTCACTAAAAGAAAAGAGAGAGAGAGAGAGAATAAACTTCCATAATTTCTAATTCTCCCTTGGATTTTTGGATCCTTGCTACTTCCTAGCTCACAGACTCATTGAACAAGAGGAGAGAGAATTTCCGTTAGGCATAGAGAGAGTATAAAATAATAGAAGGAAATTTAGAGATCACCTGATGCAAATCCCTCCATTTTTAGGGGGGAAACTACAGGCCAGAGAGGATGGATGACTTGCTCTGAGTCACAGACTCAGTGAGCAACAGAGTCAGAATTAGGGCCCAGTGTCCTTTACACACGCGCATCCCCTCTCATTAACCTGGAGGGGTGCGAGCAAAGTGAGGGTCTGTGGGCAGTGCCCGCATGGCTGTTAAACTGCGATTACATGAGTGAGAGTGTCACCAGCCCCGGGCCGGGTGACAAGAACAGCAGAATCTTCCGGACCCAGCTCCCTCTGCCCCCGGAACAGGAGCCGCGGTCCGCGCAGGGAACACCCTGTGTGCGTTGCGAAGCCCTGCTAGGCCGTGCACAGCCTGGTGGCTCTGCCTCCATTCTAAAAATAGTGAGGTGTTATTTATGTTGGCAAAACACTCGGGACAATCGAGTGAGATGGCGGGTGTGACTCTACCACAGCCTTACTCTAATAAGTAATTCTGCTCTAGCAGAAACCCTGATTACCCAATGCGGTTGGGAAATTCTACAGTTAAAGCAACAATTCATCTCATCTTAAGGAGCTGATGACATCACTAGCCAAGGTCGTATCCCTCACTGGTCAGGACCATGGGTACCCTGCTGTGTCAGCATGCTTCCCTGGGGAAAGGACAGGCTCAGTGACAGGCAGAGGGACAGGCAGACAGCCTGGTCACTGCTGCTGGAAGTTTCCTACAGACACAGATGCCCAGGAGTCTCTCTTAAGCAGGGTAGATGTTAGGGGTGGGGGTTGGCCCTCTGTCACATGCTCCACCCATTATCCTGGCATCCACTGGGGACACTGAGACCCCTCCTTCACCAGTCAGACTGATTTTTGTTAAAAACACGATGTGACAGCATTGCATTTCTACTTTAAGTCAGCACTATTTATTTATAGATGCAGTATACAAAATGTCAGAACAATATACCTAAGTTCGTATCTCTGGAGAGTGGTACTATGGATAACTCTTAGTTTTCTAATCTGAGTTTTCCAATCCTTCTATAAATTGAACCGTGTAAACATTTCCTGGCTTTGTAGCTCAAAACCAGCCAAATTGTGGCACTTTCAAGTGCTTTGACCACATCTAAAAAAGCAAGTATTATTGTGGAATTTTATAAATAATAAAGGTTTTATAAAATTCTATTCTCCTGTTAGAATGGAATAGTACTAATATCTACTACTTATTAATTTTCTTTATTGGTAGACTTTCCATGACACCTAACATGCTATCAAACCCCATTATAGTGCTGTAAGGCGGGGCTATGATTAGTCCCATTTTATAGATGAGAAAACTGAGGATCTGAGCATTCAAGCTTCAGTGCATCAACCACTCTACCAGATAGGGCAGAGCTGAGAGCTGGAGCTCAAAGCCCTTGCTCACAACCATCACCCCATCCTGTGCACATCTGTGCCCTCTGATTTCCTGACACTGAAAGTCAGAAAGCAAAGGACACTTTCCCGGGGGGTGAGCCCCAGCATTTGTGGGTCGGGCGGTACCTTACTCAGCCACTATCATGACGCCACCCCATAGCTGACACTCAGAAAGGATATCCTCAATCAAAACAACAGTTTGGGCTTAATGAACAAAGGGAGGGCTACAAAGGCACAGACACGCTTCCCTGTCCTTAGCCTTTCCAGTACGTTCTCTGGCTCAGAATCAACCCATGAGCCCCTAACTCCGTGTCTTCCATCTTCCTCCGCTCACCTGTCCCGGTGCCTTCACGCCAGGACCACTGGGTGGAATCAAAACGAAGGCTGTGTGTTCACCACGCCAGCAGAGGGAGAGCCAGCTCCAGTCTCCTCCGAGGTCGAAAACTAAACCTCTTCCCTCCAGAAAGAGGACGTCTCTCTTTTAACCCACTCAGACTTTTTAAATTTTGTTTTGTTTTGTTTCATTTTGTTTTCGAACATTTTTGGGGGACTGTACAATGTTTATGGAGACTGTGTGTTACCTTAAAGATAAAGACAGCTCGTATTTATTAAGTACTTAGGGCCAGCCGGCATCGGTGTGGAGATCCCGTACACGCAGCCAATACTCAGAACCTGATCTGGCTGACATCGGCAGCAAATGTTTTATCACCACGATCTGCAGCCCCTGGTTTCAGAGGGACTGTGACTCAGCAGAATTGTACTCAGCTGTGTGTGTGTGTGTGTGTGTGTGTGTGTGTGTGTGTGTGCGCGCGCATAGCTGATATGTTTTTATGTTTCCTGGTTTTTTCCAAAGGAGAAAGACCTCAGATTTCATTAGGGTCTCAAAGTGGTGAATGACCTAGTAAGATTTAGGGACCTTCTCAGGGAAAAGGTGAACAACTGACACGAGACATGAATCCATTCATTGTTTCTAAGCCTCTGGCATTACAAGTGAATGGGATGGGGTTCAGGCAAGCGTGTCACAGTCAAGAACATTGATCAATGAAGGATGAATTACAAACTCTTAAATCTGTGTTATCTAAGCTGTGTTGGAAGAGAATGAAACATCCTGTCCTGGGGAGATTGTGCAACCAGTTTTGTAATCAGAGGACAGCCCTTCTCACACGGCGGGCATGGGGGCAGGGAAGGCCAGCCGAGACAATGTCTGCATTTGTTTCAGAAACACAGCAGAGCAGGGACCTAGGGAGAAAGTTCAAGGTTATTCAAGACGCATAATCCATTCCACTTGGATAGCACTCGACAGTTTACAAAGCTCTTTTATATACATGCACACCAAAGGTGCTCAGAATAATTCTGTTAGCGCAGCAAGACGGCCTGCTATCTGCTTTTGATCTGTGGAAAACTGAAGCAGGGAGCTGGTAAGTCCTCGCCCAAGGTCACAGAGCTAAGGAGTAGCCACGCTCTTCTAGCAGCTAGCTGGATAGATGTTCCACTCTACCGGATGGAATATTCTGGTAAGACAATGTTTATTGACAAACTGTCCCTAATTTCTGACTGTAACAAAGTAATTGATGGACACTCTGTTGGTTTCAAACTCAATCTTTCAATGTACTAAGTATGGGAGACGTGCTTAGGGATGGAGTGTGGACTCTGGAATCAGCTTCCCGGCCCGATCTCGGGTCCCCCCAGAGGACATGCAGGTCTCTGAAATCCTAATGACAAGACAGCTAGTGCCCGGGGGTGACCCTTACGTGGGCAGGGGGCCTTATGAAGAGCTACTTCAGGCCCTTGCCTCCCGGTGAGACAAGTCTGAGGTGAGCCGCACACAGTGTCTCAGAAGGTCCGGGGCAGGGCCGACCTCCGCTGGCTGAGGCTGGTAGCCATGTCAGCATCCTCTGTCTGCCCTCCCTCCTGCCCCGCCTCCCTCCTGCCCCGCCTCCCTCCTGCCCCGCCTCCCTCCTGCCCCGCCTCCCTCCTGCCCCGCCTCCCTCCTGCCCCGCCTCCCTCCTGCCCCGCCTCCCTCCTGCCCCGCCTCCCTCCTGCCCCGCCTCCCTCCTGCCCCGCCTCCCTCCTGCCCCGCCTCCCTCCTGCCCCGCCTCCCTCCTGCCCCGCCTCCCTCCTGCCCCGCCTCCCTCCTGCCCCGCCTCCCTCCCCAGACCCTCCCCGGCTTTCCGGCCCCCCTCCCAAGTGTAGGTCCTCCAAAGAGAAGCAAATGCCAAGGAACCGACGTGTCGGAAAAAGAACAGGAGTGAAGAGAAGGGACAGACAGGGAGGTCTTCAGATGGACAGGCAGGTCTGCCCTGGGGACGAGGGGAAGGAAGCAGACCGCCTAGGAAGACCCCTGGGCTGCAGGGCAGCCCGAAGACAGGCCTGAGCAGGCCGATGGGTTGTCATAGAGACAAAGCCACGCGTGGAGGAAGCCCACGTCACACAGGAAAGAGCCTGCGTAGGATTCCACTGTGTTCAACCGCTAGCGCGTGACGAGTGGGACCAAACCACTGACGCGGAGGTGGACCCAGAGGGCGGAGCCTGGGCTGCCAGGCAATGGTGCCCCTCAACGGGGGCCTCAGTGGCTGTTTCCCATGTATCCTCCTCTCTGGGTCTGATCCTAAAGATTCCAAACTAAAGCAGAGCTCAATAATTCACTGCTATACGAAAATGGAGTTCGGGGCTCAGCACCCACAGAAGGTAACTCCTGTGCAGAGCCCGGAGATTCTGAACCATCTTGTTACAAAGAATCCAGGCTCTGGTCAATATCACGTGGGAGTGTGGTCAGAGGGAGGGGAGACAAGAACTGAGACTACAAAGTAGCAGAAAATGGAGGCGCAGACTTGGCTGAGTCCTGCATCCCCGGGGAGAGAGGTCATTCACAGGGACGGGAAAGGCAGGCTCTGCCCCCAGCTCTGCCAGGGTCCAGTCACTTGACCTTGGCAGGTCAGCTCCAAGATTCGGTGAATCAGTGAAGTACTCGGGTGCGGACACAGACGGCACCCAGCTCGGCTCCTCGTTATCGGGAAGACCAAGGGAGAGTCGGCAGAAAGCGTTTCCCAAGCTCTCCTGGAAGGAATTGCATTTCATTTGGAGATCAGAGAGCAACCATATCGCCTCTGCCTTTCTCCAAAAACTCCTAGAAACGATACAACAGGAACAGTCTGACAATTAACAAGGCTCCGTAAATTATTCTCCAACTTAAAAAAATATCAGGACTCTGTGGTTATTATGTGTGCAGTATGATTCACACACCACTCTTTGGGTGGGTTTCCCGGTAGTAACTCTGGCCTGAGAGAAATCAAGGTTGTGATTTTTCTTCTTAAATATCACGAGCAGAAGAGGCAAGGGCAGAGGGAGCCACAGGGAAGGATGGGAGGACCGGCCCCCCCAGTCTGGCCATCAGCTGCGTGCTGCAAGCCGGGAGCGAGGCGGCGCCGGAAACGGGGTTTGCAGGCCAGCTGGGGGGCGGTGGGCTGTGACGCAGATAATGCCCACGGCTATGGCACTGCCCGTGTCCTACAGGCTTCATCTGATAAAGGAGCCCTCGTCTGGGTCGCCTCTCACAAAGGGAAAAAACCGTGAAAACACCTTCACTCTTCCCTCCCGTCTCATGCGCTCTGCCGCTGCTGCTGCTCCAGGTCTCGCCGGAGTGTCCCTGTGGTCTAACGGGCTAGAAAAACGTGGGAATTGAAGACCAGGGACATGAAGTTACTTCAAATGAAAGGGGGGTTAGGGGCTCCCAAAAGCAGGGACCATATCTACCCATGAACCACAGCTACAACTGGCTTACCGAGGTGACCTAGTAGAGAGACCCTTGGCAGCATCCAGTGTCCCATAATCACTGATGGAGGGGCCATGTGAGGTACGGCTTCTTGTGAGGGACACAGTAACACACATCTACTCCCTGTACAGAGTTCTAAAAAAAATAGGGCAAAGAAATGTCACGTTCAAAAAATATATATTCCAGGCCCTGGCCAGTTGGCTTAGCAGTAGAGCGTCGGCCTGGCGTGCTGGGGACCCGGGTTGATTCCCGGCCAGGGCACATAGGAGAAGCGCCCATTTGCTTCTCCACCCCCCCCCTCCTTCCTCTCTGTCTCTCTCTTCCCCTCCCGCAGCCAAGGCTCCACTGGAGCAAAGATGGCCCGGGCGCTGGGGATGGCTCCTTGGCCTCTGCCCCAGGCGCTAGAGTGGCTCTGGTTGCAGCAGAGCGACGCCCTGGAGGGGCAGAGCATCACCCCCTGGTGGGCAGAGTGTCGCCCCTGGTGGGCGTGCCGGTGGGGGGGGGGGGGATCCCGGTCGGGCGCATGCGGGAGTCTTGTCTGACTGTCTCTCCCCGTTTCTAGCTACAGAAAAAAAAAAAAAAAAAAAAAAAAAAATATATATATATATATATATATATATATATATATATATATATATATATATATATATATATATATATATATATTCCAGAAAACAAAGACATGAAGGTTACTCATATTAAACTGCATCCCTCAAAGAAGACGAAAGAAAAGCTCATTATAAAATGCCACTGTGGCATTAAAACATTCCTTCCTTCCATTCCTCTTGCCTTCAATTCTTTCCCAAAGCTGCTCTGAAGCCCGTTTCTCCTTCTCCCTCCCTCCACCTCCTCCACCACACTCCACACCTGACCCCCACGGAGTCTGGTCTCTGCTCCTTCTCTCTTTCTCTTTGCCCGCTGACGCCCACCCACTGCAGTGTATTTTGATTTTTTCTGGGGGTAGATAACTTAGCTCTACTTTTCTGCTTCTCCCCACAACTGCCTATAAAAGAACTCAACTATAAAATACGGCTGAAGAGTACAGGAGGAAGGAGGTTGGAGGGAGAGGAGGACTCCCCGTGGGTGCTGCTGTATTTTCCCGAGTGGAGGATGAGGTGGGGAACAGAGCACCTCTTACCCGCCACATAAAAAACCAAACAGGGCTGAACAAGGGTGACTTTTCTCCTGACACAGACTCTAAGTCTTACTGGTCTCATCGTTAAAATGTGGATCCCCAAACATCTCTTTCACTGGCTTTTAATATTAAATAAGACCATATGTATATGTAAAGCTTCTGGTATAGTGCCTTTTATTTGGTGTGAATATTAAATGAGATACCATAATATATGTATGGGAGTTTCTGGTATAGCACCTTGTACATGATCAAAAGGTGGGAACTATGATGAGAGTTGAAAACTCAAGTCTTCCTACCTCCTTCTGAGCCTTACTTCATGTAGTGTTGATTGAATATGTATTTCTTCTTCGAATGTTCCAACATTCAGAGAAGTTAAAAAAGATTACAGTGAATACACCTACCACTTAGATTTTATAATGAACATTTTATTATATTTATTTTATCACATATCTATCTATCTCTCTGTCCATCTATCAGCTTAGCTTATTTTTGATATCAGTGCACTTCACCACAAATAATTCGCCATGCATGTTTAAACCACTTCCTGAGCAGGGCATTGCGAAAGAACCGTTTGAATTTCACGGGAGTGCTGGGCGGTCTTCTTTTCCGACAACATGTAGGTCATTCTTCCTCTCACTCTCCCTCGCTTTAAAACAAAGTGTGTTTTAAAGTGTGTTTCCTGGAACCCTAGTACAGAGACATAGGGAGGAAAATGATCTGTGGCCAGAAATTTTGGAAAAACTTAAAGTTTTGTAGATTTTTTAATTGCAGAATTTCTCCGAGCCTTTGGAAGGCTAACCCGCACACCGTCAGAGGTGGTACATTCAACTCCTTTGAGCCTGGGAGCCTCTCTATTCTTCTGGGAAGCAGGTGGCAGAGCAGTTTCCTCAGAGCACGCTTTGGAAAGAAGAGCTTTCCCGACATCCTTCTCTCCTTCTCTTCCCCGCAGCTCACACACACTGTATGCTCTCTAGGTCTCGGTCCTGCCCGCTGGTGTCTGGAAAGTTCCTTCAAGTCTCATAAATCATTTTTGTCTCTAACTTATCATGTTTCTCTCAAGTGAGTATGTCTCTAAAACATATTCTCTTTGGGAATAACAATATCACAATTAACGGCAGAGTGCTGCTTGCATTTATAAAAAGGTAAGTTCAGTACAAATAAAAGTTTAAAATATATATATTGGGGACCATGGCAAATGTTAAAACACTCTTCTTTATGGTAGAAACAAACTGGAAACTTAGACAGCTTTACATGTGTTTATAAGCAGAGAGAAATGATAGGTTATATAGAGAAAACAGGATCTTCTTGGAATATTCCTTAATTTTAAGGTTAGTGACGTTGAGGCCACCTCTCCTCTCCGTGGGGCCTCCTTTCGGGATCAGACACAGAAGGACGGGTCGTGCGTTGCTCAGTATCTCACATCTCCTTTAAAATGCCATTTAACCTTGAGGTCTGGTAGTAAGTACTCTTAGTCCTCCAAGGTCCGCCCTCTTCATCAGCTGCTCAGAGGAGAACCCAGGCGAGTGACCTTCGAAAATTGTGTGAGTCCGGGAAAAAAAAAAAGATGCTATTTTTATCATCGTTACCAGAGAAGCAGAAATAATTAAGATCTGAAATGACCCTGACATTGCGTCTAGCCTTCATTCCTGTCTTCCGATGGGAGTTTGCAAAGTGCTGATGACCTCGGTTTTCTGATTTCTTCCCAGAAGTGCATTGTTTCAGTGCTCCATAGCAACCTGCCACGGTATTTCACAGACAGCATCTTGCTGTCCTCAGAGGTCGTCCTCGATGCTGGCATCTCTCTCTAGCACGTGATGAAATGCCTCTATTAGGAAGGGTTTAGGAGAACGGATGTAGGCCAACCTCCATCGTCCCGTCTAGTCTGTGAGAGGGAACAGAGACCCTCACTTGCCAAATCATGTGTCGGAGGATTGAACAAGGAAGGGGCTGACCTTCTGCCCCGGGTCAGAAGGAACCTAAACGGTGATGACATGAGTGAGAGTACTTCGAAAGAGAAAGCAAAACTTAAATATATAATCACACGTGCCTTTCTCCAAATTGTAGAGAAGAGAGGGGGAGTTTTAACCCGAGTGGTGGAGCCCATGGCATTCGGAGCGCACCCTGCTGGTCTGCCGGTTTGCTTGTCCTCACCTCCTGCCACCCTCCAGGGAACTGGACAAGAGCCACACTCTCTAACTCCTCCGAGACTTGGAACACTCTTTTGCCTGGCTTGTGACACCCACCCCTCCTGTCTGCCCAGCAGTCACCTCCTTCCCCTTCAGAGCCAGGCATCACCGTCTCCATATAGCCTCTCCCTCGTGAGGTAGGTGCCCCAGCCTGGTCCTCGAGCGCGTGTGGGTCTCTGCCACAGCACTTGCCCTGTGACTGTAGGACTGCATAGTTATTTGTCTTCTGACGGAGACTGTCGGCTTCTTGAAAACAAAGCTTGATCCTAAAACCTGGGGGGTCGTCGGTGAGTGTTTGGTGAATTTACATGAGTGCATCCAAGAGGAGTCGTAGTTGATTAAGATTATTCGGACCTGAAGACAATGAGCTCTGAAGAGTAACCTTTTGAAATAAATGCAGTAAGAAAAAAGCCTGACAGCGGCTTCCACAGCAGAATATTATAATATGCTGCACTGTAATATTCATATGGTAATGATGTTCACAAATCAATAGCATTTGTAAATGAGCAAGCTCAAATCTGCTCAAATATCACATCTTCCTGGATACAATTTTTTTTTTGGCAAGAGAGCAGGTGAGGTAGGGACAGACAAGGATAGACAGACAGGAAGGGAGAGAGATGAGAAGCATCAACTCATTGTTGCAGCACTTTAGTTATTCACTGATTGCTTTCTCATATGTGCTTTGACAGCTGAACCAGTGACCCTTTCCTCAAGCCAGCAGCCTTGTGTTCAAGAGAGTGACCTTGGGTTCAAGCCAGTGACCTTGGGTTCAAGCCAGCAACCTTTGGCCTCAAACCAGCATGGGATCATATCTATGATCCCAAGCTCAAGCCGGCGACCTCGGAGTGTCAAACTTGAGTCTTCAGTGTCTCAGGTCAATGCTCTATTCACTGCACCACCACCTGGTCAGGTCTAGATACATTCTTTTTTTTTTTTTTTTTTTTTACAGAGACAGAGTCAGAGAGAGGGATAGATAGGGACAGACAGACAGGAACAGAGAGAGATGAGAAGCATCAATCATCGGTTTTTTGTTGCGACATGTGCCTTGACGCGGGCCTTCAGCAGACCACGTAACCCCTTGCTTGAGCCAGTGACCTTGGGTCCAAGCTGTTGAGCTTTTGCTCAAATCAGATGAGTCCGTGCTCAAGCTGGAGACCTCGAGGTCTCAAACCTGGGTCTTCCATATCCCAGTCCGATGCTCTATCCACTGCACCACCGCCTGGTCAGGCTAGATACATTCTTAAAGTAGTCTCACTTGATTATTACTCCACATCTGTTTTAGTCACTACTTATTGGCAAGGTTGACCACGATGCACTTATGTGTACTTGGCCTGCTTTATCTTCTTTGGCCATCTCACGAAAGCTCTGTGATTGGATTGCATGTTTGGTTATAGACAATTTGACAGCATAAATTGTCTGGTTGGGACGAACTTGCCTTTTTTTTGTTCTTTATAGCTATATGACCCTGGATAAGTACTTTGAACAATTAAACTTCAGTTTCTTATTATATAGAGGTTGGGAGGAGGGATTCCCACAGGATAGGGTCATTTTGATGACTAAATAATAAAGCATGGGGTAGATAGAAAATGCTAACTGCATGCCAGCTTTCCTGTTCCCTCTATTCCCCTCTACATAAACACGATGTGGTGGCCGTGTCTGTTCCTTGACACAGTGGGCGCGCGGGTTGGAAATTCCTTGCAGGGAAATGGAACACAGCTCAGGACACAAGGGGAAGCGGTTTGTTCCCATCCAAGAAGAATCGGATGCCGAACTGATTTATCAAGAAAAGAAAGTTTGAGTTGTCACTATGTCTCTCCAGCTTGACCCTTCTGCACGATTGGGGTGCCTTCTGGGTGAGGCCCGTAACACTCAGAAGAGGCCTGCTCTGGCACAGAGAGCCTGAGCACCGGGGTGGCCTGTTTGCTTCTCGCCATGGTGATAAAAAGAACCCCGAAAGCCTGAGATCTACATGTGCGCTATAAAAATAATGAAAGATGTGCTCAAGCTTTAAAGAGATATGTACCCAGAGAGCGTTTTCCCTAGTTTTCAGCTGTGAGGAGAACGACTAAGTCAGGCTGTAAAAACGATCAAATTGCTAGCTTCCTTTGAGCTTTCACTTTTCAGGGCTGTTTTCTAAGTGGCCTGAATTCAAAGCACACATTGCCCCAGTGTGGCCTTCGCTGTGCTGTGACATGCAGCACCAACCTAGTTATTGTCATGGGCCTATGTACTCCTGGGGAGATAAGGCTATTGATATACTTCCCCTGAGCAGGTTATTGATATACTTCCCCTGAGCAGGCCCCAGTGGAGCAGGATCTAAGAGCTCTTCCGGTCACTGTATCTTCCCCCTTGTGCAGAGTCTGGCACCTCGCCAGGGTGGCCCAGTTCTGGACACTGTCTCTTCCTTTCCTGCACAGAGAAAACCCTCGGTGGCCTGCGCTCCAGGGCGGTGATCAAACCATCCCTGTAAACAGTCATAAACTCTGAGAGCACGGCCTGCCATTTATTTTCAAAACTTTTCAGCCAACTTGTGTCCATGACAACCCTTAGCCAAATGCATAAATGACGCTCAGAGTCAATAACTTGGCGTCTAGTGTCTGTCATGAAGAGACCCTATCCCGCACCCCATCTCCGTCCCGCTGAACAACTCACCGAGCCACGCACCTGCCGTTCCTTCATTTCCCGAGGACTCCTCCCAGCCCAAAGCTCCCGTCCTCCTCCTGAAAGTCCTCTCTCCTTATACAGTGACAAACTTCTTTCTGCTGTTAATTCCTATGCCTTCTTGTGTTTGTTTCTCTATGCTTTTTAACTCGTATTTTGTCTCCCACCGTTTCTGACCCTATCTCAGGATCCTATGAGCCTTCATGCTTCTGAAGGGCCCAGGTGGTTTTGATTCATGATCGGATCTTTTTACAGTGAACACAGTCTCTCACCCTCAGTGGGCATTTCTGATTCTGCCTTCATCAGCTTAGGCATTGATCAGGGCATCCTAGCTGCTTTCGCAGTACAGCAGATCAGATATAAACAACGGTGTTTATTTCTTATTACGGACAGTCCAAAACAAGTGCTAAAGGAAAAGCCAGAGAGGAGAGTAGGGTTTTGTACTTTTAACCTCTCTGGGTTGAGGTGAAACACTGTTTCCCCTACACTCCCGTTTGGTGAGAACCAGCCCTGTGGCCCTGCCAGGTGCGAGTGCGCTGGAGAAGGTAGTCTCCCGAGGAAGAGGAGAACATAGATACCAGTGAGCAAAGCCCCTGATATTCCTGAAAGTCAGTTTCTTCATTTACAAATGGAAATGACACAGCAGCTGTAAAGAATGAACACCCAGCAGGTTTTGATTCTCAGCTTGTGGTGAGCGGTAGAAAACTTTCATTGGATTCAAAGTCACATTGAAAGGACTAGACAAAGGCTTTGGGGGAGGTCCAAAGCAGTGTTGGAAAGAAGAACGAACAAATTGGGGAAGAGAGAGAGAGAGAAGAAGACCAGAAGCTGAGAAGATCGAGCTAAGAAGGGTGTTGGCGCTAGCTGTTTCTATCATGTCCTTCCTGATGCTTACTCTTAGGTAAGGTTTCGGGGTGGCAAGGACCTGTCACTCAGAATTCCCGTCCCGAGTCACAGACAAGGTGGAGGCAGAAGTCATGTTGCTGCTTGTGCCATCTACAGGTAATTAAATGAGAGACCACATTGGGAACATGCATGAGACCCACAGGAGGGCAGTCACACCATTCATTTTAATTTTTACAAGAACAGTGACAGACAGATCACCATTAATCCTCACCTTCAGCAGAAAGAGCTCTGACCTGGTTTCCCACATGAGTCACCCTCCCCGCACGCAGCCCCGCCCACCGCGGAGGTCCTGCCCTGCTTCCCTCCCCACCGCTGGTTTCACCTTTCGTCACACTTGACCTCTCAGCCTCACCACCTGTTCCGAATCCCTGCGCAGCCCTGGGCCCTCAGGCCGGCAGGGGCCTGCATACACTGTGCCCTGGGCCTGGAACCTTCTTTAATCTCTTATTTCGCTTTTTCCTTCAAGGATAAGACCAAAAAATAAAAAAAATAAAAATAAAAAATCTGTTACAGGAAGCTTTCCAAGTTTCTCCTGATAGCTTGTTGTTATGCCTCTCGTGACACCTGTCGCAGCGACGTGCTGTTTCCCTGGTAAATGATAGGCGTACTCAGGATAGGCCAGTTGGCTTTATTTCCAGGTGTCTGTTGTATAGCGCACAGCCCACACTCAACCCCTTTACCGAACATCAACTACCCTTTATGGAGCTTGGAAATGCATGACCTCATTTATTATCCATAATCATGATGTAAGGACTGTAACTAAAACCATATTTACACATGTAATCTATCTGCCGGAGAACGGCCACCATCCTCACAGAATCCTCTCCATTACGGGATGACTTGGGTCCCCTCAAAATTCATATGTCGAAGTCTTAAACCCCAGTGCCTCAGAACGCAACTCTGTTCAGAAATAAGGTCTTTAAAGAAGTGATCAGGTTCAGAGAAGGTCTTTAGGGTGATCCCTAACCCAATCTGATCGGCGTCCTTACACGGAGAGGAGATTAGGGCACAGGCAGCCTGAAGACACAGGATAAAGACAGCTATCGAGGAGCCAAGCAGAGGGGCCTCAGAGGAAGCCATCAGCCCCCAGAACAGAGAGAAAATAAATGGCTATTGTTGTTAATTTGGGATCTATGGATAGAGTTCAGGAAGTCTGTACAATGTAATGGAGAAAATAAAAGTAAATCTTCACATTTACCAACCTCTTACCAAAATGTATCATTCCCTTTAATTACCAAGTTAGACAACACATCATAGTGGCATTAGCAGTACCTGTGGCTGCCATCATGGACTGTTTCATATCACCCCAGAGAAGGTGCAGACACGTCCAAGTGTCCTGATGTCCCTCACTCCGTTGTAATTGTCGTCTTTCCTAGACTCACCCTCAGACCTTGTGAGGCAAAGCATGAATAGTCGTACACCACAAACTTATTTTATTTAAATACTTTAATCAGGGTATTTTAAGAGAATTGGCCTCTTTTTTTAAAAAAAAATTTAAGTATTTTATTAACTTCATTTAAAAACATTATCTCGAGAGAGGGTCTCTGGGCTCCAGCACACAGACACAAGTCTGGGGGTCCGTTCAGTAACCATGCCCTCTCCTTGTTCCGTCAAGCCTGGGGGTGGTAACTGATTTCCTTTCCCTGACCTGGGGACCCTAAATTTGTCACTTCTCGACACCCCAGCACACCTTCACAAGCGGTCCCTTTATTAAGCCCTCCTTAAGTTACCCTGAGTGCAGCGTGCCCGCTTTGCCTTGCTGGGATGCAGACTGGCGCACCTTGAGGAGGACTTCGGCTTCACGGACAGGAGGAGCTGTGGGGGCGACTTCCTTTTCCGCACTTGTTTTTCTAATTTGTAAAATGAGGATAATACCCAACCCACTAATATCAAAGCATCCAAGTGATTGTCAGGACAAGTCCCTGTGAGATGTTTGAATCCTAATTAAAGTACTAAAGCCCTGTTCTTTAGGTATCAGCTCTTTTCCCCTTTATTCCACCGGTTCTGTTTGGCCAGCAGGTTGGTGGGACCAAAATATACTGTTTCAGCCTGAGGTGGGGTCCTTCCAGAGACAAAGAGCCCTCGTGTTCCTGGCATCGTTAAGCTCCCCGGCTGAGGCAGGAGGCGGGGCAAATAGCATTTTTTAGTTTCTTCCTCTGCAATGCTTGAATCAAGTCTAAGTGAAGGAAATTCTCATTTAAAAGCCCAGGGATAATATATAGATATCATTTCTAAGAATATTTTAGAAACTGGTGATTTTCTTGTGTTGTTCAATTATTCCTGTTGTAATATTACTTAAACGTGTACAATAAATTGGATACATACCCTTATGCTTACAGTTCTTGTAGAGCGATGAATCAAAAACAAATTTGCAAATTAAATACAGGAGATGCTATTAAGATGATAAACTGAGCATAGGCTGCAATGCCCTATTCCTACTCCAAATATATAGATAGAGCAAAATAAACTTTCTGTAGACCAGATACTATAAAGAATCCCTGAAAGGCTGGAGGCAGATGGCATATGAATAATTGATGAAGCTGTGGCCCTAAACACACTCAGGAGGGGTCTGCTCTCGGCTGGACGTGGCTTCAGTTACTCTGTGTAAATACTGAGGACTGGATACTGGAGCAGGAAGGACCTTTAAGGAGTTCTTGACAGTCAAGGCACCTTCTACAATATCATACTAGCAGACCAGATGGCTGATCTCCTTCTTCTTCCGAGGGCAGTGGAGGGAGGGTCTGTCCTGAGGCAGAAGTAGTAAACAGAAACATTGGACCTAAGAGGCAAGATAGCCCCCTGGGGTCTCTGTGACCAGAAGACTAGCTATTGACCATCCCAGCTAGCAGTACAACTACCTTTGGTTTATCATCAGGTATAACAGGTAGTGTATTCCAGATCTTGTAAAGACAAATAAATATACAAAGACCAGTTCCGAACTAAGACCCATAGACATTTAATAAAATCAATTGAAGAAAATAAAGTCAGCAGACCCAACTAACACAAGTCTTGTAACTAAGGCTATCAAATGAACACAGCAAATATAGAATGATGGGGGAGGATTTTGTATTTAAATGAAGAGATTCAATTAGAAATCTTGGGCATAGAGCCTTGGCAGGTTGGTTCAGTGGTAGAGCATCAGCCTGGCATGTGGAAGTCCTGGGTTCAATTCCTAGTGAAGGCACACAGGAGAAGAGACCATCTGCTTCTCCACCCCTTCCTCTATCTCTCTCTATCTCTCTCTTCCCTTCCCATAACCATGGCTTCATTGGTTCAAACAAGTTGGCCCCAGGTGCTGAGGATGGCTCCATGGCCTTGCTTCAGGTGCTAAAATAGCTCAGTTGCCAAGCAACAGAGCAATGGCTCCAGATGAGTAGAGCATTGCCTGTTAGGGGAGCTTGACTGGTAGATCCCAGTCGGGGTGTATGCAGGAGTCTCTCTGCCTCCCCACCTCTCACTTAAAAAAAAAAAGAAAGAAAGAAAGGAAAAAAGAAATGCTGGACATAGAAAAGTGTTGAAGTAGAAGGAAAATTTTGTATATGTAAGGCCAAATGTATAGAACTTACAAGAGAACACATAGCTGGGGGATCTAGTTGAGAACTTTTCTCGGAACACAAAGTAAAATGGTAATGAAAACAAGAAAACTAAAAGAAACTATAAAAATAAATCAGAAGTTCTAAGAGGGGTCTGGAAGAAAAGAACACAGAGAATAGGTAGGAAGAAATAGTAAAACAATAGAAGAGACATACCTAGCTTGAAGAAGATATACATTGTCACATTGAAAGGGGTTACTAGGTACTGGGAAGAAGGCATATAAAATAATTCACACTTACCAATACTGCAAAAAATTTTAGACCACCGAAGATAAAGAAGAAACCCAAAAATCTTTCAGACAAGAGGGGAGAGAAAAGCTTCTTTACAAAAGAATAAGAATCATATTGGCATAAGTCAGGGGTAGTCAACCTTTTTATACCTACTGCCCACTTTTGTATCTCTGTTAGTAGTAACATTTTCTAAGTGCCCACCGGTTCCACAGTCATGGTGATTTATAAAGTAGGGAAGTAACTTTACTTTATAAAATTTATAAAGCAGATTTACAGCAAGTTAAAGCATATAATAATAATTACTTACCAAGTACTTTATGTTGGATTTTTGCTGTTTGGCAGAATAAATCTTTATAAAACAACTTACTATAGTTAAATCTAACTTTTTATTTGTACTTTGGTTGCTCTGCTACTGCCCACCATGAAAGCCCAAATGCCCACTAGCGGGCAGTAGGGACCAGGTTGACTGCCACTGGCATTTAAGTCTTCTAATCTATAGCATTGGCTGCAAGAAGAGAGTATAATTCTCCTCAGGATTATATACCCAGCCAAACCACTGCTTGATTCAAATGCGAGGACATTTTTTTATTTGTTTTTACCATTCGTGTGTGTGTGTGTGTGTGTGTGTGTGTGTGTGTGTGTGTGTGTGTGACAGAGACAGAGACAGAGAGAGGGACAGACAGTGACAGACAGAAAGGGAGAGAGATGAGAAGCATCAATTCTTCATTACAGCACCTTAGTTGTTCATTGATTGCTTTCTCATACGTGCCTTGACTGGAGGGCTTCAGTAGAGCAAGTGAACCCTTGCTCAAGCCAACGACCTTGGGCTTAAGTCAGCGGTTCTCAACCTGTGGGTCGAACGACCAAAACACAGGGGTCACCTAAAGCCATTGGAAATACATATTTTATTTAAAAATGTATTGTAAAATAAATATGTATTTTCTTTTTTAAATTTTTTTTATTTTTATTTTATTTATTCATTTTAGAAAAGAGAGAGAGGGGGGGAGAGAGAGAGGGAGATAGAGAGAGAAGGGAGGAGGAGCAGGAAGCATCAACTCCCATATGTGCCTTGACCAGGCAAGCCCAGGGTTTCAAACCGGCGACCTCAGCATTTCCAGGTCAACACTTTATCCACTGCGCCACCACAGGTCAGGCCTAAATATGTATTTTCATTGATTGCTTTAGGCGACCCCTGTGTTTTGGTCTTTCAATCCCCGCCAGGATCGCGACCCACAGGTTGAGAACCGCTGGCTTAAGTCAACAACTTTTGGACTCAAGCCAGGGACCATGGGGTCATGTCTATGATCCCACACTCAAGCCAGTGACCCTGTGCTCAAACTGGCCAGCCCACTCTCAAGCCGGCGACCTTGGGGCTTTGAACCTGGGTCCTCAGAGTCCCAGTGTGATACTCTATCCACTCCACCCACCTGATTGGCTGGGTTTTTTTTTTCTCTTACCATTCTTAAACTAACTGAAACAATTACTAGAAGTTGTACTTAGCAAAGCAGGACAATATAAATCAAAGAGGAAGGTGTGGGGTAAAAAAGATAAGAGAGTTAAAAACAGTCAAATATGTTATAAAGAATAAATGTTTTAATTATAATATTAAAATATCTGATGAATAAATCTCAGATTATCTGAACATGGCACCTGAAAACAGACCAAGAATTATCATCAGCAGTTCTCAAAAATATTATTCTTTGATTTTCATGACTCTCCTCCAACTCCCCAGAATGACCGACTCTTGGGCACTGGCACACGTTGCCACCGTTCACCATCACTAGTGGACATCTGTGTGCTTGCTGGCCTGCCTCTGGTCCTCCCCTTGGCATAGCAGAGGAAGTCAAAGCAAGGAGCAGGGCTTTGGCACGAAGGATCAAGATATCCCAGTGCTGGAGATCCGAGCAGTGACTTAGACAAGCTGTTTGGTCTGGTCAAGCCAGTGAACCCCGCTTTTTCTCTGATGTGGAACGGAGAAAATAATAGTGTTCATAGTAAAGAAGATAGGCTATATAGAACACTTCCTAATATCTCATGCTGGTCAATGAAGAGAGGATAAATGAGTTTCACCCACAGTTTATGGTGATGGCAGTTGTCTGCATGAGCTCGATATCTCTGTTTCAGACTTCCGTGGAATAGTATATTTTTTCATAATTCATTGGACATTGTTTTTCTTAGTTCAATATTCAAACAGATTTTGCTTTGCCTCAATAGTTTTCTGTGTGTTGATAATAATACTGTTTCTATTGTAATACCTAGTCAATCATCATTCTTTTAACCTATCAATGTTATCCTTAGTGAATGCAATCTCTATTTGGTAAATACACACACGCATGCATGCACGCACACGCTCACACACACACACACACACACACAAATGAAAACAGACAAAGGAAATGTGGGAATTTAAAATCAGGGTAAGTTTTGTCCTTTTGGGAAGAAGGTACAGACACCAATTAACTCTAGATATTGATTTAAAAAGAAAAAAAACAACCACTGAGAGTAAATGTGTGCGATGGAAACTGTGAACTCCTACATAGGACAAAGAACTCGCCCAGACACTGTGCTAAGGGGTTTGACCACATTGTAGCCTGGTTTCGATTTGCACTAGGTGTGTCCTTAAAGGTGACCAAGCTTTGAGGTTGAGTCTGCTAAAAAAAACAAAACAAAAAAAAAAACCCACAATGCTGCCAAACCACAACCAGCTCATGGTCCCAACCCGTATTGCCAGAGCATTTTCGGTAATTTTACTTACTCCCCTACTGTAATAGTCCATTTCTCTATAGCCTCCTATTCCCCCTTTGTTCCCTCTCTACTACTCTCCCTTTAAAATCCTTTAAAATTTCTTTTCCATTACAGGTGACATATACTATTAGCTTCAGGTATACAATATAGTGAGTAAACACAGCTCTACCTATGAAATGGCCGCCCTGTTACGCCCAGTGCGCGCCTGGCCCCACACCTAGTCATTGCACCAGTGTTGACTTCATTCCCCGTGCTGAGCTTCACATGCCCGTCACTCCGCTTTGTCTTGTTGCAGCTGAGCTCGGTCTATTACACTGGCGTCGCTCTCTCTACTGCAGTAGCCTAAAAAAATATATATATGTCTGGTGGCCTTTGACCAGAGTCTGGCTCGGTTTTTCTTTGACAGTGTTAAAAGGTTTTAGGTAAGACATTAGAATGGTAAAAGTAAAAGGTATCATTTCTGAGCCTGAGGAGACCTCAAAAAAAGGTCTCCTTGAGATGGAGACATTTCAGCCAAAAAGCTGAAGAGTGAGGGCGAGGCAACCTGACCAAAGCCGGGGAGAGAGCGCTTCGGGCAGAGGTCGCAGGACATGCAAAGGCCCCGAGCTGGCTAAGTGCTTAGCAGTTAGGAGCTGCAGATAGAAGATAAGTGTGAAAACAGTGAAAAGTGAGCAAGAGGCAAAGTGGGTTGAGGTGAGGCTGGGGAAGGAAGCAGAATGATTAAGGATCCCTGGACTGCTTGATTTTGGGGTGGGGATATCCACATTTTTGCCTAGAGTTCTACAATAATTCTGAATGGTTTATAACTCGGCTGTGTCCTCGTGTCTCTTTCCAGGCGGGGAGCTTGGAGAAGGCAAGGACTGTGTCCCGCCATTGATCCTTCCCCAGCAGTTCACGGAGGAGCCAGTCCATAGCAGTTGCTCAATAAATGGATGGCTGTCAATTCCCTGTTTGGGATTTTTAGGCTATATATGAATCAATAAAGAAATTATTCCTTAGTCAATAGGATTTTCTTTATATTTATTTATTTATTTGGTAGACAAAATCATTGAAAGCATTATGTTTTTGTGGGGGAAATAAAAACAATAAGAAGAAACAGACCACTGGAGCTTTGGTAGGTTGTCTCACTACATCTATAAACGAGTAAGGGTTCGAACGAAGGAGGAGTCGTCGTTTTGCTGGTTATCTCACATAAAGCCAACCAGAGGACACTTCTGGGTGTAGAGAGCAATGGAGGCGTCTTGATTTAAAAACTTTCCCACACCCTCCCCAACGGGAAATGCATAACAAGGAGAGCTAATAAAATCTCACATGGTCATACCTTCAGCATGACAAGGAGGCAGACCCCGGGGCCTTCCCCTGCCCAGAAGGGAAAGGGTGAATCCCAGCAGAGTCCCCGCCTGTGACAGAGAGAGAAAGAGAGAGAGAGAGAGAGAGAGAGAGAGAGAGAGGAGGAGGAGTGGAAGCTTCCGGGAGCTGGGAGGGCATCCGAGAACCCAGACAGAGTGCAAACAAATTAACCCCAGACACAGAAAGGCCAACTTTAAAGGCTAAAATGCAGAACACAGGCTGCAACGTGGAAATTCGTGGGACTGGTAGAGGAAAGGTTTTGAATGTGTGAGGGATGGGAAGGCAGAATTTGAGCCGCATTACTTCTGGGGAGATACAGATTTATAGGGAAAGGGGAGACCCCTTGGCGACAAATTAATGACAGAAATATGTAGGAAGGATCAAGAAATTTTCAAGGAAATAACCCCTTTTTTCTCTACCTCCCACCCTCACGAAAATCATTCTTTAAAAATACTTCATGGCGGAGGGGAGAAACGACATAAAGGGGAGCTCTTAAACTAGGAATCCAGTTTGTGAAAGAACTAGGAATCCGGAAACGCAGACCATATCCATATCCATTGCCGTAAAAATGAGAATCAATGCATTTCTGCTGAGGGAAACTCTTAACAGAAAATTCAACCAGAAAGCAGAAGAAAACTCTAAAACAACTGTAAAGAAACACGCTAAAGTGAGTTAACTTCAGGGTACACAATGATATCTTGAATAAGAAATATAAAAGTTAAGACCAGAAGTATAGCAACAAACAAACAAACAAAAACAAAATTAACTCCCCTTCTGCCAACTAGGAAGAAATAAACCGAGTGAAAGTTGATTGGAAAAGACAGGAAAATGCCTGACCTGTGGTGGCGCAGTGGATAAAGTGTCGACCTGGAAATGCTGAGGTCGCCGGTTCGAAACCCTGGGCTTGCCTGGTCAAGGCACATATGGGAGTTGATGCTTCCAGCTCCTCCCCCCTCTCTCTCTCCTCTCTCTCTCTCTCTCTCTCTCTCTCTCTCTGTCTCTCTCTCTCCTCTCTAAAATGAATAAATAAAAAAAAATACAGTTAAAAAGAAAGACAGGAAAAAGAAAAAAAATTATATCAGTAATGAAGACTTAATTACAAAGTACTCAAGAGAATGATAAAGTAAAATAAAATTTAATAAAGATTACTTTAAAAATTAGATAAATAATCAGAAGACTAAAAATGAAATAAGGAATAAAGTAGAAAGAATCAGAGGAAGAATGGTTGAAACACAAACAGTGGCAATAGAGGTTCGACATACCTGTGACTAGCAACCCTGAGGTAGGGGGAATAAAAACAACGGAACAGAATTAATATTTATTTACATCTGGGCCAGAAAAATCCCAGAAGTAAGTAAGAGCTGAATCTACACATAGATAGGGTGGGAGGTACTGGGAAAATTGACCTGGAATGATCAGTTCAGAGCCACGAGCTAGTAAAACACATACACTTCAAAGAAATAGGAGAAAGACCTTCAGGCAAGCCAGGTGAGAAGATGGAATAATCTAGAAAGGTAAGAGGACTCTATTGACATCAAACTCCTTAAAAAAAAACATACAAAGCACAGTAATGCTGAATCAGCATTTTCTTTTAGAACATTAACTTCATTCAACCAAACTGTAAGATGAAACATTTTGGCAAAAGAGCTGTTAAAAACAAAATGTGTAGACGTTGCCTGTTCTGATAAAGAAGAAAGGATGCAACTTTAATGCAAGGAGATTTCTGCTCTCCGAATGGTGACCAGTTTTCCAGACTTACCACTACATACAGCTGAAGACCCTGAACATTATACAGAAGAATTCAGTCATCTGTAGAGAAGAAAGTAGACATTCTGGGGATCTTGGGACCCAGGAAATGACATGGTGAATTTCCTGGTTACCTTGTTGCCACATACATCGGGTCCTGGAGAGACCAACAAGCCAGAAAAGCAGACAATCGTATTCCAAAGAAAAGCTTGCTTTTTCTAGCCAAAGGACCTTGAACACGAGAGCCTGTCAAGACAAAAAACTTTTAGACAAGAACTTCTCTACTCAGAATAAATTATAGCGGGAAGAAATGCAGCTTCCTCTCTACCTCCAAAAGAAAATTAATCTTGTAAGTTCCAGCTATTGAGGGAAACTGGGTGACTGAAAGTCACAGATCAAGGTCTGGTAGGGTTTGGTTTCTAGTATTAAGGCTTCAACATGAGTTTGCTGGGGAAGGGGAGAGAGGACACAATTCAGTCCGTGGCAGGACATATTTATCGTTTCATCACCTGACTGAGGTGGGTTCCATGAGGCCAAGGACCTGCCTGTGCTCTGTTCACTGCTCTCTTCCTACTGCCTCAAATGTGGCCAGACAGAACTGTTAACTCAACGAAAAATCATGAATTAATAAATGCATTGAAAAAAATAGCTGGATGACTTTGGTGTGTCCTCACTAATCTTCCCTCTTCTTATTTATAAAATGAGGATAATAAATGCGATAATGGATGCAAAGTGTTTCGATGGTGCCTGGCATGGAGTAAGAGCCCAATATAGATTAGTTACTGTTGTTGTCATTGATATTATTATGCTGAGGTCAATCCTCAGCTGCATTCTCCCTTCCAGAACTAGGCAAGACTATATGGAGGAGACAGGAGCAGGCCGGAAGCCGCACCTTGGAATTGCTCTGACAAGATGTCACATATAGGTGTTATTGGTTCAGTTTGTGCTTCGATTTGAAATTTGAGATGTTCCCCTGGCCCGGGAACAAAGAGACTCATGTCCTTGGTTTTATAGTCTAGGTGGACAGTGAATATCCTGTCTCAGGGTTTGCAGTGTTGCCATTATCTGACCTGTACCCACGGGGCCATTTCCGTGCCGTTTCGGGAATCTCTATTTGCACTTGTAGGGGTGGCCTCTCTCTTTAGCAACCCAGCAGCTCCACCTCAACCGGGAAGACCTGGGTAGATCTGGTCCCACTACAAGGTCTCCAGCCACTGCCCTGGGGGGCACAGGCCCCACGGAGGTGTGTGTCCACCTCCCAGACTGAGCTGGCTGCTTCTCACGCTTTTCTTTATCTCTGGGAAAAGAGAGCATCACCATATCTTCCTGTCCCTCTTGCATGATCCCCGATCCTCCCTGGCCCACACAAACACATCCCAGATCCACGGTCAGAAATGAGCCCGGGCTGAGTTTCCACTCTGAGCTTTTGTCTTGGGGAGAACTGATCATTGTTGGAGAGAAGGGTGTTTGTGCATGAGGCCCATCATTCTTAAAGAACTCAGCAACGGTCCCCTAATGCTGGGCTGTAGAGTGGAGGTCGTCACCAGCAGCAGTTGACCAAAAACGTTCTAGAGCATTCAGGTGCATTATGCTTCTCTATTTCAATCAGCTAACCCAAAGGGCATTGCCTACTTCCCAGTATAGAAGGCAACTATGGGGGCACAGACTCCTGGCCCCATGCCTGGCCTGGCCACCCAGACAGACGTGTGATGTTCTTGGGCTTCAGATCTTGATGCTTCCTTGACAGCCTGCTCACCTGTCTCACATTTTCATTTGGGGAACAGGAATTTTGATAAGGCAACAGTTATCTTCTGATGACAATTGCCTCGAGGAATGACAAACCTTGAGGAGTTTCTTCAAACATAAACAAAACACAACTAAAAGTTCATCTGATGGCCTTGCTGTTGCTTCACACTGCCAGAAGGTGGGGCTGCATCAATTTTTCTGTCCCTTTGCTAACTACAGACGTGGTAGGGAACCCCTGTGTTGTATGGTGGGTTTCTTCCACAAAAGAATGATTTCAGTCTGGGCTTTATTTTTGCTCTCTTTTCCCTTCCTTCCTTCCTTCCTTCCTTCCTTCCTTCCTTCCTTCCTTCCTTCCTTCCTTCCTTCCTTCCTTCCCTCCCTCCCTCCCTCCCTCCCTCCCTCCCTCCCTCCCTCCCTCCCTCCTTCCTTCCTTCCTTCCTTCCTTCCTTCCTTCTTTCCTTCCTTCCTTCTTTCTTTCTTTCTCTCTTTCTCTCTTCCTTCCCCCCTCCCTCCGTCCTTTCCTTCCTTCTTTCTTTTTTTGTCACTGCTTTATTTTTAGAAAACTATTGAGAGAACTCCTCCCCCCCTTTAAAAAATATACGTACTGACCACTCCTTAACTTTGGCTTTGAGAATGAAGGGGATAGAAGCCATGGCCCTTCTGCTAGGTTGTCCCTTCCTCCCGAAAAACAAAAGTTTAATGACACCTCCCACACTTGCCAAGTAGAGCCTCATTTGGGCCGCGGATGGCTTCAGAAAAAAGAGGGACACTGGATAATAAGGAGTGAGTCTCTGTTCTCAAGAACCAGTTTGGGACCTTATTATCATGCCACAGGAGGCAATGTCACAAGAGGGACTGAGTGAAGCTCAGGCCTCTGTGAGTGGTTAAAGGGGAGAAGAGATCTTTTGAAGAATGAGCTGGAAGAGGTAGGAAATAAGCAAGAACTGAAGAGAAATGCCATTTTTTTTAAGGCTTTCTAATTTACTGTATTCATCTTCTGAAATGCTGTATTGTATATTTTTATTTTCTTTGTTAACGGCCTAATTTTCCCCGTCACTCAATTCCTCTGCCCTAGTTTAAAGAAGACAACAACGGATTGGAATCTAGCTCAGTGATAATTTCCATGACAATACAAGTTTCCAAATCGGGCTCACAGCTGGGCAGAACCGCATGGCGGCTCCTGAAGGATCGACCTCACGGAGCAGCTTCTGCCAAATGCTCACCTGGTTTCCGGGGGCACAGCACACAGAGCACCCTTGTCAGCGGAGGGGAGCACGTGTGAGGGGTCTGGCTGGGTGGCTGGGCCAGCCCCTGTCAGACGTCTTAGCAGCACAAGGAACTTACAGATCTTACTGTGTGATTCAGTTCCTGGTGGAGGCTCATGGCAAATGGTCTGACTGTGGTTAAATCTTGCTTGTCTTGGAACCACACTTAGGTGATAACCAGTTTTCCCTGAACGGAAATTGCCAGTTCCCTTTGTTCTTGTTTTCTATTTAAGACACTCTGGAGTCTCTCACTGCCAGTCATGCTGTGGGTTTGCGTCGTTATGTGTAAGATAGTCACGGGCTAGAGACACCTGCCTTGTGTATCTTGGTTTGTGGACTAGCTTAGGGAAGGTTCTTTTGGGCTCAATTCAATACCCTGAGTTCTGAGCCATTTTGTGGCTTTCCGGAGAGGTCAGTGGTGTTGCCATGAACGCTAAACCCTGGGAAGGTCGGATCTAATTAAATCCCCGCAGGCCTGGTTTCCCACCAGGCTCCAAACAAGCCGGTCTGAGAGATAAGAGCATCCTCTAGCCCTGAATTTTACAGACATCCCTATCCAGCTCTCTGTTTCCGCAGAGGCGATTGAGGTTGGCCAGCTGGCTGACGCACCTTCTTCCAACAGTTCTGGGAGGGCCGCCCGCCCTGCTTTGTCGTTTGTGCCACCGTCTTCTCGCAAAGCGGGCGCAGCGTGGGCACGTGCCAGCTCCTGACTTTCTTGCTAGACAACCAAAAAAGGCAGTGTGGTAGGTAAGTCATCCTCGCTACCACTCCCATCTCAAATTTCTTCACTACCCTGCGTTTCGCCTGTGAAATGGGAGTAATCAGACTCTCTGCAGTTAGCACCGTGCTGGGCACATAGTGAGAACTCAGTGCACACCAGACATTATTCTCCTGCATCAACAGATTAAAAACATGGAAAAGCTGGGGCTTTAGAAATAATCTAGTTTACTGACCGGGTGTTGGTGCAGGGGATAGATATAATCTATTGTAGTCATTTTAAAAAAAATATCTTAAAACCAGGGAGAATGGAATTGTACGTAAAAAGCTAAAACTGTGAAATAGATCCAAGAGGGCTTTCCTTCTCTTCCCTCTCCCCCCGAATACCCTGGACAGGGCTCCAGAGCACTAGGAATTCTGAGGTTTATTCTCTGACAACCACTCAACCAATCCAGTGTCACCGTTTTAAATAACAGACCCAGAGAAGGCAGGAAACGTGTGTACGGTCATAGAGGGAGACCTAGTCAGACTCGCATGGTCTTCATTACATACCCTTGAGCTAGACACTGGAAATAAACATGAAATAGATAGATTGTCACCTACTCTGTTTTTTTTGAAGCTAAAATCAGGGCTGGTGATCGTATAATAAGCAACATATTTTGATTTAAAATTGTCCTGGGAAATTAGAGATGTTTGTCAGAGTAAAGCTGTGGTTGACTGTGAGTGTGTGTGTGTGTGTGTGTGTGTGTGTGTGTGTGTGTGTGTGTCTATGTAGTATATGCACTAGGAGCTGAGACCAGCTATCCTCATAAAAGATGACTAAGACATCCTTGGCTTGGAACCCAATGTGTGGTCCAGACAGTATTCTAAGATTCAGAAAGTGGTAGGAATCTGGAAAGGCTGGGGCACAGGGGGCATGCTCCATGAAAGGCAGAGAACCTAAGGTAGCCCTTGAAGGAAGGCGAGAACACTGGCAAGCGGATAGAGAGAGAGAGAAGGAACTCTATGGGAAAACACAATCTATGTGGAAAGTTGAAGGACGTTGAGGGAACAACTGGCATGGTAGGAGATGAGGACTCTACTAGAGAAGTTGAGGTCCTTAACATTGGAGATGCTGGGAAAGGTGGGAAGATGAATTAAGTCGTAAGGTAGGATGAAGGAAAGAGTCAGAGAAACCAGGAGGGGACCAGCTACATTCGCTGAGACACGACCTCACAGAGGACTGGACTTGGGGGTGGCAATGAGACCACAAGGAAGGGAGGGTGTGAAGAACTACACGGAGGCAGAAACAGAAAACGTCAGTGACTCAGCAGATGCTGTGGGCGTGAGGAGGGACGAGCTAAGAATGAGGGCAGTGTGTGAAACTTGCTTTGCAGCCGCATGATGAAAACGGAGGTTTGTAAAGAGAAGTGTCCGGCAGGGCCCAGGGGGACTTTGGGCTGGTGGAATGTGTAGGGACGGTGGGATATTAGGTAGACCTGAAGGGGTATATAGAGTGGTGGTTAAGGCCATGGGGTTGGGAGACTGGCTCCAGGGTTCTATTCCTTTCGCCACTTCTAGCAGTGTGACTTTGGGCAAGTTACTTAAATTCTCTTAAATGTCTGATGATCGTGAAGATGAACCAAGAGTAAGTATATAAAGTACACAGTACAGTGATTGACACTTAGTGAGGACATGCTCTCTGTTTTCTGTCTGTCTGTCTGTCTGTCTGTCTCTCTCTCTCTCTCTTTCTCTGTTAATCTTGGAAGCAAGAAGTGAAGCATTCAAATTTAGCAAAGAATAAGATACAGGTATTTAAGTCATTTTAGAAGTGATCACTGAAGATGTTAGTTATATCTTGAATAGAAGAGCGAGGGGCGGGGTGTAAACTGCTGCTCATGATCGTCGAAGGTCACACAGGAGACTTGGCAGAGAAGACTCTCTGGACCAAGCCACGCAGTTTAGTATTAAGGTGTTTGGACTCTAAATCTCACTGGGGAATCCTAGCACTGAGGGGCCAAGACAGACAACACGCGCGAGAAGTTGTGAGTCTGGCCCATCTGACGCCAAGGGTAAGGCAAGGTTACCCATCACATCGGCCTTTTCCCTGCATCCTGTTCTCTGGTCCTGAGCCTCTCCTTGAGTTCTTGCCACTCAAACAGTAACAAAAAGCAAGGGAGGAGGACAAACCCCAGGGCAGAGTTTACCCCGAACACCCAACCCTGCGAAGGAAGCCAGTGCTCCTGTTACTGTGACTGCCATTTGAAATTAGATGGAGGGCGGAGAGGGCGAGGAGGGGGAGTGGAGAGATGGAGGGGGAACAATTTCATAAAGTTAAGACTTAAAAAGCTCTCTTATTTTCTTTAAAAGGCTCTCCTGTGCTCAGTGACATTAAACCAAATTGTGTCTTGCGATTCAGAGCCCCCATCGGGGCAAGGTGACGTGGTACAGGTGGAGGAAGTTAGCCCCTCCAAGGAGCTCCTGTCAGCAATAAGAGCCAGGAGCCAGAAGAGAGGGTGCTGCAGCGTGCAGATACAGGAACACGCTACCTTGCGGACCAGGAGAGGAAGAGAGACAACAGCAGGCCCGGGAGAAGGTGAACAGGGAACGCCGGAGCTGAGGGGGAAACCGGAGAGAGGCCCGTTTGCCAGAGAAGGACCACGCTTCCAAGGGCCATCCCTTCTCTGACCTGCACTCAACGTCGGTCTCGCTTGAGTTTAGGGCTGGACCCCTTCCCAGAGCTCCGTGGGCCCAGCTGCAGCTCCCAGGACCACTGTCTTGCATCTGGAGCTGGCTGACCCAAGGCAAAAAAAAAAAAAAAGCTGATGGTTTGGGTGTGAGCGTTAGGGACCAGGGCTAGCAGACACCAGGTTCACATTCCCAGCCATTTCCTCAGGTTACCAGCACCTGTACTCACTCTGGTTCAGACCCCACCGTGTGGGCCAGGCACACCCCCTCCACCTGTCACCGCACCCAAATGGCCCTTATTAATGTCATGGTCTTCACCATTTTGGTATTGGCCAGTTATTTTGCTATTAAAAAAATGACAATAGTTATAATAAAAACAACAACAACAAAACTATGACTGTTTGAGTATGATTTAGACACACACACACACACACACACACACACACACACACACACACACACAAAACCCTTTACAAGTGATTTAGCCTGTGATTTTTCTTTATGTCGGCTCCAAGTCTCTTTCCAGGTCTAAAGCGTGTGGCGCTTTGGTCCACAAAAGGCAGCATCCCTGGCCGGGAGTCTGAAAGCCCAGTTTCTGATCCCAGCCACACCTTTCTCTCCCTGTGACCTCGGGCAGGTAACAACACTGATCGCCGTTTTCTGCATTACCAGTGGGGGGATGGCAACTGTTCCATGTTTTTCCCGGTCTGTGGGGAGGAGCACAGGGTGGTGAGGACACTGGCCCCTGAGCGCCCTTATCAGGAGTGCACAGCACACACGTGGTCCTTCATTGCTTTTCATCACTGAAATGTTGCTACTTCTTGCTCTGTTCGCAATCATTAGTGTTAGGTGTTGCAACCAAGCTTCCACCTGAAAGGCCACGCTTGGCAAGTGTGCAAAATAACATTTATGAGGTTAATAACAGAGTTGAATTACTTCCTTCCGGATAAGACAGCTTTTACTAGAAACGTTCAGAGGATTTTTTTTTGGCAGATAAAATATATTATGCTCACTTTGTTAAAGATGGCGCTGCCCATGTGGAAGCCTGTCTCCCAGGTGATGATATTAGTTGCCCTTATGCTTGGAATGGGTGTAATTATATTAATGTGTGTTGGGGGTGGGCTGTGGGCAGGCAGGATCCTTGTAGCCTGGGGCTTGGTTTTAGGACTAAGCCTTTCCCAGCCTTTTTGATGTGGGGTGGACATTGTATCAGAGACTTCCCTGTTTTGTATATTGGATGAAAGGTTTTGATTTCTGCACTATGAAGTGGGGCACACGGGAGCTTGCTCTCTCAGATCCTGAGATTAGCATTAGAGGAGAGAGCAGAGAGGAGAGCAGAGAGAGGCCACGTGGAGGAGGCCAGGAGAAGCAGCCAAGATGGCGGAGTGCTGAAGGAAAAGCCAGTTTGTGCAGAGTTTGTGCAGGGAGAAGGAAGGAGATGGGGAACAGAGGTAAAAAAGTCTGGTGAGCTAGAAACCTTTGATTCTAGGAAACTCGGAAAAGTCAGTAGCTTTGTGAGCACTGAATGAGTGGGTTTTGGAGCCCAGTGTGTGTTTTTACTTGCCCGCTGGGTGCAAGCTAGGATTAAAAATGATGGCCCACCAGTTTTTGGCTCCGTTGTTTCTTTACCAACTGTCTGAATCCAATGTGAACCTGCATGGGCTGGGTTGCTGTGATGGTGACCGTGGATACTGGCTTTACAGGATTCTAACAGCAAAGGTGTGTTTCTTGCTCACGTTACATGCTCATCACGGGGCTTGGCGGGGCTTGCCCCTGTAACTAGATATTCAGCCTGGAAGTGACATATCTCTCTCCCCTTGTTGACCAGAACTGACTGTATGACCCTCCTCCAATCCCATGGAGCCAGGAAGTGCCATGGTACTATGGAAATCCAGAGACCCCCACGGGGACCCTCCGTGGACCCATGCATTTTTGGCCCTTTGACTCTGGGTGTGGTGATTGAGTCACCCATCAGTCATTCTGTGTAACAAGCCTTCTTTGAGCACCTGCTGCATGTCAGGAACGGTGCCCGCCCATGGCGGGGGGTGCAAAGTCATGGAGAAGTTCTCTGCTCTCAGCGAGTGCCACATGAGAGATACACCCTGGATGTTATGTGAGCTTCAGTGGGCCACTTCTCCCGCCTGAGGACAGAGGGATGGATTCCTGGCAAGGGTCCTACCGGCACCATCAGTCATGGGGAAGGAAGGTGTTCCCAGCCGTCGGGGCAGCCTGAACTGAGATGGGCGAGAACCGCAACGCACCTGCAGGCCTTTGGAGAGGACACTGAGCCTGGAGCGTCCGCCTTGGGGCGGGGGAACCTGGCTGGCTGGCGTTCCGGTTAAGAGGTAGAGATAGCATCCAGGGAGGAGAGAGGCCTGTGACAGCACAGTGACACAAAGACGGGGGGCAACCTTCCGGTTCTAGAACGATGGGACGCTGGCCTTCAGCTCCCAGCTGCCCAGCAGCGGCAGAGCAGGGAGGGAGCCCCGTACCCAGTACCCAGCAGGCGAGAACTACATGATGCGTGCCACTGCTGAGAAGCCAGACTTCTTGGGTTTACGCCCAGTTTCCCCACTTCGTGGCTGTGTTACCCTGGGCCGGAGACTTGTCTTCTCTGTGCTTTACTTTTCCCATCTTCAAAATGGGAATAATATTAGACAAGGCATACCTAGGGGATGAGAAGAGCTGCTGTGTATAAAGAAGGCAGGACCAGGGCCGCGGCGTGTGGCCAGTGCCGCGGAGGGTGGACCGTGCCTCCCGCGTCCCCGGGGGGGGGGGGGGGGTTCCTGCCTCTCCCAGCCGGGCAGGGCCTGTTCTGCCAGCAGAAATGTCAACATGGGCGGCTTCTGTCTGCCGTCCCTACGGACAAAGGACAAAGGACGCTTTGCGCCCAGCGGGGTGGGGTGCTGAGCAGTGTCCTCCTCTGTTTGCTTCGTAGAGGCCTCCCTTCTCCGGCTGGCAATGGGCAGCTCTGAGCGGCAGGCCGGTTTCTGCTGAGTCACCACCGCCCGGCCCTCCAGGCTGGGGTCAGCCCCAGGCTCGGGAGGAGGAGCCTGCTCCCCTGGGCTATTTCTGCTGAGGGGGAAGCAACAGCATTTTATTGTGTGTGTGTGGGGGTGGGGGGGATCAAAAAGCCTTCCGTAGAAACAACAGAGTTGTTTTTATGGGCACGAAGGGCTGTCTGCCAAAGCCCGGCCTGCCAAATCATGCCCCCGGAGAGGGACTGCTGTCCTTGGGCTTTCTGCCACGAATCTGCATTTGTGGAAGGGAGCAGGAAGCAGCAGCCCGGGAGGGCCTGGGTTCCGACTTTATTTTTACTGCTTAAGAGAGATGCGCCCACCCGGTGAGGCTTCAAAGGCTCCGGATTCCACCTCCACAGCCCCACGCCTGGGTGACAATAATCGCTGACCCTGGGTGTGTGCCACATTCCTTGGTGTCTCTCACTCAGTCCTGACTGACCTGGGACCGAGGCTGTCTTCTTAGTGCTCTTTAACCCCTGAGGACACTGACTCCCGGGGAGGTCCAGCCACTGGTGTGAGGTCCCACAGAGGTGGGGGTGAAGCGGACCATCGGTAGCCAGTCTCTGGACTGGGTACACCAGGCAGAAGGCTGTGGAGACGGATGGGGACATGGGCATCAGCAGGTGTGCAAGAAGTGCCCCCTGGTTGATATTATTACATCAGTTATTCCTTTAGCACTGATGTGAGTATGGGCTCCTTTAAAAAAAAACAGAACACAGCGATGCTGGTCCCCTAGACTGTTTTCAGTCCCGAACAAGGCGAAGACTTGTCTGGCTTCTGCACACACACATGATCATGACGTGAGGGTCTGTGGGCAGAGACCACAGGCACGGATGATGAAACGCCCAGCTGCACACTTTGATCCCGGTTATATCTGTTTTGGAGCCATCTTGGGCTGACCTTGTTTTAAGTGGCGTGACCTTCAGTCCGCATGTCCTTATTTCGTGGTTCAGGGCTCAAGTGTGTAGGTGGCAGAAATTGCACAGATTCCAGACGGGCTTACTCCATTGAAAAGGCCACCGACAGGTGGGTCACACTGCCTTTTTTTTTTTTAACCCTGTGTGGGACAGATACACATTACTCCGGAGCCAGCCAGGATTTTCCTAAACTGGTGCGGAACTGAGCTGTTTTGCCCGATGATCCCTGGGGTTTCCTGGTGTTGCTTTTTAAGAGTTTCCAAGAAGGCAGCTCCCCTGAACTAGTGCCAGCTGCTGACGTGTGGGCACATTCTTCACCTGGCCACTGTTAAAATCAAATCACCGAGGCCTGTCACCACACAAAGTTAATAATAATAAAAAAAAAAGAAATGTAAATGACCCAGTTTCTGCAATGTGTGTCATTTTGGGCTCCTCCTACCCCCAGAAAGCACTGAAGGCTCCCAGGAGGATGACATCAGCTTGCTCTGCAAGCAACAAGGAGATGGGTTGGCAGAGCCAGCTGCTAGGAGCCTGGGACCCGCCTGCCGTTTGGGGCTCACTGTCCCTGTCGAAACCATTCATCTTCAACTCACGGCTGCGCGCCATCTCGGGGGTTGAGTTTTCTTGTTCTGTTTTGTTAGGCGTGACATTCAAGATGCCTTCACAGGAATCTGTGTCAGGGAAGGACATGCTACGTGAATTATGTCCTCCCGAAGTCACCATCTGGCCAATCTTCACCTTGCTGCCGGAAATACCGAGGATATCCGTCCGCACAGATGCGGGGCCAGCTCCCCGCCCACAAGCCACCGCAGTCGTAAACCAAGTGTAATTGGCGCACCTGCTGCCCCCCTCAGAGTCGGTCTCACCGTGCCCGGAGCTGGGCGGCTGACTTTCCTTTTGAGATGCAGGGTTTGCTTCTGTTTTCTTCCCTTTGGGGGGGGGGGGGGGAACGTGTGCAGCTTGAATCGGCCCCCAGCAAACGGGGCGGTAATTAAGTCACCATCACAGGGCTAGTGAAATGGGAGTGCTCTTGTGTGTTCAAGACGCTCCGCCGCATGCAAACAATGAAGACGGGGAGCAGCTTTCTGCGGCTGGGAGAGCCCATTGTCCTGGGCGTGGACTCTGCCCTACTGTTGGCGCTTACCGGCTTCCGAGGGCCAGGCCCAGCCACTGGTCTCCTAGTAGTTTTGCGCCACATGGAAGAAGCTTGGAAAAATACAAGATGAAACACAAAGCAGCTTACCATGACTTCTCCACCGACAGGCTTTTACAGCCTCCCTTCTCCCTTCCCAAACCGGTCCCGCGCGGTGGGGCTTCAGTGCTGCCGGTGAGGTGATGGAGCAGGGAGGGAAGCCCCCGCTTCTGCAGAATGGAAACTCTGGGGAGCCATAAACACGCCTCGGGAGGACAGAGACCAGCGAGCGTTCGCAAGTGGGACATTGCAAAAGTGGGACATTGCAAAAGGGCTAAAAGTGATGGTGACTGCTGGTCTCAATGAGGTGGGGTGTCCCCAGGCCCCTGCAGGCTCCTCCTAGCCCCAGAGCCATGTGGAGTGTGTGGGTGCAGGAGGCAGCGAGGGTCTTGGGCTGGAGGTTCAGGGACCCGCGGGGCCAGTGACTCTTCTCCAGCGCCTTACCTCTGGACACAGTAAGCACGGGGCTCCCACAGTGACCTCGCACTGCACCGTGCAGCCCGGGACACACGGCAGCTCTGAGCTTACCCTCCCGGGTCATGTCACTTCCCCACCAAAAGAGCAAAATTGCAAGACGCAACGAAAGGTTTCAGTGTCATTAGGGCCTTTCTCCGAGCTCCACAATGAATGGCTCCCCATTGTCTGAAATTAAAGCTCTTATCATGGGCTGGAGCACCCTCTGCTAATTGGCTCCTGCTTAACAGGTTCATCTTTTATTCTGAGACACCTTCTCCTACGGCGTAAGTGCTGCCTCCAAAGTCTCTTAATAGCCGACTCTCTCCAAATCGATTCCGCTCAACACACACGCATCGGATTTCTGCTCCCATGCCAGACCCTGATCGACAGGGCATCTGACGTCCCGGGCGTCACAAGCTAGGGAGCGTTTCATAGTGTCTGAGAGGGAGGAGAAGAGTTTGAGTTTCAGTCCACACTGAGGAGCTCAGTCACCATGGGACAAATTCCTTAAACTCTCCAAACCTCCATTTAGGAAGTTCAGGGGTAGTAATACAGAGTTGCTGTAAAAGCGGAATGAGATTTTTAAAAATCTCTCTGTCTATTGATCTATCTCTATACATAACACACACACAGTTGGGGGCAAGGACAGGCAGGCACGATCAGTCTGATCCCAGGGAAAAGGTCCCCGCTGGTCACCCCCACCCCCTGAAGAGTCTAGCTGGGACACAAAATAGGTCTTTACTTTCCCGTGTGTCCCTGTCCTTCCATGCAGAATTGACCCGGAAGGGCTGCTAGGTGGCTCCCCTTCTCTTGAAAAGCCCCCTCGTCCCTTCCGCCGCAGCACCTTGTGTTTGCATAGCTGAGGAGCGGCCCGACCCTGAGGGTCCCGACTGTTCCCGTTCTCCAGCCTGGAGCACTGAGGTTGGATCCTCCAAGACCCTCCCAGCGTTAGACCCCTCAGATGCTTTGCCGTGGAGCATCCTCTGTGCAAACAGGCATCTCTCTTGGGAATTTCCTTTCTCCAATTACTGGGTTATCTCAAAGACTTCTGTTATGGACTGCAGCAGTTCACCTGCAGAAGCCCTACCTTCCGATGTGACGGTGTTTGGAGATGGGGCCCTCCGGAGGTAATGAGGGTTAGAAGAAGTCACGGGTGGATAGTAGGGATGGATCCCATGATGCACGTAGTACCCTTATATAAAAAAAGTAAGAATTAGACCAGGGGCGCGTGAGAACACACAGGAGGCAGCTGTCTGCAAACCAGGAAGAGAGTGACTCCTCACCAGGAACTGAATCTGCTGATAACTTGACATCTTGAACTCCCAGCCCTCAGAACTGCGAGAAACAATTGTCTGTGGTTTAAGCCACCAATCTCCTGTATTTTGTTGAAGCAGACCAAGAGTATATGACAACTTCCTCCCCACAGAAAGTGTTGGGAGAGAGGAAAGAGGAGTTAAAAGGTAAGGAACATTGCAGAAATGCCCATTCTTGAGAAGGGCATTGGATGGGAAGACATGTGTGCCCACCTCCTCCATGAAGCCTTCCTATACTGTCAGATTGAGTTGGCACTGACCATGCTTGCATGCAAGCTCGGCTGGCAGCCCTGCAGTGTTGAACGGCATGGGCCTGTGTGCCTGTATCCCTCTCTGTCAACTCCGCGCTCCTAGGACTGGACCTTGCCTTCTTTGTGTTCGGTCTCTGTGCACACTGCCGGCATACACATAGTAGGGCCTCCGGGAGTGCACGCTGAGTTGCACACCTAGTGTGAGGCACTGTGGGATAAGTCACACAGGAATGGTCACTTTAGGACCCAGACATCTCAGATGTAGCACAGCCTAGCAGTTAAGAGTGGGGGCCTGTATCACAATGCCTAGGATGGAATTCACCCTCTCCCGCTTAGCTGCCCAACCATGGGTAAGTTACTGGGTCTCGCTAAGTCTTACTTTCTGACTGTAAAATGCAGGTGCTAAGGATGCTTACTTACTTCATAAGGTTGCGATGTGTACCAGCTGAGATTATGCATTTGAATAGTACAGGGCCCACAGTATAAGCTTCCTATATCCCAGTTGTTCGTGTTTTTCTAGAAGGCAGGTGAAAGAGAGAGATTGCCTTGTGTTAGGATCAGGGACATGGAGGAGGAGGCTGGTCTTGAACCGACCTTAGAGGGTGGGAGTCCACAGTCCTGCGTATGTGCTCTGTGACTGCACCTGGCGCGTGTTCGCTTACTTCATTCTCAGCACATGTCTTCAGGGTCCAGGAAGGGATTGGAATCTCCTTGGGGAAGAGGAGCAGAGTGAGGCTCAGGGAAACAGCACAAACCTGCCCAAGGTCGCGCAGCTCATAAATCACAGAGCCGAGGCTTGGAGTCCAGTGCACCTGACTGCGGGGTAAGGCATGACAGGCATAGGCAAAGTCTCAGGAGTAGGAAAGCCCAAGGTCACCCAGACTCTGGTGCCAAGAGAAGATACCTGTAAGGGAAGAAAACAGAGGAGAGAAAGACAAGGCAGGGCTAGGGGTAGGGAGTGGGGTGGGGAAGGGTTCTCCAGTGTCCCCAAGAATATGAGAATGTCATTTCAGGGGCGGGTACAGGGAAGAAAGTTAAGGAAAATGGTGGAAAGGGATGTGGCTTGTGTTCTGGTGTCTTGCCTTTTGCTGAAGATCTCAGCAGTGTCACACGTCCGGGAGCAGGGGTGATAAAGAAAGAGAAGCATGGTGTTGGCCACTCTTTCCCTGTGTGGTCGGAAACAGCCATCCTTTGTCTTGTGTCCGCTGCCTGTCAGATTTCCAACTCAAATCTCAGCATCTGGGGTCCTACGAACAGTAGCCAGAGCTGCTTGGGAGGGAAATGACGCCCATGAGAATTCCCTTACAGAAGCTCCTGCTTCCTCTGAGGGTGCCCAGGCAGCGGCATGCTGTCGGCAGGCAGGCGAGGGGGCTCCCGTCCCCAGAGGCTGCGTCCAGGACTGCAGGTCAACTCTCCTCGCGCCACAGCTACTCAGCAGTGCCACCTCGTCTCCCCTCTCAAGACTTCCGTTTCAGTCGGTAAAACTGGGAGAGAACAGCACCATCTGCTCTAACTGTTCTGCTGTTCCCAAGTGAGCAAATTGTGAAAAGACCCGACTCATTCTCCGAGCACTGAAATCTGCCGTCCTGGTAACTTTCCCGCCCCTGCCCCCACCCCAAAGTAGAATTAAGTTCAATACCAGAAATCCAGGTAAGGCGCCTACACGAAGGCACTGTGCGTGCAGAAGTGTGCGGGAAAAGTCTGTTCCTAACTCTCTCCCTTGTTAACTGTAGACATGGGCAAATACACTGGGAGGCAACCATGGTCTTCCATGTGCAGGGTACTGGCCAGTTCCCTTGCCTTTGTTACTTTATACCATCTTTTAAAAAAACCAGTCTTGTCTCAGAGATTTTCAAACCAAAGCTCATCCAGAGACGTGTGCCCAGCGTGACCCAGCGACCATGTGTCACGGTCTGAGTTCTAATCGTGGCTCCAAACCTAGAAACCTTTCTTCTGCCACTTTGCCTTACAGTGAGCCAACATCCCTTCTCTCCCGCCTGCCTCCCACTCCCCATCCACATGGGGGCTTCACTGAAGACCCCCATCAGGATCTACATAAGCAGTACCTGCCGACCTATTTTCCCTCCGGCTACCAGGGTGAACCTTCTCAAACACAACTATAACGATGTCACCATTGTTTCGAGCTCTAAATTGCTTCTTGTGTCCACAAGTTAAAACCCTTTCTGATCTGACCTTTGCGAACTCCTCTCAGTGGCCCTCTGTATACTCTAGCCAAGCAAACAAGACCACAGTTAGGGCCCGGCCCATCACATCTTCTTAGGGTATCTATGTTGAAATTGCATTCTCCTCGTCATCTACCTGAGAAAAACCCTACTTGTGTCTCAACATTGAGGGTTCCCTCTCACAGGAAACCTCTCCGAGACATCAGATATCCAGTTAACCAACCTACCCCTTGGACTCCCTACTGCACTTACTTCTATTATGAGGAAGTTGATCTGATGAGGAATGATGGCCCTAGAATGAGGAGGGACAAGGGCAGGAACATCGATTACTCTACCTCTCGACGTATGTCACAGAAAAGGTGGCATTCAAGCTGGATTCTGAAGAAAGAGCTGGATGCATTTAGCGAACCCTGTCCTGAATTCTCAGCTGTCACCAAGGAGAATGTCAATATTGAAACCTGTCAAATAGGAAGAAGACAAAGCCTCTCAAACAAACCATGAATGGTGGTGTCTTTTGTTCTCTGGGTCAGGCTGCCAACCAGTGGCTAGTCCGGCGGGAAGCCAGGTGCCCCTCAGCACTTTGGCGTTTTAAGAGATCTAATGCAAGCAGCAAGTGCGGGTGAATCTGAGTCACTAAGACTCTTCTCCTCCAGAAATATCAAGTTCTAGCTATCAGGGAAGGGACTGCGGACTGCGGACTGCAGATGTTATCATTTTACTGACTAGGGACAACTTTTGTTGCCATTGGAAAATAAACACCAGCCTCCTGACTTTGCCTTGAGCAGCTCTTGGGACTCTCCTAAAACGGTGTCATCTGGGCTATACTCGCTGGGCTACCGGAAGCCCTGACTTGGCCAGTCAGAGGCAAAGAAAACAAAGAAGCAATCATTATTATTATTATAGTCTTTATCTTCATCACTAAACTCTGTATCTTTTTAAAAAAAAATTTTATTGAATTTATTGGGTTGACATATGTTAATAAAATCATATAGATTTCAGGTGTACCATTCTAAGATACATCCTCTGTATGTTGTACTGTGCATTCACCATCCAAAGTCGAGTCTTTTCCCTCACCCTTTACTCCCTTTATCCTCCCCTACCTCCCCCAGCCCCCTTCCCTCTTGTAATCACCAGACTATTGTCTGTGTCAACCAGTCGGTTCTTTTTGCTTAAATCCTTCACCCCCCCCCCAACTTTTCTCTCCTCTGACAGTGGTTTTCTATATCTATGAGTCAAGTCTTTATTTTGTTTGTTAATTTTGTTCATTAGATTCCACATCTAAGTGAAATCACATGGTATTTGTTGTTCTCTGACGGGCTTATTTCACTTAGCATGATGCTCTCCAGGTCCATACATGCTATCTCAAAAGGTAAGATTTCTTTCTTTTTATGGCTGAGTAGTATTCCATTGTGTAAATGTAACATAGCTTTTTTTTTTTTTTTTTTTTTTCATTTTTCTGAAGCTGGAAACAGGGAGAGACAGTCAGACAGACTCCCGCATGCGCCCGACCGGGATCCACCCGGCACGCCCACCAGGGGCGACGCTCTGCCCACCAGGGGGCGATGCTCTGCCCATCCTGGGCATCGCCATGTTGCGACCAGAGCCACTCTAGCGCCTGGGGCAGACAGAGGCCACAGAGCCATCCCCAGCGCCCGGGCCATCTCTGCTCCAATGGAGCCTCGGCTGCGGGAGGGGAAGAGAGAGACAGAGAGGGAAAGCGCGGCCGAGGGGTGGAGAAGCAAATGGGCGCTTCTCCTGTGTGCCCTGGCCGGGAATCGAACCCAGGTCCTCCGCACGCTAGGCCAACGCTCTACTGCTGAGCCAACCGGCCAGGGCTAACATAGCTTTTTAAAAATCATTTACTGATGAGCCCTTGTGTTGCTTCCAAAGCTTGACTATTATAAATAACACTGCAATGAACTAGGAATGCATATATTTTTTCAAATTAGTTTTTTTTTTTACTTTCTTCAGATATATTCCCAGAAGTGAAATTGTTGGGCAATAAGGCAGTTTCATTTTAAATTTTTTGAGGTAACTCCACACTGCTTTCCGCAGTGGCTGCACCAATCGGCATTCCCCAAATTAACCCCTTATCAGATGTATCACTGGCAACTATGTTCTCCCGTTCAGTGGGTTATCCTTTCATTTTGTTGTTGCTTTTCCTTCACTGTGCAAAAAATTTAGTTTGATACAGTCCCACTTGTATTTTTTTCTTTTGTTTCCCTTGCCCTAGGAGATATGTCAGAAAAATACATTGCTATGAGAAATGTCCAAGATTTTACTGCCTATTTTGTCTTCTAGGAATTTTATGGTTTTGAGTCTTACATTTAAGTCATTTTGAGTTTATTCTTATGCATGGTATAAAAAGGTAGTGTAGTTTTGTTTTGTTTTGTTTTTTTGCACATGTCTAATTTTTCCAACACCATTCATTGAATAGACTGTCTTTACCTTATTGTATGTTCTTGCTGCCTTTGTCAAATACTAATTGACCATCAAGGCAGAGGTTTATTTCTGGGCTATTTGTTTTCATTGAGCTCTATGTCTGTTTTTATGTCAGTACCATGCTGTTTTGATTACTATAGCCTTGTAGTATAGTTTGATATCAGGGAGCATGACTCCTCCAACCTTGTCCTTCTTTCTCAAGATCGCTGTTGCTATTTGGCTTCTTTTTTGTTTCAGATATATTTTGGAGTATTTGTTCTAGTTCTGTGAAATAGGCCATTGGTGTTTTAATAAGAAATGTATTGAATCTACAGATTGCTTTGGGTAATATGGACATTTTAATAATGTTAATTCTTCCTATCCATGAACACAGTATATACTTCCACTTATTTGTATCTTCTTTAATTACTTTCTTCAGTGTCTTATAATTTCCCAAGTACAGGTCTTTTACATCCTTGGTTAAATTTATCCCTAGATCGCTTGGGAGTGTTTCCTCCTCTTGAATATTTTGGCATGGCTTGAGAAGTATAGGTGTTCATTCTTTTTTAAATGTTTGGTAAAATTCACCAGAGATGCCATCCTGTCTGGGACTTTTGTTTGTTGGGGAGTTCTTTTTATTACTGCTTTAATTCCATTAGTTAAAATCAGCCTATTCAGATTTTCTAATTCTTCTTGATTTAGTTTTCAAAAACTATATGTTTCTAGAAATTTATTCATTTTGTTCAACTTGTCCAATTTGTTGGCATGTAGCTGTTCATAGCATTTTCTTATACTCCTTTGTTTTTCTTTGGTATCAGTTGTTACTTCTCCTCTTTCATTTATGATTTCATTAAGTTTATGTATCTTCTAAAAGCCTCTGTGCATTGACCGAAAACAATTTCCTCTTTGGTTCTAAGCTCAAGCATGCCAAGTAAAGACATCCTCATGGAAGACAAATCTCTATTTCCATAATTCGTATCTTAATTCTATTCAACTCATATTTTTTATTTCATTTTTTAAATTTCTATCACAAACCTCCTAATTCAGCCCCTTAATCTTAGTCTGAATGAGCACTTCTGTTATTGTGTTTTATGTATTTTGAATATACACAGTCTATAATTGTATCTTCTGCCCCTAAACAACATATCTTCTTTAAAGACTTCCATTTTTAAGGTCAACCTCTCTCTTCTCTCTTTTTATTTAAAAAGCTTCTGCTCCTTTTAGAATGTGGGTCTTGCTGGGAGGGTTATTAATTCCCTGCTGCTGAGGGTGGATTAGGCCATCTGTCATGTATCCCCACCTGATAAAGATAACAGGAGCACCAACTACCACTTATAATGGGCTTGGTACTAGTTAGGCATTGGGTAAGACTCCTGACCTGAATTCACTCATTGTTACTATGTATGACCTTGGCCGTTTAGTTTTGTTCTTGTTCTCAACTTCCAGGTGTGGGAACAGAGCTCCGAGACACGTTGACGGTCAGAAAGTGAGTGACAGAAACAGCCTGTCTCCAAAGCCAACGATCAGTGTCCCACCCAGCATTGTATCCCAAACTTTTGTTGATGTCTATTTTTATTTTTCTATCTTAAAAAAAAAAAAAATACAAAAAATAAAGAGAGAAAATGAGATCTAAGAGACAATAATACTGGACTTCCTGAAATTGTCCTTACCCTTTCTTGAGGGTCTCCCAGCAGGGGTGAAATTCCATTTCCTCAGTTAAATTCATTTGAAATCATGTTCAGGAGTTACAATTGGACAAGCGGCAGTAACCACACACGCGCCTGCTCCGGTCTTCTGTGTCCCTCTCCCATTTGCCTGGAGTGATTTGTCCTTTATAACCAGCCTCATCTGGGAACAGTGTGCATTTGTTAATTACCTTTGCAGAGCCAGCAGATGGTGCAGAAAGCCCTGTATTGTCTGTGGACCCAAGCCAAAAAAAGAGACAGGGAGAAAAGGAGAGAGGGAGGCATCTGTTTATTTGTTTAATTTCTTTGCAAGGAAATGGTGGGTATAAAAATAAAACCAGTTGTCACCAGGCATTTCAAAATAAGGGACAACGTTCACTGTCACATAACAGTCGTTGAAAAAAAATAAAATTTTCTTTCTGTCCCCAAAGCCTTGGCCACTCAAAGAAGCAGTTCAAACCAGGAGCTGACCGTGTTGGACTCAGGGAAGGGCTATTCGCCAATCTTGGGCGCTTTGCCAGATGTACCTGCCAGAGGGAAACGAAACTGACCCAGCACCGTCCCAGTCCTGCCCTGGGCAAGAAAACCCACAGGGTGAAGTGAGTCCCACACAGAGGCTCTCTCTATGTGCCCTCTCCTTGCCCAACAGCCAAAGGCTGGGTGAGTTTCAAGCTGGTAAAAGATAATCACCTCTCTCTCTTAAAATTCGGAGGCAGAACTCCAAAATGTAAGTCTGTACCTACTGTCCCTAGACCTGGAGAATATTCCAGGGAGAAGGGCCATTAAAACTATGCAGCCAAACCCCCTCATTTCAGAGAGGAAACACCTGGGGACCCAAAGCAGGGGAGCGCTGTACTCCAAGTCACCAAGCTTATTAGTGACAGAGCCGGAATCAGGAGGGAGGTGCCCACGTCTCTCACTGTGCTGCCCACGCCCCCTGCCCAGTTCTGCCCGGTGAGCGGAAGGTGGGGAGGACCAGGGACGGTCAGGGAAGACACGTTGTGGGTTACATGAGCAAAGCGTTAGAAGCGACCTTCTGTAGCAGGGAGCCAAGTGATCACGCAGATGGAGATCCGCAGGCACGAGAGAGAGAGAGAGAGAGAGAGAGAGAGAGAGAGATGAGAAAGCACGTAGAGCAGCCATTTTCCAGGGTTTCGTCTCACGGCACACGTAAACTAGTTACTAAAATTCTGTGGCACACCAAAATTCTAGTTTTTTGCTGATCTGACAAAATAATAGTTACAGTTTTGATTGATTTACCAAAATAATAACAGTATTAATAATAGTAATTATCTAACCCATTTTGCTCCAAAGTGATTTTTTAAAATATCAGGTGCCTGTCCTGTGCGTACGGATTTCTGGTACCAAGAATTAACCAATCAGACGCAACATTATTATGGGATGTGACCAATTAGATGCAACTGTATTATATGATCTATGTATTTATGGTACGAGACAGGGCATTCATACCAGACGGCTATTGTCGTATTGGCTGTTGTCATTTTTTTTTTTTTACTTGGCAATCTGAGGAGAGAGGTCGGTGACCCTGATTGAATAGCACTCAGGTGTTGCAAGTTTAAAGATCCTCATGTCACACCAGTGTGCCGCCACGCCAGGGTTGAGACTGCCACGTGGAGTGGTGAGTCCTCGGCATGGGAAACAGGGCACGAAGGCTGCTTGGAGGCTGACTGGGAGGGGCCCTGTCAGAGAGAAGATGTGGCACCAACAGACGTACGTAGGGAACTGTCATGGTTGGCCCCGTGCCCAGCACAGTGGTGACGTGAGGATAGGCTGGTAAGGGACAAGGCTGAGCGGGGCGTGTCACCTCAGAGATAGATGACAAGGGTGTGACGCAGGGGTGGGGGTGGCACTGGAGAGAAAGAGGTTTCACCTTCCCTCCCTCCGCAGGGATGCCTTTGTGCAGGGTCCCCGGTGACTTCAAGCTGGTCAGACCAGATCACTTCTTCAGCCTGACCTTTGGGACAGAGCCACCCACTTTCTTCAGACACGTGTTTCTCAGGTGCCACGACTCGACACTCTGCTGGCTTCCCTCCTTCTTCCGAAGCCTGTCCTTCTCCGGTGACCCTGCTTCCTTGGCTGTGCCTCCAAGCGGTGTGACCTCCGGCCCTCTCCAGGACCTACACCTTCATCCTGACCCTTCCTCCCAGGACTGTGAAGGTCATCTACATGCCAAACACTTCAAATTTTCTCTCTCCAGTATTCATCTTTGCTTTCCCATTCACATGCCTGTGACCAACAGATCACCATTTAAAAACTGGATGGGCCTGACCAGGCAGTGGCGCAGTAGATAGAGCATCAGACTGGGATGCGGAAAGGCCCAGGTTCAAAACCCCGAGGTCACCAGCTTGAGCACGGGCTCATCTGGTTTGAGCAGAGCTCACCAGCTTGGACCAAGGTCACTGGCTTGAGCAATGGGTTACTTGATCAAGCCCACGGTCAAGGCACATATGAGAAAGCAATCAATGAACAACTAAAGTGTCGCAATGAAAAACTGATGATTGATGCTTTTCATTTCTCTCCGTTCCTGTCTATCTCTCTCTGTCTCTGAAAAAAAAAAGAAAAGAAAAGAAAAAAAAACTGGATGGATCTCTAGGGCACAGTATTAGATCAATAAGAATCCTGAGTTCACCTGACCAGGCAGTGGCACAGTGGATAGAGAATTGGACTGGGATGCAGAGGACCCAGGTTCGAAACCTCAAGGTCACCAGCTTGAGCGTGGGCTCACCAGCTTGAGTGCAGGGTTGCTGGCTTGAGTGTGGGATCATAGACATGACCCCATGGTCTCTGGCTTGAGCCCAAAGTCACTAGCTTGAGCAAGGGGTCACTTGGTCTGCTGTAGCCCCCCAGTCAAGGCACATATGAGAAAGCAATCAATGAACAACTAAGGAGATGCAACAAAGAATTGATGCTTCTCATCTGTTGGGCAGATAAAATATATTATGCTCACTTTGTTAAAGATGGTGCTGCCCACGTGGAGGCCATCATCCAGGTGATATTAATGTGTGTTGGGGATGGGCTGTGGGCAGGCAGAATCCTTGTAGCCTGGGGCTTGGTTTTGGGATTAAGCCTTTCCCATCCTTTTTGATGTGGGGTGGCACAATCCCATCATGCCTCAGATAAGTGACTTTGTATTAGAGACTTTCCTATTTTGTATATTGGATTAAAGGTTTGGATTTCTACACTATAAAATGGGGGCAGAATGGGAGCTTGCTCTCTTGGTTCCTGAGATTATCATTGGAGGAGAGAGCAGAGAGGAAAGGGGAGAGAGGCCACGTGGAGGAGGCCAGGAGAAGCAGCCAAGATGGCGAGTGTTGAGTGAGAAGCCAGTTTGTGCAGAATTTGTGAAGAGTTTGTGCAGGGAGAAGGAAGGAGATGGGGAACAGAGGTGAATAAGTCTGGTGAGCTAGAAACCTTTGATTCTAGGAAACTCGGATAAGTCAGTAGCTTTGTGAGCACTGAATGTGAGTGGGTTTTGGAGCCCAGTGTGTGTTTTTACTTGCCCGCCGGGTGCAAGCTAGGATTAAAGATGATGGCCCACCAGTTTTTGGCTCCATTGTTTCTTTATCGACTGTCCGAATCCAATGCGAACCTGCATGGGCTGGGCTGCTGTGATAGTGGCCCTGGCTACTGGCTTTACATCATCTCTCTCCCTTCCTGCCTGTCTGTCCCTATCTGCCCCTCTCTTTCTCTGTCACAAAAAACAAAAATAAAATATAAGGAATCTTGAGTTCATTACACACTGTTATCATCGACCTATAATGACCACCCATGAGCCCATGAGGCAGCTCCAGAGCTTGGCTTTGACAGAGCTAGAACTTTTTACACCTGTCTATATGCTTTTCACTTCCTGTTCACTCCCCTACTGTAGAGCCAGTTCACTCCCCTACTGTAAAGCCAGTAGCCATGGCCCCCATCACAGCCGCCTGGCCCATGCAGGTTTGAATTTGACTCAGACAGACGGTAATGAAACAACGTAGCCAAGAACTGGTGGACCATTAGCTTTAATTGTAGCTCGCACCCAGCGGGCAAGAAATACACACAGTGGGAAAACACTTCCCTTTCCATTCAGGGCTCCCAAAGCCACTGACTTATCCGAGTTTCCTAGAATCAAAGGTTTCTAGCTCACCAGCCTTATTCACCTCTGCTCCCCATCTCCTTCTCTCTGCACAAACTCTGCACTAACTGGCTTCTCCTTCAGCACTCCGCCATATTGCCTGCTTCTCCTCTCCTCCACATGGCCTTTCTCTGCTCTCCTCCAGCATGGGCTCCTCTGCCTCATTTTATAGTGTAGAAATCAAAACCTTTAATCTAATATACAAACAAGGAAGTCTCTGATACAAAGTCTCTTAGGGTGGTAAAGGCTTAGTCTTAAAAATAAGCCTTAGGCTATAATGACCCTGCCTGCTTACAGCCTGTCCCCCCACACCCAATGCAAACTATAAGTGAGCAAACATATATATCACATTTACAAACTTATTTGACCAACACCTATCCTTTTCAACCCAAGTTAATGATGCTCTAAGTTTTACATTTTTCATTTCCTTGGTTTTCTTTTGAACAGTTTTAACACATTTTATTGGGTTGGGGAATAAGTTCATAGAGCTTTTACCGAAGACTTTTATTTAAACAAAAAACAATAATTATATCAATAAGTTAATCAATTATATATTCACCATTGCTGTTTACAACCTCTTCCCACCTCTCGACCAATTTGTTGATGCCATTCCGCCAAAAATCGCCTGGTCTGGTGTCAAAGAAGTTGTTGAGCCAGTTTTTAAGGACCTCTTTGTTATCGAAGGTAACGCCCTTCATATGGTTTGACAGGAAGCAGAAAAGATGGTAATCGGTCGGTGCAAGGTCCAGAGAATACGGCAGATGCTGAAGGACCTCCCATTCGAGCTCTTGGAGTGCGGCTTTGACGACTTGTGCAACATGGGGCCTGGCGTTGTCGTGAAGGAGTATGGTTTGACCATGTCGATCAGGTCTTTTCAGTCGAATAGCCTCATTCACGTGGTGTAGCTGGGCAATGTAGAGCTCCTTGTTGACCGTGGCATTCTTTTCGAGCACTTCCCAGTGCACCATGCCCTCCCAGTCCCACCAAACACAGATCATGATCTTCTTTGGATGAAGGTCCGGCTTGACTCTCGGCTTTGGCGTATCTCCTAGAGCCACCCACTCCTTTCTTTGCTTCATATTGATGTATAGGCACCATTTCTCATCTCCCGTGACGATTCGGTACAAAAAGCGCTGTTTATGACCACGTGTTGCTTGATGGCGGGCGAGATGCTGAGAAGCAATTTGAAGGCGACTTTCTTTGTTTTTTTCATTGAGCTCGTGAGGCACCCAGGCTCCCAATTTTTCGGTAAATCCCATTGAATGAAGGTGATTGAGAATCGTTTTATGATCGCAGTTCATTTTTTCCGCCAATTCACGACTGGTTTGGCAACCGTTCTCCTTCAAAAGTGATTTGAGACGTTCTTCATCGAATTCAGAAGGCCTTCTGCTGCGGGACGTGTCATCAACGTCAAAGTCGCCATTTTTGAACTTTGCAAACCATTTCCGTGCTGTAGACTCGCCTATGATACCTTCTCCATACACGTCGCAAATGTCCCGGGCTGCTTCAGCAGCTTTTTGACCTCGATGAAAAGCAAAGAAGAGCAGGTGTCGAAAATGTTGATTTTTACCTCCTGGGTATTCCATTTCTAAGCCTCAAAACTAATAAAAAATTAAATAACTCAAAAATACAATTAACATAGTTTTGTAAAGCAGAAAGAGTTTTATCGAATGAATACTTACCTTTTGCCAAACAGCAAACAAATCGTTGTAAAATAAAAGAAAATATAAAAACGCTATGAACTTATTCCCCAACCCAATATATTTACGCCTAAAAGAGATATATTTTTGGTTTCTGTATTTACTGAGTTGTATCGACAGGTGTCATGCTATAGGTGGTCTTCACCAAAGGTTATGTTTCTAAGACCCTTGTTCTATGGCAACTGTGTGACCAGTATACACAGCCGACTGACCCATGCAGGTTCGCATTGGATTCAGACAGATTGTATTGAAACAACGGAGCCAAAACTGGTGGGCCATCATCTTTAATCCTAACTTGCACCCGGCAGGCAAGTAAAAACACACACTGGGCTCCAAAACCCACTCACATTCAGTGCTCACAAAGCTACTGACTTATCCGAGTTTCCTAGAATCAAAGGTTTCTAGCTCACCAGACTTATTCACCTCTGTTCCCCATCTCCTTCCTTCTCCCTGCACAAACTCTGCACAAAACTGGCTTCTCACTCAGCACTTCGCCATCTTGGCTGCTTCTCCTGGCCTCCTCCTCGTGGCCTCTCTCTGCTCTCCTCTCTGCTCTCTCCTCTCTAATGCTAATCTCAGGAACCAAGAGAGTAAGCTCCCGGTCTGCCCCACGTTATATAAAGTGCAGAAATCCAAACCTTTAATCCGATATACAAAATAGGGAAGTCTCTGATACAAAGCCCACCCCACACCAAAAAGGGTTGGAAAGGCTTAGTTCTAAAACCAGGTCCCAGGCTACAAGGATCCTGCCTGCCCACAGCCCGCCCCAACACACATTAATATAATCACGCCCATTCCAAGCAAGAAGGGCAACTAATATCACCTGGGCAATGGGCTTTCACGTGGGCAGCGCCATCTTTAACAAAGTGAGCATAACATATTTTATCTGCCCAACAGCAGCTCATGCAATCATTTCCACTTCTGTACTGTTCTGTTGTCTAAATACCCCAGCAATTATTTATCTATTTTCCTATCAATAGGCATTTGGGTTATTTCTAGATTTCAGTGAAAAATCAACAGTGATTTTATTCTCCCTTCACTCTGCCTCTGGATTTCTGACCGTCTCTCCTCATCCCCCAACGGCCTCAGCACATTAACAGTCTCCTAGCTGGAGGGTGCAAACTGGCTTTCCTCTGCCGTCCTGTCTGAGGTCAGATCTCCCAAGGGCAATTCCCTTGTTGTCTGGGATTCCTCTGCCCTCCCAAGTTGGTCGTTTGATTCAATGCTCATCGTTCCAGTGAGATTCCACGTTTACTTATTTCAGAAGTGCTTAAAGTGTGCCAGGCTCCAACTTCTGTCTTGGGCAAAATATAGAAGGCTTATGGGAAAAGTTGAAGGTCAAACAATTCTGAGAAGGAGAGATAATAGGGTAAATGATAGGATTGGAATTCAAACTGGCCTTGAGAGGCGAAAGCCTCTGGAGGTGAAATCTGCATCGTGAGACCGAACAGGAATGAATGCAAGACTGCTTTGTTTTGTTTTAAAGAAAAGATTACACGAATGAATGGATTAATATATATATATAGCTGTGCTTAAAGATAAGAACTGGAAGTCTCCTTGGGTGGAGGAAGATATAAGCGAGGATCCAGCCTCTCCCCAGAAGGGAGTGTCCGGGGGGCAAGACAGGGGCATGTCAATCCAGAACACAGGCAGGGCATAAGGAAATGCTTACATTTTGGCTTAAAATTCAACAGAAAAGAAAGCACTGAGGAGACAGGAGTCCCTGTCTAGTAACAGATCAAGCTTTGCATCGTCTGGAGGTACAACAGCCCAGCACAGCGGGTGAGCCTCTAGACTTCTATCTACTTTCCATTCTTAACTCCATAATTGCCTTGCCTGTGAAGCCAAGCTTGCAACAAAACAACTATTTAGAAAGTTAACAAAATAAGTAAGTTCCAGATCAATGGCAGGGATAAGCCTGCATGGTCCTGCATTGATTAAACCTTCTCTGGAGTTCTTTCTGTGTCAACCTGTTGCTCTTCCGTTTTCAAAAGGACAACGACAAGGCGAGGGAGTCACCCAGCGTCAGGAACTCACCAGCCAGTGCAGAGCTGCACCATGCAAGGCCAGGGTACTCTCTGCTCAGTGAAATCTTCAAGCTCTGTTGACTTCTATTTTCAAGTAAACGTTTGAAAGGCCAAACCTAGATAATAGACCAGGCCTGTTTTGGAAAACCAATCTCAGGCCCACGGTGGGCGAACCTTGCAGGAAGTTGGACTTGGCTCTGTGTAAGCACCGACTCACACAGGAATCGACTCCTGGGACTGAGGGACGGCCTTCTGGGCTGGGAGGGTCTGCCCGGGGAGATACACTTGGTGTAAGCGGTGTGGCCCTGTGAACGGGAGAACCTGAGATACCTGACACACAGCCTTCTCTTACTGACCATCGGCAGGCTCCGGGATTTCTTCTTTATGTCCAGAAGTGCTGAAAAGAACTGGAATAGTCAGGAAAAAGAAGAAGACAAAGGTATCTCTGTAAAGCCAGAAGCCACGGCCAGGGCCACCATCAGAGCAGCCCAGCCCATGCAGGTTCGCACTGGATTCGGACAGTTGGTAAAGAAACAGCAGAGCCAAAAACTGATGGGCCATAGTCTTTAATTCTAGCTTGCACCCGGTGGGCAAGTAAAAATACACACTGGGCTCCAAAACCCACTCACATTCAGTGCTCACAAAGCCACTGACTTATCCGAGTTTCCTAGAATCAAAGATTTCTAGCTCACTAGACTTATTCACCTCTGTTCCCCATCTCCTTCCTTATCCCAGATACAAACTCTACACAAACTGGCTTCTCACTCAGCACTCCACCATCTTGGCTGCTTCTCTTGGCCTCCTCCATGTGGCCTTTCTCTGCTCTCCTCTGCTCTCTCTTCTAATGATTATCTCAGGAACCAAGAGCGCAAACTCCTGCTCGTCCCCATTTTATAGTGTAGAAATCCAAACCCTTAATCCAATATACATAATAGGGAAGTCCTAATACAAAGTCACTTCTCTGAGGCATGATAGGATTGTACCACCTCACACCAAAAAGGGTGGGACAGGCTTAATCCCAAAACCAAGGCTACAAGGATTCTGCCTGCCCCCCAACACACATTAATATCACCTGGGCAACGTTATCTTTTACAAAGTGAGCATAATACATTTTATCTGCCCAACAATCTCCCTTTTGCAGTTTCTACCAAAACAGATGGCATGAGGAATACCGTATAAGAAGATAATGCAAGAGAGACGGGCTTTGGAGTAGATACTTCTTACCTTCACTGTGATTCCTCTGCATCTCACAGCCAATCTCGCTCCCGGGTGGGTGGTGTTCACATCTGTAAAGCGAGGAGCCACAGCCAGGGCCACCATCAGAGCAGCCTGGCCCATGCAGGTTCGCATTGGATTCGGACAGTCGGTAAAGAAACAGCGGAGCCAAAAGCTGATGGGCCATAGCCTTTAATCCTACCTTGCACCCGGCGGGCAAGTAAAAACATACACTGGGCTCCAAAACCCAGTCACACTCAGTGCTCACAAAGCCACTGACTTATCTGAGTTTCCTAGAATCAAAGGTTTCTAGCTCACCAACCTTATTCTCCTCAGTTCCTCATCTCCTTCCTTCTCCCAGATACAAACTCTACACAAACTGGCATCTCACTCAGCACTCCGCCATCTTGGCTGCTTTTCCTGGCCTACTCCACGTGGCCTCCTTTAGCTGCTGGCTCTACTCTCTCCGCTCTCTCATGCTAACCTCAGGAACCAAGGGGCCGAGTCCCGTTCTGCCTCCCTTTTATAGTGTAGAAATCCAAACCCTTAATCCAATATACATAATAGGGAAGTCTCTAATACAAAGTCACTTCTCTGAGGCATGATAGGATTGTACCGCCCTACAGCAAAAAGGGTGGGAAAGGCTTAATCCCAAAACCAAGCCCCAGGCTAAAGGATTCTGCCTGCCTTTAGCCCACCCCAACACACATTAATATCACCTGAGCGACGGCCTCCTCCTGTTATCTTTAACAAAGTGAGCATAATACATTTTATCTGCCCAACAACATCATTTCACGGACTAGAACTGGGAAGAGAGAATACTGACAACACCAACTCCAGCGTGCGCCGGGGGCTCATTTCATCCTCCCAAAACCGTGAAGAGGTGGGTACCAGTTTCCTGTGGCTACCGTAGAAAATGGCCACAAACTTGCTGGTGTAAAGCAATGGGGATTTATTCTCTCATAGCCCTAGAGGCCAGAAATCTGAAAGTAAGGTGTCGGTGGGGACATACTTCTCAGCACAGGCCCTTGGGGGAAACTCTGCCCTATGCCTCTCCCACCGGCTAGTGGCTGCTGGCATTCTCTGACCTGTGGCCACATCATTCTAGTCTTTGTCTTGGCCTCCACATCCACCTTCTTCTCTGTGTGTCTCTTGCAAAGACATTTGTTACTGGATTAGGGCCCACATGTATAATCCTGGATGATCTCATCTCAAGATTCTTAATTTAATTATACTAGTGTTGGTCCAATAAGTTTATAAATATCATATATATGTTTGCTTGCTTATAGTTTACATTGGGTATGAGAGACAGGCTATAAGCAGGCAGGGCGGTTATAGCCTAAGGCTTAGTTTTAAGACTCAGCTTTTCCCCACACCCTTGACTGTTGCATGATAGGTGGTGGTATACTCTTATGAGGAATCCCATTATGCCTCAGATAAGTGACTATATCAGAGACTTCCTTGTTTGTATATTGGATTAAAGGTTTTGATTTCTACACAATAAAATGGAGGCAGACCGAGAGCTTGCTCTCTCAGTTCCTGAGATTAGCATTAGAGGAGAGAGCAGAGAAAGGAGAGCAGAGAAATACCACGTGAAGGGGATGAGAAGCAGCCAAGATGGCGGAGTGCTGAAGGAGAAGCCAGTTTGTGCAGAGAGAAGGAGATCGGAAACAGGTGAATAAGGCTGGTGAGGTAGAAACCTTAGATTCTAGGAAACTTGAATAAGTCAGTAGCTTTGTGAGCACTGAAAGAGTGGGTTTGGGAGCCCAGTGTGTGTTTTTACTTGCCCGCCAAGTGCAAGCTAGGATTAAAGCTAATGGCCCACCAGTTCTTGGCTTCGTTATTTCAATACCGTCTGTCTGAATCCTATGCAAACCTACATGGGCCATGCGGCTGTGATGGTGGCTGTGGCTACTGTCCATACACTTAGGAAGGCTCATTTTTCTAAATAAGGTCACATTCATAGCTTCCAGAAACTGGGACACAGACATATCTTTTGGAGGGCCACCATTCAATCTACTACAGAGAGGATTTTGTCATCTTCATTTTGCTAAGTCTCTGTAAAGCCAGCGGCCACAGCCAGGGCCACCATCAGAGCAGCCTGGCCCAGGCAGGTTCGCATTGGATTCGGACAGTCGGTAAAGAAACAGCGGAGCCAAAAACTGGTGGGCCATAGTCTTTAATTCTAGCTTGCACCCGGCGGGCAAGTAAAAATACACACTGGGCTCCAAAACCCAGTCACATTCAGTGCTCACAAAGCTACTGACTTATCCGAGTTTCCTAGAATCAAAGGTTTCTAGCTCACCAGACTTATTCACCTATGTTCCCCATCTCCTTCCTTATCCCAGATACAAACTCTACACAAACTGGCATCTCACTCAGCACTCCGCCATCTTGGCTGCTTCTCTTGGCCTCCTCCACATGGCCTTTCTCTGCTCTCCTCTGCTCTCTCTTCTAATGATAATCTCCCAGGAACCAAGAGCGCAAGCTCTCGCTCCATCCCCATTTTATAGTGTAGAAATTCAAACCCTTAATCCAATATACAAAATAGGGAAGTCTCTAATACAAAGTCACTTCTCTGAGGCATGATTGGATTGTACCACCCCACATCAAAATGGGTGGGAAAGGCTTAATCCCAAAACCAAGCCCCAGGCTACAAGGATTCTGCCTGCCCAGAGAGACACACATTAATATCACCTGGGCAACGGCCTCCATGTGGGCAGCGCCACTTTAACAAAGTGAGCATAATACATTTTATCTGCCCAACAGTCTCAGAAAAGTTAACACCATTTTGCAAGATCACACAGCCTATAAATGATAGAGCCAGGGTTCAAAAAATTTTGGAATATAGCACTTTAAAAAAATTTTTTTGGGAGGGATATAACATCAATTTGGAAAGTCTTTTATTATTATTTTGTTTGCTTTTTTTTTTTAAATCCAGGTTTACTCAAGTGTTCTCATGCAAAACCACATATACAGGAACTCTTAACAGTGCAGCTATGCATGATTGTGGATCAGGCAAGGAAAGTGGGATTGCTAGACACACTAATGCCAACAATATCAACACAGGCCATTTCTCAGATGACTGCAGATTTTAGGAGCTGCTCATCTGACTTAAATATTTAAGTTTATGATAAAGAATGTAGAGTTACAGTTAAATATTAATAGCAATCTAGCTTTATAATATTTGGGCTCGTTTTATTTAAGAATGAGTCTTCTGAGATTCCAAGATGAGTGATTCAGGAACGGCCGGTTGTTTTCAGTTATGCGTCTGTGTAGAAAAGAAGTTCATTCAATTCTGAGGAAAAAAAACAAAATTAAAAAAATAAATTCTGAAGCTTATAAAAAAAGCCATAACTGTTGTCTGTGACTTTAATATTCTGTGACTTAGAAATGACTCATTGATTTCATTGTCCTTAAATATAGGTTAAGAGTTTTAAACAGATAAATTATGTTTAAGCTAGCATACCATTTCTAGTTTTACATATCATTGGCATATATGCACTCTCGGTAAGGTTGCATCTGAAAAAACAAGACTTCATTGATAAACAAAACAAAACAAAAAAATACCCCCCCCAAAACAAAAACACACTTGGTAGAAAGAATGTGAAGTTTAGGGGTAAGTGGTCTTGGGTTCAAACTTCAGCTCTGCCCAGTACAGTGTGTGTCTGACTGCAGGTATTTCATACATACTTTCTAGCTAATGGTGCCTTTTCGACGTGCTGGTGCTTATAAATCAGCTGCTTACATGTCTAGCTTTTTCTCCTCAAGTCTCTGCTTTCTCTTTTGTTTCAGAAAACATCTCGTGTGAGGAAGCCACCACTCTGCAGGTCCATACGGAAGCTCCTTGCAAAGCCCAAGAAGAGCCTAGAAGGTGAGACAGCGCCAGGTGACCAGGCCGCCAGCGCCGAGCCCATGGGCGCAGCTCAGCTCCTGACCCAGCTTTGTTTCTCCAAGACGCCGCCGGGGACAATACAGGCCTTATGCTAAGTCAACTGACCAGACCTTACCTCCTGCCACCACCCCGCCTCCAGCTTTGGGGACCGCCCGTCATCTCCTACCAGGGACAAAGTAACAAAGACCAGTCTATTTCCCTCCACGCAGGAGATGCCATCAGGGGAAACAGAGCATGTTTTCTTTATAGTCCAAAATATTCGATTTTCGGCCAGAAGGCCAAACTTGTTGAACTGGGAGGGAGCGAGGTCAGATGGGAGGTAGGGGCGGAGGCGTGGGCTGTTTTTCTAGCTTGGGCAGGAGCGTGGACCCCAGCGGGAGCGTGGGGGGCGGGGGCGGGGCCCCGCGGGGCCCAGGAGGGCTGTGGGAACCCCGCCAGAACCTGCTGGCACGGATCGGATCCGGCACATTCTTGGCCAGAGAGTCTCTGGATGAGGCAAACTCACGAAGCTGCTGGCAGGGTAGCCTTTTCTCTGCCTACGTGCTTGCAAACTCTTCAAGGCAAGCACGTGCTCTGCTAGACTTGAAACCGGAAAGTTAAAAAACAAAGCCACCAGACAAACCCAAAACGTCTCAAGTAGTTCATGAGAAAACACGTCTCCTGGGCATGGACAATCCGATTTCCTCCTGGCGTCTGACGGGCAGACACGCAGTCTGTCTTGTGGTGAGGATGTGGCCTCCCACTCGGTCTCTCTGACCCCGCCGTCCTCTTCTCCTGTCTGCCCGTACGTGGCAGGCGGAGTGGCCACATCATGTAGCATGGTGATGATGTCATTTGATGGCTTTAACGTTCTGTCTCTCCCCGTTGCCTATAACATAAGCTCAGACTCTTGGTCCTGCCACTCAAATCCTCCACAACCAGGCTTGCTTTCTGTTCCCCATTCATACCTCCTGCTCAATTCCGTGTGTCCTTCCTCCCGCTGTTCCCATGGTTCCCAGTGCCCTCCGCACCCCCCCCCCCACCTGCCCACGTCTCAGTTCCGCCTTCTCTGAGATACCGACTTCAGACGCTGTACCTTCTACAAAGGCTTCCCGACCCACATTCATTAGGAAACACAGAGTTACTCTAGACTTGCCCTTTCTTGACAAGCGAGATGATTTGGGGCTGCAGCAGCCTGCAGCCTCAGCTGCAAAACTGAAAATCAATTCCAGGACAGCGTGCAATTTAACTGAAAAAAAAAAAAAAAATCTTACAGAGTTTTTAGCATTGTTGTGGCATGTAGTAGATGCTTTAAAAGTCCACTTTTTATTCATTTTTATGCAAATTGCATTCTACCTTTATTTTACGGTCGTGAGAAATAGATTTCAATTTTTGAAAGTCTGCCTTTGAAAGAATTCCTGGAAGACTTGAGAAAGCCTATGGAAAAAAAATCATGGAATCGATAGACAACTTTGGACTTACATGTTTATCACCGCGTGTGCTAATTCACATATGGAATCCTCATGGTAAGTCTAACGCACCTTATGCTTTAACTAACCATTATACCCGACCTGCTCCCCGAAGGAGCTGTAGAATCAGCATTTACAATATTGGAGAAGTCTTGTTCGCTGCTCAGACTTCCAGAACACAGAGCTGTCCTCCCACATTCATAGAGCATGTCAGGGTTTTCAAAGTCTTTTTGGTCACGATGACAATCCTGGGAGTTAGGGACACTTAGTGCCCACTTACAAAGGGTAAAAAAGGACTTTGCAGTGACCGAGTGAGGCCACCAGGCTAATGTCATAGCCAGCGCAGAGACACATAAGGCATGTGGGCTCTGGGCCGATGCTCAATAAGAATTTACACAGTAAATGAATGGACCGATGAGAGCAGTGAGCTCCCTTCTGCTCCGACAGAAATGTCATTTGTTAGGAGTTAGGGAAGGGTAATGTTCACCTCGAGGTCCTTTAAAAATCTGCGGGATTGTATCTGTTGGACCATTTCAATTTTACCAGAGATTCTACGGATATTCGCTTAACAAAAAGGGAGATTTATTGGCTCCTAAAAATGGAAAGCACAGGGACCAAGCTGCCTTCTCAGAGTTGACTCAGGGCTCAGGGCTCAAGTAATGGTATCAGTCTTCTCTCTCTCTCTCTCACACACACACACACACTTCCCCTACTCAGAGCACAGACAACACCAGCACTCTAAGCTTCATGTCCTTCCTGTTCTGTGGTCAGGATGATGAGAGGGGCATGTCCTGGGCATCAACAGCTAACACAGCATCCTGATAACACGATGTCAAGTGATTTCAGAGTTATTTATGGGCTGACCAAGGCCCACACTGTGTGGATTTTGTAGTGATACGAGCTTCTGATGGCCTAGTCTAGCCCCACCGATAGGGCACTGTAACAGTTAATTTCTCCTGAGCACCTACCTATTGGCAGCTGCTGTTTTTTTGTATCTATGTTTTATCTTATTGAGTCCTTGGAGCAGCCCTACAACCTAGTTTTATTATTACCCTCACGTACAGGTGAGGAAAGTGAGGCACAGATCATGGAAGTAACTTCTCCAGTTTTGTAACTGATAGGTAGTAGAACGAGATATCCAGGTGTGAATGGCCTAGTTCCAGAGACAGCACTCATAACCACGCCTTTCAGCAGCCACCTGCGTGACTCCTACGTTTCATGTGCTTTAGTGAAAACCTCAGGTCCTCGTGAGTAACCATATGTAATTGGTGAAAGAAATAGAGATTACGAATGTATTCACAGTGCACAATGCCTAGGAGGGGCCCCGTTCATTCTAATTAACACTCTCTTCCGAGAAGATGCTGCTTTCTGAACCCTAGTGTACCCCAGGACATCACAAGGGTAGCCTGAGACAACAGTGACCGGAAGTGCCATTGACTTTGAGATCTTTGTGTTAACAAGTTTGCATCTTTGATACAGGGGTTATACACTAGTCTGTCAAAATCAAGATGGTAAATACCGTTTAGGGGTGTGAGAGACAGAAACCTAATTCAAATTAGTTTAAGCCTAAAAGAGGAATTTGTTTGTTCTCATAAAAAAAACTTGTTCTCACAAACACTGAGTAGAGCCAGTGTTCAAATAATCCGTTTAGTAATCTGTTCTTGTCTCCCAGTTCTACTTGCCTTTATGTTCCCTTCCTTCTCCAGGTTGCTAAAGATGATCACTGTATACCTTCTCTCCACACTCATCTTAGTTTAGCACACTGACCTCCACCTTCTTGCAAAGAGGAGTTTTGCTTGAAACTTTCACCAGCAGTCCTGGGAACCTCCCATTGGTCTGTCACATGCCCGTGCCTGAAACAAGGAGTGTGGCTGTAGGGATTCCGTGTTCTGATTGGCTCCAAGCAACTCACCCTCATTTCCACAAGGAGTAAGTAGGGTGAAGTTACCAGAAGAACCAGGGAGAGAGAACCAGGGCAGGCTAAAACCAGTCTGCCCTACAGAGCACTGTGAACAAAGGTGCAAAATCCCGATCTGTTCAGCAGAGAAAACAGTTCTTGAGTTTCATCTGGAGAAGGCAAGCTTCACTTTAATTGGAGAAAGTCAGAATAACTTTTCGCTGTACTATCCCTGTTCACACCCCATTTATTTATTAAGCACTTACTATGCATCTCCTGTGAAAGGAACTAAGGGTACAAAGGGTAACGTGTACACCTGATGCCCCTATAGTCCTATGATGATTGTTGGGGTGGGGAAGACAAGAATTTCAATAGTTACCTTGCCATCTATACTCCAGACACAAAAGCAGTTTTTGAGTAACATGAATTCAAATGTTAAGTGTAAAGCTATTAATCACTGAAAGAAAATATAGCAATGTATTCATGTAATGAGTTGAAGAAAAATGTATTCACCAAAAGCTTTTGGAAGACAGTAGTATAGTTGTTTGGGAAGATCAAGACCTCTAAGGGACACTTACATATCAAATGATGACCCATTAACTGCTCTGCATAATGAATGAACTTTTGGTGTTCACTGGAGAGAGAAATGGAGAGATTTGACAAGATGAGAAAAAGACAGCGGCACGGTTGTACATCATGGTGATGTGTCCATCATGAATTCCTCCCTCCAGGAACTCCCCCAGTCTTCACCAATTGTCGCGAGCGGATTTACTGTGAAAACTGGTGAAGGGGGCCGAGCTTCCTCCACACAGTGCCTGTGACTGTAGATGCCACAGCTGGAGTGACTGAGCTGACATCTGGATTACATTTGCCTAATCACAGGGTGGGGACGGACTCTCAAAGCATGACCCCAATGGCAGAAACCATAAAAGAAACTAGGGCTAAATATGGCCACATCACACAAAACATATTCCGAATGGTTAAAATGCCATAAACAAAGTTAAATTATCAAAGACAAGCTGAAATGAATATATATATATAAAGTACAAAAGCCATATAAAGTACAAAAGCCTACCTTTAAATGATTTTACAGCATTTAAAAACAATGGCAAATAACCCAATAGAAAGATAGACAGGGAATATAAGCTGGTTATTTTCAAAAGAAAAAAAATACGAGAAAATGCAAATGATCAATGAATATATTAAGATGAATTTAGTCAATAATGAAGGAAACACTACTGACAGTTAAATAATAACAAAATGCCACTAAGTACTTATTGCATTGTAATTAAAAAGGAGAGTAGGAACTGCCCATGCTTGCTATGTGGTGAACAGATGGGTACCTTAAGATCCTGCTCAACAGAGTTAAACCTTCAAAAGAAGCGTTTGGCAGTATATTCTAAACCCTTCAAAGTGTATATATCTTTAATGGAAAAAAGAATTTCTGGGTATTTTATCCTAAAAAACATTTATATAAATGTGAAAAGGTATGAGGGTGGGCTACTGACTGTCACTTATTTATAAAAGTGAAAAATTAGAAAGAACCTAATGTTCAAGGCTACAGGTTGGTTATCAGAACCATGCGGTGAATTGCCTGGCAGCCTCTCGCTTAGGATACAGATGGACATGGACAGACATTGGAATCTAGTTCCAAACTGCATACGAGGGGGTGACACACGCAGACTGGGAAAGCATACGTGTGCTGTGAACCTAAGCTTGGTTGTGCACACAAACACACACACGCACACAAAGGAAGCATGCCCGAAGGACAGCCACCAGGTGGCTTACACAGGTTCTTTTTGGGTGATTGATTAACAGGTGCTTTTCAGTTCCGTTTTGTTTTTTATTTACTTAATTGGTCTCAATGTTCTGAGTATCCTAAAAAGAACACTGGATTCTGTAATCACAGAACAGTAACTACAGAGTGATGGTGGCGGGTTGTGACCCGTGTGAGGGAAACGCGGAGTGCTGGAGGGGGGCAGGGGAGAGGTCCCTGAAACGCCCGGGAGACCCCAGGCGTGGGTCTGAGCCCTCGGCCTCGTGACATTCCCTCTCTTCTAAGTACTCATGTGCCCTCCTGCATAGCATGGCATCCCCTCCCTAGTGAGCATCTCTCCGCCCCGCGTCTGACTCCCGAGGACATCTCCAATGACCTGGACTGGCCTTGATTCCAAGTATCAGGTGCCCAGCAGAATGTACCCACCCTCAACCCCACCCGGAGCCCTGGTTTCCACCAGCATGTTCTTGCTTTTGTGGCTTCTGCCCAGGCTGTGCTCGCCACCTGAAAAGCCACCCCTGTGTTCTCCATCTGGCGATCTCTGAGAGCATGGCTTAAATGTCAGATTCCCCATGGGTGCTTCGCGGGCAGACTGACTCGCTCTTTCCTCCGAGCTCTGGCCACGCCTCCACCCCGGCATCTCTGCACCTCACTCCCGGTCGTTCGGATGCCAGGATCCTGCCTACCCGCCTGCTCCCCGCCTGCCCTCGGGCTGGGATTTGGGCAAAGTGGCTCCTGTAAAACCAACCTCAAAGGTGAGCTGCTCACCTGAGCCGGAGATTACACAGGGCCCCTCCCTACCTCACTGTTTGGCATAGAACCCAACCCTTTTCCTGTGACTTATGAGACCCTCGTGGTTCCGACATTTCTTTTTCAGGTCTGCTTCCCCCCTCTGCTCCTGCCCCCCCCTCTGGAGTGTGGCCCCCATGGCAGAAACAGGAGGAGTCAGGAGGGTGATGGGAAGCCACTGGCTCTGAGTATGCTGACCAGGGCTTAATGGTCCAGCAGGCTTCGGACGGCCAGGCACAGCCCTGGTGCCCGGCAACATGCTCACTGGCAGCCTGGCCCAGCGCCCCATCCCCCACCATTCAGGGCTGCCATTTATTTTCAGGATCCTAAGCTGTCGAATCGAGAACCACAAGGTTTTTGCAACCCTTGGTGTCAGCATTTGATGGAGTTTCTGTTTGTTCTCGAAGACTGATTGGAAAGGCATGTCCCCTGATGATGTGATGTACTGGGTATTCTTGCAGGGGGATACTGGATCAGACTTTGGTTTTAAGATGATCCCTTGGTCTGAGTAGCAGTGAGGAGATGGGCCAGAGGACCCTTACGTGCCAGTTGGCATGGGCAGGAGTTACAAGAGTGGAGGAGGGAAAACACAGCCCTGTTAGGGGTCTATCTGGGGGCACAAGTGCTAGAATTCGCTGCTGTGTGTGATTTAGAAGGGGGAGATGACAAAGGAAAATCACGGGAAATTCTTTTGTTTCGTCTATTGAGCGAGCATCTGTCTGAGGGGATGGCGTCATGTTTACTGAGCGACAAGGGGGTGGGGAAGCGTAGGTAATGACTTTGGAACAGTTTATAGGATGTGGGGGAAGGGGGATTCTGTTTCCAACACATTACGTTTGAGATGTCTGAGATGTGCAGACTCGGAGACATCCAAGCGAAGGTGCCAGTGGTGCTTCTGTCAGGGCTGGAGACAGAGCTCTGGAGTCACCATCAGGGGGTGGCACTGAAATCCCCAGGACAAGATGTAGAGAAGGGTTGTAGAGAGGCTGCAAGAACCAGGCGAAGAGCTGGGCCACCTCGCGTCATCCTCCTGTGTCACATCTTACACACTTGTAACACGGGGACTGAACAGTGCCCGGCAGGTGGCAACACTGTGGAAACACAGCTTTGATTGTTAGAATTGTGACAGCTCAGACAGTTCTGCAGAAGGGGGGGGGGGGGGTTAGCCGCGAAGACACAGAGGAACCAGGGAGGCCTGAGGGAATGCAGAGCGTGGAGCTCCTTCTAGGGAGTGCGTGTGCCTGTGCACATGCATGTATAGAGGTGCATGTGTGTGTTACAGGTGTGTGCGTGCATGTGTGTGTGGCTGTGATGGAAAAAGAAGAAGCATAAAAACTCAGACAAGACAAAGTCCGTCCCTGTCCTTAAGAAAACCCTCTTCCGACAGCAGACTCAGTTCCTTTCTATTTATAGCCTGATTCTATGCAAAGATGACTTTTTAGGGCACCGTTTGCTGATAAGAGCAACAACAAGACCTAACACCGAGGGGATGTGTACAAGCCCGTTAGCGGTCCAGGCCGCCTACGTCCGCCCGCATCCAGGGTGACTTCCACCCCGAGGAGGGCCGCTGTGAGGGGTCACTGGGCTTTCTCGCACGGGCATTATGTGATCAGAGTGGGGAGCAGAGACAGCGGGAGAAATTCTGGAAATACCATTGCAAGGAGTTGATTTAATCATGAGAAAGCGGTGTGTCCCGTATCTCATTCTATTTATTAAGTTCTCAGAGCACTTTGGGAGCAGAGTCTTCTGAGATCATCACAATAAATACACGTGACCTTTAAGAGCATGCTGAGACGTGCAGAGCGCACCCGCCCCCTGTGAGCTCGTGGTCCCGCCCACTGGGACGTAGGAGAGCCACAGAGAGCCTGGACCCGGTGGCCTGACCCCGCCTTGGTCCCCCCCCCCCCCTCACCCCCGTGAGTTTGCTAGGGCTGCCATTAACCAACGACCACAAACCAGGAGGCTCAGCGCAGGAGCTAGTTAGTTACTGTCTCCCAGTTCAGGAGGCCAGAAGTCTGGCCTGGAGGAGTTGGTAGGATTGGCTCTTCTGAGGGCTCTAAAGGAGAGGGGTTCAGGCCTCCCCAGTCGCGCTGGCGGCTGACCGCGACACTCGGTGTCTTAGCTTGTGCATGGTTGGTTCCGATCTCCACCTGCGTCACCACGTGGCTTCTCCTGTGTGCCCCTCTGGGTTTTCACGTGGCCTATTCAAAGTATAGCAGCCCAAGATGAGCTCATCTTAATTACATCTGCAGAGATCCTATTTCCAAATAAGGTCCCATGCTGAGATTCCAGGTAAAAAGGAGTTTTTAGGGAGCACTATTCACTTGGTGCAGTCTCTTAGAAGCTGTACAAGGTGCTCAGAGGGGAAGTTCCTTCCTGGATGGTATGTACCGTAAGTCTTATACTCCTGGGCTGAGGCCAACGGAAGCCAGGCAGGAGACACACCCAACACAGGGCGGAAAGTAAAGACGGTAAATGCTGTGCTGTAAGGTCGGATTCTGGCTGTGCTGGGAGACCACAGACCTCTGAGCCTGCCTTCTGTTTTCCTCTTTTGATTCCAAGCTCCTTGAAGAAAGCAACAACATTTTTTGAAAATTTTTGTTTCCATTGCTGTATCTTCAGAGCTTTCTACAATACGTGGTCAAGAGCAGCAGTTTACTAAATTATCTCGGCATGGACTTTAACCTGAGGATAATGTCTGTCACAGAAGTGTCGGTGGGATCGAGTGGGATGAAATGAGACGAAATCGCTGTTATAGCACCGAAAGCACAGAGACATTCAGAGAGATGCCGGGGAAGACTGTATTTATTTATCAGTGAGAACTCAGGGAAGGTCAGGGGAGAGGGTGCCGAGTCCAGTGTAATGGAGGATGAGAAGGAAGAGAGAGGCCAGCTTGACACGCCACCAGGACATCCTGGACTCGGCCTGCAGACAGCTCTTCATCGCTGGTCCGCATCAGGCTCCGCGTGCGTGGCTGGGAATGCCCCAGTGAGCTGCCCTGTGCTCTTCACCTCCTCCGTTTGGCCTGACCAGGTGGTGGCGCAGTGGATAGAGAGTCAGACTGGGACGCGGACAACCGAGGTTCAAAACCGCAAGGTTGTCAGCTTGAGCGCAGGCTCATCTGGTTTGAGCAAGCCTCACCAGCTTGAGCCCAAGGTCACCGGTTTGAGCAAGGAGTCACTCGGTCTGCTGTAACTCCCCAGTCAAGGCACGTATGAGAAATCAATCAGTGAACAACTAAGGTGCCGCAACAAAGATTTGGTGCTTTTCATCTCTTTCCTTTCCTGCCTATCTGTCCCTCTCTCTGTCTCTGTCACCAAAAAAAAAAAAAAAAAAAAAAAAAAAAGATTTTTACCTCTTCCGTTCGGTAGAGAAAACAGGTTAATATAATGTTACAGGATTCTGTGGGGACATTGGGGGAAATAATGTCTATGAAATACTTTAGATATACACAAAAGTATAAATACAATAATAATGACCATGGTATATCCAGGAATGAAGCATTGTTAATACAATGGAAGCTCCCTGTGTTCTCCTATTGATTGGCACCACCTCCATGCCAGGCAGGAACATTGTTCATGAAGTAAGTGATAAGGTAAAAATGATGACGTAGGTGAAGATGACCGGCCCAGGGTGGTGCACAGCGTAAGAATTCAGCTCAGGAGTCCCTAACCTCCCATCACAGAAAACAGCACGTATAGACTTGTGTTCCCTGGTGGTGTTTGTTGCTTTCCAAGCAAAAGAAACCGGCTCTGATTCTAAAGGCCTGAGGTCTGTGAACTGCACAGCCCTGCTCCCCTGGGCACCGTTTCCAAGGCAGACATCACCCAGGTAACCATAATGCCACAGGGTGTCCAGTGAGGCTTCTGCCAAACCTTGACATTGGAAGGCAGTCCCCAATTCCCATGCTAATAGAAGGCATTTTGCAGGTGTAATTAAGGTCTCCAATCAGTTTTCCTTAAGATGGAAGATGGGGAGTTGATCTGGGGCCTGACCTAATCATGTGAGACCCATACATCTTGGTCTGGAGGCCACAGACAGGGGAAGTCTGACACTCACAGTGCGAAGAAGAGCAGGCACATGAGTAGTTCTTTCTGCTGACTTGAGGACAGAGGGGACCAGTAAAGCCATCCCCACTAAACAATGTTCGTGAACCTGATCAGTGACCAGTGAGAAAATAGAAACGTCAGTTATCCAGCCACAAGGAACTGAATTCTGCCAAGAACCTCATTTTTCTAGAACCAGATTTCCTCAGAGCCTCCACAGGGGCGCACGGCCTGGTCGACACCTGGACCGCAGTCTTCTGCTGCCCAGAGAATGTTAGACCTGCAGAATTGTTAGGTAATGACGGGGTATTGTTTTAAACCGGAATGTTGTGGTCATTTATTTTAGCAGCATAGAGAATTAATAAAGGTCACGAGGCATGGGCACCCTGTAGTCAGTGGTGGCTGCTTCTCGTGGGAAGCTGTCTCAGCTCAGGCGGCTTGTGGATTCTTGACAATAGTATAGTGTTCTCGGCAGCCCTGATATTATCTCCAGCTCTCTCCATCCCTTAGAGAAGGGGGAAGAACATCTCACTGGTCCCTGCATTCTGCTGGAAGGAGCATTGCCCAACAGAGGAAGGGGCAAAAAGAAGGAGAAGGCTCTTTTAATGGCGACCCAGTGAGGAGACACCGTGCCAGGTGAAGGGATCGGGCAGCTGGACCTGACAGCAGAGGCTGGAGAGGGACACTTTCCCCAAAGGGTGTTCCATGAATAATGACATGGACCACAGGACCAAACCCTACCTGTAACCAGAGGAGGCAGACAGAATCATACCAAACTGTGAAATGACAAGGTTTGTCTCTCAAAAACTTCGACAGGGGACCAATCTCACCCGTCTGTTTTTTGTCTTTTTGCCCCCGATGGTATATTCTTAAATGGCTGCTTCTATGACTCCCACCTCCGTGCTCTCTTGCATTGTAACCTTGCCTCCGTCTCATTAAGAACTGAGGTCTGTTTTCCTTTGAATCTCGGCTGGCCTCAGTGACTTACTTGACCAAGAGAATTAAAGAAAAGCGATATTTTGGGGCTCCCAAGACTAGGTCACAAGAAACTGTGAGGTTTTCGTCGAAGTCCTTGGAAACGCTCTGGCTGGGGGGCACTTCCTCTGGGAACCCACCTACCGTACCATCATCAGCTCAGACGGCATGGAGAGGCCACATGCGGGCTCCCTGGACAGCATCTTCGCCTGAGCTGCCGGGTGAGAGCAGCACAAAATGCCCTCCATACCAGGAGCCATCCTGGACACCCAGCCTCCAGGTGGCCACAGCTCCAGACGCCCCATTCAAGGACGGCCCAGCTGAGGCCGGTATAATTATAGAACTATGGGAGATAATAAGAAATTGTGTCAAGCCAAATTTTAGATTCTGTAATACAGTCTAGAGCTAAGTGGAAGACTCCCTTTTCTCTTTACCCTGTGCCTTCTAACTTCTCAAGGGAGTTAGAAGTCACATGACTAAGCTGTGTAGTTGGGCGTGGAACGCAGGTGCATGTGACTCCATTGGACACACATTTCTAAGGAGGTGTGTGTCTTAGCTCAGGCTGCTATGACACAATGCCATAGGCTGTGTGGCTTAAACAAGAGATACATAGTTTCTCTAATTTCTCACACCTCTAGAAGTTGGGAAGTCCAAGTTCAAAGAGCTGGTCTGTTAGGCTCTCTGTGAAGGCTCCCTTTGTGAGACTGCCTTCTTGCTTTGTCACAGGGGAGAGAGAGGGAGGGCAAGCTCTCTGATGTCTTCTAGGGGCACCAGTCCCATCACAACATCATCCTCATAACCTCATCTGAAACTACCTCTCAAAGACCTCACCTCCTGAGGCCATCACATTGGGGTTCGGGGGTTCAACCTATGAATTTGGGGAAGACACAAATATTGAGTCCATAACAGGAGGATCTTCTGAATACTATGATCAAGAGCCCCGTAACCCCTGAACTGGATGCCTTGGAGATGAAGTGAATCGCAATCCTGAGTGACAGAGAGGAGTGAGCCAGCCTCCGTGGGTGGCCGGTTTTCACGCCACCCTGGAGTTAGAGCTGCCCTTGCACATGAAGAGGCCTTGGCCATTAAGCCTTTTAGGCCCACACCAGCACACTCTGAGCCAAGGACACCTTCATCACCCTGGTAACGATGCGGGTTCCACAGTGGGGGCCCCATTCCGGAGGCCGGGGAACAGGCGGAGGTGGAGAGAGGAGACACAAAGTGATACTTCTCAGAAAGAAGCCCAGGGGAAAAATCACAAAGGCCACATTTGCCTGAGTCTAATATTTGCCATTCCCCGACCGCCCATCGGCAAACAGCAGCAGGGTGGAGCCCGTGGGCATGGACACGGCCTGGGTTGAGCGCTGCTTCTTGCTCTTTAATGGCTTTTCCAAGAAACCTGTTGTATCCTGCAGACATCACAGGATTTCTCTGCCCAGCCCCTCGCTGCTCCCTTTCCTCTCCCATTCTCCTCACATGCAACACAAAAAAAGGGCTGGAAAGGAGACAATTGCAAATTAACACTTATGAGCACTCATTGTGTTTTAGATACCCTATTGGGTATGCAATGTGATTATTTGATTCTCATGATAATCCCAGGAAAAGGAAGAACCTTTGGAGGGCAAGAATGGTTATGCTCAGAGATGTTAAGTAAAATGCCCAAAGTCACACAGCCCATAGCTGAGGCAGAGCTTGGCTGCCCTGCGATCCCTACTCTGTCTACCTTGTCTTTCCAGCAGGAAACCAAAGCAAGACAAAAGCAGGTACTGTGGGCGAGATGGTCTTCCACTTTCTAGACCAGAACTTGAAACAAAATTCTCCCTCTTATTGCCCTCCTAGGAGCCAACCTCAGAAGTTCAGTGCCTGTCCTAAGGAAACCTTGGGGAAAGTTTCTTGGGGACAACGTCTGACCTTCCATTGTGCCTTTAAGCAACATGTTCTGAGGTCCTCAGGACAGTCTATGTCATGAGTGAGGCTAAAAACATGAGAGATTCAATTCAATCGTTTTTAGGAATGTCAGCCCTGCTCCTGCTTGTTTTATTTCTGAACAAAAAAAAGATAAACAAGACCACCCTTACCCTTACGTTAATAATGGTATATGCCGTGACCAAGCATTTTTACAGTATCATATACCCTTTCTGTATAATTCTCACAAGGATTCTGCCAGGAAGTGATTAGTAGACCCATCATAGAAAGAGAAAGATGGCATCCCACAGGCTGGATAGACCCTGCGATGTCCGAGGCTGTGGAAGTTGGGCATTGCCATGGGCACCACCTTGATCCCAGCGGTGGGAGGATCCTCTATCAGCATCCAAAGGGTCTGTTATCTGAAGACAGCCAAACGACAGTAGGGAAACAAATTAAAAGTAGTCTGTTTTGTGTGACCGCTATGCCCCGATAATGCTAAGCAATGTCAGTGATCAAATGCTCGGTTCTGAAAAAGATCTTTCGCCACTCATGGTGGTAAACAATTCAGTGGTTACCACTGCGCTTTAATATATATGCGAGCTCCAGATCAGCTCTGTTTTGCTCCCTATACTTTAATGCGGGACATAGTCTACATGGACGATAACTCAGAGGCCTCCCAGGCGCCCCATTCATCCCGGACTCCCACGGGCTCAGCTGCGTGCTCTCGTTTCAGGAGGCAAGTGGCTATGGCTTGACATTGTTTGAGCTCACCTTAGGGGCGGTTCCTGTCTCCAGCACAACATAATTCAGCTACTCGTGATTGAAAAGGGGATTTAGGGAGTAAAATGTTAACAAAAGATTCACAAAGTTAAAATCAATCTCACCGGAAACCACCACCATATATTTTCAGAATATTGAAGTAGTAGGGATTAGGCATCGGATTTTTTTTTTCTCAATTAATTTCAAGATGATTCAATATTGCATTTAAGTCTGATAAGATGCAATTCTTTCCCTGTCACTAATTAGTGTCACATTAGTGCTCAAGGAAAGGACGTTCTGCTGGGGCCAGGTGGACCAATACATGCCTCAAATTGTCTTTGATGCTTGTTGGTGACAGCAACCTGAGCCAGCGAAGAAGCAAATTTCTCCAGGAGCTGCCTTCATGGGTTTGCCTTTTTATTGGCAAATCTGCTCTTTCCCAGTGAGTTTGCTTGGCCGGGTTCCCATGACTCAAAGGTGCCTTGTTTTATACCAAAGTCGCTTAAAGGACCAGAGAGGCCCAGGCCATAGCAGGTGCTGGTGGCTGTTCTGGAGGCTGGTCAGGGAGCCAGAGAAACCTTCAGGTCAGCAGAGAAATACCTCATTTATAAACTGAGGAGGGGTTCCCGGTGGTGGAATCCCATCCTTCCACTATTTTTTCCCCTCAAAATACTAATTTGTATCTAGAGTAGAGGTAGGCAATGTTTTTCTGTAAGGGTCGAATCGTAAACACGTTGTGCATTGTGGGCCAGAAGGTCCCTGCTGCGATTTCTTAGCTCTGCCATTGTAAGATGGCAAAGAATAACAGAAACCAAAACCACTGCTGACAAACAAATGAATGGGAACAAATGACTGCGTTCCAATAACACTGTGTTTTCAGAGACAGGTGGTGGACGGGGGAGATTGAGCCCGCGGGCCATGGTTTTCTGGCCCCTGATAACTTCCGCTGCTTAGAACGCAGCTCAGGGTGAGTTGGCTTTTCTCCCTACATCCCGTCCGCTGCTTGTCTCCAGAGGGCTGGAGCAGACACGCACTATGCTGGGCTCCCCACGCAGCGTTCAGAATCTTGAGGTCAGTATTCAGGCAGAGCCCATTCCATACAGATATCTGTGAAAATATCTAGAGGGGTTCTTTAACTGAGATTTTATAAGAATGATAAAATTAGCTGTTACTGATGATCCCATCTCCTAGAATAATTTCTCCAAGCATACTTGCATACAAAAAGAACAAACAAACACAAAAAGGATGCTGTTGTTAGTCTCCTGAAATAAAATTAATGTGCAAAAAAATTAATGATGTCAAGAAAGCCGTGAATAAAATTTAACATCTATTAATAATAAAAATGCTTAATATGCAAGGACTTGAAGTCTACATTATTAACAAGACAAAGTAAACTCCAAAACAGCTAATGTCATGCTTAATGATGAAATGTCAGACGATTCTGCAGTGAAATCAAGAATAAAATCAAGAATAAAACCAAGCTCTTAGTGTCACACTTATTATTTAATTGTATTTTACATATTCTGGGTAGTCTATGACTTAAACAAAAATAAGCATTACAATGAGGATGGTTTGGTACTTACCAAAATCCAAATGAATCATCTAAATACTATTAGAATTAATAAAAACTTAAAATGAATAAAAGGGCTGAGAGAAGATAAATATGTAAAAATCAGTGACATTCCTTTAAGCCAGCAACTATTAGTGTGAAAACATAAGGAAAATATAAATCAAATGCAGAATGGCAGTTAATAATAAAATATTAAGCAATAATTTTGAGCAAAAGACATGCATGTTTATATACCTCTACTAAAATATCCATATGATTTAAATAAAAACTTCCCTGGTCCCCACCCAGGAGCAGAAAAGGGAGTGGAGTTAGCCACTAACCCAGTGGGAACATCCTAGGAGTCTTTCTTTCCACTGGGTGTCACAACACAAGCAGACTAGAAGTTAAAACCTGGGTCATTAATCTCAGGTAACCAGTGGTCCCATGTAAAGCCAGTAGCCATGGCCACCATCACAGCAGCCTGGCCCGTGCAGGTTCGAATTTGATTCAGACAGACAGTAATGAAACAATGGAGCCAAGAACCGGTGGGCCATTAGCTTTAATCCTAGCTTGCACCGGGTGGACAAGAAATACACACAGTGGGAAAACATTTCCCTTTCCATTCAGGGCTCCCAAAGCCACTGACTTATCCGAGTTTCCTAGAATCAAAGTTTCTACCTCACCAGCCTTATTCACCTCTGTTCCCCATCTCCTTCTCTCTGCATAAACTGCACAAACTGCACAAACTGGCTTCTCCTTCAGCACTCTGCCATCTTGGCTGCTTCTCCTCTCCTCCACATGGCCTTTCTCTGCTCTCTCCTCTAATGCTAATCTCAGGAACTGAGAGAGAGCAAGCTCTCGGTCTGCCCCACTTTATAGTATAGAAATCAAAAGGTTTAATCCAATAAAGAAACAAGGAAGTCTCTGATACAAAATCACTTATCTGAGGCATAATGGGATTCCTCATAAGAGTGCACCACCGGACATCATGCAATCAGTCAAGGGTGTGAGGAAAAGCTTAGTCTTAAAACTAAGGCTTAGGCTATAATGACCTGGCCTGCTTATAGCCTGTCTCCCACATCCCAATGCAAACTATAAGCAAGCAAACATATATATCTTATTTACAAACTTATTTGACCAACACCCCACTAGTGGTAAAGGAAGAACATTCTAGTGATGTTAAGAGACAGGAGAACATGTTGTATAACAAAACATTTGTCTGGTCTTTGTCTGAGGTTTCTGGCACAGAGCTTTAAAACCCTGGGTATTTCCCGAGTGATAAAAGTGTCTTTGTTATTTATGAGGCTCATGGACCACACCTGAGTTTATGCTAATGAAATGACTCCTAGATAATTTCAGGATGGGGACTAGTCACTAAAAAGACTAACCACATAATTTGAGGGCTGAGACTTAGAGACAGCCTGACTGTGGGGAAAGGAAGGAGGTTGGAGATGGGGTTCAACCATGTGGCCAACAATTTGGTCAGTCACACCCACAGAATGAGACGCCACTCTAAAAGCTGGTCACCACACTTGTTGGAGCTTCCTGGTTGGCCAGCACCCGGGTGTGCTGGGGGAGGGCCATTCCCTGGTTCCATGGGGTGGGGGCGTGGGAGTTCTGCTTTCAGGGCTCTCCTCACACTGGCCCTATTTGTCTTTTCACTTGGCAGTTCCTGAATTGTATTCCTTCTGCTGTCATTATACATACAATGCTCTCCCGAGTTCTGTCAGTCATTCTAGTAAGTTACCATATTAGGAGAGGTCATGGGAACTCCGGAATTGCAGCCTGTTGGTCAGAAGCATGGCTGGCTTGGGGACTTCACTGGTGGCTGCTGTGAGGGGAGTCTTGTTGGAGCTGTGCCCTTTCACTTGTGGGGTCCGCACTCCTTCTGGGTGGCTAGTCCAGGAATGGGACTCCTGTATGCCTTTTGGCGTCAGAATACATGGAAAGCATGTGTCCCTGAGTAAATAATCACCATTATGTCCATGTTGAACAGTGTTACAGTACAAAGTCTCCTAGCCTTTAATAACAGCCACGCCCTCTTATCTGAAACCCTTAGGGCCAGAGTTCTGCTGTGTTTCAGAATTCAGAGTTTTTAGGAAGGTGTGTGTCAGACTCTCAGGAGAGGATGGGCAGCACCTGACAACCCATCACAGATACTGAGGCAGAGATACACAAGAGTGTCGGTGTGAGGTCAGTGGGCAACGGGGAAAGGTCACGTGAGGAACCAGACCCGGGAGCTTCGGCTGGAACCGCCCACACTCATGCGTGCCACAAGAAACTTCCCAGTGATAGATACGTGAATTCCAAACTGCCCTCTTGATGTTCCGCTTATCTGTCAGACCTCACCCTTACTGGACTAATGACCCTGAGACAGAGGAATTCCAAAAAAGCTGAGAAGCCGCCCCAAGGAGGGGCTCCGGACATACCAGGACTTTTGATTCAACACCCACATGCTCGAAGCCCCCCAAGGAGGAGCATTCCGGACATACCAGGACTTTTGCCTCAGTATCCCCTCAGGCTCTCCCAAACACTACATAACTCGCCCCTAGTCTGTAACCGGTGCTCTTCTCCCCCGGGAGAAGTGCCCGGCAGGGTTCCTTTCTTCCTTTCAATAAAGCCTGTGACTCTGGTCTTTCGGACTCCCATGGATTCCAACACCCAGGAGTCCTCTGGAAAAGAGCGACCGTCTGTCAGCCAGTGAAATTTCGCCACGTCTTATGACCTTGACCGCCCTAACGATCCTTTAAATTTCCCCCACTCGGTTGGTTTCCTCCATGCGACTCCTCTGGCCCCTGTCCCCCGAACCAGAGAACTTCGTCAGGCAGGATGCGCTGTGCTGAATAAAGCTTTGGCTATGCCACCCTTCGTGGCTATGCCCTTCCTTCTTCCTTGGCAGGGAAAAATACCTTACAGTTGGTACGGAGGTCCACAGGGGCCCCGAGCATCCCCACTTCCGCTCAAGTGAGGCGTTGCCACCATTTAAGTCAGGGGTCTCAAACTCAACTCAGCATGTGGGCCACAGAGCAAGATCACAGCCGTTCAGCGGGCCGCACTAGGTCTACAAAAGGCAACTGTTACACAACACTTTTCTCACTGCAGTTGAAAACAAAAAAAATCAGTACAACAAGCACAATCGTACATGCAGTTTACTCAGTGTCACAGAACGACCAGAAACTGTAGTTCGCATCACAACTGCTGTTAACTAAGCTAATATCTAGCTAGGATGCTAGAGAAATGAAAAATACAAGTAGGCCCCTAGGCTTACTTAATTTTATCCAAAATATTTTGAACTTCGTGGATTAGTCTGCGGGCCACACAAAATTGTTCGGCGGGCCGCATGCGGCCCGCGGGCCGCAAGTTTGAGACCCCTGATTTAAGTAAAGTGTCAGTTTGAGGGCTTTCCTGATTTCAGAGTGGTGGATGAGGCATTGACGACCTCTGTCTGCTGGAAGGAGGGCTGACCTGCATCCCAAACTCACCACCAGAGAACACGCTTTGTGTTGGCGGACAAAGGCAGTGAAGAAGAAACAAAGTCTGAAATGTGTAGAGCCAGAAGCTAACCTTTGAATCCATCTCGTGTAAAATCACCGACAGAAAACGCAGTACTCATCAATGCCTGCTCAAACTAGAAGTTCTTCTGCTGAAAATGCATGTATAATAATGTTGCAAATACCATTATTCAATTATACTCCTGAAGGGGACCACACCATGACACGTGCCAGAATTATGGTGAGACACAGGCCTGTACACTGTCTCTGGGAGGCAGGATTACCGAATGCTACCCGCCTCCCCAATTTTATTTCTTCATGAAACTGAAAAGTCATTCTATACCCATAGTGCTGGTCACTGTGTGTGTGATGGACACGCTTATTCTCTGCTGGGCTGAATGTAAATTGGAAGGATCTTTCTGGGAAGCTGGTTGGAAGTTTGTAAGAAAAGAGCCTCAAGTAAATCTGTAGACTTTGATGCAATCATCTCACTTTGGACAATATATCCTGAGGAAATAATTCTAAACATGGAAAGGGCTCTCTGCAGGCAGGTGTTTATTGTTGCAATAATGAAAAATGGAAGCAAGTTAGATTTGGAACCAGCAGTGGGAATTTTAGTCAATTATGGCTCCTATTCCTCCCCTCTTGTGCAGGTATTAAAAGGAAATGATGGGTATGAAGACTAAAGTAACAGTGAGAAATGTCTACAATTTAATACAAAAATGACATAAAGTGATAGTGTAATTACATCTTAGCAACACAACAAGGGTGTGTGTAAGAAAATGCTGGAAAGAAATGCACAAGATGTGAGCAACTGTCGAATCTGATGTGGTAAGGTACCAAAGAATTGCAAAAATTAATATTGATATTTTAGGAAGAAAAGTCAGGCTTCTTTCCCAGTCCTTTCTTTAGAGAATGGAGAGAAAAGAATGCAGAAGCTTTCTGGCTTGCAAGGACGACTGGGTCATTTAGTTTAACTATAGAATAAAGGTTATCTGGAGAACTTTCCCTTTCAATAAGAGACAATATTTACATACCCTACACCAGGGGTCAGGAACATTTTTGGCTGAGAGAGCCATGAATGCCACATATTTTAAAATGTAATTTCATGAGAGCCATACAATATGTTTGACACTAAATACAAGTAAATGTGTGCATTTCCTGTAAGATCAACGCTTTTAAAGTACAATAAGTCTCTGATTTTTTTTAATAATGTTATGCTGTTGCTAACCAATGATGAATAAAGTACTTCTTACCGTTAATGCGACTTCTGGTGCTGCATGGTTTTGCTGATGGCTTTGTAGTCTGGTTGATACGTGGTGAGGTTAAGCTTCATGCAGGCATGGAGACTTCCATCTGTTAAACGTGATCATAGGTTGGTCTTAACGTTCTTTAGATTTGAGAAAGACTGCTGTGTGTGGTATGTGATGGGAAGTGCATTCCAAGTTTTGACAATCAGCTAGTCAGCAGGTTGAAGTTTTTTCATTTCTCCCCACTTGTGTTTGCTCGCCAACTCTGCTTGCTGTCATGGAAGTCTTTCCAAATCTTCATTCAGTGACTTGAACTTATTCACTCACATGTCTGAGGCCTTCAGGTCAACAACTTGTAGCTCACAATCTCTGATGGAGACACCGGGGATGTAACTCAGGTCGGCGCTGTCCACTGCACACTCGTATGGATGGGTGATGAACTTAAAAAGACGAGTGAGCTCACAAAATTCTCCAAAGCGTGTTTTGAATGACTGCAGGAGATTAGATGTGAAACCTGCTAGCTGCTGGAAATCAAGATGTTAAGCAGGGTCACTTGCTGTGCATGCATCTTCAAACTCTCCCAGTTTTTCAAAGTATAGTAAATGACCTGTTTCAATGTCGGTGATGAAGAGTTCCAACTTGTTTTCAAATGCAAACACTGCTTGTTGAAGGGATAAGACTGTATTTCCAACGCCTTGCATTTTCACATTGAGCTGGTTCAGATGTTCAGTCATGTCCATGAGATAGTAGAACTTCAGGAGCCACTCAGTGTTAGCTAACTCAGGATGCTCGACGTTTTTCATTTCAAGAAAAGTCCAGATTTCGCTCAGACAAGCCGTGAAACGTCTGAGCACCTTCCCTCTTGACAACCAATGCACATTGCTGTGCAGAAGCAGACCAGGATAATTATTCCCAACTTCATCCAGCAATGTTTTAAACTGGCGATCAGTTAAAGCTTGGGCAACAATAAAGTTGACCACCCGAATGACCAGCGACATCACCTCACCAAGCTGCTCACCACACATCTGAGCACAAAGTGTCCTCCTGATGTAGGATGCAGTGAAAATTTAGGATGGGTCTCTTTTCATGTTCATGAAGAAGCGCTACGAATTCTCTGTTTTTCCCCACCATGCACGGAGCACCATCAGTACACACCAAAATAAGTTTATCCATCGGTAGATTTTTTTTCTTTAGCGAACTCAGTGAAAGACTTGAATAAATCCTCCCCTCTTGTTGTCTCTTTCATAGACAAAACAGCAAGACTTTCCTCACATAGTGTGTCACTGACAGCATACCTTGCAATTAGGCTGAACTGGGATAAATGGCTTACGTCTGTTGACTCATCCAAAGCGAGAGAAAAGAATGGTGCTGCATTTATGTCCTTCACTTGTGTTGCCTCAATTTGATTTGCCATCATGATGGTACAATCATGAACAGTTTTTGCTGACAGAGGCATGTTTTTTATTCATTTATTTTTTCTTTATCTGAAAAGTCGTCAAAAATTTCACTGGCAACATGAAGCATGAATGTTTTGGCATACTCCCCATCTGTGAATGGCTTTCTGTTTCTCACAATTGCTAAAGCACCAGCAAAACTAGCCGAATTCCAGTCATCTTGTTGGGTCCAAACACAGAGTTGTTGCTGACTAGCTTGCACTCTGCACAGTAGCTCTTGACATGCTTTCTTCCTGCTGTCTCCCGCTGGATATTTTGATGCAAATGTAGTATGGTGTGTATCAAAGTGCAGCTTTGTATTTGACCATTTTATCCATGCAATTTTATCATTGCATATTAGACACACTGCAGAACCTGCTCTTTCCACAAAGGCAAATTCCTCTGTCATTCCTGATGAAAAGTATGATACTCCTCATCTTTTTTTCTTTTAGTCATCTTCTTCATCAAAAGGGTTTCTGCAATTAGCTAGCTGACTACTTGATTAAAAGGAGGGATCTCACAATGACCCATGTATGCTATGCATTATCCAATAAAAATTTGGTGTTGTCCTGGAGGACAACTGTGATTGGCTCCAGCCATCCGCAACCATGAACATGAGCAGTAAGAAATGAATGGATTGTAATACATGAGAATGTTTTATATTTTTAACGTTATTATTTTTTTTAATTAAAAATTTGTCTGTAAGCCAGATGCAGCTATCAAAAAAGCCACATCTAGCTCGCGAGCCATAGGTTCCCAACCCCTGCTGTAGGCAAAGGAGGGGAAATAGACAAAAAAGATTTGTGAATGTTTTTGATATGTAAAATGACATCACTATTGTGTTACCTTGTAAGTTTTAATGTTTTTTATAGATCCTCTAGGCCAGTGGTAGTCAACCTAATCCCTACCGCCCACTAGTGGGCATTCCAGCTTTCATGGTGGGTGGTAGCAGAGCAACCAAAGTATATATAAAAAGATATATTTAATATAGTAAGTTGTTTTATAAAAATTTATTCTGCCAAACTGAGCAAAAATCCAACATAAAGTACTTGGTAAGTAATTATTATTAAATGCTTTAACTTGCTGTAACTCTGCTTTATAAATTTTATAAAGTAAAGTTACTTCCCTACTTTAAAATCACCATTACTGTGGAACCAGTGGGCGGTTAGAAAATTTTACTACTAACAGAGATACAAAAGTGGGCGGTAGGTATAAAAAGGTTGACTACCCCTGCTCTAGACAAATGTTATAAGCTTGTTAATGATTCTGTCATGCTCCCCCTTCTTTTCCCCCAACCTGTATGTGGTCAAGGGTATATAACCAGCCTCAGAGCTATATTCGGCACTGCACGATTTGGGTCAACTATACCCTGTGTATGTCATATGCAGCTGGCTTAATCAATAAATCTCTTAAAAATTCTTCTGTATCCTGCTTTGGTGTCTCTATGGACACCCACAGAATGCTACTTTACAACACTGAAAAGTTGAATTATCAAGCTTTCCATCTTTTTGAACTTTCTAAATTGATATAAGATGCTACTTCTCTGGCAAATAATCTAAACAATTGGAGCAATTGTCTTCAAAACTGGAAAAGGTATTATATTAGGGTCTTCTGAAAAACAGAAATAGACATATATATCTGTGTTGGTCAAGTAAGTTTGTAAATATGATATATATGTTTGCTTGCTTATAGTTTATATTGAGTGTGGGGGACAGGCTGTAAGCAGGCAGGGTGGTTATAGCCTAAAGCTTAGTTTTAAGACTAAGCCTTTCCTCACACCCTTGACTATTGCATGATAGGGGGTGGTGCACTCTTATGAGGAATCCCATTATGCTTCAGATAAGTGACTATGTATCAGAGACTTCCTTATTTGTTTATTGGATTAAAGGTTTTGATTTCTATAGTATAAAATGGGGCAGAGGAGCCCATGCTGAAAGAGGGCAGAAAAAGGCCACATGGAGGAGAAGAGAGGCAGCCAAGATGGCAGAGTGCTGAGAGAGAAGCCATTTTGTGCAGTTTGTACAGAGAGAAGGAGATGGGGAACAGAGGTAAATAAGGCTGGCGAGGTAGAAACTTTTGATCCTAGGAAACTCAGATAAGTCAGTGGCTTTGGGAGCCCTGAATTGAAAGGGAAGTGTTTTCCCACTGTGTGTATTTCTCACCCACTGGGTGCGAGCTAGGATTAAAGCTAATGGCCACCAGTTCTTGGCTCCGTTGTTTCATTACCATCTGTCTGAATCAAATGCGAATTTGCATAGGCCAGGCGGTGTGATTGTGGTCATGGCTACTGGCCCTACAATCTGTCTCTATATATGCACATACATAGAGATATAGCTATAGAGAGGTATATATTAGAAGGGATTGTCCCATGAGTTTATGGAGGTTGAAGAGAGCCACCTCTGCCATGTTTAATTTAGAGTAGAGACCCAGGAAAAGCCACAAGGGGTTTCCCGATGGTGTGAGACCCAGTCTGACTGCAGAAGGAGGCCTACGCCTCAGCTGGAAGACAGAGTGAATGAATGTCCCCTCACTCTGCCTTTGGCTCTAGTCAGGCCTCCAGGGGACAGGATAAGGCTGGCCCATAGCTGGAAGGACTGTCTGCTGTACTGTCTACAGATTCAAATGCTAATCTTACCCAGAAACATCATGACAGACACACCCCAAATAATTTTATAAGCAACTATGGGGCACCCCATGGCCCAGTAAGGTCTACTTATAAAATTAATCATCAATGGTGTTAAATCTTTGATCACAGTAGTAGTATACTAATTATTTCACTTAATCATATTTATCCATTCATCTATCTAGCTATCTATCTAGCTATCTATGCAATCTCAATGTGCACCAGGCACCGTTCTAGACCCTAGAGCAATATTCCAGAAAGTGAAATAGACAGTGACCAGAAGCAAAGGAAGACTGGAGAACTTGAGGCAGGAAAACACACTGGGAAGAAGCAGAAAGGAGGGTGCATAGCAGATGAGTTGTTTTGTTTTTTTTTTTCCAATAACACCACCAGGGAAAGCCCTCTTTGAGAAGAAAATCCTCGAGCATGAAGCTGAACGAATGTGCGACAACACACCTGGCAGGCTGGACGTCAGGTGGGAATCCTGAGGACACACCGCTGAGGGAGGGTGGGGCGTGCTAGGGAATAAGGTCACCAGCAACGGCCGCCTGTGGCAGGGGCAGAGGTTTGGCATTGACTCCCAGCACCCTGGAGGCCAGTGCACGGTCTTCAGCCGGAAAGTGAATTGACCCCATTTATTTTGTAAATGCCGACTGACCAGTGGATGGGAGGGCAGGCAAGAGGAGAAGCTGGAAGACCGCTGGTGCGGTGAGTCCCAGTGGGAGGTGTTCCCGCTGCCTGGGGGTGGGGTGCAGGGTGACAGGGGGAGATGGATGAGAGCGGAGGGAATGGGCAGGTGGACCAAACTTGGAGCCTGGCCTGTGCCTCAGGCCCAGTGATCAGAATGGGGTGCCAGCTGTCTGTGGGTGGGGCTGGTCAGCCCAGCCGGTCATATACCTGCCACTGGCCGGCAGAGGGGAGGTGGGCATGTGGCACAGAGACAGAGAGGGTCTGTCCCAACAGATTTCAAAGGTGGGAAGGGGTCCTGCCTCCAACCAAGCCTGCACTCAACGGGGGATGCTTTAAAATGGAGGTTGGGCATTTGTGGGGTGGAAGGGTGAAGAGGGTGGGGTGCTACAACGGACAAAGAGTGACATATCCACTTTCATATTCAACCGAACAAACACATCTATGTGCCAGACATTGTTCTGGGCAATTCCTCTTTGAGCCGTCGGGTCCTGAATGAGCACCCTCGGTTCTCCAGAAGTGCTTGCTGAAGAAATTCATCTGCTCCTTGTTTAAACAGAGTATCATTGGCTCTGTTGAAAAGATTTGGAGACGACCCTCAGAAGGAGGAAGTTCATTGGCTGAGGCCCTCCAGCTGGTAAAGCATCACCGGTCCGGGTCAGACCGGCTTCCGCTGACATCCCGGACCCGTCACGTGCCGGCCCTGTAACCTTAGGATCATTTCTCTGCTTCCCTGTGCCTTGGTTGACACGTCTGTGGAATGAGGTTAGTATCAGCAGCTACTTCGTGGAGTTGCTCCGAGGGTTAAATGAGATTTTGAGCAGAGCTGATGTGATCACGCTCAGTTCTTTCTGCCTCCAGGTCAATGTTCCATCCTTGGTACTCACCGGGCTTCCTACACAATCACGCCACGATGCAAAATCGAACCAGCCCACCGGGCATTGCGTAGGAGCCAGCCTCTCACAGCTCCCTCGCTCAGAAAAGAGCCTGCTCACCACCAAGAACAGCTAGGAGCTGCTCTTCCTTCAGCAAAGGACCTTTGTTTGGGAGCAGGGTAGGTCCGGTGTGCAGGGAGCCGCCTCGCCCCCGGCGAGAACACACCCTCGCTCTGTTTCTCCTGCAGGGGCTGCTCCTTCTGCTTCTTCCAAGTCCAGTTTCCCGGAGGGTGTCATGTGTCACCCCAAAACGGACCATGGCTGCCTTGGAACAATGTGCCAACTCTTGAACAAAGGGCCTGTTGAGGTCCTCCCGCTGGAGAGCTGGATCCAAGGGTCGCATTCCGTTTCGGGTTTCTCGGGGTTTCGTCCCTGCTCAGGGTTGCTCGTGTTTATTGGAGACTTCGGACTCCCCACCTCTCCCCACCCCATTCCCTGACTCTCAGCCCAGCTCCCTCCCGGAAAGCTCTCTCCCTGCACCCTCGTGGGTTGAGCGTCCTGCCGGCGGAGGGAGAGTCTTCGTCAGTGGTGCCTGTCTGGAAACATATTCCTCGCAAAACACTTGTGTGCCCCTCAGTAAGCGGCTTCCCTCACCGCAGGAGGGGAGGTTGTTTCCATGTCATGAGCAGGAACTAATGCCCTCAGAGCTGGAGGTGCTATCAAAGTCCATCCTGTGGGTGGACCGCCTTTCTGAGGGTTGAGGGCGCTGGACGCTCCCACGGTTCTGCCTGAACTGGGCTCCATAAACCCTCTACCACAATCCCAGCAACCTCACTTCGAATGGAAGCTCTTGGTGCACGCAACTAGGCCGACAAACCACTTCCTTATCACAGCCCGTATATGTCATCGGGTTAGAGACTTGTATGAGAACACGTCCTGTCGAATGACATTTATTTATCTGATCCTAAGCCAGGAGGTAATAAACTTTCGGGAAGCATTACGTTTATTTTCCATCGGCCGCCCAGACCCACCCTTCGCCCTCCGTATGCCCGGTCACGGGGAGGCTGACTTCTGTGAAGGGCATCAGCGTTTCCCTTGCCCTCCGACTTCTGGTTGGTTCCAGGAAGGTCAGGGCACGTCTGGTCCCAGATCCCCCCCAAACGCAGCGTCCAAGAATAGTGCTTACACGCAGAAGGTTTGTTCTGGAAGTGGTAGTGAGAGGCAGAAGTGCAGGAAAAAGGTGTAAGGAAACAAGGGAGGAAGTAAAGTCACTCTGAGGACATCTGAGCTGGCTGTGGTGGTGCACAAGTGGCGGGACCCCGCCAGCTGTGAGGTCCTCAGAAGAAAACCGAAGACCCCAGCGTCTTTCACCAGAGGGGAGCCCAGGAGAAGCAATTAACCACTGTCTCGAGTGTCTGTGCCCTGACTGTTGCCCCACAGGCTGCTAAATGCCCCCATGTGTTTCTGTTTCTCATGGATGAGTGTGGAGCAGGCTGTCACAGGAAAGAGAGGTGACCTAGGGCAAAACACTAGGGCAGAGCAGCAGGCAGGAGAAGAGACACCTCAGTCCCAAGCAGGTCTAAACCTGCACGGAATCGCTCACCAGTTTGGCTGGGATTACAGGTGGGAACAGGAGTGTGCGAGCTGGTGTACTTAAACTAGACAGGACACGGAGATGGAGGTGGAAAGGAAGGACTCGCTTTAGACTGTGTGGACACAGGAGGTCTTGTGGAAACTAAGATCTGAAGACTGAACAGTGACCAAGGGGAACAGCATTGCAGGCAGAGGAAACAGCTAATGCAAAGGCTCAGAGGAGAAAGAGCCTGACATGATCTTGAGAAGCTAAGAGACACCGAAACAAGACAACTGGGCTGCATGGGCAACAGCATTTTACCTTCATGATTAAACCGCCCAACTGCACTTTGGCCGAGAGCAGCTCGCATCATGCCAACCAAGTCCCCTTATCAGTGCGCCACGTTGTATCTGGTTGACGCCAGGAAGTCACACCGCGGGAGAAATGCCTGTTCTGCATTCAGACATCCATCACCTCCTGCCTCTGGACGTTGGAGCTGCTGGCTCTCAGGACCTCAGACCTGGACTGAGAGCCAGCACTGGCTTTCCTGGTTCCCCAGCTTGCAAACAGACTGTGGCTTCTGACCATGCCAGCCCGTTGCCACAATGCATCCCTACTCACACATCTGCGTACATGCTCTTGGTCTGGCTCTGGGAAGCGGACGGGTCCATCTGGATTGCTCACCGTAGCTAACTCAGGTGACGGCTTTCCTTCCTGGGCAAGTACTCAGTTGTGAGGCAATCAGGTGGGCAGCTAGCTGCAAGATCCAACATCACCCGTGGGCAGCAAATACTTTGCAAATGTACCTTAAAACGTCATAAAGGATTCAAAGGTGTGTTTTCTAAAATCTCGGATGTCTGTTGTTTCTGATTAAAAATCACTTCAGCCTGACCTGTGGTGGCGCAGTGGATAAAGCGTCGGCCTGGAAATGCTGAGGTCGCCGGTTCGAAACCCTGGGCTTGCCTGGTCAAGGCACATATGGGAGTTGATGCTTCCTGCTCCTCCCCTCCTTCTCTCTCTCCTCTCTCCCCCCCCCTCCTTTCTAAAATGAATAAATTTTAAAAAAAAAATTAAAAAAAATAAAAATAAAAATAAAAATCACTTCAAGTTTTGAGTCAGGCAAATCTGCATTGTTTTAGATCAGGGGTCCCCAAACTTTTTACACAGGGGGCCAGTTCACTGTCCCTCAGACCGTTGGAGGGCCGGACTATAAAAAAAACTATGAACAAATCCCTAGGCATACTGCACATATCTTATTTTAAAGTAAAAAAACAAAATGGGAACAAATACAATATTTAAAATTGATAGATACGTAAATTCCAAACTGCCCTCTTGATGTTCCGCTTATCTGTCAGACCTCACCCTTACTGGACTATTGACCCTGAGACAGAGGAATTCCAAAAAGCTGAGAAGCCGCCCCAAGGAGGGGCTCCGGACACACCAGGACTTTTGATTCAACACCCACATGCTCGAAGCCCCCCAAGGAGGAGCATTCCGGACATACCAGGACTTTTGCCTCAGTATCCCCTCAGGCTCTCCCAAACACTATATAACTCGCCCCTAGTCTGTAACCGGTGCTCTTCTCCCCCAGGAGAAGTGCCCGGCAGGGTTCCTTTCTTCCTTTCAATAAAGCCTGTTACTCTGGTCTTTCGGACTCCCATGGATTCCAACTGTAAAGCCAGAAGCCAAGGCCAGGGCCACTGTCACAGCAGCCGCCTGGCTCATGCAGGTTCGCATAGGATTCGGACAGTTGGTAAAGAAACAATGGAGCCACAAACTGGTGGGTCATAGTCTTTAATTCTAGCTTGCACCCAGCGGGCAAGTAAAAATACACACTGGGCTCCAAAACCCAGTCACATTCAGTGCTCACAAAGCCACTGACTTATCCGAGTTTCCTAGAATCAAAGGTTTCTAGCTCACCAGCCTTATTCTCCTCAGTTCCCCATCTCCTTCCTTATCCCAGATACAAACTCTGTACAAACTGGCATCTCACTCAGCACTCCGCCATCTTGGCTGCTTCTCCTGGCCTCCTCCTTGTGGCCTCTCTCTGCTCTCCTCTGCTCTCTCTTCTAATGATAATCTCAGGAACCAAGAGCCCAAGCTCCCGTTCTACCCCTATTTTATAGTGTAGATTCAAAACCCTTAATCCAATATACAAAATAGGGAAGTCTCTAATACAAAGTCACTTCTCTGAGGCATGATTGGATTGTACCGCCCCACATCAAAAAGGGTGGGAAAGGCTTAATCCCAAAACCAAGCCCCAGGCTACAAGGATTCTCAACACACATTAATATCACCTGGGCGATGGCCTCCATCTTTAACAAAGTGAGCATAATACATTTTATCTGCCCAACACCAACATTTGGTGCCGAAACCCGGGACAGGGTACTAACTGCCTGGACGATCCCTCTTTGCCGTCCAAACTTACAACCAGGGAAGCAATGGGCAGCGGCAGCTCATCCCAGGCTTACTCCCTGATTCTGTTTGGACGTGTAATTGTAGGTCGATTGGCCGGCAGTCTAAGCCTGTCCTGAACCCCTGCTGGACCAGAAGGTAAGGAGTTTCTCCCTTCCCCTTCCCCGGTTGGCCTCTAAATTTCTCTCTAAAAACACCCATTTCTGGTCAGACGGTGTTCTCTGACACGCCTCACGTTTTGAGGGGTTTGACTTTCAGTCTCAGTGGACTGCACGGAAGACTAGGCGCCTAGCCAAACCTCTCCACTCTCTCGGACCTCTCGTCCTCGGAACTCCCTGACAGGTGGTGACGACCTCTATCAGGGACGACTCCCCCACACGGAGATTCTCTCCTCTTGAGACAGTGACAAAAGGCGGGGATGCCCCCTCTTGCTCACCTGTCTCCACTATGGGCTCTTCAGAGTCTAAGCCTTCCGACCAGACCCCTCTAGGATGTCTCATAAAAATCCTCGCCAAATTCGGTCTCTCAGACCTCAAACCAAAGAAATTAATCTTCTTCTCTAACACGGCATGGCCTCAGTACAGACTAGACAATGACTCCCATTGGCCTGAAAACAGGACATTCGATTATAATATCCTAAGAGATCTTGACAATTTCTGCCACCGGACGGGGAGGGCATCAGAAATTCTTTACGTGCAGGTTTTCTTCTCCCTTCTCTCCTGTCCTTAATTTCTGTACTTTCTGTTCTACACGCAGGCCAGTTTTGGCCAAAGAAACCTCACCTAAAACCTCTGCTCCTAATCTTTCCTTCTCCGCAGACTCCCAAACTCTCTCCTTCTCCTGCCTGACCCCCGGGGCACCCCTCTCTGGGGACCCCTCTCTAGTCTCTCAGCAAATCTTTTTGCTGGAGTCTCTTCCCTCCAGAAAGCCTCTTCCCTTCACTAAATTCTGTTTTCTCATTTCACCAGTCTCTCTTTCTCCTCCCCTGCTGGCCAGGGGCCTTTCCCTTCTCCACTGTGTTCTTTGTCCCCTCCCCCCTCCTTAGAAGCTGTGCCTGTCTCATCTCTGACCTCTCTTCCCTCCTTACAAACTGCAGTTCTGTCTCCTCTCCGACCCCTCCTCCTTCCTTACAAACTGTGACTGTGCCTCTTTCCTCCTCACCCTCTCCTCTCTCCTCAGAGCTCTAAATCCTTTTGACTCCTCTGACCATGTGGCGCCACACCAATACTTTAACCTCCTTCTCTCCTCCTGCAGATTCTGACTTTCCTTCTTTCCATCCAGCTGCTCACACTGTCCATCCGTCTGCTTTCTCTTCCTCCCCTCTTTGCTGGCAACTCTCTGCCATCTCGAAAAATTTAAAAAACAGAATTGTATATTAAGCTATGTGAGTAAGTAATCTGTCTTGTCTCATTGTTTGTCAGAAAATATTTCTAGTGAATTGAAACAAGTAAAGCGAGCTCATTTAAATTCCTTAATTCATAACTTTTATGTAAAGTCTTTGTTTAATGTGTAACTGTGTCTGTTTCTAAGGCCTTAAACCAGTAATTACCCACCTCATAAACCAGGTTTTCTCATCCCCACGGAATCTCCCTGAAATACCCCCATCTTTCCTGTTCGAAAATCTTCAGGAGTTTTTCACCTCGTACAAGTCTTACACCTAGTCAATGAGGCAGTAATTCCCCTCCATCCAGTAGTCCCTAATCTCTACAAATTACTCTCACACATTCCCTCAAACACCACTCACTTCAGACCTCAAAAATGCCTTCTTTACCATTCCTCTACACCCTGACTCTTACTTTCTGTTTGCCTTTACCCAGACACTAATGCAGCCCAGCAACTTACATGGACTATTTTACCCCAGGGGATCAGAAACAGCCCACACCTGTTTCGGCAGGCACTAGCTCAGGATTTAGCAGCATGCAATCTCAAAACTAGTACTCTCTTACAATATGTAGATAACCTACTCCTCTGCAGCCCCTCCCTGCCTGCCTCAAGGAGACTCACCACCACCCTTCTTAACTTCCTCGCTATGAAGTGTTATCCTGTCTTCTCTGCTAAGGCTCAACTTTATTCTCAGTCCCTAGTCTATCTAGGCATTACTTTAACCCCCACCACCTGAAGTCTCACCCTAGATCAAACTCAGACCCTCCAGTCTCCAACCACCTACCACAACAGATCAAATCTTTTCTTTCCTCAGTCTAATTAGGCTTCTTTAAACACTGAATTCCCAATTTTGCTCTCTTAGTCAAACCCCTCAGTGAGCTCTTCTGAGCATGGCTTTTAATATCTATAATGACCAAGGAAGTAACAGAAAAGGCAAATAAGGCCCAAAAGAAGTCAGGAAATACCAACTTTTGGCTTCAGCGCCCTAAGGGGTTTCATAGCATTCTATCAAGGCCCTGCTCCAGAGTGGAAAGAAAGGTCATTGAACTGAAGCCTGCCAGGCTTCCCGGCCCCACCGATGACACACCTGTGCTGTGGAAAGAGGGACACGAGAAGGTAAGCTGCCCCCTTTCTCCATGGAGGAAGGGTTCAGTCTCTTCTAGCCCTGCTCCAGCTACCTGTGACCTGACCTTGTCCAGCCTGTTGGGACCTGCCACTGAAGGCCCAAGGACATCGTTCACGAGCCTAAGGTATTTCTTCCAAGTAGCAGATAAACTGATCTCATTTCTTGTAAACACAAGGGCCATCTACTATGCCTTGCCTGAATATTTAAGTTTTATTTATCCCTCAAAGATCTCTACTGTGGGTATTGACAGTCTGATTTTATTGCTTTATTTAATGTTTAGTATCTCCTTTGTTCCTCTTATCTCAATGCCCCATGCCTATTACAGGCTGGGACCTGCTGGTAATTCCAGCTAGAAGCAGTGGTCACTAGGACTTAAACTCTAACTGCAAAGTGTAGAAATGTAACAACCTTTCCCTAAGTACTTGCAGGTTTTATAGGTCACTCAGCAAACTGTTCAAACACTGTCCAAGAGGCACTTCCAGCATTATATCACCCAAGGACTGACTTTCACATGGACAGGTCCACACACCGTGATCCTGACAACTCCCACTGCTGCTAAAGTAGAAAAACGGAATGCCTTACTCCAATCACAAACCTGAAGCTGGTTGGTCTACGTATGGCAAATATATGAAAAAAACTAAGGACTCTTTTAGTCAGGCTTTGGGAAAAGGGAAACTAGGATAAAAAGAAAGTCAACTTGATTGTCACTAGAGGTTAAAATTTTTTAAATCAAGAGTTCTGACTAGAAAGGAATTGTATGGTTTTGATAATAGAAGGTATAAGGTATGGAAATATTTTGAAAGAAAAAGGAAAAGCAAGTTGTTATGAAGGCCAGTTATTTCTGGATAAGAAAGTGCATGAAAGTTGAAGGTTTATGTAAGTTGTAGAAGGTTTGTGCAGGTTGTAGGAGATTTGTACCGAGAAAAAAGAATTTGTACAGTCAGGAAACTGGTTTTCAAAGAATGTTTAATCAGTCACCCTAGCTAACAATCCTCTACCCTCCTCACTTATTAGGACGACTCTTTCCTCCACCCTGACCATCTGGAGCTCAGAAACAGAGAAACAAAACCGACCCCTTGTCCTTCTATTCTCTATTCACCTCTCAGCCTGCCTCACCAAATCAGGAACTTTCTACTCGTGTGGGACCAACACCTATCTGTGTCTCCATACTAATTAGACAAAAACCTGTACCCTAATCTATCTCACCCTATATATCAACCTAATCCCACCCTATGAGCCTCTTCCAGTTATTCATCAATGTAAGGACCAAATAAGCTGTACAGGTAATCTCTCCTCTTATTGCTTTAGAAATCTCTACAAAAGTAGATCTAGGGGACAGGGGGACTGGCCACTTCCCTGTCTTATTCCTACTTTCTCTCTCTTTGAAGCCCAGCGGATTTGTATACATGGAATCAGTGGTTTTGCGTAACCTGGGTATCTTGACAATTGCCTTTCATTGGTCCACTCACTCTCCAATACTTTTCTAACTTTTAAACCCTGCCTCTTACGTTTGTTCACTAGTTTCTTACAGAACCGCATGCAGACCTTCACCAATCAGAAAATTGGAAAAATCTACTTAACCCTACACATCAACCCTGAAACCTGCCCTCATGAAACAGAAAAATCTGAAACCCTGTATCAGCAAACCTCCTAAATTCTATCTTTCAACCTCTACAGGTCCCCTAACCCTAAAGCTCTCCCATATTCCTGAAGAACTAGGAGAATAAATAGCAACACCTCTTAACGCTTCTCAGTCTTTTTCCCTTCACATAGTAAGGGGACAAGATCGCTGGGTCTTCTTGGCTGAAGAAGAGCCTACAAACAGGCATGAAACATTTCTTTTAGCTCAAGCTAACTACTCTCTCCAGGGCTGCCAGGAAAAAATATCTCTAACTTTACCATGGAAGAACTTTCACACACACACCCCTATACAACCCTCCTTATCTCTGCATTGCTAATCTCCAAATACCTGCCTTTTTCTTTATTAAGTTCATACAGGCCGGGATGAGAGAAATCTCTAGGATTACCTACAATCAAATGCTCCTACACTCCTATTCCCCAGTACCCCAAGGAGAACTTCATGAGGGAAATATCAAATAGGTAGGGATGACAGCAGGAAGAAGCCGCCCCTCAGCCCGAGAAGTTCCCTCCTGAATGTTCTCCAAAACCCCCTTCCTTTTCAACCACACATACGCAGTCCTTCTAAAAACTTACACCAACAGGTTTCCTGTCTCTTAAAATCTCCACATGTCCTCTCATTCGAGAGGAACCAGACCAGCACGTCTCATGAGGCTCATCCAGGAGACCATGCATCACCATGTCACTCTGTCCACTTGGCACTCGCAGCAAGCAACTGACAATTATTACCCTACAAAATTTTTTTTTTTACTTCCTCACTCAGGTTTTCAGAGACATCACCTGGTTCAGACCTTACAGCATGGAAATTGATGACCTCCTTAACTGGATGAGGGACTTGGCTTGGCAAGATTCCCTTCTTGAGTTCTCTCCAGAAGAAGAAATAATTTTCCAACTTTTTCTCCTCTTTCTCATCACCCTTCACCATATATTATAAAATTAATAACTGCTTTTCTTTTATATGTAACCACAGAGTTGAGACATGATAGATACGTAAATTCCAAACTGCCCTCTTGATGTTCCGCTTATCTGTCAGACCTCACCCTTACTGGACTATTGACCCTGAGACAGAGGAATTCCAAAAAGCTGAGAAGCCGCCCCAAGGAGGGGCTCCAGACACACCAGGACTTTTGATTCAACACCCACATGCTCGAAGCCCCCCAAGGAGGAGCATTCCGGACATACCAGGACTTTTGCCTCAGTATCCCCTCAGGCTCTCCCACTATATAACACTATATAACTTGCCCCTAGTCTGTAACCGGTGCTCTTCTCCCCCAGGAGAAGTGCCCGGCAGGGTTCCTTTCTTCCTTTCAATAAAGCCTGTTACTCTGGTCTTTCGGACTCCCATGGATTCCAACAAAAATAAAGAACAAGTAAATTTAAATCAACAAACTGATCAGTATGTCAACGGGAACTATGCTCCTCTCACTGACCACCAATGAAAGAGGTGCCCCTTCCGGAAGTGCGGCGGGGGCCGGATAAATGGCCTCAGGGGGCTGCATGCGGCCCGTGGGCTGTAGTTTGGGGACCCCAGTTTTAGATACTAGTAGAAGTCTAACTTTAAGTTTGTCAGTGTCGAGGCTGGCATCCACAGCTGTAAAGAATTGTAATCTTTCGGATCAGTGTAGGTAGAGCACAGAGCATTTACCTGGCAGCTGTGGCTGATGCTGTGCTGTGAGCACACTCCAGCAAGGATAAACCCTCCCCGGCGCACCTGGGAGGGAGCTCCCCCGCTGTATAGAAATGACTCAGCGCTAGCCAGGCAGCCTCTTGACCTTTTTTTGGCCATTTGTCCTAGTATAACATCCTATAGGCTGAACCCATGTATATAAGCTAGTTTACTTCCTGAATAAAGTGGATCTGCGTCACTGAACCTGGTCGCCGTCGTCCTCACCCCTGCAGGACTTGCCCACAGATCAGAACAGGGCTTATTCAGGGACAGAGCCCTGTAACATGCCCTATTCCTGTCTGTACCTTGAGAGTATCACCCTGTGCCGGCCGTTTGAAGCATGAGGCCCAGATGCTGACCCAGGGCAGTGTCTTGTTCAGTCTTAGGCAAGCAGACGAGAGGCCTGAAATAATCGGGTGAGAGGGTGGCACCAGGGATAGACCTCACGTCTCTAAACTTTTGCTAATACCTGCCTAACTCCTTCCTCAAACCTGTTCCGGTAGTTTTCCGAAACACGGCAAGCGGGCATATATTTGTTAAATGCTGCTTTGCCAGCAAACTGGATTAGCACTGTGGTCAGCACACTTCGCGATTCTGCTGGATCTGGGCACTGTCCGGAACACCGGGGACGCGGCCATCCCCACTTCCCACGTGGGTCTCACAGGAGTGACGCAGACACAGCTCGGGTTCTGGCACCGAGAGAACGCGCAGCAGTGAGCATGAGCAGAGGGGAGCATGGTCGGTCCCAGCTCCAGTGGGTGTGGGTGGAGAGGGAACTAATTGAAAGGAGACTTTCTGGAGGAGAGGGCCGTGAAGCTGGGTCTTGAAAATGTCCATAAGCTGGCACACTGTGATCTCTAGCCTCACTGGCAGCTATGCCCAGCTTTGCAGTTAGATTGCCCCAGAGATACACTGTCAGCTGTTTGCTCAGACTCTTAGGTCCCCCTGGAATACTCACCTCACCTCTTTTCCTGGGCTGGAGTCTTACATAGCCGTCAGGCCGAATCTCAGTTTTCATCTCTTCCAGGAAACGTCTTTAAATCCTCAGGTTGGGCTACTTACTAATCCTGCTCTGTGCACTTGGAGCCCATTGCATACTTCTTCCTCTTGCTTTAACATGTTATTGGCACTATCCGTCTGTTACTAGAATTGATGTTGTCTTTTTCATATTCGTAGTTCCCTATCTCCCTACCTAATCTCTCTCTCTCATCTTGACATTCACTATTACATGCTTGATAAACATTTTCAAGTTGAACTGCAAGATGACTTTAGGCTAAAACTCTCCTTAAAGATGCAGCAGGCTTGATTAATGTTGCCTGGAGTGGACCTGAGCTCTAATCCAGAGGTGGTCGGAAGGCCTTGCTCTATGAACCCCTGAACTCAGTGCTCTGCACAACTGTTGCTCACCGGGAACTGAGGGCAATGTGGAGGCTTAATGGCTCTTGTTGGTGAGGCAGTTGCTTCAAAGTATTGCATGCTGTCACTGACTTCAAAATGTGGAGTCCCTTCCCTCTTCGTCTATGGATGACACATTTTTTTTTTCAGCTACGCTTTTCTCTTCTGGTCTTCCATATGATGGAAGTGTTCAGGTAGATTGACTGGTCTTCTAGAATCTGAAGCAGTTGTTAAATGACAAATGGACTTAGCAGCTGTTATTTTGCAAATACAAGTCTAACAGCCACCCAGGCTGTGTGATATCGATGTGAAAACAGACATATAGATCAATGGATCAATATGGGAGTCCAAAAATAGACCTCCACTTATGTGATCAATTCATTTTTGACAAAGATGCCAAGGTAATTCCATTGGAAAAGATAGTCTTTTCAACAAATAATGCTGGACTAACTGGATAGCTGTATGAAGCAAAGAAACAAACAAAAAACTCATGAACCATATTTCTCAACATACAGAGACCTAAAATATAGGAGCTAAAACTATTAAACTCTAGAAGACATTGCATAAGGCAAAGATTTCTTGAACAAAACATGAAAAACAGAAACTTGAAAAGAAAAAAGCAATAATAAAATCAGTTTCATCAAGATTTAAAATAGTTGCTCTTTGAAAGACCAAGAATACAAAAAAGCAAGTCACAGAGTGGGAGGAAAGTTTTGCTAAACATGAACATATGTTGAAAAACAGCTTATATTCAGAATATATAAAAAACACTCATGACTCATTAATAAGACAGCCTGGGTTTTTAAAAAAAGAAACTAGAACACAGGACATGAACAGATACTTCACCAAAGATATGAAATGGCCAGGAAGCATATGAAAAGATGTTCATCATCCTATGTAAATGAAATGAACTGCAAATTAAAACCACGATAGATGGATAACGCTTCACATCCATTAGAACGACCACAGTAAAAAGACCAACAGGACCAAAGATGAGTGAGAATGTGGAGCAACTGGAATACTCTCCTACATGGCTAGTGGAATGCAAAACAGTCCGGCTGCTTTGGAAAAAGAGTGTGGCTTACAATACCTTGTAAAGTTACATACATTGACTGTATGACTCAGCAATTTCACTCTTTGGTGTTTATTCAAGAGAAATGAAAACATATCCTCACACAAAAATCTGTGGACCTTGTTCCTAATAGCCCCAAACAGGAGGAAACCCAAATGTCCATCCACTGATGAGTGGGCCAACACATTGTGTATCAAGGAACACTGATCTGAAGTTCAAGGACGCATCAGTACACAGAATAGCATGAGGAAGTCTCAGAAACCTTAACCCTAAGTGGGAAGGTCAAACAAAATATTAGGTACCTTATGATTCCAATTCCATGAAATTCTAGCAAAGGCAGAACTAGAGGCAGAGAAAGTAGACCTGAAGGATGGAGGCCGAGAGATGGCGCAGGGAGAATGACAGGCACAGGGGCACCTTTTAGAGCCAGGGAACTGTTCTATAGCTGGATTGTAATGGTGCTTATGATTATGTACGTTTACCCAAGTCAGTAAGCTAATCCTTTAAAACGTGTGACTGTTATACTCTGTGTAAAAAAAAAAACTAAAGAAGAAGAAAGAAAACAGTACAAGCTACTGCTTACTGGGAAATCTAACATACAGTAAGGAGAAGAGAGAAAACAGGAGCATGTGAGGCAGCGTGGGGAAAGGAGACAGCATCAGCAGTGACCTAACAGATTGCGGCAGGGCGGTCCTGGCTGGACGACCTTCTGGGGCTGTTTGCTAACCAAACCTGACACAGCAGGGCTGCTGCGTGCTCCGTCTGGAGAAGGAGGGGGAACATGTTTGAGAATGCCAGCGCTTAGTAAACGGTTCATCAGCTGTAGAGAGGGTTAAAAATATTGACACACCAGCCTGACAAGATTAACTAATTATTTACTTGCTTGGTGCCTATGTTTTACAGTGATTACAAAAAGAGGAGATGGCATTTTACTGAACTACTGAATTTATATTCAGAAAGAAAGTCAGAAAAAGACATACACAAGACCAGTAGGATTTGGCCTTTGGTGATGTCTCATGCATGCAATTTCTCTAGTTTACCAATTGTGAATGGGTTTCCTAATATGTTTATTGAAGGGCTCATACCATGTTATAATTCTAACATCAGTTACATTGTGTTTTTTCCCAACACACCAGCCAGGCATCCTACAATTCAACTCCATTCTGACACACATATATATACCAGGAGATAGTATCAGATCCCACAGGAGAAGAGCTCAGTCCTACCAGGCTGTTTCCCCCCTTTCAGATGCCAATCACAAGTCCAGGTGCTTCTGACCAATGGGCTATGGATCCGACGGTCTGAAGCCACCTCCTTGGGTTTGACTAATATGCTAGTGTGGCTCACAGAACTTGGAGAAACATTTCACTTACTAGATCACTGGTTAGTTATAAAAGAATAAAACTCAGGAACAACCAGGTGAAAGAGATGCACAGGGCAAGGCAGGAAGGGACACAGAGCTTCCATGCCCCCTCCAATTATGCACCCTTAAAGTTCAACCTGAACACCTTCCTTTGGGCTTTTATTTTGACTTCATTACATAGGCATGATTAAACCATTGTCCACTGGAGATAGATTCAACTTCCAACTTCTTCCTGTCCCTGGAAGGTCAGGGGGTAATAAGGTACAGGGGTGTAGGGTGGGGGAACTGAAAATCCCAACCCTCCAATCACGTAACGTTGGTTTTCTTGACAATGAATGGCTATCCTTAGGAACTTTCTCTAAGTCTCCTTATTAATGTCAACTCAAGTATGGATGAAAGGGGTTTGTGTTAAATATCAAGATACCTTTATTGCTCCTATCACTTAGGAAATTCTCAGGGTTATAGCAGCTCCGTGCCAAAAATGAGGACGAAGACTAAATGTATACTTCTTATTATAAATCAC